>NC_066315.1:52285435-53585852 GCF_022539315.1 Serinus canaria | reverse complement strand
GCAAAAGAGCGGAATTATTGTTAACATTTTTCATCCAACTCTGAATAGCAGGCTTTGTTATCTGCTGTCTACAGATGCTCAAAAATATCCACCTTCAAAAGTGAACTTTCCCCTTTCCAATGAGAAGAGTGATCAGAATGTCCCCAGCACTCTCCTTGTTCCCATGCTCCTGCCTCTCACTGCATCCAAACCACATAAGATGTTAATGAGGATTAAATCCAAGTCAAGTTAAAAACTCAATGGTTTCTTCTCCCAGCGTGGTTGGATTAATTTGCAAGACCATTGTCTCTTGTTCATTTTGTTACACTGTTTATGAGCTGACAGAGCTGTGCTTCTACTTTTGAGCAAAGACCAAGAATGGAAAACATAATCCTCAAGGTGCCTTAGAAATTTTCGATAGAAAACCATTCCTGTTTTCCATATACACCTTGCTGTAAGAGTCAGGATCAAGTGTCTGGAAGTATTTGCTTTTGACAATGAAATAAAGATATTTTTCTTTCATATAATGGAAGAGTTAATTTGTTTTTTACTTAGGAAAAAATCTATCTGACTTACCAGTCATCAGAACAAGATTTTACAGTTGCAAGTGGAGGGGCATGGGTTGCTCACATCTTGCACTTCTGTCTGCCACCTTTATCTTGATGAAAGACACATTTCAGACAAAAAATTTAGCCCAAAGTTTGGTTTTCTGATATGTAAAGTAGGGAAAGAGTCCAGTGATGTCTTGTTGAGAGGAGTGGGCATGAATATAAATAGTGGATTTGCCATAAGTGTCTAATTTGTGTTTGTTTATCACATTTGCAGCATTTCTGTAATAAATATAAGCCTATCCTAAAGAACAGCAATTTTATCAAGTGTAAAAATGGCAGCCAACCAACCGCTTCTAAGCAGTTCTGGGGTCATCTTAATGCAGGGCAATAATTTGCACATTTGGAGGGCAAAAACTGGAGCCTGAGAGAAAAGGAAGTGTTTGTAAAATGTCACATCTTTGAAATGAGAGAGCACTTGCAGAGTGTTGTCTCTCTGAAATGCCTGTCCTTGGTCTTCACTCCACAATTCCTGGAGAAATAGGCAGAGCAGAGGAGCAGGAGATTAACTACAGTGACCAGCAGAGGAGGAGCAGCTATGTACGGTGGGCTGGGGTCCCACAATGTGACATCACAGTACCCCAGTTACTGGGGATTTCACTGGTTAAAACAAAACGAAACAAAAAAACCAACCAAAAAAAAAAAAAAAAAAAAAACAAAAAAAAAAAAAAGAGACAGAGAAAAAAGAGAGAGGGAGAAAAAAATACCATACATGGACAGTTCATTGTGCTATTGTGCTAATAAAGTTACTATAATTTTTTTTGTAACTAATATTTTATGGATTTTATCAAAAACCCCCTAATCTTTGTCACCTCCGTGGTTCTAAGAATAATTTGGTGATTTAACTCCTTAGAAGATGTTTCTTTCTCGTCTGCTCATTTTCTCAGACTTACTTCATGAGGGAGGCTTGTCAAAATATTCCAAGAAGTGAAGCGATACCAGGAAAAGGACTGAGTTTTTTGAATGTAGTGATGTATTTCTTTGAAAATCCTTGAAGCAGATGAAATGATAGACAGAGATGTTTCACTGTAGCTTCAGCAAGAACTTTCAGAACTTGTGATTTCAGAGCAGCTGGAGCCTTGGCACAAGCTCCCATTTTATGTTTTTTCCTTTAACTCTTCAATGGAAAGAAATTTTTTCTCCCCCAAATTATTTCATTGTTAGCACTATAACGAAAATAAGCAAATTTACTACACACTTGAAAAATAAAAAGCCTTATGAAAATCTCTAATCATATTCATAAAACTAAACTAATTTGCTTCAACTAAGGAAGTAGTCTTTAATCTGTTCTTCAACCACTAAATGAAGAATTATTGCCTATACTTCAGATCGACTTAAGTGTGAATGTACCATAAATCTTTCCTCCCTCTTTTTTTTTTTTTCCCTAATGCAACCAGTAGTCTCTATTCTCCAAGCCTTAAATTCACCTTGTCTTCACAGAAGTTAACTTTCCATCTGAGAGGCATGGTCTGTATTCTGTTCCTAAATATTTTCCGTGCCTTTTGGTCATCTCTTTTAAGTAAAAATAACATGAAATAGTGTTGTCATGCAACCTGCCTGAGCATAGATTAGTTTCAGGGGTTTCTTGCACAGATCATGTACTTCACTTTAATGCCAAAGGAAGGTCTGATCTTTGTTTCAGTATTTCACTTTTCTTACCTGCTTGTTCCCTACTGCTGGCTGAGGATTCAGTAGAAAATTACAATTTGAAGGCGACAAGAAGCCTGCCTGAAACAATCAGGACTGGGCTGCTGTTCCCCTAAGCCTACATTGGTTTGTGGGTTGGAGTTTAGGCAACATACATTAATACAGCTGATGCACTGCAATTAAAGAGAAAAGGCATAAGACCATGCGCACCATTGCTCATTATTAATGATCATGTCTGTGTCAGTGGTTTTCTGCACCTCTGCCTATTAGCTTTTGAAGTTGAACATGCTTAATGGGCTTATTTGAGGGAGGAAAGATGACAATAAGATATTGGAGAAAGCAGATCCATGAAAAAATAATGATGATGGAAAACACAGTGAGTAGAAGGAAAGTAATTCATAAGAGAAGCAGATTAGAGACCTTTCCTTGCCTTTCTCATTTTCCCTCCTGAGAGTAAGGGAGTACATCCTTCAAAACTTTTTGTGCACCATTTTTTTTCCATTTCAAGGACAAAATAGACCATTGCAGTAAATCAGTCTGATTTTCTTCATAACATTAGCCACAAAACTTTCCCAAATTAAGCTTTGATCAAAACCATGTGTGGAGGAGAGGACAAAAAGGAGCCATCCCATGAAAAATCAGCTGTTCTTTCTAGGTGACATGTGCATGTGGTCCATCCTGTTGCTTGAATTTGATGCAATCCAGAGCCCTGGCAAGGCTGTTGCCACTCAGGATGGTGGCCACATGCTGAGGCAGTGAGACAGGAGGTGGTAGGGCAAGGGATAGTTTTGCTTTATTAAACTATCTGTTGGTTTTCATGTGCCTTTTAGCTTGAGTTTCCACCATCTGTACTTTTAAATCAGGACACTGGGCCAGACAGATCTTTCATCAGAGGTAGTCTGAGGGATCTTACGTTCCAGGATTTAGAGGAATTCTACCACATACATTTCAGAACATTTTCATTGTTTTCCCCTCAAGAAAGAGATGAATTTTGCAAGTTTTATAAAGATAAGTTGACAGTTTTCTGTTTTTTTCTTCCATGTTTTCATTTTCTTTCAGTGAATTAATCTGTACAATATCCTCTACTAAAAAACATCGTACTGAGACTCAGTGACTTTATTCTAAGTAACTGTATGAAACCTGCTGGTTCCAAAAGCATGCTAAATACTCATTCAAAGTAGATTTCACAAAGTTAGGAGCACACTGGCAACTTACTTTCAAAGATGAGGCTTTTCAGCACTCATGGATCATCTTCCTGAGTCTTTCTTTGTGCTTCCTTTGGTGTCCTGAAGGAGCAAAGTTGAGAAGACAGGTTTCATTCCTGGGAAAGCACTGTGAACTGTTGAACTTACAGGGTATTTTAAGATAGCAATGTGCAAATAAATTTTAAGTGAGAAGAAAAATATGGGCTATCAGAGAAGTATACATTTTTTGTTTCAGGAATAAACTATATCTTTGCTTAGACCCCAGCAACTCTGTTGAGCCCTTTTATTTAATCTATCTGAAAAAATCCAAAGGAATGCCATAAAAACTTAGTAGTAAGTCATTCCAATATAATGAGCCATTCTGAATTTAAGGAGAATTTGGCCAACCAGGTGAAGGCCTCCTGCTAGCACTCAGCAGCCTGTCAAGTTCTGCATCTCCCATTTGAGTTTGAACAGTATTCCCCCTACCCTTGTTGCTGATCTCTAAAAGTTCATGAAGTGCTTGCCTGGGAAGTGCACAAAAATTGTAGTTATGAACTTGAAGTATCCCTTAGTGGAGAGAAAATCCCCAGGGCAGTTGCAGTCTCTGCAGCGACACTGCCGGCGCACGTAGGACGAGAAGGAGCAGTGTGGAGGTGTGCACAGTGCCAGCAGATCATGCAAATTCAATATTCAGTCCCTCTCATTTCACTTGTGTCAGTGATTTCCTCAGCCAGGCTTCAGTGGTTTTAAAAGTGCAAACCTGCTGCTTTCTTCATCACTGGCAGGGCCTCTGGGACCTGCACTCAGCATGCTCCAGGAGAGTCAGCAGCTGCTTAAATCAGGGAAGGCATGTGGCTGATTGAATCACTTGTCACATTGATTTATGGACCTCCAAGGTCATCTCTTTGTGGCTTGTAAGTGATTTTCTTTGGATGAAAAATATAAAAGCAGAAATTGTAGATGACCTCTTTATTAAGAGAAATGTAAAAATGATGAATAAAGACATATTTAATTTTTTTACATATAATTCCAGAGGAGGGAAAAAACCCTTCTCTCATAATGACATCCCTACCCTGAAAAAAAAATTATATATATATATATATATATATATATATATATATATATATATATATATATATGGGAAAAGAATGTCTTGGTCCCATGGACAACATCTTTACAAGTTACTGATCTATCTAGTGGTTTTTATTTGGTGGCTAAGTACAATGCCACTCCTCTTCAAACTGAACTTAGGTACTTGCTCTGCAAGCTCCTGCCAGAGGTTAAAAAAACCTGCTTACAATGCATTGTGGGTGCCTGAGCTTCTTGTTCTAGTTTAGCTGTTGCTGTTCACTCAGCTAGCATCCAGCTCTTCATTTCATGCTCATTGTCAGGGCATAACCTGTGGAGTAAAATGCTGCACAACAAAAAGAAAGAGGAATCTGTTCTGTAAGAATAGAGCAGGCATACCTGAAGTACTACTGCAAGAGTTCTCCTGCATTTTAATGAGAAATTATTTCTTTGTCTGGAAGAATTTATCTTTTTAAGATTTTAATTGAGAAAAAAGAAAATATGAAAAGCAAAATAAAGTATTTTTTAATTTATCATCATTACACTAAAATGAGTATGTCTGAAGAGTCAGAGAAGGTTGGTTGTTTTTTTTTTTTCCTGGCATGCTAGAAGTCATGTGAAAGAGCAAAACTTAGCCTATTTGTTTTATTCTTTACAAAGACTTTTCCTCGTGCCTTTCATTCCTTTCACCTATCACTCCTGAGTAGGAATGTTGTTGGTCACACAGATAACACTGAGAGCAAAGTTCCACGGAGACTCCCAAGCACAGAGTTTCACCCTTGGTCTCCAGGTATCACATGCATCAAATATCACTTCTAGTTTCAAGAAATCAAGGAGCTCTTAAAGAGTGAGACTCCTGGTCACTGACTAATGTGGAAATCAGGGAAATGCCAAGGTTCTTACCCATCAGAAATTCTCAGAATAACCAGTCATTCCCCATAGGAAACTTAGAGCTAAAATAAGTTAAAGCTCAAACTATGCAGAAAATATTTGAGAAATTCAAAGTGTAGTTTGCAGAACTACATAAATAAAGGCCATTTTCTACATAAATAAAGTCATTTTTTTCTGATTTTGTACCTAGTTTATGAATCCAAGTATTTTCTTGGCACACACCAGGAAATTTTGTTCCACAGACCTGTGCAATTTCTGCCTTAGCAGCTGAGCTTAGGTTCAGTTCTGGCAAAGCCACTAAGGGGATCCACAGGGAAGAACTGCAGAATTACAGAATTTATAGAACTGCTTACAACTCTGCAACTAAACTCTGAAAGCTTAAATTACAATTAAAGGATGGATTAATTGTATGGGTACACATCATTAATATAGATTTATTTCTTTATCATTTTGCAGATAAGACAAAGCTGATGATAAGAAAAAGAAGTGCATCCCTTCAAAAGAGCTGATTGGGAAGCCTTTGTGATTGCTCTGGTTGACAGCCCCTGGGAACACAAAGTCAGGCAAAGGGGATGAACTGATTTGAAATGCATAATAATTTGTACTTTTAGAGACAACTCAAATCAATATTTCCCTTTTTTATTTTCCAGAAATGTTCATCATAGCTTTTCCATTATTCTATGCCCTTTTGAAATTCTAGATTCCAGTCAGGACAAGAAGCAGAAGTGCAGTAATGCTGGGAAAGAAATGGTTATTCCAGCAATTCTGGCTTCTCAGGAAGGAAATAAGTAGTATTATATTTTCAGTATAAAAGAATAAACATATGCTTTCAGTTGCAGTGACCTTTCAGATTAAGCAAACAAGACAAGAGCAAAAAGCACTGTCTTTGTGAGAGGGTGGATGGTGTTGACCCAATTGCTTCTGTCTGAAACACTGCTAAATAATTTATGCTTGAGCAAAGTGGATGTACAGCACTGCCAGATTGCAGGGGCACATTCACTTTCACTGCACAGGAGTTCAAAGGTCAGCATAAGGCACCAAACTGAGGAGGGGGAAAAAGTGAAAGGAGCAGAGAAAAAAGGATAGACATTTTTAATGGCAGTCAGGGTACCAAACAGTAGCTGTCCACTGGATTTCTGTGCACACAGGGAATCAGGGAAAACAACTTTGAGTTCCTTCCTACACTCCCTGTAATAGTGATAACTTCATACCAGGCAATTGCCTTGGAAATTTCACAGCCCATTTGCCACAAACCCAAGAGAGTTTGAATAGACCCAGACATCCAAGCACTTATCTCAAGCAAGGTTGCACTTCAGACTTGCATTTTCAAGACTTGTTTCCTTTTATCCTCTTTCATGCCATGTGCTGCAAGTGATTTCTTATAGGGAGAGAAGCCTCTCTCTCCTTACCTGCCCCTGGGAGGAGCCCTCAAGGTCCTGCTGCAGTGAGAGGGCCACCAGCTGGAGCTGCCAGCAGGAGCATGTGCCTCCCAAGAGGAGCCTTGCTCAGAGGCACATGCTGGTCCATTGTGGGCAGGTCCAGACCCACACGTGCCAGGGATGTCTGGCTCATTGGCAACTGCTCTGCTAGACCTGATGCCTGGGATCCCAAAGCTGGAGAGACTATGATATCTTATCACAAGTGGAAATATCACCATTCAAGAGGATGACATGTCAAAGGGATGAGACTATTGCTTGGCATTCAGTAGATTGTCAGTTTTTGCCTGTTCTTTTCCAAAATGAGCTTGTCTTTAGAGGGGGAGAATCAGAAAAATTTTTCCTCTTTTCTCGAGCAAAAAATGTTTTCCTCAAAGTTTGCATCATTTCTTGAACAAAATCCAAACATCAAATGACTACAGTTTGCTTTTGTTAATAATAATAATAATAGTAATAATAATAATAATAATAATAATAATATAATAATAGTAATAATATATAATAATAATAATAATAATAATATATAATAATAATAATGTCATACATCATCTATTTCTATTGAAATATATTTTCTGGCTGTTACAATTATTTTTGGCTTTTCTCCCAGAGGAGTTTTGTTTTAATGATGGTAGCCAATGGCTGTTCAGCAGTCTGTGGTAACATCTGTAGAGTTGCAGGTCTCTTCATGGGTTGACAGACATTTTATATTGATAAGAAGCTACTATTTTCTTTACCTTGCAGATGAAATGCAGACAGCAGTATGAGAAGGGTCATTTTTTGTTGGTTTGTTTGGTGCTTTTTTCTTGGGGTTGCTCAAGGAGTTGGTGCAGGGCTGAGATTGATGATGGTGCAAACCATGCCCAGGAGCTCAGCTCCTCCCAAATGTGTCTGTTGTTTTTCAGCTGTGGGTGAAATCAGAGATTTGCTGCCTCTCTGAGTAAAATACTGCAGAGACATCCTTCTGCAGCAGCCTGTGATAGGGAGAGAAAGGCATTTGTTTAAGACATTTAAGCTATCAGCCCAGAAATCTTGCTTACTGGTTACTACTTTGTAGTTCGTGTGAGCCTGTAACAGATATAATCTGCCTGTGGTATTTGCCATTTTGAAGCATGGCTTTTAACCAGTGACCTTAGTGGAGAGCAGAACTCCCTTCCTCTGTGCTGTGGAGTTTGAAGAGAGAGGGTGGCTCTGGTTTTTGTCCTGGGAAAGCAGGAATGCCTACAGCAGACGCAAGTGTCTGAAGCCCCTATGGATGACAAGTGTTATGTAAATCAAAGGTGGTGAAGATGTGACAAGATAGGAAGTAATAAACTCTGGAAATAAGCTGGTCCACTTGAATACAAAGTTTGTGTTATGTTTACTGTAGGATTTATGCTGCAGTGTAAAAGACCAGGGTATAAAATTCCTTGACAAGCGGCTCTCCAGAGAAGTGTTTTCAGTCTGTGCTTGCCAGAGCCCTCACACACCATGAGGTGCTTCTGGGGACATGAATGACAGGTAAAGAAGAAATCAAGTTGTTATCAATAAAGCGAAATTTCACTCATCATAGTGCTAAAAAAAAAAAAATGTTAAGAGGCTGAGAATCAATTTAGTTGAAAACTGTTAACCCAGGGAATGCTGTGCTAATATAAGTGTGTAGGAGAATAGCAGGTGGTGGGGAAGGCTGAGCTTTTTCAGGGCTAGACCAGGGCATTTTGTTCTCATCTGAAATAGAAGTAAGGAGCCAGTAGCTCATAAAGCCCAATTACAGAATCTTGCTCCTGGAATTGCTGAGCTGGAGATGAAATAAGTTGGTATGAAATGGAAAGGTTGCTGTTGTACCAGGATTTGGGACACCCAGCTTTTTATTTTTGCACCATGTAATGTCAGACAAGTCAACTTTGCTTTGATTTCTTGCCTATAAACCAGAAACATTATAAGGTGATACTGTGGAGCAGGGTCTCCTCAAAGCTCACTTCTTACATCCTCCAGCTCAGGAAACCAATCAAGCATTTATCCCATGGACACTGGGAGGAATTCATAGCTCTCTCCTATATATTCCTTGTTAGAATATTAACAGTGACTGACAACTCTTCAAGATCCATGTTGTTACTCTGGAAGCTGACGTGGTTGCTGAGGCTGAGATAGTGAACAAAATCAGCTGTAGTAAATTAATGTTTTGTCAAAGCCACATCTGACACAGGGCTCACAACTTCACTTCCCATTACATGACCACTTTTCTGCTGCATTGTGGAGAGACAATGGCAGCCTTAAGAATTAGGACTTCCATAGCGGAGCTTTAATTTCTATTTCTGTAGTCACATAACTGTCACCGACATGTTCTATGAAAAATCCTTTCCTTAGGATTTTTTCCTCTTGAGAAGCTGAGAGGCCTCAGGAACAAAATGCAAACAATTCTAATCTGCTGTGTGGAATGCACCAGGTGGATCTGTGATTGGTCTCATCTGGTTGTTTCTAATCAATGGCCAATCACAGTCCGCCTGTCCAGACTGTCTCGGTCAGAGACAAACCTTTGTTATTCATTCCTTTTCTATTCTTAGCTTAGCCTTCTGGTGAAATCCTTTCTTCTATTCTTTTAGTATAATTTTAATATATTATATATCATAAAATAATAAACCAAGCCTTCTGAACATGGAGTCAAAATTCTTGTCTCTTCCCTCCTCCTGGGACCCCTGTGATCAATGCATCACATAACATTGCTTGTTTTGAAACAAAATAAAGCCCTGCTATGATGTTAGGTGTACTTGCTCCTGATCAGAAGGGGAATACTCATTCATGTCTGAGAAGAAGAATCTGAAGAAAACTCATTTAGCTCATGTAGTAATGTGCATTTGAACTACCATATATGGATTTCTTTTTAATTATTATTCCTTCTCTTTAATTATTTTTATTACATTTCTTTGCTTTTTCATGCAGTTCTGCCATTAAATGCTCAGACATCAAGCCATGGAATTTATACCACAGTGTATGCCAGCCACAATTCCTGGTGGAGCAGTAGACAGCTCATGAGTGAGTTTTCTACAGTACTGCAGAAACCATAGCTCTTTTCCCATGAAATGCAACTATTTGGAGTACCTAATTAGGGATGGGAAAGGCAGACAGGAAGGCACTGTTCTGACCTTGCCAGTCAGATTAACTGAGCCAGAACCAATTTCTTAATAAATCATTAATATTTTTTTATGGCAAGAGAGAAGGAAAACTGAGCTGCAAGTATCCCTGAATTGCTTGTTTTCTTCCAGGATGTCTTTGCAGTCGCAAGGAAGTCCATGTGAAATATGAGATTGTTGCTTTCTATGGATAAAAAAATAATCATCTGGATTTCAACAGATGTTTTATGCATGGGAAATAAAATACATATATGCAAGGGTTAAATAAGTCATTATTACCGTGTACACTGTAAGGAACTTATGTAGGAAGGAGCGTCAGGTAGTGCTCAATGTAGTGCCAGAAAAATTCAGTGAATTGTGGAGTCAATTACAAATACTTTGATGGCACTGGCAGCAGAAAAGCCTGACCTGAGAGATACAATGCAGCCTTTAAGCTGCAGCCAAAGATCTAATTAATAACAAATCCCATTGCTGCAGCCACAATCTACCCTCCTGGTCCATGCAGCCTTCTAAGAAGCAACCTGGTATCATAAGAAGTCAATATGTGGTTTCTTCCACACTAATGTGCATTTGTCTCAGTCACAGAGCCAACCACCACACCAGCTAGGAACCTGCGATTCTCCTCTGCACAGGGGATAAAGCAGAAATCTTCTTGAGGCCCCTTCCTAACTGACTTTTCAATTATTTCCTCTGAGGACGTGGCTTCTGAAGTGAGAAGTAATTGCCCAGAATTCACCTTTAGAAGTCATGTACAGGACTGGAACTCAGAACCAGATATTGCAACCCACATCTTCAGCGTGTGCCCGTGCTTGCCAAAGATGGTGCTTTGGTCATCTGCAGGCTTGACTGCACATTTCTGTCCCTGAAGTAGGAAGCTCATATCCTAATGTGGCATGTACTGTACATTTTACCTAATTTAGGAAAAACAGAGGGTCACTTTGAGGAGATAGTAGACAGGAGCTGTTTTTTTTATGTCCGTGACTGACATAAAATGCTGCTACCATTATAGTTTCACCTACTGAAAATGATTTCTGCAATCTGGGATGAGGCATTTCTTGTAATGTATTGACATTATGCAGTTTTGATCCTGAAAAACTGACAATAATGGTGTAGAAAGCCTACTATTAATAAATCCAACTGCCTGCACTTAATAACCAAGTTCCAGAATAATTTGGCCAGCTTCAGAATGATGCTATGTTGAAAGGGGTCTCTTCACTCCTAGTCTGATCTTAATACCATCACTTAATAGAGCTGCCCAGTTCAACCCTGGGTTTCCCATGGCAGTGTCAGATGTCTCATTCCATAAAGCCTTTTATTCAGGGCACAGCAATACACAAACAGCCCTGGCTGGTGCCTCTGAGGAGGATCCCAAGCAAAGGAACCCTGGGCTTTTCTCCCCTCATTATCTACCCACTCACAAGTCTCACTCTTCCTCCAGAGTCTCTCAATGTCCATTCACTGGCTGCCACTGCTCCCTGTGCCCTTTGTTATGAGAAGTGCTGGCAGCTCACAGCCTCTTGTGTTTCTGGGCTCCCACCCCAGCTCGGTCTGCATCTCACACTGCAGCTTGCAAACTGGGCTGCCTGCACCAGGTGTGCTCCTCAGCACCTGCTGTGCTGCAGGGCTCTAGACTTGGGCAGAGAGACTGGGACTGGAGTAAAATCCAAATGTTACAGCATAAGATATTGCCCCTGGCAGCTTTTTTCCAGGCTGGATACTCCTGGCAAGGGCTTCAGCCACTGATGTGTCAGACACATAACAACATGCCTTGCCCAAGGTAACCAAGAGCTGTTCAGTGACTGACTGAGAGGATGCTGCTGCTGCTTCGAGAGCATGGTTTCTGTTGCCACAGGGATTTCAAGGTAGTGACCTGTGGGATTCTCTCAACCTGAGAGAAGCAGTGAGAGAAGCAAAGAATGATCAAAAGAATTCTCATCTTACTCGCTGTGCCTGTGTTTGTGCCAAAGTAGAATGCAGTGTGGAGGTTGTTTACCCAGAGTGATGATGGGGTTTTCTTTCCTTGGCCTGTCAGGGCCAAGCGAGTGTGCAGACTGTCGGTCAGCAGTCAGTCATGAGATTCTGTTCAGCTGAGTTGGGTGCTTGTGCAGATTCAGTGTAATATAGTAAAGAATAATATAGTATAATAAAAAGCAATTATTTAGCCTTCTGATATCAATGGAGCCCTCCTTGTCATTTAACCTGCACATCAGGTGCCCAGATTTCCAATAGTGACCCATCCCCTTGCAGGGATAAAAGCCTTGTGGTGTGCTCAGCCCTCTGGAGTCCTAACTCCTGCTAGGCCCTCACAAGCTCTGGTGATTATTAATAATTAAAGACACTTTTATTATACTTTTCCCCACACATTCATCATCCCCCTCCTTCTCTAGCTGCTGTAGGCAGAATCTCAGCCTCTCCACATCTAGTTTCCATATGACAGGACTCTGAAAGTTCAGAAGGCTTCTTCTAGTGAGAGTCAGGATGAGACTGGGCTAAATGTGCTGTTCTGTGCAGTCAGAGGTTTGTAGGGAGAGTTTTCCAAAGGAAGTGTCTGTATTTAAGGGTCTGGAATACATTTCAGTTTCGAAACAGTAATTCCAGACTTACTTGTCATGTTGCAGTGCTGTCCAGGGCCTGCTGAAGTCTTTTGGTAACCAACTGATCCACTCTGAGAGGGTGGAATTTAACCCTGGAGACCTTTGTGATGATTTCTCCAACTGTGTTTCTGGGAGAGAGGAGTTACTGTGATATGGAGAGCCTATTACAATTCCTTTGGCAGCAAAGGGAAAAGGATGGGTTTGGTTTCTACAGACCTCTGGCAAAGTACTGCCCTGGGCTATTGCCCAGAAAACTGGCTATTTTTGAATTATAAGTGGTGCTTTTGGAGCAGAGATCCTTGATTACATAATGAGACCCTGGCTGTTTCTCTCTCACTGCCTCCCTTATCCCACGCACATGGCAATGTTGGTGTCAAGTCCAGCGGTTCCATTGAGGAGGAGACAAGATTGGGCTGCATGGAGGGAGCCCTCACCTAACGAATGCCTGTTAACTCTGTGGTGTAAAGCTGCTCCTCTCTCACTGCACCCTTGGTCAGGTGCTTCAGACCATCAGTCCCCATTGCTGTCATTGCCAGACACTTTTATTCACTGCCTGCACCCCTAAGTTGTTTCCTAGTTGCCTCTGTTGTGGAGTGGGTGCCCCACAGATGATCTTTGATCCACTTGGAAGACCAGAGTCTTACTACTTGTTCTGGGGTTTCTGCTTCTCCAGGCTATAAACCTTGAAACCTTGCAGCAGCAGGAGTCCAGCATTTTCAGGAACAGCTGGCTTTTTCACACATAATTTTGCCAACTATAATTTGCTCAGTTTTATAGTGTGGTTCCAAGACCATTCAGACTCCACTGGTTTCTCCTCATACTCTCCCTTCCTTCTGCCAGTGGTCCCACCCTTCCTGGTTGCCACTGCCCTGCAGGTTTCAGGAGCAGGATATCCTTGCTCACTCAACCTACTGCTATTTTTCAGGTGGCCTTCCCCCAGATATTCCCTTTTTATTTCTTGGCTGCCGTTCCCTCCCCCGCACTTCATCTCTGTGTGCTGGAGACTCTTCTGCATGCAGAGGAGCTCCTACAGGCTGGGTCCAAACTGTGTCAGTGAACACACTGAGGCAATTTTCCCATGTAATAAATGCACCTCACGTGATGCTTAAATCAGATTAGAATCATGCCCAAGGTGTGTTTTTAATAAACAGGAGAAGAAAATGCTGTCCCCTCCTACCACCTTACCCTCTGGTTATGAAGTATTACTTTTAAGTTTGTCTTTCAAGGCAGCTTTAAAATGGTCTTTTGGTCTGCTGATTCCCTTTCATCAAGGTGCAAGAAAACCACTCTGGTCCTTTCAATCCTGGTGAGCCCAGCTGTGCATATGCAGTAGTAAATAAGGAAATTTTGGTTGTTTTGGGTTTTTTTAAATTCAATCTGTCTTTGACATCCTTCAGTTAAATTCAGCCATAATGCAAAGCAAGGTAGATACTTGTTTAATTTCTTGGTTTAACTCTGCTGTGGGGATAGTACACAATTTTCTGTTAGTATTAACTGCTGGATGTCCCTGGAAGTGTAAAACAAGTGTCTAGTAGAGTAAATATGGCAAAAAGGGTGTAAAAGACCTCCAACTGAGAACTTTTATCAGATGTCTATCTGTTTTGCCTTATTTTCTTTCTTATGTGTTAATACTCATCTGCTGTAAACTGCCTTAGTTCTATCTGGCTCGTGGCAAGGAGTAAAGGAAATATTCTCCTTTATTTCTTACTTATGCAGAGGAGGAATTTCAAAGCCTTGGCAACACTGGGCACCCCTGTGTGTCAGGTCCACCTGCAGGATTTGGAGGGGAAGGCAGAGAGTGGACCCCAGGGAGAGCTGGCAGAGGGGCAGTGGGAGCACCAGGTCACAGCCCCACATCCTCTGCCTCCCAGCCAAAAGCACCTCCCTCCCCATCTTCTGGGACATGAACACAGACTTTGTTCTGATCCCTCAGTCAGCACTGTGGAATAGCAGCCCAGTCTCACAATTCTTACTTGCTATATTCCCTATATTTTGTTTTTATAAAGTACTTCTAATTTCAAGGTGCAGCTGGCAAAGCAGAGGGTGACTTTACTGAGAGGAGGAATTTGCTACAGGAGCAAAGCCCATGCTTGCTACAGCCTCAGCTTAAACCTGTTTGGTTTTGTGTGCCAGCCCAAGAAGGGCTGCTTTGGAAGGTGATGCTGGTGGCCCTAGGCCAGAGGAAGATGAGACACTGCAGGAAGCACCACCATGCCATGAGGATATGGACTGCAGGCAGCAGGTCCTTCACCTTCCTGGCCTAGCCCTGACAGACAAGGCAGGGCTGGGACTCTGACCTCTCTCCAGGGGAATTTTGTTGGTGCCAATAAATCCAGGCACCTGGGACGTGCATGTCAGGCCCCTAAGGACAGCCCAGCTGATTCCTGTAAAGAGAAGGAAGAAGGGGAGGTTTGGTGAGCCATCCCATCTCCTTCCTTTATCCACTCTCAGCACTTGTCTTGCAAAAGGTGCCACAGCGTTGTTGAGCATTATATTTCTGTATTATTATTTGTGTGTATCTCAAAATAAAGTGTGGGATTTGTGGAGTCTGATGCTCAGGGAAGGAGGATTTGGAAGAAAATATGAACTTAAAAGAGATTTTTCCAATAGTGAAGTGCTGAGGATGATTGGGGTCACCATGTGAAGATGCCCCATGGTGACATTGACCCCTCTGTGCGCACACATCACCACACCTCTGGATAGAAGAGAGCTTCCACGCCTCCTTTCCCTTCCTTCCCTGGGCTGTTCTCTCACTCTCATGGCCCAGCCCTTGCTGCCAGAGGAGACCCTCTTTAGTCCCACACTCTGGTGGGCTGTCCAGGCAGGCTGTCCTCTGCTGAGCTGGGGGATGAAGGGAGCACCTTTGGAGCCCCTTTCATGTTGCCATGAAATAAGGTTTAGGTGGGACACATGGAGTAGTGTAAGGCAGGCAAGGAAAACACTGAATGAGCTCAGGGGAAAGCCCACGCATGATGGGAAGGCAGAAGGAAAGGGAGGAGGGGTGAGTTTGGGACAGATGCTCAAGCTAAGGATTTCTTGGCCATTTTTATGTTTAATTCCTATGCTTAAAAATGACTCAGTTGTTCTTCCTCATATGATATAATGGGCCCCATGAGAAATTTCCTGGGTTAAAAAAACCTTGTGCTTGCATAACATCACTTCTTCAATATATGCTTCTCCCCAGTGAGCATCTGGGGGAGCAGAAAGGTTAAATGCCATAACTGCCAAAGGACTTGCCTTGATCCAGGAGCCCAAAGAAAACAAACTTTCTTGTGTAAAGTCCCACTGGAGCACTGTTCAATATGACAGAGGAAAGCAGAGGCTGGATCTGGTTTTGCAGTGCTTGAAGCAGGGGTTGGCTCCTGTGGGGAGCAGGGCGTGCTTTGACATATGCCAGACACTCTCATGCTGCAGGATGGCCTGATCCTTGGAAGTCTTTGGGGATTTCATGCACTGTGGGACTTGGCTGGGCTGTATGTGGCACAGTATCCTATGCCATGATCCTGGGTGCCATGAGAAGCCTTGTATTGAGCTCCCTGTCTATATAAATGTATTTTCCCAAATATATTTTTCCACTGAAATACCATCAACCAGAGCCTACCTGTCTGCACAGGGCAGGGACAATGATCTGTTTCTTTTGTCTGAACGGAAACAAGGCCTTTCCCTGTAGTAAATGAAATGGGAATTACAAAGTAACTGCAGGCCTAAGCAGGAGTGTTTTGTTCAAGAGAAAAAAAAAAAAAAAAAAAAGAAAAAGAAAAAGCACTAAAAGGGAGAGTCAGGGCTGGCAAAATTGCAGTGTGGGAAGAATGGGAGAGAGAATTCAAAGAGCTTTTGGTTCATTAGCAGGCAAACATGCTGTGACAGCTCATTGTGAAACAAATTCTTTTCTCCATATGAAAATGCAGGTGTTTATTTAAAACAAAGGCTGAAATTACTTTCTGTGGCTGGCTGCCTGGGTGTATGTGGTGTCCTCAGTAATCAGTGCTTTACCTGTTCACTCAAGAGCAGGTAAATCTAATGCCCTAAAAATAAATAAATAAATAGATGTTTGTGCAGTGTGCGACATGATAGGGACTCTGGGCTTCTAGGAACTCCTGCAGCATAAATTATAACAGGAGGATGTATATCTTGCTGTGAGCAAGCCTGGTTGGTTTTAAATTGAGATTTTTTTTATGGGTGGGCCATATTTTTTTATACATCTAATTTTGAGAACATTCCATTCTCCAGCTTAAAGTGTGTATCTTTTCATTGCTTTTCACTGCAAAGAGTTGATGCATTTCCAGTATTCATTTATTCCCAAAATGATGTGCATTATTTCTAGGAGTGGTTTTTCTGAAATTCCATTATGAAGATACCCAGCTGCTCCTTCATAACCTGGAACCATGGAACATGCAACCCAGGCTCTAGTTATTGTATAAGAAACACGAAGATCAATTTCTGCAGCATTGCAGAAACTGAATGGAATGCTGATGGCAGGATAGACATCAAGGTTTGTTTCATGTGCCTGCACCTACAAATAGTACAGATTGGTTGGTTTACAGCTCAAAACCAAAATTAATTGTAATCTGGGTTTTTTTGAAACTGGAAGTATTTCTAAGGATTGTCTTGGTTTTATAGTGCTGAGAAGAGAAAATATTTAGATGGAGAATTCATTTTTATTTTTTGGAGGGGACCAACATATTTTGCTCTGGTTTTTTTTTCCATTTCTATTGATATTGCAAGGATTTCTTTTAATTTACGTATTCCTATTTTATAATGGTTTACCTGTCAAATCTCTTTGAAGTTGCTAACCTTTGCTATAAAAAATAATTATGGAGTGTTCTTTTTGCAAAATATTATCCTATTGCTTCATTTCAAAATGGAAAAGAGTCAAAATATCTGTATTTACTGGGAAGTAGTATTGTTCACTTTCTGACCACTTATGTCCCAGGCCCATTATGCAAAGCCCCTTGAAATATTTTGAAGTTCAGCTCAGGTTATTGGGGATTTATGCATGTGTTTAATTACTTTGTTGCAGAGACATAAATAGAAATGAATAGCTTCACACTGTGCCAAAAATGCTACTGTGGCCCCTTCTCAAGCCCATATATTATTATTGTAAGTATAATTTACAGAATTATTGCAAGTGTCCATTAATTATTTTCTTGGCATGGAGAGCAGGCCCATAAAGATTGGCACTTTCTCAAATGTTATTCAGTGCTATATACATATACATACATACATGGGCATGTATTTTCAAATGTATAAATATGTGCATGTCTGTGAATGCATTTAACTGGTGAGTTTGAAGGCATTTTCTTGAATAGGCTTCCAATTGTTATAAGAAAACATGTTCATAAGTGTCTCTTTACTGTAGACTTAGGATCCACTGAATGAATATATTTACATACAGATGAAAATCGATAGTATGACCTTAACTACAGGATGCATACTCATAAATTGGTGGGTTTAATCCTTAGAACAATCTCTAACATAGGTTCAATAAAAATTCAAATGATGTTTCAGCATTAAAAAGAGTTGAGACATGCCATGCGGAAAAGTGTGATGCCTGAAAAGCTACAATTCTACTTAATTGATTAGATTTCCCATTGCAAATATTGTAATAAAAATAATGTCTCAAAATCTAAAAGATATAATTATGATAGTCATCAGAAGTATTTTTTAAATTGCATACTGGAAATGAAGCAAAGTTTCAGTTTTGATTTATAAGAAGTTGTTAATCTGTGAACAGGAAAAGTAAATGTTATGACCTAATTAACTTCACATAAATAAATGCAGCCCGTTTTGTGGAGGTCATTCAGCAAGAAAATGCATTTGTTATTACTTTGGTAGGAAAGGAGAATGTCCTGTTTACAAACAGGTCTACTGAATTAGACATTTTCACACTGTTTGAGTTTGCTGCATTAATCCATAAGGATCCAAACAAGTTGGCAATGGGATTTTCCTATGGTTTTTTTCATTTTTTTAATGGACAGACTGTAGGGGATAACACACAAAACACTCTTCTGAGAAAAACATTAAAGGTACAGGGGGAAATTTATATGATTGTTATAACCAAAATTTTCAGTTCCACTGAGTCCTGACAGACTTCCATGGACCATAGACTGGCAGAAAATCTCCTGATAAAATGCCTTCTGAACTTGTGCAGGGACATAGCTAAATAACCAAAACAAGGCAATACCTTAAATACATCTCTGTGTTACAGCTGCAGCTGCACTAGGTCACCATGTGGAGGTGTGTAAAACACTGAAAGTCATTTTAAGCCTTTGTTGCTTCAGTTTGGAGCCATGAAACAGAAATAATGACTGCATCAAATGAACGCCTCTGTTGGTTTAATGGGGGACATAATTTACAGAATCTTTATTGTCATGCTCTACCTAATTAAAAATTAAAAAAAAAAATGAGGCTCTTCTTTTGGCTATCCCTGCTGAACCAGTGAGTAAAATCATGCCCAGTCTCCAGGAAAGTACTCACATATGTTCATTGAGGATAATGGGGCTTCTCCAAAGTTCAAAGTTATGGTAAAGATATACATGTACTTTCAAGTGTATTACTGTCTTCAGGCCATAGTAATAAAGGAAATAGAATGTCTTGATTACCACAACAAAATTAATTAAAATCTTGTGCATGAATCTGGGGGGGTCAAGTCAGGTGGCCTAAATTTCCCTACCAATCCCTCAGCCTAATGTTTCTGGCTATTGCCTGACTGTTGGCCTTGAGGGGCAAATATCAAGATTATTGTTGGCCAGCTCCTGCAGGCATGTAACACAAGATGGGCCAAGCTACTTGTGCTAGAGTTTAAAAAGGTCCCCTCATTTTTTTTCCTTCTTCATACTCTCTTTTGAATACTTCCAGGTTTTTTCTTCATTATTTAGAATTTTCTTTTAAGGAAGACACAGGATTTTGGATTGAACCAGGAGGATCTTGTATCTCTTTCTTACATTGCTCATTTATGCTTTGCAGCACTGAAATGTGAGATCTTGATGCTGACCACAGTAAATATGTCTAAGCTTCTGTGGTGACAGGAGAAAGTTACTTCTACATATCACTAATGAGTCCAAAAAATGAACTTTATGCTTATTTTCTGCTTTTCTTGACTGACTTGATCAGGCACAGTCCCCTCTGACTTGCATGAGAACCAGCTGATAGTTTGTCCTGGTATGCTGACAAAACTGCTTCCAGTTCTGGGGAAAATCAAGACATTTAATACTGAGTGCCACACACCACGCAGAGGCTTGCAGGATAATTTCTAATTTTAATTCAACTTGTCTGGATTCTGATGAGAATCCAACTTTTATTTAATTTTCTGCAATCAAGCTGGAAGCTCTGCTGGCTTTAAGAACATTACTCTCTCAGGGTGGTTGCAAGCAGCTTCCAGACATCCCCTTTTCCTAAGGCAGAGCAGTTGGATGAGTGAGCCCTGGAGCCAGGAGCACTCAGGTGTTAGGAGCACTCCAGTGCTAGCAGCTCTGGCAGCAGGATGGGGATGTGGCTGCAGACCAGGTGCACGTGTGAGGTGCAGTGAGGCCAAGGCATTCCTGGACCTGAAGACCACTGGCCTCAAGCAAACTCTCCCTAGACCCATGTACGACCCAAAGTCTTGGATTTGGTAAAAAATCAGTGAAAACAAAGTGTTTGATCAGAAGCTGTGTTTTATTCAAGGGAACTTTTGTTTCCTTGTAAGCCATCCAACTTGTGCCACCAAAAAAAGTCTATTTATGTTTTGATTTATTACAAATTCTTGGAACACACATTAAAAGTCTTCATGGATGGAGCTACCATTTACTTTGAGGAGAATCTCTGTTGTATAACTGATTATATAACGAAATGTAATTACTTCTCCCAAAGTATACACAACAAAATCTCAGCATTTTTTGCCTATCAGTAGATCTTGGTTATTAGAGTTTATATATTAACTTTTATCCTTGCCAAGCACATTGTGACCAGGGCAGATGTTTTCAGACCTACCCCTATTTGAGGAATATATAATTGCTCAATTCCAAGTCTGTGCTCTGCATAGTGAAAATCAGGCAACATGGGAATTTTTTTTCTTCTCTGATGTTTCTCTGCATGAGTACAAACATATACGGGGTCTTTAATGCCTTTTCAGCTGGAAGGAACTATAAGAAACAGTATGCAGTAGCAGTAATGTCAAGACTGGAAAACATTTCAGTCTTTATTCCCACCACACCACTTCTCTTCCCCATTATATGGAAAAGTTAGATGTATGACACAGAATCTTTGTGGTTCTGCTTTGAAAAATGTATTAGTAATGATAGCTCCATCTTTGTCAATAAGATTTACTCTCTGGCCTATTCAGTTCATGCTTGGACTGCTCTGATAATAAATATCTATTTCTCTCTTGTTTGTTCAGAAAGGGACTAGAGGTCTGGGCCACAAAAGGTGACCCTTTGGGTGATTGTGCATCACCTGGGGAAGGAACAACGTTCCAGAGCAGGACCATGTCATTCTCCCGGGCTTCTGCTTGGACTGACAGGCCCAGGTCTACCCAGTGCTTTTCTTCCTTTGTGCCAAGTGTTTGCAGATACTGCCACTTCCAAACTGTAAACACTGTCACAGGAGAGGCAGATCATCATACTGGGGTAAGAACTGGGCTCCTGGGACCACAGAAAGTAACTTGGCTTATTTTTCTAAGGAATAATTTATAATTCAACTTCCTAATCTGGTCTGAGCCCTCACTCTTGAAGGCCAACTTTGGAAATCCAGGAGGTGGCTGCCTGCATATTATTTCAATGGCCTGAAAGAAATTTCTGACTAAATGTGTGGTGAGAGCTCAGCTTCTTTAAATGGCACCCTTTGAGTTGGTCTGTGCAAACTTAGCCCAAAGTTTGTTTGAAGGTAACTGGTATGCATGCAAGGCAAGTATGCTGGAATGCAATAATGCAGGCTGGAGCTGGGCAGGCATGTTCATATTTGGAAGGCTGCAAAAACCAGACAGAGAGCAGACACACTCAGATTTCATTATAAAGCTGGTGAGCAAGGAGTGAACAATACCACGTTGCTCACACAGCCACTCAGGGTTAATACTCACTGATATTCATCACCCACTTCTGTCACTCAGAGGAAGATGCTGTCTTCAATAGAGGCAATGTCCCAAAGTGAATCTGAACTTCCCACAGCTCCCAGGTTGTTTATCAGCTTCCCCCAGTCCTCCCATTCTTCAACACACCACTAGATTTTCACTTTCACATCCTCTGTACAAGTGAAAAGCAATGTCTAAGATAAATGTACAGTCCATCTAAAGTATAGCAACATAAGGTTGAAGAGCAACAATGTATTTTTCTAGCAATGCAGGTCTTAAAGGTCCAAGCCTAATCCAGGCCTCATGCAGAAGTGTAGGTGTTCAGACCACCCAAATCTAGCCACCCAATTTGGCTGGTTATGCTAGCCAGCTGGGCTCTCCAGGTTCCCCCTGGAGTCAATGGAAAAACAGGGGGAGAGAGACTCACTTCCAGGAGCAATTCAGTAAGCCTGTGTCAAGCTTCTGTTCTGAATTGCCTCTGGGAGAGCTTCTCTATTAAGGAAATTTAGGGAGGCAAGCCAGGTAACTAAACCAGCTAGGCTGGGTGCCTAAATTCAGTGCTTTAACAATCCTTCTTGTGCTGTAGAAAACAGTGTCACGTACGTTAACATCCGTACACTGTATCCCATGAAGCTCTGAAAAAAGTCTCTTCACCCTGTTTGGCTCTAGATTTTGTGTGTGTGCTCCCCTTTTTTCCAGAATACTTTGTTCTTCTCTCTTTGGACCCTGAGTGACCCACAGGCCATCTGCTCAGGAGCTTGGAGAGATCATTCTCACACAGATTAAGTGCTGTTAGTAGTAAAGGAAATTAGTTTTTATTCTGTTCTTTGTCTTTATGTCTTCCTACAGAATGATATTATTATATTCCATAATAAAAATATTTATAGCTGTAATTGTCTGGCATCATGGAGCAGTTTGGAAACCTCCCCATCAGACAGACGTCTGCTGGAAAGACAGTGAGTTGGTAGAACTGACATGCACTGTTGAAACAGGTCAATTTTTTCAGTGTTTTAAAGGAAACCAGCCACAGCAAGTAGTTTCCTGGCTCATCAGCAGGTCAGCCAGCAGGCAGACAGGTCCTGAAAGACTTTGTCTGTTTTGTCAGAACCACCAGGATGCCAGCTTATCATTGTGACACTGAACATAGTAGCTCCTCAGGACTTATCACAAAGTGAAAAATGATATTCTGGTCAGTTCTGAGCTACCTAAAGCTGGATGATTTTGGTTTCTTCCTTTTCTCCCGTGTCCTTCTTCCCTACTACAAGGAAAACCAGTTCATCTGAGGATCTGTTTTTATGGTTTGTTTTGTTTTCCCTTCTCCTTGTTCTAGTGCCTCAATTATTTCCGATCTGCATGTTTATTGTTTGGAAGCAAACTTGCTTTCCTGCTCTTTCACCTGACACTTCCCTTCAGAAGGTCTATCTTTCTGGCACTTTGAGAATGCGATTTCAGCTCCAGCCTTGCCAACAGATGAGCTGCAGGCAGCTGCTGCTAACTCCACTGCTTCCAGTTTTGCAGTACGTACTCAGACACATCAAGGAAGGGACAAATCAAGCATATCATTTAGATATATTTTCATACTCCAAAACTAAGTTTATCAGGCTGAATCAGGTAAGCAAAAAGGACATGACATAGACAGGATGGTAGAGCAGCTGAAGTAGTTGGCTCTGGAACCAGAGAACCAAGGCACTGCAGGCACATCCCATTGGAAAGTGTCACTATTTCATCCAGTCTGGGGAATCAGAGCCAGCCTGGTCTGATAACAACATCCCTCTCCTGTCTGCTGCTTGCTGTGAAATTGGTGTGCCTTGACCTCAGTAATATAACACACTCATAGGGCTCAAGCAGGTTTTTGTCCTGGGCCAGTGTGACTCTGTTGACAACCAAGGCAAGCCATTATGTTTTGAGTTACAGCTTTCCGTGTAGCCTTGAAAAAGGAAAGCAGTTCAGAATGCCTGTATTTTTCTTGAACTCTCTACAAAATGTGTCACTTGGACTTTAAGAGCTCTCCAGAGATGAGAGCAGAAGAAGTGGTGCCATGCTGAGGGCCAAAATATACAAAAGCCCTTATTAGATATCATTTCAGTGGAACATAATCAGTTTTGCTTATCTGAAGGAAGGCAAACTATTTGCCTACCCTTCTGCCAGGGAGCCCGTCTCTCTGGCTGTTGTAAATTACAAGAAACAGCTTTATTAGGAGGATCCCAAGTTGGTTTCTGGGGGGAGGCAGGGAGGGTCACATGGTAAACACTCTGGCCCTGTTTTGCCTCTCATCCTGGGCTTGCTCATCTCATAATGAAACGATGTAAATGTGTGCAGGAAAAGTGTTGACAGCTGTGTATCTGTTATGCCTAGCTCAACACACAGCCTTATTATCTGTGAACCATTATTTTTTGATTGTTTTCTCTCAGCCAGGAATTCAAGGCAAGAAAATCCATTTCAATCTGAATAAAAAGACAGGCTATCCCAATTTAGTGGAGATCTCATCAGTTCAGCCAGCCAGGCAGTGCTAGAAAATTATACAGGGCAGGTGCCCATAATAGATCAGCTTAAGCTTCTCTGCCTTCAATGCATTTATAATGACGATGGTGATGTGTATGTGCAGAGCACTTTTCAACCAGAAGTCTCCCACACTTTGCAAACCATATAAAACACATAAAGTCACATATGTGCAACATTGAAATATTCCCATGTTTTAATAGCAACTTTGTTCTAGAAGCCTCAGAAACACCAGCGGATTGTTGTTTAAACAGGAGACCTTCCAAAAAAATT
The DNA here is from genome assembly GCF_022539315.1 of Serinus canaria. Lineage (NCBI taxonomy): Eukaryota > Metazoa > Chordata > Aves > Passeriformes > Fringillidae > Serinus > Serinus canaria. Next base: position 53,561,517 of record NC_066315.1, on the reverse strand, counting down.
CCTCTCTGATGCAAGACAATTTCATTGCAATCACATGCTTTCAGAGTTGTGAACCAAGTGTATTCCAGCCTCCACCCCAGAAAGCACTTCAGCACACACTAAACTTGGCAGACGTGTACCACCCAGCTGAGTGCAACGCATTAGCTGAAGATAAGCATGTGCTTAAAGGTTCTCCCAACTGTCCCAAAGACACTGGGAAGCTGTTTCTTAAAGATTCAAACAATCAGTAGAGAGGGAGGAGAGGCAGGGATTCTGCTCATTGGGTCTCAAATTTAAACCTATTGGCTGCTGCTGTAATTAAAGAAAAATGCAACAAATCCTGGCAAGCTAACCCAAGCTTGCTGTGCTGGCTGGAAATACACTTTCATCCCGAAAAGAAATATTCTGGATGCATTAAGGCTTTTGTGTGTCACCCTGCTTGTGTGATGTGAAATGGAGAACACGCACAGAGGCAGGGCTGGCAGCAGGTAGCTTGGTTTAAAATCTCCTGCTGCTACTCTGCCTTTTCCCCATCCTTTCTTTTTTGGCACAATCTGATACATTCCAGACCCATACTGATGTTGAGCCCTGAAGGTAAATAGTCTCAGGTAGGAATGAATCAGCAGATGGGAATTTTAGCAGCTCCATCATCCTCCACAGCTTTGCATACACTGCAAACAGGAACAGTCAGGTCTCCTAAAGAAGCAGTATTATCCCACCAGGCTCCTTGGGACAGGGTGCTGCTTGTCCTCCTAACACGGGCAGGGACACCTCTGCTCAGTGAAAATACAGCCTATTTTACCATAGATGTGGTAAGAAAGGAGATGTGCTCAGCCTTCTTCAGATGTCTGCACCCCATAGCCATGGTGTGACTGCAGCTCATGCAGCACCCAGGGGTGCTCTGAGGTGTCTGAGGCAGCTGCAGTGCTGGAAGGCTGGTGCTGAAGGCCCCTGCCCTCTCCCACTGCCAGTCCCTATGTGCTTGCTGCCTGCACTGATGAACAAACCCAATTAGCTCAGGCATGCAGCACCACAGGCTCTGAAGGTCTGTGTTGAGTGGTGCAGTTGCTGAGGAGGTGCATTGAATGAATGAAATGAATTTAGTGCCTGGTTATTTGAGCAGCTACATGTTTGCTCACTTCATGTAAACAAACAAGAGGAATAAGAGGATTTTAAGCCCATTTTTTGAAGGACAAACTAGCCAGCCCCCAGATCTTTCCACCACTTGGAGTAGGAGTAAGAAATACGTCACTGAACAGAAACTGCAAGAAGTTTTCAGTAAGCAGCATGCAGTCCTAGCCTGGGGCTTGGCTGGAGCTTTGGCCTGATGCCTCCACTCCCACCACAGCTGTTGTGATCCTGAAGGATGCTCCTTGGCAAGGTGCTCACACTGTTTGACACCCCTCATGCACAGGAAGACCAACTCAGCCAAATTAGCCCAGGTATTTGTAACAAGACATTCCCCTCTTTACTGTCCTGCATTCCCACATGAAACCCAGAGGGTGGCCAGCCTCTCCCTTTGTCTAGTCTTCAGGTATGCCTCCCTCTGAAAAAGCACTTTGGTCCCGTTGTTTTACATTTTTGAGCATAGGAATGGATGTAAGTTCACAGCTGCACATTTTTCATAGGTTTGGACTAACAGCTAGTAGTTTTATTTGGACAGAAATACAAAAGTAATTGGAATTTGGCTGAAGATAGACACAGTCTAAAGCGACTTGGATTTTCTTATAGCACAAAGCTACCCAAGATAAATAGACCTTAAAAAAGTCCTCAAGGAGCGCAGATATTTTCCCTCTCAAGGCTTCTTCAACACTGAACTTCTAATTAAACAACAAAGGTGCACTGATCAGCTCGTGTCACCCACCAGACACAGCCGATAACTCAGACGCACCCAAACACCAAAACACACACAGATGCAAGAGGCTAAATTTGGAATAGACTGAGTGCAGTTTTCTAGAGTGCTTCACCAGTGCACGTCAAATAAACACTGTTGCCAGGATATGAGTCAAGCATCATTTTTAGCAGGCAAGCTGGACTGATCAAATGTCTGAAAAAATTCAAACTTGCACAGAACTATTTCATGGAACCACATAGGATTAAAACATTAAAGGAAATAATTGGCAAACAGTTGAATCATGAGCAGCATTTCCAACAAAAGTTGGCAGTTTTCATGGCTAAACACATGGTGATATTAAAGGCATTGGTTTTGCAGGAATGTTTGTAGAAAAATAAAAAGGAGGGGAAAATGGAAAAATGAACCAGAGAGCCTGTACATGAAACTAGAACATAATGTCCAATTTTTCACATACGTGTGCAAAGTGTTAAATGATGTGTGAGAGCCCCTTAGGTGTTCATGATAGGCACACACTCTCAGAAGCATGAGGCACCCAAATACCATTTAAAAACAGAGCTTGTGGCAGGACTGAGTGGCCTCCACCTTGCAGGTATGATGGCCAAGGAGGATGGGCATGTACCTTTACACTGGGAACTGGCTTTACTTCCACCCCTTTTGGGATGAGGATCTGGCCTTCCTTCTACTCCTGCTTCACGTTTTTCAGAAAAAAGAAATGGGGTAATAGAAGAGAGCTGTAATTCTCACTTAAAGTGTTTAACATTAACCCCCACATGCCAATAAATGTACATACAGAAGGACTTACAGTAGCCTGGGACTCGAGCCTTGCAGTCATCATCTATGCAATGGAAAAGTGAACCCTGAAGTTACTGACCAGCTACAGAAATGCATGGATAAAAGTGCACATATGCTGATATATAGGAAATGTACACTGATTGGTCATAGAACTACTACTGAATTTGGTTTGGTATTAATTCTAACCTAACAAGATTACTTAAATTTAAAAAAAAAAAAGTATAAAAACCCCTAAGGATGCACGTGTGTACATTTCTCCAGGACACAGTTTAAATTTGTTGGTCTATCTACTTTTTTATTCCCATTGCTGATCCCACAAAAACTCACAGTATTAAACTAATGTATTTTTTAAAAGAAAATTTGAAAGAATGTTCTGTAAAATGCTGGCTTTTCTTGGGGTTTATACCAGCACAAAACTTTATGACACCATGTCGATTTCATGAGTATCATTGTATTAAATTATGAGCATCACATCCTCAGAGCCAGCAAAATATCCCAAAATATCTGAGAACTTGTTCTGGAGAGAATTCTTCAGAACTTAATGACTTGTACAGATATTCAAAATCTTTCATCATTATTTTTCCACTTCTCTTTCAAAAACATTCACAGTTCTCTGGAAGAAGTATGTAGCAGGGTGGGAAAAAAAAGCAGTGACTCCTCTCCATGATGTACTCAACCCTTGTCTTCAGTTCAGGGAATTTTAATCTTGCTTGTTATATTATCTACAACTAGATCAACATCTGCAAGTGCCACATTGGTTCTGGAGAAGTAGATTTACCTGAGAAGTCAGGTGAGGCTTCAAACACTGTTGTACACATTGCAAAGGCATGGGGTAACCCTGCTGGTGCAGAATTTCCTCCTTGTGATTCCTGCACAGCACACAGCACTTGTTAAGAGGGCTCCAGAGCCCACAGATCCCCACGAGCCTCCTCTAGTATTTGCAGCAGCCTGATCGCCTGTTGAACTGCTATGCCATCCAGAGAACTTGTGGTATGTTCATGGCATCCCTTCCCTGAGAGTTAGCATGCTTTGCTCTCAGAGCACAGGAAGAATTCATAGTAATCTGTGGGCTTTATATTTAATATTAAACATGGACGGTATCTTTTGAGTTATTTAAATCTTTTATTCATCACTTTGCAGTACATGCAAACTGCATTCTCTCTTGACTCCTGCTTTCTGGGGCAATACAGAAATTTTCCACAGAAGCTATGCAGCCCTGAGCCACCTGCCAGATTCCCATGTATTATAACATTTTCAGCCAGCTGCTGTGGTAGCTGTTCATGCCAAGGGCAAGAATTCCCCTGCTCCGGTTTTAGCTTTCACACAGTCCAGAGCCTGCTTTCACCCAGTGCCCAGCTGTGAATGTGCAGCCTGAGTCAGTGAGAGCCAAAATGAGAGGTCAAACTTCACAGAGCCCCTAACCAGCTGGTGGAGCCCAGGTATTGTGTCCTGGCCCCAGAATCAATGCAATGCCTCCCTCTCTTCCCCTCTCTCGTGCACTATCCCAGTCCTTTCCTGGGGGCATTCTAGGAGGAATAGCATATGTGCAGCCCCAGTGATCCCAGAGGAGACATTTGGCAGCAAATACTGAAGTGGCTGATTGCTGAGAGCTGGTGGTGTACCTCTGGCTGGGCCACTCTTAACCCCAGTTCTGCCAGGGACATGCTGCTAAACAATGTGAGTCAGAATTTTTTAATATTTTAAGAGTTAATAGTGTTGTGGTTTATTTTGTTTTATTTTGGTGGAGGTCTTTTCTTTGTTTGGGGTTTTAAATTATTTTTTTATTATTTCTTTAATTCACCATTGGATACCAAATAGGCTTTTCTTAATGTTCCCTTCTGGTGCTTGGCATTTTTGAATAGTTTGCAATTTTCCGGTGGACACCTCACTTCTTCAACAAAGTATTCAAAGTTATTTGGGAGTGTTCAGAAAACAGGAGCCTCCTTCCAAGAGTCCATTAGTTTTGGGTGCCCAGTTCAAAACATATGCTGGGTATGGGGTTTTGATTCTTCAGAAATTCCTGACATTCTCCTCTGGAAGTCAGATGTCTCAGATGGGACATCCAAGATCATTAGCTGCTTTTCTGGAAAAAAAATTAATCTACAGTGGTCCAGGAATATATTTAATCATACTCTTGTCCTCAATGCAGGCAAAATAGCATCACTGCCTAAGGAGCTTGTTTCTGCAGGCTGCTGATGCTAAAGAAGATCACAATCTGTGACTGTAGGCAATGTCAGAAAGCATTGTAAAGGTGCACACAGAGGTTTCCTTCCCAAAGCCACTTTGTATCTGAGCAAAGTCATCTTTTGTGCTGAGCTAACAAAGCTTGGTGATTAATTCCATCTGGCTTCTGATCTCAGAAAAGGTACAATAGTCCAGAAAAAGGGAAATCCAAGTGGAATAGGTGGATGAACTGGTCTTTGGCAGGCAAGAACACTCTGGTGAAAATATGCTGTGTAGAAACTCTGAAATTCTGACCAGGAGGTTAAAAACCTTAACTCTTACTGGAAGAGTGGTGGGAAAAAAGGATATGCTCAGCCATGAAGAAGGCACAAGTGGAGAAGAGGAATTCTGGGAATAAATTGTGTACTGCCACTTGTAGCTGGTAGCTGGAGAGGCTCTGGTGTTGTAGAGCTGGACTCTCAGCAACACAGCTGAGACATAATGTATTCTGGAGAGTTTTACATACTATTTCATTAGTATCTCTGAATTTTGCAGGGTGGAAGGTCTGAATGTGTCGGATTCCTGTACATGATGTTGGAAAGAAAACATAGCACACCTTTATAGTTACCAAAAAAAAAAAAAATTTCTGATTGCAGAATTAGAAGACTCATAGTAATAATGCTTCAGTCTTTGATACCATATGTGGAGATATTCATGGCTAGCCCCTGAAGAATTATAGATTTGATAATCAATTACAATCACATTCCTCAGACTGCCTTAACTTTTAAGTAGTCCCTTGCTGCTCCTCAATTGAAGAGGGCAGATAGTGAGATATCACCTACAATTTCACTTGCTTTCTAGGAGCTGCAGAGCAAGGACATGACTAGTTAGTGCTCAGCAACACCTGGCCAGTCTTATCTACCCCAGAGAGTCAGGGGAGTCACTGGGTCAAGCTGATCCAAGGGCAGGTCCAGGTGTTCATTTATCTGTTGATTTTTTCAAGGCTGAATGGCCAAGCGTTGGACAACTGCTGCCTGTTGAGGGCCTTCTCGGGTGGCAGAGATTGGGGTTTTGGCAAAATAGGACAATTTTGCTATGACTGTGGTGAGCAACAGATTTGATAAGTGTGTGTAGTCACAGCAAAACTACACAAAAGGAAGAGATGCCTCTGAAGTAGAAGGGTTAAAGGCCCATGCCTTTTTAAAGTGGTTGCTGAAATGGACAATTTCCCACTTGCTCTTTTGTATTGTTTCGGTGCTGATTGACTCAGGAGTTGACCTGGTGCTCTACTGCATGGAAGAAGAAATGTGGGGGAAATGGCTGTAACAGCTGACAGGTTTCACATAGTGTGCATGTTTCACAAACTCTCATTCTTGTTTTTCAGGCCTTTTCATTTCAGTAGATCTCCCTCAATCTCCCTCCAGAGTGAGGTCTGTGCCATTTCTGCAGTAGCTCTGGAGACATCCTTTCTGTGAAAGCAATGCAGAGCTAGGGAAGGTTGAGCACTTGGACTGTAACACAAAATGGTGTCTTTTTCTTTCTTGGGGGTATGTTAATCCAAAGAACCCATTAAAGACCTGAGCCAGTTCTCACATATTTAATTGGGTGTCTGATTTGGGGTTTGTTTGGGGTTTTTTGCTCTGCAAGTCTGAACAACCGGTCCTGCTCATTCTCACCTAATTTCCTGTTCATGCTGGTCCTGACTTTTTCCTAAGAATCATGTCTCCCTTCTGAGGTAAGTGGTATTTTGAAGGGATTTCTTCAGAAGCACAAGGGGGAAAACAGTATGATCATTTATCTTGATATGCAAAAAGAAGATCCAATTCCTCTCTTGAGAAATTCTTCATGTTTGACTACTTTTTCCATTTTGTATTTCTTTGTGTCCTTCCCTTCATATCTCCCCCAACCCAGATATGTTTTATCAAATGAACACCAACGCATTGTGTTCTTCTTGTACGGCCAAAAAAGCAGTGCATGTGCTAATGATTGTATGCCACAAGAGTGATACTTGAATAAAACAAAATAGAATATTATTTCTATTACATAGGAGTAAAAAACAGAATAACTTTGAAAAATACAGTTTTCCATCAATTTCAGCATACTTTAGATCAAACCAAAAAGATTTGTCTCTGCTGATGTCATGGTTCATAGTCATAACAAACTCATGGCAAACTGGACTGGATTCTTTGGGGAAAGAATGTGTTTAGTCACAGAGTAACTGGAAGGTAAGACACCTGCTTTCATCCTGCCAACCTCCAAACACAGAGTGCTTGTGTAGAGCAGTGCACTAATATGCAAAGCTGCATTTTAAGTGCGATCTCAGATCCTGTGGTAGTCTTACTCACCTTGTATAGGATTTTACTCCATCAAGAATCTTGCTAGTTTTGACAGAGTTCTTGGGGTTAGGAACTAAAGGACACAAGTAAAGCTAAAATACAGATTCTTCACCTGTGTTTTGAATGTGCATGAAAGCACAAAATGAACCTCATGGAACAAATCATTAGCACAGGATGGTTTAAATTAGAGCAGGCTTCTGGAGGTTATCTAGTTCAAAAAACAAAAAGGTCTAGATAGCATTTTCTTGTATAGTTTTAACTCTGGCTTTATTCTAATTACTCAGTTCTGGGAAAAATTCAGGTACCCCATTATTTGGATATATGATGCAAACTACTAAATGAAGGTACCTCAATCCAATTAATTAGAACTTATTGCCACCTGTGTTTGATTATAATCTTAGGCTGGGAACACAAGAAAAGAAAAGCAGTTTCTATCTTGATGAACTACATAAAAATACGTGGACTGACTGCAACTCCCCTTCACCAGAAAGTAAGTTGAGAGCTTGAGGCCTCTAAGTAATTTCAGGTAAAATGATAGCATCATAATTGCAAAAATTATTAATTATGTTATTTAGTCTTATATGTGATGACAAGTAATGCAGAAAGCCCATCTCATTTGGAAACAGACAGACTTTTCTGCTGGACTTCTTTAACTTTCAGTGAGGATGAGGGATGCCTTCTGTTACACTCCTCAGCAGGTATGATTAGAAGGCTGTTCCTGGTTACAGTGGTGCAAACCAGGGCTGGCAGCAGAGTTGTGCACCTGAAAGGTGTTTGACCAGTATTTCTTCTCAGACCTTCCTGAAAACACCAAACCCTCAAAATGACAAGTGCAGCCCCACATCTCCAACTTCTGTTGGAGTACTGATTTTTCTTTCCTTGCCCACTGCCAGGATTTATTCCTCCGCAGCACAAACATTCCTGGGCAGGAAGGTTCATGTCTGCCCAGCCTGTGGTTATTCTGATTTGTATATTAAATACTAGAGGGACTAACTGGTTTGATGGATGAGAGCTGTCAAAGTTAGACCATATGGGCTTCTTGGTCTCTGCCCGTGTCTGTGAATACAAGCCGAAATACGCTGGAATTTTTCTCCCTTTGGAGTTTCTTTCAGGGATTCCATTACAGACTGTTACTCTGCAGAACCTATAATAAGGGAGAGCCAGTTAAAATAAATCCTTGGGATTTCAAGCTGGAAGCTATAGTTTGCCTGTACAAAGAGCTGTAAGAGAACTAGGCTTTCTTCTCAGGACATGACAGCAGCTGAGGACACAGCTCTTGCAGCCTTCCTCCCACCCCAGACTCCTTCTGACACTCCAGCTTCAGACCACTCACTAGCAATATCTTTGATCAGACCTTATTTTTTATCATAGATCTGTCTGTCTCACATGGACAGTGCAAGATGGTCAAAGAGTATGCAAAGAAGTTTATAAGTAGCTGTCCAACTTACAATGCTGATTAGCTAATTTGCATTTTTTAAGGCAGAATGAGCCTTCCTGAAGTACAGCATTGGGCAGTCCTGCCTCAAGAGCTCAGCAGGGCTGTGGTGGTAGCAAGCATGGAGCCACAACCTCAAAGATGAGAGGACAGGTTCTCTGGGTAGCACAGACCTTCTGCAAGAATTTAACTACAATTTCATACAAAATAATCCATGTTTCACGGGTTTTCCTGCACATCCCCATCAGTGGCTGTGCACCAGCCATTAAAAAGATACTGCCTTGGTGTAACAAACATTGCTCCACCAGATTCTATTTATGTGAGAACAGGCATCATGCTGGGACAGAAGAATTAATTGAGCTCTTTACAATTCCCTTTGATTTGCATCAGAAATATCCAGTACAATATCTCCGACCTGATTATATTTTAAAGCTTATCTCCTCAAGCATTTGGTCTCTGCACTGTCCTCCCAAAAAGCAAATGAAAGCTCAATACTTTTTGGGACTTTGCTTGTATCAGCTTCTTTATTATAAAGTCACTTAACTATTACTTGACCAAGCTAGCGCTGCTTATTGTACCCGAAAGATGATGTTTTCACTTAAAGGGAATGTAATTTGTGCTAACTCCATCCATCACTTTGTCACTTACCCAAAAGATACTATTAAATAGCTATTAAAGCTTTCGGTTTCTGGAAGACTGATCTTCCACAGATCATTTCATCAAAAGGCTCAAATAACTAATTTCTTGTAAGGAGGAAGAGCCAAAGCTTCTGGTGAGTATATATGCATGTACAGAAAAATGAACTGTATGGGATTCGCATGCTTTCACAGGCAGAATCTTTTCTTTTGCAATATAATTAAGTTCATGTGTGTTTGCATGGTCATAGTTGTTCCATTAAATGAAAAAGAAAAAGAAAATCTCAAGGAAATATTTTTCACTCAGCTCTAATAAATTTAAATTTCTTACTTTTCATCTCTTAAAGGTTTGCAAGAAGATGAACAGGTTTTTTGCTACAAGAAACTATGTACAGATCTTAGTAAAATATTTCAGAAACCTGTATATCTGAGGAGAAAAAAACCTCAACAAGCAAAAAAGCTATCTTCATTTAGAATTCACAGAAATTAAAGAATTATCCATTAAGCATTCTTTACCATTTTTCAAATTCATGTATTTAGGAAGACACGATTAGAGTTTCTTGCATAAGTGATATAAAGATCTAAAATGCATTACTATCCATGCCACCAAGCAGAAATTCCTTCAGTACTTTTGCTACTTTATAAATGTACTTTACTGGTTAGAGTCCAAAGGAAACGAGTGGCCCTTATGATATTTGCTTTTCTAAAAGAAAGAAGAGAGTATTTCCTCTGCACTTAGAGGTACATACCCCTATCATGGATCTGTTCCCTTTCTCAGTGTTTGCTTACAGAGGACATGCTCTGTGCACATAAACACACATGCAGGCAGCAGTGCACAAGAGGGGGAAGCAAACACAGGCAAAGGAAGTTTCTGAGGTGCCAGCTGTTTGAGCTACAGCCTTTTGGGAACCTGGCAACCCAATGCAACACCTGACTGATCTGTTTTTGCAATGGAAGCTCTGCCCCAGTGCCTGCATGTGAGATTAACATCTACTTTGCATAGATATCTTGATTATGATCACAAAAACAATGCAACATATTTACATGTGTGAGTATGTGCATAGTAATGCAATTCAGAACACATACACTGCAATCTTTGAGCACAGCTCCTGCCACGTGACTGGGAGTAGATATACCTCTCACAGGAATGCACCAGGCATCACAACATATGTTTTCCAAGTGCTGCACTCAGCAACACATAAATCAGGAAGGAACTGGTCTTGGTCCCACTCTGGTCATCATTAAAGAAATGGTTCTGCCCATTTAGAACAGGAAGATTGACAGTGTCTCCTATGACTTGTAACCATTTGAAGGTGTTGCACTTGACGCAGAGCATGAGGAATAAAGAAAAGAAGGAAAAATTGGGAAGTAATTCCTTTAAATTATTTTTAGAAAACATAGGGCTGAATTGCCAACTTTGATGTCTTTTCATAGGAGAGGAATCTCTGAAGGTGCAGGAAGTACACCTGCCCGCTGAGAAGAGAGAGAGTCAGAACTGATGGAGGGTTGTACCACCTCCCTGCAACTTTGCGTGTCTGCTTTCCAAAGGGAAACTCTGGTACCTGTGCCTGTTTAAGGGCAAGCCCGCAGGTGCAGATGTGGGGAGACATCCACACTCTCAGTCAGCAGCTCATTCAATGCCCTCCTGACTGCAAGCTGTCATTTTTTGTGTTCAGAGGGAATGAACTAATGAATGTGAGCACTGCATTGAGCTCCCCCAGAGCATGTAGTCCATCTGAGGGCATTTCTTTCATGCCCTGATAAATGGCATGGAGATGTGATAAAATAGTTAAGGGTACCAGCTGGGATAGTTTGGGAGCACAGTGCAGAGTGAAAGGGATCAAAATAAGTGCATCCAAAACCATACCAGCTTGTGGGGGACACCCCTACCCCAAACTCTGGGGACAGCTGATTGCAGTAGAACAAAACAGAGCCACGCTAAGGATCCACTGCTTGGGTTTGCTCCTGGCCCTTCTTACACTTGTTTCTTAGGAAATGTATCCATAGCTTTTACTTTAGGCCTTGTCTAAGCCTCTCTGTCTTACACATTTCACAAGTGAGGGTATTATCACTGTCTGCACCTCAGGCTGGAGATAACCTCCTGCCAGGCAGATGTAAAAGCATTTGAGACACAGCACTGTCTGTTCTTTTTCTGACCCTCCATGAGGATGTGCTCTGCTTGTGTGCAGGGTCTCCTTGCTCAGGCTACTCCTGGGTCTGGTGTTCTCAGTTTTTTTAGAACACCTTTGAGACAAGTTAAAGACTTACTTTGAGAGCTTTCTCTTTACACATGGAAGAATAACCTCCCTTAAAGCATCTTATGGTGGCCAAATCAGGGGTAGAACATCTCTCCTACACTCTCTTCAGATCTTACCACAAGTCAGGTAAATTTTAAAATTACTTCAAGATTACTTAAACACCTATTTTATAAGAGTCTTGATTTATTCAGCTTTGTACACTTACTAAGACCTGTCAATTCCAAATTCTTACCCTGCAAGGAATTCAAAGGCCAGTCCTACTTGTTCCTGAATGTTTCCAGGGATGGGATATCTACAACCTCTCAGTCAACCTGTACAAGTATTTCACCAAACTCATCACAATTTGGTTTTTCTTTTACCCAGTCTGAATCTATGCAGTCTTTCAGTCTACAGACATGACAACTTGTCTTATCACAACAGACCCTATTACTAAAGATCTGTCCCCAACTTCTTCTAAGCCTCCTTTAAGTATTGAAAGGCCACAGTAAGGTCTTAATGGGGCCTTCAATTCTCCAGGCTCCACAGCCCCAACTCTCTCAGCCTGGTTTTTTAGGAGAGCTGTTTCAGCCCTCTCATCATTTTTGTGGCCTCCTCTGGACTAGTTCCAACAGGTCCATGTCTTTCCCGTGCTGATGACCCCGGATGCAGCACTCCAGGTGGGGTCTCCAGAGAACAGAGCAGTAGGGAAGAATCACCTCCTTTGATTTGCTGGCCATGCTTCTGTTGCTGCAGGCCAGGACAAGGTTGATTTTCTGGGCTACAAATGCACATTGTCAGTTGTTTACTTCCAAACTGGGGAGCTGTCAGCTTCACTGCTGATCCTGGCAAGTGAGGTGACATTTATCCATTGTCTTCTCTTGCTCTTTTCCCTCGAGTCACAAATCCTTTTTCCCTAAAAGCTCCATATACCTTCTCTACCTGATGTTCCAGAGGCCACTAGCAGCCAGCCTGAAGTCCTGATAGCCAGGATAGCTTTGGATATCAGGATAACAAGGATAGCCTGGTTGTAATCTCTTTGACTCAGGTGCGGTGCAGAGGTCCCCTGGCACAGGTGTCCCATTAAAGACACCTCCAGTCTGCCTACCCATCTGCTCCCTTTAAGGCCAGCCAGTTTCCCTGCTCCAATATTTTTTAGCTGCAGGATGCTCTGACTCCCTCCCAAATGTGTCTGATAGCTGGCACAAGCCATCTGACACCCCAAACTATCAAGATCACTTGCTGCTAATCTGCCTCAGAAAAGCCTGAATTTGACTCCCCTTACCCTAGCCCTACGCTATACTCTAGCAAACCTGTTCTGGGGGATTTGATATTTTTTTCTTCATTAAAGTTCAAGGAAAAGAAAGAGGAAAGGTTGTTTTCTGAAAAGGCTGACAGCCAGTCTCACGGGCATAGTCCGAAAGTACTTTGTACACCAGCAGTTCTATTACTTACACATTTAATGAATGCACAAAGGTTACATGGTTTCAGATTTCCCAACCATAACCCTTTCTGGGCACACAAAGTCAAATTTTAGTGTTTGGCAGGCCACTAAACCCCCACAGCAGTCAATGTGCTTGGAAATGGGACCAGCATTTGACCTACCTTCTATGATTGCTTTTTATAAAGAAAATAACTTCTCGGGTATTATTTTCATGTGAATTTCTGTATTTAAATACACATCTGAAAAGCAGAAGAATACAAAAGTAACTTCAGGGGGAAAATTCTCTTTCTATGCTTCTGCAAATCTGAAGAAACACTGGACATGTGCCCAGCAATAACTTCAGACTCTTTAAGCAGATTGGGTCCTTACAATGTTACTCAAGCTTCCCTAATGAATGATGATTTGCTTACGTATTACTTGGCAGTGAGCTAACAAAGGCCCATTAAACAAAATGTATATTAATATTGTCCTAAGTAATGGTTTTTACAGTCCACTCTCATTATGCTGAATTAGCTCTGCAGAGAAAACTTGAGGAAATACATGTTCAACAAAGCAGAATATAATGTGTGCATCTATGTGCAACACATGTATGGCAGACACCTGAAGGGAGAGTCTGCTGCTTCATTAACATGCCCTCACATGAGAATAGGAAAGTTCTTGAATCTCTAAAGCTCCTATATTGCCACTTATTTTCCATCAGCAGTAAATATCTGTGTAGATACTAGCACTGTGTGTGTGTGTGTGTGTGTGTGTGTGTGTGTGTGTGTGTGTGTGTGTGTACGTGTGAAAGAAAGAGAGAGAAAGACAATAAAGGGGGGGGAGAAGTGTCAATTTCCAAAGACCCTCAGCTTTAGAAGGCACAAATAACTGGTAGTGAAGTTTCGAGTGACTTTTGGGATCTGTCATGTACCACCCTTCAGGACACGCATTTCCAGTTATTTCTGATCACCCTGTTTGGTAGCTTTCATGTTTTTTCAAGCTTTGCCTTAAGGGAAAAGATTATTCAACTATTAGGTCATCTTGTACAACTGCTTTTCTTTCTCAAGAGTCCTCTTTTTCCAGAAAGGTACTCCAACTGAAATTGTAGCAGAGATTCCTAAAGGATGAGATACTGTTGATAAGATTACAGCCAAAGTCAGCATGACCTGACACTGTCACACCATGAAAAGAATATAAGGTAAATTTCTTCTGCAGTTTTTCTATATGGCATATTTTTAGAGATTTTCTAACAGATAAAAAGGGAAAGTTTTTTTCTCTGCCTTTACAATGTTTACATTCACACAAATATTTTTTAACCATTAGCTATAGTGGCAACAAAGCTCCAACACAGAGGCTAATTCTGAGGGGAAAAAAATTAAGTCCATTTAAATGTATGGTTTTGTCAAAGTTCTGGGTTAGAAAACCCCTTCATCATCGAATGAACATGACATTGCCAACAGGTTAATTCCTGCTCTGACTTTTAACCTCACAGCAACACCACTTCACCCTATGACAGCTTTAATGTTCAAACACTAAGAAGAATTTTGTGGTGATGCTTCAGGGTGTGGGAGAGATTCAGTGGGTGCCGTTCCTCTCTCTGTGTTGATGTGGTATCAAAGTACAATATGTAAACTCATTTCCATGAGCATTTTCTTGCCCTTCTATTGACTTTGGAGATCGGATAACCACAACTACTGGGTATGTTGTGTTTGGGCACCCATGGTTTAGAAGGCAGTACTGCAATCAAATCTGGTTTATTTCTTTGCTGGTTACTCCAACGTGGTTGCACTATTTGTCATGGAATTAGCTGGTTCTGTGTGTTTTTCAGTTCCTGGGATTATTATCTATCTCCCTGGGGTGGGCATGAGCTCTGGACAGGTCCTGACACTGAAATGTCCATGCATTCTTCCCCCAGTTCTCCCATGCCTCACATCTCCACATTGCTTTCTCCTGCAAAAAAAAGTGGGTTTGCAGGGTGGCTCATCTTCAAGCCGAAGAGCTGATCAATTAGCAGGCACTCTTTGCAATAAACATGCTTTTCTAACCTAGAAATCAAAAAGCATTTCATTTACCAGCCACAGATTTGCCTTTGTCCTGCAGGTGGTTCCCAGTGCTGGGTGGTGATCCATCACCTGTGAATCACTCTTTCCCAGCTGGTGCCACTGCCTGTGGCTCCACCCGTTGTGTTGGTAGTGGCTTTTCCTGGGTGCAGGTGCACACTGTGATTACTCCCTCACTTCCTGTTAGTCTTGGATAAGAGATTTTGAGGAAGCTTCTTCTGAGGGCCTGGATGGACAGACAGACAAAAACAGAGAAGACACTGCATGAACAGCTTAAGTTGTTTTCCTGATACCTGACTACGGGGTAAAATTTTAAGTTCTCCTCAGTGCCCTTAGGGCACTATTAGAGCTTAATAGCCCAGATCAGACTCACCTGGGCCTCTCCCACACCCTCTGCCAGTGGACCCAGAAGATCAGTTCAGGCACAGCTCTGAGCCTTTGGCTCTTGTCTGACCCATACTGTGGCTATGCTTGCACCCAGCACTGTCTCTGTTCACCTGGTTGGACCTCTAGCTCTGCCTCCTGCTCCTTGGGACTGGACTCTGAAATGTCCTCTGGACCTGATCCTTTAGCTTGCCCTGTAAGGGATTGTTACTGAACCATATTATTCCTGTGAGGTGGCACCCTAGGTGGTGATGGCATTTCTTGCACTGGGATCACACTTGGACTCTGGCTTATCCTCTGTTGTGAAGCAACCTTTCTCTTACTGATCTTTGACATGGTCAGAGGCTTTGGCAGAAGCACTCATTTGAAATTTGGATAAGGCATTATTTTGTGTGCTGTTTGGTTATCTAATTTTTGTGCCTCTTGTTCAGATGAACCACAAGTTATGCTTATCATAAAGCAATATTTAGTCTCCACTCATCCCCTGTACAATAGGTACAAGCCTCTGGAAGTCAAAGCAAGCACTGATGAAGATGATGGCTCACCAAGGTTGGAGGTGTTGCCAAGGTTAACTGATCAGCTGTCACTGGGCTTGTTCAGCTAAGAGAAGGCTGAGTGGTGACCCCAGTGGAGCCCATGACTTTCTCAGGGGGAACAATGGGAAGGGAGGTGCTGATCATCTCCCTGTGGTGACCAGCAAGAGGACTGGAAGGAGGCTGCATCAGGAAAAGTTCAGATTGAACATTAGGAAAAGCTTCTTCACTGAGAAGATGTTTGGGTGCTGGAGCAGAGTCCCCAGGGAAGCCTGACTGAGTTCAAATAGTGTCTAAAGGATTCTGTCATATATTTTAGTGTTAGGTAATCCTATGAGGAGCAGGGAATCGGGCTGAATGATCCCTATGGATCCCTTCCTGTTTGAGATATCTTGTGATCTACAAAGCCCAAAACACTTCCTCTTGGCTTTATGAAGGCAGTGTTATTATAGGAACAAGGTATTCCCAGGAGGAAAATGAACAATATGGAAGGCTACATTTGCTGATCCAATCTAATCATCATTTTAGAAAGACACAGCAATTTGCAGCTGGTTGATTATGAGGAGGTAATGCTGCTTGATGAGTTGGCGGGACTTGCATGCTCTTTCCCCAGCTTTGTCTGGCTGCTGATGGATCAGCTGTGCTGCTAACAGACAGCGTGGCCTCTGACCATGGGTGGAGCAGCCCAACAGCCCAAAAGAAGGTGTGCTGCTGCAAGCTGATTAGAGAATTGGAAAAATGATGTTTCCCTGAGTTATACACAGGTCCTCTGTAGCCTTCATAATGTAGTCAGTTCCTTGGACTGCAGAAAGAGTTGAGCCCCCCAGGCAAGGTATTTGGAGATCTAGGTTATTAATAGCTATCATCAGCTAAGGCAGACTGGGTCAAGGAGCTCTCCTGTCTCCTCCTCTACCTCTGAATTCACAGCCACAGCTTGGAATGTGCTGCAATTGTCAGTCATGGCATTGGTAGCAAATTGCTGAGCACCTTAAATGAAGAGGAAAGAAAACAGCATGTACCACCAGAGGTTAATCTGGAAAACATGATGGCCCTTGTGCTTACAGAAGGGCTCCACACCTTCAGGGGTACAGGGTACTTCTCTTGAATGTTCAGTAGACACTTTAGTGATGCAAAAATTGAGTTAGGGGTCCCCTGAATGAAGAACATGGCAGTGGCCATGCCTCAAGAGGGAACCTAAACCTCAACCCATACCTAGGTGGTGCCCAAGTCATCCGAGAGCTGTGGAGGTGGTGGAGTCTGGTTTTCTACAGTTTTATCTTGTAGTGTGTTACCTGCTATCTCATTAGATGGAAAATCCCACTGTTTTCCCAGGACTAGACGTAAGGACATTTCACTCTTTGCACCCATCTAGGGCAACCATGCTGTGGCCTTCTCAGTAAGGGAGTTGATGGGGGGGGTTTTCTCACTATCTGCTGGCCTATTTTCCTTGCTGGAGGAACTGAAGATATCTGAAGATATCTGCCATGTGTTTGTTACATTGGACTGGCAGGCCAGCAGGATTGAAGGTTGCTGGGAGGAGACTGAGGCAAGTTATGCAGAGGTGCAGTAGGATTATATGAAAAATGGTATTTTCCTCAAATAGCAAGGGAGTTACTAAAGTTTGGACACCTGGTGGTTCAATGACATCTGAACTTGGACACATGGAGAGAAAATTATAAGCAGAACAACAAGAAATGAAAGAAAATCACCTCGAAATATGCACAGCTCCCTAGGATCTTTTTGATGTGTGAGTGTGTTTGTAATACAGTGTACACACAGCTGTACTGAGCAGTGGGCATAATTCAAGGTATATTTATTTTAAAAAAGTAGAATTGTTTTTATTCTCCTTGCAGAAATACATCACAACATATTCAAGGCTGATGGTGGAATTCCATTTTTAAACCTACCTGGAGGAGTATTGTCCCAGCTGCAGAGGACAAAAAGTTGTTCTGCAATGTTTTTTTTTCAAAAGACAAGAAATCCATTTTAAACAACCATCAAGCTTTTTTTTGTTTGGTTTATCCCAAAGAGCCTTTTGCAGATGATTATCAGCTATATTTATCTCTGCTTCTTCTTTTACATGGAATAAGGTGCTGTGGCTACTCCTCTGATCTCTACAAGGTCATAATGGTCACAACACTGCTACAGAATTCCCCACTGCTACAGAGATGCTGTTTGGATGGTAGATTAGGGTAAGATGCTGCTCCCCACGCTCAAGTTTTGCTTCATGATAAGGCTATTTTTGGATTACTTGCTCTTCCATAGGGAATTCCACCCCAGTGTTCAATATGCTTCAGAGAGGTAGGAATTAGGTGAAAATCCTGTCTGATGTAACTGTAAATCACTGAGGTTAGGTTGTAGATGGCAAGAATCAGCTACTTAAATTAATGGTGACGTGTACAGTACTTGGTAGGTAGTGAAAAAATTCCTTGTAGCAGCAAATTCGGCAGTGTTTAGTTCTGAATTATATCTACGGAGCTATTTCTTTCCTTTAAAGTGTAAGTATTGAAAGACTAAGTACTTGTGCACAGTTCAGTTCAGTGCAGACACTTCTGAAAACAGCTATAAATATATTTACCTCTCCAAATTTGAGTAAGCCTCTGGCAAGTGCGAAATATTGTCAAGTCTGTTTTGCATTCTCTCAATGTTTTGATGTCTGGCTTCTGCTTTATGCTACCACAGAGCTGGCAAGGCAGAGACAATGCATTTTTACCAGCTCCCAACCATATCATAAACTCCACAGGCTTATAAAGCAGTGTTTATTCTGGTGGCATTCCCTAATGTTGCAAGCATAAAGATGCCTAACAGAGAAAATAAATACTTCTGGTACAAATAACTGCTAATAGAAAAAGTTTTACTCTTCTGTGGTAGAAAATTGCCAAGGGCTAAATGGCCACACATTGCAATTTTTCTTGCAGAAAAGCTGCTTTGAACTGTGCATGGCAATCTGACTCCATGCTTGGGACTGCTTGAAATGAGCAATGATCCAGTGATATTCCCCAGGGAACTTTTCTAGGCATGGCCTGCACTCTAAACCTGGCCTTCAGAGAGGGCCAGAGAAAGAAATAGCATGGAGGAGTCTACGAAACGCTCCTGGTAGCTGTCCTACAACTTAATTTAATCTGTGCAGGACGTGAAAAAGCCTCTGTGTGGAAGGTGACAGAGAGTCCCTAGGTCCCAGGGATGAGGCACCATAGTACTTTTCCCTCCTCCCCTTTCTCCCTGTGTCAGCTCAGATACCTTTTTATCTGGTATTGCAAGCCACAAATGTTCAAAACTCTGTCACTCAGGAATAGCATGATTGGTTTTAGTAATCAGTTCATGTTAATAAATATGATTTTGCTTCTTTGCCTTCTGCTGTTGCATCTACAGATCACCAACTTTTATGGGGTTTTTTGTACTTCTTTCTCATTTATTTATTTGCCAGTCATTTCAATACCAATTCTTAAAGTTTTCATGCAGCACCAATGAGCATGACATTTTCCTTAAAATACGTAGATTGAGATTCTCTGTTAAACCGAGGCAGCAGATTTAAGAAAGATACAAAATACCACAGGTTCACACTAGAACTACTGTTGTCCAAATTATTATTTATAAACGTGTAGTAAGTAAAATATGACCAGTCCAATGATTAGCTACAGCTCAACAGCATGTGTCAGAGTCAGACAGGTTTCACACAAGGATGCCAGACAGCAGGATAGAAAACAAATCATTCCCTTATCAGGTGATGCCCTCAGAGAAGAGCTGAACTGTAGTTTTGGATTGAATGTGGACATTTTAGTGGTGTGTACCACTTGAATGAATATTTTTGAATAGCTGTGCAACTGACAGGTGCTTCTGCAGGGCTCAAAATCTGACATGGAGAAGAAAAATTCTCTTGGGTCTCACAGGCTGTGGTTCAGCCTCCGAAACACCTCAGCACCTCATTTGCCTGCTGTCTTTTCTCAAGCTGAATTTCCCAAAGAAGCTATGACAGGCAAGTACCTCTGTCCCAGAACTATACAGCTCAGAGCAAGACCACCAACACTCTGCAAATGTGCCTGCCTCACCACAACTCTTTCAGCAAGAAACCAGGTAAGGACTAAATTTCCTAGATGAGGTGGGCAGGGCTATTGGCAAGTCCTGTGCAGAAGTCATAAGCATTCTTTATTCCTAAGTCACATGCCTTGGGTTCTTGGAAGCAAATTATTGGTCTGTGCTGGTATGTAATCACCTTTTAATCAAGTGACTGAGACTTCTGCTTTGTTGCTTAAAAATTCAGGCCTGGTAATGAACTGTAATGATTCACTTTTCAGGTAAAAGTCCCAAGTAGCATCCTTAAAAGTTCCCAAAATTCTTCTGAGGTGAGCAATAATGTCTGGCTTAACAGATGGGTATGTCTTGCTCTGGGAAGGCAAGAGGACAATTCCATGTAGACAACTAGACCCTCACGGCACCCATAAACTTTGGCAAACCTGAGCTACAATAATTTGCCCACAAATGTGGGAATGTGGGGTGGCTGGTGTTCAGTTGCCCAAGTGTTTTGACTGCTAGCCATATTCTTTAGCCGCTGGGCCTTTGCCTGGAGAGTCTGAATGTCAAGGTCAAGGTGTGCTGCAGGCTACTGCAAGTTTGAGAGACCTGGGCTCTGACTCAAGGCAGCCTGGCTTTTGTTAGTTTTTTTCCTCAGATGGCTTATTTCCTGGTCTCTGGCTTTTACATCCAGGCAGTGAACAGAATAAAATTAAGAACTCCTAATAACAGTCACATTGGACTGAAAAAAACACCAGCTTTAATCCTTTTTTTCAGTGTTGTTTCATTTTCCAGGGTCTATAAAAACCAAAATATTAAAATGCAGCAGATGTCAGTCAAGCATTTCTACAGACTTGAAGCTATGCTTCCATAACCATCTGTTGCTTCTGGAGTGAGAAACTGGGGAATGGTTAAGCTTTCTTGAGAGTTCCATAAAGGCAGTAAGCTCCATGGGAACTGTTTTAAGGACAAGTCCTCTGTCAAGATGTTTAGAGAGGAAAGCCTTTGTACACTGAGGGTCCCTGCAGTCATCCCATCTCCTGAAGTTTTTGTTCTTAGCACTGGGTCTGATGTCATTTGGGAATGTTTGCTTTTGTTTTTGGCAAGCAGGTTTGCTAAGTCCATTTTACTTAACTTCCTCCAAGATAGTGTTTGTGCACTGTCTCCTAATGCTCTTTGGACCATGGTCACCATCTGATTTCTTCTAAGAGTGCATCAAGCAACTCAACTAGTTATCACATTTGTACACAGGAATATTTGAGGGGAGTTTTACTTCTCCAGACACAAGTGCTAATCTATTCATTAAATGCATTTACAAAAAAAAAAAAAAAAACAAAAACAAAAACAAAAAAACAAAAAACAAAACAAAACAAAAAAAAAACCAAAAAACAAACACAACCCAACCCCCAAAACCAAAAGAACAGGAAATTATTTTGTGCCAAGGTGAGTATAAAAACTGTTGGTGAATTTGATTACTTTTTTCCCTTAAAATCATGACCATTTATATTCCTATATAGAAAAAGCCAGTAATATCTAGAGAGCATGTTTAATATGTCTAAAGCAGACTCTTAGAGGATTCTCATTTCCTTATCTTTTTCTGCATGCAATGTGCTGTGTGCTCTTCAGGCACTGTATTTTTATGTACAGGCTGAATCATCCATTCAGGGAATAGAAGTCATGTTCCCCTGCTGAGTCATGTTGGCCAAATACAGAGTATCAAGCAGCAAAAAATGAAGAGCAGCCTTTGCCTCAAAGAGCTTTTGGAAGTGGAATGTGTCTTAACTATTACAAACATTTGTTGAGCAATTCTAACAGATCTATAAAATTCATTTCTATCCTGAGAGTAGGAAAGGGAGTATTTCCAAGAATGGATGAACTAAAGAAACCTAATTTCCTATTTAATCTGTTTCATTACAGAAATATGTAGAAATCTTGAATTAATCTAATACATTATTTAAATCTATTTATTTTTCTTTTCTATGGTTTGAAGAGGACGAGAACTTCATTGGACGAGAACTTCATTCTTTCACTACAGAACATTTATCTCTCTTTGAGGGGACTGTCTAGTATCCAACAAGACTGTTTCATCTCAGAAGCCATGTTAAAAGAATCTTTTATTTTTGTGAACTAGCAGTCACCAAACTAGAAGCAGTGCCTGAAGGGTTATTAGTAGCAGGGAAGGAGTTGCTGCTGGGGCAGAAATGTAGGAAGATCCCATAATGTCTAATGACAAAGCACTAGAGCAAGTCAAGGGTGATAAAGTTATTTGCCTGCATGTGAAACACTGTAAGTGTTTCTATAAGTACACCTTGGATTGCATTGCCTGATAAAGCAGTTTTATTCAGGGTCAAATGCAACCTGGGATCTTGCAGAGCATCCTGTTTGAATACACACAATGAGGCATTAGACTCCTTAGTTTGGTTATGGAACAGCCAAAAGCATGCTGAGGTGTTTGAGTTCAGGCATCAGTCATTGTTGGCGTGCTTTTGGTTTTGGTTTGATTGTACAGAACTGCCATAAACAGCTCCTGAATAACTTCTGAACTTGAGCCCTGTTTTTGAGCTAGGATGGGTCCAAAGTCTCACATTCTCTTTTGGTTCACTAACAGTGCTGTTCACATGTGAATGAACTTGTAACTGGGCAAGATCTTACATTAAGGGGAGCAGTGTGTGGTGAGCCTCTTCCTCCTGGGATAGAGTAAACGTCAGCTTATGATTCTAACCAGAGCACTGAGGATGCAGTATTTGACTGGTGCTGTTCAACATGTGCTTAGGGGCTTGGAAAGGACAGCTTGGAACACCCTGCTCCAGACTGGACAGGACCCCTGCACAAAGTTTGGAAGAAAGGCTCGGTTTGGAGGAAAGTTTGGAGGAAAGGCTCCATTCACAGAGAGCAGGAGCATCACAAGAGCTTTTTCTTTTAAGGAGCAACAGTTCCACTTAATGAGTTTGTAGGTGATCTAGCAAACAATAGATGAAACAAGACTCAGTTGTGAACCACACACAAGCTGCTGTGAGACTTGAAGCTGACAGACAGTGAAGGACCTCTCAGCAGAGTGAGGTGCAGTGCTGTGTACTGAAAATATGATATACCTGTGAAATTTGTTTGTGGTAAAATATATTAATAACCTGATATCCTGTGGGAGGGCTCTGGAAGTTCAAAAATTACAATGCGTGGGCCCATCTAGAATGAGCTATTTCTGATTGCTTCAAAATTGCACTTAAAATTGGGGAACTAGAAATTCTCCACCACTGATTTTCCTTTTCTTTTCTTGCTCCTCCCAAGGCTTTTCCTTTCCACACTTCCAAACACAGCAGTTGTAAACTATGCGGGAGAGGCCAGGCCCTTTGCCAGTGAGGGAAGTGTTGAATGAGAGGCACTTCTGAGACTTCACCACCAGCTGCACCACATTTAAGCTAGCAAGGCTCCTGATAATATGGGTTTTAAATCAAATAGCAGCTTTGATAAATAAGTAAATAAACCCCCCAACTCTCTAGAAAGTGGGAACTGTTCTCCCCTTTCCTTGCTCGTGAGTATAGGCTCTGCCCTCTGAGGCTAGAGGAGAGCTAGCAGAGCTGCATGCCCAGCAGCATCCCAGCAGCTGCCAGCTACCCCAAATGGCTCAGCATGCCTGGGAACATCCAGACTAGCCAGCCTCATGCAAAAACGCTCTCTGGCTGCCTGCGCAGACCTGCACAGCTATTTGAGTGTGTGCTCTGTGAATGCCAGCAGTACCACCCAGACACCAGTCATTAGCCTAAGGTCATCAGTACATTTCTCTGCATGGGAGTGTCTGCATTTTATGTATCACTATGGCTCGTCTGGGTGTGTGTCTATTTGTTTGTGTGCTTGCTCTGTAATGATCCAACCTATCTTACATGTATATTTAAAAACATTTTTTGAAAAGAGAGTAGATATCATTATCTAAATGGAAGCGAAGTGCAGGGTCGGAGGTTATGCCCTTTGCTGAAGGATGCAGAGCAGACACATGCACTGGGTCACCAGGTTTCTGGCACAAAGCCTGCAGACTCTACTAAGCCATGTTACTTTTTTTGCCTCTTCTGTGTAGGAAGAATTCTGAATTGTAGATTATCTAGCACGCATTCATGCTGCTGTGCTTCAGAAAGCCCTGTGACAAAGGAGAGGAAATTCTATTTCTTCACCTAAGAGCCTTTACTACTTCTGGGGTTACCACAGCAAGATTTAAGCTCAGCAACAATTTACACAGACTTAAGCCTGAACAGCAACCAACTGCTAACGAGAGCACTCAGTGCATCCTTCAGCAAATGTCTGCCCCAGCAACCAGCCAAGTCCAGCTGCATTCATTTCCAGTGACCAAAGCAGGGGGTCAGGGACCCAATTATGAACTCGAACACTAAATCAGAGTCCTGCAGATTACCTGCTCCCACAATTAGTCCAGCCCTTTGCTTTGCTGTGGGTTTGTCCTCAATTATCACTCTTTCTTGAAATTATTATTTTGTTTATTGTGGCAGAGTTTACTGAACAGCAGACTGTTGTGCAGCTTTCAGGTTTGGAATATTTTTGCTTCACAACATTTTTTTCCCCAGAATTTTTCCCTAAAACAAAAATGTAGAAAGAATCACTTCTGGAAGTGACACATTTTGTGCATAAGATGTTTTATTTATCCACATTTTTCAAAGAAGTCTAGAAATAAAATTTATCCTTAACCAATAAATTAAATCATTTCAACTTCAAAATGTCTGAAGAGACAGGAATTTTTAAAAAAAAAATTTAAACCAAATGCAATTTCTGGAATCAGCATACATCAGTATGGCCTATTCTGTGATTCTCACAGAAACTAGAATTTACATAACAAATGTGCCCACCTTCAAAGTAGACTATAAACTCAGAGAACCAATTGAATAAATCACTTTGCAAGAGACAAATACTTTCCTTTGGTCTTTTTTTAGACTGCAACCCCCTAGGGCAGGGATAGTCTTTATTTTATACCATCTATCAGGCCAGCCCACTGCTGAAATTTAAGAAGTAATAGCTTCCACCAGACCTGATTCACATCATAAAAATCAGCTTGTGCCTTCTTGTTGACACCTCTGTATAGGACAGGAACTTAGCAGATAATCCACACTGGATGTTGTTTAATTTCAAGTGGAGTTAGTGATATAATATGGTGTGCAGAATTTGCTCATTAGAATAACACGTTTGTGGGTTTTTTATTCATTTCTCCTCTTAACTGCATTCTCACATCTCATTGTAGATTGTGGATTGCAACCATACATGAAACTGAAGCAGTCAAAGCACCTATCTGTATTTTTGTGATACGTGAGATAATTTTAACATTTACCCATGTCATTGCTGTGTACTCATTGAACACCATTCTATAACAGCAAAAATAATTAAAAGAGGTTTTTTTCCCCTCTTTTTATTTATTTATGTCATGAGGACAAGGTTGAAACAAACTCCATTCCTTCTCCTTCCCTTTCTGCCTTCCCTGCAAAGTCAGTTAAATACATGATTCACGAGGCTATAATTTGATGAATTTGATTTCTTATAGTGGTACTAGCAGACAGGCAGAGCGGAAAATGTGCTTTCTGCATTACCATATGCTCTGCTTTTCCACAGCAAAGCAGAAGATCAAATGCTATTGTCTTTCTTTCTCTGTCATTGTAAATTATCCTGAGGAATGCTGCTTGAGATTAAGGAAGGTCAAGCCACAAATGCTCATGGTCCTGAGTGTCCCCATCTTTTGTGAGACTTCTCTAGAATCTGTGGAAGGCTAGTCACTTTTCTTAGTACTGTCCAAAATTGCAATGCCTCTGCACATGGATGGACTTATGGACAGGTTTGATAAGTTCTTCGAGGACCACATTCCTTAGATAACTTGTCAGCATCTTGTTCCTGCAATTTGTTGGAACATAAGATCAAGAGCTTGTCCCTCGGCTCTGTAAATCAGCAGCTTGAATGTAGACCGAGGTGTTGAACATGCCTTCCTTATTTTGTTCTTTGTTACAAAGTGTTTTCCTAATGTAATGCACCTATCTCGTACAAAGCAGAGATTTACATATTCAGTGTGGCTACAGTAGCGTTCCACACTAGAGGCAGGATTCCAAAGCCTTTACTCATGGTAAAAAGGTCCCTCCTCCATGAGTAATGCCTTGGAGATCAGGGAAGCTCCTAGTGAAATTAAGCAGTTACTTAACACTGGTCAAGATTTAAAGCCTTTCCTTGTAGCATTAGGGACAAATATTAAGGTGTCTTTCCATCCTGTACCTCTGGGTTGATGTGATCCCACAGATCCTGGGTAGGTTTGTGTCATGTGGGAATAAAGTCAACAGCCAGAAACACATGGGCAGCAGCCTGGTATCAAAGCCAAATCAAGGGAACTCAACCCAAATTATCACCCAGCTTTGTGGATATCTGAGAGCTCTGTCAGTCCCTATACATCCAATATTCCAAAAGTATTTTTAGTAGCTGGACAGAATATGTGTCCCATTGCATGAGCTCAGGGAGAGAGCAGCTCATGAGTTGACACTGGAAAAGCCTTCTCTGCTGTTTAAAAATAGATCCAGTTGTGGTGGATAAGGGCTGTTCACTCCCCAAGGGAAGAAGAAGAGGTGTTGTGTGTATGTAAATGCCTGAAAAGCTGGAGAACAGTGCCTAAGGACTTCCATTTCTGCTTGCTTAATTAAGGGGAAATAAGCTGTACTGTGTCAAACTAAAATCAGTGTTTCCATGACACCTCTCTTTCTCCATCCCAAGCAATCCCAGTTGCTGCTGTGGTATTTTACTTTTCCTGAGACAACAGCTGTGTTTGTGCCCCAGTATTTAACAACCCTCAATGAACCTGAGCGCTTTCTTAAATTGCTCACATGCATCACCACATCCTATGGCAATGTCCTTCCCAGCAAAGCTGGGCACTGGGGGGAAAAGTGCAGCTTTGGTAAAATAAGGTTCTTGTGGAGTGTGGGCCATGGGTCCTGCAGGAGATGGCCAGTGACTTCTGCTCTTCTGGGCCAAGTGTCAGCAGAGCAAGTTTCTCAATATCCTGGCCCTGTCTCCAGCAAAACTGGTGCCTGTTAGCAATGCCATTGCTATTTGGGTGGGAGGTAGTTATATGTGTTAGGCCCAGATTTATAAGGACACTGCTGCATCTAATTTGTAAACTAAAGCAAATCTCTCTACTTTGTTTAGGATGGAGTCTAATCTGACAGCTTTGAGCAGAGTGAATTGGTGAAACATTGGGAGAGAACTTGCAGAACTCGTTATACTTGTTCTGTGAATAACACAAGGCTTTCTATTTCCCATGCTCTTGTTCTGACAAATTTTACAGGCACTAAAGTAAACAAATGCCTTTCCTAGAGAAATGCTGCTATTTAAAATACTCAGGCTGGATTTTTGTTTTAAAATGGAAAGAAAGCAAATACATCATTCCACTCTGATTACCCAGAGCAGTGATTTTTTTTTGTGCTTTGGACCTGCCTAGAGGCACATATGCAACCACTATGCAGCAAACCCCGCCTGAGTTCATTGTCCTCTTTCACACTGGGCTCCAAGTAAGTCTGAGTGGGCTCCACATCACAGGCAAAAGGGAGGGTTGAACCAGTTCAAGCCATGGAGCTTCCTGCTCATGGCCTCTGTTCCCCCCACCTTGACCCATACATACCAGCAAGTGGCCTCCCCCAAGGTTTTACCCTTGTTTTAATCCCTTCTAGAAAATGAAATGTCAGATGTTCATATTAATATAGAGGTTAACCAGCCTGTGGTAAGATCTCCTGGCTGGACTGACTTGATTCATACTGCTCTTGTCACAACACCAGTAATTAAGAGTGAACAGAGCAGCAATGCCAGTGCTGTATCCCATCAACCTGGATATCTTTCTATTTCAGGGAAGAACCTTCACTTAAGAAGTAAGAGTGCAGCTGGTCCCTAAAAGAG
Source organism: Serinus canaria (assembly GCF_022539315.1). Taxonomy (NCBI): domain Eukaryota; kingdom Metazoa; phylum Chordata; class Aves; order Passeriformes; family Fringillidae; genus Serinus; species Serinus canaria. The sequence continues at coordinate 53,533,763 of NC_066315.1, read as the reverse complement.
AAAATACCCCTTTGCACATACCAAACCGAAATCATTGTGGAATGTCAAGATTTTAAGAATATTTAGCATTCCTGAAGCTCTCCCTCGATGTAAAGCACCATGTGGTTATTGAGTTGTTATTCTTAAAAATTCTTTAGGTATTTGTGCTACTTGTTATCCCCATTTTACATAGGGAAGGTTGGTCTTACACAGACTTACAGTTTTGAAGCTCTGGCTCCTATTTCAGCATCTAATTTTTCAGACCACACGTAGAAATTGTGAGGTTTTGAGACTTTTTCATTGTAATTCTTATTTCCCCTTACGTCCTTCTCCATACTCAGATAAGACTTTTGTTCACTTCTGGTCAGTCTTCTGGTTCTTGAGAAAGTGCAAAACAAACACAATTTCCTTGTTTTCCTTTCCTGAGGGAAGTCCTTGAGAGCTAGCAGCCGACTCTCCAAGGAGGCCCTCTGACTTCTGTGTGGGCTTGCTCAAGTAGACCTGGCTTCTGTTGCACTTTATGTTAGCTTCAGGGTGAGATGCAGAGATAAAAAAAAGGGTCAAGAGCAGATCTGTGAATGACAAACATCACAATCATGGAGCACGTGTGCCTCCGCCATGAGGCGTAACAACTCTGGTAACCTTGGACCACACTGATGTCCTGATATAGTCTCTTTAAACTTCCCAAAAAAAGCCTGGAGAGAGCTGTTCAGACACACTGCAGTGTGCTCCAATTCAAATAAGGTCACAGAGTTGCACTCTCTAAACCTGTCATTATTCCTGAGGCGCTAGAAAGGGCTTTAAGGACGCATTTCAGCTGTTTCAAGTCACAAAATCACAGCTTCTTGCCAGCCCCGGATTTTTCAGTTTGGAAGAAAGATTCATGCAATCATTCCATCTATTGATCCCCATTCCTGTTAACTAATTTTAACCAAATACCATGGAAGAGCAAGGACCTCCCAAGCCTTGTGAAATCAGGTGGTAGGTAAAGAGGAGATGCTGAAGCTGTTGTAGGACCATCAGCCCATGTGGCCATTCACCATGGATACACTTCCATACCAGCTGCCTCTAATCCAGCTGGTGTTGGAGGGCACAGGAATGTACTGCAGATAACAGGCAACAAAGGGAGAAAGCAAAATAATTTTTAGAAAAACAGTCTCCAATAGATCCACTGCTGGGAGCTCCAGGAATTTGTTGCCTGCTCCATGTAGGAGAAGCACTTCTGTATTCTGCAGCCGTGTAGAAAATAGGTAAGATTTTAAATAGCTCACCCATTTGCAGACTTATGAATTTCGACAAGACCCTCATCTCAAATTAATAGATTGGGTAAGGCAGACAATGAAAAAGAAATCACACAAAATTAGCCAGAAAAGCCAAAGTATTGGGTTGCATGAGCAGGTGCTGGCTGGATAAGCAAGGGCTAGGCAATGTAGCATGAACCCATGAAGGAAGAACATTACCAAGGTCTAAATTGATAAAACCTTTAGGAAGCTTGAGTCATTGGTGGTAAATTTCTATCTTCAGAGGAAATAAGGCTTGAGGAAAAGGAGCTGGTTTAAAATATATTTAAAGTATCAAATTGCATGTATTTATGCCAAAGTCACTTTCCCACTCCCACAGACTGGGAATAGAAATTGTGGTCCACACTCGCCTCTTTGAAAACTGCAGCATCAGTTGTTTTACAGTCAAATAAGCAGTGAGGTCAGGAAGGAAGCAGGTCTGGAAAAGTTAATGCTCTTGCACTGGGTCTCATTTTTTAAAGTGAATTGGGTCTCTAGTTCTGAAGAAATGGCTGGGAAAGGAAGTAATGCATGAAATCAAATGATGAGGAGCTTGTAAGTGTGGGGAGCTGCATATGAAGACGGGATGATGGAAAATGTGAAGTAGCCTATCCAATCTAAACTGTTTCAGAAAAAAAATTGGCAGGAGGCAGGTCTCTTTATCCTCATATATCCCTGGGCTCTTTTATGGTATGCTTTCTATTACACCAGGATATTGTGTTCTTGCCAGCAGTGCAGGATATCCCACACTGGTAGCTGGGGGTCTGATGGAGGTGGGAGTGTGCACACGGAATTGATTATTGGTTCACATCCTCTCGCTGTCAAGTCACGTGAGGAATTTAAGGACTGACTCTGAGTTTGGAGAAGAGGAAGCTACAGAGACAGCCATATCTTAATTACCTCTGGAAGGTTTACTGAAATGCCCAAAGAATTGCTCATCTGTCTGAACAGAAAGGGAGTACTGCCATCAGAACCCTTGGGAGCTCAAGAAGTAAATACCGGAGAGCTGAGACCAAATAGATATCCTGAGGTGTGTTGGGGATCATGCTATAAAAAGGAAGGAAGAAAAAGCTCAGAGCATTCAGGTGGCCCCTCACAACCCCTTTTTGTTGCCATGTTTAGACAGCACCTAAAATGGGATGTCAGCTCTTGATTATCTGGTTTGTGGACTAACTAACTTCATCCTCAGTTGCAGCACTTTATTTCTGTGGATGCAGTGGCCAGCCCTGGTTCCCACCCTGCCTGCCTGCTGATGTGCACCACTGTAATGGCTCCCTGAAGAGCTGCCTGGCTGCTTTTAGCCTGTTCTTTTCATTGTAAGTCCTATGTATGCTGTTTACCTCTCAGTACCACTGAGTAATGGGAAGTGCTTGTTATTCTCAACCCATTGCCATTTTCATATCAAGCGGTTTTCTAGGTAACCCATAAAAGACTGGGTCTGCTTATGTTCTGGGTTTGGGGTCAGCCCAGTTTGGAAACCTCAAAGACTGAAGTTCTAGGTCTTGTCTTGCCATCTAAAGATTAAAATTCTTACTTCTGTAGGAACTAAAATATTTTATTGCTTCTCTTTTTTTTCTGGAAACTGCAGATTGTGGGCAAGCATTTGTAAAAGCATTTTGGTATGGATCTGGAATGTGCTTCTGAGGCTGATCCTCCTCATGCCATGGGCTTTGGGTGCAAAACCTGTTTTTTCCAAAAAGACCTAAGCTGAAAGATGTGCTCCAGGGGCATATGTAGCATACCCCAATGAATAGTAGATATTCAGTCTACAGGATCACAAGGGGCAGTCTGAACTGAAATGCCCAGAAATGCATATAGTGACAATGACAGGACATATGTTGAAGCTGTTCTACTTCACAAATCCAATCCTCCAACACCAAGTCATTTACCCAAATTTCAGTCTTCAATATTGTAACTTGCTATGTTGGTCAAACTGCCCTAAGGCCTTCCTCAGGGGCATTTACACTGGCTCCTCCTCATTAGAAAAGAAAGATGCCATTGCTGGAAATTCAGGCACTTTGTGACATCTCTGACTTCCGGAAGATGCTCTTCTGCTCAGTCACATTTGTCGACAGTCTCCAACATGCTGCAGAAAACTTTCACCTGAGAAAGATTTTGAAAGTTAAAGTATGATAAAAAGATCAGCTGGTTACCTGTCCACGTCCTGTGGAATTTGTTTCAGTGCAGTTGCAATACCTCTGGGATTTAGGTTACATTCATCAGGTTGAATTGATCAGAGTTTGCCACATGTCTTTATTATTTAGCTATGCAGTGCTGAATAAAACACGATAGAATTTTCCATAAAGCATTATGACTTGTTTTGCTTTAAATAAAAATGATCATCTACTCTGTGGTTAAAACCCTTGGGGGACAAAATCTCAATGCATATGACAGAAAAATGCTTTACCCCTTTTCTTCAGCGACAGCTTTGCTATTGGGCTTAGTTTTCCTGTGGAAAATATGCAAGGTAATTATTTCAGTGGCATAATTCTGGGATCACAAAGTAGGAAGAAGCAAGGAAGTGTTTATAAACATTAGGGTTCTTACTAACAGGGCTGGGAGAAAAGAACTGACTATCATCTCTGCTTTTTTTGGCTAAAAAGGAAAATTTACCTACTCAGATACTTTAGTTACTGAATCTGTGTGCACTGGGATGAGTAAGGAACAGAAATGCTGACTGTAAAATGTTGGGAAATAGCTATGACCATGTTCATGTTGGTCAATTGTGCAGGGAGTGTTCCCTGCACATTGTGCTAGATCATCTGCATTATTCATTTATACAAACAGTCCCAGGCTAGAATGGCCAGTACTCTTCCACACACAGTTCAGGAGGCAGCAGAGGGCAAGGAGTGCTCCTCATAGGATGCAACAACATCAGTCTGTAGGCTGAGAGACTTAAACATTTTGATGGATACAATCTACTCTATGACAATTCATTTCATACTGGAGAATGGCCCTGTACAGTTATTTTTCTAGTCAGCCTCTATCTTTGTTTTAATTTGAGTAGCTTATAGGAATTAATGTAGGAAACAGCTAAGGTTAGAGACGTCTCCATAGTGCAAAACAAGGAGTGGATATAAAGGAAACCTGACTTATTTTACATTTGCTATCCTATATAAGGACTGGTTGCTGCAGTTTTTCAGAAGAATCACAGTGTTGCAATGCCTTATCATTCCTATCTTTGTCCGCTTTGGATGCAAACGGCAGGAGATGGCTGAATCTGAAGAAACCCCCATTAGCCACACCCTTGATGCAACTCACATTCTTTGTGCCTTTACTCAGGGCTGCCAGCTTGCCTCACTCTCTCTGTGCCATAGATACCTCGGCCCTACAAACACCTAAGGAGGCAGTACTTGCATGTGGTATTGAGCTTGGTGTGGGGGAAGGGAAGGGAAGGGAAGGGAAGGGAAGGGAAGGGAAGGGAAGGGAAGGGAAGGGAAGGGAAGGGAAGGGAAGGGAAGGGAAGGGAAGGGAAGGGAAGGGAAGGGAAGGGAAGGGAAGGGAAGGGAAGGGAAGGGAAGGGAAGGGAAGGGAGGGAAGGGAAGGGAAGGGAAGGGAAGGGAAGGGAAGGGAAGGGAAGGGAAGGGAAGGGAAGGGAAGGGAAGGGAAGGGAAGGGAAGGGAAGGGAAGGGAAGGGAAGGGAAGGGAAGGGAAGGGAAGGGAAGGGAAGGGAAGGGAAGGGGAAAGGGAAGGGGAAAGGGAAGGGGAAAGGGAAGGTGCAGAGGAAGGGGAAAGGGAAGGCACAGGATAAACACAACCAACCCAAGCCAACCACCCCACCAGAGCTTGGCTTCTTGGCACTTTTACTCTTCTGGAGTCAAAGTTCATGGCATGGGCTTATGCCTTGCTGTCCCCATTGTCACTGTGGTCATACGTGGGCTGTGACAGGCTATACAGTGGGTCAGGAATTGGGTGAGCAAGGACATAAAGTGCAGAACAGACAGTGAGAGTAATGTAATTAGCAGTATTAGTGTCCATAATCAGACACCTGGCATTACTACTCACCCATCCTGAATCACTACACAGTGTGCTGTGATAGTGTCACCGTGCACCAGCAAGGCTGGGGGTTGACCTGCTGGAAAGGAGCTCTGTGGAAAAGCCCTGGGGGTCCTGGTGAACAGCAAGCTGCCCATGAACCATGTCCATGAGAGGAGACCTTATGAATGCAGGTACCTATCTGAAGGGAGGGTGTCAAGAGGATGGATCCAGGCTCTCCTCTGTGGTGCCTGGCAATAGGACGAGAGGCAATGGGCAGAAACTGATGCACAGGAAACTCCATCAGTGTACGAGGAAGAACTTTAATGTGCAGATGACCAAGCAGATTGCCCACAACACATTGCTCAGAGAGGTTGTAGAGTCTCCCTCACTGGAAATATTCAAGAACAATCTGGATGCAGTACTGTGCCATTTGCTCTAGAATGACCCTGCTTGAGCAGAGAGGCTGGACCAAGTGACCCACTGTGGTCCCTTGCAATCTGATCCATTCTGTGATCCTGTGTTGGCTCTGCTTCCACAGACATCTCATTAATTGACATCATGCTCAAACTGTATTTGCTGCAATCATACAGAGTTGTATGATTTCTGGTTGAATGAAATAATATATGTACCACACTAATATCCAGGTATAAGTCACCTCAACAAAGTACAGAAATGAAGCAGGAGCTTGTTTTTATGTAGGAAACTTGTGCTGTTTAGTAACAAAGATTTTATATATAATATACCTCATTCCATCTTGGTATTAGTCCTTATGGCCTTACCCTGACAGACTGCAAAACTTACTGAGGTAAGAAATGCCTAGTTCTGGTACTTGTTAAAGTTTGTGAAAAACTACAGCAGTCTCTATGTGAAGTTACTAACAACAAAATGCAGGAAATGCATTCTACCCTTTGAAATTATCTCCTAGATGGCAATGGAGGTGCCACATTCCTCAGGAGTTCAGCAGAGATTTTGCTAGAGGGGAAAGAACAACTATACAGTGAGTAAATCAGAATACTTTTGTCAATACAGTGTGGTTATTCCTATGAAACCCTGATAACCTTGTTCAGTTTATCTTATCAATTGCTGTGTTTATCTTCAATACTGAAAGAATTTGCCATACCTTTTTTTCTCTTATAATTACTTTAGATGTTAATCAAAATGCAGAAAACAATTTTTTTTCCCTGCTTTATAAAGGACAAAACTTGGGAGTCTTTTCAAAGAGAAGTGATAATTCGGAAAATAGATGGCTCACACTTTCTCTCATGCAATGGGTAAAATTAATTTTTGGGTGCTAAAAACCACTACAGCTACACAGGTCTTATTTTTAAATTGAATTTTTGGTTGCCTGCTTTAATTAATGTACAAGCTAGTGCTGTGAATCCCTAACAGAGTTTAAATAATTTTAAAAGTCTGTTCCTGATTTAAGAGAATTTCACTGAAAAATGCCACAGTGAACTTGGTGACCAAGATGGTAGATAAATGTAATGTGGATATAAAAAATAATTAAAGAACACATAGGAACCCTCCTGAGATAACACCTTGGTCATGTGTTGAAATATTGACTGTGCAATTTATTATAATTAGGCTTAATTTCAACACTCATATGTTTGTTGGTGTTGTCCTTTTTAAACGCTGTTTTACAAACAAAAAACCAAACAAACTGCTGGATTCTGTATCTGGGATGGGGCAGGCTGGGATGTATGGACAGGGTGGTGAATGAGATGCTGGAAGCAGAGCCATGGAAAGGGACCTGAGGCTCCTGGTTGATGGCAAGTGGAATGTGAGTCAGCAGTGCCCTGGCAGCCAGGAGGGCCAAGTGTGTCCTGGGTACATCAGGCACAGCATCACCAGCTGGGCAAGGGAGGGGATTGGGATTGTCCTACTCTGTTCTGCACTGGAGAGGCCTCACCTCGAGGGCTGGGAGCAGTTTTGGCTGCCATAGTGTAAGAAAGATACAAAGCTATTAGAGAGCATCCAAAGGAGAGCAATAAAGATGGTAAAAAGCCATGAGGGGAAGTTGTATGAGGAGCAGCTGAGGTCACTTGGTCTGTTCAACCTTGAGGAGACTGAGGGGAGACCTCACTGCAGCTAAAATCTCCTCATGAACAGAAGAGGAGGGTCAGAGACTGATATCTTCTCTGTGGTGACCGGTGGTGACAAGTGACAGGACATGAGGGACTGGCTTGGAGCTGTGTCAGCGAAGGTTTGGGTTAGATATTGGGAAAAGATTCTTTCCCCAGAGGATGGTTGGGCGCTAGGACAGGCTCCCCAGGGCAGTGGTCACAGCCTCAAGCCTGACACAGTACAAGAAGTGTTTGGACAATGCTCTCAGGCACATGGTGTGACTCCTGGGGTGTCCTGTGCTGGGCCAGGAGTTAGACTCGATGATCCTGATGTGTTCCGTCCAGCTCAGCATATTCTGTGATTCTGTGAACAGTGTTAAGCAAAGAGAGAAAGATCATCTGTGTGAAAATCCATCAATTTTCATCAAGGACACTCTCTAGAAATAGCATGATCCAAGGTTTAAATAGAGCTCTTGAGTGATAACCCTAGCTCTACCACTAACTCTCCGCCCAAGGCAAATTATTTTGCATCTATAAAATGGAAATCATTGCCACTAACCTGCTTTACAGGAGATTTGCAAAGATAAATTACTTAATGTGCGTCCAATATTTTCAACATGCAAAGTGCCATAAAGCCCTATGAATTTTTATCTCAGCCTTTGCTTTAAAACCTGAGTGAGCAGTCATAGAAAACAAACTACAATGCAAAATACAATGTTGACAGTCTCAAACACCATGCAAAATCTGAGTAAACCGGATTGTAAAACTCCGCTAATTCATCTCTATTAAATTTCTTCTCTTCCAGTAAAAAGCCTGCCCTTTAAAACCACTTTCACAACTCACAGAGAAGAACAGAATCACCATTGAGGAATGGTTACTGATAAATTATTTTGAGGGGCAATTGCTGACCCTTCATGGATAATAAAAACCAACACTTCTTTTCTTTTTTTTTTTTTTTTTTCATGTAAGGAAAGTATGCAGCAGCAGGGATTTTTTTACTTTTGAGAGGATTTTGAAACTCTATTTTGTTTGGAGGGAATGTGGAAGAGATAGGAGAATTAATCCTGCTTTTCCACTGATAGGGAAACCAGTTATTTACCCTCTTACAGCTACTTCTCTCCATGTGTGGCAAAGTAACCAGCTCAGTGGTGGTGAGTCAAATCCAGAAGTATGCTCATGTGGAAGAACTACCAGATTACATGATTTTCACTTCATAGGTCAGCATGTTTATGCTTAATATATAGAAGAGAATATATATATATTTATATATACATATATATATACTAGAAAACAAGCAAATCAAGAAAGCTGAAGACAAATGTTGCACTTAGTATTTTCATTATGAACTACCAATTTAAAAATTGATGATTAAAAGGTTGGCCTTTGTTCCATGACCTTTGATCCGTGCACACATGCATCTAGTAATTAGTAATAAAATTTTGCAACATGAATATTGCCTGCCCCTGGTAAAATTGATGTTTGCTTCAAAGGAGTTATACCAAAGCAGCACTGGGTATGTGACCAGCTGTTTCAGGGAAATGTCATGTTTGAATTCAAACCATTTCAGAAATTGCTCAGTTGGGAAAAAAAAGGCCTGAAATTCCTGCCTGTGGTAAGCTTCTCAAACTTCAGACTTAGAGTTCCTTTACATGTCTCGTGACCTTGGCAAGCAGAGCACAATGCCACAAAAGTAACACATTTCTGCTCACAAAGGTGGGAGGACAGAATTTACAGCAGCTTGCTGTGCAGCCCCTTCAGCAGTACTGCATTGCCAGCAGCAGATGAGATCTCCTGTAGTGGGTAGCTGCAGCATGGGGAGAAATTTAAAGGGAAATCTGCCTCGTCCTCTCCTTGCTCACCATGCCAGCAATGAGGGAGGTGTTTAGTTTACTTGAATTTATGTGTGTTTATGTCAGGGCAGTACATGATGGGGGGTGGGGGGGAAAGGGGGTGAAGCAAGTATGAAATATTCCTGCCCAGTATATCAGGTAGAATCACAAAAATTCTGCAAAGCAAGTATTTGTTCTTCAGCATGTTAGGACAAGATTTGGACCAGCTTCTCCATGCAAAAATATTTTCTTTTTTTCCTATGTTTAGTTCGGTTTTCATTTGTCACTTTGAATCCTTTCTTTTTCAAGATTTAAAAAACCCAATAACCTTCTGTATTGGTAGCTTGATACCCAGTGTGTGTGTCTAGGGGCACATTTTTATTTATTATTTACCTACAGAACTGATTAGAAGTTCATTTCTTGGTTGTCTTAATTGCATTTCCTTTATCATCATGCAAACTGTAATCATTAGTGTGTGCTGAGGATGCTTTGCAACTCTTCTCTCCCTAGAAGTTGATCTCTTTTTGAAAGATCACTCTCACTTTAAAAGATCCTCCTATTTGTCCAAATAAATGAAAATAAACCATATACACATAGTCTTTATGAAGGTGCATTATGTGAGAACCTTTGAAGCAAATTTGTACTAATATTGTACTGTAAGCTCAGGTTCTGCCCTCAGTTACAGCCGTGAAACAAATCACATGAATAGAGTTCCTCGGATGTTGTTAATGTCTGAGTTTACTTTAAAGTACACCTTCCACATTATTTACAAAATATAATTGAACCAGAATGTCAGCTACAGCAATGTGAAAGCTGTCTTGTAATGCAACTCATCTTAATAAATGATTAAAGGCATGTGGCCAGGCATCGGGCTTTGCGCTAGGATGTGTAAATGGGATGGTAGTTTTCTTTGCCTGGTTAGGACAGCGGCTAGTTAAACTACCAGAAGAAACAGATTTTACAGAGGAATTTGACTGGTAGTGGAAGGGTGATGGATGTCTCAGAGAAACATGCATAACAGAGAAAAGTCAAGGTACATTCAGCGGCTATTTTGCAATCTGTTGTGCTTCAGTACCCTGTGACAGGCACTGACATTTAGCACGGAATTTCCCAAATCTCATGTCATTATTTGCTTTAGTTCTGGAGTTCCCACTTAATCACAGCAGTTTTAAGTCTTCATATCCTATTGACTGTGTAACCTAAGCCCTCAGAAGAGCTATTTGAAGAAATTACCACCAGCGTTTAGCAGGTTTGAGTGTTGAATCATGATTTACTCGGGAGAAACCCCAGCCCAACAGACAAGTGGCACGTCTGTGTCCTATTTACATACCTGAGAGACAAGACAGTGCTTCCTCCCACTTTCCAGAGAAACGGCCTGTTAAAAAACCATAGGAATATTTTAATGAATCCTGAATAGCTTGGGTTTCCCTCGACGGAAAGCAGCACCATACAGGTTCTCTTTTGCTTAATGTCTGTGGATGTACTCGGAGCACCTTGTGTTATTTTGTATTTATTAAGTAACTCGCTGCGCGGAGCAAGGAGCACTTTCTCAGCGCTGGCGGCAGGGGTATAGAAGCGGCACGGGCAGACACGGACCCTGTTATCCGTGTGCTAGATTCGCATTCAAATTGCGCTGTTTCATTCCACGCACACACTTGGCCTCACAAGTATTGGGAGTAAAATGACCAGGAGAGCAGGACTATTCGCAGAGGCCGAGTGGGCTCCGCTGATTTCGGGGGGGCGGAAAGGAGGCCGGAGCCCCGGAGATGCGCTCCTGGGGCGTGGCTCGAACCTCCGGAGAGGCTTCGCTGCTCCCCGGTGAAACACCTCAGCTCTCCCTCGCCCGAACTCCTCTCCCTGGGGCTGCGACGGGACAGCTCTCCCTGAGGAACGGGCCGGGACAGCGCTTCTGCTGCAACCCCCCGGGACACCCGCTCTGCTGTGACCCTCTGCCCCCCACCACTGCCGGCCGGGAGCACACGGGAGGGCAGGAGCTGTGCTAGGGCCACGCCGCTTCTCTGTGAGCGGTGCCGCAAATGCACGCTCATGCCTTTGGCAGCTGCCGGGCAGAAACTGCCAGGAAGTAGAAAATCCACACATACCCACCCTCTCGAGTAAGGAGGAACGACTAAACTATCTCCTTCCCGCTCCCACCTCCTCTCATCCTATATTCCCGGACAGGTGGGGGGCCCGCCCCTTCTCCACCTCGGCGGGGACGGCGCTGCCGGTTTCTCCTCCCCTCTCCTCCTTGCTCCCTCCCAATCCTCCTCCTCCTTGGCGTCCCCAGAGGGAGCCCCTGCGCTCCGCGACCGAGTGGAGAGCTCAGCCGGGCGCACCCCGTCCCACAGCCGGCTCCAGCCGCTCCGCAAGCCCTTGTGCATCCGCCGCCGCCTGCAGCAGGAGGAGCAGAGGTGGGAGGAGGAGGAGGAGGAGGAGGAGGAGGAGGAGGAAGGCAGCAGCCCGCCAGCAGCGGGGCACGCACGTGTGCGCGCAGACCTCGACGGCCGCCCTCCAGCATGCTGCTCGGAGCCGCGCAGGGCAGAGCGCCGGAGAGGAGCTGATCGCTGCCGCGGGAGAAGAGCAGAGGGAGCAGGAGCGGCTCCGCGAACCATCCGTGCGCCCGTCCCGTCCGACCCCCCAGGCGCTCCGCCGAAGGAGCGGCGGTCCCGCGGCATGGGCGGCCGCAGCCCCCTCGCTGCCGCCGGGCCCCGCGGCGCCGCTGTCCTGGTGCTGCTGCTGGGGCGCCTCGCTCTCTGCCTCGCCGTGGAGGGAAAGAAAGGTAGGGGGCCGGGGGGCGAGGGTGCGGGGGTCCCGCCGCCCTTTGCCGGTTGCGTACCGGGGGACCAGGGAGCCGGGGCTCCGGGCGGCTGCGTGCCGCGGCCTCCCGTGGGGAGAGGCGGAGGGAAAGTCCCAACTACTTATTTCCCTAAGGAAAAAAAAAAACAAAGCACAAAAAAACAAATCAAAACAAAAAAACCCACCCCCAAAACAGAGAGAGGGGAGAAATGGGGAGAAAACTAAACCTGTAGCAGCGATCACGCAGCCCTGACTTCCTGATTCTTGGCTTATTTTCTTTTGTGGGGGTGGAGGAAATAAAAGGGAATAAGCCTTGGCACATCTCATCGGTTGTGCTTCTCTTCTTTAGTGTTTCTTTTTTTCTTCTTCCCCCCTTCCCACGTTTCCCAGTCCCTCCCCGGAGAGCACTCCCCGGCTCAGCCCAGCACAGCCGCTCTCGGCTCCCCTGTACCGGGGCGGCGGGGAAAAGCCGCGGGGTTCCCGAGTAAGCGCCGCTCCGGTCACCCGCTGTCGCTCTGACCCGGACACCTCCGCTTGCCCTATTCAGAAATAGTAGTAATAATCAAAAGAAGCATACACCTGGGGAGGGGGTGACTGAAAAAAAGGGGAACTTCGTGTGGGTTCTGGTTCCCCAGCTATCAGAAAGAGGAGCGATTTATCCCTGCCCGACCCGGCGCGAAGGAGCCGCCGTCCCGTCCCGTCCCGTCCTGTCCCGAGCCTGCCGGCGCTGCCAGCCCCGGCGCTGCCCGCCCGTCCCGGCGGTGCGTGGGAACAGCACGGCGGGGCTGGCTCTGGGGCCGGGCCGTGGGGCTGCCGCGGGTGCTTGGGCTTTCCTTCGTTATTGGAGAAGCTGTCTCAGAGGGCGAGAAGACGTTTCTGGCCGGTCAGACCCGTCACATTTTCTCTGTGTGTGGTGTTCTCTTTTGTGAGTTTGGAAAGCAGGCCCCGGCTGCTGTTCCAGCCGGAGAGCAGTCCTCTTAATCTTGGAAATCTGCCAGCCAGAGGAAAAAATGCAGATTTGGGTGGTTTGGTTTTTCTTCTTTTTCCTTTCATTCTTTTTAAAGAAAAAGCGGGAGAAGAGAACTATTACTTTCCAGAAGGGCTGATTGCATGGCTTAGAGCAACTGAGTTAGAGTCTTTCGTGACTGAGGACTGTAAAGCCGCCCTGAAAGTGAGGAACACCCCATCCAAAAGAACTAGTTGCACAACCTTTAAAAAGCGGAAAGATTCTCTTGTTCCAGAAATCAAGTTCATACCTGTTGTTGATGTAACATGGGCAGTTTTTCTTTCCTGGTTTTCTTTTTATTTATTTTTTTTCCCTCACCCTTTGAAGGTGATGAGAAGTAAAGTTCCTCCCATCTGCTCTGCCTGTCTTTTGAGATGCAGCCGCAGGTGCACATGCCCTGTATAGTATGTTAAGAGTGAGGAGAAATACCCCATTTATAATGCTTTATTCAATGTCTCATAAGCTTAGGAGGTTGCCAGTTTTTTGAGGATTACTAAATAATCAATGGCTACGTGATAAATCCAATAGAGGTTATTCTCAGGATGTTGTGTCAGCAAGTAACTGCTCCTCTGGTAAGAGCTGGAGGCTCAGTGGAAGAGGTGGAGGCGGAAGGATTTCTTCAGAAAGCATTAATCAATTGATTGGACTTCATTAGTTTCTCCCCACACTTGAAGATAAGCAAGAAAATTACTCAGAGACACAAAATGAAGCAGCATCTGAGAATTGTGCATTATTGATTCGAAGCAACAGGTCCAGCAGGTAGTCGAGGATCAGTGTATGTTCAGGACTGCCTCCTTGGTCAAATGATGAGACCTAGCATCAGAATTCAGAGAAATGCTGAAAGGAAACTTGCTGTCATAAATATACGCAACACTTCTGCAAGTTCAAATCACATGTGAAATGACACTTAAAACTTCAACCTGATTTGTTCTGTTACCAAATGGAGTGGTCTCAAAAAAAGAAAAGGTGCCTGGGCAGCTGTTAGAAGAACATCAGAATCAGCCTATAAAATCCGGTCAACAAAATGTCTGAATGGAAATTTAAATACAATTGTGTCTTCTCCCAAAAATCTAGAATTAATTTTTTTGAAGATGGATGAGAGAAAACTGGTTTTGTTGTAACACTGTAATCATTAAGATACAAACAAAAGCCTAATTGAACATATTCCAGAACTAAACGACATTGCTCAAAATGAAGTACTCTCATCACAGGATCAATACTCACCTCTATATATCTGCTCTGATGTTGACCCACATTAAGCACAGTGGAACCAATCCAGATTTCCATAAATCTAGCTGGGAGTCCTGCTTGGTGGTACCTGAGTTAAATACCTGTGATAGCTGGCATGCCACTTATGCTGGATGCATTTGACCTGTGTCCTTTTTGTGTGACAGTGCTCGGTGACAGTGCTACGGTTCAGCAAATTGCTTTTTGTTGCTATATATTGGTTTTATATCTGTAGTTTTGATCTGTAGCTGCAGCCGTTGTGGGATGGGAGTGTGCTGCTGCTCCGTGTCAGGAGTGTGCAGGCAGGCGTGCCAGGCACCTCGGGAGCTGCCAGAGTGGACGGTGGTACCTTTCTATACCTGCACTCTTACACAAAGGGCTGAGTTCTTTAAGGGTATCCAAGTGTTCATGCCCATGGGAAGTAAAAGACTTTTGTCTAATATCCTGTGCAGTGTTTACATGTGGGCTGTGTGTGTACTTTTATTGAGTATTGTCTTGTATTTTCTGTGCTGTGTATTATTCCATGCTTACTTGTGACAGATGCTACAAGTAGGTGAGTCTTTGTGAATTGTGCAGAGCTTGATCCAGTTATGTGCAAGCACCCAGTGCTTTTTTAGATGCACTCCAGTGTAACCTGGCTGCTGCTCTGTGGAGCAGAGATCTGTAAGGATCCTGTGAGTTGTGCCTGCTCTGGGGGCCTCCCAGGAGCAGGGGGCTGCCCACACATGGCACAGGGTGGCTGAGGAGTCAGCAGTGTTCTCTGCCTACCTGGTACCAGGTGAAGGATGTCTCATACTCCTGTTGAAGTCCCAGGAGAGCTGGTACACTGTTCTCTCTTTCCTGTGTTTGTATTACCAGTGACACAAGAGGAATTTTCTGTGTGGACAGGAGATGGTAGTATGTTTGTGTAGGTATTTATTATGTGAGGTCTTTTCTATGCAACCATATATTATTTTCTATTTCCTTGGTAAATGACCTAACATTTTTGGGTTTGCAAACTAAAATAAATCTGTGCAGTCTTGATGGTAAATACAGTTAGAGAAATGGAAACTTAGATACTGATACGGCCCAGTTTGGTGAGATAATAGAAATAAATAAATAGTGTTGAGTATAGAGCTGCTTTTACTCCAGTGCCTCAGTGTGTGAATGCTTAAGAACAAAACCCCAAACCCATCACTAAGAGCAGTGAAGGGAAGGTAAAATGCTAGCAAGTCATCTCCTTGATTCAAGCAATCTGCAAAATATAATGACTCTGTGCAAAATTCTGCAAGGGAGGTGGGCCCCTCAGCAAAGTGTGTGTGTATGGTGAGCAGACTAGATGCTGAAGTGCTACTAAATACAAATGTGTTATTTCTTGCATCGAGAGTATATGAAAAGATTTGCAGATAAATAGGAAATCAAGATCAATGCCCTGGAGACTTTACAATCAGAGTAGTCCGTTGTAATTTATTTGTTAATTTATAAAGAGAGACTTTCGGGGAGTGTCACACAATGCCATTATGGTCCTCAGGGCTGACTTTTGCCTTTAGGTATCCATGTATCACTGAAATCACTGGGATATGCTAGCTTTAGCAGCAAGATAGCTGACTAGCCAAACCAGTTCTTTCAGAAAGTATCCTTATCTTCCTTGAGCACAAACTGCCTTTGCTTAATAGCTCTTCAGAAACAAGCCTAGTGGAAGGTTTACTTCATTTTTGGGAGGATGACAGTGCCTTCATGGAATGGTTTTGCATAGAAACTGTTGATGTTGCTACAAACTCTTGCTCTAGTCCAGGTTTCAGTAGTATGTGTGCATCAGAGGGTACAGTCACACCATGGATGTGAGTGGATTATCCCAGAAAGAACTGACACTCAAAATTGGTGCCAGCATGTTATGATATAAGCACCAGCATTAACGGGTATGAGAACCTGTGCTAAATCTCATGTTAGACTTGGATCTGTATTGCAAAAGGGTTTGTGTAACACAAATTTGACTTGTAGAACTTTTATTTGAGGGAGTCAGAACAGGCTGTGCTCACAAAAACATCTTCTGGCTGTTCTATATTAGGAACGCTTCCTGGGGTGACCTGGCTGACAAACCTTTATAAATCTAGACTAGTCAAATTCTGTAAAAAGATAACTTGCTAGATAGAATAATTGCCATTTTGGAATTGTGTGAATTGCATTAGGCATCTTCTAATTGTATTTATAATTTCTCAGACCCTCGTTCTGCTGTACTGCTCTCCTTGGACATTTACTAGTGGAAAATGAACTTCTGTCAGTCTGGGCTCATCTGGCACAAGAATCACATCCAACTTGGCTGGGAATTGCTAGCTTTATCAGAAAGAGAAAGTTATTAGGAAATGCAGCAGAGCAGTTATTTGGAAGGATGGTTCTCACTGCATTTGCTGTGTGGCGGCTGTGGGAGGTGTGTAGCCTGCGATGAACACTCCAGCAGCAGTGTCTGCGGTGACAGGGATGGTTGCCTGTCTCACACTCGCCTCGAGGTTAGCTTGAGCAACACATCTTACTCTAAGTAAAGAACTTGCCTCTCTGGGTCCTGAGCAGTGCTTCTCCCAGCACCTGTGCTAGGGACCATGGCCAGAAGCTGTGTGATGCAGAGCTCAATGGCAGAGGAACAGGGATAATAGTGAGAGGCTCTCACCACTGGGATGCACCCTTCAAACAAAGCTTCTGCAATGACACACACCTCTGGTGATGAGGGTGGTACAAGAGCTGTGTTGGATGTGACCCATCAGAAGTCCTCTTCCTGAGAACTGCTGCTGTTCAAACCTCATGGCTTCAGAGAGCTCGTGAAATCCATGAGTACATGGAGGGCCTGCCCTATGGGTTTGTCAGCATTGTGTTCGTAGAAAGTGTTCAAGTGTTCAGGTGAATTATGTTTTTCCAGGCATTAATGGGACACAGTGTGGAAATCTGCTGCTTAGTGTTTGGTGTGGACTTTGACAGTCCTTGCTCCACTTCATACAGTACACACTGATCCTCTAAAGTACATATGGATTTGACCTTCCCTTCTTCCAGGAACTTTTAGGAACACTATTAGTAGGTACAGTATGAGACCTAATGGTGTTTCAGTGCATTCTGATTATGTTACTTCTTGACTTCCAACTATGGCAAATGGAATTGTAATGCTTCCTTTTTTATGGCTGAATTCTGCTGACCTAACAGTATTCAGTAATAGTGTATTTTTTTTTTACTTTCAGAAATAGTTACAGAACATTTGGCATTAGTATGTGCAGAAGAAGTCATTCTTAAAGGAAATGTGGAAAAAAAAAAAGATTTTGGTCCAGCAGAGAAGTTGGACCAAAATAAATGTCTATTTCTGCTGAAGCAAGGTGGTTATTTATTAGGAACTGTGACATGACTTTGTAGTTTGTCTTATGGGGGGAATGTGTAGGTGTGGGTATTGTGCTCTCCGTGCTTAATGTTTTTGAGGGTTGCTCAGAGGAAGAAACATGAGAAACCTACCTGTGAGATAGTGTGTTTGAACAGGAGATCTTTCTGATGACCAAAGTGAAAAGATGCGGCCATGTGGGTTGGCCATTGAGCTAACAAATACAAGTGCTACCGCACCACACCGCACCTTTTTAAAATTATTTTTTAACAAACAAGGGTCATAGTTAGGAGAGAGACGCACTGGATTTATGTATCTCGTAGGGATGTGTGAGCTTTCATTTGGAAGCTTCAATGCAAGGTGTGTTTTGCCTGTTGACAGATCCATGAAAGGCAGATCAGGGATTCTCCTTCTGCCAGCGTTCCTTCGCCTGCCCGGCGCATCTGCGTACATGAAAGTCAACATCTACGTGTTCACATGCATGTTCTACTAGCAGAGTGCATTGAATCATGGGTGGCTTTTGTTTGTTTCAGTGGTTGAAGAGGAAAAAAAAACCTAGAAAAAAGAATAATTTCCAGTCATACTGAAACAAGTATGTCAGGGGTGGTTTTAGTGAAGTGAAGAGAAAAAAAAACAGCAACAAAACACCAAGAAAAAAGCCCTGTTTTAATATAATCTGGAAGATCAGTTTGACTTGAGACGATTTCTTTTCAAGTTAGGTAAGAAGCAAAATGAAATGTTTGAAATGAAAATTTGCTGGTTTATTTTGAAAATACCAGAATACCACTTGATTTTCTTATACCTCCCTCCCGCTTAGTTTTTTGGCAAAGGCATGTTTGCTGAGCTTGGCTCAAAAAATTAAGGCTTTGGGAGTGAGGTAAACTGTCATTTGTGTACAAATTAATAGTTCTGCTCTGATCTCTGTGAGCACTGAGATAAATGAAGTCCAAAATGCTTGTGATCACTTTTTTGTATTTGCATAAATTGAAATGGTGAAATTGTAAAAATAATGAAACGGGTATAAATAAATAGGTTTAAATTAAAAGAAGCTTGGTATCCATTGCCTCCCTGGCCTTCACATGTTTGGCACCTTCACCATACATAGCTGAGCTCCAGTGGAGGAGCCCGAGCCTTGCAGGCTCCTTGCTGGAGGCGGGCTGGGGCTCTGGGCAGGCAGGGTGACACTACTGAGCAGTAGCAATGCCCCAAGGGCCAGCAACGCTTCTGTGTGGGTTAAATGCCTTCTTGTCTAGCAGTTATCACTCTCTGGTTGCTTTTCCTTGCAAAGGTGCTGGGTGGAAGGTAGGTAGCCTCCCCAGAAGTATCCTCCAGCTCCTTGGAAAAGTTGGGAATTTGCCAGCCCACTCCATCCCAAAGTGAAAACCTGTAAGTAAGCATTCAGGGCTAGCAAAGGCAGTTGTGCCAGAGCCACTCTGCCAGGGTGGATGGCTCCTTCCTGGGTGCAGAGACCAGTAGGGTTGGATGAGTTGGCAGGGACCATGCCAGACAGGATGTTTTCTGGGTAAGAGGTGGAAGGAAGGAGAAGAGGATATAAACCAGCTGTCCTGATGACAGGATAGTAGTATTTTAGCTCTGGCTTTTATAAGCAGAAAATTATCACTTTGTGGGAATGGCGTTTGTATGTTTGGTAATCAGGACATGGTGGCATAATCCCTGCCTTCCCATCACCAGATTCTGCAGTAAATACAAAGATAACCAGGAAAGCCTTGGAAATCAGCCAGTCTTGGCACTGGGGCATTGCGAGCTCGCACAGCACTTTTCCTAGATAGGGAAAAGTATTGTTTTACCTATCATGATTCAAGGGCTGGAAGCCACAGAGGCTTTGAATGCTTGCCTGAGGCAATACATCTGGCCACTGATGAAGTTGCCTGCTAGTATTTTGGCCTCTCACCCCATGCCCAAGCTGATGATAAACACTGCCTGGAGTTGAAGGTAACCAACATCCTACTTGGGGCTTATTCACAAGCTTTGAAAAAATGTCTCGTGCACAGCATCATTTCTTCCCTTTCCTTAAGGCCCTTCTGTGTGCCCTTCCCTGGGGACTTGTCCCTTGATGGAGGCTGGCTGGAGCCTGGGATGAGGTGACCTGTGGTGGCATGCATCTGGCTTGGCTCCTGGTGGCTGAGGCGCGCTCACTCCCTGCCTGTGGTAGGGCTCGGCATGCCTGGCCCCTTGCTCCACTGCCCCGGGGAAGCCCCAGCACCTCCTGAAATAACAGCAGTGTGAGACAGTAGCTGCAAATCAAGGCTGGGTGTAAGCAGAAGTATTGTTTCCTAAATTATGCTTTTTATGTAGCTGCAGCGCAGGTATGATAGCAGTTTTCACATTTGCAAGGCGTAGCTTAAAAAAAAAAAAACTAAAATCAACCAACCAAAAAAACTTAAAACCAACCAACCAAAAAGAAATAAAAATTGTAGCTTCTTCTGTCTGGGGATATGTATTCATGGATGTGTATTCGCTACCTCTCCCCCATTAAGCTCTGAGACATATGTGCAATTCTGAAAGTTAAGTTTGAATCACATCTGAGGCAGTGGATGTTTCTTCTTGAGAGCTGTATGCTTCAGTTCTGCAAAGTGAAGTTACAGCTGCATATGCAGTTCCCTATTACTAAGCAATTTTTTCATCTTGAAAACACCAGTTTTCCAATTGATTACTTAACTCATTGCATTGGAGTTATTATTTTTTAAATTAAATTGACAGTGCTTTTGTAGAACAGTGATGTTTTCTGAAGTTCACTCAGGAAGTAAAACTAAAGGAGGCAGGGCTCAAGGAAGAAGCTTGTTTTAGCAGTTGGGTCAGTTATTTCAACAATGCCTTTAGCAAAGAAGTAAGAGGCTGTTTGCACAAATCAGTAACTAGTTCCCATGATTCAGATTGAATCACGTAGCTCAAGTCATTTGAATAAATAAATGACTTCTAGTAAGTGAGACAACCTCTGCAATTAGGATGGCATGCTGCATATTTCATGTTATTTATTATGTGGTTTTCAATAGATATGATTAAGCTGGTTTACACTTGGAATGCTAGGTAGCATTTCAACACAAGCCACTTAACCAGAGCTCACACTAAATGAGGTGCACATATGTTTTGCACAGGTGACATTGTGCTGTATCTTCTGCACTTATATTTTCTTGTGAATTTTCTACAAACAGATTCTTAACTGGAAGAAGAAGTCACCTGGCCAAGGGCACCTCCATTTTCTGTAATTGTAGCAGGCAATTCTCAAGCAGGTGCTTCCCATATCTTTACAGTTGCTGCAGTCTTAGCTTTCCTCCATGTCTTACTTGGCCATCAACTCCCATGGATGTGCATAAGCAGAGGTGCAGAAAACTGCTTTTCTCAGATGTGTTCATGGATTACATGCTGTTCCTGGTGTTTCCAAGGGGATGTGCTTCATGGGTCACCTGCAGCTTCTGCTCTTGGATTTGGACTTTGGATGAGAGCATTGCAATTCAATGTAGAAGACAAAGAAGAAAAGATCTGCTTGTCCTTTGTTTCCTGATGTTGTTATTTTATAGTTTGTTTTAGTTTTAAGTAGCTATGTTATGGAACTGAAAAATCCCAGGTGGTTTTGGTGTTGAGAAAATAGTATTTAAAAAAAGGTATGGTCACTTTACTACTCTGTCATACCTGTTAGTGCCATGTACAAAACAATATTAATTTAAGAAAATACGCCCTGGACTATCAAAGGCAGTATGGTATGGAGCCTTGGGATGTGGTAAGATTTGGGGCCTACTGGCCAAGTGATCTGCTCTGTTCAGGATAAAATTTTGCTACCGTGTTTCTTTCCTACTTTTTCCGTTGATATAGCATGAAAGGTACAATAAACACAAGATTTGTACAAGATTGATAAAAGAGATTTCAAAATAATGAAGATAACAGATCTTCAGTGCCAGATAAAAATACCATTTTACGTGTGTGATCACTGTTTCTTCTGAGAGTGGAAGTTACATGAAGGTATTGGTGGTGAATTTTACACAAACTTTAGAAGCTGGGAGAAAAAGAAAACCTTCCTTGTTTCCTATAGTCATTGGGAAGAGACAGCTGTGATATGAGCAGACATGACTAATGTTTGACAAATTTGTTTCTCATGTGTTAAATCTGAAGGTTCACAGATCATCTACTGGGCACATGAAGACAAGGAAATCTTCCCCCACAAAAATGTAGGGGAGGTATCCTCAAGTCTGAGTGACTGGTGGGCATGATGTTTTGGAAACTGAATAGCAAGGGCTTTTAAAAATGAAAATCTAAGTGACAGGAGTGCAGTGGTTTTTCTCCTCCATTTTTATTGCAACCTATTTCTCATGAATGGAATTTTGACATTCTCACTTCTTGAACAAGATTCATTTATTTTGCTGCTCTTCAGACTAGTTCAGCACCAAGTACATGCCTTTTTTTTTCTTTCCCATTAAAAACAAACAGAAAACCCCAAGTGAAAAACCGATTAAACCAGAACAAAACAAACCCATTTTCTTGGAAGCAGAAGTGTTAGTTGGCAAAATCCTGACTCTGGAAGCTGATTTGTCACAGCTAGACCATAATTGAAGCTGTTAGGTTTCCGCATGAACATGGGTTTGCACCACAGAGCAGCGGGTAGGATGTGAGGCCCTTGGCATTTGAGGAGAGTTGGGAAATGGTGGAAGTGTGACTTCGACTTCTCTCCCTTAGTCTGGTTCTGAAAACACTCCTAAAAACCAAGCTGTCAGAAAACCAGTCACATCTCCCCTCCCTCAGGTACTGATCCAGGTCTTTCCTAATGGAAATGGTAATGTAGCAATGTGAACAGAAGATGAATTAGGCCCAGCAGGAGAGTTTTTTCCACGTCAGGTTCCATATTTGGATTGTGACTGGCATCAGAATGCTGAGACTGTCCTTAGTGAGGCACAATGGCCAGCAGGGCACTGATTGCTTGTACAGATGGACCATTTGGTGTTTGGCTTTCTAATGACAAAAGCCCCGTGTGGCTGGTCCTTGTGTACCCAAACGTGTTGGGGACATGACACAGGCTTCTATTCGAGGTTTCACTCATGTAGCAGGGGAAGGTCAACATGAGAACTGAGCTGGTGTCTGTGTAGCAGACTGAGCAAGGTGGCATCAGCTCCACACTTTCCCTTATTGCCATGTGTGTAACCTCTGGGTAGATACTGATGCCATTATCACCACCCCAAAATTAATGGCAGAAGTTCAGTCTTCAAGAGTAGGAGCAGGGACAAGTATTTCACAGCAGATCCGGAAGGGAAAGCATGTGAGACAGATTATGTTGTGTGTTCAGCTTCCACCTGCCTGTAAGGATAAGCAGTTGAGTTGCAGCATTTTTAATTTGGTGTAAAAGTGATTTGTAGTTCCTAAATGGACCTCTTGCAGTGAGGAAGTCTGCAGTAAGAGGTGAAGTTGAAACTCGAGCATCTTCAGTTGTCTGGTAGGATCTCATCATTTCTTAAAACATCTCTTTTAGGATACATGCCCAGTTAATGGATCAGTTTCATATTTGTCTTTTGATTTGAATTTGAAAGCATGACCACTGAAATGCTCTCTTATTTCCATATGGTCTTTGAAAAGTAATTAAGTGTTGAACTGTCAGTCTGTTTCCTACCTAATAAGCTCTTCAAGGTGCTCTTGTTAATGATTTTATTATTTCAAATCTGCTCTTGTTCTCTCTTTCCCTCCTTAATGAGGCAGATCCCCTAGGCAGCATCAGTTTATCACCGTTGTCTATGGTAGATGAACTAATCCAGCACCAAGGAAGTTTGTGTTCAGCAGTGTGTAAGATGCTCCCATCAGTATGTGTGGATAATTCTTGCTGACACATGAAAGACTTAGCATGTGCAAAAAAGGAAGAACAGACCCTTTTTCTAAATGAGGGTCATTTTGATTTGAGCAGTAGCAGTCTGGTTTGCATCAATGAGCACATGCTATTTAGTGAATTAAGAGTAAAAATAGCTAATTAACACCTTCTCTATTTCTTTTCTGTCTGGTCATTAGTTACTACCAACCAAATTAATTCCTGTCAGCATAGGGCATGGAAGGGTGTCAATGACAAACTCGGGTCAAGAACTGAATCCTTTGACTTTCTGGGAAGAAATATTACCTTTTTCATTGTATTGCCTGTATCATGTAATTCATAACAGCTATGGTAACATCTGTGTTTTGTATTTCTACTTGTGAAGAGAAAATCTGAATTGATTGTTGGAATTGTAAAGAAGGGCTATTTTATCCTGTTGAGTGTGGGACCTATTGGATCCTATCTGTGGACTAAAATACAGTTTCAAAGACTCAGATAATTTCAGAAATAGCAAACATATGACTTCTAAGTAAACGGACTGATTGTAATAGAGAAGATCAGAAAATGGGTTGTTATGGGCCAGCTCTGTACCTCTGCGAGAGATGATATCGTACTGGTGATCGCCCTGTGGGGCTTAACGGCCCATAAACTCTGATAAAACCTTTTGTGAAATCGTCAACTATAATTCCATCCATTGTTAGATTGTCAGTAAATGTCTCAGGGTCCTGGAATAAATTGCTACCATCAATTGTGTTTGTGTAATTTCATAAAATAAGGCTTCTGCTCTGAAGATGTAATAACCCTAATAATAAATAATAGAAAATACTGTCAGCTAAAAATTAATGACTCCTATCCACTGTTGCTGTAGCTGCCCAGAAGTCCCTTACCTGGCTTGGGCTGAGGTGGGTTTACATTTGAGGTTCCTGTGTGTAGAGGACAGGCACTTTTTCATCACCTCTGCTGGTTGCTCACTAGGTCAGCAGAAATAGGCACTGTCACTGCAGGGTTTGTATGAAAATTAAAAAATAGTTTAAGTTTACTGTATTTCTCTGTTGTTAGCTTTCACTGTGGATTTTTTGGCATTACGATTATTAGAATTATTAGGATATTAAATGTGAACATTTAAAAAGGCTTAATTACTTTCATAAGCAATAATACTCTATTTTAAAAAAGGAGTGCTTAAATTTTGTCTATAATTTACAAGCTGTGTCAATGTATGGTCTCTTTTAAACTCTTTTCACAGCTACTGCCTTCCTATCTCCTTTTTATTCCCCTCATCCCTTCCACATGATTGGTTAGATAAATTATTGGCCATAGTGTGATGCAAAATGGGCTTTAATCCAAAGTGGGAAGAGAAGGAAGTTCTTTTGCAAGAAAATAAATAGCAAACGGTATTTAACAGTGCATTAAGCAACATCACCGTTAATACTGCACTGATAATGCAGTGAGGACAGCAGGAAAATATGTCATTAGTTTAGTCAAGCAGTGAATTGCTCCAGCTCTGATATTTTGTTGGTGATATTCAACATATCTAGTGCGTAAGCATTGCTAATACGAAGCTTAATGAAGAGTTGAGCATGGACTTTCCACCTCTGCAGCACGGGATAGAAAGAAAGAGCTGGTTTACCTGCCTGTAGGTGGAGTTTAATTTTTATATTCCAGGAAGGAAAAGAACAGAAATGTGCTGAATAGACACAAGGTCTCTCCTCCTAGAGTTACTGCTTGCCCATATTTATTTGCTTTATTTCCTTTAGGGGGTGATAGTAGAGGTAGGAAAGGATCTTGGGGGAATATATTCTCCAGTTTCCATCTATAAAGCTTCAGGAGTGCTTTTCCCCAGAAAAATATAATTCTCAAGCTAAAGATCTTGAATGGCCCTTTGATAATCTTGCTTGCTCTATTTCCACCTTCCTGATGCACTTGACAGGGAGTGGTAAAGTGCATTTCAAGGAGGGACTCAAAATGATTTGTCTCCCCAGCTTCAGAACATGCAACTTTGAAAAAAAGCATTGTAGCTAGATACATGGAAGCTTATGGAAAAGGTAGAATTATGGAGAGCTGGAGGAGAGAGAAGAAAATCTGGAACTCTTGCTTCTTGGTTACTGTAACACTGCATTTTCTCTTCAGGCTCAATCCAGCAAACCGTAGGCATTGTATCTCTTTGAAGTCTGTGGATACTTTGCCTACCACTGCAGGTTCAAGGGTTTTTTTATTACTTTATTTGCCTAAGAAAATTCTTCTCATCTAGTTTAAAGGGAAAAACTGATATGGAATACCACACTTTGCTATATGAACTCTATGCCAAAAAGTAATTCTCCCAAAACAGAAGGTAAGATGATAATCACATCCCAAGATTTTATGGTATCAGTGTTATAACTTGCAATGACTCTTTTGCCTGGATAAGGCAAGTAAGTCTAGTAAGTAGATATTCTGGTAATTGTCTTTCCGTTTTCTTTCCTGTTTCTAGATGTATTTTTGGATGTGATTAATATGATGGGTAAATTCTTTAGGCTGTGTAAAGCGCTGTGGCTTCAGGCATTGATTTCTGCCAGCCAAAGCAGTGGTCCCATGGATTAGCAAAAATGAGATATCTTTAAATTTGCTGGAATGAACTTTATCAAGTTGAGTGGCATTTCACTCACACACTGGATGTGTTGAAGCAAAAATTTTTACATGGGAGCTCATGCAAAGAAGTGTGTGTATGTAGCATACACCTCTCTCTCTTCCTGAGAACTATTTACTACAGGCCTCAGATGATATGTTAATATGTAATTCTTAGTATATAGAGGCCTCTGGCACTCTTGCTATATCATTTATGAAAAAATGGTGTTACCACAGCAACTGCTATGCCACCCGGTACTGAAGCAGCTCCCATCTATGTAGCGCTTAGAGAAGTACATTAGACAGATTTTTAAAGTGCATGTAGCTAAAGTGAGAGTAGGAACTTAACACTTGGTGAGTGCTACAGTGGAAGGAGATCATGAATTTGTTCAGAAGTTGAGAAAAGTTTTTAATGGAAATAAATCGCAATAGATCTAATTCGGCAAGCTCTTTGACAGATGCATCATTTCAAGTCTGTGTGCAATCCCTTTGAAATCAGCTGAGCTCTGTGGAGGGCTAGAGTTTGTAGAGGTTCAAGAGTCTTGTTTTACAGGTGACAAAAATTGCATTGTGAAAGGGAGTGATGGTTTTGAGAGGTTCCAGTGGTGACACTTTCATAGGGTGTGACTGGTGAGGACAGATACCTGGCATTTCTCTACAATGAGCCACTGAAAATGATTGAAAGGGAAGTCATGAGTAACTGGAAGTATCAGAAGTTTTGATATATGGGCTGTTTTGAATTTTGTACAAGGTTCCATATGACATTTATGTATCACCTGCATTTGATATAACAAGGAATATGTGTTGAGGGGTGTGTATATAAGTATGTTTTGTTGCCTATTAAACATCAGAGCGGTACATTGTAAAAGTTTCTGTACTATAAAATGTAATTGTTTTAGGGGAGGCAAAAGACCTAGGAAAGACTAGGAAAGATTTTAAGCTAGTCTGAATCTAGTAGTGTAAACCTGTGTGAGTTTTCCTTTTAAGACACTGAGGTGAAGAAGACCCTGATATAGCTGGATGTTCAGGGCTGAACCCAAGCCCTGGTGAATCTATAGATTGTCATTAAAATGCCTCTGAAAATTCACAAGTTTTGCATGAAAGCTATGCTGGGTTGTAGGGCAGCTTTCCCTTCCTAACCTGGGTCAGGCAGGCACAAACATTGATAGATCAGTTTTGGATGATTTCTGAACCTCTACCTTTTATACCTTCACTGTAGTGTAACCCACAGCACTTAGGCTGATATTCTGTCTCTGTAATCCCCATTTAGATCTTTCTCATGAATTCTCTCTCTCTGTAACTATATTTACTGTCACTCTTACTTTAGGATGGTAGAGCAGGTTTATTCTTGATAACCATCCTACAGCCTCAGTATGTTTTGTTTGAACAAATGCCAAAAGCACTTGAAAGTTCACTGAGTTAAAGGCAGCAATAGGGACTGTATCCTGGGACTGGAAACAGCACCTTTGTGGTGCTGCCCAAACAATAAGAAAAAGTGATTGAGAGGGTCACTAAGAAGTTTCTTCAGAAACTCAATTTAGTTCTGGTACAAATATGACAGGGGAGTCCAGTGCATAAAAGATATTTTATGCATGTCCCCAGTACTGTATTAAATGGCACGTAACATGTATGATAATTTGCCTGAGACGACAAAAAGAAGTCGGTTTGTGGTCAAAAGCAGATTTTTTAATTATATATTTTGTTATTTGTATGTAGTACTTTAAATGTGCTACATCAAAAATTGAATGCAGACAGTGGTTTATCTCAGAAATATACATCCACCTTCAAAAATCCAGCCTGTCTGCCCGATATCTAATTAATCACTCACTTCTGATGATAAACTCGATGTTATGTTGGGAATGCTTTCCAGCACTAGCAGGTTTTTAACAAGCTGCTTGAGATGCATATTAAAAATGCTTTTGGAGACATAGAGGCAGAAAAGCTTAGAAGTCTGATGAGTGTTTATCTGAAAGGAGCTCCCAGGGGCAGAGGAACTGGGTTCACCCTTCGTAGTAGTTTACCCAGGTAGGAAATTTATTTGTTTGTCTGCTCAGAGATGTTTTGGGGATAGTCTGTTTGAATTTTAAAATTAAAGGCAGTGGTATTATTTCAGTACATGAAGTTGAGGGCCAGGCCTAAAGGATGTGGTGGTGTAGGTAGGGCTGATACCTGAAAATGTTTTGTCCATAGCTCACCGCCTGTGCACAAAGTGAAAGTGACTGGCTGATGTCAGGGAGAGGAAGCTTCCCAAGGTTTAGAAAGTTATTTCATGGACTTCATATTTCATTGCACCAGATGTATTATAATGCTTAGCACTCCCAGTTTAAAATGCATGTGTGCTCTCTTGCTGTGTTTCCTGACTGTATACTGCATGATATGCTAAGGAGAGAGAGCTTGCTTTAGCTATGGACTAAGTTAAACACCAAAGGCAAGGCAAGTTTGTTAGCATATTTCCATTTATAGGAAGGAATAGCAAACATTTACCTGTGCTTCAGGTAGCTGCATGGGCAGGTGTTACCTAAAGCTGACAGTACTTTAACATGCCCAGGTATGGAAAGGGGACAGTGTAGGTGTCTGCAGCACTGTGATACGAAAACATAAGGTCACATTCTACCCTTAGGTAAATCTTCTGCAGCCCTGCTGAAATGCTGAGGTACTCTGCTCAGGTCTGAAAGCAGACCTGGGTAATACAGTCAGGAAAAGCAATGTTCAAAAGCAGGGATGCAAGTCTTTCAGGTTTGCTCCCAGTCTGGGCTGTCAGGTGTAAAGGACTTGTTGGAAAAAAAAAAAAAAGTTTGTCCTTTATGATTCATAGTAGATAAGTCCTATGCCATAGTCTGCCAATTACTTTTTGTTGTTTTGGGTATTTATTTCAGCCCACTGTAACTGCAATAAGGAATTTCGCATGGAAATCATAATCTGTTGCAGATTAAGCAGGGAATTTTGGCTTAGTGTTTTAGAATAGGTGCCCAAGAAAGAAGTATGCTCAGAAGAAGTATGTCCAAGAAAAAGATACACCAAGGAGGAGCTAAAATTACCTGAATTCAAGTATCAAATCCTTTGCAAGCTCTTGATTTTGGGGAAAGCTTTGGTTTTGATTTTGTTTGGGAGGGGGGGTTTACTTGACTGTATGGGGATCAGAATAATGGATTTCCCTTGAGATAGTCAAAAGAGGATTATAAAATCAGGATCTGTGTATTATAATTGTCTGCACTCTTGT
This sequence comes from Serinus canaria, assembly GCF_022539315.1. Lineage (NCBI taxonomy): Eukaryota > Metazoa > Chordata > Aves > Passeriformes > Fringillidae > Serinus > Serinus canaria. Next base: position 53,504,647 of record NC_066315.1, on the reverse strand, counting down.
ATAGATTTGATAGGGTCTAAGCCCCACCCCACTCCCAACCCCAAGTAATTGTGTGTTATCAAGAATTCAGTGCTGCAATACAAGGTGTGTGTCCTAAAGAGGCTTCATTTTCTGAGATGTAAAACAAAGCGTGAGTGGAGCCAGAGCAGTGTCTAAGTGCTGGGGTCTTCAAAAGTGTTTGTGTGTGCATGTTTGGAAGCTGCCATACAATCCACTGGTTTGGGAAAACGTACCCGTTACTAATTGCCTCTGGAGTGTGTGGGCATCCTCGAGTGCCAAATGCTGCACTGGGACTGCTGCTGGGTGGGTGATGCCCCTGTGGGAGCTGCTGTCCAGTTGTGCCCAGGGGAAGCCTCTGCCTGCCCCACGGCTCCTGGCACTGCTCATAGCCTTGGCAGGCTGGCCCAGCTCCATGCCTTTGCTCTTTGGCCCCGGCTTGGCATCGGCAGGGCTTGGAGCCTCCTCGATAAGCTGGGAGGTTGTGTTTGGGTTAGGCGTGATTCACCCTGTTAAAACTTCTAGGGCTGCCTAACAGCTTCCTTAAGGTCCCTTTAATTTTTTCTGTCTGTGGCATTTGCTCGCCAAGTCTGTCAGGGTTTCTAAGTTGTGGACCAATAGAAAACAAAGTGGGGAACAAAAAAAACCAAAAAACACAACACCAAAAACTTTTAAAGCTTTGAACTTTATATTGTCTACAAACTGTCATTGGCTGTGACTGCATATTTATTAGTTCACAGCTTTAGGATATTCTGCTTTCATTAATAATGAGAATTAATCTGCACTGTGTTTTTCTGCAGCATTAGCAGCAATCCTTTGGCTGAATACAAATGAGGGTTTTTTGCTGCAATCCAAATTCAGCTGCGGGTAAATACTTAAAGAGGATATTTATGAGGCACCTACATGGCATAGTGAATTCTGGTTTGGCTCTTTGCTTTTTGTTATTGTTTTTTGGCTGGGTTTTTTTAGTGACACTACTTTCTGCAACATGCCAGGATAACAGGTGGGATATTTACATCTCTATTCTTACTTTCTTTTTTAATAGCATTTGATACTGTAGAGGCCTAAGGAAAGCATAACTTATTGCCATTGAAAGAATTTGGTCCAAAATCACAGAACAATAGCTGCTTTGCAGATCTTACGTGATTTCTGAAGACAAAAGGCCTTTATAAGGCAAACTAGCCCTATAATATCAGGAAAGCCTGCAAAAGGTGCTGCACAACTTCTGATCTTAACTACTGTGTCACAAGAATACTTGCAGCAAGCTGGCCAGACTCACCTGTGAAAAAGAGGGTTGGACGCTTCTGCTTGGCCAAAGAACCCCTTGCCAATCTTGGTCATGGTGTATTTGTTTAATTTTCTCCTGAGGTGGGATAGGTGTATTTCTTTGCCTGTTGCCCTCACCATAAGTTTTCATTTGGCTGAGCATTCTCAGGGCTGATTCGTGCCTTTGCACAAAGCTGCGTACAAAGGAAAAGCATCTTACAGCTGGGAAGAGTGGAGAAGAGTATCATATGATGGCTGTCCATTCTATGATCTGATGCAAAAGGTGTTCCTTCTCCACAATTTTTATTTATTTTCATTTGAAAATTTTCTTTTAAATTATGTGCATTGGACAGGCAACGCAAAATGCCCTTGATAACTTGCATGTTTGTTCTTCAAGCCTATTTTTGTACCTTTGTCCTGGGCTCCATTTTATTGTCAATTTAAATCCATTAGAAAGAGAAACAAGTCTCCACAGATCCTGTTATGTACAGCAGCTTCACATTTAAATTTGAAGTGTAATCATGCACAAACATTGACTTGACCAGTATTGCTACTGGCGCTCCTGTTAAGTGGCTAGTTTAAGGCTTAATGACCCCTTTGAAACCAAGTGCTAGCTTTCTGTCATGTATTGATGGTGCTGTGTGAGGCCAGCAATTGAATTTTTTTATTTTCTTTTCAGTGATTTTTAGAAAACGTTTCAGCTACTGGCCTGGTTTGTTCACTCCATTACCCTCACTGGTGAAGATGGAGCTGTTTGGACAGGGCACGTGGCCTCCAAAACCAGCTGGTTCATGTAGCATCCTCAGGATTTCTTCTCAAATTTGGTGGATACTTGTTAATCTGCTTTTGTGATCATCATGGCACGAAGTTGCCAGCTGGATGAGAAATTTATATGATGCAAGAGAAGATCCCTCAGGCCTGGGGCCCTAAATAGCAATGAAAATTTTCATTGGTGAGCCCAGTCACTGGGGGGGTTCTGCTTGTGGTGAGGTCTGAAAAATAAAGCTAGAGAAGCCTTGACACTGAGTGTTGCCCCATGTTTCTCCATAGTGTGCTTAAGGGTGGAGAGAGCAAAAATCACAAAGTACCTGGTCTCTGAGTATTTGCCATAAATGAAAAAGTACTTCTCAGAGGTCCAAAATGCAACTGATTGAAAAAATAAATGGTTTGAGGTTTGGTAATGGAACAAATGGCTGGAAGCTTTGGTATGAAGTACATGGAGATGCTCACTTTTTATGTCACTTAGCATTAGTTTAACATAGGACAGGGTAGATGTGCCATGCTTTTTACATGGGATTGGCACTTCAATGCTTTTAGCCTCCTTCTCCTACCAGAGAAAAGTCTGCATCAGCCACTGGCACTGACTGAAGCCTTGGGCTGTGGAGTGAACATCCCCAGCTAAACATCGAGGAACCTGAACAAAATCAAGTGAAGCTTTTGCACCTTGTTATTCATTTCATAGTCAGTTTCTTGTCCCATTATGAATTGGAATAATTTAATTTGAAAAGGCAGCTGGTAAAAACCAAGAACACACTGAACTTGGCATCAGTCCTCTTGTGCAAGTCTGGGACTCATAAAAGACTTGGAGCCGGGATGAAGCACCTTAGGCGAGAGCCCCTGGCTGCTACCCAGGACAGCTGCAGGGAGCTGCAGCCTCCTCTGCCAAACGAGGGTGTTGCAATAGCAGCCACTCCTCAGCACAGAGGGTCTTTCCCACTAGCAGCTTTCTTCCATGGAAAAATGTGTTCCCAAAAGAGAAGACTGAGCCTGGGACCAGCCTGGGGGGGTCAGATAAGACCTTTCAAAATGCCACCCTGCAGCCCAGAGATTGAACAAGCCTTTGGTTATGTCTGCTCTTTGGATGCTTCGCAGCCCATGGTGTTCCCCAAAGTCGTGTGTGTGACCAGAAGTAAACAGGCACTTGGGGAGACAGCAAACCTCTCTTAGTTCATCCCTCATGCTGTTAAAGAAAATCCTGCTTCCAGTGCTTTCCACAGTGTTTCCACGAGATCTTTCTGCCTCTTGCCAAAGTGTTTGCATGCCTCTTCTTGTGGAGGGACACAGGGAAAGTTGGAGAAATCCTTGGGATTTTGGACTCTTGGCAGGCCTGTAAGCAAGGAGGTTTCTGACATTCCAGTTCTACCTTTGGAAAGTTTATTGTCACGTTTTGTAGAAGGAGCTCCACTTAAGAGGGAATAACTTGCTGCCCTCAATTTATGGAAATACTCAATGGATTTTGGTGGTGGATTCTGTGAACCTACAGTTTCTTTAAAGTCTGAAATTAAAGCGTAACTTTTATTTTTCTGCTTAAGCTGTGCAATTTGGATGTTTGCAGTATTCTAGAGAGGCAGCAAAATTACTGTTGGCTTTCCCACAATAATTCTTTGACCTTCCCCACCATTTAAGCATTAGCAGATTCTCTGTGCTGTGTATGGGGGTGGAGAGAGGAGCTGTGGATTTACACGCACATGCTGACACACACGCACACATTTGTTAGTAGCTCTAGCAAGCACTTGGCCTGTGATCTCAAGGCAGTGTTTGGGGGATTCTTTCCTCCTCTGCACAATACTGGATGTAAAGCAGTTATGCTGCAAAATGATGCACAAATTAGGGCAAAACTGCATGCAATTTGCATCATGTTCAGCGCTGCCCCAAGTTCCCTGGGGGAGACCCCTAACATTTGTTGGTGTGTGTTTGTGCAACCTCCCGCCCCCAGCCCGAGGGGCTCTTGTGGTCCTTGGCTCCTTCCTTCGAGCCCTCGGAGCTCCCGCGCTGATCCGTCATCTGGCGACGGATGCAGAAGTTGGAACTTCATCTGTGCACGATGCTGATCACGGAGATGTAGCGTGAAATGGAGCTTTCCCCGTGTTATGTTTCCATGAGTTTCAGACTTCAGCAGCGTGTGAGCTTTATGTAAGCTGATGGATGCAAAAGGAGTGCTGAGCGCTGTAGGCATAGGGCAGGCAGAGGAGCAGAGAGGATGGTTTCAGGGCTGCACACATCTGTTACCTTCGTGCCATGCTCACAACAGAGCAGCGGGGGCTTTTTGACACTTTGGATTTTTCTCAGTTCAGTTGCTCAATCCCAGATTTTGTTTTGTACATTACTGTAGTTTCACATTTCACTGGAAATTATTCACTCCCTGTGCCAAAAATAGGAAGTCTGGAGAAAATATAGAGTAGGTTCAGGAAAGATGAGCAAATACTTGTGTTGGAGGTGATTAGCTCTGTGAGTTACACTCAGGTTCAGATGGAGCAGATGAACCTTTGTGCAGCACATCAGAGCCAAGTGTGAAAATAACGGGAACGAGTTGTATCCGTGGCAGATCCCAAGCCTCTTCCTTTGAGAATAAACCAGACAAAAGGGCATCTGTATGCTTCTGATGGCTAAAACATCTTGCCAATTATAGAACATGTCTAAAACAGAGTAAGACTATACATTGTATTACAAGTGCAGAGAAGTATTGCTAGTTACTGAGTTTTCCTAGGCTTTCATTTCATCTGGGATGGAAACTCTGAGGCTCTCCTTAGCCTGCACGTTCTGCAATAACATTTTATCAGCAGGCAAAGTCTCATTAAATACACCCCATCGGCTGTGCTTGCACTGCCAATTTTTTGAGTGGAAACATTGTATTAACTTGGCTGTTCCCTGCAGGATATTACTGTTGGAAAATTATAACAAAGTGAACAATCCCCAAATCAGCATTTTTCATTTGTAGCAGGCCATAATTTACAGTACAGTATGGATCTATGCCTGCCTGGAGAATTCCCTGTCTGCTGTGGCAGGGAAGAGTGTGCTTTTCTGTATCTGCCCAAGAAAGCATTTGTCTTACATGCACACAGTGGTTTGGACGCACATGGCCTCTGTGTTTCTCTGTGTATTGCATGTAATGACTCATTATCAACTGTCTAAATCCAGGCTGCACATCCCTTTTAGGACCACAGTTTATCTCCTGCATGGCAATGACATGCACTTCCCAGGGCCAAAAGTAAAGGACAAGGTTTTGCCCCTCGCCTCGTCAGACCCCAGCCTGCTATACCCACCTTGTCATGAAGACTTTACAAGAGAAACTAAAATAATTGCTTCAAATACTAGACAAAAATCCAGCACCAATGTTTTTAAAGAGGAGTTTTAGGCACTCAGCAGAGATGACTAAGCAACCCACCTCCTTGCACTCTAGAAGTTTATTGCTTGTAGCATCTATGATTGCTTACTTAACTGGATAAAGCCAATGCAGTGGTTTCATTTAAATTCTGGAAGCTTTAAGTAAGCAATGCCCTGAATATATTTTAAAAGAGCAGAAATTTTGCTGTTACAGGAAAAGGAGAAGAGACTATTTTTTCTTCCCCCTATAAAGTTTTCTTTGTCCAGAGTAAAGCAGTTCGCTGCATGCCCATAGGTTCTGAGTGGTTGTTCTCTTTTGTTTGTGTAACAATTTGTATCAGCAAATGAAAACAGTTCAAGCTATTAACTTTGGCAGTTTCTTTTTGACAAATGCAAATACTAAATTGTAACATGCTGGAAAAGTCCTGAGTCCTGGGGGCAAACCAACCCCTAGTGTCCACAGAGGTGTGGTTGGTGCTGCATTTCTGTGTGTATTTACTTAAGTGTATCCATGGAAATATAGGTCTATTCTTATTTTTACACATCTGCTGTGTACTAACCTTGATTCTTTAAAAACATTACCAATGGGGTTTTTATCAGGCAGCTTTAGTCTAACTTAGTATCAGATATTTCCTGACAAGTGAAACTATTCCAGCACCAGCACTTCTGAGACTGACAGCTTTAGATGCATAGTCTGTGGGTATTGTTGTATGTTAAAAATTAAAATGAAATAAAAATTACTCAGAGAAGTATAGTGCTTTTTCCATCCAAAACATTCTCCTTTTTTTCCCCTTTCTTTCTGGAGCATTGCAGAGTCTGGGTGGGAAAGTGTGCTTCCCTTATTACCATTAGAGCTGAGAAGAAGGGGCAGATATGGTTTGTACTACTGGCTTTCATTCCCACCAACTTGAGTATGGCTTCTCCCTTTCTTACTCAGTCTAACCTGATTTAATATTCTGCTTCAAAAGAGGGCAATTAAACAAAAGGTCTGTGCTTTGTGCCAGCATCTTTGAAGCCAACCATGAGACTCCATTCCCAGAGGATGAAAGATAATTTCCAAGGAGGCCTAAAATTTCTAGAGCATAAACAAAGTAAGTGGATGGTTTCACTAAATGGCTGCATTTATTAATAATTGCATTAACTGCCTCGTATGGGTCTGCACCTGTTGATTTTTGCATTATTATTCTGGTAGCCAGCTCGGTCTTTTCAACACCAGGGAGGTGTAATGAGTGATGGCTGGTGTTGTTCCTGCCTGGAGAACAGGATGAGAGTGAAGGTGCCAAATCTCTTTTTTTCCACAATTTTTTAATAAGAAAGAAGGCAGCAGCAATAGTTAATTCTGCCCTGCACCCTTGTAGGTGGTGAAATAAAATGGAATGATGTTTTGGGGAAACTGGGAAGTCACCTTATTTTCATTCCTGTCCTGTGATTGTTCTGTCAGAGTGAAAGGACCTCTTCCATGATTTTCTTTTTAATATTTTTTTAAACATTAAAATACATTCACCAAGACTAAGTTCTCCTTTCCAAAGTTGTTATTAAGAGTCAGCATATTTGAAGCCTTTGTGGGTGGGCTCATAAAATCTTGATCTTTCTTCATGTTCTTTGCATAATGAAGAAGAAAAAATAAAAACACCTCTGGGGGATCCTGGTAATTGAAACCTAATTCCCAGGTATTTAAGCATATTAATGTCTTTAAAGACAAGGCCAGAAAATTATGGGAACATCCAAGGACTTTGTACATATTTGTGTGAGGGAAAAAAAAAATTCACAGCCTTTACTTTTTTTTCTTTAATCCAGTTGTATTATTTTTTCTTGAAAACATGAAGAGAACTGCTAAATTAAATAAGTAGGAGCAGCATATTAAATGTTGATTTGTAGCCCTTCCACTCACTGAGGGGAAAGCAGATGCTTCCTGTGTGGTTGCATCTCTGTTGAAATTCACGTAGAACTCCATGGGGTTGAGAAAAAGAGATTTTTTTCTGTACCTCCCAGGTGGAAGTGCAATGAGTTGAAAGGCCCATGCCAGAGCTCACTCACTTAAGCTCATGGACTGTTCACAATTACACTCTCCAACCTTGTTCTTACCTCTTAAAGATATGTGGGATTGCTAACTGAAGATAAGGTTGGTAGGGACCCTAGTGCAACCTGTTAGCCTGATTTGATCCTGCTGTGCAAACAGAGAACTGGAGGAGGAGGAGGCACTGGTGTGAAGGTGGATCTTACTGCTTTTCAGCTGAAAGATATCTTTACTTTTCACCTTCCAAAACTGAAGTCGATTTGGTTAGGGACTGGGTTCAAAGTCTATGTCTTGGCTGTAATGAAATGTAAAAAAAAAAAAAAAAAAATTGAAAAAAATATAAATAAATAATGAGAGAGAGCAATTGTTTCCCTAAGGCCAATTTGAAAAGGTTGATAAATCAGCTTTCAAACTTGCAGTGATACAAACCACCCCCTCCCCCCTCCCACAGCAGTTCAATACCAGAAAATATTCTATAGGTAGTAGAACATTTAGAGCTGAATGGAGTTTGGGCAGGGGATGTTGAAGAGAGACCGCTTTTATATAAATTTCTGGGGAGTGGCAGCATGGAGGAGCTTCTTGGTCCTGTCATCTTATGACTCATGTTTGCAGCCCTCATTTGGTAGAAAAGTCATTTGCTAATCTCACTGATGCATGGAACGGTGTTTGCTAGCAGTTTGGAAAGTGTGTAGGATTCCATGCATCCCATGAGTGTAGGATTTGAGGTGCTTCAGTTCTTCCAGGAGAGAGGCAGAAGGTTACAACTGGGACAGCTGCAAATGTGTTTAGGCTGCTTGGCCTTTATAGGTCTTCTCTCCCACTCTTGTAAAAGGGAAAATTCCTCTGGTTTTGAAGTTGTTAATCATTCCTCACTGTCCCAATGAGTTCTTGGGACTCTCCTTATCTGTGTGGAAGCTGGATGCTTGCCAGCTGTACAGGCTGGTGTGAGTCATTCCCACAGGGCTCTTGCTGAAGCATCAGATATGTCAAGGCTGTCCTAACCTGTTATTGGGAAGTTTCCAAGTTTTTATAGGTAGCGTGGTTGAATTCCATGCATTTGTCTTTGGGGAGAGATTTCTGGGTCCCTTCCCACATTTCAGATTGGTGCTTGCCTGCATACAGTTAAATACCCATGGCCAGCACTGCAGTTCATGGAATCCATTCCATGGAGGACACTCAGGTGCATTGCTTGGACCCTGGCTGGGGGAGGAAAGATAGGTGTTCTGCATGTGCTGTCTCATCCCTCATTATTTGGGACAGCAAGGTGTTTTGGGGAGGAGGGTCTGTTTGGTGCTTGGATTTGAAAGTGCTGTCCCCATGGGCAGTTGGTGTGGAATAGGGGCTCTGTTAGACATATCTCATAGCAGCACTGCTTCTCTACCCAGGGGTTATCTTCAGGTTGTTCAGAATGTCTGCCCTGGGGTCAGAGCCTCCCTCTAAGGCTGCTTGGGAAGAAAATTGCTGTAACCTATCTTTTTTGAATGGGAGAAATGAAGTCAGGACAGAGACTTTAAGTTGCCTGGGGTAGTTACTGGCTTTTCCTACTTTTCTCAGGAAAACCTGCATGTTGTGGTAGACACGTCTGTCCTCCTGTGCTGAGGTGGCAGGTCTGATGGGTAACTTGCTACCTGGCAAGATCATCATGTGTAATTAGGACCTGGAGTGTTACTGAGAGGAATGCTGATTCCTCTTTTGTACAGGTAATTTATCATGTCTTGTATTTCAGCTGGGCTTCTTTTTGGGGTGTGTTGTTCATGCATGTCACCCTGTTTCTGTGATTTAGTCCCTTCTAGGTGATAGTGTGCTCTGTTTGCATTACCCAGCAAGCATGAACTTTCTGTTAGATCAAACCTTTGTCTTAGACATAGGGTGCTTCCTTGAATCCGTAGGCTTTGTAGTCTTAACTAAAAGCCAGAAAACAAAAAAGGTTTCATACTTTGTGGTGGAGGAACATTTTACTGGAGACATTTCAGCCCAGCTGGTCATTACTCATCCAAATTCAGTGGTTGCACTGAGCCCATGTGGGAGGGACATTGCAATCCGTAGACAGGAAGTACAAATAAGGGATATTGCTTGGGAAAGAAATTTGGATTATTTTCACTGTGAAACTCTGTGTGTGCTGTGGCTCTGATACCAATGAAAAATGCATCTTTGATTGTTTGCTTAAGGAGATTTTTTTAACAGTTTCTGTACTCACTTTTGAAATTAAATGTTTCTGCAACAGGTTCTGCTCCTGAAATCTCTGCTTCTTTTGCCCCTTGGCCCCATGACATACATTCTACTTTACCTGTACATTTCTAAAGCTTTGGGACATTAAACTCATCTCAGAGTTGTTTAACAATTGTATTTTCTTAAAGCATTTAAAATAAATGATCATATTTTCAAGTCTCTTAAGAGATGGAAGAAGAGATGGAAGTTTATGTAGGAAATTTTGAGGACAATTTTGAACCACCCCTTTTTATTTTGAATTCATGATGTTCGCAGAAAATTACTGCAGGTAGAAATAATGGATTAATTAAAAATAAAATGGAAAAACTTGTATATTATTAAAAAAAGAAAAAGAGAGTAAAAGCTATGATGAAAATGTGGATCAGTTGCTTCTTCTACTCTTAAGGAAGAGCCTAGTCCAATTAATGTAGATGGCGGGAGAGACTTTTCATCAGAGCTGTGCATGCCAGGCCATGTCTGAGCAGGAATATTTTCTCTCAGTTAATAAACATTTGCTCCTTGCCCGGGGTGCTGAACAACCCTGTTGTTCTGTTCCGCCATGTGGAACACCTCTGTGAGCTTTACAAAGGAGACAAAAAACCTTCAGCTTGGCTGAGTGGAGCTCCTCGTGTTTATACTGAAAGCTGGAACATGTTCCCCCTCCTCTGCCTTGAACTTCTTGATTGGTGTAACTACACCCTGCCCTCTCTGCAGAGCTTCAAGTTGAGATGGTTTTCTGCAGCAGCAGCCCTCACCAGCAAGGTTTCAGCCCTGGGATCGGCTCTGGGAATGGCAGAGGTGGGACCCAGCTTTCCCTTTGTGTGATCTGGTGGCAGAAAGACAGAGTGGTCAGAGTAAAGGGCTGACTCTTCTTCACAGAGGCTTCTCCACAGCCTCCATGGAGAAGAGTCTCTCTCCAGAAGGAGCCCCTGGGCTGTCCTACCCCTGTATTTATATTACATGTGGTTGCATCCTGGGAGCGCTGTCCTCGATGGCAGAGGTATAAGCCAAGGGCTGAATGTAAACTGATGGGTCAGGGTGACTTCATGTGTGGCCAGAGCCACTCTGAAAAGTCAAAGCAGATTAGGAAAGCGGAAAGCTGTCTGTTTAATGGTGAGCACATACTTCTGAAGAGCACAATATGTGGGTGGTGGTGTAGTAGAAGAGCAGTGTTTCTGTGTGTGAAGTTTTGCATTAAAGCAGCCCCACTCATTAAAACTTACATACAATTAGATGTATTCTGTGGCACTTGGGAAGCTTCTCCTGTTACTTTGAATGTGGTCTTAAGACAGCTGAGGTCATATAATCAGATTTTTTTTTTAGCAGCACAGTGTTTTCACAAGGTATTTTCGACTGGAAAGAAAAGAGAAGAATGCTACAGGCCCATTACTAATGCACCAACTTCCCCCCCCACAATTTACTTATGCCTTGCATGCCTTTTACATGCAGCAGGCACTTTAACATCTGTTTTGGACTTGAGTGGATTTGTTTTCAGAGGATACAAATTGGTTTGATCCTCACTTTTCCTTCAGGAGAAAGGCTAGAAAAATCACTTAAACAAAGGAAAGGTGGCAAAGTTAATGAACTTTTTATATGGCACAGACATAACATGGAGGGCTATTCATATGCTTCTGAAAATTAGTGAATTATGTCCACTCAGAGTGAATTGAATTGTATCTTCTGCCCTGTCCTCTGAATAGCAGAGGTTTAGGGTTACTTTGTTGCAGTAATTCATATTCAAAAGATCAGATAACACCAGCTATCAGAGAATAGATAAAAACAGTTCTCTTGAGAGTTGAACTCCAATACTATTGTGACTATTAAGAGCTCCCTAGCTTTTGTTAGAATGAATAGCATCCTTTATCTAGGTATTTTTTGTGCAAATGGTAATATTAATGACAATGTAGTCTAGTTAAGAAAGAGGGTCTGATTCCTCTTCTAATTGTAGGACAGCAATTATTCTAGCTTATTCAAGAAAATGTATGAATGAGGCAGTACAGCTTGGATTCTCATCACACTCAGAAGGCCTGATTTGGGTCCCTGGCAAAGCTATCAGGCCCCAAATCAGAATTTCAATCAGTCCGTGTCCACTGCCGGATGTTAAATGCCTGGTTGGCTCTCTGCCTTTCTTTTGCAGGGTTTAACAAGGGCCATAAGGCTTTTAGTTCGGTACTGCCCTTCCCCACCTCATCAGCAGTAGTTATATTGTGATTCACAGCTTGGATAAGAAGTCCCAATACTTCCCAGAAGGCTTGGAGAGCTGCATTCCCAGCCCACAGCCAGTTCTTGACCTCTCCGTGAGACTCAGTTGCTCACGAATGGGGCAGGAGGCTTGGTGGGTTTTTCACTTGAGTTATTCCCAGTGCACCTGGAAGCGTTTGGAAGATTTTTCCTGGTTGTGCCCCAAGCTCTCTGGAGCAGTGTGGCTGCAGAAAGCTCTTTCAGCCATCGGATGTAAAACAATTTTGCAGTGGGAGGAAGATTCCTTCTCCCTCCCACCCTCAGCCATCCCTTAGGAAGTTCACTTTGGGAATTGTGTTACTGTGCTTGGCCAAGAGGAAATCACTTACTTAAAAAGAAAAAAATCCTGAAAATGAGCTTTACTGAAATTTTGTTACTATCTGATACTTCTTTAATGTTTCTATTTAATTTAACCTTCATCAGATTTTCTTCTTCTGAAACACGACAGTGATTTAAACTTTTGCCTTTGCTGGGTCCCTGGAGTTAAACATCCATGCCATCGGTTGAATGTTCAGCCATTAAGCAGAATTTAAGTGAATTGCTGTACTGATTAAACAGCAGTTGTCACCACTCCCCCAGGTGAGTTGCCTGGGAGAAATTCTTGTACTGAGGCAATAAAACTATTTCAGAGAAAGTGAAGGTAAATTAGTATGCACACGTATAATTAAATATAGTTATTATGGAATCTGAAACAGGACAACACTTGAATTTGTAATTTTACCAGAGTGAGTTTTTTCATAGTGTAATTTTTTTTCAGTATTTTTCTAAATACACATGAATTTTATTTCTACAAATCAGTTTTGCAAAGAGGATGTTTTCTCGTTTGTTTGTTTAAAAGGAGATGAAATAGAGCACGTAGCTGGATGCTCTTATGTGCAAATGTTTGAATTGAGCAAGCCCAGAAAGTGTTTGTTTGCAGTTACACACATTCCTGAGCTAAAAATTCTGGCCTATGTTTCATAAATACCCTTTGGATCTCTCAGGATAAAAGATTCTAGGTAAATAGAAGTATTTCTATAATTGCTCTGCAGCAAAGCAAAAGTCGTTATCTTCTAATCCTAAACAAGGGAATGTACTTAGAAAAGCCCCAAACAATCCCTTTTAAATTTCTTTTCTTCTTTGCTCTGTTATTATGACTAGAGGAAGAAAAACTGCAGAATATTTTTTTTAAGGCAGTGTTTGGAAACTGTATACATTTCCAGGCTTCTGAGTTTCTGAAACAGAACCATGTATTGTCAGAGGCTTTTGAGGCTGAAGGAGGCTCTGGTGACAGGCTCTGAAGTGCAAGAGCAAAAGATGTGAATTCTAACATTTCATTAACAGGTCTGTTCCCTTGATCTTCTTCCTTTGAAACTGTCTGCTGTGCTGTGGGATCCAAATTCTGCTGAATACCTCTGCGGATAGGAATGTGAATAGCATCTCTTTGAGAGTTCCCGGGTTGTCCAAGGCAATAACAAATACCCGGTGCTCTTACAGTTAGCAAAGGGGCATTCTTCAAACATTTACACACTGCCTTTGCTTTAAGCATGCAAGGAATCTCACTGCAACTGAGCTGGAGCCTAAATGTTTGCAGGACTTTTAACCACTCCAAGCACAGCCCTGTGTCTCTAATGAGCTTCTTCCTGCCAAAGGGGCTGAGACTTGGTCCCATGCATTCCCTTTTCAAAGCATCCACCATTGCCTTTAGCTTTCCTGTGTTTGCTTTTTCGTAAATACCACACAAATACCAGGTACTGCTACAGTACCTTGTATCCTATGTCCCGTTTGACAGCTCTGTCAAGTTTTGCTTAGAATTTTTAAAAACCCTTGAACTCCTTACCACAGTATTTACATGGGTTCAGAGAGCAAACAGGGGGAATCTGTAGATGAAATATCTATCAAGTACCCTTTAGGAGAGCTGCACCCCCTTGTTTCAGAATTTATTCTAGTGGCAGGTTGATGGAGTGATAAAAAAATATCACGAAAGGCATTTTCAGTACTTCCCTGCTGTCCTGGCTGCCTTCCTCTGCTGCTGATACTACTGGAGCAGGGACCAGGTGGAGTGAGTTACTGTTCAAATGGCCAGAAGGCTTTTACAGTCCTGAGACACGCTGATCTTGATTTACTTGTATTCTGCACAGGTTAAAATAGGGATTGAAATGGTGTAGGCTCAGAAGGAGAAAAGAAACAGATGTATCCTTGGACATGAAGCCAGTACTGAAGAAAATTGGCCTGGTCTGTTCTTCTCATTGAGTGGTTGCCAACCCAGTTTTAACATAGTAGTTTATTCAAACACAGGCAGTTTCCTTTTCTCAAGTGGTATAGTGGACATGGGATGAGTATACAGCAGGGTGATTTGAGGGCAGGAAATGGATGATCAAAGCAAAGATTTTGAGGAATGGTAGAACTTGATGTCAAATTTCAGAGAATTTCCTTTCACTCTCTGGCAACTTCCAAGAAAAGAACTTGGGCTAGTTGTCCATCCCAGACCACTGTCCAGGACAACAATCCTTAACGTTTTAAACAAGATTTTGGATTTTAAAAAGGAAGCTGAGTCCAAACATCTGAATTCTCCTATGAAGTTGTTCCACCACCAATCTGCTATCTGTATGGTTTATAGGATTGTGCTTTTCTTATACTGCTGACCCGTGGAGCCTTGGAAACAATTTGCCCATTTTAAGATGTTTTACAGTAAACCAGGACACTGCTGAGTGGACTAGAGGCTATTAATCTGCAGTTCTTCAGCTGCTTGAATGTGATTCCTGCTTGTTGAATGTGATTCCTTCTGATTTGCTGGTGCTGGCTGGTGCAGTCTCGTGACCCCTGGATGCTTCTCATAGCTGCCATAAATGGTTTTGTAAAGCAGCTCCTTCAAGTTATTAATATTCCCAGGAACCAGTTTAAGTTTTCCTCTTGGCAGCCATATTCAGATGGGCAGAAGACACTGCTGTTGTTTCTGTGCTCTTTACCTTTTAGCATTCACTGGCTGGAGCTCCAGGAAACCATTTTTAAGATGATCATGGTGCTTCTTTAAGCTAAAGCCTCTTGGATGAAAATCTCCACCATCCACTCACTTAAAAAAACATCTCCAGGAGGGCTCTTGTGCTGCTTGTTCACTTCTCATGTCTCTGCCCATTTTTGAATGAGCATTAGTCACTCAGAGGAGCTGAGCAAATTGCCACTGTCTAATTTGCAGAGTTCAGTAAATCCCTCAAAGAACCAGAAGTGCTGATACAGAGAGAATGTCCTGTTTGACATCTAGGAACTTATCTGGAAGGAGCCCCTGCATTTTGGCAAACCACAGATCCATTCAGTTAATGGTGATAATAGCTAAGGATGCAATTGCTGTGGATTTTAGCAGCACCAAAGCATCTGTGCTAAAGCTGTATTCACTGAAAACTGAGCTTTAGTCATAAAACTAGCTTCCCTTTCAATAAGATAGAAATGGAGCATGTCATGGAAATATTATCTGGTTATTTGCTAACACTGTCCTGCCTGTAAATTCTTAAAGAGCAGTTAAAAGTGCAAAATACAGCTGTTTCTTAAGGCTTTTCTGGAGAGGATTTGAGTAACTTCATCTCACACTTATTTGAAGAAAGCAAGTGAATGCATGGGTGTGACTTTTTGGAACAGGCCTTTGTAAATGGGCCATCTCCAGTATATTAATGACTATTTACTTTCAGGAAAAAAGACATCTGTGACATACTCTTTATCTCTGTAGCAACTTTTTTTCTTTGAGTGTTTGATAAAGATGTAACTAGTATGGCTCCAGAAGCCAGTGAAAAAGCCTAAAGTGAAACTCCGAGCTTTGTTTTGTTTTTCAGATCAATGTTACACAGTTTTTTATGCCTCTGCTTCGTGCCTGTTCCAAAAGCTTCCTTTTTTTCCTTTAAGCAGTCAAAGCACACAAACAACTTGCCTATTCTACAGTCATGGCATTTATATGCTACTGATGAGATGTTTGTGTGGTGAACATGGTAAGTAAAATCTGATCTGCTGGACAAGGTGTGCCGTGTAGTGGTGTGTTTTGCCAGTTAAGGTGTGTGCCTATGGGCACCCAAAATCCAGAACAAGGAGTGTGGGGAGCATCCAGGCTCAGGTGTGCCTGGAGCATAATGCCCCTTGATAAGGGGTGGGGGACAACCACATTCAGCCATCAATGGCTGAAAAGCCTTTTTTGTAGAATGGCAGTAAAGAATGCTATCGATGACTTGTGCAATCCAAACACATGACATCGAGACAGCTGCAGGGGTTTTATTATTGTTCTGTGTCCTGAATCCAATCTCCAGTACATACCAGTTATGTTTGGTCACTGGAAGTGTTCCTGTATGTACATGAACTCCATTTGACAAAAATTACTTCTCTCAGAGGTCACAGATGATTCCTTTGCTTTGGCACAGGAGGTCTGCCTGATGTACCTTCTGGTGTCCTTCAGAATGGCAAATGTCAGATAAAGACCCCTTGGAGAAGGCCTCACTGGTTTTGCCAGAGTTTGGGACTGTAGAATTTCCATGGTTTCCCTTGTCTTCCTAGTCTCTTTGGAGATAAGTCCTTTTTCTCTAGAATGCATTCCCACAAACTGTCTAAACTGTCTAACCACTGGTCTGTGGTTATCGAGAGCTTTCAGGTCCTGCTGTGACTGATCAGTTAACTACAAGGACACCAACTCTTGAACTTGCTCTAGACATTTCAACACTGATGATGTCTGCTAAGCTCATCAAGAACAAAATAATTAGTGTTAAGTGAATAAGGATTAATTTATTACTGCAGGAATATGTGTGAGGCATTGGTATCCTCTAGTTGCAAAGCTCTCCTTCCTCACAGACAGACATGAGGTTGGTTGGTTTTTCACAGTTGTATCCCTGAATCAGTAAATCCATTTCATGGATCCACCTCAAAATTTATCAGAATGAGAAAATTTTTCACCTGAGTTGGAAATACTCTCCTGCTGGTAAGAAGTATGAAAGAAAGATGGCATTCACTCACAAATAAGAGGTTCCCAAACCAGATCAGCAGGGGAATGCAGGTCAAGATCAGGGTGTCATCGTGTGGTGGTGGAACAAATGTAGCTCGACACCTAAGGATAGGTGCTTGGGCATGGAGCAGTGGAGCAGTGATTGGTGATACAGAAGGAACAGTCTCAAGTCATCTTACATAATGTTAAGATGTCAGCAGTGGCATCCCTGCTTGTTTTTTAATTTGTGGTTCAGTCCTTAGCTGTGTTAAATTATGTTTGCAGTCAGTAGGGGTAGTGATTATCATGTTTAATCTTACTCCAAAGCAGCAAAATGAGCCTTCCCCCAGTCTCTCTTTTGTCCACAATGACTTATTTTTTTGCTGTTTGGCTTTCTGGTAAGCATGGTTTTCAGAGAATCACTGGATATTCCAAGTTGGAAGCAGCCATAGGATCACTGAGTTCAGCTCTTCAGTGAATGGCCTATAAAGAAATCAACACAGCCTGGTGTTAGCAGCACCATGCTCTAACCAGCTAAGCTAATCTCCGGGCTTTTGAGAAAGGCTGTTTGTTTGTACAAGTGGAAAGGTGTGTACCCAAAGTCATGTCGGGTGAGGGTGGGCAGATTTTGAAGCCATTAAGTGTGACTTGATCAGATGTGCTGATGAGAACCTCTGTGTATCTGTAACAAAACACTGACCAGTGCAGTGCGGGCTGTGTGGTTTTCTCACTGACTTAAGCAAAATGCGATACTCTTCCATTTTTCTAATAAATCCAGCAATGGACCTGGAAAAAGATGTCTGTGAGGAAGCCTGTGGGGAAAAAGGCAAGTTAGGGAACTTTTCCTGAACCACAGTACTGTAAGGAACTAGTCACATTGACTTCCTTTTTTGATTTGTGTACTCTTTGTCCTTCAAGACATCTGTTCCTTCCTCTCCTGGCCTCTGTAGGTGTCTTTCCCTATAATATGTGCTTTTTGCTCTTGGGACCATCAGCTAAAATATCATATATAAAGATATTTTTGTCTTGATTAAATGCACTATTAAACTTCCAGACGTTTTCTTGAAGGCTCACTGAGGAATGAGGAATATAGGGAAACACTTGGAAATGCAATGAGATGGCAAAATATTTCTTTCTTATGATAGATCATCTTTTAAAGTATTGTCTCATTAGCACATGTGCAGGTCTCTGCTAGATACAGTGGACAGTCTTTTAGCACTGTTTTAACAAGATACAAATCTCAGCTCAAATACATTGATGTGTTTTCTCCTTGCCACCAAGATAAATACAAGCAATTTTTGTTTTAAAGCTACTGAGTGAACAGTGCTGTCTAACTGTAAATTGCTTTAAGGGGGAATCAATAGAGTGCATCCACTTCTAATAGCCCATTTGCCAATGTTTTTTTAAATCTATGTGTAAAGTTTGGGCATGGGTGATCATTGTTCATTTTAGTTCACAATATATTATATAAAACTAATGGTACAATTCAAGGGCACAGTGAGAAGGTCATGAGGTTTTAAAAGTAAATGGCAACTGAGCACGGCAAAGGAAAGTTTATTGTTCCACAGTGTTTTGTAATTAATCTTAATAAAGATTTGCTCTATATAACATAGCCTTTTTTTATTGAGTTGTTATGTAGTGGCTTTTACCACTGAGGATCCTTAGAGCACCTTCTTTCGTGAGTGAAGTTTAGAGGAAAATGAGTTATTTGTTCATGCTGCTTCCTCCTTGGCAACTGCAGATTTTTCCCACTCTTCCATTTCAGTGTACCATCTAATAACAGATGCATTTCCCTGGCAAATACAACATATCAAAAGCTTTCTCAGACTTGATTTTTCTATCTTTATTTTATAACTAGCTGCATCCAACAATTACTCCCAGAAAATGCCCTGAGGGCATTATAATTTCATCTCTATAAATTCTGTGGTCACATACAAATCCCACTGGACCAAGCTACCATGGTTTTTTGTTTTGTAGTATTCACCATTGACTTTGATATGACAATTGAAAAGCAAGAATTTCTACTTAGAACTTGATTGCCTGTATAGCAAAATGATTTGTTTCTAACTGCAGGACTGAGAGAGAATGCTCTGGAGGCATTTTTCTGCAGGGTGGACAGTGCTTGGCTGTTCTCAATTTACACATGCTTGAATTTTTGTGTTTCCAAAAATATAGTTTCCATCTATGTTCGCTGAAGTTTTTCTAATATCTGGGGGGTTTTGGAATCTACTGGAAAGGCATCTGATTTGTGAGGTTTTTTCTTGTTCTATTTTTTTATGAGGTCTCTTGTTTTCTCAGAAAAAAATCTGCAGTGGGATTTGTGCTTGTGTCCCGAAGCAGATGGATGCAGTAGGATAGGAAGAGCTTTCCCAAGGAGCTGGTGCCTAGTTGTTTTGAGCACATCCCCGTGTCTCATGCTCAGACAAGAAGAGTCACGGATCTCTGGGGGGGTTGTGTTTGCAGCTCAGCCTCTTGTAAAGTATGAGGGTATATTCCACAGTGGTCAGCACGGATAAAGGGATGGAGGCTTTATACCCCTTTCTGCTTGATCCTTGCCTTTGCTTGTGGCTGTGTTTGTGAGAGCCGTGCTTCAGAACAGATGGGATGGTCTTGACCAATTTCACCAGTGTGTTAGAAACAAGCAGATTTTTTCCTACGACATCTGTGTTGTGCATGTTTTCTATTTTATTCCTCCTTTTCTTTCAAATGTTTCTATTATGAACCTGGTGATGAAAGCTCCCTTTTTTTCAGCCCATTTTCAGAGCTGGGTGCCTTTCTTGGAGTATCCTAGGGTGATAAATCACTTGGAGCTTTATGATTGTAGCCCCAAGTTAGAGGACCAAGGGAATATGCAAGGCTGATTACCTTAGTCCCAAGGTGTGTAGGAGAAATATGAATGACAATTACTTTATTCTAAGGAAGAGGCTATTATAAATATGTTGTTGGATAAGACTTTCATCTAAAGCAAGGCCACAAACTTCAAAATCTGTATTAAAAGTACTGAAATGCAAATAACACAGAACGATTATTTTGTCCACAAAGAAAGTTACATTCAGTATAGCTGTTAAGATGTGATATTGTCAATCTTTAACTCTGAAAGCTTGTACCCAAGGCTGTCTGGTGTCAAAGTAGAGTTGGAGATGGGTTCCTGTGAAGAAATGCTTGTCTTTTTTGTAAGAAGGAGTATGGCTACCTCAGTCAGGCAGGAGGGATTCAAGTGGGTTCAATAGCACTCTTTAGAGAAGACCTGGTGGCATCTAGAATATTATGTTGCAGAGTTGCTGAAAGATTGTTACATTTTTCATTTTCCATATTGTATAATCTGAAGATGTTTCAAAAGAATTATCTTGAGAGAGTTTTTGTAAAATACAGTATCCTTGGTCTGTGATTTTCTGTCAATGTTGCCAGTGCTCCATGGTTACCATCAAAGTTCCTGTCATGCTTTGTAGTGGGATTGTCCTCTTGCTGCTTGCAGCCATGCTAGGACTGGTTCTCACAATGTACATTCTTTCATCAGTATTTAATCTTGGATTATATATATATATATTTTCTTAATTCTGCTGTCAGTTTACTCTTATGCTACAGGTCTCTGCAAATGGTGATGGCTTGTCATGTGGTAGTCCAATGGTCTTTTGAGTGGTTTCCCACTTTTTTCAAGTTTGGAACACTGAATGCTGGATTGCCAAGTCTCATGGGAACACTGTTATTAAACTGTGGCCCATATTCTCCCTTCAGAGGTTGAAGAAAATAAACAGATGGGGTCAGTTTACACATTAAGGAAAAATACTGAAGTAAATGAACAGAAATAATCCCTGCCCTTATATTGCCTTTTGCTCATTTCTGATTCTTTTCCTTTCATCGTTACTCCCCTGTGCTGTCAAGTGTGCTTGGTATGGGGGTTTGGGTCATTATTCCTCCCAACCATGTCCTCTCTGTTAAAGTTCCTAGCATTTGAGTCACTGTAGGTGAGGCTGCCTACACAGCCCATGCCACTTCCCCTGGCAGATGGGTGGACAAGGCATTTTGGACAGTCCTTGTGAAAGATGAGGTAGGGGATCTGCAGGAGGAAGGAGAGCTATTGTGCAAAACCTCCTGTGATTGACTTCCATTCTTGTGCAGTTGCTGAAGCTGGGTTGTCAGCTGTCACTGCAACACTGCTACCCCTGGGGACCTGAACCTCATGATCAGCACTGTCAGCTGGATTGCCAGAAAGGAAATTAAATAGGGGTTTAAAAAAAAAAAAAAAAAAAAAAAAAAAGAACTGATACATAAACTATATAAAAGAGCAGGGAGAAATCATGAGTTGGAAAACTCTTTCCTCTAGTTACTGTCTTGATGGGTTTTTCTATGGCAATGCTCTCTCCCTGCAGTGCTTTGAACATTTGGTCTATAGTTTGCTTCCTGCCAACATCTGCCAGCAGACATACTTGTGTTGGAAAACAGGGATTAACCAACCAGTGTAGGATTAGCTCCGTATTTCTTTCAGCATTTTCTGTTCAAGTTTCACCTTGTAGTGCCTGAAAACATCTGAAATTCACAATAAAGCTCAGTAGCTTGAAGATTTTACTACTACATTTAATTGGGGCTTAAATATTTTCAGATTATCTCTGATTAGCAAAGCCTAAAATTCCAAATGAGAAAAGTAGTTTTTATGTTATCTCAAATGTCTTTGCAGTGATGGTTTGCAGGTGAGAAAGGCCACCAGATTTCTTAAATATAGTGCCACCTAAGGAACTTTGTTTGGTAGTCTAAGGTAAAATGATGAAACTCTTTAGGCCTACATGCCAGAAATACAATTTAAAAAAAGAAGTGGAATTTTATTATAGTTTCTTGTAAATGGAGAGACATCTGGTGTAGTAAGAGCAGATCCACTCATAAAATAGAAGGTGTCCCCAAATATTTACATGCACGAGCATATGGGTGCATTTTCACTTTCCAATAAAGCCAGACCTTGACCAAAAACCTGGATCGAGCTCTGCAGTTTAGTCTCATCAGAGATTCAGCTACTTAAAGCGATGATTGTAGGAGGTGAAAAGCTTAGCTCTAGTTCTTGTCTACTTGCTGCTTCATGCGTTCTCCAGTCTGCACTTGCAATTTGAAGACCACTGGGTTTGGGGCTTGGAGGGGTTTTTCTCAAACCAGGTCTGCAAACCTACTCTGTTCTTTTGTGTATCTGCACCAATCTACTTTTTAAAAACATGTACTTCCAGTTCCTTGAGTCTAAATATGCTCCTTTAAAGATCCCTCAAAGAAATGCCTGAGAATGTTTGAAAGAAAGGGAAAAAAATCTGCTTGATGTTTGTGTTATGCCTTAGCTTTGGAACCCAGCAGTAGGCAGATTATTAAGAATGGCTTTATTAGTTAAATAGAGTTGTTTAAGAGTTTGAGTTGAAATGAAGATGTGGATTACCTTACTGTACCAGCTGAAATAGGAGGCTCTCAAGTGCCTACAGGAGAGTTCCTCCTCTTCCTTAGATATTTTTCATGCTGATTATTTCTTTTAGAGCTCTTTAGACCAGGAACCACACTGAAATAGAGGAGTCAGAGGTCTGGAAACACTGAAAATGCATTAGGGACAGGGAAGGTGAAGGGGTCATGACACCTCCAAATGTCCTGTGAATAACACACACCCAGCTCCAGAAGAGGGATGGTAGGTGGCATGTCCTGGCAATGAGGGAGGACTTTTGTCAGGACACCTTCCTTTAGCTGCATACAAGCCCTCAGCCTGAGGCTCTCTTCAGGGAGGGGCTTCCTGCTCTTCCTAAGCCTTTTGTCAGACTGGGGAAGTTGTTTCTTGTGGGAGGCTTTTGTGAGGCATGACTGGGAGGACAGGGGTGAGCTGCAGTATTAAACAGTGGCCAATTCTGATGGGCAGTTTGATCTATATTGTGTGGGTGTCTCTCCCCAGCTTACTATTTTTGGATTGTATTGGCTTCACAAAGAGGTAAATACCACTTCATTTTCCCTCGCCATCCAGTCTCAAGACTTTTATTTAAAAAAGGTGAATCATGTAATTCATGGCTTGGTGCCTGAGCAGATACTGGCTGTTCTGCAGCTCATGAAGGTGGTCTGAAGGCACTGAGTCAAAAAAAAATCATGTCCCCTTCCCCAGGTAACCCAACAGAAATGCTGTCATGTGCCTCTGGCTGACCTGAACCTCTCACATCCTCCCATGGGACTCTTATCACGGGTGAGCCACAGCTTTCCAGTCCTGTTCAAACCAGAGAGGGAGATGGGGGGTTCAGCATGACCCACCATGGCTCCAGCAGCAATGTCTCAAGGGACAGCATTACCAGGAGCTCATTTTCCCTTGTCAAACATCAGGCTACGGCATCTCTTCTACTTTTATGTATCAAGGATAGGTATGCTGTGGCTCTGGAATGAAAAAGAAGCTGCTGGAAGGTTCTGCCTGGTTCCTGAGCTGCAAGCCAGTAAAATTTTGTGGCAAGTCAGTTCTTGAGTGAAGGCTAAATAGCAAGACCTGGGTGGGGTTCGTCTCTGCCTTTAGAAGTAATTCAAGTTTGTCTGTGAAGGACCAAAGCGATTTTTGGTTCTTTGATGTAAGAACCAGCCAGTTCTTGACAGTCTTGAGTCTTTCTGTGGAAAATAAATTCAGCACTGGCACTGTTTGAATAAACGAAGAAAATAACCTGAGTTAGAGTTTGTTTCAGAGGTTGTTACACCCTTTTTGTGCAATATCTGGATCTGGTAAAATAAGCATCACCAGTGCCAACAAGAAGGGGGGAAAAGAGGAGCTGTTTTCTGCTCCCTGCTAGTGTTGCCTCCTGCCCTGATGAGGTTTCCTCCCGCCATCGCTCTCTGCTGCAAATGTTTCTGTGCTGCATTGGTGGAGGCTGTAGTTTTCCTCCAGCACCAGTGTCCATGCCCATAGCTGTCATCTCAGGTCAGCCCTCTTCATTGCTTCACCCAGCATTTTATCTGCACTAACCTGGACTTCAAGGGGAGAAAACTGTCTCTGCAATAGGAATGATGAAGACAGACTTGGGATCTTCAGCTGTGAATTGGAGAAGATGAAAAAGCAAGGTTTGCCTGAAGATGGATCATCAGAAATGAGCAAAATTAACAAGGTAAAGCAGAGCTCCTTATGCCCATGTGATAGCCTGCTTCCCTCATATGGTACCTACAAATAAATAAATGGCTCAATAAATAAGCTGTGGACACTGAAACTGCTGGGAATTATTACCTAGGTGTCGTGCTCAGGCTAGGATGGAAATGTAAGCCAAGAGTTTCAGTGTTTGGGTCCATCAGTCTCTGCTAGCAGAGCTCGGGCCAGGAGGTGCAGGGGGAGGGAATAGGTGGATGCTCAGTTGCCTGGGCTGTTTGCTAGATTAGGGCATGTCTGTGGGTCTGCCACAGAGCAGTCAAAGTCTGAAACAGTGACTGTCCACCTGAAGACCAGTTTCCTTCTATTTTTTAGAGAACTGGCAAATAGAAAAGAAAATAAGCTAAAGCCCATGGATAGGTATTAACCTCGGCTCTCCCTTGCTGACATATAATCCAACCTCGGATCAGCCTCATGCTGTGAAAGGCAAAGATAAACGATGAGGAAAATTAAAGAGATGAAGGGGAGAAAGAGTAGACCTGCAGTAATAATTTCTTTTCCCCAGTTCATGAGCTGAGAAGGCTGTAGGGGTAAGGGCAGGGTAGATATCCATCTTGCTCTTAGGCAAGAGCCACTTCTCCTTTTAAGGCCTCTTTTGTATGTCAGGTGCTTTAATGAACAGTGGGAGTTTTCTCCTGGAAAAGACAAGAAAAGAGCTAAGGTCATTTGTACAGTTGAAAAGTACTATATTTTTCTGCTATACTGAGGGGAAGTTCTGACCAAGCCTTCAGTGTTCTTTTAACTGATTATTTCCATATGGACTGACATTTTATGCTCAAGTAATGTTAGTGCAGCTGAAACCCAAGCAGGTCTTCATTCCTGTACTTGCTGCTGCAGAAAGTACACCTCTTTGCATGCCCATTAGTTACATTTTTCTCCAGCTTTATAGTGTTTTGGGGGGAATTTCTTTAACTGCTTAGAGCAAGCTACTGAAACCACTCCTGTGCTGTTGGAGGGAGTGGGCCCAGTACCAAATAGGAGCCTTTCCAGCATCCCAGAAAAAATTCTCTGCATATTGTTGATTGTTTAAAGTTTCCCTTTTTCTGTATTTAGGATAATAACGAAATTTAAACTAAACTAGGAAATTAATAGAAATATTTACAGTGCAGCTAAAATAATTTGTGGTGTTAGCATAAAAATAAACTTTCCCAAGAAAGGATTGGAAAGCAGGATTATATCACAAAAAGAAATAACACATTCTTTTTGTCCCATCTTCCAACCTGTCACTTATGTTTGTCTCTTCCAAATGCCATGGACTCTTCGGATGGTTTTTTTTAGATTAAATAAAACATACAGCCCTATATCTTTTTAAATATTGGGTCAGAGAGCATAACTGGCTCAATCTCTAAAGCAGAAATGAAAAATATAAATATTTTAACAAGTGAGCAGCTGCTGCATTTTCACTTCTAACTGCATATACTACTCTTGAAGGTACTGGGAAGAGAGGGCTGGAGGAGGAGGAGGGCAGAGAGATGGTATGTAAAGGGAGGCTGAGAAGATGCATTAAAATGACACATCTTGAGAGAATCTGTTTGAACAGGGGAGATTTACAAAGTTTTGTCCTACTCCATGGCAACTTGGGTACACACATCAAACGTGTCACAGGAGTAACATGGGGCAGGTGAGCCTTGAGCCAAAAAATTCTAGAGGGAGCAGGGTGAGGGGGAGGACTTTGGAGTCTGTGTGCTGCACGTGAGCAGCAGGCCTGGCTGAGGAGGGAGGAGGATTTGGTGCCCATCATGGACTGCTATTAGCTACAGCTGGAGATTTTGCTTCTCTTTTAGAAGAGCAGATAGGTATTTATTTGGTTTTTTAGACAAAACTTTAATTTACAAGTCCTCCAACACCTGTTAAAGGAAAAATACAGTTTTTTGTTTTGCTTTGCTTTAGGGATGAGGCTTGTTCACCACTTCCCTCTGGTGTGCCATGTATGACCAGAGCACTTTACTCTGTGTTGACTTGCTGCTTGTTTTCCAACATGCTCTAATATTTGTGTTTCAGTTTGGGGGCATCTTTTAATTTACTTTTGCTTATGTGTGTTGACTTGTTTATGCTGTAATAGCATTGAATATCCCAACCACTGACATAGTCTCTATTATACAGAAAGCTAAAACTGAAGCATTGGTGTAAATTTGGTGCTTTGAGAGCTTTTCATGCAACTCCAGAAACCTTAGATAATTTCTAATGCATCCTGATTGAGAGGGTCTCCCTTGAATGGAAATTCAATGTGATACCATGCTGAGACACCGCAGATTTCTCATGGCAGCTTAACACATTCTCAGCTCAGCGTAATTCTTAAGTCTTGTACCACTCAATGTGTGCCATTATCTTAGCTCAGTGGGTCTATCTGAATTGACAGATTAATGACAAATTGTCTGTTTTGTTCCATTTCATAGTAGAGTATAGGAATTAAAAAAAAAAAAGGGATGAGCTGACTTCTTAAAATAGTAGTCTTTGTGGAAGCCTAATGTCCCCTGCAGCTAGTGAATGTGCATGCTCTGACATGGGAAAGCATGCTTCTCCATGAGAATAGTGAAAATATTCTATAGTGAATACTTCTCCATAATGAATTAGTGCAGCTGAAACAAGGATTTGTTGCATGAAATTCTGCCTGTGTAAGACTGGCTCTCCACTATCTGCAAGTGAGACAGTCAAGGGAAGCTCCTGCTACACTCATTCCTGGGGTGGGGTACCAGAGGTCCCAGGCATGACCAAGGTCCCCTTAGGAGGGGTGATGCTTTGGCTGATAATGAAGAAAAGCCCTGAAGATCCTGTTCTAGGAGAACCCATGGAAATGCTATGATGAAAGTAGGGATGAGGCATGCTTTATTCCAGCATGGCTCATAGTTCCTAGAACTAGTGAGAGCTGTGTTCCACTTCAGAGTCAGCTTCCTAGGGTGAATGTTGGAACTGTATCCCCCTCTCCATTATTTTTTTTTGCTGGTCCATCACACATTGTTCAGGTTAACTGGGTTTGACCCCAGTAGCTGGGTCTGCCATGTTTTACTTCACTGTTTGGTGGCTGCCTGTAAAATATCTGAGCTCCAGTGGGCTGAAATGGAAACACATCATAAACAGGAGCATGGATTCTCTCTATACCATCCAGCAAGGAGGGGAGAGGGGATCAAAATGGGATAGGTATGGGACAGGAGGAGATGTCCTCCTCCTGTTACTTTATCTTCTGATGGTACTCCTGAAAAGCAGGGGCTTAAAACATTTTATTCTGCCTGTTTCCTTGCTGTGTTTGTGTGCATCTCTGTTCTTCACCAAAACATGTTTGAAGATGATGGCTGATCATGAAGTCATCTCAAAGCCTTTCATTAGATACTATCAATACCTGACCCTGGCTAAATTCCAAGCAGTACCATTGCTTTAAAATGTTGCATAATTAATTACAAACTCACTGTTTCTCCTTGGAGAAGACAGAGGAGGAGCAAGGTGGGCACCATGAGGACACCACAACTATTTCACAAACCTCTTCAGCCCTTCCATCTGGGCAGTGCTAGTAGCACTATAAGAGGAAATACTTATCCACTTATGGATGCTCAGTTCAAGTGGAATTTGTCTTTATTCATTTGTTTGGTTATGTGAGTGTCTTTTATTTTTTCTTGAAAGCATTGTTTGTTCAAACAAATAATGAGAAAGAGCAAAAGATGGTTCCATTATTCTCTGATAAAAGCAAGGGGCCTGGGTTGTGAGAGAAATGGCATTCTTGCAACTCCAGAAACAAAGGCAGCTTTTAGGCAGTGAGCAGTAAGCAGGTGGTGCATGTTAAATAAAGAGATCAAGGAAAGGAGCCTGTGGTTAAAGAAGGATGGGGTGAGGCTGGGACATTTCTGCCAGGTTCTGAAAGGGGGCTATCATTGTTTAGTCTATGTTGTGTCCAAGAGGCTGGGTCATTCTTGTGTGACAGACCAGCTGCTCTGCTCCCTCAAGTCACCAAGTTAGCAACGTGAGTCCAGAATATTAAGATTTTGTAAGAACAGGGCTTACAAAAACTTACTTATTTACATAAGTTTTTGTACTCTTTCACGCACTTAAAAGTTCTTTTGGGCAGTGGATCAAGCAGGGTGTTTGCTGCTGCTTTCCAACACGTTTGCTGTCCCATGAATAAGTGGCTTCATCTCTTTATACTTATCCTTCAATTCTGAGCAGTTAATTGCTAGCTGCCTAAACCTAAGAGGAGGCAAGAAAACATCAAAAATCAGTACAGCTTCAAAAATAAGGCATTTCCCTTACCTATATGGTTCATTGGGAAAAACTTTGCTTTTTTTTCCCTAAGACCTTTCTCAGTAGTTTATCTATCCAAGACAGACCTTTATTTTTTTAATCTAAGATGGCATTTTGAGAGCTTTGGTTAGTTTTTCAGAGATTTATGGTATCTTGAGTAGTATAAATTTTAGGAACATTTCAAATTAATTGTTTATTTGATTCCCTTTATTTAATACTTGTCCAAGGAGGAAACCTTACTTTGTCTGCTGCTTCCTGTTTTGGAGAATGAGTAGGTTGAGGAGACAGCACACAGAAGCTCACCTGTATGAGAAAACTCTCTAAGCTGGTCCCAGCTGCTGGCTCCACCACTGCCCATTGAAATTGCAGCTAGGATGGGCTTATTCCTGGGGTTGAAAACTCCAGGGTGACTCAGGTTTGGGAGGAGGATGAGAGGCATGGAGCTGACTGCCTCACTGGGGCAGTATTGGTGTAGTGGGCAGAGATACCCACCAGCCACTCCGTGGCCTAGCATGGCTGGGTGGGAACACTGGAGGGTGATGGAAGCAAATGTGCTCCATCATTATGTGTGTCCTTCATGGAGTCATAGAATGTTTGGGGTTAGAAGGGATCTCAGAAATAATCCAGTTCCAACTGCCCTGCCATGGGTAGGGATGCCTTCTGCTTGCTTCAAGTCCCATCCAGCTTGGCCTTGAACTCTTCCAGGGATGGGGAATAGGAACTGTAGTTGCTGCTAAAAGCAATTCATGAGACTGTGGATGTATAGCATTTAAGTTATGCTCTGTGATCTCCACACCATATTGTTGTCTTACATTACAGCGTGTTACCAGGCTCCTTTCTTCTTGCTCTTCCTTTAGTGAGTGCAGGAAACTTTCAAAGTTTTATTACTTGCAACAAAAGATGGCAAGCAAAGACATTTGCCTGTGTACTTAAGTCTGTTTTCTGGAGCATGTTTTTGAGGGTAAACACTGCTGGTTAGTACTGGTCAAAGCCAAATTGAAGCTCCTGTATGTCCTTGCAAAGAACATATTTTATTCAATTTCCAGCAGCATTGACATTTGACAATTGACATTTTCTTCAAAGCCCAGTATCCTGGAAACAAGTGATTAAATTACAAAATGTTTTTTTTAAAAAAAAACCTCACAAACCCTAACAAGACCACCCAAATTGCTGGGTTTAGTCTTCCTGCTTGTAGAAAATGTTATGAAATAAGACATCAGTGCTTCCTAGGGTTTAACATGTAAATAAATACAGCTCTCTCCACATTTGTTGTCATACATTTATTTTTATAAAACTCCTTTATGGAGACCTGTTTACTTTGAGACTTCTGAAAAAATCCAGGTGATTGTGGTAAATGATTCAAAGACATAGGGTTTTCTTCTGATTAGGCCTAATGTGTGTTAATAACACATGTATTAATAATTCCAAAATGTGTTTTAATCCATATAATAGCTACAGGTTTCTTATTAATAGGTTTGAAATTTTCCCATTTGGAATTTGGTTTATTTAATTATTGTTGGATTAGGCACAGGATTGTGCACTGTGGAGCAGCCTTGGAGGCAAGATTTTTGTCATGCTTGGGGGTGGTATTGAGCAGGATGGTGAACCAAGCCCTGGCACAACCTCCAGAACTGGTTATCTCAACATTACAGGGTGTGCAAGCCCCTCTGTAGAGTCACTTTTGTGTTACCCCCAGTTTCTCCCAGCTTGTTTGTGGTTTGGTGTTCTGTTAGCTCTGAATATATGCTCTGATTCCCTGCAATGCTGGGAAGGAGGTGAGCACACTGAAACTGAGGTGGCTGGAAAGAGGGATTGTTACTGAGGAAATCTTTCCCCATATTTTTTGGCCAACTCCAGCACTGCATAGATGAGAGCAGGGCTTGGCAGCTGTTCAGGGCTAATGTGCCAGACTGTATTTTTCTTTCCCAAATTAAGCATGCTGGTACAGTGTCTGTGAGAAGTAGTGGTTCCTGGCTCCTAGTGTTTGCCGAGTTTGGAAATCACCGAAAGCCAGGAGCTGCTGTGTGCCAGTGAAAACTGCCTTCATACTGCAGCATGCCAGCTTGGTTTAGGGCATCCTGGAAATGATGGAGAGCCCTGTGTGAAGGGTCATTTTTAAGATCTTTTAGTTTGCTCATGATCAGACGTTTCCTCCTCTGTTCCCAGTGAGCTTTAAAATAATTTCTATATTAGCTCACTTAATGGCAGTATACTTTTTCCTGCCCAGATTTTTGCCTCTGAAATGAGGGTGCAAGACATGATGTTATCTGTCTCTCAGCCCACCACACTGGCTAGTCAGTGAGTAGGAATTACAGCTTCCATCAGGTCTCTCAGCAGGCTGGCTTGCTTTCTGCAGGATGCTGAAGATAGGCTTTATTCCCAGCTGTTTCCAACTGCAAATCCTTGGTCTTTACAATTCTCATGTGCTTATACTTTCTAGGGTTTTAAAACTTGTCCCCAAAAACCCCTTTTTTCAGCTGAGGTGCAAGTTTCAGAAGCATTCTCCAGACTGCTGGGGCTTCATCTGGGTGTTTTCCCTTCCTGTCCCCACGGAGTGGCATTTGCATGCTGTCAGGGAAGGTCCTTGCTGAACCTGGCATAGCAACTCTGCAAGGGTTGCAGCTGCTCCCAGGATTCCTGGGTGCTTAGAGATAAACTGTGGTGTTGGTATCTTAATCCCAGTTATCTTCAGACCTTTAATTACTTTGACTCTGAGCTATGTCCCTTCACTTCTCCTGTCCCTGTTAAACACGTAGCAACCAGAAGTTGCTCGGCTCTCCAATACCAATGCTCTCCTGTTAGAATACAGGGCACTTGCTTGGGTCTGTGCTGCCTTCAGTGCTCAGGCCAGCTGCAAATGCTCTGCCTGGCTGATGAAGCATGTTTCAGGCTGTGCTGCCCTGCTGGTTGCACGGTGTAGCTAAAAACCTTTACTGAGTTTTTCCTTTGCTTTTTCTTTCAATTTGCCACTGCTGCGGTATTTGGGTATATCATTATCTGCAACCGGTTTCCTTTTATTCAAGGGAAATGCACTAATGAAAAATGGTAAAGTGGGAAGTAAGTAATAGTGAGATCACATGAATTCTCCCAGCATGGGAGTTCTCTGAGCAGTTTTCAGGTTAACAAAGCAAAGCTGCTAAGTCCCATTGCTGTTTTTGTAAGGATTCATCCATCCGTTCCCATGTTCTGTCCTCAGGCCCTCTGAAGATTAGTCCAAGCAGGAGCTACCTCTGATGTTCTGAGTTATCTTTTTTCCACGCAGACTTGGTCAGCCTCTTCCATAGCCATTTACAAATAAACACAGGAATCAAATTCTGCTCCATTTACAAGTAGGTCAACCTCATTGATTTCAGTGGGACCGCTGCAGACACAAGTCAGCGGAATATGTGCTCCGTGTTTTGCTAAGTTGTTGGCAGAAGGTGGATTTGTATAAGCTCACCAGAGCAGAGATTGTCTTTACATGAGAAAAACAACACTTAGTACAGCAGTCCCTGATTCGGTTTTCTCAGAGGTGCTGCAATAACAAATACACTGGACCCGGTTACCAGCACTTAAAAGGATAACCTCATCCCTAGTTCCTCACCCAGATGTAAGAGGGGGATATATTTAGAGTAAAGTCATTTCCCCCACTACCACCACATACAAACAAAGCTGTGCAGTTGTAGAAATACTTGAGACAACATGTGCAACTGATTCCCACTGGGTTTGGTAACTGAGGAGACACACGGTGGGAACAGCTTGGGAGAGAATCTTCAAAGACTACGTAAGGACAGTAGTGCCTTTGCAGTGAGAGCCCTACTGCAAACTTTGGCTTTTATAAAACCATGCTGACACTTGTGATCTGAAGGAGAGATCTGAAGCTGGTTGAAAGGGAAAAAATATCAAAGACATCCCTTACTTTTTATTCCCCTGTGTTCCCAAGTTTCCCTACTATTCTCCTGTAGATTCATTCATCAAAAAATGATCAGGCTGTGGAAATTCACAAGGTAAAATTCACAGTGCCTCAGTTTTGCCCCTCTGTTTAGGCTTGTGAGAGCCTTGAAGATGCCCTCTGTGAGCTTGATAGCTGCTGGTTATGTTTTGGGCCCCTAACAGTGATAGGGACTCTGAACCAGCCCTTCCCTGAGGCTTTCTTCAAGGCAAGAGCAGCACAACTGTCTGAGATGTGGATGGGTGCTCTGCTTTTGCAAAGCTGTTTTTGCAGGTATTTGCCCCATTGCCTTTTAAACAGCTTGGGCAGTGCCAGAACATTGGCAGTTATTGGTAAATACTTCTATGAGCAGAGGATAAACCATTAAGGGCTGCCTGATTTCTTCCTATACATCCTCCCAAAACATAGGTTGAAAATAGTAATTGATTTTTTCCCTCCTGTTTATATATCCCCTAGAAGGACTGTGCACAGAAAGCATGTAGATGACACCTGCTCCCTAAGCAGAATCTGTCCAGGTGCATTGCACACACCTCCCCCATCCCACTGGCACCCCTCCAAATGTGTCTTTTTTCTGCTGTTCTCCTCAAGGTAAACACTCTCTGGTGTTACATGTAGTATCTCCATGTGAGATGTGCTGCTAAATGTACTTCAGCATTGGAGTCTGCTCCCTCCAGCAGAGTTCAGCTTCAAGCAGCAGTCCTGGGTTAAAGTCCCTGCAAATGAGCCCACTGTTGAAAGCAACTTACACCAGCTGAAAAGATCATTAAATGAGGTGCTTGGGGCTTTCAAATGCCTGTGTTCTCAGTATGCCACTGTGTAGCCTCTCTTCAAAAGGCTGTAAGAGTATTACATGCTAATCCCAATTACATTCAAAATATCCCTGGGTGTTTACCACTGTTACCCTCTCTTTTTCATTCTTAATTGCGTTGTAGCTGAATAACTCTGTATCCACATTGGATTATTCATGAACAGCATATTGAGTCGTACTCTTTTTCATTTCACAACAGGGATCTGCTGTCACAGGACTGGTGTAGTCTGAAGCAAGAAACTAATGTCTGCATTTCAAGTCCTTAATCTTGTCATGAACCAAATAATAAGAGTTGTTTGGGTTGTTTTTTTTTTTTTAATTTAATTTTCTGTATGTTTCTATGTGGTTTCCCAGTGAGATGTTCAGCTTGTAGGATAAAAACATGGTAAACAAGATCTGTGACCTATCAATATTGGGTTTGGAGATTATTTGTATGTCTGTGTATGTTATATACTTGTATACACTGATGCTTTGGGAGGAAAATAGTGAGAATATGTAAAACACAACACCAACTCTAGTATAGCAGTAGCACTAATATATAAGGTGGGCAGGGAGAAGAAACATGCTTATTTTGGTCTGTCTTGTTTAACACCCTGACCATCAGTTCATCCCTGTGTCACATCCCTGTTGGCTTTGGATCTCTGCAGAATCCAGCTGGCACTGCTCAGTGCAGCCTCTGTGCTGAGGCAGAGGAGTGTTCCTTGTTGCTGAAGGCAGGCATTCCCAGGGTAGCTAGCTGAAGTAGTTTCTGATGCATCCCTTCCTTGCAGTTTTTCTGGAGATAAACTGAATTTCAGTTTCTGCAGCTATTGTAATCTGCCAGGTGCTGCATGGGTTTTTTTCTTTCTTTTTTCTTCTGAAAAAACCCAGCTTGTTCATATGTTCTTTTTAAGTCTTAAGCAAATATTCTCAAGCCTGGTTTATCCTTCCCCCCCCCCCCCATTAAATGAAGAGGAAATATGAATACTGCCAGTACTGAAAAGAATTGTGCAGATATTTTCATCAGGTGTCCATGCAGACTTGTCTCCCAGAGATTTTAATGAGTGGCACATGTTGGATAAAGAGAATAAGCATGTGTACAAGTGGGGGGCAGGCTCTGAAGAACAGAAAGAGCTGCTCTTGGGGTTAGTAATGTTAAAATGGGTCAGCTTTGATTTTCTTTTATGAAAGAAAAGCCTTTCTAAGAATAGCCTTTTCTGATAAACAGGATGGAAATTGGAAGTCCAAGAACCTTGCAAGTCATTGTGCATTTTTAGGGTTTTGGGAGGATTTTGGAGGAGGAGGATGGTTTTGTTTATTATTGACTTCCAAGTCCCCAGAGAGGTGGAGCCTTGGATGCAGCAAAGCCTGCAGAGCATACCTGCATTCTGACCTGGCCATCTTCCCATACCACCTTGGGATTTACTTGAGCCCGTGTGAAGTGGCTGCTGGTAGGTAATGCTCTCAAGACAGGATTTGCCCCTTGTCCCCTTTGTTTTGAGGGTCAGGGGAGATGTTCCTCCTGCCCTGCTCCAAAGTAAATGCAGTACAATTAAAACAACAGGGCCACAAGTGCGGGCTCGTGCTGTTGTGCGTAACCGCGCCGCTGGGAAGCCTGGGATGCTAAGCTCTTAGGGATATGGGTTGCTTAGGGAAGGATGGAGGGACCACGTGAGTCCAAGCTGCTTCAGCTGAAACTGAGGGTTGGAAGAAAGATATTAAGCAGGTTTGCAAGTAAAGTACACTGGCTGTGTGCACAGATATAAAATAAAAAGTTTGTGCCAGTGGTTTATTTGGATTCTGCTTACATTTTTTGCTGAATATTTAGCACTTCATCTAGATTTTTCTGGATTTTCCTCTCTTCATCACTCTCCATTAGCAAAGTCCCTTCCTGAAATGTTTCTTGTTGCTTTTCTTTTAAAAAGCACTTTGAATTGAAGGGAAGTTGTTTTCTCTTTTCCCTTTTGCCAACCATGGCTACGTTCCTCCTATCTGACTGGAGGAAACCTTTGCTTCCTCCCCAAGCCGACCCTGGGTAACCCTGCTGCAGCTGCTCACATGAAAAGCCTGGGATTCTCAGTGCAGGCTGAAAGGCACATGCAGGAAAACTTTTTTTTTTTCCCCCTGACTAACAAAAACCCACTGGGCAACTGGAAGACTTCCCATTGGTTTAATTATGGAGGTCTAATGAATTGCAAAAGTTGAAGAGGAGGAAGAGTTCTTTAAATGAATCTCAATTGATTTTTTTTTTTAATTTTTTTTTTTAATTGAGCGGTTTCTGTAGCCTAAGCTGGCAGGAGAAGAGGGGATTCTCCAGTGAGAAATATAGAAAGGCCTGTCAGTAAGTATAATAAGTATTACTCTATTTAGCTTTAACCAAAATGAAACAGAAGCAACCAGGGGAGAAGGCTTTATGTGGAACAGATCCTCAGTTAAAAAAATCTCCATTACTTTATTTAAAACATGTGTAAGTACAGTGTATGAGAGGTTAATATAGGCAGTGAACTACAGGTACAGGCAGGGAATGAAATACCAATATAATTTATTGTATACATATATTTAGGAAACTGTTTCCAAGACTGTTTTCCTCACCCACAAAGCTGGCTTAGGGAGTATTTGCTTTGCCCCCTCTTTCATAGTCACATACTGTAGTTTCCCACCTCCACCCTGTGCCTTTCCTACAGCTCTTTGTACTTAGGGCTGTACTGGAAATCGGGTCTCTGGTTCTTTGGTCAGAGTAGTTAATTTGTGTTTAAAACACGAATGAGATTAGGGTGAGGGAGGTTGGGGTCTTTCAGGAGAGGCTAGAGGATACCCCAGTGCATTTTTGGTAACTGCTAGAGAAAACCAATATAGCACTAAAGCCAGTGTGGAAATCCTGTCATGTCATGGGTAACTCTTGGGATATTAAATCCCATTAACCACCTCCCAAAATAAGCACAAACTGAAAGCCCCAGACCCCTCGCAGAATCCAACTAGGTGGTCAGATACAGGCTGGAAACTGGGGGAGGTTTTCCAATAGTAGCCCAGTGGTTTTGCTGCCTTGGGAGCTCAGTGTGATTATTTTTTCTCTGCTTCTTGCTCCCCTATGCTCCTGGTATATACAAACATTGACTTATAGGCTGTGCTGCCTCTTCCTCTCCACATGCAAAGAGCATCAAGCCAAGCATACCTGCAAAACAAGGTCGGTCAATGTTTTTTATTTTGCACTTGTTATAGCTGCTGCCTATGGATGGAAGGATTTTCGTGTCCCAGTATCCTGTGACCTACTTAGAGAATTGGAAGAGCTTATGGTTGCAGTTCATTAGAGAAAGGGATTCTAATATCTAGAGGAACATGGTGACTAATACAATGTAATTTGTATAATAGCAGTCATATATACATCAGTCTTGTCTGTACACTGGTGTTTCCATGAATGCCTTTAGTATGTCCTGCTCTCTCAACAGCACTTAGCATTTATCCAATGTCTTCTGCTTTCTGAGATACAGGACCATTTATGCATCTATACACCCATTTAAAAACAAGAGCCAGGGCCTTTGATGTTAAGTGTACACTGCCTATGTAGAAAGCTTGTCTCTGAGTAAGTCTAGTCGAGAGAGCTGCAGTTCAAGAGGCCGCTCTTAAAACATGTCATTTGCCCCTGATAATTTCATGATAACTGTGATATCTATAGCAGTTCCTGTAAAGAGCATTGAATATGGCTAGATGATATGACAATAAAATTAATTTAAGGCAAACTACAGAGTTTTCAGAAGGGCTGACTACTTTTATTGTGTTTCTGGCAGAGCTTGGCAGAAACCCTGCAAGGTTTGCTTGGCCGTGCAGCCTGCCAGCTAATGCCTGCTCTCGCTGAAAGCATGTTAGATCCAAATTTTCTTCTGTTTTTGCTTTGCTTCGTTGCTAGCAACAATTTCAGCAGTGTTGAAAGAGAAAGTGCTTAGAGAGGAGTTTCTTACAACAAAGCCAAGTAATCCCTCTTGGGCTTTGACTGTCGTGAGTTTAGCCCTGGTGCCACTTGTCCACATTTCACTCTTGGTGGGATTGTTCTGGCGCAAATACTTGGAGTGTTATTTTTGGCAAGTTTGTTGCATTTTCATTTTAAATAAATCAAGCAAATGCCTCTGCTACACATCAGAATAGCCTTGTCTTTGATCTTGGTCAGAGTTGAGAAGTGCAAGGGGGAAGGAAACAGGGAATCGATGAGAATAGTGTTTTTCTTGCATGTACTATTTGATATTATTCATCTCTCTGGTATGAAGGAATGTTGCTTTAGGCTGCAGCAGTTCCATTTTCCAGGCAGTACCTTGTGTATGCCAGCACCTGTTTTTATTTCAGATAATTTCTGAGCCACTGTTCCCGCCTTCCTTCCCCCCCTGAAGAGGAGGCGAAGGTCGGGCAGAATCGCCCTTCCCCTTCACTCAGATTAAAATCTCCCAGCCTGTTAGTTCACTGGGACTCTTTCCAAATCCTTAAAAGGGTTATTGGCAGAGCCCTAGCTGGTGCAAATCAGCCCAGCACCGTTGCTTCTCAGTGGCCCTCCGCCAGGCTCCGTGAGCTGGAGGGCTGGCCGAGCAGCCCGAGTGATTCCTTGTACCTCATTTCACCTTGCTCTTGTGTCTGAAAAAGGGTTTAATTTGCAAAGGAAAGATGTGTGGAAGAAGAGGGGATGTAAGAATGAGTCTGTTCAAGGCTGTGTGTGACTCAGCTCCTTTTCTTACAGAGAGGCATTGCCACAGCCAGAATTAAGTAAGGCAGCAGCAAGGAACAGCAACTGAACTACCAGGCTTTTGGCTGTTTGACCATATGTGGGGGATCAAGCATTTTGGAGCTGATTTGTTCTGGTCCTGTTAGATGCATTAAAAAGGGAAAAAAGAAAAAGCTAACCAAAAAGCCCCTCTTCTTACCTCAAGTTTAGATATGCTGAGGGGAAGATTTTTACTTTTGTCCAAATTAGTTTGTGGTTACTTTCTGCCTGGGTGCCCCTGTGGCTTTGCTGTCCCTGTCCTGGGGTGGCAGAGGGGGTGAGCACCGGGTTTCCAGCCCTTATGGCTGGCTTGGTCCATTAGGTGGTAGCCATCAGTCAGCAGGCTACAGCCAGGCATCAGCCAGCCCAGCTGGCTCTGCTGCAAGGCAGGCTCACAGGGAGGAAGGGCAAAGACCAGCGGGGTTTAGTATAATAAACTGTCCCAGAGAAGCCTTTCAGGGAATGGTGAGTGAGAGCCCATTGTGGCTGTCTTTCCCACAGGAAAAGAGAAGGGAGGATAACCACCTTCGAGGAATGTGTTTAACAGATTGCAGGAGCCCATGCTGCTGACAACTGCAATTGCAGTTCTGGAATCAATACAGTCCCAGAAGTTTGAAGCTGCTTGACAAATTGCTTGTGAATGAAAATCTCTCCTAGATAAAGTAATACATTTTCAAGCAAACACTGGGCTTAGGAAGAAAAATAGCAGTGAACAAAATTCCCCACTGCTGCTTTGATAGCCTCATCCTGTTCCCAGCAAATTACAACCTGGCTGACATTGTGAAAGCAATGAGTGAAAGTCTGGCTGTTCTCTGCTATCATCTTAACAGATCCAAGGGTTGTTTGGAGCTGAAGGTGGTGTGAGCCTCTGCAAGCATCCGGTGCCTGCTATATAGATGTCAAAACCAGGCTGGAAGGTTCCAGATTGATATTACATTCTGCACTATTCATAAGCAAAAGTGAACCAAGCACAGGGGAGAGTAGTATTTTAGTTACTGCAGCTTTGAGAGTTGGATCAATAGCCCATCCTTCTGGATTTTCTTTGAACTGGTAATTTTGCACCACAAAATAATTCTGCTCCAAATATTCTTTTGCCATTTACGTTTATGGACCTCCTAGCATTATTCACTTCCAGGGTGTTTGGAGAAAACCTCAGTGTAACCAAGAGTCATAGTGTCATATTTTCACATATTTCATAGTGTTGTATTCAACCAAGAGTCATATTTTCACTTTACCCCATCCCTACAAGCTGACTTCAAGCAGCAGCAGAGCAGCTGAAGGAAGAACTCGTAACTGTCTCCTGTATTTGCAGAGCTCCCTCCTTCCCCTTTATATATAGGAATTAGCAATGGGTGGGGGAAAAAATATCCACGGTGACACCAAATAAACTCCCTTAATTGACACGGAGTTTCCGTGCCACTTAGCATAAACACGGTGGAAGGAGAGATTTGCTGGCCCTTAAGTTCAGCCACACTGCATGGCTGGGAAATCCCACAAGGTGCAGGGGTTGTTTTGGCAGGAGAATCAAAGTTTATGAAGCTGTGAGCACCCCTGATGGCACAGGAAGAGCTCCAGCTGAGGGAGGCTGAATAAAACTAAACTCATTGGCCAAGCAGTGCAGCTCCATACTTAAGTCAACATGACATAGGTTTTGGAGACCAGAAGTAATTCAAACATAGCAGGCTGGCTAAGAAGCTTAAATCTGGGCTTAAATTTTAGCCTCAACACATTTTACAGTTGAGTAGGACTGGAATATCATTCTTTGAACCAAATATCAAAATCTTTAGCCAAAGAATAAATGTTACCATGAGGACTTTCCCATGAAAAGTAAAAGCTGAATGGGATCTGCTTTTTCTTACTCCAGGTGTTACATTGGCATAAGCTATGGGAAGACTTTATAGTCACATTGAATATATGGTTGAGGAGATATGAGTCAAGTAGGGATGGATATTTTAAAATCATAACCTTTAGTCCTGAAGCACAAACTAGAATTTAGTGTGTTCGAGCACAAAAGCTTTAAATGGGAAAAATACTTATAATCTGGTTTTCACATGAGGACAGCTTTTGACCTTTACATTGATGGGAGAATTTTTTGTTATGAGCACTATTTCAAGGTTGCTGGCTGATATTTAAATGGCATCCCATGCAGGTAGTTGCTGCCAGTGTGTTTAATCATAAATGTATGTAGCATCCCACCTGCATCACCAAAAACCCATCTGTAATAGAGCAGGCTTTTTAAATATCCATTCTGATCTCTAGCAGTAAATGCTCAGCAGCTTATGTGTCAGGCTGTGTTGCAAACATGAGAAGTTACATTAGTAAAAAACCTTTAGTGAGTTAATCCCAAATGTTTTCTTTTGTGGATTTTGAAAATTGTTTCTGCTTCCAAAAAGCCTCAAAAGCTTCTGACAAGAAAGATTTAAGCGATAGTTACTTCATTTCTTCACCTAAAACTGCTTCCAGGGATGGTAGTGCCAGTTCATTTGTATAAGTCTTTATTCTGTCTGGTTTGTCCAACACTGTCTTTCCACAGGTATTTTCAAACAATGTCATGACACATGTGATGGCCATAGAGTGCTGAACTAGTATTTGATGTAGGTTGTGCACCCTGCCAAAGAATCCTTAAAATAATAAATCCTGAAAATTTTGTGTGTGGTTTGCTTTCTTCTCAGAGCAAGAAGTTTTGTTTAAATATTTTTGTAAGTCAAAATGTAGAAGCTTGAAGACCTTAAAAGTGATTTTAAATGTCTGTGCTGGGACACAGGCTAGTATGCCTCCAGAATCAGACCAGCTTGGAAGAAATGACAGGCAAAGCAGCCATTGGGAGCTATAATGGAGGAGAAAGTTACGCTCTACATTTAATTTGACAAAATCTTTCCTGGTGTTACCCACTAAAAGCATCCTCATTCTCCACTTGCCCTTACCTTGGGCTGATAAATGCCACCCCCTCACTTGTACTTGCCATGCTGTGCAACACTGGAGAATTTAAAAATAGCCTGGCAATTAAAATGGTTTAGGTTGGGTTGGTTTTTTTTTTTTTTTGCTTCTTTTGGAGCCAGACCTGTTAGTCCGGTTCGAAGAATGCGGCTGCTGAAACAGTTGTGCTGGCGCAATGGAGGGGGTGGCAGACAGACAGACAGACGGCATGGCAGGGACAGGAAGGGATGGAGGACCAGAATGTATGGCTGGTGAAGAATACACCTGAAAAGCCACAAGCAGCATATTCTCATTTTCTGCCTCTGCTCCTTCTCCTCCTTGGATCTCTTTATGAGAGATTGTCACCATGCCTTCTGGGCTGCACATCCAAGCATTTGTCTCTTTCTAGGCTTGCTGCAGGCTGATGTTAGGTAGGGGGTGATCCCTTTTCAAATGCTCCCCAAGCCACTTACCTACAGAGTATCTGAGGAGAGCTATTTACATGAACCACCATACCTATTTTCATACAAATTAGCCACCAGCCTGGAACTTGTGATGAATCTAAAACAGACTTCTCTTTGTCCTGTTGGATGGGTTTGAAAAGAAAATTTGTGGGTTTTGAAGTTAGTGCAGTGAATTAGCAGCTGCTTGTCCAGTTTCTGCTGCATAATATTGTTGTGTTGCAACAGGTTTGTCCTGGAGTCGAGAGGCGCTGGTATGCAACCAGGCTTCCACAATGCTTCCACAAATCCTTCCCGGGCACTTTTTCATCTGGAAGTGCGTGTATGGTGATGAGGGGAAAACCTCTCTCCCCTCCCCTTCCTGAGCCCCCTCCTTTTGTAGCTTGAATGTGCCCAAAGCATGTGGAATTAGCCCTGAATTTCTGGTATGCAAGCAGAAAGTTCTGAACAAAACACAACTCTACTGTAGGTAGCCTCTGCTCACTTTGTTGCATGTGTTGATGGAGTGTGGGAAAACAGATGGACTGAGCTTTACAAAATGCAATTTGAAAAGCATGCAAGCATGTAGGAACGAGTGGCATAGGCAGCTATTAATACTTTAAACACTGGAGATGTAGTTAAATAAGACAACTTTTCTGTTTAAACAAATGCCAAGGGTTTTTTTTTTTTCATAATACCACTAATTGTTAGAACACACTTGAAAGGTGTTTAACTCGCTCCAGCCACTTCATAATGGCACCTTTCCTACTACAAAAACCGGAGGGAATGAGGCAGACTTGCCCACACAGGCTCTTCTTAATTTACTAGTCTGTAGTTTGTTTTTTTGCTTCGTGATCTCACCACCAGTCTTTCACATGGCTCACAGTCTGTGTGCTCTGTTGCAGTCATGCACTGACAGGGGTTTGCACGGTTCTCTAGCAATTTGTTAACTTTCTGTAGCTGAGCCTGTTTAACAAGATGAAATGAGATTTCTGCCCCAGAGTCCCCTCCCTGTGCTGCAGCAGGTCTCACAGGAGGCTGATGAGGTTTTTAGGTCAGCTGGTTATTTCACAAATGCTCAGCTGCAGAGGAGAAGAGCTATGCCTCTGCAGCAAAGCTGGTCATTGCTGTAATAAAGTAGTAATAACACTTCCTACCTATGATCAATGAGTGCTTTGCAAATTTTTGCAAGTCCAGTTTTGATTCAGCTCTTCTGTGCCTGGCTCTGGAAAGTTAGAGGGAAAGTGAATTACTTACCCAGCACTGTGCAGGAGGTGCATGATGGGGCCCAGTCTAGTGCACAGAGGTAATGTTTCCTCACCTAGATCATTAACTGCAGCACTTTAGCTACTTTTTTTTCCCTAGAGTTGCTTAGAAAGAGGTGTTTCTTAGCTGTGAGAACAGTGAGAGCTGTAAGAACATTGGCACAGGATGAAAGTGGTGTTTGATGAGATTAAAATGTTGGGCCTGTAAAACAACAATGCTTTGAATTGGGCTAGAGATAGGCACAGGCTTGGAAAAAGAAGCAGAAAGGACAAGGGTCCTCAAATGGCTGGAGGTAACCATGCTCTGGCAAGCTAAATGAAAAATAGAATCCTGCTTTTTATATTGTGCAACATACTTCCACTGCAGAATTGGAAATGCTGGATGAAGCAATGGCTTTTCCATGTTTTAGACTTCAAGTGTGTTGTTTAACATTCTGGTTGACACCAAGTGGCTTCAGTGGGAAAGCATTTACAGTGGGGAAATAAATAAACCCCATAATCTTTAACTACCAAGACCAGTGGGCTAGTGGTGATAAAAGAGTGAAAGAGCAAGAGATCTAATGTGTGATGAACAGCACATCAGGCCTTCAAGACAGTGGGCATTCAAAGTGCCACATTGCCAATGGACTGAACAAGCAGTTGGTAGATGTATAAACCATGTCTTTGCCCAGGCTGCTGGTCTCATGTTGTTATAGCTGAAAAACTCTGATGTTCAATATGGCTTGTGAAAGAAATCTTCTGTTTTGGAAAGAACAGACAGGAGTTTTGTACCATGAAAGTTCCC
This sequence comes from Serinus canaria, assembly GCF_022539315.1. NCBI lineage: Eukaryota > Metazoa > Chordata > Aves > Passeriformes > Fringillidae > Serinus > Serinus canaria. Next base: position 53,461,661 of record NC_066315.1, on the reverse strand, counting down.
CAAATGTTTGAGGTTGTTGGGAGCCCACTGTGCCCCAGAGCTGCCTTCTTGTGGAGAAGAGACAGGCTGGGGTTTCCCATGGTACTGACAGTAATGCAAACTATGAGGGGTTTTTGACATGGGCAGACATCAAAAGAAAGGCAGTTCCTGCAAATTGTTGCTATTTCATCAGGCATCCTTATCTTTTGTCCTCAATAATATGGAAAATGTGATTTATTCAGCTTTCCAAGGTATGAACTGTTTCCCAGGGGATTCTGGGCACCTATGCCTCTCATTGAAACTTTCAGATATATTAGTGTACTTTATTTGATAACTGACTGCACCTGCTTTTCTTATTGCTTTGTTGGGGTTTTCTTTGTTTGAATTTTTAAAGTGTTGTTTCCTAGAGGTAGATGTGCAAGGCACAATTGTTAAAGCTTTTCTTAGCAGCTATCTCAGCTTGATGCTAAGAAGCGGAAACAGTTCAGACTTGAGTTCCCAATTTATAGCCATTATTCTGCACTCACAGGAAACCTTAGTGCAGAGTGAATGAAAGGACTACCGTGACCTTCTGCATGTCTTCCCCTTCTGGTTTCATATTCAGAAACCCTTTTCACATTTTACATTTCTGTCCTGTTTCTTAGATTTCCATTTGCATCATTCTGGTAATAGTATCACTTGGTAAAAAAACTGGGATTGGGATTCAGCTTCATTTAATAGAATTATCCAGATAAAGCAATGACGATCCCTGGGAAATTGGATACCTTGCCACTGCTTCTGGGGGCTGAGGACAAGGAAAGGAAATGTGCTGATCAGATAGCTTTATACAAGAAACTAGAATGAAACCGAAGTTCTTTCTTTCATTCATTCATTTTTGGTCAATTTCCTTAGTTACCCGGACTAATAGGGCTCAATGGAGTACATTCTTTTCATTTAAATGAGAGTAGAGGTAAATGCATTCAACCAGAAAAAATTTATTGTTAGCCAGTTAAGAACCTGGTTTTGTACTTTTCTGCCTTTCAAAGTTACTTCACCTTAACAGTATATTGTCAAGAGTACTCCATCTTTGTGCACTTGGAAGAAATTTCATTCATAGGAATGCAGAGCTGCACAAAACCTTACTGGTGAGCTGCTCTCTTAAGACTGGAGTGAGTCTCCCTTGCTTGGGGATGTGTAATCAAAATGGAACATGGGAAGTCTCTGTTTCCTTTTATTTGTCTTGCATTGAAATGCTTACATCAAGGACCTAAGAGTTTTGCTACAAATAATGTCTGGTTTTGAGGCCATTTTCCCCAAATTTGCTTATGCCTTCTCCTTGTGATGATACTTTCAATCCAAAACCCCTGCTTTATGGTGGGAATGCTCCTTCCAGGCATGAATAAATGGACTGTATGACCAAGATAAGCCTTTCTGATAATCACTTACCATGTGATAACAGACACCAGCCCTTGCACTGCACTCAGCCATGGCAAGTGATTTCACCTTTATGGACAGTTTTCAACAGGTGCTTCTTCAGAGAAGACAGGAACTTGATAGTGGTACTGGAAAAAGTAAAAGTTAGCACTTACACAGATTTGATATTTAATTGCAATTTTTCAGCGAAAATAGTGACAACTGATTTTTAGTGTGTTTATGGTCTGGACCCAGAATTTTTAGGGCAGTTTCTTTCTCATAGCAGCCCTGAAGAGCTCTGAGTCTCCCTGAAGAGTTCAATAGCAGCACAGGCTATTGCTTTTTGGTATGCTGCTGGAGTCCCTAGGTGAGGCTTTGCCAGTGTCAGGCACACACAGGAGCTGGTAGAACAATCTTGTTTCTGAGAGGACTTCACCTGCCAGCTCTTTAGGGGGAAACCTCACCACAGGAGAAAGACTGAAGCCAGTGTGCTGTATTGGCTTGAGGCTATCCATCCTCACAGGGATGGGTCTCACAGCTCCTGGGAAACCCATGGATGTGTTTGCAGGGTCTGGTACCACCTGTACCACTGAGGTGGAACAGGAGGAGCCATGTAACAACTATTCTAACAGTTTAACACCACCAGCTGCTTCAACATCGATATTGACAAGGTCTTTCCAAGCCACAGCCCACACTTGATTCAAACCTACAGGATGCAGTGACAGGGCTGCTTAACATCAAGGTAGGGCTTCCTTTTTTTCCTCACCTATTTCATGTGTAATGGCTTTGTTTTCTCTGGAGAGGCTTATTTTCTCCTGTGGAACGCCCCATCGAGGTCAATCATCAGGGCTTGGAGGAGTGTGTCAGACCTTGAGTCATATCCTATGCCATCCTTTTCTCTTGTCTGGTTGCTCATTTTGAGAGTTTTTGGAATGGCTTTCTCTTTGTCAGACTTCAAAGATGTCTCTCTTTTCATACGTGATCCCTGTTGTTTGTTTAATGCCAGCCTTTCTGGGAACAAAAAATTTAAACAGCCACTAACCAGAAAAAGAATTGTTTATGAGTACAAGGGCTCCTGAATGGACTCTTCAATGTTCCTAGGGTGCTGAAACTAGAGGAAAAAAGCTTATACTTTTAAGTCACTTAGAACATCACTTTTTCCAGTCCCACAAAATGACTTTTCTACCCATCAACATTTTGGATGAGCTCACAGCTGGTAAATGCTTTATGTTGGCGGCTTACGAAAATACAAATGCAGAATTTGCCTTCACTCAGATTTACTTTTTTTTTCCCCTCTCAGTATTTCCATTTTCCAGGGGCAGTTATTATGAGGAACAATTTGGGCAAATATCAACAAGGAGTTAGGAAAAATTATATCGCAATTATTTGCACCAGAAGTCCATTTAAGCTTTTTTTTGTCTCTTATTTGCTGCCAGTTCAATTTTACACTCCAGAAAACTCTCCTTCCCCTCCTCACCTCTCTTTGTCCTTCCCAGTACTTTTGTGTGGTATCCTGGGTCTGGAGCTTCTTTCTGGTTTTTAAATATATTCCCTGCTTGGGTGAAAAGCAACATATTAAGGCCACTAGACCAAAAATGGGGCATTTAAGGGTTTGGCCTTTTTTTGTTTCAACTTTTTTTTTTCCCCCACAGTTCTGAGCACACAGAGGTTGGAGGTGTCTGTCCAGTCATGCTGTCCTATTATCTCCACTTGCAGACCAGTACTTTTCAGTTTGACATTCCCATTCAGGGGCTGTTCCCAGTCATCCCAGTGGCCAACCTGGTGCTGCTGAAAATAGGAGCAGGTGTAAGGAGTCCTGCACAGATCCACCCTTCCTCCACCACAGAGATGGTTGCCCATGGGGACTTTAGATTGAATGTTGCAAAAAGAAAGGCTTTAAAGTGGTTAAGTGGGAAAGGAAAGGGAAATGCCTGTGAAGAAAGTACAGAGCAGTAGGGAGCTGAGGAAGAAGTGAAAACTGCTATATAGGTGGAGTGGTTTAGACAAGAGCAGGAGCACAACAAAGAATGTGTAAAGAAGTGGAAAATTCAGGTGTTGTCTGAGGGCACTAGCAGAGCATGCTGATAAAAGGCTGCTGTTTGGTACAGAGGTCGGTGAGCGTGTTAGGGGAGCTGTGTGTCACTGCCTGGGAGGCAGTGCACTGAGATGATCTGGCTTGCCACATTTTATGGCAACATTTCTGTGGGTGCAGCAAGATAAGCAGCCAGAGCAGGAGCTGCTCTCTCCCACAGCAGATGGGGAGAGTGCTTGATGGACCAGGAGGAGGTGGACAGGAATGGAGTAGTTGGCAACAGTTTTGGAGAGGAAGATCAGCTGTAACTCTGGGTCACACCATCTTCCAAATGTGGTGTTGAGCAACCTATTTCTCACTGCTTTCACCTTCAAAGAGATCAGTGAAAATAAACAGTACATGTTACTGGTTTTGTGGCAGTCTGGAGCATCTGGTTTGTGTCTGAGGAATTGTAATTATACATGACTAGTGTAGGTGCTTCCCTAATGAGTCGAACAGCTTTAGCACACCAACAGTGTCCTACATGCAAGCAGGACAGTTAACAACAGGGAATATCCTTGACTGAAGTGACTTAAGAGAGAAAAAAACTTTTCCAAGTTGTGAAGGAGAGAGATGTCCCTGCAGAGGTGCTGTTGGGGAGCTGCAGCTGCTGGAGTGCTGCTGGCAGGGCTGTGAGATACCTCGCTTGCAGCCCCAGTGGCTGCAGCCTGTGCATTGCATTAGACATGTGGGGCTTGCACCCTGCAATAGAAACTTAAATAGGGGTTTTTTTGCATGGAAAGAGGGTCTTCATGGCTTTGCCTAAGTATACAGCATGGTTTTTAGGAAGGACAAGGGAAAAAAAAAGAAACAAATTCAAATTAAAACTAATGAAAAGAGAGAGAAAGAAGGAAGGAAGGAAACAACCAGAGTTTTTAGTTGACATACTGAGCACTCATCCTTGTGTTTTGTTTCCTTCAGGCAGGAACAAGAACTGTCTCTGTGTTTTTTCTAGGCCATTCAGGAAGTGTTACAGAGCAATAATAGCCCAGTTATCTAATAGTCAAAGTTTATTTAGGCTTTCACTGCTTCCCCTGCCCACTTGAGCCCTCCCCCTCACCCCCCCTACTCCTCCTCCCCCCCATGCAGTTTGCTGGGCTGCTCCAGCCTGAGCTCAGTTTGACAGCCAAGTGGGGGAGGGAAGCTGCTGCCCGCATGTCATTTCCATTACACTCACGCATATTTTCATCTGGAAACTTTTGGGTTTTTTCCCTAGTCAACAATAACAACGGGGGAGGGAAAAACCTATGGCAGTAAAACATCCTGTTTATCTTCTGGTCAGTGCTTTAGGGACTCACCTTCATGAGACCCCAGAAGCATTACATGCCTGCTTTAATCTAGCAGCACTGCTCAGTTGGTACAACTCTGATTGAAAAAGAAGTCTTCACTGTTAGGGCTGCCCAGAAGTTATAGATACTAAATGCTTATTGTACTTCTGTATATTTCATGAGCAGGAGGATCAGATAAGAGCATTCCTTTATTAATCATCGCAAAACTCCTTATCTTCTCCTTCCTTTCCTCTGCTTTGAAGCATGCTGGAAATATTGTGATAAATTTAGATCAGGCAGTGGATGATAAACCCCAAAGGGTGTTTTAGTTGGTGTGTTTGCTTAGAAGTTGTCATTCAAATGTTTCTGATGTTCAGAAGGAGTAGTACATTGGGAAAATAGCTAGTGTGGACTGTGCCATACAGTAATGTATGCAGTGACACTGCAGTGAGAGGAAAAAAGCAAACAATCAGTTATTTTGCCACTTCTTTTCTGACTCTGCTTACTGAACTGAGAGGAAATGCATGGATCTGAGACACCAAGGACCAGGTCAGAAGTAATTCCAAGCTGATTAGCTGCAGCCCTTCCTTTTTCCAAGGATATTGTGTGCAGTATCATATAGAACACTAAGACCCTCAGGTGGTTGAGGCATAGTGCTAACAGTGCCAAAGTCAGGGTTCAACCCCTGGATGGGCCAGGCCATTCACTTAGGAGTTGGACTTGATGATCCTTGTGGGCCCCTTCCAACTCAGAATACTCTACGAGTCTCTAAGTTTAAGAAGTGGGACTTAGAATCTGACATCCCTAATCTGATTTTGATCTTTTTATGATCATCATCTTTTCAAAATCATAACACAAGGAGAATTTGGGCTTTGGCCAGCAGATGATGCTGAGCTGCCATTGGGCAGCACTCAGACCAAAGTTATTTCCTGGTTTTCAGGCAGTGAGCTTCTAAAACATATGTATGGTAAATCACATCAAATGCAGAAAAATGCAGTGCAATTTCTAAGTGAATTGTGAGGTCTTTTTAACTTAAAAAATAAAATCTGAGGGTGTTATTTTGTTAAGGTAATGCGACATTATAGAGCAAATTATAGTACAGTGGGACACCTATGAGCATCTGACATTTACAGTAAAGTCTACTAAGTGCCTTATAGCGTGAGTTACCCCTGTTATTACCACACCATTTGGCTCTTGAAAGAAATGTTCCCCTATGTGACATATGTGAAAGAAAAGATCCAGTCCACTCCTTTATGCTAAGCATGAGTCTTTGCAGAGCTGCAGTTTTAACTCCCCTTCTGAAGTGCTGAAGTTTATTGCTGTATTTGGCTTATCCTGTGAAAGGACTATTTAGCAAGTGAAATATTCTTTTCTTTCTCCTTTTGTAGAGCCACTGAACTGTTTGGAAGCTTAAATTGCACTTCTGAGCTCTCACCAAAAAAAAAAAAAAAAAAAAAAAAAAAAAAAGGCATGAGAGTGTAGCATTTGTTTGCAGTGTTTCTGATGCAAGCAGTAACTACTCAAGCCAAAGAGCTAGTTGTGTACTCAAAAAATCCAATATGCACAATATCCTTTATGTGTTTGTTCCTCCACAGTTTATGTTGAATATTGTTGGGGTCAAACTAATCAGCTGCAAAGTTTCACCAAGGGTTTTTCTCCTGGTTTTCTGTGTCCTGACACCAAGGTGGGACTGCTGTGTTCAAACATGCAGGCTGGTAGAGATCCCATGGTGGACATGCTCCCAGCCAGGTGCAAGGCTGCTGAAGGCTGTCCTAGTGATGGCCAGCTGTGCTGCCAGCTACCAGGGTGTGCCCTTACACACTTACTGGCTTCCACTGATGTGTGCTAGGTTTAGCTTCATCCTAGTGGTGCTGGTGTGTGTGTACTGGTGTGTGTGCTGTTCCCTTTGCCCTGGCTGGGTTTGGAGCATGAATCATACCCACTCTAAAGGTAAATATGTGAATTTGGTGCAGACTGTGTTGGTAATACATACTCAATGCTCCAAGCACACAGCTTCCTAGGGATCTCAAGGCCCTTTGTGAACTTGTGCATTGCAGAAGTGGCATTTTATGTAACTGCCCCCCCTGCACTCTTAATTCCAGGTGGGACCTGCAGCTCACATTCCTGACCCCCAAGCCACCACCCCCAACTGCTTTCAGTTCTTAGTCCAGCCATCCCCATGGGGTTTGCACTGCTCTTTCTCCCAGGGCTGCAGCCAGGAGCCCCCAGTTCCTGTTCTGTTCCAGCAGCAAACTGGGGGCTTGAGAGCTGGATATCATAGTCCATTCAAGGGAAAATGGAAAAGCTCCTCCTCTCCTTAATCTACTATTTAGCATATATCAATGGGTCGTTATTTATATTATAGGGTCTTATTTATTTATAGAAAAGCTGGTTCAGAAGTTTGCAGTTTAGCCTAATTATCCCCTTCTGTGAGTGCACTTGCAGTAGGTCTTTAATGTGCTAATGGGAGAGCATGAAAGCTATTACCAGTAACATGCTGGGAATTCTAAAGCAGATCTGGGGATTATGAAGTACAGTGATTGGGAGGATGTGAATCCTTAGCATCTCTTTGGGATAACCTGTGGCTGGTTGGCATTCAGATATAAAGTAGGAAATGCAGCCAACATGTAGGTGAGCCACTAGAAAAACTGTTGTGCATGACACAAATCACAGAATCTTGTTCTTGTCAGGAATTGATAATTGTAGAATAGAAAAGGAAACACTGCAAGTCATTCGTGTTGCAGCAAATGGGCCAGAGAAAATAATTATGTGATCTTTGAACCCCAGATTTACCTTCATATTTTACCACAAGTTTGTGTTCTTCAAAACTGTGTGCAGGGTGAGCAGCTGGACCTTTTGGCCTGTAAAGCCTTTGCAGTTGCCTGAGTGCACACATGCACCAGCACTTGGTGTACACGTCCTCCTGTGTCAGCCACCCAAGTCTGCAAAACTCTGCTAGACAAATAGCATTAATTTCTTATGTTTTGTTTGTTTAAGCTTAGAACACCTAAATAAAGCTATTGACTGCTGCTGTAGTTCAACGGGAATTAGATTCGTATTTCCTTAAAATGTTTTGAGGGGACTTTATGGGAGACAGGCAGACAAAGGGTGAGTGTGTGTTGCAAGTGAGTGTGGAGTGTGCTTATGGTCAGGAAGAAGCTTGTGCTGCATCATGTGGGGATCTTCTGAGCTGTGGGCATGAAGGAGCAGAGGGGCTGGGCAGCATCACTCCCAGGGTAGCCTGCCTGTCCCTCGCTGCATTGCTGTGCCCAAAACCCGAGTGAGTTGCTGAGAGGAGACTTGATCCATCTTAAGACAGTTTTAATAGTCCTAAAAAAATATGTGGAAGCCGTCTGTTAATTAAACTCTTAGTCTAAGTGCTTTGGAGACTAGGATGAATGTGAGGGCATAAAAAAAAAAAAAAAAAACCAAACCTCCTTGGATTTGCTGGATGTGAAAAACACGGTCCTTGAACCTCTTCTTTCTCCCTTATAGCTCCAAAACCATCTGAAGCACAGTCATAGAACCACTACAGTCACAGTTGCCAGTATGTTACTCTTAGAGCTGGTCTTGGCTTTCCTTAAGTGCCTCCAGTTGCTGTGGTGTATACTCTTGTGTTCACAAGTCATGCCTTAGGACTCTTAATAAGTGCCTTCTATGTGTACCCGAGGAGAATAAGGTGAGAGGCATATTTTAGTAACCAAATGCAAGCCCTGTCATTTATTATGTTTCTCAAGTTAATGAGAGAACACGCTGTCCACAGTGCTCCTACATGCTGTCCACAGTGCTCTGCAGAAATGCAGCACACTGAACAGCTTTCCACACTGCAAGAGAAAAACATAATTCCTGAGGCTGAGTCCCAGGAGATAATGTCTGGTGATAACATTCATTCGCTGGAACTTCTCTTTCTGTGCAGATGGCAGCTGCCATTGATGGAAAAAATATATTGGTACCGTGTCAAACTACACACCCACTTAGGACATAACTCATCCCATGTATTTCACAAGAATATTGTTAAGTTTCAGATGTCTCCTGGAAATGGCAGGCTTTTGACTTCTGGGAAGGTTTGGATTAATTTTGCTAAACCAGATGCAATGACGAAATTATATAAAATTCACATGTTTTTTTCGTTGTGGTCAGGTTATATTAATGACAGCCATCTCCCAAGCATGAATTCTCAGCTCATTGTTTAGAGAACATAATTAAATTTTTGAAATTAATTAAGGTTTCCAATTTAAGTAGCACTGAGCTGCATGCAAGAAGTTCCATTGCCAGGTAAAAACCCTGTGGCACAACCAGTTCAATGCTGTATGCTGTATCGAATTGCTAAAGAAAGGCATCCAGCACAATATTGACAAGGTGTGTTAGATAAAACATGGGCTGCTGTGCTTTGAGTGCTTGTCCTTTGCATTTGTTTCATAGCCAATATAGTTATAAGAACATTGAAAAATTATTTATTTTGTTTATCTGTTCAGAGCATTTACAAATCCCCTAAAACTAAAATTGTCATGGATATGCTATGTGGATTTAACTCACCAGATAGAAAATCTAGATTATCTATTGTTTGCCTAATGCAAATAAAGCCACTTTATTTACAGGGTGGCTTGGATGACATTCGCCAGCAGAGAAAACCCTTTCTAATGAACTGGTTGTTATTGCACTTGCCAGACAAGTGTTTTATTTTCTTTTCATGGTCATTGGAATCTCTTCTTAGAGCAGTTGCATCTAAGCCACAGTCCACAGAATCCAAGACTTGTGAAATACAGAGCGGAAAACAGTCCTGGGCTGAAACAAACTGATGGGAATTTAGTTGTTGAGTCTAATCTTGTCCTTGGTTTAGGTCAACAGGAGATAAACCTGCAAAGTAAGGGCAAAAATGGACACTTAAAAGTTTCTAAGGTGATAAACACTCTTTACTTTCTTTGATTTCAAAGGGAGCTCTAAGGCCAGAGCTTACAAACATTATCACCTGTACTTCATTTCATTTACTTACTTATGGGCAGGGGACTATTTCAGCTTCCAAGTCAAGTGAATAAAAGCTTTCACAGCTGGAAATTGTTAAAATAGTCCCTGAGAATTTGTTCAGCCAAATTATCATTTCTTTCTGTAACCTGCATCTCTTTCTCATCCATCAGCCAATTACAAGTTTCACCCAATTATTTGGATGTCAAGGAATTTTTCTTTACTTCTTTAACAAAAGGACAGACTTACATTTTTAAATAAGACCTGAGATCAGGTATTGTTATTAGCTCTGAGTCTACTTTGACTGGATGTGTAAACAGCCAGCATAACACAAAGTGCAACTCTTTTGATTATGCAATCATCTGAAGAGTAGTATTTTATAATACCAGTGGTGCTCTTTGATTCACTCTGTTGTCATTATTTGCCATACTTGCATTTCTTTTTTTAAAGTTCCATCACGTGCCTCATTACAATTACATTGCACACTGTCATGCACTTTGCCATGTACCTCACAAAAATACCTCTTTATAAAAGTCCCATTGCACGTGCAACACAGCAGAGACCGTCACTAGAATGCTCCATTTTGGATGATTTTACTGACCTAATGTGTTGTTTGTTATTCAGCACATCCTTCCCTTAGCTTTGCTGGTACCTAGTACAAGAGAAGTGACTAAGAGCATGATGTTACTCCCTCTCACAAAATAAATCCCCTGCTGACCAAAAGTTTCTGAAGAGAAGGATGGACAGACAGACCAGCAAAATGCACTGCACATTCCAGTCATAGGGATATTCTTCTAATGCTCCTGCAAAACAAGGCTTTCATCTTAGTGGGGTTTCCCCTTCACGGTTATTAATGAGATTAACATGTTTTCTCTTTCTTTAATTAAAATTCCACCTACTTACTTGGGGATCTGGTACTGAAATGCTGCTCAAGTGAATGGATGAGCTCCTGCCTAATGCCCCAGGGTCTGATGGAGCCCATCAGCAGAGGCAGCAGAAGGGGAGCGTCCGATGGCACACATACATCTCAGCATGCAAAGCACATTCGAGGGTAAGCCAGGGAGAACGTGTCTCTTCTCCTCCCCCCAGCACCGGCCTAAAGTATCAAACTGTCAAGAACAACACTGGGCCCTTCCAGCCCCTGAAGGAGTCAGCAGGGAATAATGCCTTCTGTCTCCCTCCAGCTGGGCCGTGCAGCTGGAGTGATTTTGAAGCCAGTTGAGTTTCTTTTGTTTTAAGTTAGTTTATCTGTAAGAGGGCTGGAATTCTAGAAAAGTGAAATGCATCTCATTAAGTGTGAGATTAAAACTGGCTTTGAAAACTTTAAAAGAAGCTCTCGGTGTCTGATCTTTATTGAAAACAGTTTGTTCAAGCCCATGTTTTATTAAAAACAATTAAATTAGTGTGTTCAGTATCTTGGAATTAAATAAATACTTTTCGTTTGAGGAGCTAAATTCATTTGCCTCCAGAATTTCCAGTTCCATGTTCATATAGAAAGAAAAGCATCAGGGAAAGGGCACCTTCCCTTTCTAGAATGGTACCTTTTCAGGTAAGGCTCACAAATGCACAGCTGTAGCGGGGAACTAATGAAAAGTGTTAGTCTGACAGCCATCCAAACAGAGTGTTTAGGTTTTTCTTTTCATAAAAATAGAAAGGTTTTTCCTTGTTACAGCCTTGAACAGGTATTTCTGCTACTATACTTATTTCTTATACAAATTTCTTAGGAGAAGTTGTTGTTAGTGTGTTAGTGTGTAAACGAGCAGCAGAACATCGATACATACATCATGGGCTCCTTCAGGCAACAAGTGTCCCTTATCATCCAGAATAACATGGACCATTTAACCATGGCCAGTTACTCCTCAAAGTGTTACTTCCTGGGCTTTATCTTTCCCTTCTCAGTGTAACTTTTGGGCACTAATTACTTTGAGAGTGGTAGAATTAAAGGAGCTTCTTCTCTGTTGATGTTTCCTGTGCCTCCTGGGTATGGTGCCTCATCACAGTAACCCCAGTTGCCCTCCTTGTTGGTATGTCATGATCTCCTTTTCCACCACTTCTTGCCCACCCTTCCAGGACCTCACAGCTGGGTAGGAGTTGCTGTGTTTAGCTTGCCCAGTGGTGGAGGAATAGAAGAGCCAGCTTTATGCTGGTGCCCAGGGAGAGAGAGGTCAAAGTTTTAACTGAAACAGCACCAAGGTCAATGGAAATTTTCTCTGTTGTGGCTCCCTAGAGCCTTTGTTTGCTAATTGAGGGGCCGGGGGAGAATTGAAAGATTGTCATGTGAACCTGTGCTTTTTTAAGAGCCCATATCTTTTATATGTTTTGCTATTACAGTAACAGAAGAAGTTATATGTGAGGTCACATGCAGCCAGGTCTGCATTCGTGTTTGATCAGCGTGAGTGACTTTGAATGGAGACTGATTTCTCTATTGTCTTCACTACTTTTTTACTTCTTATGGGTGAGATAAAAGCAAGTAAACAAAAGCATCACATTGCCCAGTGCCCTGTGGTTTTGAGTGTCTTATTGGCCAAGTGCTCAGATGAAGATGCTGAGGCCTTCTGCTTTCAGGTACTCTTTTGCATGCCTCAGACTGTGACTGGTATTTCTGCTGATGTTTTGATTCTGTTGGAAAATAGAAAGAAAGATACCTCAGATTGGGTGCCAAAAATGAAATCACTCGGATAAGAATTTATGCCATAGAGGAGAAAGAGAAGCGGAAAACTTGGAGATAAATATGTAGGAAATTGCTCCAGGCTTAATTGTCATTGATTTTTTTCAAACCCATGCAAATCAGAGTATGTGTGTTTATCTGTTTCTGGAAAGAAAACTTAGTCACAGATGAAAAAGTGGTCTCTTGGTTTTGATTTTCTTCTGGATGATTTCTTTACAAGCCAACAAATCAACAAAAACTTCAGCTACTCAGGTTTTTATATTAATATCAGGTCTTCTTTTTTTAAGATTATTCTCTAAATGCCAACATCTGATAAACTGGAAATCTGAAACACCAGGAAAATCCCAGGGCAAATAACGAGCTCTTTTTCATATTTATCTAGCAACTCTGATATTTTTTTTTAGCCTTTTGGGCCCTCTGGTGGGTTTGTATTTGTAGAGGACAGTGCAAAGAACAAGTCAATATTTATTCTAGTTAACTGATAAATAACTGGGTGACTCAGAGAACCTTAGTAAGAATACCCTTGTCATGGTCATTACTGACGTCTCTGGGTTTATTGCTCACTAGGTTTCTGCAGGAATCTGTAATAAAACCCCTAAACATAGCAACAGCTCTGAATCTAGGAGTTGGGTGCATACTGCATGTGGAGAGAGTTAGCAATTCCAGAAACACAGGGAAAGTATCAGAGGTTTGCAGTTAAGCTTCAACCCTAGCACTTGCACTCAGAAAGAATTCATTGTTTATAAAGTGCTCTGCTTTTCAAGGACTGGGCACATAATTAGCATCCTAGCTTTTAAATTATTCACCTGAAAGGCTCCCCCTCTCTTTTGTCTGGGTTATTCTCTGTCATGCAAGCAGAAAAGGGGGTGTATTTGGTATTTTTACTTAGTACGCAAACCCGTTGTAAAAGGAAGTTGGAAAAATATTAGTGGAGCTTTTCTGTTTTAGTAGCTGAGGCTCTTTCAACCAAGCTTTAACAGCTCCCTTGCTGCCACCACAATCCCTTCCAGCCCCTTCCCGTTATCACCAAGAGGCCAGTACAGTACGATCTGCTAAAGAACTTGTTGCTATCTGAAAAGTCACATGCCCTGAAGCTGCTTTGATTTCAACCAGCTGAGCTTCTAGACCTTTGTAGACCATTAGAAAGGCAAACAGGGCTCTAAAAAAGCAGAAAAATTGTTTATAGTGGAAGCTTTTCAGCTGTGTATTGCAGCAATATAATACAGCGTTAGAAGCTGGAATGTCCTCAGTCGAATAGATCCATGCTTGGAATAAGGCTGCTAACAACTTTGGTGTGTAAGTTAAAGATGTGTGCCAGATGGTGTATATTTAGTGTTTTCCTTCTCTAACAATATTTATGGTCCATACATTGGAAAAATAAATCTGTGGCTTTTTAGTACAGACCACTCTGGTTAATATTTCTATTTGTGGTATATTGCTCAGCTTCTAAATAGCTCTGCAATTGGAAGAAGGAAATGTAATCCTGTTATTAAAAAATGGTTTTGGACCACCCCAATTGATAAGCATGTATTTGTAAATATGTCATTGAAATGGTCCTGTGATATTTTTGAAAGTTTTTCTGTATCTGCAGTAAAGGATAAAATCATAATACCCAGAATGCTATCTCATTTTCTCATGAGAGTCAACAAGCATTCTTGTGGCCACACCTTTTCTCTGCCCTCTTTATTACCTTCTTGAAAAGTGTAAACCTTAAGTTCTGGCATGGGTTATATGGGGAGATATTTTGTTTTTAATAAAACTTTACAGGGCTACTAGATGCTGTTAACAGACTTCATATTTCACCTTGCCTCAAAGACGAGGGCCATCCAGATGGCATAGAATGATTTGAGTTGGAAGAGACCTTAAAGATCCTCTAGTTCCAACTCCCCTGTCATGGAAAGGGACTCCAACCTAGGTAAGGTTGCTCAGGGCCCCATCCAACCTGGTTTTGAACTCTTCCACCGCTCAGATCCAGTCTACTATCAGTTTCCATCCTCCTTGTGAATGGTTTTGGAGACATTCCTGTGCTCTCAGGCACCAGGTTCTCTCTGTTCCTGTTATGTTTCAGCGCTACCCTACAAAATGGTGAATGTCCTCAGAGCTGGCACAGAGGCATGGCTACCTCCTTCCACTGAAATATTTGAGATTTTAAATCTGCCAGCCAAAACATGTCTACATCTAAAGTAACTTGCATTTAAATAAAATTAAACCAGAGTTTTTTCACCAGATCCTATCTGGAGAGGGTGTATAGTCAGGGGAATAAGTTGTACGGGCTTTTGCCCACATGCAGGTTAGTCAAGGGGAATCATTGCTCTAGGGTTAAAATCAGTAGCTTCCCAAAAGAGACGGATGCAGAAAGGCTGTCTGGGGAGTTGGGGATAACTGTTTTCAGGAGGGAAGCCTGTGGTATAGAGAGAAAATGCCCTTGGGAAAGAGAGAAATGGAAATAGTTTGCACTGTTGGTTTGGTCTCTTTATGCTGGAATTCTGAAAGAAAACTTAATGATTTAAAAGGTTTGGCCTCAAACTTCTAGGCAGTAGTAGACTGGGGCTGTTAGAAAAGCAAAGCATATGTATTTCCTAACGTAGGCCATCACTTCTCATCTGTGGTCCTTCCGAGGAAACATGCCACAGAGGGGAAGACTGCGGCCACATGTTTCCCATTTCTCATCACGCAAATGTCCTCATTTCTCCTTCCAGCTCTAAGCCTTAGGAACAACACTGGAATTTTATCCAAATACGTTACTGCCGAGTGCAGAAACATTCCTGGAAAAGCACTCACTGCCTATAAAATGTCACCTGACTTAATTAGTCTGGTGAGACATTTCCCTAAAGGTTAATGAATACACCCACTCTCCAAGAGGAGTTTTGTAGTGGATTCAAAACCCCAGAAAAATGGAGAGAAAGAAGAGGGGTCGGCTGGCTCCTGAGAGGTGGCAAGAAGGCAAAGTATCGCCAACAGCCTTTCTCAGCGAGCCCTCCACTGCTGCCATTGCACTATCCAACACGTTGGAGCTATGGCTAAACCAAGCTATTACAGTGCATTGGGCACTTTCTCTTTTACAGCACAGCAGGTGCTTTCTTTCACTTTCACACTTTGAAACCTTCAGATAAGGCTTCTAGAATGCCTTCTACAAGACTGGCTTGTAGCTTATCCAATGGACAGAGTAGGAGTTGAGTTAGATTTTAGGGTAGGTCATGAGTGTGTTCTTTCCCTTAAATGATCCTCTTCCCTCTGGGTGGTGAGGAGAAGCTATGCTGGAGTCCTTTTGCCAGCCTCTTTGTTATTCATTCCCAATCAATATGCATCCTACAAATTTTCCATAATTTTCCTATACAAATATTTGGCTAATTATATTATCTCACTTTTTTGTAGTCAGAGCCCTGTCTGTCTTTTCTCATAGAGGTAGAATAACAGCAAGAAAAATTAATTCCTCCCCATCTGGAAGCTGATCAGTGGAAAGTGAGCCATCAGAGGTGATGTTTCTTTGGTTTACTGGCTATATATATTTTTATTTCCTGTAGTCATTATGTATTATATTTCTAGGCATCTCTCTCCTTCCCTCTTGAGGGAACTGCTCATAATGTTTCTTTTTGCCACATTTTTTTTGTACTTGTATTACAAGGAAGAAGGAAAAAACCTGCAGTGTAGGAGTTTTTCCGGACAAAAGCGGTAACACGCACATCTGGCTTATTCTGGTACTGTTTAGAAGGAGGAAATCAGGGGGCGTGGGGTTAGGTTTTGTTTGTGTTGCCTTTTTCTTTGGCCTCTCCTACCACACACAGGCTCGTTCCCTGCCACTTGAATTGGCCAGATGCCTTTGGATTGTCCTTGTGTTGCTGATGCAGTGGGTGTTCAGCAGCTGCATTACTGGCTGCTGCAGCAGGGAAAAAACCTGGAACTTTTCTTGTCCCAGAACTGTTATGGAGGGAAATCTTAGGACATGGTCTCCCCTTGTTCCGGCATGGTACCAAGGTGCAAAATTATCAAGGTATTGGTATTTGCCTAATTTCTGCTATTTTGGCAGGAAATACAATGAGACTGGGGCTTCTGCCTGAGATAGTGTACTCCACTCTCCCAGTGGAGTCACTGCCAGAATCAACCATTCAAAGTGCACTTAAAAAGCCCAAAGGAGCACTGGGGAGGGAGTCCAGGTATCCATGAACTGGAGAGACTCCTTCCTCTATCCCCTTGCCTGACCTGAGGCACTAACATCGACATGATCTTTAGAGGGACATCCTGTCTGCTGCAAAGATTTGTAGGTGTCTTGGTGGCTCCCAAGGCCACAGAATGTGGTCTGTGGCTTTTCTGTTGAAAAGGAAGTTTTATAAACCCTCTGAAGTTGACTGGGGCCATGCTGGTCACCCATGATGTAGGCTGAGGCATGTGGCACTGCCTTCCAGTCGTGAAGCCTGATTTTCCCTTGGGAACAGGATTTTCTCTTTTATCCCTCCAGAGCAATGGGTATTTTGTTGGTGTTTGTTGTGTAATACCACTGGCTTGTTATTAAAGGTCAGGCTTTATGAAAAGCCACTGTACACGCGTTAGGTTTAATGGCATGACATTAAAATAAGGAGGTCTGGTCAAGAGGCTTCCATACTGACATCTACACTGACTTAAGTGTAAAGTCTCATTTTTTCCAGTAATGTTACCAGTCCACAAGATACTGCTCCTTTTGCTTCAAGCACTGCAGACACTTCAGCCCTTTCTCTAAGCAACAGGCACATTATTGCTGCTGTTATTGACACCTAGTGCATGAATAGAGCACTTTCCCAACTCTCCCAACTGGTTAAGGACTGTGTGTACTGACCTTTTTCTCCATTATTTGGGAAGCATCAGACACCTCACATCTTGCAGTGCTGGTGGTGATTTGCCTGGAGAGCCCTGTGATATAGCTGTGATCTGCTGTGCAATTAAGCGGAAGTTCTCCCAAGCTGGAGATCCTAAGCAGCAAAGAAGCCTTCTTGTCCAATAAATCATGGAGATGGATCTGGCCAGAAAATTTTTCTTTTATGTCTCCTTTAGTTTTAATTTGAATTTTGATAACTTCAAGGGTTTTGTGTAGATGTACATTTCCTTTCGTGGATCATGACATCACAGTCGTGAGACTGTGCAATCTCAGCTGGGTTTTGCACACAGGAACTATATCTGGTTGTACAGATGTTCTCAGCATGGTTATATCAGAGATATCTTGTATGAACATTTGTTATAATTTGTCTGTCTGGGTGTTAGGGTTTTGGTGTATTTCTTTTTTTTTTTGCTTCCCAGCAAGATAAAAGAAGAGCTGATTTGATGCATGAAAGGAATGTTGGTCCCAAACCAATTGTTTGTTATTTTCTCCAGACCAGTATGAGGGAGAAAATTAATTGGGTTAGCAGCAGCTGACTGATCTGCAGTCTGTTTTTCTTCAGCATTCTCAGTCGCTGAACTTTGATCCAGTTCTTTGCATTGAAAAAAAAAGGATAATACCTGTGTTGCAAAATTAAGCTTTTTGGCTCTTCTGGTGAAGAGGCAAAGAAGAGCAGGACATTTTTGTTTATAGTTAACATTTTGTTACTCGAATGCTTATTAGTACTACTGAGTGAAGTATGAAGTATCTTGGAAGAGTGTAATGGGCTTGCTACAGTGATAGACATATTTAAGTAGAAAATTAGGGGGGAAAATCAGCTGTGTGTGTGGATTTCCTCTATGTTTTTTTTTTAATTGCTGTTTTAAGTTTACTTTCTGTTTGTAATTTGGTTTTCAGTGCATACGTGTGAATGAGTTTTGTGCTAAACTATTGTGAAGAAGGTAACTTAGGAATACAATATGAAGCTGAAACTCATGGCAGAGGTGCATACTAGCTGTCCTTCTTACAACCATCTACTTTGTAAGGGGAATTACTGGACTCTATGAATGCATTTCCCCAGATTAATACTATTTGAAGCTCTGGAGAGATACTTAGCTTTTGTTATATGGTTAACTTTGTTGCTCAGCAAATATTAAGTGTTTGATTCTGCTCTCCTGAAGTCATGGGATCTTGGCTGCACGTAAGATTAAGTGCAGCTATGAAGCTGTTGTGTGTATATTTAAGTATGTTTCTGATGAGACCCTTGGAAGTTAATTCTGCCCTTGTTATTTGGTGTGAGGGAACTGGTTGTGCTCAGTATCATAATTCAAATATCCAGTAAAGGAGATAAAATGACATGCCACTATCTCCAGAGTCCTACCCTTACAGGAGCTCACATTTACTGTTTTCTTTTGCAGGATGTTATGTCATAACAAACTTAAACGAGTATGTAGCATACACTAGTCTGCAAATAACACTACCAGGGCCAAAAATAACTTTATTCTTTGATAGGAGAATAACTAATTGTATTTATTTGTAACAGTTGCTATTAGAATTGTAGTTCTCACGTGTGCAGAGTGGCCTTTGTAACATAGGAGGCCTTTTCCTGATGACATATCTACAATTCAAACTTTGAGAAAGAACAGAAACAATCTTAGAAGATTATTTTGTGCATGAACATTTTCAAACTATTTTAACAATAAATCCTTTTCACTCTATTTTGTGATTATATTGTTTTTGAAGAAATAAGGTGATCATGATTTTTTGGCAGAGAGGTTTTCTGAGGGAAACTGCCTACAACTGAAATATAAGCACGTCTTCAACCCCCAGATTGTCTGGGATGTAAAAAAAGTGTGTGTCTGAACAGATATTGCTATTTAGGATAATTGTGTTGATAACAGCTGTCTTATTGATTTAGGATTTTAATAGAATCTTCAAGTGTCTATATTATAGTACAAATATATAAAATATTAGAGATTGTTAAATATCTAATAGTAAAAATGTGCAGCAGCTGGAAGCATGCTCTAGGTTCTTTTTAAATTCTGTGGTCCCAAACCACTAAGTCTAGTTGGAGACCACAAGGAGGAACATTTTTTCCCCATACTACAGCATTTAATTTTTTTGCTATCCCTAATCCTATACACTTTTTCTTGTCTCTTTTAGTTATATTAAATCCATCTGGGTTTCATATGAAGGGTATTAACATAAAAGACTTACCCAGTCTAGGAAACCAAACATATTTGAAAGCCTGGTCTATGCATTACCACTTTCAGAGCCTTCCAAAAAGTTATTTGATAGTGAGTGGTGACAAAAAAGATAGAAAGAAGTTTTGTCGCTCTGTAATTTCCATTAAGTTTAGGCAGGAAAGATTTCAGCTGAATTTTTAATATACAAGATGAGGAAAAAAAAGTGAAGGTCCTCTGGGTGTACTGCAGAATGAATTGAAAGGCAAGAGAGTGGTAGAGGCAACTTCTCTTTTTCCTTGCAAATGAAAGGTCATGTTTACCAACTTGGAAGTGTTTTGGAAAACTAAATGATTGTCTGTTCAATTCTAGGTTCATTTTGTAAGCTTTTTGATAGGCTATGTAGTCTACTGCCTACAAGCATTTTTTGGGTAACAACTGGATGGGAAATTCTTTTAAAATATACATTTTTAATGGTGCCAGAAATGTACTTTCTTGTGTAGTAATATGAGTGATGGCAGAGTGTGTGTTAGTGGTTTTGAAGGTAACCATTGCAACCCTCCTAGAAATACTGTGTCTGGGAGCACACATTTCAGCAAAGTTGCTCCTCGGCCCAAAATCTGGAATTCCAAGCAGATCTTGCAGGAAGTTATGGTTTGATCATCTCAGCTGAACACCAGGCAGATGTGGCCAGGTGGCTTTTGTGCCCTTTTCCAGAAGCAGAGATCTACAGAGCCCTGGTTCAGACAGGTCAAACCCGCAGAACACGGGAGAGAGAGAGTGTTCAGCTGGCAAGTCTGGAAAAGGCTTCTCTTCCTGGTCTAGCAGACACTGCAGCCTGTTGCCTTTCAGGCTTTGGGTTGAGCCTGCCTAGCAGAGCAGATTCTTTGAAGAGACTTGAGTGTCATAGCTGGTGAAGGGATTTGAGCAATTCAGCTTGTTCCTCATTTTCTAATTTTATGATGGTCTTCTTTTATATACTAAACCAGGCCTTATCCTTTCTGATTGAGCAATTCAACAGATTTTAACAGATGGTAGCTCCAGCAGCATATTTTTTTAAAGAAATTTGAGATCCTGTAGCCTGGGTGCTTTTGATGCAGACCATGTTTGTATTATTTGCTTAGGTACCTTGTTGTAGGGGTTCTGGTTTTAATTTGTGCTATTCTGAGGACACCAGGATGAAAAGAAGTGTAAACACATGTGAAAATGGGATTCCTTGGGGGTCCTTGAGCGAACCTGTTAGAAAACAGGATTAAAAATATCTTTTCTTGACCAATGATTTACAAGAAGACATAGAGCCTACAGTGCAAAGCCTCCATGTTTTCATGGTACCCAACCACAGTCAATTCATTTCTTTGTGATTTTAATTTCTTTAGCAGTAGCCAGTATTCAGCTCTGTGTTTTTCTAGGCAGAGAATAAGATCAGGTGCTTGACTTCAGTATTGAAACCTAATTCCTGTATACTCATTCATCATGTGAAGGATAATTTGAGCTTGGCCATGAACATTTTACATCTGTACTGGCTTTTACAAAGATAGACAACACAATTACCCACAGTCAATTTTTCTTATTTAGACAGAAGAGAGGGCAAGTTCATTTCTCACTAGTGTAATTCTGAGGTTTTCTTTCAACAATAAAAGGAGCCAGGGGAAAGCACAGGATTTTTTACCTCAGGAAAAGAAGTTTATATCACTTTAGCAGGAAATTGAACTTTGATTCATGATAGTAAAAGGAAGAAAATCATGCAGATATTTACTTCTTGGGACATTGTGCTGGGCTGTGTTGGTTATTTTCCTGTTGCCTAATTAAATGCAATCTTTTAGTAACACACTGAATGCTGATTTCTCTCTAATGAGGTGAATGAAACCCTGTAAGATGACCTCTCAGTTATCTCTAAGACCAGCATGTTGCCACTGGAAATTAGCACTGCAAATACTAATTAAGGTCCTGTTGGGCTGATCCCTGCTCTGTTAGCCCTTCTGAGCAATCCACAGCCAAAACCTTGCTCCCCTTAACCCATGCTCAGAGGTGGGATGTGAGCAGGCTTTGTCAGGAGGAACAAAATCATCTTCATAGCCTGGTTCTCTTCTCTGTCTGTTTGCCCCTTGAGAAGACAGTATTGTTGAATGTGCTGCCCAGCAGTGTCCATGAACCTTGGCTAGGAGTTAGGAAAAAACCCAAGAAACTACAATCAATCATATCCAGCATCTTAATAAGGCAAGGGCACTTTCTGTAGGAGAGAGGGGACAGGCACAGTAGAAGATACAGCCTTGCATTTAAAGATTTCTCTTTTAAGACATGACTGTGAAAAACTGATTTATGCCTCTCTGCCTGAAAAGTGCAGATTAGCCAGAAGAAATAAAAAGGTGAGAAGCCGACCTGTTCCACCAGCAATAAAAAAGTCCATCAGTCAATCTGGTGGATGAATCTCTTCTCTGCTGTAACTGTCTTCCATGTGGGAAGGTTTGGGGGTTTTTTCTGAAACATCTGGTTCTCTCAAGGCAGGAGAAGATCTCATTGTTTACACAGAGCAGTTCATACTGCGAACCCTGAGACACTTTAAAGTAGCAGCACTCTCTTTTGGTATGTTGTTCATGGAAAGCCTTGCTTTCTGGCATGAAATAAAAAGGTGAAAACTGTGAGAAGCAGCTAATTATTGAAGGAATATTAATAGAGGAATGACAGCTAGGACCCCCCCCCTTCCCTCTCCTGCTAGGTTCGATTGCTAAACTAAAAAAAAAAAGGAGCTGAATATCTTTATTAGAAGTGTAGTATCATTGCTAGTGAGTCACCAACTCCTATGGAGTTAAAACAGTGCAAATCCTGTTATTTCAGGTGGTCGTGTAAACTGCTTCATTTCTGTGTAATTCTGCCACTTCTGGTAAACACAGGGCAGTGAGCAGAATGGGAACAACCCCTCCTTCTACTCAAGCCTTCCCTAGTGAAATTCTGCTTTTATTTGAGAAGACCTAATATGAGTGAGTTTGTTAGTAAAAAGGTATAAAATTAAGTCACCTTTTTTCACCATTATTCCCACCACACAGTTCTGTGAGGCCCTGGAGCAAGTCACTGGCAGGCAGGATGAACTGCTTAGGAGCTAATAAAAATATTTAAAGGCTATGTAAATATACAGAGCTGTAACTAGATACTGACTTTCTGTTCTCTCCACAAAACACTGAAAATGAGGCATCTGCCTGTAACAGGGAAAAAAAAAAAAAAAAGGAGAGGTAGAGAGAGCTTTCTATTCCCTTTCCTGCAAAACTTTCCCAGAGGAATTAAAAAGCTCTCACTAAGTCACTGTCACAGTTCTGAGTGCCACCAAATTCCTGTCCCATGTCCCTGTGGGCAGCTGTGTTGGATTTAAGCTGAAAGGCCAGGCTCTGTCAGGGTCAGTCAGGGGCAATCCCTTCTGCAGAGAGTGGCACACAGGTGTGCCCTTCACAGTTAATGGGGCATTAATAATTTGCATTTTTAAAGGTATTTTCATTAATACCACACGTGTCATTGCAGATGTATCAATGTGCTAGTACTGACAATGAGCTCTGATAATTTGCTAAAAAGGATATAAAATAAAGGATGCAAAAAATTTATAGCTTTGTTAAGTGCGGTTGTATCTCTCCTGTTCCCCCTCTCAAATTCCAAAAATAAACTTCTCAGATCTTGGGTTCAATAATTTTTCATCCATAAAATAGAGTTTGATAGCAGAAATTATGAGGAAGCTGACAGGGTTATGCTGATGCTGAGAAGGGAAAAAAGATATCAGTTTTGCCACTGCTCATGCAAAGTCCCTTCTGTGTGCAGAGGCAGGCTCAGCTGTGTCTCTTTGAGGGGAAGAATAGGATGTGATCCCTGACAGCTTTAAAAAGGAAGGTGGGGTAGTATGAACACGTTGTCTATTGGTTAATAGTTGTTCTCTTCTTTACAAATAAAGCAAGAAGGGACAGGTACAAGAGAAGTAATTGAGAGCTCTTGATTTTTCCCAAATGAGTCAGTCTTCCTGGGGGTATTAACTTTGTCATTTATGCAGATGATAAGAAAAGGAGTGGATATTTAAATAAATACTCTCAAATTCACATGAGGATTTACCATTCTTTGAAACTGGCTTCACACTGCCCTTGTTCATGTTCCTGACTGCAGCTTGGCTAATGTTGCCTAATTATTTAAGGCAGTCCTGGAATTGAGCCATAAAACATGGATCTGGACAAGCATTTCCTTGCATGTTTTAGGCTGTGGCCAGAGACCCTGTCACCAGGAGCACTTGGGCATCCATAGGGAAAACCCCTCTGGTGTTCTTGCCAGTGCTGCAGGCACAAACATGATGTGAAATTCTGGGCTGAATCGATGGTAGTTTCAACAGGGTATTTTCCCATGGCTGCAGATCAGGGACATGTATTTGCTTCAGGGCACAGGTAACTGCATTTATTGTTCCTGTTACTTGCTGTGTGCTGTGGACTGTGTTCTCCCTCATGTCTTTATCTCTGCAGGTCAGTGAAGTGAAGGCAGAATTTGGTACAGTAATCCTAAGCATGTGGCCTGGGGTAGTCCCCTTATGCTCTCAGTCAGAGGAAATATTAAGGGAATAATTTTATACAGACCATTTCAAATTTTATTGTTGCTCTGGAAATTAAGAAGGGAACTGTATCATAGTCCACAGGAAAATTCATATTCTACTCTGTGTAATATCAGATATATGTGTGTACATTGGAGCCTCTGATAATTAGCTATGAGGATCATCCCCTAATGCTGTAATTTGCTTTCTTTCTCAGGAAATTTCATCAGAGCTGGTGATTTTGTGCAAGAACTCTGTTAGATTTCTTTGTCATCATTCTCTTCTTGCCCTGCTTGGTGCCTCCACATCCTAGCAGATATCACCCTAGAGGGTGGTAGAGATGGAGGTGGCGGAGATGTTGGTGTCCCCAGGGCACATAAATGGCTCTAGCATGTGTTTCAGAGAGGCCTGAAGAAGCAATAACTTGCACTGGCTTTAGACTTCTCAGTCTTTGGCATCAAGTGGACCAAAGTGACCTTTGTTTCTTCATAGTAAAGCATTGTGTCATGCCAAATACTGTGAGTAATTCCCATTTGGCCTCGCATCGTTTGCCTATGAGTTGTACATGAACGATACCAGCAGCAATACAATCTTGGGTGATACCTGATATGTAACTCCCTTGTCCCTTGCTGGGCATAATTCTGTTCCTAAATGAGATGTGACATGTTTATTGAGGATGGGTTTGTCCTGTCAAATTCTGAGTGCCTTGCTGGGTAGGAGGGCAGAGGAGGAGTGCACCTGTGGGTGGAAGAGCTGACGCCATCCTGTGTCTCAGGGACTGGGTTGCCCTGTTTTTCTCTCATCCACTAAAATGTGAAAAGCAGACTCGAGTGGGTGACAGATCCAGTGAAGAGTCCATGCCCCAAGTGAGTGCCCAGATGTTTCTCCTGCATGTCAAGTTTTGCTGGCTGATGTTTGGATTTTTCTGTTCACAGCCCAGTGTCTGACTTGGTGGCTGTGCAAAACCTGGCCTGAGTTCGTGGTGACTGCACCTACTCTGTTTGTTGCCCTCTCCCATTTGCTCTTCCCAAATCCTATGTATATTAACTCAGGGTGTGAATTTAATTTTTTTTTTTATTATTTCTGATTTAACTCAACTGGGGGTCATGTTGTATTGCAGCAGAATGCTGACTTCTCTGCTCAGCTGTGGCTTGGGATGGCAGGGCAAGAGCTCTTGCAGCCCACAGTAAACTTGGCTTCAGCCAGCTGTCATGCTCGGGCAAGTTTGGTCTTGCTCTGTGATGCTTACCTGGCCTTTTGTCATGGACCAGCCCTACCTCTCAGGAGCATGACTACACCATGAACCACCAACCAGATATTGGGCAGGATGGTTCTCAGCACCCTGTGGTGGCTGAGAAACCTCTCAACCTGGCTCTTTGGGGCTGGAAATAGAAGTCCAGTTGTGCAGTGAGCTGGGTTTGCTTGGCTTGCTGCAAAGGGTCTTCAGTGGCCCCAGATAAATATGAGTTATTATAAGAAAGCCAAGGGTGTAACCAAGGATAAGACTTACCTGTTTTAGTAATTGGAAAAGTACTTTGTTTTTTTAACAATACCCACTCAGTATGACTGGTGTATTCCTCAGAAAGCAGTGATTCCCCCCTTCCTGGGAAATGCCCTTACTGATGCCCAGCCAGCACCAGGAGCTGAGCTGGGAGCAGCCCCAGCAGTGCTGCCAGAGGCAAGGACAGTGTCAGCTCTCCCCTCTGCCATTCACTTGTGTCTGTGTTGGGAGGCCGGGGTGCTGCTTCTTACCTCCTTGCCATCACAGATGACCCCAGTAATTCCTTTCCCTTTAGCTGCCATTAACAGAACCATCAACCCCTAACAGCAAACCATATCCTTAAAATGTGGCTGTGTTGATTTGTGCATATTTTTCCTGGTGTTGTTTGTGGTGGGGTTTATTTGTTTTTCATCTGACTCAGATAATCTAGTGTTTTAAATTTTTTCGTGTATGTTCACAACAGGGTCTTTACTTATGGCTCCTGGAAATTGGCACTTCACTAAGGCCTAGTACTTTAATATCAAATATTGGCAGGGATTTTTTATTAGTGGTCACAGAGAAGATTAAACACCTCCTGAATGTAGATAAATACATGTAGACATTTTAATAAAGTGATAGGACACAAGGCTCCGTATATTAACAAACAATAACTGCTGTTGGTTATCTCATTTGCTCTGGGTGAATGAACTCTGAGTGCGTCATAACCCTGATTTTCAGCTTGCAAATGGTTTTGGATGATGTGGGTAAGAAGGCAAAAGGATTTTGCTTTTGGGATTTTCTGGGTGGTGATGTCAGGCAGTGGGAAAGGAAGCAGTGCTGGCTCTGGGATGGGCACAAGGGTGTGGGAGCAATGTCCCCTGGCCCGTGCCAACCCACCCAAGCTACAGCTCCCAGGTGCACTCCTCACTGCACAGTAAGCCCATGCCTTCTTCACTCCTGGACTTTGCTTTCCTAAAACCTTTCCTAAGACCTTTCTCCGTTTTGCCTTTTTCTCTTAATTATTTTGAGAGAAGCTGGGGGAGAGCAGCCTTCTGGTTCATTGCGTTCTGGCTGCTTGTTTGGAAGAAGGCAAATTGCAGAGGTTAGATCTTTAAAGAAAAAGTTGAATCTCCATGGAAAGCACCATGTAAAAAAACAAAACCACAAGGAGTTGAGGATGAGGATACATACAGAGAAAACCTTGATTAGCAACAGACAGTGACCGATCACAAGGAATACAGCCCTCCTATTGATGATGGGAATATTTGTCTTTCCAGGCTTTTGGCTCTTGAGTACTATGTCCTCATTTCGACAGAGAGTGGTGGTGATGGTGCACACAAAAAAAAAATAATTTACCAACATATGCAAGATCATAATTTCTTCCTCTTGCTTTTGAGATGCTGATTCTCATTTGACCTCCAGAACAGTGTGTTAAGACAGAGTTTATCCTTTTTGGTGCATTTGTTTCCCTGCATGATTCTGCCCAACTACAAGTGGCACTCAAGTAAGTACATGATAAACTGTGGGATAGTTACATTATAGGCAGCTTTATCACAATTTTTTAACTCACTTGTGCATCTCTTTTGAGGAGAAAAACAAAGCTTAAAAAGCACTTTCAGATGATGTGGTTCTTCTAAACAGCACTGGGTGCTGTAAACCTGTGTGTGTGTTTGTTTTGGAGCATGGAGGGAGAGGCACCAGGACAAGATGTGTGTGCTGGGGCAGGTAACTGGCCACACATCTCTCCCTCCTCTGGCCCCCTTGTGTACTGTGACTGCATGACCTGATGATTACATAAGCAGCCCTGTGTGATAGCCTCCCTTTCTCCCAGCACTTAAACCAAGGCCCTCAGAGTTCTGCAAAAATGAGCAGTATTTCATTTCAATGGTGAAGACAGATGCTCTCACTTTCATCCAGGAGAGGATGTAGTCCCAGATGCCTTCTGTGGGGATAAGAGTGGTCACACGGGCTGTGTACTGCAGGAAGATAGGACTGCCAAAGAAGCTGTTTTGACTGCAGTAGAGAAAATAAAATGTGAAAATCATTAAGGAAACATGAGAGAGAATTCAAAAGTGTGGCCCTCTTAGAGGATAATTTCATACTGGGAGGACCATTTAGTCAAAACTCCAGATCAAGCAATTATCAAAGTTCGTAAAGTTTTCTCCTTTCTGCCGTAACTTCCCTGCTACAAGCTATGTGCTCATTCAGCTTTGAATTCAAGGGGGTTTTATAGGGAGTGCTCTTTGGCAACAAGACAAACACACTAAGTCTAGTTTTTCCTCTTGTTCATAACTTTAAAAACGGTGATGAATTTGGATTTAATTAGCTAGATTGTTTTTAAACTGTTCTTTCTTGGTGCTGCCCATGAGAGTGATGTAGATCTGGAATAATTTTGCCCCAGTCAGTGTCATTACTTCTGTTTTGATGTAGATGTAACTGAGAGCAAAATCTGATCTTCCCTGAGAAAGCCATCATCTACTAGTTTAAAAGGAAGAGTGAAAGCTCAGTGAGTTATGGAGAATATTCTTACAGCTCTGCTGTATAAATCTCACAGATTTGTTTTATTAAGAGGAAAGACAGAGCTAATTCAGTTAAAAAAAAACTTTTTATTTTGCAATTTTTTTCCAGTTCATTGAGTTTTATATGCACTTTCAGAAAGTATACCAAAAGAAGGTTGAATTCTGTCAGATCTGGGATGTGAGGTTTGTTTTATACAGGTATATGAGCTTTCATCCTTCCTCAGGGGAGAGAACGCCTTCAAATGCACATTTTTTTCACATTCTCCTTCTGGTGCAGCTTGATCCCTCAGATAAATCACCATTCACTGTTTATGTTATCACCGTGGAAAAGTTTGTGAAATCACAGATTTGGCAGCACGGTTTCACAAACATCCTTGAATAGGAGAACACCGCCTGGGAAAAGTGAAATGTTTTATTACAATTTGAGCTCTCAGATTTAGATGTCTGCAGTATCTGCTGAAAAACCTCCTTCCCCAGCCAAGAAAGATGGGAGTTAGACTGATCTGCCAACATTTATGGTATCATCTGATGGTCTCTTTTGCATTTTCTTTATTTCAGCCATAGCCTGGGCTAATTTTGGTGACATTAATACAAAATTTGGGTTTTCCTGCTTTAGTTTCTAGTGATTTTTTTAATGTTTGGGTAGAC
The DNA here is from genome assembly GCF_022539315.1 of Serinus canaria. Taxonomy (NCBI): domain Eukaryota; kingdom Metazoa; phylum Chordata; class Aves; order Passeriformes; family Fringillidae; genus Serinus; species Serinus canaria. The sequence continues at coordinate 53,433,114 of NC_066315.1, read as the reverse complement.
AAGACTTAACCACATGTGAGAGTGGTGTCTCAAACCAGTAAGACTGTGTTACAGCTATAAACCCTGTGGGTCTGTCCCATGGGGACACAGTGGAGGGGACAGAAGCCATCACCCCAGATATCAGAGCAAGAGGAGATGCTAGTGAGCAGTTAGCAAAGGATGCAGGAGTAGTTGGTAGGGTGCAACATCCCATTGCTCTCCTGAAATATTTTGTTGCTTGCTGCTCAGAAACAGACAGTAGGAAACAAAACCCCCAAAATTTGTCAGTAGCATTGCAGTGAATTTGAAAATGATTTTGTCAGCAAGTCTAGAAGACAGCTTTTGATTCTCCCTCCAATCTGGAACTAGTTCCCAAACCACTCTGTAAATAATACCTTTTAAAAAAATCCATAATAAACAAAAAATTACAGTTCTGGTCTTCTACTTATCTCCTCCTAATTTTCAATCAGCAATAACGAACAAACTAGTGGAAATAAAACTTTATTGCTCCCCATGACCTCTCTGACCTTGCCTGAGACAACATTTGCATTTGGCTTACTGAATAAGTTTTGCTTTTCTGGTAAATATTTGTTCTGTTTGGAAAAAAAGTCCATCAGGTTAATTGTGGTTAATAGTTAGCCAAAAAGTAACAGGTAAGTAAACAGAGCTTTACAAACAAGGTGTACAGGAAGTAGCAGAGTGTTTTCTCAGGCATCACAGACAGATGATTTATCAGGTACAGCTCATAGAGCTTCAGCAACACAGATATGACTGTCTGAGATTGTTTTTTTTCAATTATATTTCCCTTAAAAATTAACTTAGATTTAAAAGACCAACCTTCCTTGTTTCTCTGCAAAGGGCATGAATGCTAGAAACTTACATTAATTAAGAAGAAAATTAATCAGATGTTAGCTCCTGGTTACATCAGGTTGACTTTTGCTACCATGAAAGCATTATATGGTGCTGAAGACAGACAGGATGTTTACATGTACATGTACAGGAGAGATCTGCAGGAAAGTAATTCTTAATGGAATTTCACAATCTTAAATCTTCACTGAGAGAAATGTATCATCTCCACTTTTCCAATCACTCTCCAGTCACAGCAGACCCACGTCAAGCTCCTATTATATATGGTTTTAAAAGAGTGATAAATACTTTATTTTAAAAGTAAGCAATATAATCTGTCATCAGGCAATCATGATTCTACATGTCTGTGCAATAAAATGAGGCCCCCATATTTTCAAGAAGAGAGGAAAGCCGCAAAAGAACCTTTAGAGAAAGAAACTTTAGAGCCTTTATTCTGCCTTTGAGATCATGCTCAGCTTCAGAAAGTGCTTTGAAGGAAAGAAAAGTTAAGGTAAATAAAGTAAATGGAAAATAGTCTAAAGCTTTACTTGTGTTAGCAAAGATCAGTTCTACCAGGCTGTCTTTCTTGGTGAGATGGTTGGGTTCTTGCTTTTGTTTCATTTTGTGGAGATAATTACTAGCCTGAACTTCAGTAACCCAAGTAATGAAATGAAGTTACTGCATAACTTGAAGGAGGTGAAGTTTAGTAGCAGAGTTTAAACTTGGATAAAGAGCTGATTAAAGGGGACACAACAGATTGTATCAGAAAAGCTCTGGAGACAGGTATTTACTGGGTATCCTTAAAAATTGTTCTTGGGACGTGTCTAGTTAATTATTTTCATTAAAGATCTTTGCATAGATGTTTCTCACAGTGACGTTTTACAATGGAGAGCTGAAGAGGAAGGTTTGGGTGGCATTTGAGTAGAATTGGAGAATGCTAAGAAGTGGAATAAAAGTTAAAATTGTGCAGAATGCAAATGTACATACTTACTCTTTTTTAATCTGGAAGAATGGGGGAGTTCATGTGTGCATCCAGAAAATAAGGATACACTGTGCAGAAAGTCCCAGTAGTGATAAAGCATTAATATAATTTACAATACACTGCCAAGACCTTGGCAGGAACACTGTATATAGTTCTGATCCCCAGTTTAATGGAATATGGATATTAACTAGATGGATATAACAAAAGGAAAACCAGGGAAATACGCTGGTTTATGAGACAGGGCTGAGAGAGTTGAATGAATCAAAATAAACTGTAACATGCTATATGCATTGGAAAAGACAGTATCAGACTGGGAAGAAGCTACCTCAATGGAAAGAACAATGCTAACACAACTTATGCAAATAGTCCAAATGGTAAAGCCTGAGTTTAGGCTGAACATTTAGAAGCAAATTTCATAAATATAAGCAGGATGAAGATCTGGAGCAACCTCCAAGAGGCACAAAGGCCACACTGCTTCCCTGGGGCTCCATGTGTTTCCAGAGACCTGTGGCATGGCACAAATATAAGCACTGAACAGGGAACCTGTAGATACATGACATGACCCTATAGGTTCTAATGGATAAGAAATCTGCTTATAGCTATTGCTGGTGTCATTCATTCCTATTACTCTCCTAGTTGTTTGTAAATTAGGAAGTCACAGGCAAGTTAGGTCTTGTTACAACCCAGATGTTTGCAGATGTTTGTTCATTTATGCTGTGTCTCTATTAAAATCTTCGGCTGTCTGCAAATAAAGGGACATTGTATCCTGTGCAGTGAGCATGAATGGTTCTGTTGGTTTGCTGTCTGTGCCCGTGGACTGCAGAGGGTCTAGCGACAGCTCACACCAGTGAGTCCTTCGAAAGCAGCTGTGTCTGGTGCTTCCCCTTCCTGGCTTGAGTGACTCAGCAGCACCCAGCTGTTAGGAGTGGTGTGACATGGATTTCTGCCCTTGCAGAGGCAGGGTTGGAGCCCATCTGGCAGGCAGCAGGTAGGGTTTGTGTCTGTGTGCAGCACAGCTGGGCTCAGTGCTTGTTTGTCCGGTGGCTGGCATTCCGGTGCTGATCTCTCCCCACGCTGGCAGTGCTCTGCATGTAATGTAATTATTGCAGTCCCCTTCCAGGAGGTGAAATACCTCAGGACATGTCCATGGCCTCCTAAAGTGCCCATTCATGAAGGCACTTGGTGCTAAGGTAAAGTGGTCAGAGGAAGCATCCATTTTTAAAATCCCAGATGAGTGAATCACTTTGAGAAATACCTCGGAGTTTTCAGGAATATTTGTAAGATTGCGAAATCAAAACACTTCCTGCAAGGAAGAAGAAGGCACTCAGAAAGCATATGTTATATGTCAAAGCCATAACTTTTGACCTCTTAGCCCTCTTGAGCAAGAGATTCCCAGGCTATTAAATCGTCTTTATTGCTCTGTCATATATTTGTAGCACGTGTTCAGTAGTAAATACCTTATCTCATTAGAGACCTAAATAAAAAACTGTGCTTTCCTTAAAAAAAAAAAAAAAAATCCAACAAATACCAACCACTAAAAACACAAACAAACAAAACCAACAAAAACCCCCAAACAACGAAACAAAAACCTTTTCTATTTTCTTAATCAAGACAGGAGCATGACCCTAGATAAAAACCTCTGGTGGAAGAATTCAAGACTTTGTTTTGAGTCATGGTATTGTGCCACAAAGGATAAAGTACATTTTTAAATCACTGATAAATATGCTGACTACTTTTATTTAGGGACACACAGTTACATGATAGTGCTGAGAAATAATTAATGCACTAACTTGGGCAGTTGTCATTGCAGAACATAATGCTCCACATCCCCACGTAACTCCCACCTTTTTCTCCAGCCAACTGGTGAACAAGGAAAAAAATTTTTCTTATCATTGCAAGGAAATAGTTACAGTATCTGGGTTATGCGATGATAAACTCCTGTGGAAATTGAAACAGGATTGTTTTTCACTCACAATCAACTCTGTGTTACTATCATGCATATCTATAAAATGTACCGAGTCTCTGTTTTCTGAAGCACTCAAGAACACTTCCTAGCTCACTGTGTCTTCAGCACTGGGATATTCATTGCACAATTGGTGGGGTGTTTATTCATCTGAACAAAAAGCTTATTTGCTCTGCTTTAAGTAAAGCTGATGACATATATTCCTTGAAAATAAGTGAGGAAGAAATGGCAGTGCATTTCTATTTACAGGAATAGGGATATTCCCGTAAACATTTCCCTATTTACAGGAATAGGGATATTCCTGTAAACATTTGCATGATTGTAAGTGTTTTCTTGTTAAGGGGTCTGTGCATAAGCACAGGAGACTTTATGGGAGACAGTGGTTAACACTGTTCATGCTCAGGGAGAGATGGGAAATTGGTGTGCAATACTCCTACCACCACTCTCCCACAGTTCAGTCTCACCTTTAAGTACTTCAGGTAGACTTATGATGGCAACAAGAGGCCATATAGTACGTATATATGTGTTATAAATGAGTGTGTGTGAATATACAGTGATAGAGGGTGCAGGGGGTCAGACAGGGATAGGAGGTGCTTTAAAGGAGTTCACAGCTTATGCATACCAGTGGTTTCCAGCATTGCTCAATATGCAAGCACCTCCAGTAGTTCTAAGGGAGATGGGGTACAGATCTCTCTAGCAAGGGTAAGCCTGCTTTTCATTATTTAGCTTTCATGGGCATGAAAATAGTCCAAGGTCTCCCAGGGTGGTGTTGAGCACAAATTGAAAATCTCTGGTTGAGGAAGCACATAAAACGATGCCTTAGAATGAATGAGATGATCCACTTTTGCAGTGGTAACCACAGAGCTCTAATAGCATCTCTTTACTAAAAGCAGGCAAAAAATAAGTTTCCAGTGCCCTGTCTTTGAGATGTGCACATTTTGTCATTGCTTCTGAAATCCTGTTGCTTCTCCATAAGTTTTCACATAATGGGCACAGTGAAATGCTTTTACCCAAGAGACAGCCTTCCAAGTTCTGTGGTATAGGGTTTGATTACTTATGGTCAAGTTTGAATCTAAAAAATTGCTTGAAACCAAAAAGAATGGGATAAGGCTTTAAGGCAGAATTTTCAAAAGCAGCAGTATCACCATCAGGGCTTCAGCAGCTTCATCTTTACGTGGTCACTGATCTAGGCCAATGCAGATTTCCCTCTTGATGAGTTTTGTATTCTGGAAGCGTAAAACTTATTTTCCCATCCTGATGGAAAGCCAAATTTTAAATAAATGCACTTAAATGGAAAAAGTAGGACATACAGTTTTGCATGCTTGAAGACATTCGTCTTTAGGAACAGGTAAGAATATGTTTGGTGTTAATGAGCATCCCCCATTTTTGGGTTGGATTAATTCATCACAAAAGTGCAACGTTAATCCAGAGGTTTCAGAAGGCCAATATTTTGCTGTGTCCCAGCATCTGGCAGAGCACATCAGTCACATCCTGTCAGATGCAGTTGCAAGGGCTGTGGGACTCCTCCTTGGAACAAGGGGCAGAGGGAAAAGCAACACCCTAAACCATCACATTTGAGTTACTCTGAGACCTACGTTTTCTTTCCTGAGTTGTGTTAGTAGCACGTTATCTGGAATAGATGCACACTGCCAGAGCTTTTTCCCACAAGTATAAACTGCATTGCCATATATTGGGAGAGTTCAGTAAAGCATAGCAGAAACTTTCCATAGACAGTTTTGAGACTTTTAATGGAAACTTATTTTGGCAAAGCTCTGAAAGAACTCAGTAATTTCATTTATGAGATCCAAGAGCTAAAAAACACAACCCCCTTCTATCGGGCGCTGTCTCGTAAAAGCAAACCTGGTGACAGCAGAGACATCCTGTAGCTGTAGAACACAGCCAGATCAGAAGCTCTCTTTCCCCAAGGGGTTGCTTAACTCCTGTACCAGAACCTTCGGGGAGCTTGTAAGCTGAATGTGGCTGTAATGCATCTACCAGCAGCTGTTTTCTGTCCCTTCTAAGCCCATCTTTCTCTTTCTTTTTTTTTTTACTTTTACCATTATTTTTAATGCCGTTTTGCATTCTGCTTAAAAATGATGACACTGCTCCAAGATACTGCAGCCCATTGCAACTAAGTGAAGTCAATGCCCTCATGAAACACTGATATCAACACAGTGATGTTGCATTTGGGGCAAATAGGGGCTTTTGTTCCTTCAGAATGTTTCTTCATGGAGGCGTAGTAGGTCTTGAAAACTTTACTTCTTAGTGACAAAACTTCCATCTTTGAGTAGTGCTGATCCCTCTTAACGTGAGGATTTTCAATAGCCAGTGCTGATGGCCACTTCCCACTGGCATGCTGTGCGATTTACATGCCAGACTCCTATTCCTACTTTGGAAAATCTGTCTAAATCTTTTGAAGTTTTGTAATGCAGACCTTTAGTTCTAGTATTGAGAACAGGATTGTCCTGCTTTATTTTTCCAAGACTGGCCATATAATCCAATGTAGTACTACGCAGTCTTGCATTCAACACCACAAAATTAATTTCCTAGCCCATGGAAGAAATACTTTTATTTGTTCATTATGAGTATTTGTTTCCACATTTTGGGAGGTGAGGACGAAGGCAACACAGAGCTGCTAAAACACGAAGCTGCTAACACACAAAGCTGCTCTGTTCTCTGGGGCTGGTAGCATTTCATCACTTGCAGTGAGGCAGTTTACTGGGCTCACAAGAGCTGCTGCAGCTCCTCCATGAAGTGATAGATAGATAGTGATTGAAGACTGGCAAATGCATCAAAGGCAGCCAAACAGACCTATGGCTTAAAAAACTTGGTAGGTGTCATTTTTCCCAGATAAGCTGGCTCTGGTTTTGGTAAGGCTTATCAGAAGATATTTCACAAGGCAGGAAGCAGTTTTGCAGTGGAGTGGGAGAGCTGACTGTGTGATGTGTCCATTTGCTCAGAAGGTGACCATTTTGCAATTTTGGAAACTTTCTGGGATGCAATGGCCAAGGCCAGATCTTTCTGAAGTTAATGTCATTTTCTGGAAAACAAAGTGCAATTGGTTTTTTTGGTTTTTTTTTTAACTGAGGTACATAAATGCCTGCTTCACATAATTTTTTCCCCTTATAGTTTTAGTACTCCATAAAAGTCCTTAGAAGATTCAAGCGTGCAAATTCTTGGAGAATTTGGATGAATCTCAAATCTTAACATTGCTTGGCTCTAATATCTTCTGAGGTTGCTACTCCACCACCCCTTCCTTGCGCTGAATTTCCACCAAAGATCTGGGCTGGAGAAAAATGTGGCATCTCCAAGCAATGTACCAGAAATATATTAGAATGTGATTTAAATTGTCTTGCTGTTCAAGAAACTTCTTCCCGCAAAAAGCTGAAGTCAAGGAAGTGTGTTTCTTGGGCAGGTGCCTAAGAAGGTATTTTGGAAGGTGTAAGGCATCCTAGCAGCACTGGAGTAGCAAACACAATCATGGTGTCTGTGCTTGGCAGATGAGCAGGGCCAATCCTCCTGCAGCACTGCTGAGATGCCCCACAGCAGTGATGCTGGTGCTGGAGCTTGCACTGGGATATTCCCAGCTCTGTTTCCCTTTGTTTTCTTCCAGGAAACAAAAAAAGCCAGAGACCTGTGTACAGCAGTGAGTTTCCAAATTGTAATATAGCAAAAAGTAAAAGCTGATTATTTCTAATCAGAGTGGAAAAAAAAAACAACCCAAACCGAATGGATGACAAAAATTCCTCCATTCCTCAAAACTCTTGAGTGCAATCTTTTGCAGAAGAAACATTGCAGGAACAGAGGAGCAGATGGGAACAGGAGCAAGTGAGATCAGTTCTACAGTCATCTCTGGCTTTCATGTCTCTTCATGCATTTCACTGCACTAGTAAAAAGTTTCTGGCATTTCTTCCCCCCTCAAGACACTTTTGGCAAAGATAAGCGCAGTCCAACCGTCTGCTACTGATAAAATTTTCACGTTCTGTGCTGGAGCTTAGGTTGTAGCTGATTTACCAGCTTTTTGTATGTAAGGGATGTTTATTCCCCATGTTCACTGAACTGATGGGGCAGTTTCTTTCTGGAAAATGTTTCTGCTGGTGGAGGAATGGGTTAAACCAGGTTTGTGTCATTTATGTAAGGGCGGATTTTCTTTTAATCCTTTTCTGCATGTCATCTTCTTGATTTTCATATTTGCATGTAGGGGAGGTGACGTGTTTGATAAAGCTGTGCATTGCTTTTCCTGCCTTGTTGCTTGGAAAAGGTCCTTGAGAAAGCCCATCCCTCAAACATTTGGGACAGAGGAGTTGCAGAACCAAATTTAGCAGCTGCAGTCACCTTTATTATGATTTTAAACTGTTCACAATTAAACAGCCACTAATTCTGAGTGTATGTGAAACAATTTGACCTAAAAAGACACACAGGTCAATGCAAGGCGCAGTGTTTTGATAAATGTGAGGCTTTGTTCTTTTCAGAGGAAAAAGTTTCACTTACCCATTTTCAATATTTGTTTTTTTAGTATTTTCAAAGACAAAATTTTCTTTAAAAAAAACACAAACAAACAAGCAAACCTCAGAAGTTTTTTTCTCTGTGACCTGCATGAATGGACATTATGATCATAGAAGTCTAAGAGTGTTGGCAGGGCTTTATCCAATATTACATTATATGTCTGGAGTTCAGATTGCAGTTGTTCTGGGCTTTGTACTAAGCCATGGAGCTTTTGCTTAGTTGAAAATGGTGAAAGGACATGAGGAAGGACCCATGCAAATCATGAGATGGAGAGGGAACTTCTTTGGAGTTTGAACAGCATGAAATGTACTGTAATCATGCATTTCAAATACCTTTTGTAGTGTTCAGACCTGTTTACAGGTCTTCACAGAACTGAACTCTGGCATTAAATGTGACTGAGATTCCCTATTGCTAAATAAGACCAGCTCTAAAAGCAGTCCACTTGCTATAACTTGCAACATTTATAGTAACAACGACTGAATTCAATGTTTTTTCTTCCCAGACTTTTGAAGATAAATTGTTCTTCAACTTCAAAACTTACCCAGGTGCTGTTAAAACATTTTGTGGCTTTTTAGCTGGGCTTTCAAAATGTAATTGTAGTTCTCCTCCTTCCAGAATAAAGGGTGGTAGAAAGTCTATTTACCTCATTTATTAAATTTCACACAGTTAAATTAAGTGAAATAAGTGCTTGATTCAGATCCCCTTCATTTCAATAGCAGTCTTTCCACTGAGTTTTAGTCAAGGTTTAAATGAAGATCAGAAGATGATCCTCATTTGCATCTAATATGCTCTTCTGCTATGCCTTTTAAACTTAAATATTACCAGAGGCTCTTCAACCCAGCAGCGTGTATTAACTTGCTTGCTTGTTAACATGCACAAATATCCAAATTTCGTCTGGAAGCCCTAGAGTAATTGTTAGCATTTATTCCCATGAGTGCGCAGTTGGTGAAAACAAACTTTTAAAGCTTTTTATCAGCTTGCATTCGTTCTTTGTAGTCAGTTGACAGGGCATTTGCTACAGTAGTAACTTAACAGCACCTTGTATTGTTTGAAGCCCTAAATACTGTTTATCTTAGTCCTGTCTGCAGTTTTTGTCTTGTTTTAATCTTGCTAGAGAAGGTGACCTCATTCTTAAGGGACAAGATGTCCTGTAAGGAACTTGGAGGCACAGATCTTCCTGTAGCTCTCCAGCTTGACTCCACAGGAGGCTGGCACTTACTGTAGAGCAGCTTGGGAGGGAGTGTTGGGACTGATGCAGCTGCCCAGGCCCAGAGCATTCGCCGTAGGTGCTGGCAGCACCTCCCATGTCCTCAGTGGGCAGAACCACACACAGAAGTGCATGGCATGATCATGGAGGTGGGCAAGTGTAGTTCAAGGCAGCAGATGAAGCTTGTGTGGTTGCTGTTGTGTTTCAGCAGTACTCCACATATGTTGCATCTCTAGATATGTCAGTCTGCTTGTCTGGGAGAGCTACAGATATATAAATATATATAAATATCTTTGTGTGTGTATGTGTAATCTGTATTTATTGGTGAAAAAAAAAATAAGCGTGTGTTGTATTTGTAATAGCAAGCTTTTAGTGTTCTACTTGGAATCAGCTGCAAGTGGTTTCTCTTGTCCTTTTTGAGCCAGTATGTGAATGCTCACATAGATTACACCTCAGGGGATTCAGAAATACGTTCATGAGAACCACAGCTTACTTCAACATAAGACTTGATTTAATATAAATAAAGAAAAACATATGACTTTTTTCATTGGAAGGCACAAATTGAAATATGCAATTGCAGTGTCTCAAGAAATCCCACATGCTAAAATGTTCACAGCACAGTTTAATGCCTTTAACTCTTGTTTCTCAAGTTAACTCATTTTGAAACAATTTTAAACAATTCAGTGCTGATGTAACTAGCAACTGATCCCATATTTTCACGGCCGCACATCTTCAGTTTCTTTTTATTGTGCTATAAAATCCTGCTGCTTCATAGATGTTGCCAGAACAAACAACAATGAAGAATGTTGGGGTTTTTTAGACCATGGAACACAGGCTTATTTATCCATTGTCATCTACTTGTTTTCCCAAATATCCTGGTGTAGATCTTAAGGCGCCACAGCCCTGCCAGACATGTGTCCCCAGACTGAAGGCTTGGTGAGCTATGCCCATTGGTGGAGGTCTTTTGGCTGCTTGCTGTTGTGCTCTTTGCAGACTGCTGGCACCACTTGCAGCAACACAGCAATACAAACTTCACCAGGGAAGCCAGGAGAACCATTCCATTTCTGTGAGCCATTTTCCAAGGCCTGAACTTCACATGAATGGAGCTGTGTGACACCACTCACGCTCCAGAGTTCTGCCCAGTGGATGCACACAGTTTTTTGAGATGAACATAGTAGATGTGCTGGTATATGAACCTGGAGGATGGGAAGACTGCAGCTATGGACTTCTAGCCAGGCTACCTGATAGACAGACCAATGCTTGGAGGAAAGAAGCCACTGTAGTGCACAGAGCTGCTGGGACTGACACCACAGTCTATTGCCCCTTGCATGGTCTTGTTTGGGTACCCACAGTGCAGTGTAAGACAAACTCACTCTGGTCAGTACGTGGATTTCACACAGCATAAAGATCACTCTTCTAAAACACAGGCATGGGCAATGCTTTCTCTTGGGGGACCCAAAATAAGTTTGATGGCAGAACATCCATCCAGTATAACCCATATACCACCAACTCTGCCTTTCCCCCACTCCTTAATTTCCTCCTCAGTGGTTCCCAAAGTCTCGTTCCTTTCCATAGCATTCAGTGGTGTTTCCCAGTGCTGTACACCTCTTTTGTCTTGAAGAGTCCCATTCTGCACACTATAGCATCCAGCTTCAAGTTACTCTGTTGTATGTAGGGAACAGTGAGTCTAAAAATGGCCAGCTAGGGCATGAACTCATCACTTTGCCCATCCTGATACTGATATATTTGTAGAGCCAAGCTGATCACCCTGCTCTGTTTGGCTCCCATGGGAAAACTTCTTGGGAGCACCTCAGAGTCCATGCTGATTTCACATAGCACAATCAGTATGGCTTGAGATTCTCTAAATATGGTTAAAAAGCAAGGAAAGGTGCCTCTGTGGTTTTCTGCACAAAATTTGTTAAGTGTTGTGTCTAATATTTAGAAACTATTCATTTATAAACTACTGATTATTAGAGTTCACTGGTTATTGCACTTCTAATAGACTTGGCCTTTTAACCTTGAGCAGTAGCTGAGAGGAGAAAGCCCCATGCAAGCTCTTAGTTACCTTTGTGACAGCCTCTCCAGAGGGTGTGAGTGGGAAGAGCAACCCAACAGCATCACCCCAGCTGCTGGGGAGGGTGTCTTGGGGAGCTTGACTTTCCAGCCATCATTCTCAATAAATAGCCTGCAAAAGTCTAGGCAAAATCCTAGTGCACTAGTCACTGGCCATGTGTCAGGGACATGGGCTGAAATGAAGCTTGGAGAAGGGCTGAAGCCTGAGGGGAGCATCCTGGTAGCCCTGGGAATGGGAGTAGTGCAGAGACCAGCACCCTTGGGGCATGCTGGGGCTCCACCAGGGATTAATGCCAGTGCTTGCCTCCCTTCAGCATTTTGCCACTGATGGGCCCAGTGGATCTTGGTTTCTCCCTCTGGTCACCTGATATTACTCCCAAGTCTTTTTCAGGGGAACTGCATCCCAGGACCCCATCTTCTGCCTGCTATGTGTTCTGCAGTCTTTGATGTAATACCTTGCCTTTGGCTATAGTTCATGTCATGTTGTTCAGGGAGCTTATTTTCCTAAATTATACAAACCAGCCTGTGCAGGTCATCTGTCCCTCTTTGTTATTTAGAACTCCAGCAATGCTTGTGTCATCTGCAGGAATCCTCAGCAGTGATTTGAAGTCTTCTTAGAGATCAGTGACAAAACCACAGGAAGAAAACTGAGCTTAAACTCATTTTATCTTTCAGTACCTCAGTGGAAATACCCTCTCCCAAAATTCCCATCCATTATTCACCTTTGGAAATCAACTTTTCCCCAAACTGTAGAAAATTGCAAGGTGACAGTTCCTGTTTCTTTGAAATTTTGCTTGTATTTACAGAAAATATCTGTATCAACAACAGTTTTATCCTAAGACATTCAGAGGGTAAAGCTTAAATCTGGGTTAGTCCATCCTGTCCATGTACTTGCTCCAAATTTATACCGGTATCAGCAAGAGAAGAATTTAATCCCCCATCTAGTTCACATTGAAGCCAGTGGAAAGACTGATTTCAGCACATCCTGGTCTGGCCTTAATCTCTGGAGGATTAATAAGCATACATGCAGAATTAAATAATGGCAACAAAGAAGAAAAATAGAAATATTAGTAAATGATATTGGGGAGGAAAAAAAAGCACCCTGGGGAATTAAGAAGGTTGAATCCCTTGTTGTCAGAAATACTGTGACTTTGGTGAGGTCTTCATCCAGAATCAAGTTGATTTGTATGTGATTATTTGTTCTTTCAGGCAAATGCATTCACCAACAAACAGACCATCTGTCGTGATGCCTCCATCCTTTGCAATCTAGGATGTGACTTTCGACACTGAAGGGCAGGTCTCCACTCCTAATTGGAGTCATGAAGGGAAACCTAAAATTAAATTTATCTGGAAAAGTTGTTTTTGTCAAGTAAATAGAAATAAGAAACCATCTGGGAAAGATTTCCCTCAAGGCATATTCTTTCTCTCCACTAGGGTGTTAGTTTTGGTAAACTTTGCAATTACAGTTTCCATCTAAGTATTTTTAAGAGCTCTGTCATTGTTTTGGTCCCAGTGTGTCTAAAAGTTGGAATTAATCTCAGCAACTGCATTACTCTAAACCACATTGTTTGAGCAAGAACTTGCTAAAGCCACATGAGGTTGTTTTTCACAGTGTTTTAAATTAAAGTATTTGGATATGTGCAAAATCGTAATCTTCTGCAGAAGAATTTCCAGTGCCCGAATGTTGCTGTCATTAAGCTGAAACTAAATTTTTAGGCACTGTATGGGTTTGCAAACACTGTTTTCGAGGGAAAGCATGTGCCAGCATGTGAGCACTGTTTGTACTCCTCACCTGTTTCCTAGCCTTCCTTTCCATAACTTCCCATGGCACATTGCAGCAGATTTGGTTTTCCTTTTGTGTCACGTGAACTTTCCTCCCTCTTGAAATTCTTGCTCAGTGAAACATACTCAGTAAACATATTTAACCCAGCAATACTGGGTAATTTCTCCATCCCTTCTCTGTAGAGCTGAGGAACTTGTGGCTATAAGAAATACTTCTATTTGAGTGATTAATTACATAAAATGTAATGTCACTTTCTTATTTCAACCTCTGATATTTCATACTGTGTTTTCTTTAGGGAAAGCATTGCCTGGTTCTTTCTCTTTTTAATAGGTTAATCGTGATGACAAATGACCTGTCTGTTCTAGTACTTTGTTGTAAGCCTAAATAGCATTATTTTGATGATTTGATAGCTAGTAAGCTGCACTTTGCTGGTTTCCACTGCAGGTTATGTGGATCCATGTGATAGCTGTAAGGGTATGCTTTGAAGGTGGTTAAAAAATACCTGATATAGAGGACCTGCCCTTAGAGCTGATGTGCATATTCATGCTTAAACAGCAAGCATCTTCATTTAATTTCAGAGGGCCTCTTAGATGAAGGTCCTCATGAAGGGGAAACAGTTTTTCCCCAAGGAAAGATCATAGAGATGCAGGGTATGGCCAGGATCCCCTCTGTGTTGTGCAGGAGTTACCCAGGGGATACAATGGGCAAAGGCTGGGATGGTGTGATTGCTCATACAGACCCAAATTGAGCAATATTTCCTATACAGTTATTCCAGTTCACTTGGAAGGTTTTTACCCCTCACAGTGATGAGGGTGTGTGGGGTGTGGGCAGCACTGATGGTAGCACACCCAGCAGTAGTGTTATCTCCCCAGACATTCCGTGGCATCTTTCTATCCCAACCAAGCGCCCAGCAAGGTGCTGCTCTTCCATTAAGTACCTAAAACCAATCAAAAGTGAATGTACTGCTAATGAGTGAGGAAAGAGGAATATTTATAAATACACTGTCAGATTAAACAAATATCCCTTATCTACAAGTTTTGTGTTATTGTCAGTAATGGCTGTACAAAAGTACAATGATTTATCATACTAGGGCATGTATAGTTACAAGTGACATATGAAGCATGGAAATGGACTTGCAGATCTCTGAAATTGCCTTTATGAGTTACTATTTTGATGTGTCTATCAGAGCTTAAGGGAGACTAACACAGGCTAAGCATGGATAGAAACAGAGGGTGATTTGGGGATTGGTGATAATTTGGTTTCAAAGCATTCTCTGGGGTTTTTCTCAAGTCTGGGGAAAATATGTGTGACAGACTTGGGACTTCAGTAATCAGAGATTTTCTGGGGAAAAGATGAAAACAGATTTTACTTGTGTCAGTGCAGTTGCTGTAGGGACCATTTTGTTTAATCTGAGCTTGTATGGATTTAGGAAAATATTATCACTTAGCATTACAGCTGTATGGATGCCCTCCCTACCATCACTTGAGGAAAATGCCATTTAGGAAATGCTTTGGTTTCATGCTACTACTTCAGGCTGCACAAGAAAAAAGTGGCCAAGGAGCACAGGGTTGCAGAGGGTGAACCATTTTACATCCCCTAGAAACGCTCCTGTAGGTCCAAGTTTGAGGCAGAGAAGGGGAGGAGCAAGCATGTCTGTGGACACACAGAAGGTTTTAGTAGCCAGGACAGCCAACCCTGCACTTTTCATAAGCCCTAAATTCAATGAGTTTGCATTGTCAGTGTAGTGTGCCTCTTTGCTGAGCCCTTTGATTGCTGCTGCCTTATACAGCACCTGACACATGGGTCGTTTCAGCAATATCTAAAATTTTGTTGGGCTGTCTGTTGAGGTAATGCTGCCACTGATTCAAGATCAGCATCACTTTGGCATTTAGGAATTGCGGCATATGGGCTAAAATCTATATCACATAGAATTTAAATGCTTCAGGGTGATAATCCCATGATGCTGCCTTGCAGAATTCTGGGTTGCCCCATGTCATAGGAGTGGTGGCTGGGGCACTAAGGGCCCAGCAGATCACCCTGGCTGGAATAGGAGAGCCCTGCACTCCCAGCATGCAGCCCTGCTCTCAGCACTGCCACAGACAGCAGCCTCTTGGGACATGCCCTCTGTGTCAAAACTTTCCAGACCGGTTGTGTTTTTATAATATTAACATCACAGATAAAAGCAAAGCTTTCGTCTTTCAGGGATCAGCCCATGCCCTGAAGTTCAGTTCTGGATCTTGGCTTTTCTACTGGTCAGGGATGTTCTTACCCTGAATGTTTTACTCTCCCTTTTATCTAAAATGGGTAAGTGTGCACGCAGAACATATACAGTACTTGTTACCATAGCCTCCAGCAGTACCACGCAAGTATCCATGCCCCCCACTGACTCCTAAACTGGATAGTGCTGGCTTTGCTACTCATTGAACCAAAATTATGTAATGAATGTATTGCATGTGGCATCAGAATCTGTCCTTTAGAGGACAAGTAGGTTGAGTTCAATAGAGGTTAAATCATAATAAATTCCATCCACTCAAGCATGCACATCCCACTTAAAACTCTGCGGAGCAGGGCAAGCACCTCATTGTCTGTGCTTTAGCCTCTGGCCAGAGTGGCATTCACACTGTGACATTATATACAGATAATTATAGCATGTATCTTTTTAGAACAGTTTCCATAAGCAAAGAAATTGCAGGAATGGTGTTATTCATCAGATACAAGCAGGCCATTTTATTTTCTTTTCAAATGTTCTAGTTGGAAAATTATTCTGCACTGTTGCCTGAGCTCAGTAATACTGCTGCAGGGATTTACCTTGTTTTGTTTGATTTGGGTTTTATTGGCTCAGCACGTACTGCTTATGACCCAGGTTCTCACTTGGTAAATACTGGTGTGATAAAGTTCACTTTGTGGATGTACTTAGATCCCTTATATCTCTCAGCACAAACAAAAGTTAGTGCATGAGGGAGAAAGCTCCACTGAGGTGTTCTGGCTGATACTCTGACAGCCACACACTGTTGATTTCTTAGCAGAAGCAGCCCTCTTTATTCTGCTCACCAGATCATAACTAACATCTCATCTCAGCTACTGGATGGAGGATGTGATGAGGGGACCAGTGCTTTTGCATGATTTCGGTAGAGAGCCTCCAAAGTGCTCTCTGCCCACAGTACAGGGGAAGAAAGCAGGTCCTGGGAGACCATGCAGAAGCCTTTTCAGAGCTTGTTATGTCTGGGTTTCCCTCTGCAGCTTCACAAGCAGGGAAGCTCTTTCTCTTGCCTATTCGCTTCTGCCTCCTTTCTCTGTCCTCTGAGCTGTTTCCAATGCATGGAGCACCATGGTGAACCACATCAACAAGCTTTCCTGAGCTAAAAATACCCTCTGTCTAATTATTTATTTATTGTCCTATATTGTTTGTAGCTTGGATCAACTCTTTGACATGGTTCCCTGAGAGGTCCCATGGGAGAGGGAGAAGTGCAAGGGTAACCATGCCCTCTGACTGCTGCCTTGGTCTTGAAGCAGTGAAAAAGTCTGTCTTTGTCAAGACAGCTGGCCCAAGTTCAGAGCTCCAACACTTGTCTGATCCCAAGAGAAGCACATTCAAATGAGTGCAGTTTGTCTTGGGGGTTGTTTCAGCAAGCTGGGCTGTTTAATTGTATGATCTGACTAGTGCCAAGCAACATAGGTCAAGGGCACAGGTGGCCAGGAGGATGCCACCAGGGAAGCTCCTCCTTCTAGCCATCCTTTGGTTCAGGTGTAGCATAACCACTGCAGCTTTTTGCACTGGGCCTGTCTTGAGTGTTGGGGCAGATCTTTGCTGGTAACCTCAGAGATGCAACAAGTGCATCAGGTACATTTGGGGACCCTGAAGACCACTGCAGGATGACTTGCATCTTTTTTATTTCTGTGAGCAGGCTAAACTGCACCTGCTCCTGCACTGTGTTGGAGTGCTTTCCAAAATCACACTGTTCTAAAGATCAGATATGAGATGCCTAAACTGAGCATCCAAGCTGAGGTTTTGAACAGTCTGAGAATCTATAATTACTGTTTTTTCCTTGGTTATAGGATAACATTGCTTAAAATTCAAGATGCCCCCTGGGATGACTCCTTGACCTTTCCAGTCAGTTCAAAGACTCTTCATCCCTGTCCCCAAGAGCAACACGTTTTCCAGAGCAGACTAGTCATATGACATTACTTATAACTTTCAAAATGTGACCACTCCATGAAATAAAAACCTACCCATGACTCTGATAATTTGTGGTCCTTGTACTTGAAGCAGACATCAAATACAGATTTGAAGCATGAACACAATGCAACAGTTAAGTTTGAAACTGGAAAAAAAAACTAAAACAGAAAATCCCACTTAGAATTTCTAAAGCAAGTGTTAAGAAATTTAGAAATTCAAAATACATAAAAAGGGTCAAGCAGCTCAGATGATGTACTCACAGCCCATCACAGTGTTCCCATTTACCAGCAGTTGCTGCTCTGATTCCAAGCACTATAATGTTTCTCTAGATGTGTAATGAGAAATAACCGAGGAATGTGAGTGAACAGCCTTGCTTTAAACATGGTCCAGAGTATTTAATCTATCATCACTGTAACTGCTACTGCTGATGATTGTACTGAGAAGTACCACATGGTCAGTGAATAGTTTTGATGATTGGTAAATATGTTTTTATCACTGTCATTACATTGTTTCTCCTACTAATAAAGCATCAGTTGTTTGGTAAATCTTCAACAGGTGTTGTCTTTTGTTACTTGAACTGAAACATATTTCCAGCTTTCTCAGGAGTCTTTGTTATTTGTTTTGCAGCACACCAGTTTGTGATTGGTGTTTCTGTGAATTATGGCTCCACAAAAGTATCATTTCATGTAGTCATTTCTCCAAGTTAAAACAATGTAATTCTTTCAATATGGAAAGCTCTGCAGTCAGGCTGGGTTTGCATTATGCAAACGATGAGAAAACAGCTTCCTTTTGCTCCCACTGAAGAGCAAAGTGGAGCTGAAGGAGCCCCTGGGGTTGTGAAGTTTTTTACCACATTTTCTTCCATATAATTCTCCTTTGCTCTGTATTAGCATAGCTGAGAGATGTGTTCATTTGACCCCTGTAGGAATAGCACAGGGAATGACTGTATGAGTACAGAATTTTTCAGGGTTGTGTCTGGTGTTTTTCTTCAGACCAAGTTTGCATTTTGCTCATTCGTTGCAATCAAATACAATCTTGATCACTTTTTTCAGTTCCTCTAGATTTAATAAAGCAGGGTAATGTAATTTCAGGAGGGGATTATTTTTTCCATCATGCTGTTATAAATATTTGGAATCTCAGTGGTGCTCTATGTCACACCTCTTCCTTCCCCACTAGGCAGAAGTGGATTTGACTGCCAAAGATGAATATGCCAGAAAATCTCCTAAATCTGTCACACTCCCAAAATGTTGGAGTGGCAAGAGATGTGTAAGCCCTGGAGGTTCAGTTAGAACTTAAAACCCAAATTTGTGGCTTAAGGGGTCCTTCAGGAAGCTCCCCTTCCTCCCTCTGAGCTTACAAGGAGACCCAATGCCCCTGAAAGTAATGTAAAATAGGTCCTCAGGAAAATCACCTCTGGTGATACCTGGCAGCATGCCAGTTTCAGTAGTGTTCAGTGGAACTGTATCAATATCCTCTCTTCAGGAACTGAGTTATGTCTGTGCTGCAGGAAACTTAGTGCTACATATGTACAAAGGCCTCTTATTGAAACTTTTCCATATCAGAAAGTGATGGAGGGTTATTCCAAGTCTAAATTCTGGTACGTCTCTGTCCTACACTGCATACTCCCTGCACTATTGCCAGTGGAGTCATGACAGATAATGTTCTTATCTCTTATGAAGCTGATGCTTAACTTACTGTAGTGCTTTTAAAGGAAAATGAGCAACAGGTCTTTGCCCTGTAGTTAATTCTTCCTTTGCTTCATGGAGCTTTCTCCTTTTCTCCACAGTTTGTCAAGGGACAAACAACAAGCTGACCCAGCTGGGACATGTGGAAGATCATTTCACCAGCCTGCAGAGGATGTACAACAATTGTGAGGTGGTACTCAGCAACCTGGAGATTACATACGTGGAGCACAATCGTGACCTCTCTTTCCTGAAGGTTAGTGTTCATGGCCAATGTGCCTTCTCTGCTACAACAAATCCTACTCCAGTTTTTAAGTGCAGAGGATCAGCTGCTGGTAAAATTCTGTGGTGATCCAAAAAACATAGCTAGTTAAGGTCAGAGGAATCTCAGCCTCCAGTCTAAGCATACCTGTAGGCTGCAGGATGCATTCAACCCTACTAAAGAAATCAGGTGCTTTGAGAAATAGCTTTTCAAGCACTGTTCAGGGTGCCATGCAGATGGGTTTCTTCTCATTTATAATTAGAATTACATCCATACCTATTATCTCACTTCTCAGAAAGCAAAAGGCTTTGTGGTGCTGTTGGGCAAAGCAAAGCACAAAGCGAGTGGCAGATTGTGAAGTGTGGAGGCCTCTTCCCTGCCCTCCACACTGCAGTCCCTTCCTCTGCCCCAGCAGTGAGTGCCTCTCCAGCCTGAAGTGCTCACACCCTCAGCAGGCAGGCAAGTCCTGTGCAATAACTTCCCACATAGATTCTTGAGGTGATCTTCGAGATAATCCCCTGTGATTGGCACATGGGCTACTCCCATCTCAGCATTTGTTTTGCGCACAGGTTCATGGGCAAATTAAAGCAAGCTGAGGAGGGAGTGAACAGAGGCTGGATGTTAAAACCCAGCCATGGCATGGGGACCTCCAGGTTCTCCACCAGCAAGTAACAAGCAATATTAAAAAATCTGTGGTTTGAACATATGGGTTACAAATATGATGGTATTGCCATTCTTCTTTCCCAAACACGACCTGATTGGGGAGCTCAGGGTTCCAAGGAATGTAACGAGTCTCCTGAAAATTTACTGGTAATCTTCATAGAAAAGGAAAATATCCTTAGTAGCTGGAAGGTTTTTCACTTGCAGTGATTTTTGTAGGGGATAGAAAAGCATGCATTTCACAATGCAAGACAGGAATAAACCCACATGCAGGAGCAGCACCTCACTTGTCTTTTTGTCCTATAAAGATATATATTGTTTAAAAAGGAGAAGGTTGGCTAGTCTTCCCCTCTGATGAGCACAGGAAGGGGCACAGAAGAGACCATGTAAAAGCCTGAATCAGGTGACATCTGTGTGCTGCCAGTTGCTGAAGGCTAGGCAAGTGTTTATGGGAAGCATCACACTTAGCCATTTCATACATGCTTGCCCTTTTCTCCTGCATCCCCTAGTCTGCCCCACTTACCCTTACTTGGGGACAGAACAGGGGTGTGCTGGACCTTTGGAATGACCCCCTGGTAGCTCCTGAAAGGATGAGTTTAGAAATGCTTAACCACCAAGGTTTTGCATATAGTCCCTTTTTCTTCTTGGATTTACTTTTTTTTTAATGAGATTAGGTGGTCTCTCATCCCTTAAAATTGAAAGCTGGTGGATTGGAGGAGTGGGAGGAGGAAAGCCGTTGTTGAAGCATACTATGGATTAAGCACCTTGTTTCTTCTGTTGCTCTCTCAGTCAATACAGGAGGTTGCAGGCTACGTTCTCATCGCCCTTAACATGGTGGATGTCATTCCCCTGGAAAACCTCCAGATCATCCGAGGCAATGTGCTGTATGACAACTCCTATGCCCTGGCTGTTTTATCCAACTACCACATGAATAAAACCCAGGGACTCCGGCAGCTGCCAATGAAGCGGCTTTCAGGTGAGACATGGGCAAGAAGGGGCGGCACCTCTAAAGCCAACTTCAACTGTCACTTATTGGTGTCAAGATCTGTTGGAGATTGCCTCTCAAAATCCTCTTTAAAAGCAAGGGTCTGAATGTAGTTTTCTTATTGCTTTCCTGCTAGCCAGTCTTCTATAAAGAGAAAGAAAGCTCATCAAGATTCATCTTTGCCTGAAACTGGCAAAGAAGCATCCATTTGTTATTTAGTGCATACATATCAATATTTTCTGGTAATATGCTGGTGTGCCCAGCCATGGTCTCTGGCTGGGCACACCAGCAGTGCCTACTCTGCTGACCACTGTGGGCCCTAGAGGTGGCACCAGGCAGAAGACTACATATAGTGGCATCTTGGTGACATCTTGGTGGCATCAGAGAAAAGCTGACTCTGCAGAACCTGTCGGTCTGATCTGGGTGTTAGTTACACCATCAGGAGTGCTGATGCCCTGCAGATTGTTCCTTTCTGTCAGTATCATGTGACTGAGGTGGAGAAAGATGTAACTTATTTCTCTTTCTTTAAATCAGAGACATTTTGGGGATGTTTCTGGGGCAAATTAGGGATTTGCTTCACTTAGCAATTTTTCTTTTTCAACAGAAATTCTCAATGGAGGTGTTAAAATCAGCAACAACCCCAAACTGTGCAACATGGATACTGTTCTTTGGAATGACATCATTGACACAAGCAAGAAACCTCCCACAGTGCTTGAATTTGCAAGCAACCTGTCTTCTTGTGAGTATTAACTTATGAAAAATGCTATGTGTCCCCCTCCATTTCGGAGAGTAAAATGAACATCCCATCTTTCATGCAGTGGGTTCCTGGTCCAACAATTTCTAACAAAGGCCACCCAGCTCTGTTCCAAGAGAAGTGCTTTCATTTCTGCACCATTGGCCTAAGACATAATTTTTCATGATGGTTAGGTCCTTAACTCACAGCTCAGCAAAGTTCTTGGGAATGTTCCTCTTGATTTAAGAGGAATGTTCCTCTTGATTTTACCCTGCATACGTGCTCAGCTCAGAAGGACAGCTCAGAAAATGTGCATTCATTTGCTTTCCAGCCATCTTCTGTTTACATTGTAAAGCTGTGGTCTAGAAAAACCATATGGGGCGCTTCATGAAGTTCATGGAGTTACTTGAAGCCTTTTTAGAGCTAAGGCCCAAGTAATGCCATAAAATTCTCCCGTTTTGGGGCTACACAGATTACCCTGGCAAAAGTATTAATAAACAGGTAGATAAATCTGACACTTCAGATCAACAGGGAGATGAGGGGATATTTAAAAGTTTGTACAGCATATGCTTAGAGCAGGCTCAAGCTAATCCTTCAGCCTTATGAGTCCCCTGTAAAATCCCCAGTCATTTCACAGGAAGGAGGATTTATTTTCATTTCTGAGCATTTCATTTCTGGCACTATAAATTGGCAGGAAAACATATTTTCTTTATCTTCTTCCAGTTGCATAATTGCCTGAGAGTTAATAGCCAACTTCTGTGTTGACTTATTTTTCTATGGAGCCCTGGCGTAATCAAGGAGTTGCAAACTATACATGTCAGCACAGGAGTTTGGCTCTGAACACCACAGAAATGTTAACCTTTAACTTTTCAACTTAAAAAAAAATAAAGTTCTTTGGTCCCACACCAAATCAATCAGCTCCTGGACAAGCATTGGCATTTGTTCAGCTATTTGGTGGCTGACAGGAGGAAGGAGAATCACATGCTGTTAGTGGGAAGAAACACTTGGGTAGGAAATGTCTTTTAAATGTAGTGAATTCCACATTAATCTGTTAAGACAGCTTTTTATGGCTTTAATAATGATGCCATACTCTAAAATAAGTTGTTTCTCTAGGACTTTGCTTGTCATTAAGAGAAAGAAGAAAGAACAGAGCAAGGAGGGAAGAATGGGAAAGAACCCAGCACTGAACGCTGGAGGTCAGGCAAGGAATCTGTCCATCCTGCCCACCTCTCCATTAATCATCCATCTGCGGCACAGTCCTGCACAAGGAGTATTTTTGGCAGAGGATGGGAGGAGGGCACAAAGCAGACAAGTCAAATTACTTTGTGGTCAGAGTAGCTGGCAGTTGCCTGTGAATCCAGTTGGATTTGTTTTCTTTTTAGAACTGCCTTGTTCAGAAACACTGATTTACATGTGGCCTGTAGTGAGCAGCTGGCACATGCCTGACTTCAAGCCAGTGGTGACTTGCCATTGCATGAAAACCCCAGCAGAAGGGCCAGCCGGGCAGTAGCTGAGATTCCTGTGCCTGGGAAAAATATTCCTCTTTCGTAAGCTAGACTGCCTGGGTATTGTGCTCGCTTGCTCAAAGGTGTGGAGGTGGAGAACTGCACGTAGGAAAGCAGAGGTGAACAAAGGATAACGAATTCAGCTCTCAAATTTTTTGAGTACTGTTATGTAGGTGCTTCCTACCCAGGTTTATCAGGAAGGAAATCTCAAGTCATTGTTTTCTGTTGTTCATGGTACCTTCTTATTTTCTTAGTTTACAGAATATTATACTCTCTCTTGTGTCTTAGGTCCCAAATGCCATCAGAACTGCACAGAAGATCACTGCTGGGGTCCTGGTGAACAAAACTGCCAGACATGTAAGCCTGTTAAGAAATAGTTTGTGTGCATGCATACTACATTTCTGTCTACTGAAAACATTACCGTAATTGTGCAAGTAGGATGCTTCCTTGATACTAAGAGAGCAGCAGAAACATCCATTTACAAGTGCCTGAGATTTTGCAACAGTTTATTTTTCATAAAGTAAAGATTGAGGAGGAACACCATGACAATTTGTTTCACTGCCTTTTTTTTTTTTTCTTTTTCTTCTCTCTGAAAAGTGGGGAAATACACTGGGTTTTATTTTGTGAAAAGTTCAGTGGAAAAACAGCTGATCTAGACATAATGCAAATGGAAGCAACATCCCACATTCAGTTTTCCATTGCAAATAGTCACCTGAACCTAAGTTTTTTGTCTGCAAATATTAAGCCACATTTGTATGACTTAGAGCTTGAGGAAAGAGGACCATACACCTTTCCTGTCTTCACTTAGTGCAAGTTTCAGTTTTTGTCAGCTGGCTCTGCAGTTTGGCTCTTGGGGTGGAGAGTGGCTGTGCATACAAAGCCCTTCCTGGGTTGGTTCCTGCAGCTGAGACTGCACAGCTGTCCCAGGACCTTGCGAAACCTCAGGTCTCAGCCCTGCAAGCTTCCAGCATTTACAAACCCTCACTGGAATCAGGAGGTTGACGAGCACAAGAAACAAAATCTTTTGCGGGCTCTTGCTCGCCTCTCCAGGCATTTGAGAATCTGGCCAACTGAAAATGTATCCCACATTGCCATATGTGGGAAAGTCTGGGGGATATGTCTCTTTCTTCTGGAAATGAACATGGGATACTCTATATGAAGTAAAAATGTTTGATGTAATACATGTCTCCAGCAGGAAACTCTAGTCAATAGTTATCAAAGTGATGAGGTGCTTTATTCCCCTGCTAATTCTTGTGAAAAAAAACTGTATCAAAATGCTGTTCATGTAGAACAATGTGCCTTTTATTCCCCTGTTTCTAGTTGAATGGAGGAGTTGCTATCAGAGAAACTAATGGAAATAATCTGTTTCCTTGGAAATATACTACCTTGCTTACAGGCCTACAAGAAAAATAAAATAACACAGTTTGGATACAGAACTGTGTAATGGAAAAGAATATATGATTTTGAAAAATTATTATATACCCAGTAGCTGGCTATTTTGTGAAATAATTTTCTGTTAATTAACAACCGTGGTTTTCAGACTTACAGGAATTTCTGATAATATTGTAACTCATTTGTGCCTATTGTGAGGTTGATAACAGCACAGTGCACAGCTGAAATGCTCAGGATACTGTATGAAGCAGAGTAGCCGTCAGGTTCTTAGGTTCTTCTGGCACCTTATGCCAGGCTTTGTGGATCAGTAGTTTTTTTTTTTTTTTTTTTAGAGAGAACAAACAATCCCATTTTGGGTCTCTGGTATAAAAACATGCTAGCCATTCATTTGTGGGGTTTTTAAAAATTGTTCTGATGATCCTTTTCTCTGCTTTGATATTCAAATGAGGAAGTTTTCCCAATTCTCAACAAAATGTTTCAGGCAGTTTTTGCTTTTCTGCAAAAAGCTGGACCAGGGCCAGTTCTTTCCTTTGGGTTGTTGCACTGGTGCAAACCCTGAGGGAGTTGGGAAATGAAGATAAAATTTGGCCAAGGATTTGAACATTAAAGAAAAATAATTCAATGTGTGTATGAAATCTTCTTGCTGTGTGAGTCTACCCTATCTCTGCAAATTTTGGAATATTTTAGTGCACTAAAGGAATGTTTTACAGCACCACACCTACAATGTACAGTTTCCAGTTATAGTACAGAGTCCCGGCAATTCTGTCACATTGTTTTTCCCGAAGTTAGCACCATAATAGTAAATTTTCCCAGTGAAATGGAGACAGATGTCTCCATGTCTCTGTTGCCCAGCTATAAGATGCAGTGACTGTCACAGAGTTTTACTTTGTCTAGGCATTGGCGCAATAGGGTTGTTCTTTCTAAGCAGGACATATTTCTTGGCTGGGATCAGAGTTCTTAGCACCTCATAAGAGCCAAGATAATTACAGGCTGAACATGACCCCTTCTTACCACCACCCACACTCGCTCTCACCCCTCCCAAACTTTGGCCTTAAATGAGGACAGAACGTCCCATGAGGAAAATCTAGCACAGAACCTGCACCAGACCTTTTCTCCATATTTCTTGATCTCATTACAGCAACTACAGCTGATGCTTTTCATTTTTGCTTGTATCTTCCAGTAACAAAAGTCATCTGTGCTCAGCAGTGCTCTGGTCGGTGCCGGGGAAAGGTGCCCAGCGACTGCTGCCACAACCAGTGTGCCGCGGGGTGCACGGGGCCCCGGGAGAGTGACTGCCTGGTAATGATGTGCACCACCACCACAATGGCTTCAGTCCCTGACACGGCCAGCAGGGCTTTCAGCTGCATGTCCTCTAGCCTTCTTAAGCCCCAGAAGGCCTCCTGAGAGATGCTGACCTGGAGGGTGCTCCAGGGCTTCCCTGCATGGGTGGTTGTGGGGAGGGAAGATGACATGAACTTCACAGCACCCTGAGCTGGTCTTTTCTGACTCTGCCCATGGACCTTCCTAGTGTGTTCCAAACTGCCCAGTGAGCTCAACACTGGTGCAGAGCATCCAAGTGTTTACTGTGGGCAACATGAACAGGTCCCCAGCTGCCCCCACGGTGCAGCAGTTCCCTGGGCCAGCACAGCTTTGCCTTGTGCTCCTTAGCACTAGTCAGTAGTAATCTTGATTTACTAAAGCAAGAACTTGTAAGGGAAGTCAAGAAGTGATGGATCTTCATTTCTTTGCATTTCACCAAACTTCACATGTGAAATCCGGGTTTCCCTTTCTGCTTCTGACTTGCCACAAAAGCACTGTATTTGTGGAGCTCTGGGACAGTGAAGAGAGAAGAAACAAATGGAACTTCTTTAGGGAATAAAGGTCCCATTGCTTTTCCACAAGAGTTTCGGGGCTTTGGTGCATGCCGTGGTTTTAACTCTTCCCCCTGTTTGCACTACACTTCATTGAGAATTAAGTGACATCTCAGAAATCACCATAGAAATCGTTCAACCTGGATTTTATTGTTGTTACCTCTATTCCTGGTTTCCGTTTAAGATGGCTATGATCCCCTTACTGGCTCACAGGGAAGACAGTTACTCTCTCTCATCTGGAAAGCCAGGGGAGAAGAAAGGGAAAAAGAGAGTCATTATTAATTTAATGCAGATTTAGATTGAAAGAACCAACTTGCCCTTCATAAATGCCTGCTAAATTGTTTGTTACCTGCAGCCAAATATAATGGCTTGAGTTTAATATTTAGCCAGAAAATTCAGTAATTGGCAGGAAAGGACTTGATTTGATTTAGGTTATTAAAAACTGGCCAAGAAAAGTACAGTTTGTCTTGATCTGGTTGCTGCTTGTAAGGGAAAATTTTTCTGTCTAAGGCATGCAGATTTGCTCCTGTTCCCACGTGAATCCCAGCAGCTCTCCAGCAGAGTGCCAGGGTTTCTTGTTCAGAAAAATAAAAGCTTATGGTTTCTTTTTTAAAAAAAATACCGAACTCCATTGCCCAGCCTGAAGCAACCTTTCAACTTCAAAGCCTGAGGGACCATCCCTGTAGCTGCTAGGACTTTCCATTAGAGCTAAGCAGGAAGAAGAGGAGGCCATCAGACTGTTTTGAAGACCTGATGTAAAATCAGTGTCACTTTTTAAGGAAAAGGCAGTCTAATGGGTGCTGTTGTTCCATGACAGGCGTGCCGCAAGTTTCGGGATGATGCTACGTGCAAGGATACATGTCCCCCATTGGTCCTGTATAACCCCACCACTTACCAGATGGATGTGAACCCTGAGGGAAAATACAGCTTCGGAGCCACTTGTGTGAAGGAATGTCCACGTAAGTTCATTTCAGCTTGCAGCCCCAGAGGAGGTGGGGCATTGGAGAAAAGGGGGAAGGGTCCTATGTCATCCCTCTGTGTTGTGGTCAGGTGAAAAAGCATTTGTTCTCTTCAGTTTTTGTGGGAACTAAGAACAGGTGTCAAACTGAGCCTCTTGAAACAGACTGCATCCATCACCTTGACTGGTTTTACATCTTTGCATTTTGACTTCTGAAAATTTTTCTCTTGGTGAAAAGAAAAAGAAAGGCGTCTTCTACAAACCATTAAAACAATGACTATATGGGATCAATGCTATGGATTACCAAAGCATGATTAGCTTTTAACTGGTTCTTAATTAGGACTGTTAAAAAGTAATTGATTTTAACACTGTCTCAAGGCCTGTGATCATTGTTTTGTCTACAGATGCTTGCTTTTCCTTTCTTGCCATTCCATTTCCGTATTTTTTTAATCCATCAAGACTTTAATGTTGTTTCATCCTTCTGTGACCATTCCCCTCCTTGCAAAATGGTGATAGCACTGTAGGTTCATCTACCCTCAAATGATGTTTGTGATGTTCATAGTTAATGCCTGTACTTTCCTGAGTGTGCCAAAAGCTCAAGCCCCTTTTTTCTTACAAGTCTTGAAGTGCTTATCTGGCCCTCAAAGCATCCCTCTTGTATTTCAGTCACCTTTGTATCCTTTTTTTTCCCAGACAACTACGTGGTGACAGACCACGGCTCCTGCGTTCGCTCGTGCAACGCCGATACTTACGAAGTGGAAGAAAATGGTGTTCGGAAGTGTAAAAAGTGTGATGGGCTATGCAGCAAAGGTAAAAAAAGCATGAAATAAATCTGTAAGGCTTTGGAATGATAGAGAACTTACTAGGAAAAGTGCAGGGAGTTGTGATCTTAGTTAAGTTCAAATTCAATATAAATAGTTTGGAGATCTGACAAGAGTATTGATCAGGAAGCATGACTGTGGAGCATGTTCTCCAGGTGGGATACACCACAAGTATGGCAGATAAAACTGTGTGTTGTGTGCATGTGTATCTTGCACATCGGCCTTCTCCTCCATTTGTCCTTCTCTGTGTCTCATCAAGGGAATGGAAATGGGACAAAGAGAGAAGGGGATGTGCCAGAGCCTGTGTGCAGAGATGCTCAGACCGGAGCTGCACAGCTGGGCAAGCAGGAAGCAGTTATCCTGTGGCACTTTCTGAAAAGCAAAAATAGGCAAAAGATCTATGAAACTCATCTTAGAGTGGTTGGTTTGACCATACAGGAATTCTTTCTGAACTTGTGGCACCTCCACATTTCTACCCTGCCATGTGACCGGGCTTCACTTTTGTCCCCCTTAACTTTTGTATCTCTCCTTTAACAGTGTGCAATGGCATCGGAATAGGTGAACTTAAAGGGATCCTCTCCATAAATGCCACAAATATTGACTCCTTCAAAAACTGTACCAAGATCAATGGGGACGTCAGCATTCTCCCAGTTGCATTTCTAGGGTGAGTTACCTGCTGGCCATCGAGCACTGAAAGAAAAAGGGTGGGGGAAATCCAGGCTAAGATGTTATTTTCTCAATTTCTCATTCTGTTTGTTTCAGTGATGCCTTCACAAAGACCCTACCTTTGGATCCCAAGAAATTGGATGTCTTCAAAACAGTCAAAGAAATATCAGGTTAGCAGTGAATTTAAGCTGAGGTGTTTTTTTGACTGATACGGCCAAATACACAAATGGGAAGGAGGGAAATTTTTTAAGCACATGAAGAAAAGTGCATGCAAAGTGTTTCTTGTCTCTGAGCTAACAAGGGTCACTCTTAACCAAGGTGGTCAGCAGCACATTGCCAGCATTACACCCACATAACCCATACTGGTCTTCCATCCAAGGTGTGTGGTTTGGCCAGAACATCCCTTCTGCTGAACTGTCAGCCCTAGAGAAGAGTAAGAGCAGTGGAGATCCCCAGCCACCCAAGAAGCATGTGGTGATGCAGAGGCGTGCCACTCCAGCTAAAAAAAGCCAAGTGTGTTTCTATTTGTGGAAAACCTTTCAGCAGCTCCTTAGGGAAGCGTGCTCAGTGGCTTGCGTCATCCTTATGGAGACACCCTCTCCAGCCAGATGAGCTCTTCCTTGGGGTCAGTGTGTCTCCATGAGCACAAAGCAGCCAGCAGAGCACTCAGCCACCGTCTTGCACCAAGTATCAATTAAAAGTAATTGCGTTCAACCCATTATGCAATGAATGTGATGTTGGGGCTGGGTCTACAGGCATGACTCCAGTTCTCCTTTTCTTCCTCTCTCACCTGTGTGGTTCCATTCAGGGTAGCAATGACTTAACTGCAGAACTTCATACAGCAACCTGCAATTTTCCAAATTCTCCCCTTCCTCGCAAATGCCTCAGCTGAGTGGGGAATTCTGTTTGCCTCAGAAAATCAACTACAAGTAGCTATTCTGCTCTGTTCCTGCTTTTCAGTTTTCCTCTTCCTTGAGGTTGGCTGAACAATGGGGTGGGGTACTGCCTTTCTCCCACAGATCCAGAGTCTGCAGCCTCTCAGCCAGGGTATCTACTGGCAAGAGCTGGTGACTCAGTGTGGCAGGATGTGCAGCTCACCGATACACTCTGTTGCACTCCTAAGCCCTCATGGTGGGCTAAGAAGTAAACTGTTTATTAAACAGGGTTTAAAAATATCTCCTTGCTCCCTAAAATGTCATGTTAGACTTTGAGATCCTTCAGATAAGCATAGGGAAAGTACAAGCGCCTTCTCCTGGTGCAGGATTTGCTACAGGAGAAGGTTCTGCTGCCAGTACTAACGGTGAGTTTATTTCCATTATGTTTATTTTTTAATCTTCTTTTCCTCTTGCAGGATTTCTGTTAATTCAAGCCTGGCCTGAGAATGCTACTGATCTCTATGCTTTCGAAAATCTGGAGATTATACGAGGCAGAACAAAGCAACAGTAAGTAAATCATGCGCCACAGCCGCTCTAAGAGAAACCCTGTTTTGAGCTGCTCTTGTCTGAGCACACCAAGGTTGCAAGCACTGTGAGGCTCAGGTGTCCTAAAACTGATGCAAAATGGGGCAAACCCTGCAAGGAGTAGAGCACCATCTCTGTAGCATAGATAAAGTGCTCTGGGAGTAAAGACCCTCAGCTCTGTGCCATGTATGGAGGGCTGACCTGAGCCTGCTTTCAGGACCAGGGTTTCCCCACCATCCTGGAAGCACAAGCCGGACAGAAACTGCTCTTTACAGTCTGGGGTAAGTCATAATGTGATCAGGAGCACTATGGGAGTTGAGGTAGCTGGGCAGTCGTGGATGGAGGCTGCCAAGCAGTGCAGACATCAGCTATGCTTCCAAGCGCCCTCCTAGTCTTGCCCCAGGAGGAAGAGTGACTTGGTGGACAAGCACAAAATAAAAGCTGCTTTACCTATAGCCATTGTTCCACATCATTTACTTATCAGAACACGTGTGTCCTGACAGTTTTAGCCTAAAAAGCCCTTGCAAAAGCAGATGTGAGTATTGCAGTTGTTATGTAATAGGCACGGCAGGTACATGGCATTAAGTTTAGAAGGTTGAGCAGAACCTTGTTTGTAGAAAATGCAGTTCACAGCAGGATGCATTTTACAACTAAAAGAAAAAGATGCTGAGTAAATCCTGCTTACTAATTACCTTTCTTCCATGGTTTTCCTATTTGTCCCTCTCCATTTTAGTGGCCAGTATTCCCTTGCTGTCGTTAACTTGAAAATACAGTCCCTAGGGCTGCGCTCCCTCAAGGAAATAAGTGATGGAGATGTTGCCATTATGAGGAACAAGAACCTCTGCTATGCTGACACCATGGACTGGCACAGCCTGTTTGCAACTGAGAGCCAGAAAACGAAGATTTTACAGAATAGGGATAAAAATGAGTGTGGTAAGTGAGTGCTGCATTCCTGCTCACCATCAAAGCTCGTGCTATAATTCCAGAGAAAGCTTTCATTTTCTTGATTCAAGCGAGGCTTTTTTCTTCATGTTTCTCTGGCTACAAAATTCATCTCTGGCTACAAAATTCACCACTTAATAAAAGTGGTGAGGGAAGAGTGGGATTTTTTTTTTTCCCCCACCAAAATGTGGACTTTGAGGTGTCCAGCAAATCAGGAGCTTCTTCACTCATATGAGCATAGTGAAGCCACATCACATGAAGGACACAAAAGCTAACTCCTAAACCTGGCCTTTTTTAACAAGGTTGAAGCTGTTGTTCAACCATACTGCTGTTGACTGCAGTGGTCCCTGGGCCAAAATCTGTTTCTTTTTGCAGACTATGAATTTGCTATATTTTAGAAATTTGTCATAGAAATACAGAATGGTTTGGTTGAGAAGGGACCTTTAGAGGTCATGTAGGCCAACCCCTGTGCTGTGGGCAGTGATGCCTCTCACTAGACCAGGTTGCTGAGGGCCCCATCCAATCTGACCCTGAATTTTGACGGATTAGGCATCCACCA
Source organism: Serinus canaria (assembly GCF_022539315.1). Lineage (NCBI taxonomy): Eukaryota > Metazoa > Chordata > Aves > Passeriformes > Fringillidae > Serinus > Serinus canaria. The sequence continues at coordinate 53,401,102 of NC_066315.1, read as the reverse complement.
ATTCTCTATGCAACTGGCGTCCCACCACATTGCAGCTAAGTCTTCATTGTATCCAAAAATCTGTCTACTCTTTTCATTTAAAAGCATTTTCCCTTGTCCTGTCACTATAGACCTTGTTAAAAAGTTGTTATAAGTGCCCTTCAAGTACAAAAAAGCTCCAATAATGTTTCTCCAGAGCTGTCTCTTCCCCAGGGTGGACATCCCCAGCTCCCTCAGCCTGACTAAACTTTATTATACATCTGTTAAGCTGTCACAGAGGAGATCATTCTTATTTTGAATGGCCAGAAATCACTCAATCTCAGGCTTTGGGATTTAGAGAAGCATGATTAATCCTCTTCCACTCTACCAGAACCATTCATATCTGTTTTGGAACAGGCTAGGGAAACCAGTTGGTCAGATGGAGTGAGAATGGAGAGTTTGACCTCTCTGTTGCCTTGACATTCATGACTTTTCTTGTGCCTCTTTCTCTCTCAGCTGCTGCCAAGCATGTTTGTGACCCCCTGTGCTCAGATGTAGGCTGCTGGGGCCCAGGGCCCTTCCACTGCTTCTCCTGCCGGTTTTTTGATCGTCAGAAGGAATGTGTGAAACAGTGCAACATCCTGCAAGGGTAAGGTGTCTCAGGACTGCTTTAGGCTTTGGTGATGGCGTGGGGGTTTTGGTTTTTTAAATGTGTTGTAGCTAGAAAGAGAGCAAGAAGCTGGGTCTCTGGTTGCATGGGATTGCCCTAGCTTGCAGAGATGTGTGGACACAGTACCTAGCTAAGGTACCTCTCCTTCCCCATGCAGTATTGCTTAGGAGTTTGCTCCTGACATGATGACTGCTAAGAAAACACCCACAAGGACACTATCTGGAGGCCCAAGGATGCCTTGGGCTTCCTTCCCATACAAAAGAAAGGAGTTTAAAGCTCAGTCTGTGGCTGTCATGTCAAGTACACTGTGTGAAAGCCAGAGCCATTTAGAATCTCTGGGAGCTCAGACATCCCCAGAGCCAGGACTTCACTGCTTGGTAGACTTCCTTCCTCTTGTATTTGCTCAGATGAGCAGCTCACCCTTGCAGTTTGCAAAATTGCAGTCAAGGGAGATTGAGCTTTCATCTGAAAAAGACTGAGAGCAGCAATTTCAGACAAAATTATTGCCTCAGCCTCACTCAGGACATGGAAAAAATATTGCTGCTTTGTGTGTCAATTCAACAGGTTGATGGAAAAGGCATATCTAGCAGCAAAATTACAAAGTCTGACTTTTAAAGCTCCTGAGTATTAAACAAGTACTTGTCAGGGTGCTAATGCCTCTGATGTTTGTATTTCTCTAGTGGTTTGCAGTTTAGCAGCTGTCTTTTTTTAAAGTGAATTCCCTCCAGCAGCTATTATAACCTGAAGGGCAGATCAGGGCATTATTTTGTGTCAAATGATGGGTAGATTTAGTTTAATTAATAACACCATTACTTGAAGTGGAACAGCTTTATTGCTATTAAAACCATCTGTTCCCAACTTTCATATTTTAATGATTCATTGTGTGTTGTAGAGAGGACATGAATTTAATTATCAGTGCCTTGCTGTTTAACTTTCCTAATTATTATTTGTAGCCTTGGAATCACTTGAACTGTTTTTGCTGATCTCTTTGCATCACTACCATTTAAAAGCCTCTAGAAATGGTTGTGAGTATTCTGTGGCATTAGCTTAAAAGGGAAGGTAAACTAATTTGTAGTGTGCAATCTGGAGTGCCATGTGTTTCACTGTCAACCAAATTTCCCTTACTTTTACACCCTCCTGGTTGCACTGAGCAAGTGCTACTGGTGTAGCCAAGAGGGTCCTTCCTCCTGTCTCAGTACCATTATCATCTCAGTCTAATGTGGAAAAGTCTGGAAAAGGACAGAAGACCCCAATTTATCACTTGCTCTTATTTCTAAGGTTTAATTGCTCTTTTTTTTTTTTTTTTTTTTTTTGTTGTTTTCCAGGGAGCCAAGAGAGTTTGAAAAGGACTCCAAGTGCCTCCCCTGCCACCCTGAGTGCCTGGTGCAAAACTCCACCATGTACAATGCAACCTGCACTGGACCTGTAAGAGCAGATTCATCTTAGCAAACCTGAGCCCCAGATCACATATTAATCTGTATTTCCCATGTTCAGATAATCCTGAGGTCTCATTTTAACCCTATTTGAGGTGAAGCAGAGAATGGGAGTGGTTAGAAGTCAAGATCTTGGGGCAAGGGAGCAGGATGGGAAACCTCAAGGTATTAGTTTTATTTTCTGACAGTAATCCACAGTCACAGACATTGTAGAGTCTCTTAAATTTTTAAAAAATATTAAATTTTGTATTTTTTTAAAAAATACTTAACTTTGGCAAATATGGCCAAAATTTGAGTAACATGTAACCACTCAACTTCCAAGTTGGTGTGAACACATTAGTTCAAACTCAGATCTTAATTGCAAAAGTCCAGTTCTCTCTTTTTTCTTTTTTTTTTTTTTTGAGATCCAATCTCCTTCTTCCATCACAGGCCCACCTCTGTGTTATTTAGTCCAACTCTTTAAACACCTCTTGCCACCACCAGCAGCCTCAGAGTGTTTGACCCGTGCTCATTGTCGTGGCTTAGGAATGGTACTCCCCAGCTTAGTACTCCCACCGAGACTTTCCAAATGACAAGCCACTCACTCCCTCCCTCCCCCTCTTCCCCTGTGGCAGGCTGGAGGGGAGAATTGGGGGCATAAGAGGGGAAAATCATGGGTTGAGATAAGAGCAATTTACTGGAAACAGCAATGAGATAAGAAAGGGAGCAGTAACAGCAACATTAGCAACAGTGTACAAGAAAGGTGAAGGATTCTCATGTAATTGCTCAGAACCAGCATTACCCCACTGTTCCCTCTGTCATGCTTGCTCAACAAGAAAGAACCCCTTCTCCCCAGAAGAAACCCCTTCCCCCTGCCCCTGGGGGAAGGAGGTATACATGAGGGGGTATAGAATAACCCCCATGTCCTAGCCATGCCTCTCCTGGCTACTGCAAAAATTAACCCTGTCCTGTCAAGAGCAAGGACACCCATCATCAGTTTGAAGAGTCACTGCTCAGTAATGTGAAGCATTTCCATCCTCCCTCCTAGCATCACAGCCTCAAGGATGTTATTTACATTATAAACTCCTTCAGGCAGTCACCCCCTGTTCCATTTTTGCCTAGCACCTAGTAATCAGTCTATTATAGTGGCCCTTAGACATTACAGTGATTAAAATAATCTTCCTATAGCATGTCTTACTTTTGTCCCACTGCAACCAGCACTATGGATCTGGTCTGGTTTTTCTCCACAGTAGAATTTGGCCCAGAATTGCTGGTTCCCCTGCTTTAAAATATTTAGGTCATTCATGGTGCTGTTACAGTCTTAATAAAAACAGTTCTGTCAAAAATGGCTGAAGGCAATGCCTTTAAATACAAACTAAGTTCTTTTCAAAGTGGAAAAAAAAATGCATGGACCCCTTGGGTTGCCTTCATCATCCTATGCTTCTTCCTAACAGAGGAAAGAACCTGTACTGAGAAACCAGAAAGATAATGATTTGATTCCATTTTTTCAGGGAGGTACCAGGAGGTCTATACCCACTATTTTAAATTATGTGACAGTAGATTGCACCAGGTAGCAACCAAGCTGTCTGCTTTTCAGCTAACCCCTTATCAAGGTGTCATTACATTCTTCCCCATTTAAAATGCAAAATGCAAGTTTTCCAACCAGACAGAAGGCAGAGGTGAAAAAGAAGCAACATTATAATGCAAGAAAATATTAGCTTTAAGCAACAGGAGCTGTCTTTTGTATGGTCCATCCTGCAAGACCAACTGCTTGCAAGAATATCAGGTAGCAAGGTAATAAAACCAGACAATGCTGAAAACTTCCAGTAAAAGGCATTTAGATTTATCTTCTGAGTTTCCTCCTGAATAAGCTGATGTAAAGGCATTATAAACAAGTTGTTTCTCTCTGCAGGGCCCTGACAATTGCATGAAGTGTGCCCATTTTATAGATGGCCCCCACTGTGTGAAATCCTGCCCAGCAGGGGTTCTGGGTGAGAATGACACCCTCGTCTGGAAATATGCTGATGGGAATAATGTTTGCCAGCTTTGCCATCCAAACTGCACTCGGGGGTGAGTAAAACCTGGGACTGAATGGGGACAGGGAAGAAAAGAAATAGAGAGAGAAACAGCTTGTCTCCAGCTCTTTCTCCTCCTGACAGTCCCATGTCAAACCACTGAGAAGAACTGGCAGGGAGCAAGAGAGGTCAGGAGAGCATGGTTAAAGTAAGCAGAGTGTGGCAAACTATTTAAGTAGGAAAAGGTCAGTGATACTTTGTCTTTATGCAGAAGGAAAGAAAAAAAAATAGTTTAAGGGATTTGAAACAGGCTTGTTTGATAACTTGAAATAATTTTACAGGACTCATCCACCAGTGATGCACCCTTTTTTTCCCACCTGGCTTTTTGCTGTGTTCTCTGGTTTTGAGAGGAGCATCAGTGACATCTGGTGGATGCTGGGTTCCCAGGGCCCATTTTTCTGTGCACCTTTCAACTTTCAGGAGGGAAATCCTGGTGGGATAACACAGTGGTTTTCTTTTTTTCCTTCTTTCCATACGCTAGCACTTGGTCTGAGTTTAAAGCCTTGTGTGTGTGGCTTTTTTAACAGGAATCACAGGAAATCCAATCTATATGAGCCATTTTTTCCTCATTTGGGAACAGCTTAAACTGCAACCTGTAACAATGTGTTTAACCTACATAATAAGTAATAATGATCTCCTCTCCTGATTTCCAACCTACAGAAAACATGGGATGCATGGGGAAAGGTTTTAGGGTTTGGGAGCTGGTTATTGGACTGTGATGCTTTCAGAACAAAAAGCCAGCCCATGTTTGGTGTATTTTCCTTCACAGGCCTCTGCTTTTTACCCTGCAAATTTGTCTGATCCAAAATCCTTCTATAATATGCCCGTAATAATTGTTGAAAGAGAGGAATTGTGACATATTCAGACCAACCATCACATTGTGTACTAGCTAATCCAAGTGCCAGTTCCCCACCCTCATGGGAAAAAGGAGATGAAGGGTGGAATCAGTAAGGAACAGCCCTTTCCAGTGCTCATAGTGCAATTCAGTGCAATGGATTTCAGACAGTAGTTACACCAGCCTGCTGGATTTGCCACGGTTTACAGCCATGGCCCTTGCTTTTTCTATAGTCACACACACGTGGCTTATCGGGGCTTCCCATTGCAAGCCCAGGAAGAAAGTTCCTCAGCTGAAAAGGGATCATAATAAAGTTGCTCTTTATTAATTACTTCAGTAGTCCCTGCTGATACGAACTGGCCACAGTGGTCTGATAGCCTCCTTCTTACTGGCCACATGGCAATGCAGCTGATTAGTGGAATAGTGCAATGAGTAACCACACCCGAACAAGGCTTTCTTTTCACTGTGCAGCCTCGGTAGTGAGGTCGAACTCTAGCTTTGAATGCAGATTTGGAGAACATAATTTGCCAGACAGGGATGCAAAACAAGTCACACAGTGGCTCTCAGTGCACAAGCAAGTTCCCCAAGCAGAATTGATCAGAGAAATCAATTCCTGCCTCGCTTTAGCAGTGGATGGGGGAACCACAAGAGTCAGGCAGGAGATGAGGTTACAGTAAGGAGACTTTTTTAAAATGAGGGTTACCCAACATATGCCTCAGTGTATTTGGCCCTGTATTATTAAGGCAGAACATAAAAAGTAGTATCAATTTCATCTTTCACATGAAAGAGCTGAGCTGAGTTTGCATCAGTTACATTTTGAACATGCTCAATAGCCCAATTCAAATTGATGCCCAAATGTGGCAGATGAAATAGGCTGTATCCCTGAAGGGCTCAAGAGAGCTAGAAGGAGGTAGTGTTGCAATATTTGCTATACAGATGAGACATCTGTGGCCATGGATGAGTAGGGAGCCAGGGTCAGGGTTATAATATGGGAACATGCAGTCAGGCACAGCATTGTCTCTCTGAAGGCAATCCATCAGCAATGCCCTTTCTCTTCACGCCTTTCCCTCATTTTGCTGTGGGAATGGATCTGTTCAGCAGTGGGTGGAAAACATCTGTCTCACAAAGCTTTTGCATCCTTAGAAACCACAGTCTCAGCGATTCCTGCATGACAAGAAACAACAACTTCATTTCTGTCCCTGTCCAATTTCACGGCTAGAGCCCACAACATCTTATCAGCATGATTAAGTGTGCTGACTTCAGTAGTCATGCAAGCAAGGGTTTCCAGGATCACTCTCTGTTTTTCTTATTTGAAGAAGCTTCAAGTAAAAGACTTCTCTTCCCAGCTGAGTTTTGTCAGGAATTTCATTTTTTCGATTTAGGTTTGCATACTGGTTGCACATTGCTTCTTTTGCAATGCCATGAAGAATCCCTTTGAGTCTCATTTTCTTTGTTGAGTCCATTTTTCAGCCTTCATTAGGAAACAGAATGAAGGATGTTTTCTCCTGCTTAGCTCAAAAGACCTCTTCTCTCCCAATTCTGTATTCTCTTGGGGATTTTGTACGCAAGCTTCCTTTTGCCCTACCTCTAGTGCAGCTGAGAATTATATGCTACGATAAAGAAAGCAACATCTCAAAAGCCCTGGAATTACCCCATATGTCCATCAGTTAAAGACACTCACCTTCTTAATTAATCTGGTCAGTGGTGAAGGATTTGATTTTCCCTTGCCAGTCTCACAGAGTACAGGAGATAAACTCAGATGCGGCCACTGGAGTGGATAAGCAAGGAGGAGAAGAAGCCACCACTGTAGCCAGTACCACTGGCTGGCACATCCCAGCTCCATCCACAGTTGCTATCAACACTCTGTGCCTCACCAGTCTTCATTTTAAATGCTAGGGGATTTTTGGGGGAAATGAGAAAGTGGCCAGGGGATCTGAGAGGGAAGGCTGCAGAAGCACAGCACAAATTCTATGCCTTTGTCACTCTTGGAAGGTTACCTAGAAAGAAAGGATAAAGTAAAATTTTTGTAAAGTTTAAAAATATTTTAAAATGGTTTTCCATTTCTTTTATGGTTGTGAAGTAACTTAGGCTGTTATAGTGTGAGTCCCCTCTGAAAGACCATCAATCATAACAACTTGACTGTATTACATCAAATTAGAAACTATAGGTCAAGGAGAAAGTTGTTAAAATCTTGATGGATTTAGGAAATAAACAGCTGTGTCTGCTCCAGCACAAGTAATATTTACATAGATGGGTAAAATGAGTAGTTCAGGATGAAGCAGTTTTCAGGAGCTGTACACAGAACTAATTTTCCAATAAGTAGAGAAATATATTAAAGGCTACAACTGCTGTTATACTCCTCTCATATATCCATAAGATCTTGAGTTACTTTATAACATAAGGTCACATTTGTCATTTTGGTTTCTGTAAGCTGAAGAAAAATTACTCAGGAATGAAAAACATGATTGTTTAGATTCCATAAAATCTGGGTTACTTATGTAGGTGTCATCATAAAATTCCACATTAAGAAGATATATAGTTATATATAGTCCTGGAGGGATAATCCTTATGGGCTTTGTTTCATCTCTAACTTGTGAAATTAATCAGAAAACCAAGTGGGATTTGAAAAGCAGAAATTGATCTCTCTATTTCTTCTCAAACACCTTTTTACTTTATCCTACAAGACTTGATATTGATGGATTTTTGTGGGAAAAGGAAGTCCCTTCTGATAAAAATCTACAGTTCTCCTGATGTGTAAGAGATGCGTAAGAGAAGAACTGATCAGTCATTTCTCAGACTCTAGCTACAATCCCCTCAGCCAGTTTTGTTTTCTGTTAGGAAGCACATAGAGAACATGCGATCCTAAAGTAGCATGGCAAACCAGAACTTTGAGGAAGAGATACTTTGAGGGACAGTAGTCATATTCTGAAATTAGGTAAGGTCTTCTAATTTCACATTCTTATCAAGAGCAGCTGCACATGTTTTGTTGTGTTAGAAACTCATGTCCAGGAGGTCGACCATGACTGGATGAGGTCTGGAGTCCTAGATAAGTTTTCCATTGAGCACCTGAAGAGAGAAGCCCAAGGCAAGATCTGCCCCCTGGGATGATAAGCAAGCTGGTGGCTCTGCTCTGCAGGTGCAGCCTCTCTGTGCTTAGTTACACAACTGAGCAAACAAAGCAAGCTGTATGCTGGTAGGAAAGCTATCAAGGCTGAGGACCCGGAATCCGGGAATTGGTATGCAGAGCACTTCCAGCATGTCCAGGACACCAGGATGCACATTCTTGCATGGGAGCCCAGTGAACTTACAAGACCTTCCAGATGCTGGGTCTTGGAGCACTGTGTTGGCCCAGAAACAAGACAAATACACAAGGGAAGATCCAAGTAATGAAAACAAACAAACAAACGAACTAAAACCCAATAAAATGAGTAGCTGCTTCACCTCTTCCTTCCCCAGACCCAGTCCAAGTTACGAGAGAAGAGCTGCAACCCTACCTGGCATTTTGAAATTTTTTTTGGGTTCCTTCTGTCAGTGAGAGGGATTCCAGAGCAGTTTTCCTGGCATGGGCTCACTCCTTACCCCCTACTTGACCTCCTCTGGAATTGTTTTGGGATGATCCATTTTCTTTAAGTCAGCACAGGGAGCGGATACCACAAACTGGACTTTAGTCCTTTCCTGTGCTGTGTTTTCTAGAGGTGATGTCACCCTCTCAGTAATGCTCTCCTTCCTCAGCAGACACCACAAAGACCACAATTCCCATGAAGAGCATACATCTTATAGCCCAGCAGCACTTGGGGAATGCACTTCACCTCTCACACTCATTAGACCATCAAGTGAATGCAGTCACTGTGTTTTCATCTGTGGCTTTTTTTTTTTTTTTTTTTTTTGTCACTGCCCTGCCAAAATTTTGAGCATTTTAAACTCAAATGGAGCGTGAATGACTTGCTAGTAGAGTTCCTGGCTCCCTGGATAACAATTTGTACCTGTTTATATTACCAGTAGCATTAGATTTTGGATTCTAAAGGAAAAATACTATGGACACATGCCAACAAACTGTAGCCCGAGAGAGTGCTGTCAAGTCCCATTTTTTGATGGAAGTCTGTGTATCTGCTACCCAAGTTTTCCATTAAAATAGAAAGTCTGGAAATTGAAATCTTTACCTTGTCAGGAAACAAGGATTATGCAGGAGGGTCTGCAATGACATGTTTCCACATGTATTTCTGTCTGTGTAGGAGGAGGAGGCTACTTCTGCCCTCCTCCACAGTCAGCCCTGGGTTCAGCACAGAGATAGGGAATCCATGAATTTTATGTATTCATGTCCTCCCCCATTTCTACCACATGCTAAAAATTGTTTTAAAACATTCTTTAAACTAAGTATGCAGCATAGCTATTTCTCTAGATAAAAAATTCTGGGGCAAGGTTGTTGACTGATATTTAATGAAGTGTATGACTATTATAAATTCCTGTGTTAACACTTGGACTGCTCTGAAACATAAACTTTCAAATCAGTAGCACTCTTCTTAGTTGGAATTACAGAAGTATGTAGGCCAGAGCTACTATGTTTGTAACATTCATTTGTTTTTACAGGTGCAAAGGGCCAGGTCTTGAAGGCTGTCCAAATGGGTGAGTATTTAATTTGCTACAATTAATGGCAGAGCTGGAAGGAATGTGTGTGTGTGTGTGTGTGTGTGTGTGTGTGTGTGTGTGTGTTTACATTTCCACACTGGACACTGCAAGGCTGGGACTAAAGTCTTTGGCTGTTTACAGGGAAGTGACAGATTAGAGCAGGCTCAGAGCTATAAAAATGGTTTAAAGAATTGAGAAATATTGCTCTTGGCACAAGACTTCAAAATCTTGTTCTACCTACAATTTTTGTCAAGGTGAGACCAGGCATATGTTACTGAAGAATAAAAGGAGGGGATGGAAAAAGAAAGGATTGAGGGCAGAGGGAGATATGTTTAGAACTGATACAATTACCTGTGTTACAGGAGACACAGAGATGCAGGTCTTTAGGTCTTTTAGGTCTTGTCCAGAGCTGTGATCTGTACATTTCCAAGTACTGTGTGCCCAGATGGATTCTTATTTGTCACACTCAGACTAGATCTTATATCACACTGTTTGGCTTCATGATGTGCTCAAGGTCATGCAACAAGCAAACAGTCTTCTCTGACTGGGAGAGAGAGATTTTGTTTCTGGCCACAAAGTCATGCTATGGCAAGATAAATTCAGCCTAGAAGTACTGTTAAAAACTGACTGCATTTAATAGTAATCCCTGGGGCAATTTAGAAAAATGCTGGGAAGAATCTCTAAGTACAGACCAAAAAACAACCTTGGAAAACAGGTTTTCCTTTTCAACTTAAATTTGCAATTACCCAAGCTCTAGTAAAGAGGCAGCAATCTGTGTCTACAGTGGGAATGGTACACAATGCCTGTTTCCAGACATTTGTACTTGTAAGGAAGACCGATGATCTGACGTTCACGGTGACCCTTACAGTGTGCCCCCTTCTCCCCACCATAATGGGGGGATATCAGCTGCATTGCTGGCATCACAGCTGTGGATGCCTTTCTGAGAGGCCTTCTCTCCACATGCTTCATGGCTCTGATCACACGTGGGCTGCCCACAGCTGGCACGCATAGGCATCACAGATCTGATGCTCATGTGCTTGGTGGGTTTGTTGGAGGGAGGAGAAATCCCCTCACTTAAGCTATGAGGATCAGTTCCAATTGTGAGTTTGAGGGAAGAATGAAGACTTGTAGTTTTAAGCCCAGATGGAAATTAAGTACCACTTTGAACAGATTACTGGATGAGGAACTTAAAAATACAGGTGCCCAAGAAGTCTGAAATGTCCAACAGGCTTATGTGCGCATCCAGAGTTTGTGTTTGATCAAACATAAGGCTTCCTGCAACCTCTCTAGGGCCTCTTTAAAGTCTGACACCTAAGAATCTTTTTCTCTTTCTGCGTGCCCCGCTGTGTTGCAGCTCCAAGATCCCCTCTATCGCAGCGGGCGTTGTGGGAGGGCTCCTGTGCCTGGTGGTGGTGGGGCTGGGCATCGGCCTCTACCTGCGGAGACGCCACATCGTCCGGAAGCGCACCCTGCGCCGCCTGCTGCAGGAGAGGGAGGTGAGCACTGCCTGCACCCTGCTCCACCTGGCCCACTGGGTGTCCTCCTCCTTGTGCCAGGGGATTAAAGCACCCTGCATCTGTGTCCTGCATCCTGGTAGCTCAGCAATCCCTTGGGATGGGGAACGCGGCGGTTGCCATGCCGCTCGGGAAAGGAGCGGCATGCACCTAACGCCTTCTCAATCTCAAATCTGATCCCTCTGCATATAACTTGCAAAATATTTCAGGGATTTGGATGTCTCAATCCCAAAGAAAGTCATTGAGATTACCTACTCAGAAAAAACTACAATGAGGTGCAATGTGTTTGCTGATCCATACTACTTTCCTGTGTAGACTTTCAGCCTCAAATTGTGTGTCTCTCCAGACAAGCCTTGGGGCTCCTGTGGCAGTTTGGGGTGCTTGTGCAAATATCTCCCCCCTTGATCAGGTGCATGCCTGATCCTGTGGAAAAAAAGGAGAGGAGGGAAAGGAATTGAGGAAGTGTTTGTGTCTTCTCTTTGGTTTGTTTTTAGCACAAAAAGCCCACAAAGCCATCAAAGTGAATGGTTCACCCTGTTGGGCATGAACAAGGTTTCTGCATTGCTCTTTGTTTTTGTGTGCATTACAGCATCACCCTCTGGATACCTCATAGACAGCAAAATTCCTAATCCTGGGTGGAAGCTGCTCTTTTGTGGTTAGCCCCCTTCTCTTTCTAGCCTGGTTCTAGTAAATTAGCCAATTGTTTTTAACATTCTGCTAAAATCCCAATTGCAGCGTCGTATTGTACTTGCCAGCTTTGCAGAGTCAGCTGCTAATATCCTTAAAAAAAAGGAAGAAAAAGATAAGCTGGCTTGTTTTTCATTGCACTGTGAAACTATATTTTACATACTGCTGTATTCTGCAGTTGTGGTAGTAGAGTTCAATTTCTGCTCAGCTCATATTGTACCCTCTGGACTCCTCAAAATGAGGATATTTCATCACAGCTGAGAGGGTGCTGGTCCTCTAAAATCAGATTGAATCTAGCTAAATATGGTTTCATTTGAAGAAAAAGGAAGAGGAAAAACACCGAGGAAAAAGCTGACTTATGCATCATAAAAGCATTAAATATCTTTGGAGGGCATTACTGCTGTTTGCAATAAGGCTAAGATAAAATTTTGAAAGAATCAATAGGCAATTCAACATCCTTTTTTTTTGAGGAAAGAACCACTGTCAGAGTTTCAATTGCTGCTTGTACACTGCATGATCTGAGGGAACTACTGGTACCATGGGAATTTTATCCAGTTATACAAGAGCAGACATGAAAGGTTGCAGGTGATTCTTGCCCATTATTTTAAGCATTTTAATAATTTATTCACAAGTTCAAAACAAAAATAATCTCCTTTAGCATCTGTGGTAATTACATGATTTTTCATGCCGTGTGTTTCAAGGCTTTGAAGTCATAGCCTCCATTTGAGAAGAGGTATTCCTTCATTCTCCTTCAAAATGGCAGCTGCCACTCCATGCTTGATTTTTGGGGCAGGTATTTATTCCTGCAAGTCAGAGCAGAATTATCTTCCCAAAAACTTCACATGGAATCAAATGCTCATTATTTCAAAGGAAGGATTTGTTTGCTTCCCCAAAGTGGTCAGCCTTCCAGACTGTGTAACCTAACATCATCTTCTCTCTGCACCAGCTTGTTGAACCACTGACACCCAGTGGGGAGGCACCAAACCAGGCTCATCTGAGAATTCTAAAGGAAACAGAATTTAAAAAGGTCAAAGTTTTAGGCTCTGGAGCTTTTGGCACTGTTTATAAGGTAAGATCATTGTTTTTCTATTCTCCTTTTTATCCTGCTCCCTCCTGCAGAAGCTGCCCAAACAAAGCAAGAACTGGGAGCTTCAATCATTGTATAGATATTTTTTTAAACTAGATTTTATAACATGTATCTATCTATTGAAGGGTAGAGAGATTACTAATCATCATTAGTTTTGTTAGAAACTGGTTAACAGGAGAAGTTTTACATAAAACGTTGCCAGAATCACACTGCTGATCCTGGAGAACAAAGATCATGACTTAAAAACTACCACAGTCAGATACACCCCACTGTAAATATTAAGAAGAAAAAGAAATGCATTGTGGTTAGCTCAGTGCAAAACCATTTTTCTGTGTCATCTGGGATCTTTTTATAATGTTCAATCATTCTTTCATTAGAACTGATTCAGATGTGTGAAAGTGTCTGCACACCTTCAGTTGTGTAGGTTCCCAAGTTAATTTTTCTCTTGGTGTTTGTTTATCCTCTGTGCTTCTTCATTAAGTTCCTCCTTTTGTTCAGGATATGTGTTTCAGGCTTTTCCATTAACTATCAATTCCTATATTTCTTTATAAAGCCCTGTATTCTGAATCAGGCTTCCAGCTATGATTAGGAACTTCAGGGGCACAAAAAGATGTAAAGCACCTGCACTGCTGGGGGTTTCAGGAGCATGTCCTCCCAGTGCCACACTGCTGACCTGCCCCCTGAGTGGCCTCCTGACACTTTAGATGTAGAGCACTGCACCAGTGGGGCATAGACTTCCCTACCACTGCATGTTTAGGACTGGATTATTTGTACAGCATAGGTGCCATCTGGTTTTAATGAGAAAATGCTAATTATTTTCATCCCATGATTTATAAATTGGAAGTGACAAGGTTTTGCACATGCAGTTGCTGTGAAGCTCTAATTAGTTAGATTTCCATCCACAAATGATGCTCTTTATGCATCTCTTGGGCTATTTACACAGGCATAGTAGTGAACATGGTTTTTTCAAGTAAGTATGGTAGAGGTGACTGAAAAAGAAGTACCACCCCATTAAAAGGAATTTGGTAATACCCACAAGAAACACTTTTGGCATATTTTTGTTGTCTGCCATGTCTTTCCATTGCTCAGAATATCTAAGTCTACTCAGAAGATGTAAAATATATATGTAACTGTGAGAATTAACCTGTTAGGTATGAGACTGAATAACTTTGTGTACTTCTTTTTGGTAGGGACTTTGGATCCCAGAAGGAGAGAAGGTTAAAATTCCTGTTGCTATTAAAGAGTTGAGAGAGGCTACATCACCAAAAGCCAACAAGGAAATACTTGATGTGAGTTTTCATGTTTGTTTTCTCAAGTTGCCAGTGGTCTGTGGATTTTCTTCTCTAAAAGCTAGAGGGGTTTCAGGAATTTGTGTGAGAAGAAATATTTTGCATCCTAAGCTCAATTGTCCATCTAGAAGTTCTGCACTTTGCAGCCCAGTCTGTGAAGTGCTTTTGTGTCTCTTATGAGCCCAGTCCCAATACAGATTTTATACTCGTGGGGGAGCACCTAAGGAGTAGTTAGGACCATACATTTACAACTAATTCTTTTTTTTTATTCTGATATTTCAGGCCTTAAGCTGTAGCTTTCATTGTCATTATGGTGGTACAACTAAGCCAAATAACAACAGACCTAATGATTTATGCATTCTGCGGATTGTCATAAACTAGTTGCTTGATTAAATAGAATTAAATTAACTATAAATCCAAAATAAAATTTTAAAATGTCAGCTGTCTGATTTCTCTGCCATAGAATGCAAGCAATTATCTCACCTTCTGACAGAAGCTTGGGATTTGTACTTTATTGTTTGGATATAGCTCACAGCGTCAGAAAACAGGAGAAAATGCTATGATACACTGATTTAGGAGTTCATAAATGTTTGAGTTTACAATGAGTGAGCCAGAGTCCTAAATACAGAGTTTCCTGAACCTGAAGTTTATGAAAACCTTAACTAGATCCAAAGCCATGGAACATGCAGCACCAAGGATATATAAATTTGTGTACAAGGAAAAGAGACTGCTGACTGAGGAGAGGAGCACTCAGAAGTTCAATGTAACTTCAGATTTCCCATGCTGCGGTTCAGTCTTAAGCAACAAGAAGAGTTTGTCTGTCTGTTTTTCTGTCCTGTCCCTGGTATGTCCCAAATGGACCTGTTTGTCTTGAATTGATGGTGTTGTTAATCAAGCACACAAGTCCTTCAGCCATGAGGAAAATTGTGGATTTCTTTTTTTTTTTTTTTTGGTAGGGACTGAATTTAGAAGGGTTTTTTTTTTGGTTTTTTTTGGGTTTTTTTTGTTTTTAATGCAGTTTTGGCCAGCAAATGACACCTCAGGTAGAAAGGTTCATCTCAGATGGCTGAGTCTGGTGAAGATCTTAACAAAAAGCCCATCCTTGTAGTGAGAAGTCTCAGGATAAAGTCTCAGCATCGGGAACAATGTCTGTGAACAAACCACCACCGTGCTACTGACGATAATAAAGCTCACTGGATTTTTCAAGTCACCCTGAATAAACAGTGTTATTCCAATACATTACTCTGCTTCTGCAGATTGTGTGTTATGCACCATGTGATTTGATAGGTATATTGCAGCAGTGCAGAATAATTGGTGGTCCATCTCCAAATCCATACAGGAAGCAATATCCATTCTGGTTTTAGTTTAGTTAGACTCCAGACAAGTCTCAGCCCTTCCCCAGGTTCCTACCTATGTGGCCCTCATTCCTGCCCCTCACCTGCCTGTGATCCCTCCTTTCACTGGCATTCCCTGCATTGAGGAGCTGGTAAGGATGTTGCTCAGCTGCCTGCCCAGAGCTCTGCCCCACAGTTTGCTCTTCACAGTGATGAGGAGTATACCACAGTGTTCACAAAAGATGCTTTGGACTTAACTGCATTAAATTCCTGAAGGCATGTATCCTGGAGGAAGTCAACAAGCCTTCATTCTTCCTTCAGCAGATCAAGATCACTGGACAGGGTAGCAGATGCAGGGACTGTGTGCTCTTGCATGGTATCAAAGTGCATTATCTTCTAAAAGAAATTTCTGTAGCAAATCCCCACATTTTCTTTTCCTTTGAATTAGGATGCTTATCAAAAAGCTCTTGCTTTTCCAATCCTGTTAATTTTTAGATAATTTGGTTGGTGGAACTCTGTATTTCAGAACTAAATTTTTGGAAAAAATACAAAGCTAGTGAAAGAAGCCAGAGGGATGACTCCAAAAGCACTTCTCAAAACAGATTTTTGCAACACAACCAATTTTCCAAGGTCACTGGAACCTCAAAGATAATAATGTCTAATTAAAGATGATTTGTCTTACAGAATCACACTAGGTATAGAACAAGCACAGCAGCTTTAGCTCTTATAATCCAGGCAAGCTCTGGCCGACTTTATTAGGGTAGGGTTAATTGAGAAGGTTGTTGTTAAATACCAAGCATACTTGGAGCAGGTCAGAGCGCACCCGAAGAGATTTCCAAGATAAACAGTTGAAACAAAGACCCACTTTAAAGTCTTGGGCTACTTAGAGGGACCCACAACCACACAATAGCTCTGTTCTGCTTTCTGCAAGGAGGAGGCCTGTTTTCCTCTGCAGTATCAAATGCAAGAGGCCATCAACACTTGGATGCTCTCCGAAGGCTGTGGCCCAAACACCCACCCTGCTCCCACAGTGTCCTGGTGCTCAGCCCCCAGGTCAGCCCCATGGGGGCTGTGCAGCAGATGGACAGTGGGAACAGCTCCTGCTCTGCAGTCTTCCCCCCACCCTGCCCTGCCAAAATGAATACAATATGGATCTGAATCCCAGCAGGAAGCAAAGCATCCTTCATCATTGCAATGGCTCAGTTTGGAAGCATCGGGAAATGAAGTTGTTTTGGTCTCTCCTTATGTCTGAGTATTGGATAACAAATTTGCAAGAGTCTCTAACAAAGGATGCCACAAATATATACAAACTGAATAGCAGATCGTGTTCCTGCTTTATCTTTCCTTGAGCTAGCCCACACAATCAGTGCTATCCATGGCAGAGGGCTGTTTTTCAGTAGTTTGCCCACATCATGCAGTAGGTTGACAAGCTCTTACTAATTCTGTTGGTGATCCTATTTAACCTGTCTGCCTGGAGCCTATTTTCATTCTGAGGGCTCCAAAACAAGGATACCAAATGCAGAACTAGTACCTCAAAAGAGGCTGCATTACATCATGTTTTGCTTAGGCTGGCCCATTAAGCAGCAACACAGAGGTCAGAAAGTATTGCTTAAGAATTGGGGTTGCTTATTTCTTGAACGTCATTGCCTTAATAATAGTTCTCACCAGCTATGGAGCTATGTGACATCTGTTTGCTAGATGATGAGTAAAGAGCTATGGTATTTATTTTCTTAAGCTCTTAGAAAGAGCAGATTTTCTCTTTCCCTTGCACTATTCATGTCTTCACTATGATTTTAGGCTTTGGGGGACTGCTAGCCTGAATTGCCAAGGGTGATTAGTATGTGTTACTCCAGATGCTGAATCAAGATGCTGACCTGCTCACTGAATGGAAAAATTCCCATTCATTTCCCCTTGTGTTACTTTTCAATCAAAACACTTTTAAATTATCTAAAAGTGACATACTGTAAATCAGACACAAAGTTAGTTAAAGAAACCAAACAACTGCAGCTCTAATTTTTCCCCCCTGGAATCCATTCTTTAAGCTGGCATTTGACAGTGCATTTGAGTATAAATACTCAAATTTAAAAAATATTCAAATATTTATAAAATACTCAAATTTTATAAAATCTCAAATTTCAATCTATAAGTAGTTTTTGCATACAAAAACCATGAGATCAGGAATTTTTACCCATGGCCATATTAAATAATGTATTTGAACCAGTCTCTGAAGGGGTCGTTCCCTTCCCACAGAAGAATAAAAGAAGAGGAGGTATCTTGGGTGTTGTAGATAGGATTTAGGATTTAGATTTAGGATGTTGTATACACCCTAAAACTACACAGGGTGTACCCATATCTGAAGAAAGAATTTTTCACATATTTATTAAACTAAACCAAAATTCCAATTGACCAAAGGGTCTGTAATGCTTGGGCTCCCGCATTCCAAGTACCTTTCTAGTATAATTTACACTGCTATATGAGTCTAAACCAGCTTTTCCAATTGAGGGCAGTATTTTCACCGTTGTTACTTAAAGAAAAGCATTCAAGCTTCTAAAGCAATGAAGTGATTTTTAATCTATTAGGTTTGACATGGAATGAAGAACAACACAGTCAAGAAGAACATGGTCTCTTAATGAGACTGTCAGTCACATTCTAGGATGACAACTTTGACTTTTTGGGTTATTACCAACCTTGACAAGGGAGCAGAATTCTCAAAAATACTGATTTCCAGTCAGTTTCATTGAAAGGTCTGTGGAGAAAAAAGCCATATGACACATGTTCATAAAATCTGTTGCCCTTTCAATTAGGTGCTCAAAATTATGAAATCCCATCAGCTTCCAGTTGGTGTTGAATTTGTTACTTCCTCCTTGGTCTGTAGGTTTGAATCTCCCAGGATTTGATGTCCAATGTTTACTTGGTGTACAGTAGTGAGAAACTGGTTCTTCTGTAGCATGTCAGTGATGATTTGGTGTTCAAAATCTGGACAGTCCACTGAATGGAAAACAGTCAGCTCACAGAGTGGGAAATATGTGTATTTTGTATGTGATATGAGGCACAGAGTTTGCGTATAGTATTTTAGCAAGTTCTTGGATGACCAACTTATTTTAAACTGCCTCCAAATATTCATGTCATGCCAAAGGGAGTGTTTCACATTTCTTTTTTTGCCTTTCTTCTCAGGAAGCTTATGTGATGGCTAGTGTTGACAATCCTCATGTGTGTCGCCTGCTGGGAATCTGCCTCACTTCAACCGTTCAGCTCATCACCCAGCTGATGCCTTACGGCTGCCTCCTGGATTACATCCGCGAGCACAAGGACAACATCGGCTCTCAGTACCTCCTCAACTGGTGTGTGCAGATTGCAAAGGTGAGCAGAGCAGAACTCCAGATCAGCTAAAACTCAGAGATCTGACAGCACGTAATTACCTGTCTCTACAAACCTTTCTGTTTCACCACCTGGATCATAGGTGTCTTATAACTTATGGCAGTAAGCAGTTAGTTTTTCTTGAACAATTTACTATTTTCGTGCTGATGGGCAAACATTAACTATTCAAAATGCTTCTAGTCAGTTTAATATTATCACCTAGGCATTTATGTCCAAACCAAGTGCCCGGTATTGAAAGGATAATATGATGCAAATGTGATGCAGCACAGACAAGCAGGGAAGGCAATAGAAGAATTTGTCAATTTCCACAGCAAAATGCTGCTTCCATCAGTGGATTTCTTCAGGCTATGTCACAGGACAGTGATGTTGAATACCTCTTCTTGTGTGCCTTGGAGAGTTTCATGCTGAAATCTCTGAGGCCAGGGATCAAAACTGCTGACTACTGAATACCAGCTGCGTCCTTGATCAGGCTGGCTTCCACCAAAAGGCATTCAGGCACCCCAGAGCTATTCTGTAATTCATAGATGCTGAGCTGGGGTCTGTAATCTAACTGCAACGGCCATAAAAGACTCATTATCACACCTGGTACTGTTTGCCAAAGTGCAGCAAAGGAACTGCAATACAGCCTCTAGCCCATGCTGTGTTTGCATGGTGGTTAGCTATTTGCAAACATGGAAAAACAATGCAAAACCCTGCCATTTATTGGAGATTTGTCATATGAGATGGCAGTGTCCACGCAGCATGGTTGCTTTAATGCTGTTTATTTCAGGAATGCTGGTCTGCAGGAAAACCACACACTTAAAAACTTATCAGTCCCTTGAGGCCTTGTGTACATGCCAGGCTCGCCCAGCCGTGGTTTGCTTTCAGGAAACATGCTGAGGACCTCAGAAATGTATCCACCAAATGTCTATAGAGCACATTTTTCACAGCGTACTTTTTTTACATTTTGTTATACAACAAGTGAAATCTAATTTATGTGTCCACCTGGGATGTAAGTTGCTTTTTTTTTTGTGACTCTTTTGCTTTCTTGTTTAATATCAATTACTGCTCTGTCCTAGTTTCAGTGTCTTTGGAGGGTGAACTGGAGGCTATATTTCCCTCCTCCTCCTTCTTCTCCTTGTTAATTTTTAAGGTGGCAAAATGCATCCCCAAGTGGGTCCTTGGGGCATTGCTTGCCCAAAAGGTTGCCATTCACAATTGTTTGCTTTCGTTTGATTTTTTCATGGCAGTTCAACATTTGCCCATAGCAACTTCTACCCTCGCCAGTGATGCCTGACCTTCAACATACTCCTTTGTGCTGCTCCACACTGAAGTTCTCCTCAAAGCACTCATAAATCTTACGCACAGATTTTTCCCACCAATGTGTCTGGTGTTACTCTGATAAAGTTATGCCAGATTTTTGAACATTCTCTGACACTTTAAAAATTTACTTATGAGTGGAAAAAAGAATTGAAACAAATACAGGTCTGGTGACTAATCAGCAGGAGGCAAGTTCCCTGGGAAGCTTATTTTCGTTACTGTTTTCACAGCTTTGAAATAAGTTTTCTCTGCATCTTTTACGAACATTATCTTTTCCTGAGGTATGAAGTCCTCTCTTCCAGGCAAGATGTTATGATAGCATAAACACTCCATGTGCAGAAACACTGTGAAGGAACTCTTTGAACACAATGGTCTTATGCTTAGTGATGAAAAATGGATTAAACTCCAGATCTGCACACAATTAAAGATGTGCTGAACTTTCTAAGCCAGCAGTTCAACATTTTCAGTGTATGGTTATGCACATGCACGAGCCTTCAGCCATCAGCACCCTAAACAGCTTAGTGTGACACTGATATTCTGCCTTTCAGCAGCTCTGAGTCTTAGTAGCCTCTGCAGCAAGTCAATTTTAGCAGGACATTTTTTGTCTACTGGGGCTAGATTATGCAATTTTTTTTTTTTTTTTAAGATAGTCTGTTTTCTGTCAGCAGCTCAGAAGTTTTTGTTCCGAGAGCTCTGCTTGCTAAAGATCTATTTGTGTGATTCAGTGCACGCTCTTAGTGGCACCGTGCCAGTTTGTTGGGGTGGTTTGTTTTGGCAACATTAGCAGTGCATGGGTGAAGTTCTGCTGAGGGACTTGGAAGGAGGATTCGATGGTGGTCCAGCTTTAAAGTGGGCTTAGGAAGCGGGTGGAGGATGGAAGGCAATTATTCCCTCCAGTCCTCTGCCATCACATCAACACGATCATTTTGGTGCTAATTTTGTAGGTTAAAAGGAATTTTTTTATCAATTCTCTTCATAAAAATACAAGCTCATAAGCTACCACCAGAAGAAATGCATGGACTGGGAATAATAGTGGGTTTTGGAAAAGATATCGCAGGAAACTTGGAAATCATGAACTTTTTGATTTCATATACCAAGAGACTGGTGTTGAGGGAAAGGGGAGTAATCTCTGTGGTCAGAAACACAGCTGTTAAATTTATGCTTTAGAAGTCAAACCAGCACAATTAGTTATATTCTTCCTTGAGAGGCAGTCGTACCAAAAATGCACGTATGCTATGGCAAATCCAGCCTAATCATGGGAGGCAGGGAAACTGGAAGAACTTGCCTTTTTCAAAGAGAACTGGAAAATGGATGCAGCTCTGAGTTCAGACTTAGAATGAATTTTTTTTATTTCCCCCCCATTTTTACCTTTGCAGTGGACTGCCTCATTGTTAGAAGGAAGGAGGCACAGTACGCTGCCTGTAATAAAACACAATATGAACAACTTTGAGTAATTCTATAAATACTCTGTAGGGTTTGTGTGTGTACATAATGGCAGGGGATAGTTAAACTCTGTATTGCGCTTTCCTGAACTCACTGGGTTTGCACAAATGCAGCCAAAAGAAGACTTCGTCCCTTTATTTGTAAGTTCCATCCTGATTTTGTATTTCTTGAGCTGAGTTCCAAAGGAACCAGATCCCCTGCTACTATCTGCTCTACCCACTACTGCATCTTTTTCCTTCATCACTCCACCAGTGCCTGGACCCACAAGAAGGTTCCTGCAGGGTAATAGTGACAGTCAATAATGTTACAATAGTAACCCTCATCCTCACCCTGCAATAAACACCATGTAAATGGAGAGTGCAGGTGGGATAACTTACCCCATGTTTCTGGTGGTGTCTGTAGTTGCCACAAAGCAGCTGAGGTTCGGTGACTTGAGTGTACAAGTGAGACCTGACCAGCAGTGTGTTACTTTGCAGGGAATGAACTATCTGGAGGAGCGGCGCCTGGTGCACCGTGACCTTGCTGCCAGGAACGTCCTTGTTAAGACTCCTCAACACGTGAAAATCACGGACTTCGGGCTGGCAAAGCTGCTCGGTGCAGACGAGAAGGAATATCATGCTGAGGGAGGCAAGGTAAAGCACGCTGCACAGTGAACTACTGCCATTTGCTGGTGTTTGTGCTTGCATACAAGCCTCAAACAAAGAGAGGGGGGGAAGAGAGTGTGTTTTTCAAAGCTCTCAGCTGCCATCTCAGCATGCTGCCTTTGAAGCCTGTGGAAGTCCTCTGAAATCAGCCAAAGCAGCATCAGGCCAGTGGGACTGCAGTGGGAGCAGAGGTAGCAGAGCAGCAAATGCTTTTGAAATTCCCACCCAGAATGTCTGGGAAAATTCATCAGTGTAGCCAACACCAATAAGACTGTGCAGTTTATAAAGAGAAAGGGAATGTTGTGTATTTATAGCAGAAGAAAGACCTGTCGGGCTTGGTTCAACACGCTTTTGTGTTGTACTGCGTGCTGACGGAGAGAATGTGTCCTGCTGAGAAATTAAAGAGAAGCTGCTTGCAAATATTGCAGAGGCCATAAATAGAAACCATATGAGTGTAGATCAGTCATGCAGCCTAAGACTGGATTTGTGTCCTGTTCTGATAGAAGGCTAAAAAGTAGTTATTTGGCTGTTTAAAATATTGTAAAACTGTTTAGTAAGAGATATTTCTGATACACCTAGTATTCCACATGTTTCCAGGTTCTTCACAACATATGAAAATAACAAAGGGGAACTCAAAAGTTGCCTGTTCTACCATTCAGCTGGTTCTGTTGGCTGTTTTTGGTTTTTTTTCCTTCTGCAACCAAGCTATTGATTTACACACCACCTGGTGGTAAATATCCCTGCTAAATTTTGGGTCAGCTTCTTAAGGATTGTTTGTGAATTTTCCTAGGTTCCTATTAAATGGATGGCATTGGAGTCAATTTTACACCGGATTTACACTCATCAAAGTGATGTCTGGAGTTATGGTGAGTTTAAAAGTAGTTACAATCATTGCAGATGGCTTGGAAAATTTCATTATTTGCTGGTGACTCTCTACTGGCCTTTTTACTTCGCATTGTGAGAGGAGCAAGAGATCAAATATATAAACACAGTGCCCAAATCACCTACTCAACAAATTAAAATCCCCATGAAACTGCATGTGAGTGAGGTGTAAGATGTTTCACAGAATGTGCTTTGGGTAATGAGCCCTCCCCTGAAAGGGGCCACAGGTAGGAGATTCTGGTCTATTTTCTGAAGTTGTGCTGAAGTTTTTCTTCAGCATCTTCACAGGAAGTATAATGGAGCTGGCAATAGAGATAACTAGGAGGACTTAAAATCACTGGCCACACTATCAGTTGGTGTCAAGCAGTGTAACACTGCTGAGGCCTAAAATGCTTATGCTGTCTTGTAATGAAGACAGTGCTAAAAGGGAAGCAGTGTGATAACCTCCTTAGAGAATTTATTTTGTATTTGGTATAGTTCATAAAGCCAGCTTGAAAGAAAGGAGCAGAAAGGAAAATTTTCAGAGCAACCGATTGCAAAATTTCCTCCCCCACGGGCTCTTATATTCCTGGGAAATACTTAATGCAGGTGCTCAGATCCTGTGTCCTTTTTGAAACAGTACAGCCTCTGGTCCTCTTAATCCATTAATGGATCTTGGCATCCAAAATCTTGTTTTGTATCCTAAGCTACTGGACAATCACAACAGCTACATCATAGGAGTCCATGGTATGTCAGCAAATGACGCTTAGGCAGCTGGTTTACACATCTTTCAAAAACTGCTTTTGTTCGTCTCCAGAGAGATTGTTTTCAAACAAAAAGAGAACTTCCATTTTTAAAACCAGTTGCTGTGTTGGAGTTGGGACACAGTAACCTGTATTTCCTTTCTGTGGGGCCAGGAAGTTTGTAGATTTAAAAAAAAAAAAAAAAAAAAAAAAAAGGAAGAAAGCAAAACCTTAAATGGCAGCAGGATGATTTCAAAGCATTATATTAATCTCTTTATAAAATCCTGGCAGAAAATGGTTTCTCAGGCTGGGGTTCTGGCAAAACAGTGTTTCCAGGGGACCCATCTCTGCTCGCCACCTCTCTACACCCAGGCTGAGCAGTCCAGCTCCTGGCAGTTTCTCTCATGATCTTCTCTTCCCACCCTGCAGGTGTGACAGTTTGGGAGCTGATGACATTTGGTTCCAAGCCATATGAAGGGATCCCTGCCAGTGAGATCTCCTCTGTGCTGGAGAAGGGCGAGCGTTTGCCGCAGCCGCCCATCTGTACCATCGACGTGTACATGATCATGGTCAAATGTGAGTTCACACCTGGGCTTGTGGCTGCTCACGGTCTGAGTTTAATAAGTAACTCAGTTGCATTTCATGCTGCCTTCCTGGTAATGGCACAGAAACAGTGTTCTGTGAAAAGAGTGGTGACACCAGAGTGTGTTCCCACACCTTGATCTTTTCCTAGGAGCACGGGAGCACAGGCTTCATGAGTCACTCATTCAACCAACTAATGTTTTTTTCACCATTCACATTACTGACTGATATGTCAATAATTTTAAACCTATATGGTCAGGCACTATAAATTAACATGACACCAACCACTTTGCCTAATGCTCTGGTTTTGTATGTCTAGGAAATAAAATCAGCACTGCTTTCTCCTCCAAGCTCCCCCTTAGTTCAGTAAAGTGCTTCTCACTGCAAGCACACAGGTGGATTATTATTAAGGACTGTTGGGAGTGCGGGCACAATCATAATGTTAGATACACATGAGGATTCAGCCTTCCTTTTCAAATTTCTTCCTCATTTTTGGCTGGTCCCTTTCTGGCATGCAGCTGTTGCAGTATAGTAGCTCATGAGCAGAGGGTTTCTGAAGCACTTTTTGGCTGTTTTAGGGCATATCAAAGGGTTTCTGAACCTCAAACCCCCTTTCCCTCTATATCATCTACTAAATGTCAGATTACTGCCTGGCTTCCTGCACATCTCTAGGCCATGACTGGCACATCCCTGCTCACTGCTGTGAGGATGTGATAAGCAGCCCACTAGGTGGCATTTAAGACCTTCTCACTGGAGCAACATGTACCTGTTCCTGAAACAGGAGCCACGCTACCATGAACACTCTGTAATGCAGCACTTTTGGGGAATCCTTAAGCACACACATATTGCTGTGGGGGGACAAGCAACACAGAAGGTGAGCCTGATCCTGTGCTCAGAGGCCAACAGGAACTGCATCCAGAAGTGAGCACCTAGCCTGGGAGGTGCCCAGACCCCAAAGTGATGTCTTAGAAACTCCTCCTTAGAGGAGATTCTGAACCCTACTGACACCTCAGCCCCTGTCTTTCCTTAGGGTCAGTCCAGATGTAGAAAGGAGGCATTTTTCCAGGCATCTAATCTGGTACCTGTTGCTTGTACACAGCCAATGGAGTGTCCCCATCCTTTCCATGTCATTACACTGAATTTAAGTGCAAGAGCATGAGGATCTGGGGGCTGAGCCTTCCTCCTGGCACAGGACTCAGTTGCACATGTTTTGCTGCTCTGGTCACCTCATGTTTGCAGGCTACAGTGCAGACCTTACTGAAGCTGTGCCATTTTATCTAAAGGAATTCAGGATTCTCAGTCACCTCTTTTATAATCAGAAAATATAATGTGAAATGTTCAAAGTTTTTGTAAAATAATTACTAATTTTTAAATTTAAAATCTAGCATTTAAATATAGGCAACTTAAAGTCAGAAACAGTAGATTCTACTCCTGCAAGAACAGCTACTCAGTTTTGGCTAATAGCAAGATGCATTTTTTTTTAATTAGTGGGGAATGATATTTCTAGCATGGTAAAAAGTCACTGGAAATTATGAGATTCTGTCTAATGTGGATGTCTTTGTCTAATGCAGATTTCAAAAAGCATATTACCACTTTATTTTCCCATTAATATAGATAGGCTGTTTCTTCTGAGTTCCTCTAGACATACTAAGCTTGACCTTTATTATTTTTATTTTAAACAGAAGAGTCTCTAGATCAGCTCATCTGTTAGTTGATTACAGAAAATGTGGGTTTCCTAACTAATATCACATGTAAAACCTCCAGTATCTATATTTGAAATCTCTCCTAGCATTGATCCAAACTAAGCTGTAAGGACTTACTTTTGTTGAAGTCAGTTTACTAATTAAATACAGCTTGGTTGCAGTAATCTTTCAATATGTCTCCAGTGAGGATGTTTTGTACTTTAGAAGACATCTGGTACAAAGGAGGCTTCTGCTGTAGGCATCCCAGGACTTCATGAAGCAGTCCAGTGACTGTCAGACAGTCAAATCCTGGTACCTCTGCAGGCACCCACTGGTGTCAGTTTGCTTCCTCTCCTTCAAGAGCTCTTTTCAAAGCAAACTAATTGGGATTATCCCTCAGGTGGGACCTACCTGCCCAGCTGGAGATAGACTTAGCCTGAAGCTTTTCCATTGTGGTGTTTTATTTCTGTCTTCCCAAAACTGCCAAGATCTGCATTTTAAACACTGAAATGCACATCCGTGGCTGGTGAATCAACTTTTTATGGTGGTCTTTTAGGGGTAGCTCCTTTCTTTGCTACACACATGGCACTGCTTTTTTGCTGTTATATTTATTTTAAACTCCGTGTTTGATCACCAAGACAGTTTTGTTTGTGCATTGCTTTTCCTGCAGGCTGGATGATCGATGCAGACAGCCGTCCCAAGTTTCGTGAGCTGATAGCTGAATTCTCAAAAATGGCCCGTGACCCTCCACGCTATCTTGTTATACAGGTACTAACCACAGTGGTGGGAAGACCTCTGATGGGCATTTCATCTGAGGCCCAAAGTAACTAGTAATGCATATGAGAACATATGGTATGGATAACTGAAGGCCAGATTTATTGTTGCTTTCCAGGTTTTAACTCATCCAGCTAGAGCCACAAACAAAATGTCAAGATTGGTCACTATTTTCTTAGTACTGGTCTCAGTCTAGGACCAGAAACAGCCCGTGAGAGGAAAACAGAGTTTGATCCTCTTCAAGATGCAGTTATTTTACAGCACATGGACTGAGATTGCAGGCCTAGGTTCCCCTAAACTCTAGGTAAATTTGGTTAAACCCAGGGATCTCTGAATGGGCCATTTACTTAAACATTGGACTTGCCCTTCCAACTCAGAATATTCTGTGAGTCTGTGAATCAAGATTTTGCATCTTGCGCCTCTTGTTAAATTACGTTGCCTCAGAGAGAAGGGGAATATGAGGGCTTGAAAGAAGTCTGCAAGTCTTGTCTCCTGCTGACTTTTTCCACAGGGAGATGATAGGATGCACCTGCCCAGCCCCACGGACTCCAAGTTTTATCGCACCCTGATGGAGGAGGAGGACATGGAGGATATAGTGGATGCAGATGAGTACCTCGTGCCACACCAGGGCTTTTTCAACAGCCCTTCAACGTCTCGCACTCCTCTCTTGAGTTCATTGGTATGAAAATTTTCCACTGTGGAAATATGGCATGAAATTCTATGAGTGAACTGCTTCTCATAATGTCTGTCTTTTCTTTCTCTGTCTTTTAAGAGTGCTACCAGCAACAACTCTGCTACAACCTGCATTGACAGGAACGGGGTAAGTAGAATGACCTTTAATAATGGAGTAAATCCTCCTATGTGGATCAGCTTCTACAAATCAGTCCCTTCAATATTGTTTTTCTCTACTTTCATCCTAGCAGGGACACCCTGTGCGGGAAGACAGCTTTGTCCAGAGGTATAGCTCGGACCCAACAGGCGCTTTCCTGGAGGACAGCTTAGATGACAGCTTCCTACCAGCCCCAGGTGAGTACTTTTCCTGTTTTTCCATCCCATGGACACTCATTCACAAGCCATTTGCTTGCAAATATAATCATTTTCCCTCCTTTTCTGTAGAAATGAAGCAATTCAAATGCTTTCTACCCTTTTGGCTCAGTAAATGGGAGTGGAAAAGTGTTCATTTTCCTAGCCTCTATCTGCCTGCTTCTAACCATTTCTCATTTCAGTTCCCTCGTGAGCCAGATTCCTTATGTTAGCCATGTGTGCCATCTAGGCAGGGAGTTTGCATGTTGGTTATATGTTTAAAGCTTTCTACTTGAGAAAATAGCCTCTAAAAATTTGGTTTCATTTTTTTACCATTTCAACAATATAAAGAGCTTTATGGCTGTTTCATTGCTTTCAGAACTTAATCCACAGAAGGCAGTTCATGGTTTCACGTGGACTTACAGTGTAGGCGGCCAGAGAGAGTGCCAGTGAGCACTGAGGGAGATGGGGCTGGAGAATGCAGTGATGATGCTTTGTGTCCTTAAAAAATCCCAACCAACCATTCCAAGAATATGCCATAGCTAAAAAGGGTGAAAGGCCCTGCGAGGAATAGCACTGATGTGAAATGTGGAGTCACTGTTACTGCCAGTCCTGTATTTTCTAGGCATTTTCCTCATCTCTAAACATTTTTTCCAGGGAAACAGCTTCTGGCAGCTAACCTCCTAAACTGCCATTTCAGAACACTATCTGGGACACAGCCACCCACGTGCCACTAAAATCAGCAGTAGCTAGCTCACTGTCTCATGGTCCAAGCCATCTTTCTGCTGGTTGGCAAACAAAATTCTTGAAGGTGAACCTCAGGGCAGCAAGTTTGGTGCCCCAGAGTGGCAGTCCCTGCCTTTGGCCCTTTTCCACTCTGGGAAATTCAGAGACGTGCCATGTGCAAAGACCAAGTGGCAGCTGGGTTGAAACTAAATGTCAAGTGACACAAATGTCTGCATTAATTTTATATCTTCCTTTTCATTCCTCCTCATTTTAATTTTCTTTTATTCCAGAGTATGTAAACCAATTGGTGCCCAAGAAAGCATCTGCCTCAGCAGTCCAGAATCCAATCTACAACAACTTCTCTCTCACAGCAAACTCAAATGTTCCCACAGACTCCAGCTACCAGAATTCACACAGCACAGCTGTGGACAACCCTGAGTATCTCAACACCAACCAGTCTCCCCTGACCAAGACAGTCTTTGAGAGCTCTCCCTACTGGATCCAGGCAGGCAACCACCAAATAAACCTGGACAATCCTGACTACCAGCAGGACTTCTTACCGAAGGAAACCAAATCTAATGGTCTCTTGAAAGTTCCTGCAGCAGAAAACCCAGAGTACTTGAGGGTAGCGGCACCAAAAAGTGAATACATTGAAGCCTCAGCATGACCATTGAGAATTTCTTCTTGCAGCAGGGCAAGCTGGATAAGTGAACTGTTGACTGCTGCAAGAGTGGACTCTGGCTCAGAGCAAATTGCCACTACAATGCATCAAAAAGCACCTCTGCTTTTCAGCATGGGGCTTTGAAACTGCAAAGCCTGTCTGATGGTAGTTTGGGTCTTTCCTTGCCCATTTCCATGTAATAACCGAGGTCCATAGCCTGTGCTCAGATGCATGTTGGGATGGAGCAGGATCTTCCTGGACTGAAGAAATATGGATGCATTCCTTTCATTTTCAAATGGTAGCATGGTAAAAAGCCACTCTGGGATGAACTCGAGAACTGTACACATTGTACAGTCAAATTCCTTTCTACATTCTGTATTTTTATAAATGTTTCTAACAGAAGTTTTGGATCTTTTACAAGATCAGATGCTTGTACTGCTAAGTGTTGCTCAGATCACCAGCAGGGAAAAGAATTATGTTCCAAATCTCCTGGAACTGAAACTGTTATTCCAAACCACCAGATTTTCTACAAATTGGCTCCATATACTGCCAGTTGGCCCAAAGGTGAGAAGTGCATCTGAGGGACGTGTGGGCAATTCTGCCCAGGGCAGTATGGAGTGGATTGGTCTGGGGAGAACTAGCACAAGGAGCAAAATGGCACAATGCATCCATCACCTGCTGACCACTACTGCTACAAACTGACAAGAGGAACACGCCTCCAAGTCACCTATACATGATTATAAAGTGCTCACTGGTCTGTTTTCTGATGGTCAAACCCAAGACTTTTTTGTGTTCTGATCCCTTTTGTAGCTGTCAAGTTGTCAAAATCCTTTCTTCTTCAACAAAACTGTTAAAGGTGTTGCCGTAACTGAAAAGTGTCAGATAATGTTTAACAGACTTCAATTAAATGTCAAGGAAATGCAAATAGTGGCAAATTGGAGCACTCACAAGACAGACTGGAAGAACTATACTCAATTAAACCTGACTAAGGCAAGAAACACAGGCACTTCTGGCCAAGCAGCTTTATTTCCCATTTTAAAGGGACTCAAAGCAGAAATAATTTTCCCTTATACATTTGGCAAAGAAAAGGGGTACTATCTAAGTAGTACATTTCACTCACTTCAAGGCAAAATACTACCAATTGTTGTCCCACACTGGGGCAGAGGCTAGGGCTGGTTACATGTCCCTTTGGGGTTACTATTCTGGCAATGCTGGAGGAGCTGTGAGAATGAATTAAGGAAAGAAAGAATAATCTAGAGTGATGGAAAATATTGTCTCTCTCTTCTGAAGCACAGGGTTACTTGCTGCTCCTTTGAAATATGTAGCATCATCTTCTGGTTATTAGTGTGGTATAGGCAGGCAAGGCAAGGCTAAGATTTTGGCTCGACAGTGTAAATCAGTCACAGCAGCAAAAGCAGCTACTCTTTCCAGTGACCCATAAAATTATTCCATCACTAACATTTCTTATGAATGTAGGAGGAATAAAGTGCCTAAAGTGTGAATTTAGTCAGTCCTTTAGATGCATCCCACCAGCAGCTTGGCAGTGCTATTTCAATCACACGACTAGATCAGAAAGCAAATTCTCATTTGGGGACAAAGGCCCTTAACTAGTTGAATGTTGGCAACTTGCTTGAGGGTAGCATAAGCAGCTGACTTGGAGAGGATCTGTAGTCTATATTAAGTAGCAAGAAACAGTCAAATTTATGCTGCCGCTGTGTTTAGAATACATCATTATGTGTTTCAGTTTAGGTATTGCATCTGAAGTCCAGCATCAAGCAGCAAATCCTTAGAGCACTGTTTTTACAGATTTACTGAGGAAAGGAGACCTTCAGTCATGTGAAATGAGCCATTTTTTAAGTAACATGCATTAGCAGTTTGTATATGTACAGCTCATGTGTCCCACTACAGTACAGGGTGAAGTGGCATGTTGGGTCAGAATCCAGAGATTGTTCTGTTTGGTAGATGTGTCTCACCATGACCAAGTGCCAGACACAGCAGTGTGGAAGATGCAATGTTTTACTTGGATTCTCAGTGGCTTTTATTTAAAACAGTAACCAAAATTCAGTTCCCACGTCCAATTAGCAGCAGATTTCTCCTTGCATTCCTGGGAGCAGATTTGTTGTGTTGCTCTCACACGTGTGCAACATGTGCACACAGGCAGTGCTGCCTTTCCCCACCCACTGCCCTGGCAGAAACGTACATAAAACTAAAAAAAGATCTTAACAGAATTCACAGATAATTTTTCAATTTGCTGATGATGTTATGTCTCCAAGCAGAACACTAGAAAATCACATAGTGCATATTCTCCCACAGAATCTTTCAAACACTACTGCACAAAGGAATTTACTGATTTTAATCTGTTTAGCAGCTAGCTATAACAAGAAAGCCACTGAGAAATAGCATTATGTATCACCAGCATTATGTAGCATGAATAGAGGTTAATGCTTACCCCTTTAAAACAATTCAAGAGCAACTCATTGCTAGAAACAAGGAGATTCATCTAAAAATTAAGTAATCTAAGTCTGAAAGAACATCTCTCTTTGAATGTGATGTTTTTGATGAAAAAAGTAGGAAAGAGGATGTAGGACCACAAACTCTTGATGTGAATGTAGATTCCAGATTGGCGTGATCAACTCTGTATTGTGCAGTATTTCTGGTAAATGGCATCTTGTAAGCCATGATTTGTAAGTTGGCAGCTCAGTAATGATTCAAAAGCCAGCAAAAAATAAAAATTAGGTAGTGCCTGCAGGGGCAGATACAGTGTCACTGGGAGCAGGTGGGACTGTGCAGCGAATGGCTGTGGCTGGAAGCACAGGTGCTATGCAGGGTGATGCTCACAGGTAACAGATAATAGCAACATACCAAATCATTTCCATCAGGATTAAAAAAACCAAACCAAACAAAAGACAAGTGAGCAGCAGGAATGCCCTGGTTTTCCCATTGCATCCCACTGAACATCAAACAGCAAGGAGACCCCAGCAGATTGTGTGTGCTCATACAGGACACCATGGTTAAGCAGCATAAATCAACATCCAGGAATAACTTGAAAGGTCAGCTGGAGGTGTGGGTAGAAAAGGCTGATTTTAAAGACACAGCTAAATAGGGAAATGTAGCATTCCAAAGCCTCTTCTGAACGCTAACAGTCTCACCACTTGAGAAAGATAAAATTTCCCTTTTTACTGTGTTTCTCATGGAAGACCAAATAAAACACTCACAAGTTAGTCCTTAGCATCTATCATGAAGCTGTAGTTATTACAGAACTCCTTTTGCAATAATAATTTAGGACTTTCCATAACTTCTAAGTGTATGAAAATGTAAGTTAAGAGTCTTCATCTTACTTTGATCTTTTCCAATGACTGTCTGCAGTGTCAGCGCACTTGATTTCATTGTGGGCCTCGGGTTGTTTTCTTCTGCTGCAAAGGGAGTTGATCTGGGAAATTTTCTTCATGTTGCAATTGATTTTGTTGAGTAAATTCATCCAGAGGCCAGGGGCTTGCTACTGTTCCCAGCTGACAGTCAACACTGAAGAACGCTTTTTTAGAGAGAGCAGTTGGAAACAGAGGGTGGTCTCTGGAATGCCTCAGGGTGATGCCCCATCCCACCAACCTCACCACGACTGAAAGCCTGCCCTGGCATTAGGAAATATGGTCCTGCAGTTTGTTTGAAAGGAAGGGACTTGTATAGGGAGAGGAAGGGCTGCAGCTGACCAGTCCATACCTGAGACAGCTGCTGAGTTTGCACAGGGACATCACTGAGGCCAGTGACTGTCCCTGCAGGTACAGGTGCTCCTGTCCCTGAGCCCAGCTTGATATGAAGGGGGTTGCAGAGATTGCTTGTGTGAAAACCAGTGTACGTGGCATTTGTGCTACGGGGGGTATCTCTTCTCTTCCCTGGGGGATGTAGTTAGGGTTACAACAATGTCACAGGACACCAAACAGCTTGAAGAAATCCCATCACAAGGTGCCTGGGGTGTTCTTGGTCTGTCTGTGGGTGCTCCAGGGTGTCAAGAAGAAATTTTGCATTTCCAGACAAGCGCTCGTTTTTCACGTTCAGGGTTCCGCATTTTCTGTTAGTATGACCACTGCCTGTCCAATGAGCAGTTATAGTACTCTGGCCATTGTTTCCCCCAAAGTTTCTCCATGAGAAAACACATGAATCAGGACAAAGTATGAAAATGTTCCTGTGTCCTCCTTGGTGGAAACTGTATACTCATGAAATGTCAGACTCTGTGTAGAGCACTTAGGAAGACTGCTTTGTAATGTTTTATCACCACTGGTTCAAATTTTTATATTGGGATCCCATTTTCTAGCTTTCTTCTTATAAGTGTTCCCTCTTTGTTCTGACATACAACTTTCAAGAAGCCTTTTTAAATAATAAAAAAAAAAAATAGAAAAAAAAATTTTATACAAAAGAAAAACTTGACACCTTCAAGTAGCTTGTCAAATGGGCTGCACTAGGACCAAAGATGTAACGTCTTGTTTTCTTGCTTTAAAGGAATAAGGTATTGATCACCACTTCCACAGCCTCTTTTTATAGAGAAGAGCTGCAGAGCTGCACCCTTCATTGGGGCAGGGTCAGACCTCCACTGAGCAAAGAGAGCTTGGCAGGAGGGTGAGGCCTGTCCATAGAAAACTAAACTGAGTATCAGGACCATGTATCGCTTCAGGGCCAAGCCTACAACCTCTCTTTTGTATTGCACTTAATGCAATATCTAAACAGAGACACAGCCAAGAAAAAAGAAGCAAATAAATGATATTTTGGCTCAGTATCAGGAAAAAATACGATGATGTGAAGATGAGGCATGGTAAAATAACTTCTTTGTGTGAGGAAGTGTGTAGGCAGGCAGTGAGACTTTAATACTTTATGTATTATTTTAATTATGCAGGGGAGTTGAAATCACAGAGCTTCCATGATATGCTTTGCTTTCTGCCATGTCTCCTGCCTACATTTGATGTCTGTTATAGGCAGATCACCACCTCTATCCCCATGGCCATGTGGACTGAGAATTGTGGGTTGGTGCAAGCCCTTCTTTTTATGCAGGGAGAGAAAAATGCAGCCCTAGTTGGCTGTCCCACAGTTAGTGGTCAAGCTAAGCCCTCAACAGCATCCAAAAATGGGTTTCCCAAGGGAAAAAATTGGCAACTGAAGACCTACCTGGCAACAGACACAGCACTTGTTGCACCGATGAAGTCAGCATTCAGAATGCTGAACACCTTCAGCCAAGATTTGGGGCTGGTGCTTCATCAACTTTGCTGTCATCTTCTAACATGGTGCAGATGGGGCTGTCTGTACATGCAGCAGCAGAGGCTCTATGGTCTCTTTCTATGTCTCACTTTGAAGTTATGGATTTTTCTGATTAATCAGGTGAAAACCAGAAATCAAAAGAAAAAAAAATGGAAATCAAAAGAAAAAAAAACGGAAATCAAAAATGCCTCTAACAACTGGACTGGTAGAAAGTGTTGTTCCTACACAGCCAATACAGTACATCATTTCCAGTCAGGCTGGAATTTATCCAGACCCTTCTCCTTACCTCCCATAAGCTAGCTGGAGAGTGTGCATTTGCAACCACCATCAATGTTATCCTCATATTTTATTAAAGGGAATAATCAAAGTAGTTGTCTACAATGGTAGGAGGCTTGGCTCACATACCTATGTTCCCTTTTAATCCTACATTCCTGATAGTATTCTCCTTGAAATTAATGGGATGTTTCAATTGATTACACTGAAAGTATAAAACAAGGCTAATGTTGAGTGATTTTTGAAAATCCCTCACAATAATCAGAGATCCTATGGATCCATTGCCCTTTTTAGGCTGCTTTGTATTGATGCAATCAACTGAATATAAGGTGTGATGACTTGGTTTTAATAAACTCTCAAGCAATATATCCACAGATACAGATGGTACCCTCAGAGCATTGTAAAGTTACTCAACTATGAAAGCACTATTTGTAAAATAAGAAACTTTTGACTTTTATATGGTTTAATGGTTTATACTGTTGATCAAAGATTGTTTGTATATGAGCGACGAAAAAATGAGGTGTATATTATTCTTTTTAATTGTTTTTAATTTTTGGAGGACTTTTATTGTAATATACTGTTGTATTTGGGGGGAACAAAAAGCAGTGGCTAGCTTGTAGCTTGTAGCCAGAGGAGAACTCACAGTTAGGGTTCTTTATTGATGGACTTAGATTTTTTTTTTTTCTTCTGGTAAAATTTGTCACCTTGGGGATTTATCCAGAGCTTTGTGAAGCTAGTAACAGCACTCTTTCCTCTCTTCAAGACTCTTTGGCTCTCTGCATGCACACTGCTGGAGTTTCATAATATGAGCAATAATACAGGCAACCCTTGTGACCAGTAGAAGTGCAATATGAAAGCCCAGGTGCTGCTTATCAGGGCCTAAAAAAAGCTGCTCTTTTATGTGTCGGGTTCCCACTTCACTTCCATGACAAGAGCAGAGTGAAAGCAATCCCTCAAAGGCTGATCCATGTGGCACATGAAGCCATAGTGTTGGCCATTTCCAAAGTGCATAGCCAAGGCAAAATAAAGTCTCAACCAGAGTCACACTGATGACTTGAATTGTTGTACTATACTAGGCAGGAAGAAAAATTGTGTTAGCAAGGGCAGCCAAATGAAGCCCCAGTGTGCCCTGAGTATGAGTGTGTAATATCCAACTGGTGGAACATGTGGCTGACAAAGATTAAAGGAATTGCAAGGTCTTCAACATAACAGCACAAAATACACTGCATTGACAAGACAGTAAAGAAGAGAGGAGCTGGAACTGTCAGCATGCATTCAGCCTGGATAGGTCCCTGATAGCACAATTAGTAAATGAGACAATTTTTATCTTTATAGATTAATTTTGTACACAGAAAAAAAGAGCCACAATAGCACCTTTCTCATTTTCATCTTTCCATCCAGACCCTTCCAGTACATAGGCTGCATGTTTTACCAGCTCAACCTATTTTATGCAGAAATTATGTAGTCTTAATCTTCATATTACTGGTTCTCAGAAATGTCTAATGTGTATTAATGCATGATATTTTTATTTTAATAAAAGTAATTAAATAAATATTTGCTCTTTTGGCATGTGATTTCCTTTCCCCTGGCTTTGAAATCAGCTGGCTTGATAAGATTCTAGATAAGTTAGTATTGCTCTGAAGAAGAATAATTAGTATCAAGAAGGAAATTGAAATATACATTGTACATCTATGCACCTCCTCTGAAGACCAGAAAGCAACTTGTAGATTTCAAAGTCCTTATCAGGCAGGAAACTGCTGTTGTCTGAATCTGACAGAGGCAGAGCAATGCCTCTTCATTTACCCCAGAGGGGTTAGGACCCTGACTTGCTAAATCCCACTTTCAAAGCACCAAAAGAGAGGAACTTAAAATGAAGAACAGTATAAGTATAGAAAAGCGTGGGTGTTTGGGAAGGATGAGCATTCAGAAATTCCACTGAGTTCAGTGCAGTCAACTTCAAATAAACAGAAAAGTGACAGAGGATGCAAGAATAGAAGACAGCCAAAGAAACACAGCTGCAGTTTAACCTCCCTATCTGCCTGCACAGGATATGGCAGATTAAGATAAGATATAGAAAATTGCTATTAAAAGATAGGAGAGGAATACAAAACTCTTCCATAGGCTGCATCATTATTAACAGCAGCTCTAAGCAAGCCTTACTCTTTGGCACTCCTGACCTCAGCCCAGGAAAACAACAAAGCTAGCCTTTGGGGAATGAATGCCCAATCATTACATCAGACCATATCAGAAATGTACAAGGGAGCCAGAAAAAGATTGTGTGCCCTGAGGAGGCTCACAGCCACAGCTGGACCACCTACCATGGCACCTGGGACAAACCCACATACCTCCTACAGCACTGAATATGGAAGGGCTTCACCATCACCGAGACACTCACATTGCAGCAGTAACTCAGCACAAATGGCCTTGTTCCTTCTTGTCCTAGGGCTGCTGACCGGGCAATACTTCTGCAGCAGCATTTGATAAGGGGTGCTCGCACCAGGCATTGGTCTGGCAAGAAAGAGGGGCCTTGCTGTTGCCAAAGGCAGGGGGTGGGAACAGCAGTGAAGGTGACTCAGCTTCCTTGAAGTGGCATTATGTTTGCTGTCCGAGACGGGCTCAGTTCTTTTGTCAGCACCCTCCAGCATCAGACCTATAGCAGACCCCCAGGAGGGGTGCCACTGGCATGGCAGGCACAAAGGGACCTGTCCTGCTCAGGGTGCTCAGTGGGGTAGCTGATCTTGGTCCCCACATGGTCTGCTTGGAGCCCATCTGTAAAGATAAATGAAGTAAGGCCCCAGTCCCACAATGTGAATTATTGCTGTTTATTTGAGAGAGGACCTGGAAATTTGAAAGAGAAGCTGAAATTGCAGATCAGGTGGTGCTTTAAATTGTTTGTTGGGAATTGAAGCCTCTCTAATAAGCACCATCTGTGTGAAGTTCAACACCAGAGCTCTTGCTGCAGAAATCCTTTTACTTGAAAACCTGTTTTCTTTCTAAAGAGAGCAGAAGGAATGTTATTTAATGTGTGTGTGTCAACCTCAGAGACTGCTTTCTCCAGTGAGTTACAGCCCTGCAACTGAACTAGATCAGAAATAGCACAGTAAGTGTTGTCCATCTTTATCTTGTGCTGTATGTACTGTGTGTTTGCACCTTTTTTCCTTTTCTTTTTTGAAAGCACACAGACTTATGGATTGCTCTAGAATTCCCTGGACACTGTCCCTCTCAGACAGGAGCAGTGATGATACAAGAGATGGATATCCTTGTCTCACAGACAACTTTTATTTAGCAGTGTTTGTCCTGGCACCGATTTAGCAAGCCAAAATACAGCTAGTAAGGGTCACAGCTGGTTGTATAGATTCCCATCTAGCTCTTGGAGCCTTTTAAGCCATCAAAAGCTGAGCATCTCTGTGTGAATTTGCTGGTTGTGGGTAAGAAACAGAGCAATGTGTAACCTCTACTGCTGCCCATGGAGGCTAGGTAGGTCACATCCTATGGGGCACTCATAGAGCACATCTGCAGCTATTTGAGATTTCCAAAAGGAAGCCAAGCTTGCAAACCCTCTATGGGACTATTCCTATTACCCCTGCTTCAAAGAGCAGCAGAAGGAAAGCTAATGGTGCCCTCTCTTGGAAGGAAGAAACTCTGTCCAGAGCACACAAAACTTTAAAATAGTTCTCCCAGCAAACCAAGCTGAAAAAATGAGCTTGCGTAGGCAATTCATTTTCCAGACCATTTGGAGTACAGGTTCATGGTACATTTCATCCAACCCACGTAAGGGATGCTGCTAGAAAGGGCTGTGCACTGATCCAATGGAAAATTAATCCTTCTCTTTGGCAGCTTAGTTTTAGCAGACTTGCAAGACAACCGCGTGCACCACAGAGCTGACTCCTGACGTGGCAATGGACATGCAAAGGACATGACCATACCCCTTGGTGACAAGTGTGCAAGTGACAGCATCATAACAAGTGTGACATCCTCCTGCCCTCGAAAGCTCTTGTGCATGTTACTGTAAATCATTTTATTTCCCCAGTTCTCAGTTACTGGCTTTCTCCATGTCTTGCAAGAAAAGAAATATTGTGCAGATGTGGCTGTGAAGAATCTTAAAGTAATGTAAATAGGCTGTGTCAGATCAAAGAGCTCTAGGTTTATGTTTGGTTTGTGATCATTATACTGCTGGTAGGGAGAATTCTTCATCGAGACTTTTTGCATCTTATGGGAATGCTCCAGCACAAGCTTAACACAATGCAGAATGGCATTTTTAGAAAAGCCATGGTTTTGCCTAATGCAAACACTGCCTCCATATACTTTTAAAAATTAGTGTATTGGCCCCTGGGGCTTGCTAAAGCAAGATTATTTCTAGTTCTTGTTTTGTTGGTTTAGTATCCAGTGGGGATCTGCCTAAAAAATCTGGCCACTTTATGTTTTGCTGCCATGACTAACAATGCTGGAACAGAATTGTAAACAAGTGAGACTTTCAGTTATTCTTGGGTTTTGAGTGCTAAAAACCTCACTTCCATCAGACATGAGTAGTACCAATAGTAGAAAGCAGCAAAATGTCTGTGTGCCAAAACCTGGGAACATTAGGAGCAGAGAGCAATGGGCATGCCCCTGAGACGTGTCTATAAACAATAAGTAACAATTCCAGAGCACACACACAGCTGCCCTCCTTCCAAAAGTCGGGCTGCTGTGTCATATCAATGCCTGATGAGGAAGACTTTGTATACCTGCAGGGCCTTCCCCCTCCACAGGGGAGGCAGCAGCAAGGGACACCTTCATAGTTACTTGATGGTCAGGCTGCATCCAACAGGCACTTGAAACCACCACAAAAAGACAGGCAGGCACCAGGTAATTCCTGGGAGAATAAGTGATCTATATGTAATTAAACCAAATGTGATTAGGCAATAGTTATAAGAGGTAACACTGACTACAAATTCATCTTTGTAAGCAGCCTTGTCAGGATGCTAATTGCATTGGCTTTCTAATTCTTCCCTTCAATAGAAACTGGTGCAGATCAATAGGTCACTTCTCCCAGAGGGACAATGCTCACTGGAGAGCTTAAAATAATTATTTAGCCAGAGATGAGCCCATTGAAATATTGGTGGCTGGGCCAGCTCCATCAGAGGATTTCCACCCGGCTGGTTTACAAGGGGGAAGCCAGAGGAAGGAGAAGAGAGGGTGCAGGTGGGACATTCAGACTCTCCAAAGAAATCCTGAAGAGACCTTGAAGGGAGGTGACCCTGTCTGCTTCACAGTATGTGACTCATTTTTAGTCTTACAAGGACCCTGGGAGGTAGGAAAGCTTGTTACACTTGGGTAATAAAAATAACTTTTTTTTTTTTTAAACTTTAAAAAGAGTGAGAGAAAGAAACACAACCTGGCCTGGTGTGGGACAGCCTAAGAGGAGGGAGCAAATAGGTGTTGGCAGGACTGTAAAGGGCTGTCAGGATAGAATAAGTGCAAATGTTTTAAGGATGGGAGGAAAATGTGGTGGAGAGTAGAACTAAGAAGAGGTGTGTCAGAGACTGGTTAACTGATTTGGGAAAACAGGTATTTTCTTTAAAATAAATTTGCACCAGCATTTGGTTGTGGTTGAGTGACCAAAGGCACGTGCGCACAAAGAACATTTTATTTCCTAAATCATTAACTAGAACCCTTTACACATGTGCGTTTTTTGTTTTGCAACAAAGGTTTGAGCCCTCTGGAGATGTTTTGGACAGGATTGGATAGATTTGCTTCTTGGATGGTCTTTTGGACTTGCATTGCTTAGTGGAGGACGATGCAGCAAGGGGCATATGGGGCAGTGCTGCAGAAAGAAAACTGACTGTAGGTCCTGCCTGGAAGGGAGTGTGGGCTGTAGCAGGAGACAGTCTGGAGGCAGTACCTACAGAAGTCAGTTTTTGAGCCCATGCTTATGACTTTAGCTGAGGTGGTGGCAGTCTTTTGTACGGTTTATTTATCAAAGGATCAGTGCAATTACGGAAGTATTAGCTCTGTAGCTGAACCACATACAGGCTGCAGGCTGTTTTGTGCACTGCATGTTTCTTAGCAAGGTTTTGTAGGTACTTAGCACAGTGAGGTCCCTTTGAAATCAGACCCCTGGATTTTGTGTGGGGAAGAAAGATCCCAAGTGTGCCTTCTGAAAAGAGATGCTGGGTGTGTAGTCTTCTGGTCTCACATTTCCATGCAAAACGGTTTGCACAGCAGGCAGAACAAGCCACAGGCATGCATATGTCCTCTTGCAGGGTGCAATTTCCTATTTTGCAAGCCTATCACCTGCTTAATAGAGAAGCTATTACCTCGAGGAGTCTTTAATGGGCTCAGAGTTTGTATTTTGTCCTGAATGCTTGGTTACTGTGTATTGAAGTTATCATTCAAAATGTTTGCTCAGAAAACTTTCTTGGATGAAAGACTGCAATTCTATTAAATTCTATTTCAAACTCAGTTAAAAGTCTTGACTCAAACTTATGCTTTCTCACACCAAGAAACAACAAAAAAAATTACCTAGAGGCTATCAGGAAATTAATAAATAGGTTCATCATAAACTGAATTATCCCAAGACCATGGATGCCTTCTCTTCTATGTGCTTTCATTGAGCACCGAATTTTTAGCCACTGGGAAAAATATTTTGCTATATGGACTTTTGGTCTGATGACTTTTAACAATACTGATGGAAATTTGGGGGAAACCCTGGCTGCAACTACTCTTGGAACGTTTTTGGTAGGTCACTCCTGTTCACCAAGCAGAAGAGTTATTTCCTGGTGCTGGGGCTGCTTCAGCTTCAGCCCTCCCGTGAGTATAACACAAAAGGGTCTGATTGGAACCCTGCTGGTTTAGAGCTACTGAGCCATCAGGGCTTTTTATCAGTTTACAAATTTGTGGTTTGTCTTCTGTTATATTGACCATGATTTTTGCCTTGAAATGTCTAATGGGTACACTCCTTATATTGAAAACATAAATACAGAGAGACTGCTTACCCATATGTGCCAGGAAATTAGTGCTCAATAAACTAATAGTGATAATTTATAATATAATTTCAAGAAGAAGAGGGAGAACTATTTATGTAGTATAGATGCCTTCCCTCCAACATCATATTGCTCTACTATAAATATTTTAATACAGATTGGGCTAAAGAGGATTCTTAGCTCTTTGCTGAGGAAATGCCTTGTTTTTTCATTTTATAAAATGAAATTTTACATTTACTTTTTTATTTTATTTTATAAAATTCTCAGTCTGCACATTGCTCTGATCCAATACAAACTGGTTTGCTCTGGCAGTGGGTTTTTGTCATAGTTCTCTGGCTGATTTTTTACAGGGAAGGTGCATTTCACCCTATGCAGAAGCAATGCAGTCAAACAGCAACATGCAGTCAAGTAACTAGCAGTGGCTAAGATGAAGTCCAATGATTGCTGTTTGCATCTTCTCAAGGTATCTTCATGTCTGAGCTATAAAAACATCCAAATATGTAAATGTCCCAAAACATATTTTCAGCATTATAAGCTGTTTCATAAACCCACTTGTTTAGGTATAAAAATTTTCCAATACTGCAGCAGTCTGATTAATGAAAACTTAATAAATTTGACCCATCAAAATTGCTGGTAGAATAACATTAGCTAATTTTACTGAAAATGAAAGCATACAAAGTTGTGTGATGAAGGAGACTGCTGTTTGCCTTGCTGCAGACTCCAGCTCCTGAAGAAGCATAGGTAGATAAAGAACAACCTAATGAGTTCAGTGAAGGGGAAGTTTTTTAATTGAAACGGCAGGAAGATCAGAGAATTAGACTCAAAGCCAGTTGTTGCTGCTGAGCTCTCATGTTTAAATGAATAAGATGCACTAGTGCAGACTGTTTAGTACTTGACTCCTTAAATATTGGTATTTTTGTACTGGATTTCGTGCAAAGAAGGTTTTGTCAAATTTAGCAGAGGCTGAGCTGCTGTCATTTTTTCAATCCTGTGTGGTTAAGATGTATTCTACTAAGTAGAATGGCAGTGTGGCTTGCCTTTGTAGATGAGAAGAGCTGGCCCCACAGATCCTGTTCAATGAGCACTGCTCATTTCCTGGGTTGCAAGGTTGTGTTTCTGTTGCTCATTGAAGTCAAGGAGTAACTCTGATGGAGTTAGAGAGATAGACTTTCTTTCACTTGGCCCACTGTGGGGTTCCTAGTGGTGTGCAGGGACATCAGCCGGCATCCTCAGCAGTGCTGGTCCAGGGGGAAGAGGGCACCATGGCAAAAGGCAGCAGCAGGTAAAGCAGATAAACTAATAACTGAAAATCTGGCAGCAAAACGAATTCAAGGCAAACCACTTCAGTGCAGCATGCAAAACAAAGAGGCTGACAAAAATCCCACCTTTATAATCATCAGCATGTTTAGCTAAAAAAAAAAAAAAAAAAAGAAAGAAAGAAAACATGCTTTTCATCTTTTTCATCTTCAAAGTCCTTTACAAACTTTCACTAATTAACATTCTATGTCTCAGTATTGCAGCTATCATGGGAAGGGCCTTAGGGGAAATGGTAGTAAAGCTTCTAAATATCCCTTTGAGATACCAGCTGAGCCACAGATTTTTTTTTTTTTGGCTCAATACTGAATGCAAAACACTTCTATAAATACTTCAAATAGAACTAAGTATGCTATTGAAATGCATGTGTGTGTACAACCTGTGTAAAAAATAATGCATCATCTATGTGCCTGTTAAGTCTTTAAAGCATGACTAATGGCACATCACCCTCTCTGCTGGAGTGAACTTCTCTAGGCTGATCTTGGAAGACTTGCATACAAGATTAGCTCTGTCAAGCAGTCCCACAGAAGCTCAGTGAAGTCATTCCTGGGGTAATGCAGGAATGTAACCTTAGCATGAGCAAAGCCATGATGAGTGTAAACTGGCTTTTGGGACCCTTTCTCTTGTTGGTACTCATTGCAGGTCCTTCAGCCCTGCTGAGGTTACT
This sequence comes from Serinus canaria, assembly GCF_022539315.1. Lineage (NCBI taxonomy): Eukaryota > Metazoa > Chordata > Aves > Passeriformes > Fringillidae > Serinus > Serinus canaria. The sequence goes on along the minus strand of NC_066315.1, from coordinate 53,357,339 downwards.
ACTCTGACTCTGTTTTCTTCTGGTCATCCTTAGATCTGGGGAGGCACCTTAGGGGCTCCCTTGAAGACACAAGCCAGAGATTGCCCCAAGAAGGGCAGGGTTTGCTGCCACAGCAGGGTTTGCTGCCATGCCACCAATAAGAGCATCGATCATTTGTGCATTATATAAAAGCTGAGTTCAACTCACTAGCTTATGATTTTTATCCAAAAGGTAAAACTGTGCTTTAAACTGTATTTTTAATCTGTATTTTAACCTTCAATGTTCTGTATATACTTCCTCCTGGATGAGATCAAAAATACTGTATGGCATAATGTTTATCCCTCAATGAAGGCTAAGAGAAATAGACTTCTAAGTAGCTGTCTCTCTTTTGCGATGAGTTTTGAATAACCAGATCACTTTTGACCCAATTTTTCAATGCACACATACAGTTAGACATTTAGACAGTCTCTTAGCAGTTGGATTACCATCTGACTCACACTGTTTTCAAAATGTAGTTCTGATTCATTTACGGAAACTTTGCTTTACTCTTTTCTGATAAACCCTCTTAGCTGTTTTAGAAAAGTGGTCATAAAGTTTAGCTTCCCATTCAACACTGAGTAATGTCCTCATAGAAGGTGTTCCTGCACTGAATTAATCTCTAGAAATCTATGACTTTCTCATATACTTTGTTGGTTGATACTGTTGTGACTGCTTTAGAATCAACTTTGCTGAAGACCATATTGCATAGTTAATTTCAAATGCAAATTTTTAAAGCCTTTGCCACAATAGAGTACATGTCATTTTTATATTCAATGAATAGTCCAGTTCTTCAGTTTTTGGGTTTCTGCAGTGACCACCATGACAGAGTGACAAAATACTGATAAGCTGGCTTCACTGAAAATTAAACAAGACCAGCAAGACTTGCTGTTTACTGCTCCAGCTGCAACTTCCACCAGTTTCAGCAGTTTGTCAGTTTAGGAGAATTATGTAAGTGAAAAACCAGATCTGTAAAGTTGCTAATGAATAACTGGATATATCAGAAACTTTTCCTCAAGTATGTCTTGCTGACAGGGTTAGAAGCAATGCAGAGTTTTCCAAATGGGGTAAGACATTCTTGGTTTTGTGGTGTACAAATGATTTCAAACACATACACTAAAGCACCGAATGGGCTACTACTAATGGGAATTTTCTCTTAAACTTTCCTGAGGGAAGAAGAGTACATCTGTTGATACAAGTGAAAGCTTTTAAGCAGGCCTCCATACAGGGATGTCAGTGTTTGTTATATTGACTTTCTGAAATGTTTCCATTGAAGCTTTTATCTCAGCTCCACACAAGGCAACCTTCACATCTTTCGCTTCTTTGAGGCATATAGCTAACCTTTGTTTCCACATATAAAAGGTTTTCTCATCTTTCAGGGAAACTTTCAGCACCAGAGAGGTCAAAGAGGACTTGAGCTCACACTGCATGGTGGAAGGGCATTTCCTTGCCTTTTATAAACCCACACCATTTCTTCCTTATGCCAAGCTCTGTAGGACTATAGAAGCTTCTGGACTACCAGGACAGTTGTTTTCCACAGTGAATCTGTCTTGCCCAATTTAGAGGTTAAGTTTGGAAATTAGCAGTGCTGATATATGCTGGTTGGATGTCTTGGGATATTTGAGTTCCTGCTCCAAATTAACGCTTTTAAAAACTCTCAGGCCTTGAATGAGTTCATGCAAGTTTTGACCCACTGTTTCAACCCAGCAGTTCCCTTTTGAAATAGTTTGGTAGTATGGTGAAGTTTATGTATTTTTCCTTGTGCAACAAGGACCAAAGTACCCCAAAGTTCAGAGCCTGGTGTTCACTCTTTCCTTTAAGTGATGAAGCATTTTGCTGTCAGACATATGCTAGCCAAAGATCTGTGTGTTTCCTATTGCTTCATCAGCTTTTAGCATCTCACATTAGGTACATTATGATTTGTTCCCTGTTTCACCCCTTCTTCCAGTATCTGAAGTGGTGGTTGAACACTTGCTGTCCTCTGAGCATGCACCTATTTATCCATCAGCAGCCCAGACCAAAACACACACTGGGCAAAGCCACACATTTTAAAGACAGACCACTCTGGAAGCAAATGATTTCAGGAAAAAAATCAAATCAGTGCTAATTCTGAAAAAAAATAAGGTCAAATAGTAGGAGATGAGGCTAGATAAGCTTCTTAAGAGCTTACTTCTTTAATCTATCGAGGACACTTTATCTGGGTATTTACCAATAGCTAGAAACCGTACAGCATTTCCTTTTTGTTTTTTCTAAGCTCTCCATCTGTTTATATTTAAAACCAGAGATGGAAGGAAAGAGAAATATTCATAGATCTGGAACACCAATGGAATTGGTAGGGGACTGGAATGAATTTTGAAAGTGGTGGTACACTGCTACTTAGAACTCATGTTTGAAGAAAGTTAAGTCATCTTCTGATGACTGCTTCAAGTATGTGACGTAGATAGATGGATTCAGTTTAGTGACTGAAATAAAATTGTGACATCACCAACATGTTGAGTCTAATCATGATGAAGAGACGCCTACTTGTTTATCCTGAGAACTAGCCCTAGGAGACCTCAGTACCACAGTAGCTTAAAATGTCTGATTGTACTTCATCTGAAAGATTTCAGCCTCTTTAGCTACCAGAATATAACTTTCCTTGAGCATCAAGACCAGTAAATAATCAAGAAAACATACCCATTTTGCCCACACCTAGAGTGGGGATGGAAGCATTCACTCACTCCTTCTTCCCATCCTGCAGCATCATTTAGCTCAGCAAAAACTGAAATGGTGCAAGGAAACACTCCTAGTGAGAAGAGCACATCCCTCCTCCCCATCCCACCTCACTAGGAGGCATGCTAAATCTGTACCACTCATGCCAGCAACATGTCTCGTCCTCTTGTTCCACTTGACACCTCCCCTGCCCCATCACATCTCACACAGCTTAATATAACACTAAAAACCACCTTCTCCCTCCACTATCATAGTTCTTAAGCAAAATGTGCCTCTCTGAGAGCATCACCCAGGCTTTTCATCTTCTCCCACTCCACTCTCACCACCTACTTGCGTTAAAAGACCAAAGAACTCTTGGCCAAGGTCAAGGAGCTTTTTCTGTTCAAAGCAGTAGTAGAAGTTGCGCTGTTGGTTTGCTTTTTCTTTTTCTCTTTTTAATCCTTCACATCTTCATTCTACCTGTTGTTTAGAACATAAGATTTTTCACCTTAAGGGATGCTTTACCCACTTCCCATCTTTCCTTCACATCCTCAGACCACCTGCTTGACTCTTCAGTTTCTCATCCCTTCTTGGTCTCAGACCTCAGTCCTGTGCTCTTTTGCACTATGATGAAGCCCTGACTAGAGCCATATGTACTCTGGGAGGCCAGATCTGACAGAGCCACAAGAATCAGTCACCCTGCTGAGGAGGAAGATCTTGTAACCAAAGCCTGTAGCTCCATCCTGTCAGTCAATGAATACTGTACACTGATGTTGCCTTCTCCCCTCAGAACTGCTTTGGTTGAAAAGCCATTTTTTGCTATGTTTTTTTTCCATGTAAAGCTGATAGATTATCTTACTTAATGAAGCACTCTGCAGCCTGATGACTGTGATTTATTCTTCTTCCCAAGTGGTTTAATTCTACATCGGTTATCCTTGTCAAAAAGGAACAATAATTTGAATGGAAGTCACAGAGGCTGCTTCAGATCAAATGAAGCAAGAATTCCCTGTGGTCTTCAGCCCACTACAGGTTTTTTCTTTTCTGGCTGTATTCTTTTTATCGGTGCCTGACAAAATTGCTTATTTTTGTTGAAATTCTCAGCAAAAATAACTCAGTGGTTTGGAACAGAAATGTTGTTTTCAGAGGTAAAGACAAGGATGGAAGGCATGTTGTGAGTAGAATAATCTCATGCTCTTAACAGTGCTGGAAATAAAAAACAGCCACTGAATGTTCCAGCCACATTGCTTTCAATGGAAAAATTTTAGGTATCACAGGAGAAACAGATTCTGAGTGAGCAGAACCTTCTGCTGTGCTAGCAGGCTGTGCACGTCAGATACCGCTCACTGCACCAGACTGGATGCAACATTCATTGGGCTGTGAAGTCTGGCCAGACACTGTCAGAACATGAAGGGCTGCTGGGAAATCTCCATCCTTTGCAAGGCAAAGAGATCCTCACAGCATTTCCTCAAGGTGGGTGCTGATTGGGAGATAGCCCCTATGAACATCACTGTGCAAAACCAAAATAGGTTTTCCATCACACATTGCGGCTGAGAGACCTCTGAGCACAAGCTTCTCCCTCAAACCAAGTTAAGTGAGGTATCACTGCCCATTACAGCGTCTCAGGGCTGATTGGATGATCCAGGGTGAGATGAACTGGACTATCAGAAAACTGGTTTTGTTTAGGTTTTGTTGTTTCACAAAAGTAAAGCCCTAATAATGTTCATGTTCATACTTGAAAATTGATATGATACAAGTGCTGTATTTTATAGATGTCTAGTGTAGGAAGTACCAGTGTGGGTCAACATGCAATATCTGACCATCACTGAATGATTTTCATTTGGCTAATGCTGTGAGGAATTCAGGGTGCTTTATATACTTTTTTACTATATTGCCAGATTGCACTTGGTCTTCAAATAAATACTTCAGAGAAGGAAAGAAGGATAAAAGGGAAAGTTCCTCAGCTTTTCAAACTGTGCCTTGAAGAATCATAGAATGGTTTGGGTTGGAGGGCATCTTAAAGATCATCTAGTTTCAAACCTCCTGCCATGGGCAGAGACAACTTTCACTAGACTAGGTTGCTCAGAGCCCCATCCAGCCTGAGCTTGAACACTGGCAGGGATGGGACATCCATCCCTGAAGAAGCAACAACACTGTAGGAGTCTCACTGCTTTGTGATCTAGTAAGTACATCAGTGCTGGCTGGCATGACCTGATTTTGTTGCAAAGCCCCATTTCATGTATTTGTAAGCCTCCAAAAAAACAGTTCCAAATCCTCTCCTAATCTGCAGATCTATAGCTCCCCTCAGCCTTGGTTCTTGTATGTGGGAGACTTAGTATCCCAAACTCTCACATCCTCCGTTCTGCCAAGTGCCAAAGAAAATACTAATAGCCCCTAGTGGTCCTTGGCTCCCGATACTCCAATGACTCTGTTTGTGCTCTAATTCAAACACACTTTTTAAAAGCAAGGACTTGGTAGTATTCATTATAAGAAAGTATGGCTGAAAACTTCAAATATGACAGCAAATGGCAGTGCAGGGACATGAACACATGAAATTTAGGAAAAATGAGAATTACTACATGGGGGTATTGGCACCTTGTAAAATCCATGATGTTGACCTATGTCGTCTGTCCAGCACATGTTGTCTTCCTAGTAATGTCACCAAAAAGGACATTTTCCTTCTGTGTGACAAAGGATACTTGTGAAATTGCATGGGTTTTGACCCAACTCTATTATAGAGGATATCAAAGTGATACATTTGCAATTTTGCAAGATGTGGATCCAAACTCAGACAATCTTCAGGTTAGAAAGATTAGCTTTAGCATCTTTAACCTCATCTTGAAGTTAGAATATAGTCAGAACAAAAGAAGACTGAATTACAAATATTGCTGGGATCAGAAAAATTTTTTTTTGTTTTATTAGTTTGAACATGGCACTGCCATTCAATTTGTTAGAAAACATTAGGCATCAGAAAACATCGAAACATACACTTAAATACTGAGCATATGAAAAAGAAATAAAAAGCATTGGCAAACAGAACATACCTGACAATTCTGTTAAAATGTAAATCTTAAGTTTTGCTTCTCTTGTGCTTAATTGAAGTCCTGGCTTGAAGACAGATGTAGTGAATGTGTATTCCCTAGTACCTTATACAGCCAGTAAGTCAATTCAGTCTCGGCTTGAACACAAAATCTTTTCCCAGATGATACGTCTGTGATTCTTTTGCATCCTGAGGCACCTGGCAAGAATCCTGACAAACAATGTTAAACTCAAAAGAGACTGAAAACACCTGAGGCAGTGGGTTTCTAAGCCTTGATCAACTGGAAGAGAGTGAAGTATTTATTTTTTAAGGGAGAGAAAAAAGAACAAAGAGAGGTCATTTAAGCAATGCAAACTCAACTCAGATACCAAGAATAAAAAACCCACAACACTGACAAACAGGAGGCAGCAGGCAGAAAATATCATGTTATTAGTAGAGCCAAAATAACACAGGAATGAATTTCCACTGAACACAAAGTAAAATCTAGACATGGTCTAGATTGTAACCAGCTTTAGCAATTAGTGAGCTCTTCACAGTCACCATCACTAGCTGTTTGGTATTGTTAATAATGGTTCCTTCAAAAGCAATGTGATATCTTTGATGGAAACACAACTAAGGTCAAATTCTTCTGCTAGAAGGCAGATCTATTGACGAATAAACTTTCTAGATAAATATGCCATATTTTACCTAATACTGCAAATTCTGAAATTGTCAGAAGCATACTCTTTTTTTTTTTTTTAATCAATTTGTCTAATGAGAGGCCAGACCAGAGCTAAACAAGATGCTTTTCTTGTTACATCAACACCCTTCAGTTTCACCCTGGATAAGATGGAAGCATCATAAGGATCTCTGCATGCCCATTTAACTCTTTCTTGATGTTGCTACCAGGTGTGGAGTTAATTGATTTTGTCACAATACTGTGTGTAAAATGAACTTCTTAACTATCATAAAGTTAATGCATCTTTTATGTAGAAGAGGAGTCACATACATGCTTTTCAATTAAAGATACTTTGTTGGAATGCTGAAGCACTAATAAAATTCAAAATGCCTGCTGGTATGGATGGAGGCAATTGAATAGAATTTGTAACAATGAGAAAAGCCAAGATGTCTTTTTGAAACAAGATACAATTCAAAGTTAAGTTATTTGCTAGCTGCAGAAATTGCTGTGTGATGCTCTTTGGTTTGCATTGCTTATAAAGACAGATACTCGGCAGTCTATTTTAAACATAGAAATCTGAATGCTAGAGATGATTTGGTAAACTTATGGGCAGTGAAAGGAGCAGTGCAGGAAATTCTTACTACATCAAAATATATTAAAACTGAGTCTTCCCAATTATTTTTCACAATAGTTTCACTGTTCGTAAAATCAAGAAAGTAGCCATTTTTTAAAGGTGTTTCTTTTTTTTATTAAGAATATCTTATATATTTATTAAGAATTTACATTTATTAAGAATTACATGACATTTATTAGGAATCTTTTGAGCTCACTTCAAGATGAAAATACTGGTTTTTGAATCTTAGTTGTTTGAGCTACAAAAATGCTGTACATTTAGGAAAGCAAACCAAATTTTAACCTGCTTTGCCTTTCATTGAGAGAATTGCTTAATTAAATCCCAGATAAAAGATTCTACATGTTATAAGCAAGTTTTAATCCCTGATGGTGATTGAGCTGGGGTGGGGGTGAAATCATGTTCCCATACCCTGTTGAGTTTTTCAGTACTTGCAAATTATCAGTGTTCTCTTGTAAGAAGTCTTTCCTCCTTTCTCTGTAGCACTCCTGTTACAAAACATGCTCAATTTACTGTGAGACAACTAGAGATGCTTGCACTGTTTCAGCACAGTCTTAGAATAGATGTAGCCTCAGTAACTCCTGATATGAGGAAGATAAGCAGATCATGTTGTACAGAAAATGCTCTGCTCAGTGTTAGCCAAATCTCCACCTATCTTCAAGAAAATCTGAGTTTAACTGACTGTAGCAAAGGCAACTTCATTGTTTGGAAATGTAATAATGAGCATCACAGATACAGAAAACAAAAATCACATCATTACATATTAAATTTTCTCTGTTGAGGTGCTTGAAATTACAGACTAAAAGACTTTATCTTAAATTTTAGTCTTACTCATTAATGGGGGAGGATTTGTTTGCAATCAGTAAGAAGAATATCCAAAGTTTAAAGTAAGCACTGTGCATAAATCCTTCCCTTTGTAGAGAAATAATATGTCCTATATATATGTTAAGGCTTTGTCTATTTTATTGTTGATGGTCAGGGAGATCATCTGAGGCATCATTAGCAGAAGAGCTAACTATGTTCTTTACCTAATTAAGATACCATGTCTTCTTTCTTGACAGGAGCAAAGTTTTGCTGTTATTTCCTCTAAGCAAAAAAACCCCTTCTGTTTAACTCCTCATAGGTACAAGATAAATTATTGCCTTGAATAACTCTTCAAAACCTCAGGCTTTATAAGGCAAAGATGCTGACCTTATGGCTGCTCCTCTCTCTTTTCAAAAATCAAGTGGACACATTTAAGACTTATAGGTCACTGTGCCTTAGGGTCTAGCTCTATTTCATCCCCAAGCATACAACACATGGGACTGCTGAGTCCCTGTAAACCAGACTAGACACACATCAGATATTTCAGACATTCTGCTTGCTTTAGCTACATGCAGAAATATCAAGATTTTTCCTTTCTCAGTAAGAGCAGAAGTCTGCTTATGAACAAAGATTTAACAAATCCCATCTGCTAAGGCCTGTTACCTCCCTTCCCAAACTCTTCCCACTGTCTATTGCTGCTCCCTCAAGGGCATGTCAACCTGTATTTCCCTGCCTCTGCTCAGAAGGCTAAGAAGGGCATTTGCAGTCACTGGTGTTTAAGGATAATGACTCCAGATTAATGGTCAGGAGATTTATGTGGAATAAAGCTAAAACTCATTCAAACTCAATTCCCTTTGCTTCACAAGCTTCCTCAGAAAACATGCATCCCTCAGAACAGCTTCTTCCTTCCCTCCTACTCTTTTCTAAACAACATAACGCAGCAGATGCCAGGCTTTCTGCTGAAGAGTGGAAACCTCATTGTAATGGATCTCTGGCTGCCAGGCATCAAGGTTCAGGGTGCAGTGGGTAAAGTATGCTGATCACTCAGTAGGAAAGGGAAAACTTTCTGCCCCAGACCATGGGGTAGCTTCATTTGCATGCTATACCCACCTCTTCAGCTCAGGTAGTCCACCTGCTCTCCCCGTGTGAAAGGAGGCATGAAGCACAGATTCAGCCCCAGGATTTATGTTAGATCCAGAGATCCCAAGATCCCTGTCCTTAGAGGAGTGCTGCCACCAAACAAGGCTTCAAACAGATGCAAATATTGCGGTTGGGAAAAGTGTTCGGAGGAAGGAAGGCCAGACACTACACTGTAAGGCTCCTGGCTGCTCCTCCTGTCCCCAGGCAGGGTAAGAGGAGCTCTGTCCTTTTTGTAGCTCCATTGGCTCATCTCTGAGGATCAATGCTGACTGGGTGAGGTTGCAGTGTGTGGGAGATGAGGTCCCAGGAGGGATGCTGTGTTTGCAGAGACACTTGTCGTCTACACTGCACTTATGGCACCCTTAGGTTGTCTGGAAGAGGCTGTGTTGGTGACACCAGCCAAAGCCTTGCCTCAACAGTTTGCTATCAGTGAAGCCTCCTTCCTCCAAGGCTGTCAGCAGTATTCAGAGCCACTGCACGGTGTACATGGATCCAGCAGCTGAGGAAGAAGGGTGCTACATTTCACAGTTCATAAGTAACTCCTGTACTGCGTTTCACATCTGGGGTCCCACCACTGGCATTCAAAACCCCAAAGCTGTTCTGATAAATGCATAAACTACAGCAGCTAGCAAGCAATGCCCTTGGCTGCTGCTGCATTAAGAGACCTCATTAAGCAGCACTGGTATAGTCTTAACACACAGCCACTTTATCTGGGAGAGATCTTTCAGATGGAGCAACCCTGAAGTGAAGGCTTCCCAAGAGGGTTGGGGTCACAGCCCTCCAGTGCCCACCCTCTAGACTATGATTGCAGAGCACAAGGGTGTAAATGAAAACCTTTACAGTCTCTGCCCAGGTTACAGGCTCTTCAGGGAAGTGGTCACAGCACCAAACTTGACACAGTTCAAGAAATGTGTGGACAACACTCTCAGGCACATGGTGTGATTTTTGATATTGTCCTGTGCAGAGACAGGAGCTGGATTTAATGATCCTTGTGGGTCCCTTCCAGGTCAGGATAGTCTGTGATTCTATGACAGAGAAGATTTTTTACTTAAACATATACTTATTTCTCAGCTATTGCTTCTGATTTTAAGGTCTTCAGGATTTCCTACACCTTTCCTTGACTTTCCATTTCTTGTATGCTTGGATTTTCACATTAAGATTGTACTCTGTATTATGTTCCATTTTCTTTTCCACAATAATCCTAAGAATGGACTTTCAAGTAGGTATAATTAGCCGATTTCTGCCAACAAGGCTACCAGCTCAACCAGACTGCTGAAATTATTGGGATTTCATTAAACACACCAGATTAATTCTTTACAGGCCTCCCATATTTCCTTAATTACATCTTGTTCTCCACATTATCATTATTTCTTAACTGGCCCAAAATTATAGAGTTTAAAAAAAATTAAATCACATTCCTTTCTTATTTGTGGTTGTCTAACATCCATAGAAAACAAAAGATGCCTTAAAATAGCCTTGTATATTTGAAGTATGAAACTGAAAATTTTCTGCAAAGATAATAAAGTCAAATCCTGCTGTGTTCCTGGCCTTAATTTAGTAGAATAATGGCAATGTAAGCCTGGTAACGACATCCTGGGATCTAACAGCCCTTTTTCCTCTCTGAAGATTTGGGCTATTATACCTAGACCATGTATAATTATTTGTCCAGCCTGATTTTAAAATCCTTCTATAAACACTTTCCTGTGTAGCATATTTAGGCATGGCACCACAGATAAATTCCTAATACCGCACCATAAAATATCTGTGATGAAAATTCATTGAGTTCATCATGGTCTGTTTTGCAAGGATCTCTTTGAGAACAAATTACCATCTTTCTCTTTAACAGGTCTTGAATACAGGATTATTATTACACCTTATTTCTAGTCTTCTCTTTTTATACCAAACAAAGCAATTTCCTTCAATCTTTTCTCAAAAGTCACGACTTTGGCTCCTGTTTTCTGTCCATGATTTCTCTGCCTCCTACCTTTTTAATTTCCCTTTTCTGGACTCCTCCCAGTTTGGCAACACTTGAGAAAGTGTAGTGTCCAAAACTGCTCCATGCCAGTGTCAGCATCCCAGGGTCAAGCAGGAAAGGATAATTACCTTGCATATGTTACCCACAACACTTCTGTCAGCGCCTCACAGCATGAGATTTGCCTAGTTTTGTAACAGTATCCTATTATGGCACCATTAGACATCTCCAGAAGAGCAACCATGGACCTTCATTCTCTAATTTATCATTTGTATTTTAATTTCCCTTTCCCAAGGCTAAATGTTTGTATTCAAATACTGAATTTTCTGTTGCTGATTTTTGGCCTTTTATGCTGTTTCTCAGTCTGGCTCTGAATTTTGATCCTATGTCTCAAAGAGCTCGTAATCCCTCCTGGCTTCATGTTCTATGGACACTTGTGTGTTTCATGATTCATGTTGTTGATGAAAATGCTGAGATGATTTCTACAGACCCCTGCATGTAATGCCTTCCCAGTTTAACCCCAAAGTATGAGAGTGTGTGCTCACTGTACTGTGACCCTGGGTAGGTATATGTTTCTCTTGTTTCCTTTAGAATATGTTAGATGGGACCACGCCAAAAGCCTCAGCAGAGTCAAGACATGTCTACAGCTTCTCCCTTATCCATGAGAACAGTTGTTCTATCAGAGAAGTAAACCATTAATTTGACATGATTTATTCTTGACAAATCTACTCTGTCTGTTTTTATTAGCTTATTGTTCTCTATGTACAGATCACATGTATCTTTCAGGATAACACAGATAGACTTGTTCTCTCCCTGAATCTTGCTTTTCGTCTTTTGAAGAATAGGTTCTGTGGGTTTTCTTCTAGTTCCCAGAGAATCTTCTCTTCTTTTGTTACCAATAGATGTTACTGGTTCAGATATTGCTTCAGTTTCTTAGATATTCCAGGGCCAGTTTTATCAGGCTACTCTAACTTTAATATATGTAACACATTAAATATTTTCTAACCTCTTCTTTCCCTACTCTGTGCTCTTGTAAACAACCTAAATGCTTTAGGCATTTGCTAACAATTTATGTCATGCCTGAAGGAAAGATGTCATTAAATATCTTGGCTGTCTCATCATGGCCTATTATTTGTATTCCTTGCCTATTAAGGAATAGGCCAGAATTTTACTTTGCTTTTTTCTGCTCTTTTAGTGTTCATACAATCTTTTCACATTAATTTGTTATCACCTTCAATGGTAGTAAGTCATTGTGTAGTTTATCCATCTAGGCTCAACCATGAACTTTGGGTCTATTTTGTTTCTACCCAGCTTCAGCCAGATGTCTTTGCTCCTAATTTGTAAATAAATCCCTTTTAAACATGCAAGACTTTAAAGAGCTTCTGCTCCATCTATTCCTTCTTATGCTGATTCCTTTCTCCTTTGCAGCACAATAATTTGCTGTTATGTGTTAAATACAGCTTCTTTCAGTAATTGCTATCTCTCCTGCACTACTTTGTCATCAAATTATCACTCCAAAAGAGTGCTCTCACAAATTTTACCAACATTTGCTTTACTGAAGCTCATTATCTCTATTTTGCTTCTCTTGTGCTGTCCTTTTCTTAAAATGGTCAATAATGGATCAATAGTTTCTTTAATCATTTCCTCCCCCCTGGAATCTATAACTTGAACAGAAGTTGGTCCAGTGTGTTAAGGAGCCTTTGGGCAGAAAAGTAGTTTATGGTAGTTTATGGTCAAAAAAAATAGATGTGAAAAGCATGACCTGCTTGAGCCTGGATGGAACAATACTTGTACTACTTGAGAAGGCCCAACATTACTCCAGAACCGGGCAAAGGTTATTTGCTTAATTCTGATGTGATATGGCAACTGAGTTGCAACACATATATGGAGAAGTAAGGTTAATTTATTTAACTACTTAAGTAAGTCCAAAGCAGTTAATTTATTTAACTACTTAAGTAAGTCAGTGCAGTTACCTCAGCATTTAGATTTTCTATGGTGATAGCAGTAACTTCTCTCATTGTTCAAGCACACAAACTTCTGTATTCGGCAACTTATTATCTTCATAACTGCAGAGGGATACTCAGCCTTATGGTGAACTGCATGCAGTGTGACAGTGATGGAGGGACTAAACAACAACCAAGTCATTCCTTTATTTTGTGACCCAAAATGCTCTTCAAAGCTAGAATATCAGAGGAAAAAAGGGGAGAACATTTGTCCTGGTTCAGGGCAAATTTGGGAGAGAACCCCCAAAGGGCTCCTCTAGGAAATCAAATTCTATTGCCCCTCCCCCAACCGGTCCGGGAGAAAATACCTCCTTGGAGAAAAGTGGAAAAAAACCTGTTTATTAAACAAGAAAACCTAAACAATATTAAACAATAAAACCCCTTGCTGCTCCAAAAGAGATGACAAACCCAGAAGGTCCCCTCCCCAGATTCCAGTTCAGCTCACTCAGTCCCTTATCAGTCCCTCCTGTGCTGGAAATGCCGTGGCCCAGGCCCGGCCCGGTGGCCACCGATGCAAGCTGCTGGTGCTCTTATGGTTGTTCAGTCCAGAGCAGGTGTGAACAGGTCCAAAGAAAGGGAAAAAAAGGAAAAAAGCACAGTCCAGGGAATTTCTTTCCCTCAGCTAGCTAAACTAAAAGCAAAAAAAAAGAGAGCCCTGTCCCACTGTCTGTTCATCTGCAGACAACGCAGTCCAGGAGCAGGAATGCGTAGGAGTGAGTTCAGTGTCTGAAAACAAACTGTGCACCTCCTCTCCCCCCCTCAATCCTTGGAGCAAGTCTTAAAGGTGCAAAACTTACTATTCAGCATACACGGAACAAGACGATTGGGGATAAAAGCATCATATAGTCAACCTAGGACATTATCTCACATAAGTTCCTTATCTACTCAGGTAAGGAAAAAATCTAAATACAGCACTATAAGTAGCCTCTTTTATGTCAGACTGATAGATATTAAATGGCTTCCAGGAGGGCCCTACTTTCATATTTAGCTGTCTTCTCATTATTGTTAGACCTGGAAGCACAGTACTAGATGATGGAAATATTTGTGCAGTTAAACATCAGGAGAGAACTGAGGAAAAAACACGCATGTCAGGAAACTGTCTGAATGGGGAGTTCACTTCAGACAAAAATCTCCCTTCAAGCCATAAAATGCAAGACTGCCTAGATACATCCTTTTCTAACTTTCTCTTATCTGTCAGACCAGTAATTTGGCTTGTCATTCCCTTGGCAGAATTTGAAGCAGGTTTAGATGCCTAATCTCCATCCTCACATAAACACAACATGAGCAGAACTGTTAATGTCAATTAGACTTTAAAGCCTGCTTTGGGAAATCTCACACTGAAGCTTAGTGAATATTACAACCATTTCACTTGCCAATATCCCTCCCTCATCAGGAATTTATGAAGAGAAAAACAACTTCATTTGCATATTCACTGACTCCTAGAAGGTGTTACTGTTGAAGAATAAAGAGAAGGTCTTTTGTGTCCCTTGAAACTACTGTACTTCCTGAGTCACAGAAATATGAGAATCTTGGTTTACTGGCTCACAACTTGCACATTAGAGCACTTTTCACCCAAGAAGTTTATTGAAGTATTTCCAAAATACCTCACAGATAGGTTGCTCCAAAATCTTCCTCTTCTGATAGTTAATCACTCCTTTTTTTGTTTGTTTTGTTTTTTAGCTTGATTTTCATAATGGGCAACATATAATAATTTTTTCCATTGCAAGTATGTTCCTTAATCATTTCTCATCTCCCTAGCATAGATACAGCTTTGTATTTATATTACTCTCTTTTTTATGAACAGCATCTATATACCATTCCAGCCTTCATTCTGCTAAACAAGCCAAAATGCTCTCAGCTTTCCTCATTAAAAAGATTCTCAATTCCCATTTTCTGCATCTGCTCCAATTTTAATGGATTTTTTTTGGACTACAACTGACCAGCTCCCCTGCAGGCAGATTGCTGTGACCTTGGACTCTGGTCAATACACTGTTACCCCTATTAAAGCTACCAACCCTTCATTCACAGCTGCCCATTTCACTGAGGTCTTATACTACAGCGTTCTTATTATCCTCTTCAAAATTCACTGGGTTTTTTCCTTATTTGCTGTACAGACATTGTTAATACAAACATCTGTTAAAAGTACTCCCAAATCCACTCCTTTATTACCTTACTATCAACCCTACTATCTTTCCTCTAGCCCCATTCCCTTTGACAATAGCACATTGTTGCCCCCCTTTCTTCAGGATCCTCACTTACTGTAAGATAATTGTATTAACCTGCTACTGGGCTACGTGGGAAATTACCAGTTATGTTACTGCAACTGTACAAAGAGTGACAGCGACCGAATTGCTTTTCTTGCCAAAGAACAGTAGTGAGTTTCTCCACTCTGAATGATATATTACAAACCCACATAATATTTTTTCCATTTATCTCCATCTTTCCTATTAATCTTTTCTTCAGTGTCTGTACTGAATCTTTGCATCCTGCCAAAGTCAGTTAATGGTTGGTAATGGATGGCTTCATGATTCCTCTGTTGGTTAAACAGGTCCTATTTGTGCTGTTCCCCAACCACATAGTACTTGCTAATTTGCTCACTGTATGGATAAACATTGCTAGGGAAATTACATTTTCATTTGCCAACTTTTATAATCTCAGTTAAACTGAGTAATAAATAATCTAAGTTTAATTTTCACCCAAACCCAGAATGTGGTAATTTGTTCTCCTTCACTTAGTCCCATTACCCTGCTTCACAGCCACATTGTGTAATCTCTCTGCCACTAAATACTGAGCAAAAATACTAATTTTGCTTTTCACTAGATTTAGATTACCATTAGTATCCTTAATGGGTTTTAACCTTATCCTTCCCTTAATAAAACAAAACCTCACACCTCTTTCTTTGCTCTTTGTTACTTACATAGCTAAATGGGTTTTACCATTGTTACAGCCTTGATACAGGTTGGTTGGTTTTTGTAAGATCCTGTTGGTTTCTTTTGTAAGATCCTAGTCACCTACATTTTTGGAAATTTGACATTTTTCCTCATGCTTTCTGAAACAACATGGTTTTTTTTAAAGATGCAAATCAGAGCTTGATGGTCAAGATGAATTTAAAAGATATGATTATCCAGGCACAGGCTTTTGGCCAACACAGACCATTTCAGTGACTAATGGAAAAAGTTGCTCCTCTTTCTGTCTCTCCTTCCTCCTAGCCTCAAAATGTAGAAATTATGGGAAGAGCAATGCTAATGGTGCTAATGTACACCTCACAGGGGCAGATGAAGCCCTGTACTGACTGGAAGGAGCTGGAATGGATGTGCTGCACAGCCTTGTACCCAAGACTCCATCCTATATAGTGTGAGCAAGATTGCATTAGGCAATGGGAATAAGGGCCCATGGCTCCCTTGGTCACCACTGCTCTTTGGTAAAAACACACCAGCTCCCCATGCTGTTTCCACATGGATAAAAAAGGGATCTGCTATACCTAAAAGGGGGAGGGGGGCAGGAAGCAGGGGGAAAGGGAAGAGTGTTGTTCACACATGGAGCCCATTCCACACACCTTGCGCCATGATCCGCATGTGCACATGATCCAACACTGTGCTGAGGGCAGCTGTACTTGTGCTAGTTTTGATTCCCTAGCAAGGCAACAGAGGCATGAATAACAGTGTAAACATGTGGTCTGAAACTGCAACAGAGGACTTTCAAGTTTGACACAGGAAATAATTTGATCAAGGGAACAACAGCAGAGATGTCTGCCTGTGGAGGAAACCCTTCTTGCGGTGTTTTCCAAAACCTGGTCAAGCAAACATATCAGGAACAGCCCTGAGCTCTTGCAGCTGAAAGATGGGTGAGAAATTTGTTTGTCCTCTAGGCTGGTGCTGTATTGTTGATTTTGAAGGCTGGTGACTACCTGCAGTGACAGGCAGTGGATGGCACATCCTGTGTTAGAGACTCTCTTGCCATTTCACTGCTATCATTATCAAGGCTGTACTATCTTGAGCACTACTCGTTGTATTTGTGCTTTCAGTGTCAGGGCAGAGATAAGCTATGTACCTCATTTACAGTCAGTAAGATTTTCACTAGGTAGGAGCAGTACAGTCCTCGATGGTTTTTTGTCTAGTTTTTCTCACATTCCCCTGTTTTCCATTGTTTCTCCTCTTCCTTCTTACACTGTTGTAGTTTGTTCTTATCCTGCAAAAGCTGTAAAGCTGCTTTGCCTGAAGGTGCTTGTTCCCCACTCTGTCCTGATTCAGCAAAAGCCACTGAAGATGGTACCCAAAGCTATGGGCTTGTGAATACACTCCAAAGATCACAAGCCTCTATGAACCAACCCTGAAGAAACAGGACTGAGATCACTCAGTGCATCACAGCAACTTATCCATAATTTCTGGTGAATCCTAGGCCTGAGTCTTTCACCTATCCTAAGCTCAAGATAGTGACTAGGGCTGCTTTATAAGCCACTGACATTGAGTCATTCAAAGAACATCAGAAGAAATAAGGTGTCCAGCTTGCAACAGCTTCCTTAGGCAAAAGGAACCCTCTTGTCCAATACTCGTTTTATCGCTCCTTTTTATTGATACTGGCCAGCCACAGGATTACATTTGTTTTGTACTAACTCAACTTTCCCCAGACTTACAAACCTTGTCAAGTTTGGAAATAACTCCTTTTAGAATTGAACATTAGACAAATGATTATAAAGGGTACATTTTAATATCAGCGAGCTCTCTCCATTTTCACCATGGATGGTAAGGACCTCTAAGAACATTTACAGACATCTTTGCATAATTTCAGCATCAGTTGTATTGCTCAGGATGTGCAAATCAAAAACCACTGTCAATAAGGGGATAAGGAACATAAATGTTTGATTGTAACAAAATCCATTCTTCAAAAACAAGCTGAAGTGCAAGAACTGCTGTTCAGGCTTATCATTTATTAGCAGGCAGTCATCAGAACAGAAGTGCAGCAGACTTCATGACACTCTTTTTTCTGCTAAAAAACAAAAGACAAGAAAAGAAAATAAGAAGACAACTATATTAGAGAAACGTTTCTTTTGTGGTTGAATAGCAAAGCGATAGATTCTTCTCAGATTCACAGGAATCTCTGCGATCTTAAATAGCAAAATTATACAATAATAGAGATCACTTATTTACAGCAGCCAGAGAAATTTGTTGCTACTGATAACAATATAATAACATCTCACACAGACTAGTTGACTCTTACATTGCATTACTGAACACAGGACTGAACTTGATCCAAAGCCTGCAAGTCCTTTGCAATTAAAATGCAAAACCTAACCCTGCAGATTTTATTTCATAATATCATGGTTTTTTACAAGCAGCAACCATCCATAGCTTATTAGACCTAAACAGCTTTAAATAATATAGTAGCAGAATATATTCTTATACAATGGTGGAGGTAAAAAGAAACTAGGAAGTGCAGATAAAGGGAGGTGAAGAGGGAATTAGGAAATCCTTTCTTATAGGCTACTATAGGTCTATGGCAGTGATCAAGGAAAAAAGGTTTGCTGCAGAGCACAAACGATACACCATAGATAGTGTGGGGCCTGAAGAGATGACCAGAGAAAAGCAAAAGCTTTGTATGACAGTATGAAAAGACTGTATTTATGTTCAATAAAAGTATGACCCCTGATTTGCAGCAGGTATAAACTACTCCATCTCCACTGATGTGCTGCCCTGCTTGACACTAGCTGAGAAATTGCTGTACCTTGTTTGTCCACATACTGCTTTTAAATAAAGCAGTGCACAGCCCTGCTCTCCATTATGTATCACCTCAGGGTCCATTCCCGAAGCTCCTGCTTCTCTCAGTTAATTTCAGCTGGATCTCTACAATCAGAAATAAAATTAGATTAATGCCAGCTGCTACAATGGTTTCCCAGAATTTAAAAAGCACCTTAGCATGGGTGCTGAAGTCATATACTCATCATCCTGTCTCCATGGAGCAAAGCATGGATGGAGCTGTTGCTTGCACATATGTGGAGCCCTTGTGCATGAAAATAAATGAGCCCTGTTATACTGTAATAAGAATGATCACAGATGCTGAAAGAACCATTGAACCTGTCACAGCTAGGGCTATGGAGATTCCTGATGGGTGCTCACACTCATTCCACAAGCCACATACATTGCATCATGGTGTAGCTCCCATGTAGTGTAGTGGGAAGGGCAGCTGTGTGCTAGTCCTCAGAAGGTTGACTCTGTGACCTTGCTAGTTAGGTTCATTTACAGCTCATGCTGGGAATCAAGCAGTAAAATGCATAGGAAAGCACAGCATCACTAATGATTTATGTATGGATTCTGGTTTTAGTCCTGACCGGAAATGTAACAGATATTTTATTTTACTATTAAAAAGAATTGCACTAGTGTCATGATGAGCAGAGTATCAGATGCTGCAGGATGTGAAGAGGACTGGAGAAAAGGAAAGGCCATAAGAGAAGGGTTTATGATTTCCTCTTGTGTAAAGAATGAATAGCCCATTGATCTGATAAGCAAAAACTTTCATGAATAAACTGATTTCTAAGTAAGAATCAGGCTTTGTTTAGACATTAGTTGGATTTTACCCAATCACAGAAAGGAAAAGGATAGCTTTCAGCTAGACTGGCTTGCTGCAGGGCTGCATATTTGCCAATGCTGCAGAAGGCAGGTTACAGGAGTGCTTAGCTGGGGTGGTGAAGTAAGGGTGAGGGCTTAGTGCTTTCAGTAGCATTTAGACACTTTCTGAAAGCACAAATGTAATCATGATTTCAGTAGGAAAAGCCTCCTGCTTCATACTGCTGGAGATGAGAGATGTGAGTTTATTATTGCTTAAAACTTATGTTACAGGTGGACACCTCGGTGAGCCCAACTTTTTTCCTCCTCCTTCATCCATGATTATCATTTGTAGCTGTGCTACATGCATCAAGGGTAAAAGAATAAAAGGAAAAACCACTCCCTGAAAAGAAGCCTGAAAGTCTTTTGAACACTGTCCCACCTGCTAAGAACAAAATAAGGCCTTGTATGCTTGAAATTAAACACACCACATTGGAACAAATGTGAAGAACAGTGAACATGAAAGAAGTGCTCCAGAAAACAGCGTGTTAAACACAGTAGCATGCACACAATCAAACAGTGCAATGATGCAAAAGGGAAGAGATGCCAACCCAGCAACCCACAAACCCACAGCTCCAGAAGAAGGGAAGAAACTGCTCTTGCAAGGTACCAGGGAGCACCTTCTCTCCTTACCTGTAGGCCTTGAGCAGGTACCAATTGGTATGATCATGATCCTGTTTTAATATTTCCATAATTTTGATTCAAGAAGAGTAGAAGGCGTAAGAAAATAGAAACCACATGCACTCATATTAAAGGCTTAACTCTCATCTTCATTATGGGAATGCCATTATTTCTGCTGATGCAGCTGGTCTCCACTAAAGGTAGGAAACTATCCTAGATGAAAACATGTTACTTAAAATATTTACTCAGAGGCAAGAGATGTTTTTAAAAGGTTCTGAATTTTCCTTTTCAGGCACTGCAATACAGCACAAAAGACTTACCCATTAAAGAATACATGATGCATAAAGTGATTTTTTAATTATCAAAGAAGAGGATATTTTATAGATTACTCTAATTTTTAAGTGACTGGTTATAATCACTTCCAGAGCAAAATACAAGGTACTTTGTGTCAGAAAGGTTGCTTGAAATTTCTGCTTTGTCATCAGCTTAATTTATAAAAATAAATAAAATGAAGCAAGCATTAATTCAAATTCACATCCTGTGACAAGGTGACAGAAATGTCCCATTTATTCAAATGTATATTGCTACAAGCAACTGTAAACTGAAGCCAGTGCCAGGACAGATGTCACCTATATTTAATCTTACGCACTGAATATGTATTTTGATAGCAATAAAATTACCCAATGCATAAACCTAAAGATCAATAAGTCTGCACAGTGCCCAGTTATTGAATTAATGCTTTATGGTCCGTCTGACCTTCAATTACTGGTAAAAAGGAATGGCATAGTTGGGAGAAAATATTTCATGGGATAATGAGGTCTCCCGTGCCTGTATTTTGACACAACACTGTGTGCAGCGTTTGGCCGGATTGCAGGCTCTCTGCCGGCTCGCTTTACACAACGATGTTCCAGTACGCAGTATCAATTCCTGAAGGCTATGACTATAGCGACAGCACGTACCATTTATTTGTGAATAGAAAAGATTTATCCTTAATGATTGTACAGTGCCCTCTCATCTGGAGCTCTTCTCCTAACTTAAAGTGGAGGTGTCATAAGACAACGGGCTAAATTTATGGTGACACAGCTCCCCGGCATTCAGCCCCCCGCCTCCTCCCTGGGCTGGATCCGAGACACAAACCCGCGATTCACACGGGATCCAGACGCTGCTCCTCCCCAGGTGGGATGCGATCCCACCCTCACGTCCAGCCGCCACCGCCGATCGCTGATGGCCTTCCCCACCCACCGCCGCCAGCCCCCTCCAGGGCTCTGAGGTTTTCTGATGTCGTTCGGGGGGGCGTGGGGCTGTTTTTCTAGTATGTTTTGGCTTGTTGGAGCGGGCTCCCCGTCGGCAGAACCGTGAGCGCGGCCACGCCAACATTACAGCCCGGGGGCGGGCCGAGGGAAGAAGACCACCCCCCCTTCTCCCCGGGGAGCTGCCTCCTCTCGCCGGCTGAGGGGCGGTCGCCGTTGGCTGCGCCGTCCCCTCCGGGCGGTAGTCGAGGACCACGTCCCTCCCTCCCGCCGGGGCTGGCCGGGGAGCGGCGCGCCGGGCGCGGGGGTTGCCGGCGGATGAGCGCGGCCCGGCGGCGGCTGCGGATGAGCCGGGCGAAAGAGCTGGTGGCGTACTGCCTGCTCCTGGGGCTGTCCGTGCCCCTCCTGCTGCTGCTGCCGCTCCTCTGAGATGCGCCGGGCGGCGGCTCGCCCCCGCCGCGGGGGAACGGGCGGGAGGAGCCGGCGGCAGCCCCGCTCCGCCGCCCGGCGTACGGCCGGCGGCAGCAGCAGCCCGAGGCACTGACGCTCCGGCGGGCGAGGATGAGGCGCCGAAACGAGCTTTGCAGCCGTGCCACCCAGCCTGCGCCGGCGGGCGGGCTGCCTCTTCCCGCGGGGGGGCCCGGCCGCGGTCCCGGCCGCGCTCTGCCCCTGTACGGGCTGTGATGCCGCCGCGCTCGCCGCTCCCCCGCCTCGGGTGACAGGCACGCCGAGCAGAGCCGCGGCCGAGCAGCTTTCCCTTTCGCCTTCCAAAGTTGGGCTTCGGTGGCTCGGGGTCAGGGCGGCGGCGCCTCCGCTCTGGAGCGGCCCCGATGGGCCCGCGGCCGCAGACCCTGTCACCGCAGCCGCCCTCCTGACCCAGCCCCCCGCGCGCGGGACGGCCGCTGTAGCCGGGGGCAGCTATAGCCGGGGGCGGCCGCGGCGCTCGCGTAGCTGCAAAGCCGCTCTGCGGGGCGGAGTGTGTCCCCGCCGGCTCGCCGTGCGGGGAGGCGGGCCGGGGGCCGGCTGAGATGGGAGAGAGCATGTCCAAGAGGCTGAAGCTGCAGCTGGGCGGTGAAGCGGAGATGGAGGAGCGGGCTTTCGCCAACCCCTACCCCGACTACCAGCCCCAGGGAGCCGTGGCAGCCCCCAGCGCGGCGGACGCCCACCGGGACAGGGCGCTGCAGCCGCCGGCGGAGGAGGAGTCCCTCCCCTTCGGCGCCGATGGGAAGGTGAGTCCCGGGCGGCGGGCAGGCGCCGCTTCCCGGACCCCCGGGCCCGGCCTCACCCGTGGGTTGCTCGCTGCCGGTGGCAGCGGCGGCCCCGCAGCGCGGGCGGCAGCGGGTTCCGCCCCGGGCGGCTCCGGCGGGGAGCGGGCCCGGCGGCGGGGCTGTGGGGCTGCCCGCGGCCTGCGCGCCGGCCGAGCTCGGGGCGGCCGCCGCGGCCTCGGGAGCGCCCGAGGAGGGGGAGCGGCGGGGTGAACTGAGGGAAGGAGCCGGAGCTCAGCCCGGCAGCAGCGGCTCTTTATTCGGACTGTTTGTTTTACTCCGGTACGGGAATGAACGCGGTGCCCCAGCTGGAACGCTGTTTAGCAGAACAACTATAGTTGCTCATACTACGGTGGTTTGGTGTCTCAGAAGAAGTTGTCAGCAGAAGTTGCCTGAGTTTCACCAGAGAAGATGCATAAGGGAATGGAAAAGATGGAACGCCCATCTAGAAAAGGAGAGTTTATTCTCGGGTAACAGCAGCGCACACTCATTAGGTGAAGCTAGACTGTTGTCACGTGTTTATTTACTGACATGTGCACTTTTATAGGTTCAGGTGCACCATGATAGGCACCTGGCAAGTTGGTTCATGCTCACAGAAGGTCTGCCTGGTAGGACTGGTCACACAAGGTTTGCAGTCTTCCTGCTCTGTTTATCTCCTTGATGCCATGTGCTGCTGTTTGGTATGCTATGAGTATCTTAGGTTTTAAGTAGAGATGCTACTCTGGCCTGGCTTGTTAACATGCAGAAGGTATGCCAGAATGTGAGCTTCCTGTCATTTAGCCCCTCTGCAGCCTCATCCTTCAGTACTGTGCAGCTTTGTCATCTTTTGCATAGAAAGCACTGCATGGTGACCCTGCTACAAGCACAAATGCATTGAGGGTAGGAACTTAGCTTCCTAACTCTCTTGATTGTATGCTGGGATGTATAAAGGAAAGCTATTGATACCAGCTCTGTATTTTCCTGCTTGTGGCAATATGGAATTACCTTGACTTCCTGACAGAGTGAGACAAGGATGGTGATGCCCAGCAGTGGGAGGGCCATTTGCTCTGACCATTGTGAGTACCTGCAGGACACTATTGGCTCACCATCAGTCCAAGGCAATGAAAGGTTTCACCAAGTTGTTTATGACTGAGGTTTATGAAGTTGTATATGGCTAAGCAGAGTGCACAAAAGAGAAGGCTTTGGGGTTTCGATGTCTAACTGCTGCAGTTAATTGCAGCTGTCAAAAGCAAAGCATTTGAGAAGGTTTAAAAAGCAAGAGTACGTTCAAAAGTGAAATCTGCTTTGTTTTGTATACAGCTCTCTGGCAGTATGCTGAGTGTTGGTAAAACTATTTTTTTTTCCTTGTGGAAGAGAACTGTTATTTCTTTGTTCTTTTGTATCTGGCTTAGTCTATAAAAATCATCCAAGTATGACAAGTTGAATTATAAAGGCAGAGAGGAGATGGCAGAACCACTATAGCTATATATTGTTGTTAAATTGGTAAAAAACATACCGAGTCCCTTGTAGGCCAGTCATCTTGTGTATCTGCTTTAAATCCCACACTTCATGTCCATATTTTAAAAGAGAAAACACTCCTTCATTTACTGCTGATCTAGATGGACTAAAGCTTTCTCAAGTGAGAAAACCAGAAGAATGGTGAGATATCAAAAGAAGATGAAAAGATGAACGTCCTTGAAGTTGAACACTACAGCCTTAGAAGTGAACACCTATAAATTTTAGAGTATACTAGATCTATTGCAGAATAGTTCAACTCTAATTTACTTCAGATTTGATTCTTGAATGAATCCAAATTGAGAGATGTTGTTCTGTGGCAGAGCTGAAATGAGTTAGTTGAGTATTTTTAGCCCTGTGTTCACATTAAGAATGCCTGTTATGCTCTCCTATGCATGAGAATGGTATTTTACAGTGCACTCATGTGTTTGTTCCCAGCATCAATGGTGGATGACATTCCTTTTTAGAAAGTGGCAGTCAGCAGCTATTTGTGCAGAAAAATAGCTGTGTTCAGAAAATATGTTAGAGCACCTGAGTGGTCTTGTATTTGACAAAAGGTGGTGTCTGGGCTCTGTTCAGGAGGATGAAGTGCCTCTGGGAAAAATGTCTTCTGTACTGCCTTAAAACCATGTAACTACAGCAATTCTGTGCATTTTATAGGAGAAGGCAGAAGCAAGTGTACATTTTCTTTTGGTTTTGCATCTGCAAAATCTCAGGAGTCATTTTATGTATTTCTGGGCTAGAATATAGCTGTGAGAATATTTATGTGTATTTCTATTCTTTGAAGTATTTGCATGTTGTCGCTCCTAGTACTATCTTTTTGTGACATTTCATGATGGGTACTTTTGAGGTGCTTTTGTTGTTGTTGTGATTTTCAGTTTGTTTTAGTGTTTTATTTTTGTATTTAATGACTCCCATTCCATCAGAGAAATGTCTTTGCTTGCCTAAAGCTCCAGTGAAAACAAAAGGACTTTACACAGTGTAGGAAGTCTGTTCTGTAAACTTCTGTACACAAGCACACAGGTTTCCTAAAAATGAGAGCATCTTTCAGAAGGCCTCAGTGCAGTGCATAATGCCTTCCTCTCCCATCTGCTGCTGAGTGGAGTGAGGAGTGCTGAGTGACTCATGTAATGACAGCCTGAGGTGTGCAGGGCTCTGCTGTTGTCATGGAAGGCAATGCATTATTAATCCATTTGATTTCTTAGTCTGTCATGATTGCCATCTAAAATTCACCTGCTTGATAAAAGGACAAGAAGCTCTTCCAGGCATTGTCTGAAAGGTGAGACAACTGGGACAAAAATCTCCATATGGAAGTGTGTATGGGTAAAATATTGTTCAAAAATCTTGAAGGTATGGGAGTAGGAGAAGCAGAATTTGAGGTTGCTGATTTGCTTTCTTATAAGTAGTCACAGTAAACATTGCAGCTATGTGGGCTCTGCTCATGTAGTTGAAATTCACTGTTTTCATAACTAGATTTCTTCATTATTAAAGTATCGTGAACTTAAATTGCTTCTGTAACTTGTCTGAGAAAGACAAGGTAATAATTCATCAGACAGCCTTTATTCTAAGAAACATAATTTTAAATGTAAACCTTTGTTTAATAAGTGGTGTTTAATATTTCAATCAAATATACATCCTGTAGCCTTTATCCTTTTCATTTGGGCCCCATAGAGATGCCTTAATCTAAAAATGTACCTGTAGATATTATCTCAAAGTGGTCAGTTCCAAAGTCTTCAAAATGAAAACGTAGATTGTTGGGGGAGGCAGAGAAATTAATAGGCTCATAACAAAGAGACTCCCTAGTTCTTGGTTCGCTAGTGTGGTAGAGAGTTTCACAGCTCTAAAGGATTTCCAGGGAAGGAAAAGGGTGAGGAGAGCTTGCTTCTGAGGGGTGGTGATGTTCAAGGATCTGTTGCCCTCCGGTCCTCAGAGTCACCACAGCCCTGTGACTACATTTGTAGTATAGTCAGGTGTGATTGGGGATTCTCCTTCACACTGACTACAGGCCAGTGACATGGGAAAAAAAGGCAGCCTGATATTTTCTGCTCAGCCAGGGGAAGGTGGAAGCCTAGACAATGATTTGCACTTTGTGGTTGTGCAAAAAAAAAAAAAAAAAAAGAATCATCCTTGACATCAAGAAATTAACATGATCCCAGCCCTTACTTCAAGATTGTCTGAATTTGTTGTGGAATCACAAGACAGAGGCTTAATTAGATTCAAACTTCATGGATTGGTCTCTAGAGTGCCCAAACTTTTAACTTCTTTTTTAGGCAAATTCTATCCTTGTATGTTTTTTCCTGACTTGCCATAGTATTCTAAGAATATTAGAAAAAAGTGGTATGTTCTGAGAAATGTATACTATGCCTTATTAGGCTTTGCAGGGGACTTCTTACAGGGAACCTGTTCAAAGATAATGGTGCTCATTGGCAAGTACCTATTAATGGTGATATAGAATATTTACTTAGATTTATCATTTGGGTGATTTAGTAGTGTTTAGTTTCCTAATGCTTTCTCAATATCCTGTTACTTTTGATAATGCCCTTATGTGCCTTTCAATCTTCCTTCTCCTGTCAAATATATTTTAAAATACATATGTATATGTATGTGGATTTTTGTCATAGCCTCACTTGTCTTCTCCCTTTGTTTTTTGGGGTTTTTTGTTTGGTTGCTTGGGTTTTATTTGTTTGTTTTTTGATTTTTGTTTTGTTTTTAAAAATTTTTGAGGGTTGTCTCACTGGGCATTTTAGTTATCTCACTGGGAGCGGCAATTTCTCTGTGTTCTGGGACTGACTCAGCAACAACTTATACTAGTGGGAATTATACAGTTTATTGCACTGGAGGCAAAATTCAACCTCCAAAGCCGCTCCATAGTTCTTCCTGCCTTTTTCCAGAGATGTGGGATGAGGTGGCTGCATTTCTTGAGCTTTTTACTTTTTTGACCGTTTCCTGGCTCCCCATCTCAGGTATGTGCTATTTTCAGAGGGGACTCTGAAACAAACAAGGTTTGCAGTATTCTCTGTGATTCCTCAGAAGAAAAGTTTGTTTTGCTTTTTGAGAGTCTTTGGTCAAAACTGAGCCTGAAAATTGCTCTGTTGTACTTCATTGTCCCTCACTAACTCCTGGCAGTGATACACAGCCTGAAAGGAAGAACTGCTGTTTCTTTCCTACAACACAGGCAGCACTGAACACTGCTTAGGTCTTTTCTGATGCTTTTGTAGTGAAAGCCTGTGCTTTTAGTCAACCAGTTCTGAATGAAAATACTTCATGAAATCAAACCCCCAAGTTCTGATGAAATTGTCTCACATCCATCCACTCTTCATCAGTTTCTAGTTTTGTCTTGCAGACCTGCATGTTAATGAGTTGTTACTCCAGCTAGTTGTGTGGGCAAGTGCAATAACACGTGCTTGCTTCCTGGTGAAAATAAATTTTATTTGGGTCTCACTGCACTTATCTGGTGTCAAGCTCAATATGTGGAATATGTCTGCTCTCTGCATTGAGGTAACTTGGACAGAATTGGTAGAGCTTTTAACTTTTTTTGCAACTTGAGGACCACCTAAAAATGTCGCAGCTGGGCTAGACACTTCTGTGTAGTAAATGACGTTAAATCATACTCAGAACCAACTTTTATTTTCTCAGCTTTCAAGAAGTTGCATGTTGGTGTTAGGCTACCTGGAGGACCAGTGATTTTCCGCATTGCTCTTTTGCTTTATCAGTCTCCATTTCCCAAAACATTGGATATCTGTTAACTGTGTTTATTTTGGTTACCAATAATCTGGAGGTCTTTGATGATTCTTTGTGATGATCTAAATCTTTAAGCATTGGATTTTTGCTGTCTTATAACCAATGAGTCATATAACTTCTTTCACACACAAATGCATTAGAGACACAGTCTTCTTATTTCTCACATGCCTTAAGTAGTTCTTTCTATAACCTGAATGTTTGCCTTTTAATGATGCTTTTCATGCCCTTATATCCTCTAAGACAGGATGATGACTGTGTTTAAAGCCTATTCCTAAGCTGGCATTTGTAGCAGTGTAGGAATTTGCCTACAGCTGTTGATTTCTCTGTCTCTTCCTCATCTCCCCCTTCTTGTTTTACTTCCCCCCACCCCATTGTCACATGTATGGCACTAAGTGACAGATCACTGAAAAACAGTGCAATGTGCTCTGTGCTCTGCAGGCAGTAATGTTTCAAAGCTTTTATTAAGCATGTTGTTTTGCAGAATTGGCATTTGTTTCTGGAGGACCTGTCTGAGAAGTATCAGAGAACTGTGTTTGAGTGTTTCAGAGGCTGGATGATAAGCTTCAACAGTATCTGGTATTTTCAGAGAAGAAGGCGCTGCTCTTGGAGCTGTAAAAGTCTTTTGACTTAGGTAAAAATGAAGTAGAACTTGTTCTTTTGTACAGAAAGACTGGTCACCTCCTAGCAGACCTTGCTAGAATCTGCATATGGGATTCTGCTGCCATCCCTTCTTGTCTGCTTTTGCAGGAACTTGTGGAGGTGAGTATGAGAGCTCATCCTGCTTTAGTAGACCCATGCTCCAATGCCTGGGTGTGAAACCTGGCTCCCTTACAGTCAGTGGCAAAGTTCCCAATGATTTCTGTACATCCAGGATTCCTCATTTCGGCAGAACTGCAAGTTTTCCCCTACTACATTCTTCCTCGCCAGTGTCTGTCATGTCCTTTCTGCCATCTTCTATGCAGGTTTGGTTTCTGAATGAGTTCTTGCTCAGTACCAACTTGTGTTCTATCTTCTTCTCTTTGAGATACACTTTGGCAAAGACAACACAGCACCATGTTATGTCTTCTGTCTACACATCACCAACAACAAAATGAGGTGAAATAAATGTGTATTCCACTTGTTTGGGAGGTAGCACTGTGTGTGTATAGGTCATCTCCTTTCTACTTCTGCAGAATCAGTTGCTTACTTTTGCAGTCTGGTTTGCATGTAGCATCTATCCCCAAAACCATGATGAATTAAAATAGGGTTAGGAGCAAGATGGTTGTTTTGGGAGCTGGTGATAGCATGAGAGATTGGTACATTGGCAACTTGTGAGGAGGCTGTGACCTCAGGTCTCCATTGCCCTGCTGTGGCTCTGCACAAGTTCTTAGCTTAGATGTCATGAGCAAGTAAATGCCAGAAGGTGTTTCTGAGCAACGCATGGGTATCTAAACGTCTTTGACAACTAGAAATGAGATTACTCATCCCATGTCTGTCAAACCAGAGTGTTACTTTTAATGACAAAAGGCCTCAGGGTTGTATTGTCAGACTTATATCAGCACTGTGATATTTGGTTCAAATGCGCATGCAAGATTTTAGAGTTACAGACTTCTCTTACCTACCAGAAATCATGATATACAGTACATACATAGCAGCTGCTTATTGCCTCATCTGCCCCTGGTTCTGGTTTGTTTTAACACCATGGCCGTAATGCTGGATATGGCTGCAATGGTCAGTAAGAACTGGTATGTTACTGTAATGTTGACTGCAAATGAAATGTTTGGGGTTTTTAGGAGATTTTTATTTGCATCATTATACAGATTGTATAAAATTAGATATAATTATTTATATATAGATATATGTATAATTTTTATTAAAAATATTTTGTAATAACAGAATCACAGAATATTCTGTGTTGGAATGGACCTATAACAACAATTGAATCCGACTCTTAAGTGAATGGCCCATATGGAGTTCTAACCCATGACCTTGCTGTTATTAGCACTGTGCTCTAGTGTAGGTGTTAAGTTCTAGTGCTGCATTTACAGAAGTAGATGAGTTAAATTATCTTTAGAAACCCTGCAAATGAAAGGAAGCAGATAGGGGAGACATATATTGCTAACAGGACAGCATAATTTTGACATCTTGTGATTAGTGCCAAAGGTGAGTGATGTTACATAAGTACTTACGTTCTGTACATTTTTGTTGGCTTTGGAAAATTTTGTATTGGGATGTAGCTTTGCCTGCTCTCTCACTGCAATGGAAAAAGTGACATGGTTCAAATAAATAACAAAACTATTAACTTCCAAACCAACATAGTTTGTTTTTTCTGCATTACTTTTGTGCTGATAATGAGCCTTTTTAGTTACCATAACCAATATGGCACAAGGCTCTATTTGGTATAATGAAGAATTAGCCCCTTTTTTTTGTGTGTTTTGACAATATAAAACTTGAGCAGTGTTTGGGATGATAATGGTTGTTCCCTCTGCAGCAGCAGAGGAATAATGCAGCAGTTGAATTCCTGGGGAAAGCCTTTTCTGATTAAAGATCCCCTTCTGCTCCTGCTATCACCCAGTCTGTTGTGAACCAGAAGTAAATGTGCCACCGGATATCAGAGATCAGGCTTCCTGGTTTTTGTTTGTCCCTACAGGAATAACAAGTCACCTGCAGCAAAGGCCGAATGCCAGCTGGAAGCATCCTCTCGAGATGAATGTGCTTCTGATGAAAATCAATCTGTGCTTCACACAAGTGTGCATGTTATTCTCAGTTGTAATGCTGCTCCAAGATTCCTTGAAGGAAGCTTTTAAATCTTTAAATCTAAAGCCACCTTTCAACATTCATCTCTTCATGTAATAATTTATTCTAGTGCATGTAAGCATCTGTTACAAGCTTATAAGGGAATCTTATAAAATGATCAGTGACAGTGCTTGCTTATGAAAGCTTTAGAGCAACCAGAAAAAAAGAGAGAAGTAGATAGCTGGGGAAGACTTTGTTGCCACTTATAACCTATTCACACTGACATAAATTGGGGAGTAGCTTTGTTTGAACTTACAGATAATTATAAAAATATTAATAAAAATATTCTTTTAATCTGTGCTTTTCCAAGCATTGAACCAAGACAAGTAAGTTACAATTCAGACTCTAGAGAGAGAGAGATGACCAACCTGAGCTACATTATTTGTATGGGACTGAGATTTCAATGCAGCACCCAGGCGCCCTGATGTCCTACTATTCCCCTCCTACCTCTAAGTAATTTAATCTGGTGTTGGATATAAAATATCTTGATTTGGTAACAGCAGGTGTATTGTCAGAACAAAAAGATAACCAGCATGCTTGTGATGTGCAGTAGGTAAATAAATGGGGAGTCTGAAGTCTTAGTTCACTCTTGTCAGATAAGCTGAGCTCTGTGCCTGGATGCATCCATGTGAATATCCTCATGCTGTTTCACCATATGCCTTAGCATCAGCATAGCTGTCTTCTGAAGGAGAGAAGCCCTGCCCTTGAGGAAGGTTTTTCCTTTGTGTTGAGACCTCACTGAGCTAGGCAGAAGAGGTAGGGTTGTGGGGTGGTGGTGATGTGGATGCATAGTACAGTTCCTTAATAGAATGGTGCTTAACACGGTTGAAGAGTAACAGGCTTCAGATGCCTACTGTGTTTGGTTGCTAGAGATATTGGAAAAGGTTAAGTTGTCTCTAATTTGTTTCTAGAATGATATATGTTCAGTGTGAGACGTTTCCTTCTCCCTTCCTATCCTACCATGGATATCCTTAAATGGATTTGAACTATTCACCCTGAAGATTTCTAGTGTGTCAGAAGCCTTGTGCAGTTCTTAAATATTTCTGAATCTGTTGGATGGATGGTTGAAATCACGGATTTTTTTTTTTCTTAAGTTTTTCTCTGAACAAAAGTACAAAATATGGTATGTCTTAAGTAATCGGTTGCATGGTGGCATCCGGGACCTGTAATTTATCCAAACTCCACACTTTTGGGATGTGCGGTAGTCAAGCAAGAACTTACCGTACTACTGTGCTAATTTCCATGTTCCATAGGCTTTAAGGAGTAATCAGTAACATATCTTCCCTAAAAGTGTGCATAATGAGAGAGAAGTGTTGGAAAGGGTAAAGTACCCTCTGTTATATATCATGTGTTTCATCTATATAAACATTTTTGGGTCAAAAGTAAAAGAAAAGGCTTGTTTCTTTCCCTTTGTGCCTGAGCTGAAGATGTTGAGCTGCTTCTGCTCGTCTTCTTTGGCTTGATTGTCTTGAGTATTCTGTACAAAAAGACTGGTCACCTGGTACATTTCTTTTCCTTGGGCTATTTCCTGTTCTGTAGTGCTACAAAGGGTGTGCAGGTTCCTTGTGATGAGAGCAAGCACCTATAACATGGGGCTTGTGCTCTTTGTCCATAACATGGTCATGGTACCAGGACCCTGATTAGAATTGCATGCTGTCACAGTGTCCATTGCTGTTCTTTGTGTGACTTTAAAGAATGCACAGGTAATTTTTGTGTTATGTAGATACCTGTAACTTAACCCTAAAATGTAGTCAGAATGCATTTACATGAAACACACTTAAGATGAACCACCTTGATGCTGCTGATTGCTGTATGTGTTATTTATTTCCTAGTTATTTTTTGTTTGATTGGTTTTGGTTTGGTTTTGTTTTCTTCCCAAACAAGAAAGTGGAGCAGGCACTTTGCATTCTTTAATGAGTTTCTTTTCTGGTTTGTTCCCTTTCTCCTGCTTTCAGGTCAATGCTCGGTTCTCAAAACGGATCCAGGCAAAAATCAAGGACCTTCTGCAACAAATGGAGGAAGGGCTGAAGACGGCAGATCCACATGACTGCTCTGCCTATACTGGCTGGACTGGTGAGAAAGCTAGAATTTGAATGAAATGTATTTGTTAAATGATGTAATTGGATTTATGCACAGGACATTCTGATATTCTCATAGGAGTGGCAGAAATCCTCTGTTACGGGCATTTTTGTGCGTTGGTTTTTCTTTTAACTCTGGAGCCTTGGTCACTACTGTCTGTAACTTGCATTGACTTCAGCAAACAAAGATACAGAATGATAATTGACTTTTGTATATGGAGATCATTGTTTTGCAAAAGGAGTGGATTTTCTAAGGCTGCTCTTTTACCTTACCTCTTGTTTCTTTAAATTTGCTTTTAAAAAATAGTTACTTTTCACCTTTTTCTGTTTGACAGGTTACAAATTAGCAGTTTTCTAATAGTAACAGCATTTTCTAATGATAACAGCATTTTCTAATCACTGGGAGTAGATGGGGGGAATATATTTTATGGCCAGAAGCTTGTAGCCTTCCAATCTGGAATTTGGGTAGTTTGGCTATTCTTGTTCTATCTGTACAATAATGGTAAAATGATTGTGTGAGGAGGGGGAGTGTAGAGGTATGGATGCAAGACTGAAGATCATGATGAAAATTAGGCATATTCAGGTGATGGTTATTGCTAGGGACCATTTTTCATTTAGCATTGCATCATTGATGCAGATGTAAATGAGCCCTTCTAATTGGTGTGATTTAACCTCACCCAGCAACTAAATATCACACAGCTGAGCACTCACACTCTGCCTCTCCTACATCCCCTCTGCCATAGTTGCATAGGGAAGGGATTTGAAAAAAAAAGATAAAACCCATGGGCTGAGATAAGAACAGTTTAATAATTGAAATAAAGTAAAATAATCAAAGTAATGGAACCAACAATAATAATTACAATTGTAATGAAAAGGGGAGAGGGATAAAGTGCAAGAGAAATTAGCGATGCAGAATGCCTTTGCTCATTGCCTGCTTACCAAAGTCCAGCCCATGCCTGAGCAGTGATTGGTGGCTTCCAGCCAACTCCTCCCAGTTTATGTACCCAGCATGATGTCCTGTGGTAGGGGAATATCCCTTTGGCCAGTTCGTGTCAGTTGTCCTGGCCATGGTCCCTCTGAGCATCTTGCACACCTGCTCCCTGCAGAGCATGGGAAACTGAAAAGTCCGTGACTTAGGGTAAGCACAGCTCAGCAACAGCTAAACCATCAGTGTGCTATCAGTGTTATTCTCACACTAAATCCGAACCACAGCACTGTAGCTACAGAAAAGAAAATTAACTATATCCCAGCTGAAACCAGGACACTGGTCCTTTAGGCAGAGCCTACAGTTTTCATGTCTAATGTGGCCACTGTTCTTCAAGTTGCCAGGATATGTCCATCTATGCCTGTTAAGTGTGACTTTGCTGGATAGACTGGCATATTCTGTTCCTGCTCTTCTCGCTCAAGCTTCAGGCATACTTAAACTTTAAGCACAACGTGTTTGAAATGTGGCCTGAGGAGATCTATTCTTTTATCTCTATGTCGAGAGGGGGGAGTAGCTTGGAAAAGCTCTCCAGCCTTCATCCATCCTTAGGCTTAAATCTGGCAATTAAAGGGTAAAATTTCTTTACTCTTTTCTTGATGTTTTGGTACAGATGGTGCTGTGGGTGTATGGGTGGGGAACTTTTAGACAACTCAAGCTTAAAAGATAGACGTGTTTCAGGGTCTGAAAGTGACTGGCTGCTGAGTGTGTGCAGATCTCCAGTGGTGGGCTTTCTCGTGCTGACAGTACAGAATGGCTCCCGGGGAGCTGTGTTCTGGCACAGTGACTGACAACTGAAATTATGGCTGATGAACCAGAGCATACTGAAAATGAGTCATAAGGTAAAAGTAACACAGCCATCATTAGCTGAAACAGGAATATAGATGAACAAGTGACGTTGTCTAATGAGTGTGGGATTTTTCCATCCTGTAGAAGGATTGCCATTTACATCTATTCCAAGATGTTAACTTCTTTCAAGGCTCCTATGGATATATGTGGTTCTGAATAAAAGTATTTAAATCATCTGGCTTTTAAAATACTTAATGCAGATACTTTTCTCCCAAACTTGCTCTTTGCTGCATTTTGCTAGTGTACAAATCAGAAAGTAAGTCATACTGTGAACGACTGCCCTGCTTTTTATGTACCAAGTCTAGACAAATCTTATTGGCAGTGCAGTCATAAGCATTGGCTTGCATTTTGTGAAACGTCATTAAAATCTTGGAACACCTGCTGTTGGCATGTAGGAATCATGTAAGAGTCCATCTTACTTATACAAGTACTTTTTTACTTGACTTCTTATACTTTTTGGCCAGACCTCTTGGAAGAGCCATTTTAAGGGTGTTGCACTGAGTAACACTAGGAAGGATGAGATGAACTGGACTTTGTGGCTACATTTCTAATCATACTTTGGTCAAGCCAAGATATTTACACATTTGTTGCAGCATAAAAGGGTTCCACAAATCCCTGTAAACAGCTCACAAGTTCCCATGTTGAACTGGGCTACCTAAACGCTGCAGCTTGCTTCTCAGATTCACCTAGAAAGGCTTGCTCAGAGCTTGCCCAGGGAACATGTGAGGATGTTCAGCACTCTTGTGGTGCTGTTGTTCTGCTACTACCGAGGTAGCCT
Organism: Serinus canaria; assembly: GCF_022539315.1. NCBI lineage: Eukaryota > Metazoa > Chordata > Aves > Passeriformes > Fringillidae > Serinus > Serinus canaria. The sequence continues at coordinate 53,321,956 of NC_066315.1, read as the reverse complement.
CTGTGTGAGCTAAGAGGACCTTGTGTGTACTTAGCTCTGGATGAGGCTCAGGAGAGTGCTCTCTCCATTCAGAAATGGGTTTGAGTTGCAGCGTGGTCTGGAGATAAGTGATTTACTTCTGCACGTGTATCTGTGCAGTTGGCCAACAGGCATACACTTAGATGGATTTGTTTCACTTCCTCAGCCTACATTGTTGTTACTTTTAAGGTTTTGGTTTGTTTGAATGGAAAACTATGTAATGAGTTCAACGGTGTGAAGCTTGATAGAACCTCCTGGCATTCTTAGAGCCCTGATTTGACTTCTGGCTTTTATAAACCTGCTTGACTTGTACAAGTTTGTAATCTTGTTTTGAGATACTTTAGGGGGTATGAAGAACTCAGCAACTTGAATCCAAAAACTCATCAAAAGGTCCTTTTACAAATCAAATGGGAAGACACTTCTTGCATATAATATATGAGAATTGTACAGGTAATATACTCAGTCACACATGTGCTTGTTAACTCAAATTTTTGAATCTTCAGTGATCTCTGTGTAGTGGGTTGATGCTGGCTGAATGCAGGGCACCCACAAAGCCTCTCTCTCACTCCCCTCCACAGCTGGACAGGGATGAGAAAAATATAATGAAGGCCTCATGGATTGAGATAAGGACCAGGAGAGATCACTCACTGAATACCATAATGGGCAAAACAGGCTAGAATTAAAGATATTAATTGAATTTATTCCTAATAAAATCAGAGCAGGATGGTGAGAAGTAAAATAAGACCTTCAAAACACTTTCTTCCCACCTCTCCCTTCTTCCCAGCTCTGCATCCTCCACCAGCAGCACAGAGAGATAGGGAATGGTGGTTATAGTCAGTTCATCACCCATGGTTTTACCTGCTGTTCAGGGGGAAGAGTCATTCCCCTGCTCCCTCATGGGGTCTCTCCTACAAGAGACAGTTCTCCATGAACTTCTCCAGTGTGAGTCCATCTTACGAGCAACAGCTCTGTGCAAGCCTGCAGCATGGGTCACTCCTCCATAGGGTCCAGTCCTTCAAGAACAAGCTCCATGAGTCTTCTTTGTGGCGTGCAGATGAATTGCTGCATGCCCATGGTCCTGCATGGGCTGCAGGGGTACAGCTGCCTCACCATGATCTGCACCACGGCCTACAGAAGAATCTCTGCTCCAGTGCCTGGAGCACCTCCTTCTCCTCTCTTTCTTCACTGACCGTGGTGTCAGCAGAGTTGTTCCTCTCACACATTCTCACTGGCCACAATTACAGCTGCACAATAACTTTTTTTCCTTTTCTTCCTACATCTGCTATTACAGAGGTATTACCACTATTTCTAATTTGCCCAGCCTTGACCAGTGGCATGTCAGCCTTTGGAGCCACCAGGGATTGGCTCTGCCAGAATATGGAGGAAGCTTTCAGCAGTTTCTCACAGAAGCCGGTAGCCCCCCACTACCAAGGCTGAGTAACCCAATACAGTTTGCCAAGTGCTGAGGCCTGAGTCATGAGTTTTCTTCTTTTTTTTGGAAATTGAGACTCTACCATTCGGCTTCAGTCCAATAATTTTTATTTTTCCCACGATCCCGTTGAAATGTCATCCAAATAGTGGCCCAGTGCCTTCACACTGCGTAAGCTAGGACCCTTGACTGACATGTTTTTATTGCCAAAATACCTGTTCTCATTTGAGTTACTGGTTCAGAGTCACCAAAGAGGGGAATATGATACATTAGAAAAAAAAGTAAGTGAAACTCTCTCTTTTTCATCTGTTCATTTCAGGTATTGCCCTCTTATATCTGCAACTATACCGCGTCACGAAAAACCAGAGCCACTTGCAGCGATCTCTTGATTACGTGAAGAGAATCCTTCGCAATCTGAATGGCAGAAGAGTTACTTTCCTCTGTGGTGATGCTGGGCCTTTGGCAGTGGGTGCAGTGGTTTACCACAAGCTGAAAAACAGTAGTGAATCTCAAGAATGTGTTGCCAAGTAAGTGGTTGATGGTGGGAAATATCATGCCCTTCATTTGTAGAGAGCATTGGTTCAGTAACTTTGCAAGTGAAATTTTAGAGGACAGGGTTAAAGAATGGACACTTTCTCTCCTGATAAGTTTTCGATACAAGAATACAAAAGAGGCTTTATCTTTATTAAAGCTGGCTTGCACTTGATTCATATTTTCTCAGTTATCTTGAGTCCTCTCTCGCTCTTAGGACAGGATGTCCTGGGCATATCTGTAGTGCACACACGTTTTGATTTTGTCACATTGAAGTGACATTTAACAAAAACCACACTCTTGTCATCAGCAATATGTAGCGCTTGTGCAGTATGTGATGCTTTCTGTAAAGAGTGGGTCTTAATTGTAAATTCATTACAAAACGTGCACTGCAGGATCTGGATGCAGGCAGGCAGAAACACGCTGTATTGGATTGATGCGTAACAAAAATTTAAAATAACAGAGAAGAAGTATTTGCAGGAAGGAGCAGATTTGTAAAGGCAAAGAATTTAATTAGGTCAGAGCATATGAAAGGCGGCCTGAAAAAATTCCAGCCCTTTTTCAAAGTAATCTAAATGGAACAAATGTCTCAAGAAGTCCCACTTATATGTAGCTTCATTAGAGAGCTGGCTGTGCCTTTGCTGGTACAGAGTTGATTGCTATCCCAGCAAGGGTAGGAAGCCCTGGAACCCCGTGGGGTTTGCATTCAGCACTACAGTCCATCTGATAGCTGTCCAGCAGCACACCTCAGGCTGGCAGAATTTGCAATGAGGCTTATGTCCTCATCTCCATTCTGGTTTATGTTTGGAAATGTAATTGGTTTCTTTCTATTCTAGAATCCTAGTGTGATTAACCTCTGCTGCTGTTCCTGAATTAATATTTCAGTTTTGAAGTGAGTGTTGGGTTTGGGGTTTTTTGCTTTTACAACTGGCAGTAAGCTTGGGCATGTCATTTTGAATGCAGCTCAAGCAGTGTTGCTTGCTGTAAGGCAAAAAGCATGAGATTAGCAAAATGAGATTAGCAGTAAATTTTTAGTGTTGCCTCTCCTTGGAAAGTAATTTCTATGAAGAGTAGTGAAAAGGAGTTTAGTTTGATTATTTGTTTATATTATAATTTTTTTGTTTACAAATATATACATGACACCAGCTGAGTGGTACATTATAGATGTCAAAATGTAATCTGTGATTTCACTTTTAACTTTTTACCTTGTCCAGTTGTATGAGTTCAACAATAAAACTTAATAGTGGACAATTTAGAAGAATATAATTTAATTCTAAACCCAAAGCATAAATATGAGAAAGGAGATATAAAACTGCGGTTTTTTAGTAGCTTTTTCCTAGTATTAAGCAGGGACAGCATAAACACATGATTGAGGTCAGTGGTTTTGGTATGGCCTGATATTAATGCTAACATTTCTCCTGAGAAATAATAGCTGGGGGAATCTGGGAATTGAATTTGGTCTTAATCCAGATTGTTGTTACCCCTCCCCCAATTTAAAATGTGATCATCAGCATGGTTTCATCTAAATATCAATTTAATCAAAAAAGATGGGAAAAGATAGGGAGGGAGTGGCTGTAAAACAGATCTCTGATCCACCTCAGTGCTAATACAGACTGGTGGAGTATTAGCAGAGAGTCATTCTGGAAAAAATGAGAGTTACCATAGCCAGCGCTTCTTGTTTCTTTTTTACTGCTAAAGGCAAGCAAAACGCTTGTGCATTGTAGCAGTGTCCTTTTCAAAACTGAGGTGCTAAATGTTGGAGACAATGTGTTTTCTTTGGAGAGGGAATGAGGAATGGTGGTGTTGGGGGTTTTTGTGTGTTTGTTTTTGTCCCTCTTAAACATGTACAATTAAGTGTTCCTCACTTTGGTGAAATTCCCAGAGGCTCCAGGAGGTTTCTGTCTTTGCTGGAGTAGCTCTCTGGGCTTCTCCATCTCCTACCCTGCATCTGTTTCTGTCAGCACAGAACCCTGACAGCTGTGCTGATACTGACCTGGCTCTGGCTCAGTTTCCCATCTCCAAGATGGCAGGTGTGCAGAGCTCCTGCCTGTAAACCAAGCAGCCAGCTGGACTGGGAGTGGTTGAAGGGGGGTGGTGGGGCTTCACCATTTGTTCTGTTTCTGCTTGGATTGATGGCTTGTACAATGCAGCGTGGTCTCTACAGAAGATCCTCTCTCTTCACTTTCCTGTCTGATGCAGGTTGTTGCAACTCCAGAGGACAGTCATCAGCACGGATTCTGAACTTCCAGATGAGCTGCTCTATGGCAGAGCAGGTTACCTGTATGCCTTGCTGTACCTGAACACTGAAATTGGTCCAGACACTGTCCCACAGTCTGTTATCAAAGAGGTAGGACACTTTTCTCTCTCCAGCATCACAGTATCACTGAGGGTGAACTGGGATTACTCTTATACATATTTCAAGCAATTTAAGAGAGGGATGCTGGAGAGAGGAAGGAGCTAGAGCTGGAAACCCAATCTCATCTGTCCATCCAGTCTCCCCTCCCTCTCCCTGCTGCCCAGCTGGGGCTGGGACAGGCCAGTCTGGGTGGGTCTGTGTCCAGGCAAGGAAATAAGTCAATATGTAACTAGTTTTGACTACTTGAGACGTTGTTACAAAAAAAATCTTGCGATGGAAGTGTGGAAGTATTTTAAGTTAAAAGATAGGAAATTTAGCGTGGGGAACATGCATGACTGTTTTGCAGATACCAGAACCAGACAAGCCAGCGCTGGAAAAAAGTAATTAGAAATATTGATAGATTAAATTTCTACTCTTAAAATATAATTGAGTTCATCATTAAGGAAAATACCTTTTCTCCCTCAGCACTCAAATCCAAATGAATTAATATTGTTGTCCTATCTCTGTATTGTGGCTTATTGTTTGTTGTGGGTTTAGTCATGCAGAAGCAAAACCCTCTGAATTGAAATAAGAAACTCAGGTGATCAGGGTGTGTTCTTTTTCTTAGGTAATAGATGCTATTATTGAGTCGGGGAAAAACTTCTCGAAGGAGGAGCGGAAGACAGACCGCTGTCCTCTGCTGTACCAGTGGCACAGGAAGCAGTATGTCGGAGCAGCCCATGGAGTGGCTGGCATCTATTACATGCTCATGCAGGTAAGAGCAACTTCTCTTGCCTAAGGTGAAGTAGAAGTGACTTTTTGATCAGAGGGATCTTTTCTTCAGCTTTCATGCATGTGCAGTGTTGTGCTGGATCAGGGTCTCACAATTTGGAGTTAGACTGCAGCACGGAACTGTCCTGAGGTGCTGCCTAAGGGTTTGATAGCAGAAGAAAACTGTGACTAGGGTATGATCGCATTAGAATGAATTAAGTCTTGAGCTGTGGTTCAGAGCACCAGCTTTTCAGGATCTGGTTTCTTGTCCTCAGCAAAGACAGTGAAGTGCTTTCTCTCATCTTCATACTTACTTCTTCTGGTGCCTGCAGTTAGAACAGCTAAAAATTCACTTATTCACTATCCATCACTCTTCAGTTTTTTGCTATTTTTAAATTATTGCACCGGGGATGCCTCCTGTCCTCCATGCCCTTCCTCTTTTCTGTAGTGATATTTCCCCTCCCCCCCGCCATTGTCTTGGTGCTTTTGGAAGACTATCATTAATCACATATTAGTCTTCAGTATGCTTTTATTATTTAGATGTTTTTCTTCTTCCTTTGCTCCCCTGTTTCTCACTCAAAAGTCTGATGCTCTTTAGTGTATTTACGACCCTTGCTTTCCTCTTTGTTTTCCTTAGTCAGATTCCTCTCTTCTGTAAACCTCCTCTTTCTCATACTTAAATTAATTCCCCCCTGCCCTGAGATTTGCAATAGGATTATGATAATTTCTGTTCTACAGTCTGGGAAAAGAGCCTTAAGATTCATTGTAGAAGATTGCCATAGAGCTGCAAAACTTTATTGCACCTGTTTCTGGCTTTTGAAGGTGCCGCTGCCAGTCTGTACATCTCTGTAAATACCAATTTCCTTGCCAGTTCCTGCAGAATGAGTTTTCTTCAGGCAAGTGGAAGGACTGTACATCCTCACAGTCTGTAGCTGTGTTCAAATGTTCACTGCAGAAGTGATTGAGCTGGTATTTGGTGCTGCCACTGCTCAGCCATTCCTTGCTTAGAAAAAATGCTGCATTTCAGATTACCTTACAACATTTTCACCAGCAGTTCTGGTTAGACCAGCTGACTTTGCTATAGAAGTAGCTACTGCTCTGCTACCTGGGGTGTGTCTTAACCTTACTATACCCATTTTCTGCAGTGACCATCCCACTGGGGCCTCAGGTTGCTCCGATTTACCCTGCTCCTGTCTTTACCTACTGCTTTCTTCAACAAGGTTGTCCACACTCTTCTGCTTCCTTCAGCTTTCTGTCTTCTATTTTTCTTTCCCTGGTAGTGTTAGATTTTCAGAGAAACATCTAGTCTTCTAAAGAAGGCTCTTTAAAGGCTCCATCCTTCATTTACTATTTAAGGCTGATAGCAGAAATCATTGCACAGTGCTTTTTGGTTTGAGCAGAAGCTACTCTGTCTACATGTTAAAATCCTAGTTATTTTTCCTTTACATGTAATTGCTGCTTTTAAGAATTACCAGAAAGCCATTGTTTATGCAGCATTAGATTACCATATTTTCACTGTATGTTAAATATTGTGAGTCATGCAAAGTTGAGTCATCCACTGCAGAAGATGGCATATCAGAGTCCCATCCTTTCCTCATCCCTCCCACGCCAAATGGGGTGAATTTTGATGTATTTTCATCAAAGAATTCAAGAGATGGTTTGTTGAGTGGTTATTTGATAAAAAAAAAAAAGGCATTTGAACATTGCACCTGAGGTATGAAGGTTACTGAGGGTAATTCCTGTATAACACTTATATCATAAAATCGCAGAATATGCTGAGTTGGAAAGGACACGTCAAGATCATCAAGTCCAGCTCCTGGCCCTGCACAGAACACCCCAAGAATCATACCATGTACCCATAGTGTTGTCCAAACACTTCTTAAACTGGAGAAAACATGTATTGCTGGAGTTATTTACAGGCTACTGGAAGAATAAGAGCTTAGGCATGTTAAATAATTCATCCAGGAGGTAGAGGGGGAATTCTGAAGTGCTAGCTAGGAAGTCTCTACTCCAAGATCCTTTCACTAACCCTGAAGAAAAAGTGTCTGCATACCATTGCTCTTGGCCGGAAAGTCAGGACACACACACCTGTAGGTTACTCTTTAGCTGTTTGAAGTAAGTGCAGGGAACCTCAGCAGCTTGGGCAAAAAATTCGCTTGTGCTCAAATCTTCTTGGAAGCACAAGGTAAGGAGGTTTGTAAAGAGCTCTGCTTTTCTTGGATTTACCTCCTAAGGATTTCTGAGCTGGCCTGGGCTTGCCTTGCACAGCTCAAGACTGAAGGCATTTATTGCTGGTGCCCATCTCTTTGCTTTCTTCTGCAGGATTGCCTTGTGAAATCAAGAACCCCAAGCCAAACATTCCTATGAAGCCTCCCTACCACACAGGAAGGGTTCTGAGTGAGGGCTGCATAGCTTTGGAGTGTTTTTCATGACAAGCTGCTCTGTATTCAGGTGTACTTCTGATGGGCACCATGAACAGTCTGCTTGAGGGACCTGGTGGATAGAAATCTGGCTGAGGGGAAATAGAGGCTTCTCATTTCTTCAGGTTACTCAAAATACAGCTATTGAATTTGGCTGTCAGACTTTGAATTCTAGAAGTGTGCTGACCTGTTGTTTACAAATGTGATGGAGCTGGTGGGAAACAGTGAAATTTTATGATATTGAATCAATAATAAAGACAAGTTATTTTAAAAAATAAGCTCAGTTATTAGGCTCTTATAGGCTCCAGTGCCTGTGGTTGTTTCCACAGCTTGCAGAAATTCCAGAAATCATATAGATTGTGTCAAAATAGAGAGCTCTGCTGTTACAGTGGTGGAAAATGGGCTGGTAGTGGAAGGAATGCTAACCAAGATCAACTGCAGACACCGCAGTTACTTGGCTTCTAAACTTTTAGTTACAAGGAACATGCAGGATGATGGATGTATTCTCCATTTGACAAGGATGTAAATTGAACAAAAAAATTAGAAAGGAAGTTCCTAAGAGCAACTGAATTATTTTGTAATACAAAGATGTTTAGATATTTGGTGAGGTAGCTATTGCTTCGGAAATTGGAAATGCAGATTTATAGCCCATAGCTTCAGGGGGGCTTTGTTTATGATGGAAAACTTCAGCCTTCATAAATCTCTTGCCAGGTATGCTGCTATATACACTTTCCTTCATTTGTTGGGCAATAGTTATTTTTTAGACAAAATGTGTAACCCAATATGTTGGAAGTGTGTATTATGAGCACCATGTGTACAAAACTGTCTTTCTCCTGTAAGTGTTCTTCCTATTTTAAGTTACAAAGAGAGGTCTGGGAGTCGTCATACTCTGTTCTCAGTTCTTCCATAATCTTTCTGTGTCACCTCCATTAAGACAGGTAACAACTTGATGCCCCAATTTCTTTGTCTCTGCAATGACTGTAAAAATGCTCTTAGCAAGCATGTAATAAGCAAGCATTAATTAAATCTGTAGGATGTGATTCACAGTATATGGATCAAGGGCACTTATGCAGGATACTTGAAAACAGATTGTAGAATTAAGTGTTGATACACAGTTTGTTACTACTTCTGTTGATGTATTTAGTGATGTTTATTTTAATGTTTTCCTCAGCCAATTGCAAATGTGGACCAGGAGACCCTGACAGAGCTGGTGAAGCCAAGCATTGACTACGTGCGTCATAAAAAATTCCGATCTGGGAATTACCCATCGTCGCTGAGCAATGAGACTGACAGGCTGGTTCACTGGTGCCATGGTGCCCCTGGAGTCATCCACATGCTCATGCAAGCTTATAAGGTGAATCATTCTATGTTCATAGATTCACAGAATATTCTGGGTTGGAGGGGACCCACAGTGATCATCGAGTCCAGCCCTTAAGAGAGTGGCCCAAGCAGGGGTCAAAGCCACAGCCTTGGTGTAATTAGCACCAAGCTCTGAGATATTTGTGTGTATATATATATACACACATTTATATGTGTATATACACCTCTGTCTTTACAGAGTGACTTCTATACAGGCCTGTTTGTTTGCAAGACTTTATATAGTACCTTTCTAGAACTAGGCTTTTGAACAACAACCCTAAGCAAGACACCTAAAAATCTTAGAATACTTATATTGGTATGTTTTAAAGGGAAAAAAGTGGGTAAAATTTCTTCTCAGGGCACTGGCAGTTACTAAGCTTTCTTGGAAAAGAGACATATATTTAAAGAGTTTGGCATCAGTGTCCTGGGTGTGAGAACTTTGACCTAAATTCTTTGAATCTTCATCCTAAGAGTTTTAACAATTTTGTTGGTTTTCAAAAATATAGGTTAATGTGCCTTGCCAAAGAATGTCTTCCATAAATTACTCCTTTATTAAGATATAACTCTTGAGAACTTAACGTCAGAGCTAAGATCCCAGGCCTCTTCCAGGGCATAAATTAAACTGCTGAGCTACCACAAGCCTGCTGTTTGCCCTTCTCCATTCTTAATTTGGTTTGCTACCTGACTTTTTGTGTGCTTCTGATTTGTGTGACATTTGAAAGTATGCCGTTTAATTAAATTTATGCAAATCAATTCTTGCTTTTGACAGCCATCCTTGACAGCTTCCCTGGTTGGCATCTGGGTGGGCTGATGAAAAGCAGGCTTGGTTTATGGAGTAATTACTCATGCTGCTACCTGAAATGTGAACTTTACATTTCTTACAGCATTGATGCATGAAACAGCAGTTGCAGTTGCTTTTTCTTTGGGCTGTGATAGGAAATTGACTTAACACTTTTCCACTCTCTCCTTCTTTGTCAATGTGATGCTTTCCCCAGCACAAAATGCTTTGCAAGAGGTGAGAGGGATAGGACCAAGTTCTGATTAGCAGTCACCTTTTTGGCCTCTTTCTGTGTTCAAAGTGATGAAACATATGTTTTTCTATTATTCTTTATATTCTTCTTTTTGAAGCACTGAAAGAAAAAAGTTGGAATGTGTTTTGCTGGCTGTGCTTTCATACCAGGCACAGGACTTGTGATAACAGACAGCAGTGTTTGTTCTGGAAATCAAGTCCTGTCGCCAGGCCTTTATTCAAAATGTTATAGCTAAGCAGCTGGCAAACCCTGTTCAGAGAGAGCACTTCCTGAATCAAGCTTGTGAATTTAAGAATCTTGCATGTTAGTTGCTTCTGTTATCTTACTAAATAGTTTGGCAGGGGATACCATCTCTAAAGGACTAGGTCTGCAGTAGTGCATCAGGTTTATTTTGTTGGGGTTATTTTGGTAGGGGTTTTTGTTGTTGGTTTGGGGTTTTGTTTGTTTATTGATCTGTAAAGTGATTTAGGCAAAGGTGAGCAACAAAGTGGCTTTATAAAGGTGGAATTCTGCTGTTAATCAGCTAAATTACTTGCTTTTGTTTGCTTCTTCCTGCACGAGCCCTCTATGTTTAAAATGCATATCAGTTGCTGTAAACTTTGCCAAAGTGTTCCTTTGCTCAAAGTGACTACTTGCTTCTGAGTATATACTATAGAAATATACTAGTACAAGTACTCATAAAGGAAATGTAGGTTTCCTGTTTGTATTTGTGACAGCAAAAAGAGTCCCATGCCCGGCAAAGAGATATCATTGTGCATTTTTGACATGGAATTGAAGGCACCCAGTGAGCAACCAGGAAGAATTCGTCATGAAGACCAGACCAGCAATTTAGGACCAGATTTGATATCCATTATTCTATTTTACATTTCTTGGAGGCAGCATCACATTTCTGTGTTTTCAAATTCTGGTTTGGGAATAGAAAATGAAGAAAAAAGGACCACACAACATTCAAATAGATTGTAGGTTTTGGAACCAAAGGCCTTGAACTTGAATTTTTTTCTTTGGGGGTCCTGATTTTGAAAGCAAAAACCAGAAAAGTTTTTCTTTTACCCTGCTGGAAAAGGAGAAACAACTTAATAAGAAAAGAAAGAGAAGTCTATGAAGAATAGATTATTAAAATTTAAAATAAATTTTATATGGAAAAACCCTACACAAACAGCAAAACATGTGTCAGGAGCAGCTTCCTTTTGTTTTCATTAATACTTCAATTGATATGTGTTTATTCTCTGGTTTTATTCTACAGACTTTTAAAGAGGATAAATACCTGAAAGATGCTATGGATTGCAGTGATGTCATCTGGCAGAGAGGTTTATTGAGAAAAGGGTATGGGATCTGCCATGGTACTGCTGGCAATGGCTACTCCTTTTTGTCTCTCTATAACCTAACTCAGGACAGAAAGTACCTCTACCGAGCTTGCAAGGTGAGCTCTGCAGCACCCCAGCAAAATCACTGTTCCCTTTCACATCCCAGTGCCTGAACAAGGATAAACTGGGGTGGGAGTGGGCTAATGTGCCCTGGGGCTGGCTGGGACATTGGGTGGGATAACAGGGCCCATCACTTGCTCCACTTCACTCACTTTGATTGGATGACTTCAACTGTGTATCTGGGGTAAGCACTGTCTTAATAAGCAGAGGGAAACAGACAAATTATTTGTAAGAGGGGAGGGACTAAATGTATTCAGAAGAAAATAAGAGCCTGAAAATTAGCCTGCCTGAACAATAACAGACTGATGTTATGTGGTGCTAATTATTCCACTGAGAGTTTCACTGTCCTCCTCAGGTCCTCAAGCTGTTTGTATTTATATTTTGTAATTATTTGTTTTCAGACTAGTGCCTGTTTGGGGCTTTTAGAGCTCTGAATTGCAGTTATTAAATTGCTCACTTAGAGTTTTTTTATTAATACAAATTGCAGAGAAAGACACACTCAGAATTTTTCCACTGGAATTGTTCAAGTTCTGCTCTCAGCTCCTGACTGTGATAGCACTTACTGAAGGAGAAGGCTTTCTCTGTCTGTTTCCTTACCTTATAAGACCTTGGTTTGGTTTGTTGAATTTTTTTTCCAGTTTAATTCACTGACATGAGGTTTCATATTGTGTACACAGCTTTTTAGCTGAAGCCTTTTACACAGTGAAATGAAATTTGATGAGTTGCTTCCTAGGTGCTTTTTAGTGAATATTTGCCATATGTAAAGTTACTGTATTCATCTCTGCAGTCAGCCTGTTCTCTCTCAGCAGAGCTTTAAAAATCTGCTGCTTGTCTCACATTTACCAAAGCATCATGCTATGAGGACACCTGTAGAAATACCTGCATCCCAGGGATTGAAATAAAACTCTAGTACTCCCACGGCAAACGTGACTTTGTTACACATGGAGTCACCCACTGCTGGTGTGTGAGCCACAGTACCCTGCAGGCATTGCTGGCAGCATGGCTGTCAACTCTCCCTATCATCCTCCATGCTAGCACACCTTGTGCAGCTCTGGGCAGCATTGGCAGCTCCTGGTGGTGCTGCATTTCTGGCCCAAGAGAGCCATGGTGTTTGTCCACACCTATCTAGAGAAAGCTAATATATCTGTCTCAAAGCCAGAAAAAGGCAGAGACTCTGTTACATACCTGAAATCCCTTTAAAGAAGGAGGTTGTGATGCTGGAGCATCACAAGATTGTTTGCTGGAGCTGCCCACCATAGTCAGGCAGTGGACTTGCAGCCACTCTGCCATTCAGCATCTCCAGCATCCCCTTGGGGATGCTAAGTGGGAGAGTGGGGAGACAACAGGCAGAGTAAGGGGGAAACAGGCAGAGGAATTTGCTTGTCTGGCATTCTTGTAATCTTTTGTTTCTGAGCCAGAGTGTGCAGGGAAGCAAACATGCAGTTATGGTACCTAGAGGCATGTGAGTGAGAGAATGAGATGGGTGCCTCCCAGGGGTGCTTCTTCACACTGAAAACATCAAGCCCAGGGGAAGGAGTCTTGCCTGGAATACCTGGTTACCTCATGAAAGCCGTGAAACTCTTTCACAAGTGAACCACAAGAACTTGAATAGAAGAGACCCCTGTTTTGTACTTCACATTTTATCTTCATAGCTTTTCTCTCAAATTGTCAGGAGCTGAGGCACTCTTAGCTGGCCTGTCTGTAAGAGGAGACAGGGGCTGTGGCATCCTGGGCAACAGAGCATTGAGCCCTGTGCTGTTCAGCCTTGTGACTGCCACTGTTAGTGGCAAGCATGCCAGTCTGTGTGACAAATGATGCCTGATGTCTTCCTAAGATATTGTTTCTTCCCCCTCTTCTCCCCCCACCAGTTAAACAAAGATCCTGTGGCTCACTGGATCACAGTTGTGCTGAAGCTATGAACTTGAAAATGATGGTTGTGTTTCAGTAGCCTAGGGTGCATTTTTAAAATTTCTGTTGCAGTTCCCAGGCTGGAAGTAATAATCAAGGCTAGTCTGCAATCAGATGTGGATGCTGCAAGAATTGGTTGTATCTTAGAAACATGCCATAAACATGTGTGGTCTTCACATATAAGACAGGATTACATGGGAGAATTAAATCGTAGTTTGGAGATCTATACCCAGAGGGTGCCCAAAAATGTTTTATCAGTTCTTAATAGCAGTGTGAATCACAGAGTTTGTGGTTTTTCCCTTGTGTTTCTTGAAGACACACACATATGCACATACCTCTATCAAGAGAAGATCATCATCCTCCACTAAATATTTAAACAAAACAGAGGGGGGAGGTGAGGAAGAGAGGAGATACCACCCATTTCCTTCTAATGAACAGGCTGATGGCTCTGGAATCATGCTTAGACCTCATAAAGCCCCAGCTCTAGGGCAGGGGCACCCTCTAGTTTGATATGTTTGCTAGCAGGTAGGCCAAATTGCAGGGGAAGCAGGGAGAGACCTCTCAGTTGTTTGATTTGAATGCATGTATTTCAAACAAGCAGTGGTTTGCATCCAAGCACAGAAATGCCAGGGGAAGTTGTGCCCCCCTAATGCTCTGGGGAGCCATAAAGAAGTAGCTGGTTGTTACTGTATTGATCCAGGTGTGGTTCATAAACCATGTGTGTCTAATGTAGCTACTGCAGCAGTGCTGATCAAATGTGAGAAAGACACTGTTAACTCTTTTTAATGGTAATCCATCTCCTGCAACAAAACACTGATGACCATAATTGTCTAAATGTTTTTATAATGATTTTTCATAAGGCTTGGGGAGAGCAAATAAATGAAACTAATTAATGACAGCTGAAGATTGAATGCTCTAAATCGGTGCACAGAAATGAAAGAAAACCAAAATGCAATTAACAGCTATAAGTCCTCAATTTGTGGATAAATTAAGCACCAAGAGAGATAAGAGACTGATACAATATTAGTAAAATTTTGACTGAGTTTATCTTTCTTACAGTGTTTTTCCTTGGCATGTAGCAGGGTTGATTTACAAGAAGCAGATGTCTAGCCCACCATTACATTGTTATGAAACTGAAACTCACTCTATGCAAATACATATTTTAAAACCTGATTGCAGGCCTTGTATAGTTGAAGGAGGACAAATAGTCTCAGTGATTTATGTGTTGTGTGTCTGCTTACACTGCTTCACATTTTGTACCTATTAATTGATGATATTCAGGTACTCAAGCTTAGATTTAACAGTCTTGAATAAAAATATATTTTTTAATGTGTTCCCCAGTTTGCTGAATGGTGTTTGGAGTATGGTGCACATGGATGTCGTATTCCTGACCGACCTTATTCCCTCTTTGAAGGTAAAGTGATGGTGCTGCAAATGGTCTTGTACTACAGGAAAGAGGGGCATCCTTGCAAGTTTGGCACGTGTAGGAGTTGGGATGTCTTTGGTGGGTTCCTCTGCTATTAAACCCCCCTCCATACCATCATCTCTGCCTAAAAGAAGGCAGGGGGTGAAAAAGGACAAAGAAAAATTATTCACCATTACAACTCTCACTCCTGCTTTCATTTCAGCAGCTTGAATGTAAAACCAGTGGCAGTGTTACTCCAGTATAAAATTCTACTGTGCTGATGCAGCTTGGTTTAAAGAAAACAGAAGTTCAGACAACAGTTTTGTCACAGGTGGTTTTTCAGAGGGACTGGGCAGAGCAGCAGCTGTGGTTAAGGGGTCTCCAACTAGCTGCTAGCTGTCAGAACTAGGCCTTCTCTGCTGCCATACTCAACCAAGGAAAAGGTAGTTTTAATATGAACCCAAATCACTTGAACAGGAAACAGCAGAGTTCTTAGGGGCTTATAGATAAGTTCCAAGATGTTACCAGATACTTTCCTAGAGCTTTGTATTTTTTTAATATAGCTTATTTTCTATTCCTTGTGTCATCTTCATGTTACAGAATAAGTAGCAAGGAATTACAGATCCAAGTGGGATTTAAGGTAGCACCGCGGCTGCTCCATGAACGACGAGCCTCGTGTGCCACCTGCCGCAGATACTTGAAATTACAGCAGCCGAGCGGGGATATTTGCAAATTAGCAATCCAGGGCGTGAATGAACACAAGAGAGCAGGAGTTTATATGCAGCTCTTCTAAATACAGAGTTATTGTCTTAATGTTTAAAGGAGGAAAGCATAAGTATTCCTATTCCTGAGAGCACCCCTGCATGCTCTTGTAGGGAGGGAAAAGAGCATGCATACAATCTGTTGTATAAAAGCTTTGAAATTTGTTGAGGTGAAACAGTGCAAAGAGCAGGATGATTTGTGCTTGAATGCTGACATACAGCTTTTATTTTGGTTTTTCATTGTCTGGAATTTTTAAAGAAAAATATAGAAGTCTCATATTTGAGATGAAAAAATCTCTTAAATTTGGGCTTTTTTTCTTTTTGTAGCCAAAATCATGCTTGCAGTTGTCCAATTCTGCCTGTACATGCATGCTTTGAACAGAAGTTGCATGTGCATCTGATGGAATTGTCCTAAGTGTTTTGTTTCCATCAGATACTGTAATTCAGAAAGGTTCCTTTATAAATATGCATAGCTGTTTATAAAATAGGATTTTAGCTTATCATAAAACTGAACTTGTATGATTTCCTTGTTGTGCCTCTCCTGTCTGTCACCCTATGAATTCTGTTGGGTGATGCACTTTGGGGTCTGGATGGCCTCTTTGTGGATAGTGAGGAAATGAATCTGTACTTCACAAGTGCAATAAAGTTTTTGCTTTTTCTTTTAACCAGTGAAAGGAGAAGCAAGAGCTGCTCAAACTATGAAGGACAGTCCAAGATTGGATTAACTTTTTCTTAATTTGAAATAGCATTGAAGTTGTCCAGCTGAAGAGATGTTAGCAGAGACATCTTGGTTCTTGCCTTTGATATTTTCAAACAAAACTTGGTTTCCTGGGCAAAGTACGGATGAACTTGCCTTTCCATCATGCCTAAGTTTACCTCTTTAAAAAAAGAAGCTCGTGAGGGAGGTGTTCAAATGGGTACTGTTGCCTTTGCTGTCAGCTGTGCTATTTTAATGTGCACAATTATCTCCTTCTCATTTTGTTTTAGGCATGGCTGGAGCTATTCACTTCCTGTCAGACATTTCAGTACCGGAGACTTCCCAGTTTCCAGCGTTTGAACTTAGACCTCAAAGGAGGGAAAACAAAGTGGAACAGGACAGCTAAAACCATCATTTTGAAAGGAAACTGATGCCAAAAGGGATGAGACTGTTTCGCACCTCTGATAGTGAAATAACTTGATGCTGAACCGACAGATGGATAAAGCCCTTTTCTCACCCCTTCTGCCCCAAAGGACCATGAAGTCATTAGGGCATGAACAGGAGAAGCCACACTTAAGTTCTGTTAAAGTGACACCTTCAGATGTAGGACCAGAGAAGTCAAGTTTTGAACTTTCTCTTTTCTGTTGTATTTGTCTTCTTCAGGTCTTTGCCATGTTCTGCACGTTTATTGGTGTTGTGTGTTGATCTGAGTCTTTTGTTGTTAGCCAAAAGCTGGTCTCTGTGTGAATCTCTGTCCTGTACCTTCGTGCATGACCCACAGGAGCAGTGTTGCTTTCTGCAGCATGGTTACCCGCAGAGAGAGTTTGCTGCAGGACAGTGCCCAGCTTCACTGGTGTGCTGGCAGCTCTACAAAGAGATGAAAAACGTTTCTGTGTTCATTTTTTTCTGCCTTTTTCTCCACAGTCCTTACAAGCTAAGCTGGTGGAGATGAGCCTGTTTTGATGAAGAGGCGTGAGGCCATTTCCGTTTTCAGAAACTTAGCGGGTTGGAAGGGATCTGACTTGTCTTTAGCTGCTGTTGTGGCAGGCTTCTTTGAAAGTCTGGAAGAGAGGTTTCCTTTGGTACCTGCAGCTGGTTAGTGTGTTAGTGTTAGGTGCTTATAGCAGGGTGGAGATGCTTCCCCCCACCACTGCAAAGCCCCATCCCAATGCCATGAGTTTAAACTGCAGGTGGAGTCACTCGGGCTAACCTCCCTCTGCCACCAACAGCAGAGCCTGGACAGCATAACTGCTTCTCCTTTCCTAGACTTTGATTTGGAATAAACCTCTCCTGCAGCATCTCATATACAGGTGAGCAAGGGAGGGTGCCAGGGCAAGCCTCCCATGCAGGTAGCTCAGGATGGTTGTTACTTTGGAACCAAAGTGGTGATTTGTTTGGGCCCTCCCCTCCCATGTAGTAGTACAGGAGTGATAAATACCAGTCGCTTTTGGAGGCTGCAGAGGATTATCTGCAATATGAAGCCATTGCTAGTGGCTGTAATTGAAGTATAATTCATCTTCAAATCCACACAGAAAAAGCTCTTTTCCCATAGTCCTAACTGCTGCTAGTGCTTTGCTTCCCCCTGAAGTGTGATGGGGTTGTGAAATACCAGACCTGCCTCCCGGTTCTCCTCAGTATCAGGCCATTGGTTCGGGAGAAGTGGGACATATTCTGACTACTCTTAGAGCAGGCTTATGTGTTCAGGTAGTACCTGAAGTGTAGTGCACTCCCAGTCACTCAGGCTCTGTGGTCATCCTCCCCCAGGTCTCCTTGTGCTCTGTCAGTCCAGGGGCTGATTTTAATTGGTATCTTCTGTCGGGTGCGAGTGTGTGACAGATGGCACAGTTTGACCTTTTGGGCACACATCAGGACATCTGTGACTTGTGGGCCATCTGCTGAGTGCCAGTGTTTGTGGTTGGGCTTGGAGATGCATTGTTGCTCCTACATAAATCGGTCTAGATTTGTCACCTGGCAGGTGACTTCCTTGAGCACGTTCCAGTGTCCATTGCCAAATCCCTTGTGATGTTAATCATTTCCCCATTCAGTTCTGCTGGACAGCAGCAGCAGCAGTGTAAGTGCACAAACAGCTAATGCCACAGTGTAGCGGCTTCTCTGCTGGTTTTGTCAGGGAGGATTAAAACATGGGAGCAGCAGAAGAGACTTCTGCTGAAGGCGAGATGGGAGCAACAAACCCAGCTGCATCTCTACAGCCAGAGATTGGGGAAAATGCTGAAAAGCAGTGGGAGTGGGGAATGCTGCATGGCAAGCAGCTGGGCTGAAGCAAATAGGAGTAGAGCAGAAAAGTGAGGAACAGAGGGAGTTATTAAAGTGAGGGATCAGTGAGGAACAGGAAGAGCTGATCATGGAGGCAATGCACAGTGTACCAGCACAGGCATCTTGATGAGAGATTCCTCCATGCCAAGAATGCCAAGAGCTAATTCTGCTTGTTTCTTCAGCCTGTGGATCCCTGATCCTGCCCATAGAAAAGTCAGGAAGGAAACTTGCCCAGGAAGTCTCAGAGAAATACTAACAGAGGTAGATGCCAGCTCTGATCCTGTTTCACATCACTTCTTTGTTCCTTACCCTCCACTGTGGGTGCAGAGCATGTTGGGTGTGTTAGCAGGGAAAGGGCTCACCACATATACAGGAACTGCCTGCAAACACTGGCCACCCTGGCAAATTCCAAGCCTCTGTTGTATGGACTGTGTAACTAGGGGGTCAGCTGGCACATTTTTCATTCATGCATATTGGTCTTGGCTACTGTGCTTGGAATGGCTCCTGTGGGAGGTGAGTTTGGCTGGCTGGAGCCTAAAGGGAATTAAAACCTGCTAGGTTTAAAAATGCACAGTTATATACACACTAAGAACAGCTGAATGCTGAGCAGATCCCCATGATGCTGGAGTGTACCTGTCAAGCTAATGAGCAAGTCAGCTACCTGCTCTTCTGTACCATAGCCAGCCTTCTGCCATGGTGAGGCCTGGCACCATCTTTCTCTGCAGAACCCTCTAAGAACTGACTAAGACTGGAAATGTGTCGAGCTGGGAAGTGTCTTGACAGTGCATCTGCCTCATCTTCCTGATGTGACTTCCCCCGTGGCTCCTCCTTTCTGTTTGTCACAGCATTGTGGTATCTAGGTGGCCCCTTATGGAAAGATACTGTGTGAAGGTGAAAAAGTGCATTTCAACAAGGCATTGTCTTCAGAAATGACATCAAACTACAAATGTAGAAAATGTCTTAATATTCCCTGGTTTGCTTTGTCTGTGTGTAATAGTCCACCTGTTGCAAAAAGCAGTAGTGTTAAAAATGAAAATGCTCTTTGGGCAGAAAAGAGGAAAAAATGCTGATGTTTTGTTCTTTGGCTTTATTAGTAAAGATCAAGCTCTGTGGTGGTAATTTGTGTGAGTCTGGTTTTTTCTTCATTGCGGTTCTCCTTCCTTCCCTCCAGCACTGTGGTGATAGCTGTCCCACTGATCTGACAACTGAGCTGCTTCCCTCTTTCATAGTCCTGCAGGTTGAAACATAAGCCAGAAAGAGGGCAGATTGCTGGTTTTGTAACTTTCCCATTTTCTTAGCACTGCAGGTGCCTTTCCTGCTGCTGCTCCCAGATGATTTTTAGTGTACGCTGCTTAGTGCAAAGCTCTGCTTTCCTTTGTGGCCACACAGATCCTGTTGGAGAGTTTGCAGCTAAAGCCAGACTCGGGATAACTGGTTTCTAAAACACATGGATGAAATCTCTCTGTCCACCTGAGTAACAGCTGTTTCCCAGTTTTGAGGAAGTTTTAAATGTTCCTCTAACTAGGCTTTAACAGAAGGAAACAGCAAGTATGCTGCAGGCAAAGGGTAGTATTGCTGTTTCACACTGCCCTTTGTGCCACTCATGGCCATCTTGGCCAAGAGAAACTGCTGCTTTTTTTTGCATGGAGAGGATCAGTTCTGGTGTGCAGACAATCTGTACAAATTCAGGTGTAGGTTATAATGGCATTGGGGCTTTTCCAGCACAGCAGATCTCTGACATCTAAATAGCACATGAGAGATGACTGGAAAGAAGCACTTGTGCTGTGGTGTCACCTCACAGCAAGGGTAGAGTCACCACTGTGCTGCCTGAGCCCTGCCCAGCAGGGTGTTTGATGCAGCAGCCTTTCCTAGTGAAACTGTTCACTTTTTTCCCATATGTTTCCATTGGTTTCATGTTGATGCACAGTCAGGGCCAGTGTGATTTGTGCACAGGGACCTGACTTTAAACCACTGCTTGCTTCTTGACATCTACAAGTGGATTGTGGTAAATCCAGCTTGTAGCTATTAGGTAAAATAGGGTTAGGCAGCAGGAGAGAAGCAGAGTGGGACAGGCAAAGAGACATCCATCCTTGTGACTCCTCTCACTGCATAAAACTAATATAACAGATTGGTGCAGGAAGGCAGGGCTGCTTAATTTGTCACTGCTCCCTCTGCCTCCTCTGCTGTCATGTTCACCTTGCAGCACATGGCAGCTTGGAACAGTGGCTGCCAGTTGCACCTCTCATCTTTAATTGCCTTATTATCTAGCAGTTGCTTTGTAAAAGCTGTCTCACGCTGGATCTTGCCCTGTGTGGTGTCTCTGTAGTCATTTCCCTGCCAAATAGTACAGACTGTAAGGCAGCTCAGCTCCTGGTGACAGGCCATCAGAAGGGAGGGTTCCCACAGCCACAGGGCCTACAAAGACATCCTGTTCCACCTACTCAATTAGCAATGTCAGATCAGAAAAAGAAGATAGTGAAGCCTATTGAAAAAGTGTTATGCCTTCTTGGCTGACCTGTGTGCCAGAAAGCGACATTTTGGATAGATGTTTTAAAAAACCCAACTCCAAAACCTCAGAAAGCAGGGAAGAAAGAAAACCTCCTTTGCTTCCTCATATGGTCTGAATACCTTTTTGGAAAATACAGTTCCAGCTGTTTGTTGTTACAGCAGTGTAAGCTGTCACCATAAAAAGTTGCCACTATATTATCACTTCCCAAAGTGATGAAACACAGGCCCCACAAGAGCTATGGGCAAGGTGAACCAAAAGTCCCTGGTGGTGCCTCTTCTCATGAAGCAGCATAGTTGGAGATTTCAGCACAAGGGCACTGACCCCCTTCTCATTCTTCCTGCTGTCAGGTCACAGGGGCAAAGGTGTCCTTCCCAGCCTGGTCCCTGCCTCCTCAGAGGTACACCAGACACATTTTGGGAATGCAGAACTGAAGGAAGGACTCAAGGGGTTACATTGTTCATGCTCCTTGCTCCCCACCCAGGTTCAGCAGCCCCACTAAAGCAGCTCCTTCTGGCCAAGCCCTGTCAAGGGTTAAGTTTAACCCCCCTGGATCAAACCTCACTGCAAGAACCAGGAGACAGACAGGCACAAGACACAAAAATCACCTTCCTGAGGTAGACTGGAAGATCTCAAAGGTTGGCTGGGAGTCAGCTGCACACTGATCCAGTGCCTCTGGGAAGGGGCAGGGGAGTGCCCCACAGATCCCCAGGGCTCCCAGCCATGACAACCAACCTTATTTTGCAGTCAAAACACCACCCTGCCTCAGGGAGGCACCAAAACCTCTCTAGTGTTTGAGAGAGGAGGCAGTAGCTGCACCCAGAGAATCCCAGCAGATAAAGCACCAAATCCCCACAGCAAAGCTGCAGCAGCTGGCAGCTCCTAGGGCATGGCCAGTGCCAAGTAAAATCCTGTTGGAATTGGCGAGGCAACTGGAGGAAAGGCATGTGAACAATCTGCAATTAACTCCTATGGATGCCCACACGGGTGGTGTGTTTTCAAGAAAGACCAAGCAAGTTTGCTGGCAGAAAATGCCCTGTGTTGTACGAGGTAGTGTCATCCATCAACACTAGGAAGTAAACGAGCCAGACTTCAGGAAAACTTCACCTGACGCTGAATTTCACTGTACAAAGGCTTCTATTCGATGTGTCCAGGACAATGCCAGCTGTCACAGATACATTTTATAATATAAAAGGACTTAATAACACCCAAATATTAAAATGAGGTCTGTTGTAATTTCTATTGACAGAAAAAGGTTGGAATTGCTTTTGAAAAAATATGTCCTGTAAACACAACCATACTCAGTGACATACACAGCTTTCACACTTCAAGTGCAAGCTAATTTAGAAAATAAATACAGTTGTGATGTCCAGATGGTCCTCGTATTCATCTATAAAATGTACTTTTTTGCTATCTGAAGTGTCTCTCGAGCTAAGACTGCACACACAGAAGTACTTTGCTTTGTCCCTTATTAGATGCACAGTAAGGGAAAGCCTTGGTTACAATTTCACCCAAGTCAGGTATGCAGGAATGAACTCCTCCAGTGCTAGCTCTGCTTCAGATGGCTACTGAATCCACCAGCAGAAAGAGTGGCCCTTACGAGTTTTGCTGTTAGACACTCATATTCACAGAAAAAGAGATGTTTTGCAAATCCAGCTTGACATCTAGAAACAAGTTCTCAGAAGTCACTGGCACAGAACAACAGCACAATAAGGCTTTGGCTCCCTGTGAACACAGGTCTTCAGATGACTCCAAACCACCACAGTGAAACCTCTGTGCCCTGGCTGGCATCACCCAGGAACACTCACCGGGTACCCAAAAGACCACATGGGACTCCTAACCCTCAGCTCTGTTATTTTTTGCAGGTCCTTCAGCAGCAGGAGGCAATGGCATCTTCTTTTTGTCACTGCTCAGTGACATGACTGAATATGCACAAAGGGAGGAGGTCCCATTAGTATGAAGTCATGTTTTAGAGCAACTTCAAATTTTTGCTAGACAGGGATGGGTGTCCTCACAGAGACAAAGGGGCCTTGTGTTTATTTGAAGATGTTCATTTGTGGTCACTCAGAGGATTATCCATGAGCACTCACAAGAAAATACATGAAGAGCTAAGAGATATTGAAAGCTAAACCATCTGAGCACCAGGTCAAAGAATGCTATTAAGAACCTGTCCCAAAAAGTTATTGTTTTTCTGACCTAGAGAGGAGAGCAGATTTACAGATCTATCACCTAAGATGACAGCTTTACTTGGTACTCTTTGTGGCAGCAGTAAGACTATAATGGAAGATACTATTTCTCAGGGACTAAACTCCCACCAATGCCAAAGGGAGTAAACTTGTATCTATGCTCCCATCCCTTCTTACTGTAAATATTTTCCAATTTAGGCAAGAAAAACGTATGTATTACAGTGTTTCTCTCTGTTCTGTCAAGAGGTACAAGTAGCTCTGAGGTTGTAACACCTTCCTCTTGTGCCAGCATTGTCTGTTTCATACAGTCTCAGCGCTGATAAAACAAGGGGAGCCAAGATGCTGATCACACAAAGTTCACATGATGGGCAAGAAACACTCAAATCCCAGTCCTTAACTCTGGATGCATCATTTAAAGTAACAACTCCCTCTTTTCTAGAGCACTTGGCAGAGCCCCTGCCATGACTCAACCAATACTGGTACTCTAGCCACAGTGATTTTATCAGAGCATCTTTCTGGTATACATCAGAACTGAACTGTTAAAGAAAAAAGTGAAAGATGGTAGTCACAATTTCTGGTAAAATCATTGCCCTGCTCCTTCCACCTTTATCTTCTTTGTCTGTTGTTTCCCTTAGCTGAGGGCATTTTTGCTGAGGGGTCTTAGGAGGCTGCACATCACTCTGGGGTCACAAGGACTTCTATCAGTAACCTGCCACGACGCAATTAAAACCTTGATTGAAACAAATAATAAATAAAGAGAAAGACATACAGTTTTAAATATAGGTTTCCATTAAAAGCATTACAAAGACAACTTCTCTCATTTTGAAGAAAAAGAAAAAATCCACTTCTACTAAAAAAAAAAAAAAAAAAAAGAAAAAAAATTTTAAAAATCACCCTTTTGCAAGTAACTTTAATGAGGAAAGGTGCAGGGAAGGGAAGGAGAGAGGACTTGGAGAATTAGCAAGTGTTCAAAAGGGCAGGTGCCCTCCATCTTGGTCATTTTGCAATTGCACCTTCTTCTCACACAGTCAGGTCAGAGAGCCAGAGTCCTCATGTGGAGGATTTCACCACCTGCTCATATGGGGGAGGTGGTGTGTTGCAATAGGAAGGTGGGGGTGGGTAAACCGGGTTTCCTTGTGGGGAATTGGGCTGGACGTGGAAAGCCATAGCCATGGGATTCATCACAGGTCCACCTGGATCTGTGTAATACGGCACTCCAGGTTGTTGTGACCCTGAAAGAAAGAAAAGGAGAGAAAAGGTATCAGCAACAGCAGAGGCATCAGGTTGTGCTCTCCCAGAGCCTGTGCTCTGCATACTCAGACAAGGATTTTCAAAGTGTTTATCAGGGCAAAGACAAGGAGTCTTTCTCCCTTCCAGAAAAAAAGCAGGCTGGCAGGACTGCATTCACCTCTTCAGATACTACCAAAAAGTTTCAGTTTTGCATCCAATAGAAATCACTTAGTGAAGCAACGGGCACCACTGCCCCAAGCAACTACCATTTCAAAGGGAAAACAGTGAGCCCTGTTCAGCTGCTCTGACTGAAAAGCTTTTCTGTCTGCAGAGAGGAGAGGTGTGGGATCCCAGATGGACAAAGGAGTCTCTACTGTGGCCCTGACTCAGGTGTCAAGTCTTACAAAAGGACTTCAGAGACTATTTTGTGGTGTCCTGGATCTGCTGATAAGCCAGAGGGAAGCTCAGATGGATAATTTCCCTCCCACAGTTTAGAAGTGAACCTGCATGAAACAAAGAGCCAAGCTGCAGTCAGTTACTGCTGGCAGGCACAATGGGACAGGATTGCTTTGCATAGATCAATTTAGGAAATGACGTCGGAGCCTGCAGGGACAAGGAAAGGAAATATATGGACAAACACAAAATTCCTTGGCTGTGACACATGAGGAGTAACATAGATTGCTGCCATAAGAACAAAGCTGGTGTGTAACCCTCCTCAGATATCACAGTGGGTGGTGGAAGATGACTTAATGCAACAGAAGTCACAGACTATCTCAAGATCTAAGTTAGCTTTTTGGTTTTTTCTTCCTCTCTGTCTTTAAATAAAGATGGACTGGGAAAAAAAAGTCATGGCTGAGAAACAGGTTTTCTTCTTTTGGTGCCAGTCTGTGTTTCCTATAATGACACAGCTTCTAAGAGATCTTCCCCTTCCATTCTCCCAGTCAGGCTCCCAGAAGAGCACTCCCAGCAGATGCTGCTGGAATGGCAGAAGATGCTGCTGCTATCTCTGCAGGGAAGGAAGGAGACAGGCAACGAGACACATTTTGAGGGCTCCACCTCAACACTGAATTGGCTACTGGTACCAAACCCAGAAGACTAATTACTGAAAAATGGGAACTTGCTTGACTATTAATTCTCATTGCTTTTACTGTTAAATATTTCTAGAACAGTGGAAAAACTAAAAATAAAAAATAAAATAAATTGTGGGGTTAGCTCAGAGCCCAAAGCTTTCAAGTAACAGTAGTAACAGTCTGGAAGCAGGTGGCATAATCAGGTCATCAAAGAGCTTGTGCTTTTTTTTATATTTGCCCACAATTATTGTTCCATGAAGCACCATGAAAGAGTAAAGCTGTGCTCTAAATTTAAATCTGGTGTTTATCAATTCATCCAAGACATTCCCTGTTCACAATAGCAGCTCCAGGCTATTTTTCAGGCTTAAAAATATTAGTCTAGTTGGACTGGCTCTCCCCCAGCTGCAAGATACTCTGTTCAGTTAAAGAGAAAAACAGATGCAGAATGGGAGCCCTAAAAAACTTAGAATTGAAACAAAGTGTCAGTTTGTGTCTGCAACACCTTTTTAACCATTTAGGCCTAGGAGTGTTCCCAATCAGAACTAGCTACCAGAAAGGAAGAAATTACAAACTTAGAAAGCAACTTTGCCAGAGGAGCCCTCACTAGGTAGGTCCTCCTGATGCTCACAGTAATTATTTATAGAGAGACAGCAATCAGACCAACAAGGGGAAAAAGACCCCTCTGGCACAGAAAGACTGCAGGACAGAACACTGAAGGCAAATCAAAAAAACCTGCAAGATGGCCAGATTGTGGAAGAAAATACCAGGCTTTCCTTCAGCTCTGCCAGACGTTATCAATTGTATTTAAAACTCTTTCTTCCTGTGACTGTTGAATTTGGACACCTATCATCCCTTTGCAGTCTACACTGCAAAGGGAGAGCTTGCTAGTCCCCTTCCACACATGGACACACACCTGTAAAGGTATTAGGAACTGAAAGAGAACTGAAACTTCTGTCATCCCTCATCCCCTATGTTTCAAAACCCCTTCTGTACACTGCAGCTGAATTTTGCTGCTGGAAAGGCTGAGGACATCACTCACTGCAGGAGGTGGGTGCACGTTTGAGTGCAGTGCAATCCCTTGTACAAATTGCACAGTGTCCAAAAACCGGTGAAACAAAAGCTCAAAACCCCCCCTTTTTAATGTCTTGGCCAAAGTAAGGAACCAGTGAAACTTGTTATGAGCAGTCTCTGACCTGATGCAGTGTTGACTGGTTGTCTGGTGTAAGACACATTAAAAGTAGGTTCTTCTACTAATGGAGGAGGGTACATCCGCCTTCGGATAAAGAAACCAGCTCCACAACAGAACAAAACTCCCATCATCAATAGGAACCTAGGCAAAAAGAAGAAGGAAGTCAAAACCTGCACATTCAGGCAGCACTTAAATCCAGACTCTTCACTGAGAATACATCAGCCTAAAACAGGATTTCTCAAGCAGGTTGCCACTTGAGAGCAGGGCTGTCATTTGGGATAGCACTCAGGGAGCACTTATGGATGTATTATGGATATCTTCAGTGATTAGTACTATTGTCAGTGTTCTCTGGCATGTAACCCAAAAGTAAAACACACCTGAACTTTTCAAAAGTTTCCAGGTCTGTATGGTTTCAAACTGCACCTCTTGGATGCAGGCCCCAGGCTTACAGCATCTAGGCTGCTCAGGATGTTTGTGGAGGACAGAGAGGAATACTATTCTGCATTTGCCATTAAAAGAACAATCTTAGATATTCTTAAATGAAGTCAACATTTTAATTTCATCTCCCATGGGAAATGAAGTGCTACTGAGCTGGCACTTAAGCTCAAGCCAGAAGACTGAAGCATTCAGTGCTGATGGCGACAAATTGTGCTTTGTGCTTCCTACATGGGAAATTACATTCTCCATTAAAAAAAGACATTATTTAGCCACCATTCTCCTTCTCTCAGCTTTTCCAGTGTAATTAAACCATCCTCATCATTTCCTTGCCCTGGTGCAGTAGAAACAGGAACATGCAGCAAGGGCACACAGATTTTGGTCTTTAGACAGCGGCTTTCACTGTGTTTCCTTGATCAGTTACCAGACACTCCAGTGACTCATAAAAGCTCTTGTAAATTGGAATGGTTCTTCTGCCTGTAATTGCCATCTTGGTTCATGGCCTTTTACTGGAAGACAATGACAACTGTGCTTTTTTGGAAGGCAAGGAAGTTGGCCAGAGGCAAGCCTGCACACCGTGCTTATCTCTGGAAAATTCCCAGGTGGCTGAGAGGAAGATTGTGGCACAGAATGGCAGCAAGAGTTGCTTCATGCAAAGGCTCAAACTCTGTTCTTGTTTCTACATCAGAAATGAGAGCAGAAGGAGGTTCTTTTTCCCTGAGCCAATATTTATACGTTTCCCTTTGGCAGTGCTCCTGCAAAGGATTTTTTTCTGAACAGAAAAACAGAGATTTACGACGTCACCCCAGGGATTGAGGTAGAGAGCTCTTCACTTATATCAGTACAGATTGTGCACTGAAATCCCACAGTCAGCTTTGTAAATCTCTGTATTATAGTATACATCAGGCTTCTGTTTCTCACTGTTTATTTGTTTCAGTTCTGAAGGCTTTTTTAAAAATCAATCTTCAAATTCCACATTAAAGTGCCTGAAAAAAGGCTTTGTAGGGAGTCTTTCCTTTCTCTCAACTGTAATGAAAAGGTTTTATTCAGGTGCTTTCTTAAATTCCACTCCAAAAGGAATTTACCTTAATTTTTCATTATGCATATAACAGTGATTAGTTTAAGCTTTATCCAGATTACTGAGCTGCTGGTTTCACAAACTCAATCTTTCTGCCTTCTTTTCCTTTACTGTCATCTCCAGCAAAATCCTTATAGTCATAAATGTACTTCTCTTCCTTTTTAATTGAAGCCTCAATTCAGCTGGCAGGAATATATTAAATCCTGCCTAAAAGCACAATCCGGCTTACAGGATCCAGTTTTAAAACTGAGTGCCCAAAAAAAAACCAGGAAGAATGTTGCTGTTTGGTAGCAGCTGGGACAGGGATAAAGAATTCAGCAATTCTGGATAACAGTGGAACCGCTGCTTGTACAAAGCAGCAGGATGCAGAAGCAGGAAAGGTCAGCCTGACATGATTTACCTCCTTTTTCAGTGTTTTCTTACTACATCAGGAGAATTTTATAAGAAATAAACAAAATCTGTGCATTTCTATGTACACACATACCTTCCTACATACTTGCACCTACTGTACTTTAAAATACCAGGGCTGGCAATATCCTGATTTAAGTCTGACCAACAAGATGAGGACAAAGACAAAATTCCCAAATGCCCTGCACCTACCAAAAATACCATAGTCGCTGGATAGAGAGAGCTCTTACACAGCATCTTGAGCCACAGCAATCCTCATAGGAGCGACATCTGCAGAGAAATAAAGAGACAGGGCTGTTGAGTGGCTGCCACTCAGATTAAAACGGCATCCCTAACCCTGACACCACTCACACCCCCAACCAAAGAATTATTTTAAGAACAGACTACCCTTGGCTGGATAAAGCTGCCAATTATATGCACAGCACAGCTCTATCCCTATTCAGGAACTTCTCCCATGTTATTGAAACAAACTCCCTATATACTTCATCTCAAACCACCTCTAAAAGACTGAATATGGTGTTCAATTCTATTTAAAAAAAGGACAAGTTATAAAGCAAAGCAGTATCACTGTGTTTTCACAGTAAATGAGTACTGCAGATCCCCAACAAATGTTTGGAGTTTTATTCACAGGAACAGACAAGAACTGCCAGATCACCCATTCTTTGAAATCAGCACCTTCCAAGCAGAGAAACCACCGAGTGCAGATAAAACTCCAATTGTACCATTATTTGCAAATTTTATGCCCTTTTTTCTTCTCAGAAGTTGAACTGGACTGCAACTGCCAGAAAGTCCCATTATTAAAGCAGCCTTTCCTCTAAAAAAACCCCACACTCTTCAAATTAATAATTCACATGCACAGAACATTTTCAAAGGTATTACATCCCCAGTCATTGTGAGCACGAGGTACCACTTCACAAATAGCAAGCACATACATTAAGGGCAACCTCTGAACAATTCCTGTGGTAACTCCTATTTCCACACCAATGAAACCTACTTAGCAGGGAAAAGGACCAAGGTAACACAGAATCCATGATATGTTACAGACTTGAATGAAAATAAGCATATAGCAATAACATTACCATATCCACATACAAAAAGAAAAGAGGAGGTGACCACAACTGGACTGATCTTTTTAAGGGTGTTCACATCTGTGTGCAAAATGCACATATTTATTTAAGCATCTGATCTTGGACAGTTTGCTCAACTGCATGACTGTGCTCCCACATTTGTATGCAAGCTAAAACCATCTCCATTGAATAACTGTACAGACAATTACACATTTACATGCTCAATTAACAAGGCTTCACTCAGAAAATACATTGTCACAGAGGCTTCAGCCTGGGCCCAGAGGAGGATGCTCCATGGATACATAATCAGTTGCTTTGCAAGTGAAAACAGTTACATGCTCTTCTGATGACAAATAAGTAGGATTTATTCCGGCAAGCCAGAGGATCTGACATGATCATCATGGCAAGGTTCATTAAGAGACTCAGGCAACCAGTTTGAGACTCAGGCACCCAGTTTGAGACTCAGGCACCCAGTTTGAGACTCAGGCCAAGGAAATGCTCATGCCAAAAGAGAAAACATCCACTTTGCTGCCATTGAACATCAAAGTGACCCATCTGCATTTTTTCTTCTTAAAAGCTTCCCAACACCCTGAGAACTGCTCATCCTCAAAGCTACCAAACCTCACATAACTACTAACAAGACTTGGCAAGTCAGCATTAACTTCAGTCCCCTTGGGACCAAGAAATTAGGTATTCCTCCATGTTTCCACAGTGGTTCAACCCAAAAAGAGCTTTCAAGACATATGTTGAAGTCAAGGACAAATTCAGGTTCCTTACAAAATGGGCTGGGAGCTGCTGTCTTCTCGTACACCAGTGCTCATGGCATCCCTTTGCTCTTCATCCATGGTGATGGGTACTTGCCCCCTTGGCTGATGCTGCACAACAAGGATTTTGTTGGGCCAGAAAAGCAGAGAAGCAACTGAGCCCATAAATCTAGAAACCCTTCTTGAGTCCATTAGGACAAAAATAAAAAGAAGTATTTTAGGAATGTGAGCAGTTTTTATCTCTGCCTCCACACACTGGCTCTGTCGGTCCAGGCACCTACATCTGACCACACACAGGATGGGGAGTGGAGGCACCATTTCCCAGAGCCCCAAGAGCTTCACCTGTAATAGAACTTAAACAGAGAGGTCACAGAGACTGCACACACACCTCCCCCATGGCCACCCTTGCCTTGCTTATTTTGCACCTGCTTTCTCCAGGGCCAGAAAAGATGGGAAATAGCTATTTTAAAATACACAATTATGGTCATTCAAACCACCAAAATTAAAGGACCATCTCTAGAGGAATTTAGTACTTCAATCTGTTTTTTATCTTTAAGTCATCCAGGTTACGTGTCAGCACCATTTTTAAAGTCTCAAAGGCTTAACTTTTATTCCTGCAAAGGAAGGCTAAAGCACCAGCTGGAAGGCAGAAAGGCTACACTGCTGAATATTTATGAAGCTCCTGAGACCACTGACTGACAAACAAACAGGCCATCAAGAGAAGTTTCAGGTGACTGAACTTTCAAATTGTTGAAAACAATAATGCAAAGGACGGAGGAGTCTGATCGTGGCTCCAATTCCTGGCAGCCAGTAACTTTTCTTGCTGTAAAAGCCAGTAAGCTCAGCCAGCTCATCCCAGGCTGACCACTGCATTAGCTGGGTGGATCAGTGAAAGGAAACCAGTACCACAACCCTCACAACTCTTTGAGATCTGACACTGGTAACCTTGTCACTTTTTACCCCTAAAACCAAACAGGTGCTTTATTCTGTGTGCCTGTGAGAATGGACACATGTATCCATATGTAGGAGCATGGAATCAAGGCTGGAAGCAAGGATGATGCCAACCTGCTGTCTGTACTCCCCACCACTTGACAGCAGCACCAAAAAGGACTGGAAGAGTGAATATTCCATTTGCTGATACTGCTATCAGGCTACAGCAAAAGCTCTCTTGATCTCTTGTTCTTGATTCTATGCACTGTGGAAAAACAACACAACTCCTGACAATATTCATCCCAATTACATGACAATTAACTTACTTACAAAAGCCATATTTATTAGCTGGCAAAAGTCAACAACAAAATCAGCTTATTAATGCTGAGTAACATGCAAGCTTAAGTATAATCAGTCTTTGATGTACTATCTCTCACTGCCTGATGGCAAATCACAGCAGAATTATGATCCGGGTTCATTAAAAAAAACATTATTAAGCACATGCACATATATTTATTGAATGGTATGCATTTTCTTTAAATTGAACCCATACTTTGGCTTTGTTTACAAGGAAGGACCAGTGTGCCTAATGCCAGTTGAAGCAGAAAGACGCTTACTAATAATCAGAAGTGGACTGAACCCATCTCCAGAAGACATTTCTAAAGTCAATTTCCCTCTTTCACAGATCAATGATGATCCCAAGAACAGCATTTCCCTGGGGTAATGTTCATTTCATTGATCAAAAGTTAACCTATGACACAGGATAAGCCATAATTAGTTGCTTTGCTAATCTGCAACTTCACCAAGAATTCAGTCTCTCTTTCAAAGACTGTGTGCAATGGGATTTATGATTTAGAGGGTACATATTTCCATTCAGTGGAATAAAAGGACTGTATGTGCATGCCCAATGTCTTGAACTGCTGGCACACCAAGGAACTGCTGTGTCACAGATCAAAGTTACACAGTATGTCAGGTCACAGGGATACATTTTTTCTCTGGGTTTACACTTAATTGTGGCACTGAACTTCCTTCCTTTATGGACAAGCAAAGCATAGTTTCTCATAAAGACATATGGTATCACCCAGACCTTACAAACCAACTCTTTATTTGCATGTGTTCTGTGGATAATAGCTGCTCAATGATATGGTCCAACAGCTCTTCTCAAATTATACCTGCATCTACACAGCTGAACAATTCCCTTCCTAGTGGAGCTGCTGCAGCAAACAGCTGCATTCCCTACCACCACCATCACATCTTTGAAAGGGAAGCTGTAGTATTCTTAGGCTTTTTCTCTAGATGTTTTGCATCATATGGGCCAAAACCTGATTTAGCATTTAAGATTTTTGATTAGTAATATACTCTGGAAGAGTGAAAACAAAACATAAATTGTCAATCCACATGTAGAGGCAGAAACCCTACTGCAGACACAGAGACAGAGGATGAGCGGGTGAAATAAAACCACAGCTCCCCATCAACAACAAAATACAGTGAACTCATCTCTAACCTCATCTTGTTCTGAAGACAAGCCTGACATGAATTCCAAAGATTGCATACCAGTCATAGGTTAAATGATTGCTGCTCATATCTGTAAATTCTAAGATACAAATTGGAATTCATTGAACTGCCAGTGCTTCACAAGAAGCACTGGCAGTTTTGGAGTGGAGGGCAAGAACTGAAGGCATTCAGGGAATGGTGTAAATGAAAATACAGCAGTAGACCAAAGCTAAGAACACAAAGGAAACATTTTGGGGGTTGGTAGTAACATTAGATGAAGGTATGGAAGTGCCAGATGCAGCCCTAATATTGGCACAGGCAAAAGACCCGAAGGAGTCTTCATAAGAACTGCAAGGGATGAACTGCTGAGGCTGGCTCATCTCCAGGCAAATTCAATGCTGAGCTTTTGAAGTCAGAAGGTTCAGGTCTGCTCCCATGGAACAGATGACAGCTGAAGTGTGCACACACATTTACTTGTTCTAGAACAAAGGAAGTTTTAAAAATAAAATAATCTAATCTGCTTGCAACTCAGCTGCCAGGAACAGAGGAAAAACAAATAAAGCTTGGAACAAAAAGAAAAAGCAGGCAATCACCACAAAGTGACTAGCAGAAACAATTCTAATGAAGCTCTGAGTCATGGCTGTGCTATCAATGAGGACTGATGACACTGAGGTACACTGCCACAAGACTTAGACCTGACAGACAAAAAATGGAGAAGTTCAACTGAAGGTGCACCATGTAATTGAGAAAGAGATCTTTTTCTACCAAGTTTACTGAAACTTTTATTCATTTCAGACATTTCGTAAGTGCATTTCTATCTTTCCATAAAAAGCAGCCTTCAAAGCAAACCCATTGCCTGTACTGCTGCCTAAGGGAAGACACAGACTATTGGCTGCAGACATAGGGAAGACCACCACACAAGAGAGGGGTTATGCCAAGGAATCTACGCTATATCTATGCACTAATGCTACAAGTACAGAGCATGGGAATTGAAACAGAGAGTCCAACTCTGCGCTCAGGAGTCCCACCTAAGCATCTCTTACTGAGTCCCAAAGTGGTTTAAGCTCCCTGCAGAAAGATGCTGCAACACAAAGGCCACATCCTTCCACTGGATGCCTTCCATCCTTCCATCCTTCACTAAAGTGCTTGAGGAGCACTAAGACAGACAAGGTCTTTGGCTCTAGGGAACATCTGCATTCCAGCCTTGGTCTTAGGGTCATTTGTGTCTCCTTGGCCTAATTTTCAGCAGACACGATTCCACCGGCCTGTAACCTGCAGTTACAGGTTCTCAGCACCCAAAAGCATTTATCTTCTTATAAATAGAAAAGGTGATCTCTCAGCATATGCAATAACAGTGCCTTGTCAAACAGAGGTCTGAAAAGTATGAATAGATAAGTTTATTATAATAAATACAGCTGCTTCATAGATGAATGGAGCTGTGACCTCAGTGCACATCTGTACTTAAGAGAAAAATCACTGCTACTGGTACTAAAGAAAGCACTAGAGAGAGTTATCCAGGTACTTGGTAAATCACACAGCCCTTACGTAAGAAAATGTAAGCCAAAACAAAGAAAAAGGGCTGTCAGGTAATTTTTTTCTAAGAGTAGTAACAACTGAGACAGAACAGTATTTGCTCAGATTAGAGTCCTGTCTGCTTTGACACAACTAAAATATCCTATAAGACAAAATACTTGGCTCCTGTCCTTCACACAGACGTGAAAACCAAGAGCAGACAACAGCTGAGAAAGAGCTTTTTTCTCAGTTACTCCTTAGGTGAAGAGCCTATAAATACCATCTCTGTGCAAGAACTCAGCAGAATACAGTCAATCCTCCCCCACTTCAGATGGGATGAGAAGTATTTGCTCCTCTCAAACCAATCCTTCTCACAATCTTCTGCTACCCAAAGGTTCACCATAACCCCAGCCATCTCTTTCCAGATCCCAAGAAGAAAGCCACCCTGCAGAGGAACTCTCTTTGTTGTCTGTAAAGTACCACTACATGGCTTTCTGGCCAACACATATCCATCTGGAAATTTTCTTTGCTCTCCTTGTGGCACAACCTAGCAAGAATTGCAGTGGCTTGGGGTTTGGCAGTACATGGAGCCTTAAAGAGCCATTTTTCAACACAGGCTGCAGGCTTTTCTTTCACAGAATGAAGCAGAGAAACAGCATTGCTTAAGGCTCTGACAAAAGTAAGCCACAGATAATGTGTAAGACAAGTTTAAATTTTCTGGAGGTGGAATTGTAAATTTCTTGTATCAACAGGAACGAGGAATTCTAGTTAATCCTCAGGCCCCTTATTAAACAGATGATTAGCTCTTCGTATCTCAAGCTGCTCCCAGTGGGCAGGCAGTCCTACTGCATCTCATCCCTGCTTTGGGAAAGCATGAATCTGCTGGCAGGGGGCGATGGGTATCCAGGAATTTGCTGTCTGTCTCAATTTAAGATACTAAAGCATTGTAAACTTTTTTTCCTGCACCAAGCCACTGCATGATCAAATGCAGAGAAGGACTGGGTAGAAATGGCCAGCTGTTAAGTGCCATCAAGTCTTTCAAAACTTTAATTCAGGGTCTCCCAACTTAGAAAGGGTTAGAACTTCAAGATTACTGAGGCGTCAGATGCACTCTGACACTGTCCACTGAAGCTCAAACCAGGTGCAACCTTTCTTTTCCCACTGACAGGAAGCCAGAAGAAACTGATCCTCAGTCTCTCATTAGGGTTCTTGCCTGGGACATGGAAGAATTAAGACCTGATGGGTATTTTAAATCAAACACCTTCCATAGGAAAAAGTGAGGCTCACTCACAGTAAGTCACAACTGTGGTTATCCCATCCTCTGGAAATGAGAAAGGGATGGGACCGGGTTCTCTGCACCACCTCAGCCAGGGGAGGGTCTGGTCTCAGAGCAGTACCCCATTAGAGGACAGAGGATGCCCTCTTTTCCTCTTTCCTCACCTTCTCAGAATTAGCTGCCTATACCTGGTCAGCCTCCAACTCCAAAATCATCCTTTAAATCCGAAACTAGGTCCATCACCTGTTTGATGGCTTGTGAAGGTTGATATACTAAACCCCTCTCCAGGACCTACTCCTAGCAAGTTTACCTGGGTGTTAATTTAGCAGCCTAATTCACCCCAGATTGTTTAAGACAATTGATCCATTGAAGGAAATTCCAAGTTTGTGGCAAGGCACCTACCTGCTGGATAACTCTAGTCTCTTACTTGGAGCAAGGAGTAAGCCCCTTCAGGGGCACTGACTTTTGAAGCTTT
Source organism: Serinus canaria (assembly GCF_022539315.1). Taxonomy (NCBI): domain Eukaryota; kingdom Metazoa; phylum Chordata; class Aves; order Passeriformes; family Fringillidae; genus Serinus; species Serinus canaria. The sequence goes on along the minus strand of NC_066315.1, from coordinate 53,285,973 downwards.
GACTTTTTGCATTGCTTTTTAAGGCTGCAGAGGACTGAGCAATGGTGGTGGGGTTCTGTTGCCTTTTACTCAGGTGGTCTGATGATTCCTGCTGTCTTCCTTCTCGACACAAACCATGCCCTCACTTTCTTGCAATGAACTACATCTGCAAACAGGCCCTTCCTGGGGCTGCTCACTGCAAAAGTGAGCCCTGGAGTGAATCCAGGTCCCTGTGTCTGAACAGTGCCAGCTATTCAAGGGGCCTGCAAGCATGCAAAACTATTACATGGCCTCCCCTCTCCCTCCTCCCTGGTGGCTCCAAATCAAATGGAGGGATAAATCAGCAGCTATATTACTTCCCTAAGCACACACCTGCTGACACTTCATGCAGCTGTAATTGCAGTGGAAAGCTAAGTGTACCATCAGGAAAGCCAACTTAATTAACAGCAGTAAACACAACAGGATGTGGAGCACAGACAACAGCCACCATCATGCAACACAGCCAGTGTCTGGTTTGGGGTGGTTTCCCAGCCTCTTGGACACACATTGATGGAAGAAGTGCCCTCTGAGCTATCTGAGTAACAGCAAGAGAAAAATACCTTTTTAATGTTTTCACCTGAGACATTTTGCAGGTTCTTGATAATGTACAGAATTATTATGGACTGATCACAAAGAATAAAAGGACTCACATTCAAAACCCAGATGAGTATGGCTGTGTGATAAATACTACAAAACTTAATCAGTAAAGTAAGAGAAGCATGTGAAAATGCACAACAAAATTATTTCAAAACCCATGAAAAACCACAAATTTAATATATTCCTCATTCTTCTCTACAATAAGAAAAATAAATTACTCTTCCCATGCAGGGTAGGAACATGTCTTAAACATGAAGAATAATAGCAAACATTTATCTTTTAGGTGCCCATTAGTGTTCTTTTACTAATTCTAAATGAAAAATTAAACAGATTTCATCAACACAAATGTGTACATGTGCAGTTGTCTGCTGTATGCAGTAAACTGGTTTCTATGGCCAAAATATACTAGCCTAAACATATAGCACTTCCACCTGCTTTCAAATTAATCCAGGTCCTGCTTTGGATACAAATAGAAGACAATAAGAGATGCCAGTCCTCCCTGTTCTGTTCTTCACATAATTACCAACAGCAATGGTTAACACTTCCTTCCAGAGAAAATGTTCCTGTTTCTTTCTGGAGGTCTTTCATCTAGTAGCATACCTTTGAGAAGTCAAGACCTACCGAAGACAAGGAACCCAGGGCAGAACTCAGATGTAAAAGTCAGTATTTAGGAGGTAGAAGAGGATACAGGCTATCAAGGAGGCATTTAGAAATCATCACAAATACAAGTAGGTGTGATGTTAAAAAAGCCAAACCTCACCTACAACTAGTAGTTGGAAAGGACACCAAGAAGAGCTTCCACCACTACACTGGCAGTGGAAGCCATCTGGGGACAAAACAGAGAGTGGGAGATGTCATTTACCCCAGCTTCAGCACGGCTTTCCACACTGTCTCCCTCAACATTCTCATAACCAAGTGCACACCTTACAGCCTGGACAAGCAGGCAGCTAATGTGTTAAAAAAACCCCAAACAAACAGAAACACCATGGTGAGGTTCAGAGGGCAGCAGATGATGGGTGCCCCTCCCTATGGGTGAGTCCTTCACTGACCCAGTGGCACCAGCCCTGGCATTTCTATTGCTGTGGACACATGCCCCCTGCTCATACTCAAAAACATTCCAGCTGTTTTACAGATATGCCATGAAGCCTGGCAAGGAGAGGATTAGAAACATGCATCTGGAATTTATCACCTCATTAAAAGCCCCAGAATGATGGTAGCTAACAACTGAAGGAAAAATAAACAGAAAAGACCTATGGGATTGATCAGTCATACTAGGAAATACACTTGACTCTGCACATTCACAATCATTCCAATCAAACTACTACTCATCAGCAAAACATAAGGCAGCCTTCCCTCTCCTATTCACGCCCAACTTAGAAATGGAAAAACAACTGGAGTATCTTAAGTGCTGTTCCATCTGCCTACAGGGAAGGTGGTTTTGCAATCTAATGCATTCTCTATGTTACTATTCACGTCATTGCCATGGAAGAAAAGTACCTTGACTGTTTCTTCTGCCAACCATCAGCAAATCTGAGATAAGGCTGAGCTGGCTTACTTAAGTGAGAGTGGGATAAGGATACTTGCAGAGCATCAGTCAAGTCTCTTGAGACACCTTTAAATTCTGAATCACTTTCTGTGCATCCACACAAGGAGACATATGATCTAATTCTTTAAGCAAACTCAGGAACAACTTGGCTCCCTGCTTTTCCAAAGGATAAGAATTAGACTCCAATGACTTATTCCTTTCTCTGCTTTATATTTGCTTACTTATTTTTCTAAGTGATATTAAAAAAACATTTTGCTGTAGTAGTAGAAACGTATCTGACAACAGCCTCTGGTGACTCAGGCGACAAGGACATGGAGAAACAGTTGGCTGGGTTAGGGAAATAAGTTAAGAGCAGCCTTAGAAATTGTCTGTATTTCTGTATTAAGGACAGAAGACCAGCATATGTCTTTCAAATTCTTGGTAAACTTTCCATGTTCACTTCTGGTCTGAAATAAGCTGTACCTTACTCCCACCGGAGAGGGAAAAGACTTTGGAAAATTATCAATTTCTCAGTCTAGCTTGAAGAAATGGAATTACATTTGGAAGAAACATGCTTGAATTAAACTAAAGCTTACTGATGATATATGAAGAATAGAATAATTATTTTCATTGGAAAAATATTTTTAAAAAATACTAATACCATTAAATATTTGAACAGAAAGATGTATCATTAGTTCTGGAACTGTGATCTTCAACCTTTGCCCTAGCTATTAAGATGGAAAGCATAAAAGACAAGTTTAAAGAAAGCTTTGAACAATATCTCTAACATATTTTTCTTTTTAAAATTATTATACTGGAAGGCAGATTGAACAAAAAAAAAAAAAAAAACACTAAAAAAACTTAAGCTCCAAAAGAGGAACTGTCATATAATTGCAAGTTTTACCCACCCAAATCTAGGTGAATTTCCTGAACACTTCTTTTGGAACACTGTTCCTCTGGCTTAGCAGACACATTCTTATCTGTCTTTGGATGGCTGAAGTAGAGCCTTTACAGGAAAGATTAACTCAGCTATCTTGCCTTTAAACTTCTGAGAAAAGCAAACCACCACTTGATATGACAGTCCACCAGACTTCTACTACTCTGGGTAATTTAAAGAGAGGCAGGCACCCTCTAGGAGGATGTGCCTACCCAGCAGTGATAAGGTGTGAAGATGGGCCAGTTCAGGGATACCTCGGTCCCAGCGTGCCACACTGCACTTGTGAATAGACACAGCACTTGGCATTTCTGAGCTGACATGCCAACCTTTTCGTTATAATACCAACTGTCTCCGTTGGAGATGTGACACAGTGCCAGCATGGGACTGAAATCACAGGAAAATCATTAAAAAGGATTGCATTGCTGGGTTTTGGAAGTTTCCAAAGATAGTCTAGAGACGAACGGAGAGACTACATATATTAACTGGGGAGAAAAAAGTTTGTTCACAAAATCAGTGATAGAAACAAATGGAATCTACTGCAAACTCCTTTAAATATAAATCTAAATATATCTGCTTCGTATGGACTGCTGCTACAGAAATGGTAAGATAAAATAAAACCCATTTCACTACAGCACATCCCAGATCTAGATTCGTACAAAGGAGGCAGTCTCAGGACAAAGTTATGTATTATGCCTTTAGATAATTTAACATGTAACCATATGCTGATGGAGACGATGCTATTCATGCCTCCTCCCCCACAATATGCAGAATACTCCCTTCCTCCCATTTCACCGGTGTTTGCCAAAAAACTACACCAAGCTGATTCAACACTGACTCCAATGTGCTAAAATGAACAACTTTCTGTGGGATTAGCAAATTGAATTAATTCAGTGAAGGGTCAAACAAGTGCTGAAGCAATGGGACTTCGCCCTAAGATATTGAGATTGGAGTTGTGCCTCTCCTCCACCACAGAGGTGTGAAAAGACAGCACAGGTAGGAAGCAGTTGGGGACCCTGCACAACAGAACCTGACATTGCAGAAGTAACCAAATAGAATAGCCCAGGCAGTGCAGACATGCACAACCTGCTTTGACGCATCCCCCTTTTAACCCTGCTGGGTTCCTGTGCACTCAAATACCCTTTCCCTATTCCTTCACTTGTCACACATAGTATCTGTCCTCTGAGCTTTACCATCCCCAAATCCTTATCATCTTTCCCTAGTGTTTATTCTTGCCCACTTAAAGTCATAATCACAACAACAACATTAGCATTAACATGACACTCATCACCACTGGGACAATTGCTGAGCGCACACATCCTGCCCCTTCCCCCTTCCTTTTTCCATTGACTTCCACTATTCAGGAGAGTGGCAACCATGACACTTTCGTGCAATGACTTGGATAACACTGTGCTGCAGTAACAAAACACACAAAGACTAGTGACAGTCTTCTGACTGACTTGACAGTGCCAATATACAACAGAATTTTTTTTTTGTAGCCCTTTCTTTTGCAGGAACCTGTATGTTCCAAAGGGTCTGAACCCAATCTCTGAATACCCCCTCTCCAAGTAGCAACCCCTTTGTATTGCCAAGGGAGACAAACACTATTTGTGAAAGCACATGGGCAGAAACGTAAGCAAAACACCAAGGTGATGATGAATAACACTCTCCTGAATGTCAAGGTACAGTGGGATTTTTGTAATTTTGTGACATCCCAGCTTCTTTCCCACATTGCAGAAAAGCAAAATAAAATGTAGGCGGAACCAAAGTCCCATTGTTATTAGCATGCAAAGAAAATGAACTTATTTAAATTCCCCCATCTGTTTTGGCCAACCATTTATGAGTAATTCTCCACATTTCGGTCACCTGAAAAAAAGACAGTTCTAGGCACAAACACTTCCTAAGCAGTTAATATCCAGGATCACAGATGATTAAGTCATGGTGTTTCATTCTTTCTGTGGGCTTTGTTTTGCAACTGGCTTCCTGGCTGGTTTTTGTCTCTAGCATTCTCTCTTGCTTCTGGCAGATGAAGTGGAGGTGGAAAAGAAAAGGGAGGGAAGTTCTTGGGTAGCATAAGGATTACAGTAATTTCCAATCCTTCAGCAAGAAAGAGCTTGCTCAGGGAACAGATAACCTAATGGTTTTCCACCCTGGGTTTTTTTTTTTTGTTTTCTTTTTAAACTTATGTTTACAGTTGTTTGCAATTATAAAATTATACAACCCAGGTATAAACTTTACTACATTTATCTCCTTTCTGCCACCAAACCCACATCAAATCCCATCCACATATTTCCTCCACTTTTCTGGTTGCTGCTATGGGCAATAAGAAACAGAAAACTGCAATTAGAGAGATCCTCAGTCACAGACCTACAGGTCACTGACATTTGGTTCATACCCAAGCTTGATGTGAATGTAGATGCCACTCATCAAAAGGACGGTTATGCCATGGAAAACAAATCATCTCAACTCTCTAAATCAAACAAGAGTACTAGCACAGGGACAAAGTTACTTTCAAAGCATTCTTGGTATTCTGTCTGATTACCTGTCCTTGTTCAAAACAAAGGGAGAACTGTCTTCACATTGGTCTACTTATGTTTCCTTTCAGTATTCTGAAATAAGAGCTGTTCAAGTACTTGAGTTTTTTTTTCAGTTGGAAAGGTCATCTGGGGTGTGTGGCAAAATGAATCTGTACATTTTTTTTAATAAGGAAAAAGGGAAAGAGACGGGTTACAGGGAAGGAGGGAAATGAAAGTTTACTGCATCTTCATTTTTGAATTTTCAAAAGTCTCAGGTGAGTTATAGAAAAAGTATAATTAGTAAAAGAGTAACAGTCTAAGAGCCTACAGAATCTAATTCTCTTTTGAAAAAGAAAAGCAATGACTACTTACATATAATATGTAGGATATAATCCTTCAAAGTACCAGCAATGCTTTTTGGCCTCTGTACACTACAAAGGAAGAAAAATATGGTATTAATATTTACATAGGATGATTTATAGTTATAAACACAAGCTTAGAGTATTTATAAATACTGTGACTCCGAGCAGTTAGGAGAGGTTTATATTCCCAAAGATTTCCCAATCCAGATACACACAGCAAGCGGGAAGTCAGTTCACGTAAATGGCAGCGTGTCCTGCCAGGATTCAGATCCCTCACACAGGGCTTTGTCTGCGGGGCCCCACCAGCCTCCCACAGCTCCTGAACAAAGTCAGTACACTCGGCACAGACCCAGGATCCAGCTGCATGTGTTCCCTGGCAGAGCTGCTGCCTTTAAACCACAGAGAACTTAAGAGCCCACGGCGGTTATAGCCCCTTATGTGACATCCGAGGCACAAGGAATTTGATGATACTACGCATATGACTACACTGCAAATTCAAGTTACAGGGAATTATTCATCTTTCTGGAAGTGTGTGACATGCAGAGCTAGGCTCAGGAAGGAGCGGAATGGAGAACCATCTATCCCATCTCCTCTTCCTACAGCTTGGAAATGTCTCAAGTGTACATTAAAGTAGTGGGGAAAGGAAACTGCTTTCTGCAGCTCAGGGGATTGTTCTCTTTTGCAGATTGCTGGTGTATCCCTGCGAAAGGACGGGGACAGGCACTTCCTCAGCATGTGTGTGCCAGCGACGTGAGAAGTGCTCTTCCTTACGGGCACTGCCAGAGCACAGGCGGCAGCTCGGAACAATAGCAGCCCCTAATAAAGAAAGCCAGATGTCAGGCTCAAACTATACACAATGCACCAAATATTTCTGTGTATCCCACTGACATCACTAGCACAAAATGCCATCTTCACTGCAGACACAGCTCCAGCAGCTCCCCTGCAAGCAGTATTATCCCATCACTCATGGGCAGGGCATTGTGGGATGCCCACTGCAGAGCAGTGAGGAATATCTGGGGTTTTAGCAACAATTCCCTCTGCTGCTCACACCTGACACCTGACGACAGAGAGCCCTTGGCACACTGCCAGTGTTTGGATCATTCTTCATGTTCACTTGTCAGCTCACCTTTAAATAATAGCTCGTTTAAGTTTATTAGCCTTCCCAAATCCCAGAATACTAAATGAATCCAGTTAAGACAAAGACAAAGTGGTTTTAGATCCTTGAGTCTCACTCTTCATGAATAAAAAAGGCTGCAAACTCTTTAATGAGTGTCTGATGAGCTAAATCACAGACAGATCAATTACAGTCCATGAAGACAAACTGCTATGGATTAAATTGTTAAGAGTGGTACAGGAGATTGGGGGAGGAGGAGGAGAAGATGCTTTTGAAGCATGTGTTGAGGCCTTTTTCCAGTAACACAACAAGCTCACACCAGTCTTCAAGATGCACAAGCTTTAGCCTATGCTGGAAGGACCAGTCCTATTTCCCTAGGACAAACACAGCAGAAAACTTGTTCCCCTCTCAAACTGATGCCACGGCCCAGGCAATATATTCAGGAGGACTCTTTATCTTCTACTGAAGCAACTGGTGTTCAAAGATCCACCTTTGCATTCACCCTATTCCCTCTTTGTCCCCCTCCTTCGAAGTTTCCAACTTTTTAACCCTTCCTTCCAAATATTTTCACCACCCGACTGTTTCCTCTCACTCTAAAATTAGAAATATGCCAAGTTTCTCTCCATAACAGCATGCTAACATGCATTGAAAAACCCAGTAGGCATGCTGCCAAGTCACTGAAAAATACTTTGGCTCTTCACCTTTGAAGGCTGTAGATCAGCAGACCTTGGCTAAAATCCCAGTGTCTGCAGGTCAATCCCCTGGGAAGCCCCATTTCAGAGTACAGCTTGGGGTGGCACTGCCATTAAATGTTTTTCCTTCCTGCTTCTCGGTCAGTATGAGTCACCATTTACCCCAACGGCCTTGAAGCCTCTTGCCAGTCTCAAGCATTTTAATTGATGTTTTCCCAGAAATGTTTCTCAGCACGTGGAGCCCGCACACCCTTTTTAAGTGTAAAGCAGACATTTAAATTCAGCACTCTCCCCCCCATATTTTAATCTGCTTTACAAGTTCTAAAACGAACTGGGAAGATTCCACCTTCCAACATCTCCCTAACTGTAGGATTTCTGTTTCTGCCTCTAAATAATTCTCTTTTTCACACAGCCAATATGCTTACTGCTGTCACAAGAAAGGCTCCGGCCTGGGAAAGTTCCTTCCAGCTCACAGGGCTTAGATACCTGCTCTAAACATCCTTTGGTGTCCAGATTCAGTTTTAAATTGGCCCTGGAAGAGCAGGCACCAATCCCAGTTCTGCCTTTTTTTAATATCACAGTGCTATGAATACTGCATGGCAGTTATTCAGCTCTCCTACATGGGAATCGGGCAAAAAAAAACAAGTGGACCTCAAATGTGAGCAGCAGAGCCAAATCTGAGCCACATGACATGTCAGACAGATTTACACGCACAAGGGCAAACCGCCGAGCTCCCTGCTCAGTTAAACTCCCACCCATCTCCATGGCAACTCTACTCCAGGAAAGCCTGACACAAAGCAGGCGGCTACCACCCGCTCTACTGCTGGCTAGCAGACTTTGCAGGAATTTGCTGCTGAGAATAAGTCTAACATGTCACTGCCACTAAGGATTTGAGTGCCTTTGGAGCTCAGGCCCCAGAGAGATGAATGGGGGTCAGGGTACAGATTAGCTTTTCCCACCCCACATACATCCTCTGAAGAAGGCTATGATAATCCACTGCTTGCCAAGACCCAAATTATTCTTCTGAGTAGTACTGGCCTAAGAGCTAAGCTGGTGGAGAGCCACACAAGAGTAAGAGGAGACATATGCCATCAGCACCAGGCTCTCAGCCTTTGGAGAGCCATGTCCTGGTAGTTCTTTGAGGCTATTAAATCCTCAAGAAAGCACAGCTGGCAGGAACTCGCTGCAGCCCAGAAACCAGACGCAAAGGCAAGATTAGTCATATTGCTGCCACACAATAGGATCTCACACATCAGGATGGGTGCCCACTCTGCCAGCTCCCATATGAAGACAGGCTGTATCTCAGACTTGCTAACAAGCATTCATTCATGTATTTAAAAAGCCATTTACCCATTCACTAATAGCCAAAACAGTGTGTCTATAGTTTTGTAACTAAGATTAAGTAAAGCCCTACTGATACTTCCAGCTTTTCTAGGGAAAGGACTACTGCACATTTCTCTTATAAAATTCTCCCTTCTATGCCCTTTAAGAATTTGGCACAGCTATAAAACATGAATATGAGAGTACATTCATTTTTAAAACAAATTATGCAGGTCTAATTAGGTGGGCATATGTAATCTTTAGAGAATTAATGGTATGTGAATTAGCCAGATGTTTGAATTCCTTAAGTTTGCAAAGAAAAGGAGAGAAAGAGAAAAAACCACAAGACTTTGTTTTTTGTTCATCTGATTTTAAATAAATCAGCATCTGTCTTGTAGCCTGTTTTCTCTGCAAGACTATAGCAATGTGAATTGCAAGCTGTCCTTTTCTGTGGCCTCTACATTATTTCAGATTTCCTTTTAAAAAGGACACCTGCTTCCTGCCACAGATTGATATTGCAAATGTTATGGCTGCTAGTAAGAAAAATGAGAAATAGGAGTTACTAGAACATTATCCAAAGACTGGTTTTGATCACATCATAAAATACAGAACACAAAATACATATGTATGCACATGGTGTGGGGGATGCTAGAGCAGGCAGCCTGCTCACTGAATGTCAGGTGGTACTCCACAGATAGGCTTTGCAAATCCTGCAGAAATACTATCTCTAGCAGGAATGTCCTTCACCATTATCTCTCAGCCCACAGGACAACAACAAAAAAAAAAAAAGTAGATCTGATCAATTAATTACTCTTTGTAATCAAGGGATTCACAGCCAGGGCCTTCAGTGGAGGTTTGGAAATTAAAAACAAAAAAGTAAAAGCAAATAAAGCCCCATGTGCATATTCCAGCCTGAGTACAGTCCATTTCTGTTATGGGTACCAATGGAAAAAGCAGCCTGCTGTGGGCAGCCATGCCTGTGGAGGGCAGATGGAGGGTGATTGCTATCTGTTTGCTGAAGGGACATCCAGAGGGAATTTGTGACATCTGCCCAAAGCCAGATTCTGTAGGAGGCTGTTATCAGTCACAAGGCCAATGGAAACCTATCAGTTACCAGCAACTGAGGGTGAGCCTTTCTCTCCCACTATGTATTACACTTATAAGGATCCAAGGCAGATTCAGAAGAACAAAACCAGGTATTTAACTGACCTGCCATACTGATATGATGGAAATGGCTCCTGGTATTCTGGGGTGACCTGCTTAGTGGCTGTAACCTGCCCCTTAGCTGGGTACATGCTATACATTATTAGGGTTCAAGATGACCCACATGCCAGTCCTCTGCAGCCTCTGAGGCTCTGCTTGGATTAATACACAGATGAACAGGAGGAAAGAGCTAGAAGTATCCTGGACAAGTATGATGCTAGAAGTATCTTATTGTTTCTGAGCATCACACAATCTTATTCCAACACAGAGCCAGAACTCCATCTTCCATACTGCTGGATCAAACTAAAATCTGAGAAAATGGGAAGGACAACACTTTTCTCCCATAGGGCCCCACAGCATCTGAGAAACAACTATCTATACCTGCTGCCTCTCTTACAGAAGGCCACTTGCAAAATTCAGCTCTTCCCTGGTTTTATTGGTCACTGCATGTGGCAAATACTTGATGAAGCCCAAACAAAATGAAGATAAAGTCTACGGTGCAACTCCAGACTAAATAAGCAGTTCCAGAAGGCAAATTATTGGCTATGAATCACAATGTTTTATGGGATCTGACCTTTAAAACTGCATCAGTTTTCAGAACACTATCCCTTTCAGTGCCTAGACAAGAGCTGGAAGCATTATGAGGTACAAGCTAAGCTGTATCAGAAGAACCTCTTGTGCGCTGAAAGTCTGAAAGACTGTTTGTGCAGACACAAGAATATGAGGCATCCTGTTCTTCTATTGCAAAGAAAAGGGCAAACTATCCATTAAAGTAAGAAACAGCATATCCTGAATCTGGAAAGTGCAGCCTAAGGGTGAAAACAGTTTGCTAGAGAAAACACATTTTCTTTTAGCCTTGCCTGAATCCATCAAAATTCATCCCTGGTGATGCTAACATCAGGGTGAAAGTTGCCCATCTGCAAAACTATTCCAAGACCCTGAGCTAGCAAGCCATGTTACCAGTGATTTCAACATATACTCTTGTTTCAAAAGACAAGAGCAACTTTTAGTAAAACTCAGGATTATGTTAAGGTATTTTTATTTAATGAAGTAATGAGAACACATCAGGAAGCTCTTGTATAAAAGCATGCCAATCCTTTATCAAGCTTTCCTTCCCATTTAACAGTAAACAGAACAAATAGTGTTTCAGCTATACATCTCTTTCACCAATGTCAAGATTACAAAGTCATATAACTCACAGTATAAATAATGATTTTCATCTATTTCATAAGGAAATTAAATGGTTTGGTTAAAACTTTTTGGTCAAACTTTTTGGTTAAGATAATTGCTTTTGGTTAGACGTTTTGTATGTTCTCTAAGAAAGAAGAGAATATTTCTGATAATAAGATTCATAAAAGAAACAACTTTTCCACCTTGAATTAATCAGTGTGTGTTTTGCAACAGCAAAAAATTTCAGCATAAGCATCAAATTCTTATTACTTCTTGTGCTGTTCAGAGCACATGTATTAATTATCATATTTTGATTTAGAATTGATGTGGGTTTAACATTTAGATAGCTTCCCATCACAAAGCATTATTTTACATTTAGATCTATTAACCTTTCCCAGAGAGGAAATACAAATATCCCTTGTGTTCCATTTTACCATTTCATTTCAGGAACCTGACTCATTTATTTATTTAATTTTCTTTTTTTTTCTTTTTTTTTTCTTTTTTTTTTAATTTTTTTTGGCCATTATGCAGCAAATTGCAAATGCGCTTCAGTCCCAGAACAACACAATTTCAATTGAATACAATTCCTTCATCCATATACAAGGGGAAAAAAAGAGGAAGAAATAAAAGGCAAAGCAAGGCACCCCTATTTTTGGGAGCCGACGGAAGGGAGGGTGCGGGGCCGGCGCTCAGCACCGCGGACAGCGTCCTCCCTTCCTCCCTCCCTCCCTCCCTGCACCGCCCCGCGGCTGCTGCTCCTTCCCCGCAGCCCGGCCGGGGCAAGAAACCACCTACACCAAACCTCACCCACACACATCACCTCTCACAGCTCTCAGCTCTCTCTCCGTTCTCCCCCACCCCTGCTAACAGCAGCCACGCCTACTATTATCTCTTTGCATGTGGGAGCACTTCTATGAGAAATTAAAAAGCACAACTACCAAGGAATCACGGAACATCGCAACTTGGAAGGGCCCCACAAAAATCATTCAGTCCAGGTCCCTGCTCCTCACAAGACTATCTAACATTCCACCATATGGCTGAGAGCATCATCCAGATGCTCCTTGAACTCTGACAGGCTTGGTGCCACAACCACTTCCCTGGATAGGCTGCTTCAGCGATCTTCTCAGCGAGGAACCTTTTCCTAATGTCCAGTCTGAACTTCCACCAATGCAACTTCATTCCATCCTCTCACATCTTACTGCTGATCACCAGAGAGCGATTAGCACCTCCCACCCACTACCCCTCTTGAGGAAGTTATAGACTTCCATGAGATCACCCCTCAGCCTTCTTTTCTCCACGCTCCATCAAACCCGTGATCCCAGTTGCTTCTCATTACATCTTGCCCTCAAGGTCTTTCACCATCTCAGTCACCCTCCTCTTGATGCTCTCCAATAATTTCATGTTCTTCTAATACTGTGGCACCCAAAATTGCACATGGGACTCCAGCTGGACCCACACCTTTCAATGCAGTGCACAGCAGGATATTGGACCAGCTTCCCTGGACCAGCTGGCAATGCTGTGCTTGATGCATCCAGGACACAGCTGGCCCTTTTGGCTTCCAGAGCATACTGCTGACTCATACCCAACTTCACATCAACCCAAACCCCCATCAGACTTGGATGGAACAGCTGTACTCAATCTTTTTCAAACTGTTTGGAAAGCATAGTTATGACAGTTGTCATAGTTGTGTGAAATAGCCAGCTCAGTTCTACATCAGAATGTCAAACCAGATGCTTACAAAAGTGCCAAGAGAGCCTCGATATCAGAGAAGTTTAGGACTTGCTTTACCTTCTTTCTTTCATTTTGACACCCATGAATGCAGCAATAATTGCACAAAGATAAAAGATGGGGGCATTTAAATCTTCTGGTGGAATTGACCTCGCACTCAAAGTTCTAATGTTAGACCTGCAAGAAAGCATGAAGCATTTTCACCCAAGAAAAGCAAAACAGGGTTAACATTCCACTGGAGACTCTGCAGCTTCCAGTGGGTAGTGGCAGACTTTTTTGTTCCAACTGCAAGGAAACAGATGTAACATTTTCCCAACTCCACTTGCAGAGGTTGATCCATTCCAAATGGTACTGGACAGGTTCCACAGCTCCAAAATTGAATTTAGCTTCTGCGATTATTCTTTTTCTTTTTATATGTGCATGAGAAATAAAACCAAGGGTTCTATTATTTGCATTCTTTAACTACAGAACAAGTCATGTCATAAAACAACCCATAAAGTAGGGTACATGGGAGGAAGGGATCACTTGTCAGGAACTGAAAGGAAGACCATGCCAAGAGTGAGGACATCTCTATTTCCTCCTCAGTCTCTTTAAAAATTAAACAAACCTAAATGAAATTTTTCTTGTTAAATGATTTGATGATACAATGTTTTTCCTTTTATGCTTCTAATGAGCATGATGAATACAGACACCAAAACAGCTTTCCTTTGCCTAAGAACTGGAAGCTTGGTTCATCTCCAGTCTCGACCCTGAATGGGCACTTCCTGCTGGAGGGAACTGATACTATTTAGGGTACTACTAAGGAAAAAGTCTAGTTTTAAGTTTCCTAATTTTTATCTAAAACAACTCCAGTCCATGCTGAACCGGCAAATTTGACTGTTTCCTACATGCATTTCGTTCTTCCACTTTACCACCCCAAGAATGAAAGCAGCCCTTAAATTACCTAGTACTTAAATCCTCAGGGGTTGTCTTTCATCTACCAAACTAATAAAACCAAAGCAAAGAAAGACTGACAAAAAGAATATTTATTCAGACTCAATTTTCTTAGTCATCTGCGGTGCAGACAAGATCGAGGCACTTAAAAGCACTGCACTACAGATGCTGCTTAGTTAAGTTATGACAGCCCTTCAAAGGGTGCAGGAAAATGGACTTCTTGGATGGTCCCTAGGACATAGGACAGCTGCTTTGGGAGTTCCCAGGCTCTGTTCTGTTGATGCTATGCAAGCCCCCATGTGCTCATTTGTTCCACAGAGAGAGACAGCGTGAGTTGAGAGGACAGAGTGCAGCTGCATAATCACAGCAACTTTTGCTCCTCACCCTAATACTCTTATTTTTCATTCTTGACATTTAATCTGGGGATGTACACCTTCCTCAGATACTTCTTATAAGGAGTTATTGGAAAACAAAACATTGTTTTATTCAACTAAGACTCTTATCTTTTTAGTTTTCTGAGTTATTTATTCCAAAACTGCAAATACTGGATCAAAAAATGCTTTGTGCTTAGAAGTCCTGAAAACATCTGTAACACTGAAGATATCAAATCCCCAGCCTCAAAAAAAAAAAAAAAAAAGCAGAGTCTATGAGCAATCACACACCCAGTGGTGCAGGGAACAAAAGAAATCAATAATAATGAAATATTATCTAAGTACTGTTCCTGTAACCTGGAGGGTAAGAAATGCCAAGGCAAGTTCTCACCTTGAAGAGGTTATTCTAGAGCCCCACCATGTTTAGTGTTGGATTGTTTTTAGGAGCATCTGTTAATTTTAAATCAGATTACACACGTCGTGTGTATATTCAATTAGTAAGCATTTCTACACAGCAGAGATTAAAGAGGTTACCTTGGAAACATTCTGATATTTGAAAAGCAGTTTCTAAAAAACCCTTGCAAGTGAGAATCCAGGTACTTCTTTGAGAAGAAGCATCTGCTTGAATGCTTTGTTGGGGAAGCTTCATACTTGGGCAACTCCCACCTACTTGGCAGTGAAGTCAATTATTACGTACACACCTACAGTAACAGCCATCATTACTGTGTCCTTCACACCCTCACAAGGCCACTCAGTCTCTCAAGGGAAAAGCAACGATGTATAATTGATTGTACAGGTCCAATCTGGTTTGATGACCATACCAGGACTGGAGAAACAGTTCTAAAGGAAATTTTAGTTCATTCGTTCCAGCTACACTAGACTAACTACTTGCTGATACTGAGATAGTAACACAGCAAAGGCAGGCATGGGCTGGTCTGCAAGGCTGGCTCCCCAAAAAACAGGGCTGCCATACAATCATCTCCACATCACAGTCCAGAAACCCATTAGCTCTGGGACTCAGTTACTGGAACACAGGGAGGAGTTTATGGGCTTGGGTTCATCCAGATTCATAATCACTTTTTTTTATTCCTGCACACAGTCTCCTAAAGTTCCAAATGACCAGCAGCAAACACATCTCTGTCTCAAGCCAAAACCCTCCCCACAAGAAGAAACAGCAGAAGAGTTAACTGAATGTAATTTGTACTCGTTTAACAAGTCAATTCAAGCTTTTTGGGAGATGCTGTGCTGTGGCTTTTAGGCAGACACTCACCAGGTAGACTGAAACATCAATGCCTTTTAATTTAAAATAAGAACCTAAATGGACTCCTATTCAGACAGTCCAATATACACTGCCATAGCAATAGCATATGATTATTAAATTCCAGTGAGACAAATCTAACAGCTGTACCCCAGAACTACTTATTTGAGCAGGAAGAAATACTGAGCATTTGTCCTTGGAGTATTTCCTGTTAAAGGACTAAAACAGCAAATAAAGAGATACGCCTTTCTGGCAAGTAACAATGACTACTGAGGGTAAAGCATTCTTCCAAACAAAGTAAATTCCTACATAAGACCTTAATATTTGCTTCTCTTTTACTAGGAGCCTGAATGTACCTAAACAATAATCTACAATGTCCCAGACTGTCCAATTTCAACATAAACCACTAAGAATGAAACAAATCTCTTCATTTAAACCGAAAGTACACAAGCTTTGGCATTTTTCTAAATAGATCATTTCCTTGCTTTGAGTTATCACCTGAGTTTTATCACACTCAAAATAGCTTCCTGGAAGAAGAAAAAAAAAAAAATTCTTAACATGACTGTTTAGAAGGAGATACTGGACACACATGACCAGACAAATTCGCACAACCTCTTTGGTTATGTATAGAAGCCCAACTTGGCTCTCACTTCCTTTCACCCCTCAAACCACTCACTTCACAACTCGATGAAGGACATGCAGCATGTGGGTAGCTTGTTACATGCCTCCTCTCACTGTTAATCAGCGCATGCCTCTCGTTCAAACATCTGTCCATATACACAGATTTTTCTGGGACACCATCAGGCTTTCAGCTTCCATTAATAACAGTTAAAATGCAAATGTCCTAGTTATCACTGCCGGACCTCTTGCTACCACCCTTGTGGTCTGTGGTGCATGTGATGCTTTTCTTTTTTTCCAGCTTGCAGATGATAGATCATATTTGTGTGTCAGGAAGTTACTTGAAAAGGCATAAAAAAATTTCGGGAGGCTGCAGTGAACTCTGTTCTTGCCTTTGACACAGACAACACAGACATCAAAAATCTTCTTACTAAGGTTATTTCCTCCCAAGAAATATCTGAGGTTACCTCAGGGACGTTCTGCAACTGAGAAGTGCAAGAGTAAGATGAGGCATAAATGAAACATTTGCTCTTCTTTAAAACATGGCCTGCACTCCAAAAAAGCTCAAGATCCTTGCCTGGAGGTATTGCTATGGATGGATAATAGCATGAGATATGGCCATAAATGTTTAATTTATAAACCTAGCAGCTAGAAAATTATTCAACTAGACTGAAAGTGCTGAGGATTTTAATAGTGCCTGCCCACACTAAGAGATGGAAATAGCACCAAGAGCTCAGAGATGAGCACAGACACACTTGCATATTTTGGTCAGTGTTGATAATGTTGCATAAACTGAACTTTCGGAGAAAATTTAATCCCTGTACATGCAGTGGGCAATTCCAGTGATTTCAAGGGCATTGCTTCTGCTTTCACAGGATATGGCTTGGCTTGCTGCCCCTCTCTTCACAGGCCTGCCAGCTGCTCTTCCAAGTGCTGGGTTCATCTCAGAGGGGAAACAGCACTACAGTACAAAGGCATTAATGCTCCTACATTTCTCCAGGGCAATTCTGCTCAGGCAAAGGAGCCTTTATACTGTAACTACAAATGCAAACTCGTGGATGAGAGAAATAAAGAAAGAATAGGAGCAGCAGGGCAGAGAAGCGAGGAAGACAATGACGTGCCCATGAAAACCAGAAAAATACAAAGTGGAATAAAACCCAGGGCTAACTGGAATAAATGGCACTGACTCTGAGCCACAGCCAAGCCTTCTTCCCAGCATGCTTCCCAATAGGCTTCAGAGGACAGAAACCAACAGGGTGGCGGCCAAAGAAATCACAGAGGTAGTCCCTGAATTACTGGTCGCTATATAGGAATGACAGCATCTAGCAAAGGTACTGATCTCCACTGGCTTTGTCATTTTTATACTACAGACAGATACCTGGTGCACCTCTCCTCCATGCAAGTTCCAATTTTTCACCTACAACCAAGTTTTGTACCTTGAGCCCTTTCCAACACAAAAGCATGACACCATGAATTAGCTACAGCTCCTTGAGCAAGCCCAGTGAAGAAATCTTTTTTTATGATTTTCCCACAGTGCCAGGCAAAAAAAATAAATCCTTTTTTGTGCAGCATGCTTAGCCTCTAATTTGGGAAAGGAAAAGCCTACCACCTCGCCATTGAGAAGTTGATTGCCTTTGGCTCATGCTTGTGATGGTTCTTTTTCAATGACAAGATGAAAACTTCTAATAGCTTAGATGCAAGGGTGCTAACCCATGTCAATAAAGCCACTTTCATCTAAAGTAGCAGAAATTTTCACCAGTTTAGAGACTCCCAAAAGAGACACCAGATACTGAATAAAGGCTCAGTCCTTCAAATATGTCAGTAGAACTCCATACACAAGAAAGACCCTTCTTACTATTCACAGTAGGCCTGTGTTAGGGGGAACAGGTTTAGCTCTCCCCTAAAAGTTTAAGTTACTGAATATGAACAGCAAACCATCGCCTTTATTAACTTCCACTCAAATCCAGAAATATAGCAACCCATATTCAACACTTTAAAAGGAATGCCTATAGTGGTATGCAGTTTTCTAAAATGATGTCCAGCCCAATGAAAAGATCTCTGGCCATGAGTTAGGTCACATAACCAGAGCAAAGAACTGGACCACCTCCCTCTTCAGTTAAAGGGAAAAAATACATTCTTGCTAAATTGCCTTTCAAATAAAGAAACAATGCACTTATGCCTGGTTCCTACAGTTGCTCTAAGGAGCATTTTCCTGAACTTTCAGAAAGGATAAGGCTCTGCCTTGTCATTCCTGACACATGATCATGAGACTTACGGGAAGAAATTCAAGCCACTGGACTCTTGAAGGATACTTAAGAAATCCTGTTTAACAATCATCCGCTAAAGCTTCCCTAGCTTGACTTCAGGGCCTCATCCAAGACCTCCAAATGGAGTGGCTTTTGGGGATTGAGGCTTATGCCTCTGACTAGGAGCATAAAACACAAATAAAATGGAAAATTGCTGGCAGCAATCTTTTCTAAAGCCTAAGACAGATGCTATTAGTAGCAGGACTTTCAAAGGAGAGGGCTGACTGTTGAAAGTGCCAATTACTTCACCATGCACTAAGGTGCCACTAAAGTCCTCCGATATTCATACCAGCAACCACACTAAGGGGCCCACACAACACTGAGAAAACTGCTAGGCAACCCTTGGTACTATTTGTTTTATGGATGCTTTTGTTAGGCACTGCCCTTTTTTTAATTAAAAACAAAATATCAGCCTCTTGGGGGATCTATTTTCCTTTCCTCTTCTGACTTCAGCACAAACACACTAGAAAAATTAGAGCCATAGTACAAATAAAAATAGCTGAAGAACTTGCAGCTGTTGTTAATTTCCAAAGTATTCAACGTTGCCTGTTTAATGATGGAACAATATGCTCCAGTTTCAGTCCTGGCACAAGGCTATCTGAGCAGCAGGCAGATATTTTAGCTGATGTGAATGCCAAAGGCAAGTCAACGACTATAGCAAGTAGAGAAATGGAAGGAGGACACGATGTGAACCACTGGATGTCCACACCAAACATTTTCTACAGCTTTTTGTTTCTCATTTAATGCTATTAGTTGACTCCCCAGCTGGACAGACCAGGCTTACAGACTGACTAGCATGCTTAGCAGGAAAAAAATGTGCCTAATAAAAATTCATGAAGTGGAGAACATTTTTACAGCTGAAGAGCTGATTTTTCTATTTTAAGTATAGGGTGTTTCTGGTGTGAAATGATTTACACAGGGAAGCTTTGCTCACTTATCTCCCTGAATAAACCAACTTGTGCATGGTCTGGATGAGTGGATTTCCCAAATTTCATACAGAACAAAGCAATAAAGTACTTGGTATTTGCAGAAGAAAAGAAATTAAACAAAACATGCCTTTTGAGCTTGGCAAGGAGAATCTAAATACTAAAACCACTTTTGAAACACTGAAGTCAGATGCAGCAGAAATGCTTTCTTAGTTACACCTCTTGAAGCTCTGCTTTCAGTTGCTAAGCATCTTCTCATGCATACCCACTCACTAACCAGACTGAGCAGAATTAGCAAAGAGACAATGCCTATAAATTCACACACAACACCAATGAAGTACAAAAGAAAAATTAAGACTTTATGTATAGGATTAACATTCAAAGGCTCAGAAGTGACAAGAAAATTGGGAAACAGCTGATTATTCCTGGAAATACAGAGTTTCCATCTTGTTGGGCTTCATTTGCCTCATTCCCATGCAAAAAGGCACAGTTAGAGGTCATAAAGCTAGAGCATTTAGGAGTTAATATCTAGTGGAAAAAAAAATTATTCTCCTCTTGTTAAGGGCTCACTGACAGAGCAAAATTTAAAATGTGGTAAGTTACAGTTTTAAAAGAGGGGGAAAATAGAAATTTTAAGTAAGTCAAAGCTTGTAACATTGCCAAGAGCCTTCTATTATGCTCAGATATGGTTTCAATCTTCCCAAGGGAGGGAATAAAAAGGCCTCAACAATCCACCCTTGGCCCAACAATCACAAAAGCAAAGCTTCAATCCAACACTCAACAGATCAGAGACTTGGGTTCAGGGTGTTCTATATAAATAAACTGCCCAGCAAATGTGAAGGAAGTGGGAAAGAAAATGGCCTGGTTAGGTTGAAAAGCAGACATAAATAATAGTTCCACACATAGCCCCATGCCTTCCTGCAGGTAAAGAATTAGGTTAAATGTGGTTTTAAAAGGCAATTGATAGTGCAGATGTGGCAAAGCCATCATTGCTGAGCACCTGAAGGCAGGCAGAGCAGGCACCCAGGGCCAACAGCACTGTGCTCCTGACCTCAGCCCAGGGTGGAAAGGAACAACCAGTTGGATTTGGTGGAGTCTTCTGCAAAGGGACAAAGCAACATGGAAAGCTGTGGAGAACCTGTTGGAGAGAGCTTTGTGTCCAGCTGTTCCCCAGACTTTTGAGCTCTCCCTGACCTCATCGTGCACATAGAAAAGTGTCCTTCCTGATCCCTTCCCCCTGCTATTTACCAGAGCAAAGCCATATCCCTCTGGTGCCTACAGAGACAGCAGTGACACGGCTGAACTCGTTATTCACGTTTGATACTTGTTCTGGCTGTCCACAGCTCAGTCCCTGCTCGTATGGCTGCTCCCATGACAGATGATATTTGCACATAATAGGTCACATCACAGGACAGTAAATGCATCAAGGCATACAGGCACCTATCCAGCCAGGTACAGACCTGCCAGGATATTGTCCCCAGTCATAAAAGACAGAGCCTTCATTGTTTGAAGCAGGAGTGGCTGTCACTCAGAGGTCCTTGATAGGGGTCATTCACTGTATATTCTCTGAGAAGGTATCAGCTTCCTGACATATTTCGTTTTTTCTATAAAGAAAGAAACTAGATTACAAAAGTGATTTTATTCAGTTTTTAAATCTAGTCTTAAGCTACCAACAGAGCAAGCAACTACCTGGCCACAGAGAAATTGCAACACTAGATAAAATTAGGGGAACTGAGAAAACCTCCAGAAAAAGAGATTTACACACCTGGCACTGCAGCAATGCTCGTGCACACACTGCACCATGAGGGTGATGTGTGGAATGGGTGACACAAGACCTTGTTCCGCTGACAAACCACTTAATAGAGCGGGTTTGGAGGGAGAACTTAGCTGGCATTACACCAACATGAACGTGCACAAGCAGTGCTTGTATGACAGCTTGGACCTAGGGACCAGACAAAGGATCCAGCCAGAAGCTTTCAGTGAGATTTCAGGGCTTGCAATTACATCACCAGGTAAATACTAAAGGGCTAAATGTGTTTTCTTTTAAGTAGTAGGAAAAAAACAGGAAAGAAAACACACCCTACTGCAGGGGAAAAGCCAAAATGAAATCCTACATCCAGAATGACTAGATCTGTGAGAGGATTCCATGGCTTATTCCAGGCACATCCACATGGACTGCTCTTAGAACAGTATAACGTCCATTTAAACAAGAAGAAAAGAAAGAAAACATCATCAGTTGAAATCTTTCACTTTGAAACTGAAATCAGCAGGGCTTTGCAGTGATATACTGTAGAAATCCTTCACATGTTTTTGTGTTGACTTTTCATAACTCTGTTCAAAGAGAATGAAATATCAAACTTTTTTGTCTGCAGCCATCAGACTACAAAGCTCCCTGCTCATTGATTAGAGCAATCATAACCCCTTGACTCTAGCAGCCGATCTTGGCAGTGGAAAGGAAGATCACCAATGTACTGACAACTAAATGGCAAAGATTACTAAAAATAGCAAACCCACAATGCACCAAGACACTAAGGATGATCATTTGGAAATTCTTGTTCTATTTCAGATCAGCTCTGCAAATTTAAGTATAGCTATCACAGTAAAGGCATTCTTAATGGGTTAGAAGCATCTGCTTTAAACCAGAACAGATATCAGGAGACTGGAAACAACAGGACAAACATTCTTCAGAGTATAATAGAAGAAATACAAAGATCCATCAAAACAAGCAAGAAGATTAGCACATAATGCCAGGACACCAGACTGTGAACTCTCAGATTGCAGCCAATGACACTAATGAACATAAATGAATCAAAGAATAATTAAATTTTAAAATAGATACATGCAACCACATCCATCTAGATGACTGGGAGATGGGCTACAGGGACAGTGAAACAAATCCTAAGAGAGAAACAATATCTGGACAAGCAAGAAAGGTGATGATGCTGTGCTGTTCACCCACTTCTGCAAAAGCAGAGAGATGGAAAGGAAAAGTCCATATGAACCTAACAGGTGCTCCTCTGGCTTAAAGGGCACGGAAAGAAGCTTCAGTTCCCTTATGAGACTTAATGCACAACTACCAGAACATAGCACATAACAGAGAGTTATTAATCTTTTCTGAGCTCTGTTTTAGGAAAATTTAATCCTCCCTCCTATCCTCTCACTGTCCCTGAGGTCATGTACATCCCTCTTCCAGCATCTGTCTTGTCCTAGCTGGTACTACATTTTAAAATTGCTTCAGCTGACCAGTTGTGGGGAGCGCCCATAGTCAGTGTACATCTTAGCAAAGTTTGAAGTGCTGAGAGCTCTTCCTGGAAAAGAATGATCATGACATCGTTAAATTCAGCAAGTAAAATTTAAAAGGCAGAGTTTTTGTTTTCAGCTTTAAAGAAGGAAAACAAAGGAATGGACTGTGAAGAGGAGACCAGAGCTGTCAGAATCTTGTACTGCTTTTGCAGAGGTCTCAGGCAAAGCCTAAACATAAAGCAGCCAGAAAAAGAGTGTCAGCAGAGCAGAGGTCTTCTGACCTGCCCACCTGTGAGGTCTACCATTCAATGGAAAGTGCCAGGGTGCAGCCACCCTCACAGGCAGCTGTGTCTGAAACCGCTGTCTGCCCATGCAGGTACCCAAATGTGAGCACTGCTTTTGTTTATGAGACACAGCAAAACACTAGGACAACAAAACACTAGAGGACAACATTTAAGCAGATGGTACTACTTTATATCTCTTGAGGGTTGGTAGGTAGTTTTACAGATTCTGCATACTTTGAAATACACAGTATAACAACTGTACAGGCATTCTTCAAGGCACACTTAACAAACCATAGGTGAATAGAAGGCTCACAGGATTTTTATTGTTGATGTTGTTGCTCAGTACCAAAAGCTCCATGTGTTGGGTCCCATGAGATGCTCCTTTTCCCAACCCCCACAACCAGTGAGGTAACCAGAGGCATTCTAGCAGAGTCATCCTGGGGCTCCTTTGGGCACTGTGGGGAAGACTCTGCTTTTCAAAGCCAACATACTATAGCTGGCACATGAGGTACAGTGCTGCAAATACATCATCTGCTGGCATTGCAGGGCAAGAGCTTAGGAGGTGGCCAGATGAGCCAGTCTCATGCATAAAATGCAAAACTCATCAGAACTCTGTGCTTGCAAGCTAACTGGGAAAGCTCCTCTGGTGGCTAGGCAGCTGCCAGCATTGCTGGAAACACTGCAAAGGATATTTACAGAAGACAAAGCCAGAATGTAAAACAAATTATGAGAAAGTGCCGACTTCTCAACCTCAAACAAAGAGCTCACAGCAGCCAGTGTGCATATGATGGCTCTCTGGATTCACTGGCACTTGGTTGACTTCTTTTCAGAGCAAATTCTTGGATTTGTCACTGCCGTTTTCCTTTGTCAAGAGCCAGTAATATTGTTTTGCTAACGGTTTATGCAGGAGTACTGGAGCCAGCAGCTTGCACACTGGTTGCTTTTATTGGTCTATTAAAATGAAATGAAGCTGATACTAAAGCTTTTATAATCATTTAGGTTACTTCATTATGAGTTCAGGGCAGAAAAGCAACCAATGGTGTCTTATACAACTGAGCAGGCAAAGCACATCTGTCCCTCACTCTAAAGGAGAAATCCATATGGACTGAAGGGAAAATCAGCAGTGGGAAAGTTGGTTCTCCAGAGTCTCTGCTGGTAGACAGCTGCTTGCTGTTCTTAGCACCACAGGATAAAGAAAAAAAAAGGGAAATAAATTCATCAGAAGTAGAGTTTGACAGAAAGTATGCCAGGATGACTGCTATTGCACATTTATATTGGCTGCATCCAGAAGCCCATATCAGGAACCAGGACATGGCTGCACAATCACTACACAGATGGGAATAGGGACTGTCAAAGTATAAAATTAAAGACACAACTCAAAGCAAGATGCAAAGAGAGGGTAAAAAACAAACAATGAAGCAATATTTCTTTTCCTGGCAGCAACTGGTCACACGATACAGTCACTTAACTGCTGCCATGTTTTGCATTCATGGCAGGGAGCCCATGGCAAGAGCTGCAGATAAACAAGGGAGGAAACTGCAGGTGTTCACTGAAAGCCTTTCCCGGTGTTTGGGAAAAAGGCAGGACAAAGGAGACTTATCAAGAATTTCACAGATTTATTTGAAGGCTAGATTGGATTTAGGAGCAGTACGATAGCAAAAAGTCTTATTCTGACTACCTATCCATGTTTTCATCCAAGCAGGAGCAAAGCAAGACCATCTTGAAGCATCATGAACATCAAGGAAACCATCAGTTGTATCAAGGAATCTCACACCAGTTTATTTTGCAAACAACCAAACTAAACTGTTCATGTCCCTGTGTTTCTGCAAGTCTTCCTTGGAGTGTGAAGTCAAGAAATACCAGGTACCCACAGTAATTGCATTAGCCTTGCATGCCTACAAATATTTTTATTTGGGATTTCTTTCTCAACAAGTCACTGCTCACATTCCTACAAGAATAGCAAATTTTATTTTTTAATTTTTTAATTTTTTTTTTAACATTCCATCTGCACTGACAGGTTTGCAACTTGATTTTGTGGCCCCACGTAAACAGAACATTATTTTAGCATCAAGCTGCCACATAATAATTTCTCCTCATCTTTTTTTTTAAGCTCTATTAAGTGACATTCTTGAATTTATAGAACAATTTTGAAGAAACCTAGGAACTAAGAAGAGAGTTGGTGGTATAATACTATTTTCCATTCATAACAAAACAAAAAGAGTACATGTACCAATGGTTCAAATTCTCAGTAGAATTTAGAGCTGTGACTGAACCAAGATTACTGTGCTTGAATTTCACATGCTATTCATTCAACTAGCTCAGGTCTAAGGAACAGCATTAGGCCACTCTTCATTGGCATGACATAGAAAGAGCAGATCACCAACTCTAAGTATCAGATGTGCTTAAAAAAAAAGACTAGCCATAAATCAGTGAAATGTAGTAACACTAAAATGTACAAAGACCTATGTGAACCAGGCTGCATGCATTTGAATTGAAAAAGAAAGGGCAAATCAGAGAAGCAACATGTCACTGAGAAAGCAACACCCAAAGTCCTTATGGTTTTCCATGAGGAACGTTAAAATCATGGGCATAGGATTTATCAAAAAGCCTCTGTGTTGATGAACAAACTTAGAGTTACTATAGGCCCACACCTGGAGCTCACCTGAAAAAAAAACAACCAAACCCACCAGGTAAGATCCGTAGCAGCTGAACTTTGACTTGCAGTATTTAAAAATTAATTTAAAACCCACTCAAGCATTAGCTGTTAACAGCCCAGCTATGTAATCTCACTGCTACAACACAGAACAAAACATACAATCCAGTTCCTTCACCAGCAGTTTGAATTCAGACAACCAAATTAATGTTCAAAAGGATCAATCAATTTTCTTTATTTACAGCCACACTGAAATGGATGAAAATGACATGGATATGAATGCTAACAATCTGCAGAATTTTCAGTTCCCCCTGCATCTCACCACGCTGACCACAGCGGCACTACTGGGATGACAGGGTTAAATAAGGAAGGCAAAATGCAGAGTAGAATGTGTTTTCAGGATTTTCCATTAATCTCTGGCTCTAAATATACATCCACAAGTGGTCAAATCTGCCTACCATCTCAAGGGCAGAGCACAATTAAGAGACACCAACAGCTTGGAAGTCCCAATTTCATCTCATGGCCTATGTCTTGGCATGGGTGTCTTTGCCATCTCTCAGTCCAGCTGTGGCACTAACAGATGTTTGTGATATGCCATAAAAGCATCAGTGGCTCAAAAAATCCAACCGGCACCAAGTAACAAATTGTACTCCCTCAACAACACAGGCTAAAAGATAGAAAAGATGATCCTGACTCCCCCCAAACTCCCACACACACTCCCCACCTCAAACATAACAAAAAACTACTTTCTCTCCTTTGTCTAGAACAAAGTTTCATAGGATACAAAACAGCCTCTGATATGAAAAACTAGTCAGCTCACTAGAAGAGGACCCAGAACAGATACTGGCCATGCTGTTTGTTACACCACTGAAAGACATCGCCACAGCAGCGGGGCAGGACAGCTATATGAAACAAAGCTTAATCCTAAATAATAGCTACAAACCACATAATAAAGCTCCCTTATGTAATACAGCTCTAAAGAGCCAGCTGTGATGATGAGCAGCCTTCATGCTCATGCTGCAGAAGGGAGCTGAGCGTTGGCTGCAGAAGCAGGACGTGTATTCCAACTGTCTTCTGACAGCTGCACTTATCCACACTCCTTCAGGCTAAAATCTGTCCATCTCCTCCTACAGGTACACTCCAGCAAGTCTCTGAGCACTGAATTTTGAAAATTCAACTGGAATAGTTTCTCTCAGAGGAGGTGAGCACATAATAATTTCCCCCTTAGCCAGCCCCATCAAAAGCAGTGAAGCCTCAGGAGGCACGAGCCAATACGTGCTTTTTTGGAAGGTTTCATGCTCTTCAGCCCTCTGCATTTAAAAGTCCTTTACTCCACTAATAACTCCTTGCAGAATAAGGGCAACTAAAAGTCAGCAACACTACTGGAATCCAACTCAAACCAATGAGTTACTTTCCTTACAGTCCCTTAAAAGTTTAGAAATTAAAATAGCTGTAATTTAAAGATCAGTTTGAGCTCTTTTTCCATTCAGGAGGTGAATCCCAAATTTTCAGCAGATTTCCACCAATTTCTCCCCTATTTTAAAGTGCATCACTTCGCTCTTATTTCTGCTTTCCAAGAAGTGCTTGTAGCTAGAAATCAGATGTACAGGGAAGGAAAACTACAATGAATAATCAGATGGAGCAGCTGCCTTTCAAGAAGGGTTTAAAAGGTTTGGGAGCCTTCAACTTGGAAAACAGATGCCCGGGTGATGAGGAAAAGCAAGGTTGAATGCACAGCTCAACGAGGCCAAGTACAGAACTATTATTTGCCAAGCCCTGTAACAATAGTTTCAATGAGTATCCCTTTTCCTAGCAGGAAATTCATTTTAGAAGTACTTTTTTACACAGCACACAGACAAAATCTGAAATCTGTTGCTGCAGGAAACTGCAGAAGATGACAGATTCAAAAGGAACTAGACAAATCCACAGGAGGCAGATCCAAACCAGTAATTAAACCAAATAAAAAGGGAGCTACACCCTAATACCTCTGATCCAAGTGGTCCATCTGTTGGGGAGGCACAAAAGGAATGGACTTCATACAGTGGGCAGTCCTGTGGCCCTTCCTGGTACAGCACCTGCCACCATCCAAGACAGAGCACAGACACAGACAGACACCTGTCTCACCCATCTGATTACTTTCAATCTTGCAGACACTCGTATTTCTGAATACACAATTACCAAGAGCTCAGTTAATAAATGGTGTGAACATTTCGGTCTGTAACTGAAGGGGAACGAGGCAAAAGCTTTAATTAAGGTGTAAGAAGAAACATCCTTATAAAGGAGAACAACAGAATCCATTTTTTAATGTCCTCAAATAAATACTTGCATTCTTTCAGCAGAATAAATTCAGGACACTAAGGAGATTTTCAATCTTGCTAATCTTGACAAAGGTTTTAGAAATAAAACCAGCATGGCAGCAATATAACTTTTTTCCTATTTCATATTAAATAAATGAAATATTCATCATTCTGTATAATCACCACTTAATTGAGTTTTAACCACTACCACATATCTGGGGGCAAGCATGAAATATTAATTACCCAAAACCTACACAACATATATAAAACATTTCAGACACATGATCTCTGACCCTACAGAGTTTAAGAAGCAAACCAACCAATCCATAAAAACACCTTCTCCAAGTTCATGCATGAAAAAGTTATGCAGTATTCAAAACTCCATTAAATATTCAGACTTCCTCTGTATAGCTGCAGCCAAAGAATACAAACCCCATGATTCTGCAAATTAATAAAACCATAAACAACCACTAAGATCGTCTTATGTCTGCAAGACAAAGGCCATCCAAACAAACACAAACCGTGACAAGTAGGAAGAGCATCTCCTCTCACCCCTGCAAATGTCCCACTGAACTTTAAGGCCTGAGAGCTGGGCTAGATGAGGATTCAGAAAGGTTCTCCCTTTTGACCAACACCTCCCAAAGAGCAATATAACACTTGGATGGGTCTGTATGGTAGCTTACTGAGGGTGCTTTTCATGAAAGCATCATGAAAAAAATGTGCTGAGTTTGGCTGGGGTAGAGTTAGTTTTCTTCACAGTAGCTAGTTTGGGTTTGTGTTGGAAACAGCGTTGATACCATAGGGATGTTTTAGTTATTGCTGAGCTGTGCTTACACAGCCTCAAGAGGCCTTTTCTGCTTCTTGTACCACCATGCCAGTGAAGAAGGCTGGGGGTGCACAAAAAGTTGGGAAGATACAGGCAGGACAAGCTGATCCTAACTGTCTAAAGGGATATTCCATTTCATACGGTGCCATGGTGAGCATATAAAGCTGGGGGAAGAAGGCAAGGGGGATGTTCAGAGTGATGATGGTTATCTTCCCACATAACCACTATGTGTGATGGAGCCCTGACTTCCTGGGGATGGCTGAACACCTGCCAGCCCACAGGAACCTGTGAATGTATTCCTCATTTTGTTCTGTTTGTGGCTGCAACCTTTGGTTCAACAGCTTTTAACTCAACCCATGCTTGTTTCTGACTTCTACCACTGATTCCCTTCTCCGTTCCACGGGGTGAGAATGAGGAAGAGGCTTTTTTGGTTGGCAGCCTAGGGTTTGAACATCTGGAGATAGCAAAAGGTCAGACTGGAAGGGGCTAGATGGAAGTCCTAGCTGTTATTCCTGTTTGGCCATTAACCAGCAGGCCCCTGTGCCTGCACGGCTTGCTTGCCTCACTGTATGCCAGGGTCTGGTGCTCATTACTGGCTGCTCTTTGCTTTCACTGCTTCCTGTGCTGCTGTGCTGCTTATCATCCTACTCTGCTGTGCCTGGGAACATCCTGATAACAGCCGTGGAGATGCGCCTGGGCTGGCAGGTGACCAGAGCGTTGCTGCTGTGTTGGACAGGCTGGAATTCCAGTGCGACTCAAGTCAAAGGGACTGTCACCTGTGGATGAGACCACACCGGAGCACAACACTCCAGAGCACCTGTGGTTGCAGATAAGCCCATGCCAGAGCAGGTACTGGGCTGTGCTTATGCCCAGGCTGCAGCAGGTGTACTTCCAAAGGGTTTGTAGCCAATGGATAAAAGGCCATGCTGGAACAGGCGCATCTCAAAGCAACTCTGCCCATGGATATGTCCATGCCACAGCAGGTATACCCTGGCTCATAGACAAGGCTCCACCTGGAGCAAGCACAACCCTAAGGAATTGTAGTCCGTGGATAAATCTGAGCTGTAGCAGGGTCAAGTTCATCGCACTATTAAACCCCAAGGTCTGGTCCAAAGGGACCAGAATTACGTTATGGGAATTACAACAGCAGAAACCCCCTGAACCAACAGAGGACAAACCTTAGAAGAAGCAGTGCAAATGCAGCAGTGACTTGAGCTGGTTGTGGTGCCCAGTAATGCCATGCAAGTAACTCCACACCATCTCTCCTGTCCTGAGCACCCCCTATAAGAGATGGAACCCCTAAGCCATGGACTAAAGGAACCCAATGTTCATTGACTAAGAGAATGATATCTACCTTTATACCAAAGGATGAGGGTATAAAGGGTGATGGGGGTTGAGGAGAATGTATTGGATAATGTGGGACCTAAGCATGATGTAAATGGGATGGAATAAGCACTACAGAATGTGCTGGTTTTGGCTGGGGTAGCATTAGTTTGATTCACAGTACTACTATGGGTCTGTGTTTGGGATTTGGGCTGAAAACACTGCTGATAACACAGGAATATTTCAGTTATTGCTGAGCAGTGCTTGCACAGAGCCAAGGCATTTTCTGTACCTCACACTGCCTCAGCAGGGAGGACACTGGGGATGCACAAGAAGCTGGGAGAGGACAGAGCCAGAACAGCTGACTTCAAGTGCCCAAAGGCATATTCCATACTATATTGTGCCATGCTCAGAGTATCAGGTGTGGGAAGGACGAAGGGAAGATATTCAGAGTGATGGCATTTGTCTTCCCAAGTAACTGTTATGTGTGATGGAGCCTGGGAATGGCTAAACACCTGTCTGTCCAGGGGAAGCAGTGAATAAATTCCTCACTTTGCTTTCTTTAAGCTCACTTTGCCCATTAAGCTGTCTTTATCCCAACCCAGAAGTTTACCAGCTTTGACCTTTCTGATTCTCTTCCCCATCCCACCAGGAGACGGTGAGCAAGTTTAGCTGCCAGCTAGGGCTGAACCATGGCATGAAACACAAAACACTTTTTGTGGCTTTCAGAAAAATAAAAACCTCTGGAAAATATTTCTCATTTATAACATTTTCTGACAAACTTAGGCAAACATCTGGTGAATCATATGGTGAATCCATAGTTTCTAGGTAACATTGTGATAACATTTCTACGTAACTTTGCTTGGAGTTACAATTCATTTGAAGACAAATCTCAGATCAAAACTGCACAGATTTAAATAGAACTTACTTATTCATTGCAAAATTATGTACCCAGGTTCCAGAAACAAGGTGCAGGAGGAACAGGATAGTCCAGCTCTGGCAAATAATGGAGGACAGTTTAACACTACACAATGGCAATGTTTGTGGCTCCTTAAGATATAATGCCAACTGTATCACAAGCCAAACACTGCCCAAGGCTTTTCAGGCCAAGAGGAACATAGATTGTGATCAAGGCCATCAAAAAAAGCGGAAAGAAGATTCCCAGAAGTTAATCTTTCTCAACAGAGGGAGCAAAACTGATATCCAGATCTTGTTTACTTTTTTAAACACCAAGTTTTATTAAAGGCCTTAAGTTCACAAGCTACAAAAACCCTCCTGACTATGGAACAGTACAGACAGAAAAAGGGGCCCCAGCCCAGAGTCAGAGTGAGCATTGCTTGATGGGGAAACAAGTTACCTGGCAAGAGATAATTCTGTGGTACTTGGTCATGACCCTTAGTACTCAGTAAAAGGATACCAGAGATCCCTCTTCCTCATCTCTGTTAACAGTAGGATCTGCTCAATTCAATCTACTGAAACCCATCTGCCTTTCCTATGGCTTTTAATCCATGGCTTTACTCCACAGCTTCCAAGACTAGCTATCAATAAAAGCTATAATTTCTTAAACTAAAAGAAGAATATGGGGCAAAATTCACAAAGAAATGTGCCCGTGCCTGACAGCAGAGCCCCACTTTCCTAAGTGACACTGCCTTTAGCCATGAAGCCATACTTTCATACTGCATCCTATAGAGTAAACTCGATCACAAAAACACACTAGATGGAAAAATATCTTCAAATACAAGAAGTCACAAATGAGGAAACTGATTATTTCTAACATAAGACAAGCTCAAAAGAAGTAAGGGTTTATTTCTAAGAACAGCTAGAACTGGGTTCTTCTGCATCCAACAGAAAGTCAGCCTCATCATTAGGATCCATAATCAACTTTGCCAACAGCCTTATCTGAGGGGCAGAGCTCTGAGGAGGTGGGGAGCTTGGGCTGTGTATACACCCACAGATGTATTCCCTCCAGGTCAGGTTTGAGGCTTATTTGCAAGGCACACATGTAGGCAGCTTGTTTTGAGACTGCCTGATAGCAGAGCAGAGAATTCTTGGGGGACATTGTAAAATTCAGCACTATTTATGCACATAAAATTGTGATCAGAGGCTCAAGATGCAGGGTTGCCTCCAAGCTTAAATCCACAGTGTGCAACAAGAAACACAGAGTGCCAATTCTACACTTTGGTACAAGGAACTGCAGGACTGATGCTGCTGATATGCATGCTTCTATTTGAAAACTCTTCATCTCTTTTGTTTTGGTTTCAAAGCACAGATCACTTGGATGGTCTCTCTTACCAAAAGAGGTGTCAAGTGTTAAATCAATCCTGATTTACCAGCCCTGTCAACAGCCACAGAAACATAAAATTGGACTATCCAGAAAAAAATGCAAATCATTGGATTATTTAAAAATATTCAGGGGAAAAAAAGCCAAATAAAGCCAATTAGAGCAGCAGACACAAGACAGACTTAGGAATGTATAAACTCACCACTTAATGTAGCAAACATCCAGTTCCATGGACATTTCATCAGTTCACATAAATAAAATTTGAAATAGGTATCCAAGACTGCCTTAAGATGTTCATTAAAGGAAAAGGACAGCAGCAAAACCAGCCTCAGCATGAATTGCCTAACCTAGTCCCTATCAGACAGAAAGGGGCTGAGGAAGGTGCCATAAACCAGCACAGCAATGTCAGGAATAATACAACAGCCCTGCAAAAAACCTGGTGCTTAGAAAAGATACTACCAATACTGTCAGCCTAAGTGTTCTATGGATCTGTTTAGAACAGTCCGTAAGGTTGGAAAAGGGACACTAGGCATTGCCCTCTCTGCCCTCTCCTCCACTGTACCACCTTCCCTCTCCCAAGTTACTGGAGAGGAATGGTGATTGTTTGAAAAATTTCTCTCCAGTACTGCCACAGTCCTTGCCTGGGTGTGCAACATTCAGGACACTGCCTTGAGATGCTCTCAATACAAAAAGGAGGGAAGACGGATTTTTATAAACTGTTTATTAAATATAAATATTTCATGTCATCATATGAATTACATATGTAGCAGCAGGTAAACTCCAGATAGTGGCAGCTTGATATGAAACTTTTATAGAAATCTTTGGAGAAACCCTCTCATATTAGGGGGCTGGGCACATAACTATTTTTCAGATCCTGAAACTATGCTTCCTGCATTCCTAAGGCAAAAACAAAACAAAAAAAATGTTCCTTTGGGGTTTTTTTGCATCTTTTAGGTGTCCAAAAGGACAGATCCGCAGAACAGAGAGTGCAGTAGCAATTGCAGTCAAGATCCACTCAGCCCAGCTAATGTGTTCTGCCAGGATATGCAAGTCTGTTTTCTAATCTCCCACCCAGAAGGACTCGAGCCTCTCTCGCTCTCCTGGAAGTGAACAAATTTTAACTTCAGGCAATTGGAGGAGACAGAACCTCAAACTTTTGTGCTGGCAGTGTTTCTTTTCAACACTGAAACAGAGTGCATATGCACTCTATGCATTTGTATGAAATGCATAAATATAGGTACAAAGACCTATTTTTCACCAGCATCCTATCTCTATCAAGAGATAATAGCAACATTTTTGGGAGACTGTGTAAAAAAGCAGCAAGGACAGAATTATCTCTTTCTCCAACACACACAAGCAGATGCCTCAAATTCTCCACATAAGTACTCCCCAAGACAAGGGGAGTATTGCAACCTGCATTATTGCAACCAACGCTGCATTATTGCAACCAATAGACCTAATGTCTCACCCTTTTCTGTCTTTCAGTTTTTATGTTCAGTCTCTGAAGGGGTATAAACAGAATAAATGCTGCAAACACAGGCCTCTCTCTTCAAAGAGCATCTAAACCACTGAGCGATGGTGAAGCTTTCCACCTAGCTTAGCACATATTTCCTTTATAAGTGGAAAAGAGAGATAATGTCAACAATTGACATCAATTCTAGTATACCCCATCTAGGGTAGGAACTCTCAAGGACTCATCCAGAGGACAGAAAGGAAACAAAACTGGCCTCCCACACCCTGGGCGAATGCCAAGCTCTCCTGAGAAGTTCCACTCTCATCACGCATAGCAAACCTGGACTCTCAATTCCCAAGCTTTTGGAAGTGCTTAAACAAAAACAGCCTTTGAAAGTTGGATACTGTTTTGATGTGCTGTTATTTCTATTTTGACCTAATCTCCTCAGCAGCATTGACCCAAGTTTGTAAAATATTAAAGTGTCTTAGGACTGCATAGTCAATGAATGGTTAAAAAGAACAAAAAAAAAAGGGAAAACAACCCCACAAGCCTTAGTTTCTGTGGTATTTCAGAGTGCAGCACTATGAAGACAGCAATAAGTTAAACACATTTAGTCAGCTATCCAAAAAGGTGAGATGCAGGTGGACACTTTCATTAATTAATTTTCTACACAAATAAATACTGGCATCACTAACAGGCTGAGGTTAATTAGATCATCAGAAAGTCATTAAGTCTGGAAGACAATCCCAATACAAGTACAGTTGAGTGGTAAATGTGCAAATGCATAAAACAAAAGACTAAGGGTCAGAATCTGGAGCTATCTATTGATCTCAGATTCACTACTAACAGGACACACTGAATAAACATAATGGCTACAATTTGTTAATTGCACACGGAGAAGAGTCCAATCCAGGAAATTTTCCTCCAGACCATTCACATGCCGTGCCTTGATTGGAACTTCCAAAAAAATTCCCATGTTTATAACTTCATGAAGAAAAAAGGTTTGTTGTAAAGTGTTTATAGTAAAGTCAAAGCAGTTGTGTTATACAGAACAAACCATGAATCAGAAATCTTAAGTTTCTAATTCTGCTATAAACACCCTGCACAACATTTCAATACTTTCTGCCCACTTACTCATCTGTGCAAGGCTACACATCTGGACTGAATGAGACTGGAACATGCTATGACATATTTAATACTGCTTAACTACTATGAAATCCTTATGTGAGAGATAGCAGACAAGCATACTTTTTGCCATTACAATCAACTTCAAAATTCTGTCTTTCCATAGAAATCTAATACTGGCAAGGACTTCTGAAGCATACCAGCATGAATTATTCTTTATTTAATTACTTGTGTTTGAATAAAGCATGAAGAAATACCAAAAATGTACAAATAGATTTAATCTAATTTGGAAGATGGATAGTTGGAGAAGCTGTTACCATGAACACAGAACATATATCTGTCTAGGACATCATTAAAAAAGAATTTCTCCTCCAGAACAATATAAAGCACTGAAAGAGAAAATAACAGTGATTTTTTTCAGCAGTTGAAGAGCCAGGTATTAAAGTCAGGCATATGATACAGTTTTGCCACCTTCCGCCCATGTTCTAGGAACAAGCATCCCAGTGTGAGCACCTCTGTCCCTGCAGGTGCAGGCAGAGCGGGCAGGCAGGAGCTGCACCCAGCCCAGCAGAAGGATGGTGACAGCCCTGCCAGCTGTCACCATCACACCAGTGCCACAGGCACAAAGGTGGCACACCCCTGCCATCAAATGGCTGCAAAAACACCTGTCAGGCTGAGGGAGAGTCAGGTCGGGACACATCTGGCATAGACATGAGATCAATTCCCTTGGAAGAGTAATTTGTTCCTGCAGATGGCTTCAGAGTCAGACCTCAGTCCTTCCTCAAGATCTGGGTGTTTATAACCCTTGCACACGAGGAGGCAGTCACCTTCAGAGAGACATCCAGGGAGTCACCAGCAGGGCTAGAGTAACACTTGCAAATTCTGACACTGAGATTACAAGTATTTCCCTAAGTGCAGCCCTACCGCAGCGAAAAAGGCTGCCAAGCTTTCTCTAGGCAGTATCAGGAAACCCAGAACTAATTGTCCCTTCATAACCTTGCTCCATGTCATGTCTAAATGTTCTTGCTTGAAGAAAAGACCTTTTACAAAGGGTTCCTGCTTTCAAGCCTCTCTAGATCTTTTTTAAAAGCTTGCTGCAGGAACATTTCAAAGGGGAACTTCTTAAAAGTTATCAAATTTGTCTCCATCGGGCATTTCCTGACAGTGGGATTTTTGCAGACACTGCTCATTTTTTTCCCTCCATTGGACTTGCTTCTGGAACTATCTTTAACTGAATCTATTTAACTGAACTTGAACCTCCACAAGAAATTTAATATCTTCACAGTCCATTTTCTTCAAAAGGATCAGATGACCAATTAGGATTGGAGTTCAAACTCCAAAACACATGGAGCCCGCTGTGCTCCTTCCTACCAGTGAGAGTTCTGCCTTGACACCCAACACAACTGGTATGCTCCAGATGAACCCCAGCGTTTCTGTCACACGCTAACAAGCCACATGGCAAAAGCCTGCACCTGGAGGTTTCAGAACAAGAAGGAAACATTACTACTAAAGTCAATCAGATTATACATGCTGCATGTGACACTGGCAAAGCAGACAAAAGTAAAGCAAAATCTTGTATGGTGTTTCTGTACCAAATGTAAAAACCGCCTTCATACCTTTTTATACAATACTTACACACCTTGAACCATCTTATCCACATGAAACTAAGAATTAATGGTTTTCTTTGATCCTAGGCAGGAGTTTACATACACACCTTCCATTAAAATTGATGCAAATGAGATACCATTTCAGTTTCTAAAACCAGTGAAAGTTAATATAGTACATGAATTTTGGCTTCCTTATCTTTTCACTACTTCACACTTGCCTATCAGTCCAGATAGCATTATTCTTAATGTATCAGTACAGTTACAAATCAAACAGTTTTCACATTACAGAAGCTCCCCTAACAGCTCTAACACATCCTTACAGGCTTTTGCACAAAAACTCTCCTCTTCAGTCCCATCGTTTTCCAGCTGTGTGATTTGAGACTGAAAAATTAAGTCCATTAAGCATCTGAGAATTTAAATGGCATCAAAATAATTTCATACAATCCATGGTCTGTGCCTGCCCTTGTCCTCTACAGCTCACAGGGTGCTGCGCATGCAGTCTCCTCTGCCTACCTTCCATCTACATTAAGCAACAACCATGTTTATTAACATTCCCTTAACACTCTTTTGCCTTGACAACAACAGCAGCATATTCCAGGGTTGATACTCTACTAAAGGAGAAAGCATAAATACCAAGGAGAAGGGGTCTGTGCAAGACAGCCAACTGCAACAAGGAATCACCCACTCTGCAAAGGGAATTCTGGGGTGAAGCTGCAAACGGAACCCTCAGATCTCTAGCCTAACAGACCAAAATGAGAAAAAACAATGCTAGGACACAGATATTCAGGCAAAAGGGAGGATGGAAATTTGTATTTCTTTCAAGGGAAAAGGATTTTAAATTATTTTTTTAATCTGCATCCAACACCTAACTGCAGTACGTGGGAAATGGATTTATAAGGCACTTTTAAGGGCAGATGGCACAGCCTTTCCTTCTGCAAGTAGGGAAAAGTAAAGAAATGACAGGAGAGGCAAAACCCACGTGGGAAGTGGCTGTGCCAGGGCTGAATCATAGATGGAACTGAAGAAAGCCTAGAAAAGAAAGAAAAAAGGAAAGCACAGGAAAAAAAAAAAAACATTTTAAAAAGAGAACAGGAATGCAGCAGCCAGGGAACTGGAAACTATTGCAAATCATGAAATCAAAAACGCAGAAAAGAGAGAAGAAAGCCATCCTAAGCCAAGAAAGGTGGAACAGCAGTCCAGAGCAAGGCTGGGAGGAGGAGCAGGAAACCAGGTCAGAGCCGTAGGTGGAGAGAAGATTATGTGGCAGCTTGAAGATAAGGTTAAAGAGCTTGAGCTTCAGGCAGCAAGAGATGAGGAGCTGAAAAAGCAATTCAAGGTAGAGAAGATGTAGCTGCAGCAATGAGAAAAGGTGGCAAACTGTACCTTCAGGACAGTGAATGGGAAGGCAAACTGAAATCACACAAAAGAAAACTTAAAAATAACCCCAAACCCACAACAAAAAGCCAGCAGCCACCCAG
The DNA here is from genome assembly GCF_022539315.1 of Serinus canaria. Lineage (NCBI taxonomy): Eukaryota > Metazoa > Chordata > Aves > Passeriformes > Fringillidae > Serinus > Serinus canaria. The sequence goes on along the minus strand of NC_066315.1, from coordinate 53,247,812 downwards.
ACTCCAGAAGCTGATCTGAAAACTGCAGGAACATTTTCAGAGCCAGGACCAATGTTCCCAAATGAACCACTGGTGCTCAGAGAGTTTCTTTTGCAGGCTTCCTCCCCTGCCACAGCCTTTCATCCAGCTTCCTGCCTTCTCCCAAGCTATCCCGAGCTCACCCCTGCACAGCCTTCTCATGACTAAGAGACTACAAGGAACAGCACCCATCTCCTTCACAGTTCCTCCCTTGACTTCAATTTGCATCAGAGAGCTCTCACTGGCTTTGGCAGCATCTGATTTTTTTTTTTTATGAGTCACCTTCCCTTCTGCAAGAAAGGAATAAACCCATGAACAGAGATGCAAGTAAGAGTGGGGCTGAAGCACACATGGTCATCTCAGCTGTCTCAAAGCAGGCAATGAGCCTTCCTGCTCCTCACCAGGATCCTGGAAATTGTCCAGCACCTGTCTAGATACTTCTTGGGGTGAGGTGGGGGGAAGAAGTACCGACAACTTCAGCATGAAAACCAGACAGCTCTGGGAAGCAAAAGAAAGCAAAAATGGCCCCAATTCATGGAGAAGCAACATGTGCTCTTTCCTCCATCATCTGTTCTGCCTATGCATTGCACAGCCTCGTAGGGATGCCACAGGCAGGTGGCACAGGCTTACCAAAAGCAGTTGGATACCTTCACTGCACCTGTGGAGCAGGTCACACCACAGTGTGGGGCAGGGGGACCTGCAGCTGATGTGTCTCAGCACAGCAGCACAGGAGCAACAGAGCTGCAAAGTCTCTGCAAACACACACACGGCAAGCCCAAGAATTTCACTCTGTGCCACTGCCCAGCACCCGCTTTTTCCAGCGCTTCATCGCTGTGGATGGCTATCACAGAAATAAATGCATACTCACAAGCTATTCTTAGCGTTCACCAGAGAGGCGATTACCAAATTACCCAGTTACATAATCTCTTTTATATAATCACCACGATGCTTTTCTCCTTATGCAACATGGACAGTGACCGTGGCTGGCTGAAGTAGCTGCTTCCCCAAGGAGAGCTACACCGGCAGCTCCGTGGGTGGACACGGTGCTGCACAGCGCAGGTGCACAGAGGAGTGACAGCAAGGGCTGCTTCAAGGCAACCAAACTTCTCAGTGTGTGTGCCTTCAGCCCGGGGAAGACACCACCATCCCTGCTCCCAAGGCTCCAGAAGCTGCACAGAGCAAAGGTCACCTGCACCTCAAGCTGGTTGAGACAGCAAAACCAAAGGCACCCAGCACCCTCCATGCAGCCTGTCCCAGCACTCACAGGAAGCAAGTGGGGTGTCTCCATTGACTTTTAATGGCCTTTGGACAGAGCCCAGGATTAGGGCTTTAATAAAAATAGGAAGTCAAGATTATTACAGAATTAAAACAAGCTTAATCCAAATCCCCCTGGCTTTGTGCCACAGCTGTGCCCCATGGTTTTTGTCCACAAGGAAAACACGGTGAAGCTGCAACCTGTGTTCCCACAGGATGCCTTGTGACAGGCATACATGCACACAGGGCTGGCAGTGTGGGTCAGCATAGCCATGCCAGGAAGTTTCACCAGCCAGGCTTTGGGCATATTCAAACGTGTCCCCTACACTTTCAGGATCCTATCCAATGCCTTCTAGGAACACTGAAGATACCTGTTCAAATGATTGCCACATACAAGGTATAGTGGGACCCAACTTGCCAATAGTCACCCTGGGCTTTAAGGAGTCAGCATCAGAAGTATTACCCACAGCACGTGAACAAACAAATCTAAGACCTGGATTTCAGAAAACAGAAGCTCCAAGATCTACAGATCACCTGCAGATTCTGAAACACTTTTTTATCTCCATGCAATTTCAGCACTAAGTTCAGCTGGTGGCATGGTGCTGGCAATTATGTGAAAGCCCCAAACTGCCTTAGGTTTTCCTCAACATTATGCAACTTGTAGTATCTGGCTATTATTAGGCACTTATGCCTCCCCTGCTCCCTAGAAATACAGGTCATCCAAAGAAATATGCAGGCAAACATATGCAGCCTTAGAGTAGCACTGTAACATACTTTATGCAGGGATGCATGCACACAAGTTTAGGAACAGAGACCGCTATCGTTTCAGCTCCAGAAAAAAAATGAAGCAGCCTAACGTTATCTTACGCTATCTCAAACTACAGGATGACCCAGTTCTGAAGAGTTTAAACCTAATCCCATATGCTATTAGTATTTCTGTATCACAGCCAAGAGATGTGAATTGCTTTAGTCAAGAAGCAGATCAGAGCAGAACTGGGGTCCCTGATGCAAAACCCCAGCGCAGACGGTGCAGCCCATCATGGCAACGCTGCCTGATGGTTCAGGATCAGTGGGCATCCTCTGCCCCACTGCTGCTCAAAACATTGAAAATCATGGTTATCTCTACTGACAAATGTTTGGATAAGCAAGACAGCACTCAAGATAGGAGCATCTTATGTCAGCCTGAAAAAGAAAAGCAGACCTTGAAAAAGTAGATTTAAAACTTCTTACACACCCATCCTCACCCTCCTTTATTTTCTTTACATTAAACAATTGTCTGACCATTTGAAAGCAGCGTGTTCAGAGATCATGTGCCCTCTCTTTTGGACTGAGATTCTGCCAAACTTAATGTCACCTGAACAACTGAAGGTGGACTTTTATACCCATTACCCTTCCTGTAATAGGTTAAACCCCTGGCTCCAACTGCAGCAGGGAAATAAGGCCCTGAGCAGGGAACTCACACTGTAAGAGAGCCAGCAGCGAATTCCTTGATCTCACTTACACCAGTATTGAGAGAATTATCTGTAGTGATGAGCAATGTTTTTTTCCCCCCAAGGAGCAGAAATGAAAGAAGACACTTGCTTGACTCATCCTTGCCTGGTTTTTGCATCAAAAGCTGAAGCACTTACAGTCACCCACCAACCAGACTGAGAAACACCGCATTTACAGATATAATTTACATCTACAGATATAATGAGGAAATCAGAAAAGAATTCACTAAGTTAGCAGGTCTTCTATCCACTTCAGTGAAGAGATTAAACAGAATTGGGAGAAACAAAACACTGAGCAGCACCTGAGCAATTCCCCAGGCGCAGACCCTTACACTGTCTGTTGTCATGTCACCATGTCTAAACAGTATTGCACAGTTGGATATCAATCTCCTGTGTTGATGCTAAAGGGACTGTGCCAAAACCAGCAAGGTATAAACACCTGGCCTTTTCTAGCCAGACAAAGAGCATCTCCTGTCCAGAAAGGGAGAAAAACTGACTCCAACCAGGACACACAGAAGAATTTTGTTCATCTACCTAGAGCCATCAGACATGCATGCAGCAAGACAACTGTGCCAGCCAAAACACCCCAAGTTTGCAGCCATTCAAAAGAAGCCCATCTTTGCTACTACACTCATTGATTTTATTTTTCTTTGCTAGTATATGTCCCCTGACAGAGCTCCTAATTTATTGACAACCAAACCGTCTGGATCACAGGCACACTTCCTGCTCTTAACCCTATAGCAGCACAAGCTTGTCACTCTAACTATACTGCTGGCAAGACCAAGCTAAGCAGAGCGGGTCTACAAAACCATCATGCTCCCTTGGGTGTTAGTGCCACCGACTGATGCCCAAAAAGATGAACATGCACAACAAAATGCTCTTCTCACATCAAGTATAACACGTGCTACCCATCACCTTCAGTCTGCTGTCAGTGAGATCCCTGCCACCTTCCCACATGCTCACCTTCCTCTCATACTAATTTTATTTCAGGGTTCTTCACTTCTTCATACTCCCAGGGAAGATCCAAACAGGCTGGAATGCATATAACTAGAAAGGCATAAGAAAACATAAAATGTAATTACCTTAGAAGGACAAATCTTTAGAGGTATTGGCTACATTCCTGGAGTCCACAGCCCTCACATCTTATTCCAGCAGCATAAGACCTTGGAAGGAAGGATCCATCCTCAAAATTATTGCCAGCTATTTAGTTGCCTGATGCCTATCAATGTCAGAGGTAGGAGACCAAGCCAGCTGGCACAGTATCTTTCCTAATCCAGCTGGAAACAGTGAGCTGCTTACAGAGGGCTTGTGTGCAGCCAGGACTGGAGTATAGGTACACTCCCATCACCCTGCTTCATCACCCTTCACAAATGGCCACTTTCAACTCCTCTGGAAAGTTCCTCGGAACTTTGAAACTAAGGCTCAGATCACATCATAGTCACTTTCACTGAAAGGCCAAGGTTTGGGGTTTGTTTTAGACCTCCATATGAGAGAGAGTGAAGGGTGCAGGAGAGGAGTGCTGTGCTTGTAGTAACCCTTGGCTGGACTTGAGGACAACAGTCCCCGCCACGTTGCAACTGATGCTGGACCTTCGCCAGAAGTAGTCTCCATCCATGACCTTCTCCAGCCCCACAGGGAAATGAGTGGGGAGGCCATCAGCTCCTGGTTGAGCACTTCTGCTCTGAGAGACACGTGGCAGGTGATCTGGGAAAATCATATGACTAATTTTTCCAGAATAGTATCTAATGGCATCTTTCAGGCAAAGATAAAAAGAAAAAAAAATCACACCCTGCTAATTTCCCCTTCTAGCAGAGCACAGAAAAGGTTTCCATGACTGCCTTCCACTCCAGTACAAATGCAGCATCATCTAGGGACACAGTTTACCAGGTAAGGGGCTGTGCTAAGTTTACAATTGGACTCAATAACCTTAACAGTCTTTTCCAACCAAAAGGATTTTATGATTCCCATTAGGAGATACCTAATGTATTGAAACAAGAAGTGTGCTACCAAATTAAGCAGTTCTGCTCCAAGCCATACATTCTCTCTCCTCCCTTGCAACAAGTTTCATGATGCTATACCGAGGCACAAACCTCTGCTGAGCCAATGGAAAATGATTCCCTCCCACTTTTCTCCCCCAGACCCTTTTTTGTGGCTTAGTCATTCACAGCATCAGTGGGTTGATATGATCCTTTAGTGGTCCCAGGGTCACTAGAGCTGCAGGAGCTGGCAAAAGCAGGGATTAGAGATCACCCTTGCCAGCAACAACCCACACCTTCACTGAACGAGATACAGATAAGAAACCACTTCTTGCTAGGTCCTTTCCTTTAAAAAATTTACCAGACTGAAAGCTGAGTCATAGAGAAAGAAGGAAGAGATTTTTAGTTAAGCTATTTAAAACACAGGTGTAGCTAACACCTATTTAGCATGAAGTTGAAGACACACTTCTGAAGAAAGACATTTTTAACTCAGCAGTGATAACTCTTCCATTTAATATGTGAGAAACCTGTCAAGATATATTTTTCTCAAAAAGGAAAAAAAGGAAAAAGGCATTCAAAAAAAAAAACCCAGACTCTCCTCTCATGCCCTTCTGAAATACCAGGCATGGCATTTCATCTCCTATCTTACTGTTCTGGTATCAGAAAAGTGATAATATCCACTATTTAAGACCTTAGCTTTCCTTTGTCTTTAAGCTGCTATTTAATGCTCAAGATCCCAGGCTGTGTCCCCAGACTTGAGACTGAACAAAGAATCATTTTCTAAAAAACACTATTCAAGCAAACAAAAAAAAAAAGCTTTTAGAAAAGCTTTGCCTCTTGCTAGTCCAAAGAGTGTTTATATTTGCCATAACTAACTCTAACAGGATTTCAACAAAACCATTAGCAAAACAAACTCAGCTGCATTGCTGAGCATACAAAGCAACACAATGTTGTCAAAAATTAGACACAAAAAGTAAAATATGCTAGCTTTATGTATTGGATTTTACTTTATATATAACAACAAATTTGAAGTAAATTTGTAGCCACCTTGCCCCAGCAAGATATATTTTTAAATATTAAAAATATTTTTTATTTTAAATTCTGTAGCATAAGCTTAAGCATTAATCCCTTTCTGCCTGTAAACTCAGCCTACACTGATGACCAGAGCAAGCTTCTATATGAGCATACTCACTGCAGTTTTTCTAAGCCTCTTCTTAGTGGAGAAAAAAATCAAAATGGATTTGCATTAAACCAAAGAGTTTCAACTGACCCCCCCTTTTTTAACTGATTTTGGCTAAATTCATTTCAAAAGAGCACCTGAAGTCTAAGGGCTTGCTTTGGCCAAGTTTAACCTTCCAGCCACCTGCATTAGCTGAGTGGAAAGCAGCAAGAGGAAAAAGAGTCAGACAACTTCCCTTTTATGAAGAAAGTATAACGGAAAGTGCTAAATATTTTTGACTGCTGTAAGAAAATACAAACAGAGGCTTTAATAAAAATAGGAAGTCAAGATTATTACAGATGCTGCCTCCAATTTAAACAAAAAAACCCCACACCAACCAAGCCCAAAAAACCCCATTTGCACCTCCTCTTAGAGGATGCAAATGGCAGTCGGCCACTCATTCCCTACCCACCACCAGCACAAATCTGTCTCCTCCTCAGCAGGAGCAAAGTGAGAAAAGTGTGTGAGCTCAGTCCTCCCGCCTGGAAATCACAGCCCATCTCGCTGCTGTCAAGAGGCAGGGAAGGCTTGCCAGCACCAGTTGGATCTCCCAAGTATAAATCCTAAGAAAACCCTTTCCTGCCTTCACTCAGCCATGCAAAAGCTACTTTGCAACCAGCTACAGGAGGGTGAGGAAAAAAACCCACCAGAAATTATTTAAGCTACTAAATCTGTTATGTAACCAAAACTAAAAAGGAAGAGAGGGTTACTGGCCACATCTACACTAACAACTCTGTAGCAGAATTTTTGGGATAGATTCTTCCCCTTATTCCCCCCAGGCCCCAAGGTGGTATTTGCTGGGGTCCCTGGTATGAAGGAGGAATTGATGAATCTGACTCCATGTTCTTAAAAGGCTAATGTATTATTTTGTGATATTGTATTATATTAAAGAAATGCTATACTAAAACTATACTAAAGAATAGAGAAAGAATCTTACAGAAGGCTTAACAAGAATATGAATGAAAACTCGTGACTGCTTCCAGAGTCCCAACACAGCTGGATGTGATTGGTCATTAAGTTAAAATAATTCACATGAAACAAATCAAACAACAATCAGTTGGTAAACAACCTCCAAACCACATTCCAAAGCAGCAAAAACAGGACAAGCAATCAGATAATTATTGTTTTCATTTCTCTCTGAGGCTTCTCAGCTTCCTAGGAGAAGATATCCCGGCAAAGGGACTTTTCAGAAATTATGAGTGACACCACTGAAAGAACCCGAGTTAAAACATCAACAGGGCAGTATCCATATTCCAGAGAGGGACAGCTCAGAGACAACAACACTGTGTGCATGCACATCTGTACATTCAAGGGTACATGCACTCTTCATATAAAGGAAAACCTAACCACCAATGGATAGAAAAAAATACCAGAAACAGGTGGGAGAGGAGGATGCAGTGGCCCCCATAATCCTCACAAATTCTTGAACTCCACCTGTGCCTACCATGATTAAAATGTGTAGGTTTTTTCTTTAAGACCAGTGGCTTTCCTCATATTAATGTTCTTGTTCCTACAAGGATTAAAAAATCAAAACAAACAAACAAAAAACAAAACATAAACAATCAAACTAAAACTAGAAACAAACCTCTTCAGGAAGGACAGAAATTTTTGGTTTCTCTGATTTGATAAAATCTCTCCTATTGAAACCCAGAAAATTATTATTATTATAATTACAAAAATAATACCAAAAAGCTCAACACAGCAGTTAACAAACTGAGGAGTACCAGCCAACTTTGCTTTTACTTAAACAAATCTTGTGTGACAGACTGTCAGGAGTATTTGAATTTTCTTCCAAGATAACACATTTTGCTGTTCCTATGACATGTCCATTTTCTTGGTCTTTTTTAAAAAGGCACTTGACTCTTGTGCAGTATCTTTCATCTGACAAATTAACAAGAGGACGCTACTGATCACTAGAGTCTCCTGGACACAATATAGGGGCCAATCAGAGATTTAGGCATCTAAAATTATTTTGAAAGTTGAGGCTACCCAACAAGCTTCTCTGCAGCACCAACAATAAAACACCATTATTACCACTGCAGCACAGACAGGGTCCTCCACCAGCCTCAAACAGCTCTGTTCAGCTTCCCAATCCTTGAGCTGAGCTTCAGCTACTGAGCCCTCCTCCATCCAGCACTTGTACAGCTTGTGAGAGAGAAAGCAAGCACTCGGGCTGAGAAGTAAGCCCCACAGAGACACTGGTGCCCTCATTCAGGCTGAAAATAAGCTTGCTTCATCAGGGGGTGGGGGGGACGGACTGCCTGTTAAGTTTTATTTTTTCCCCATTCCAAAGACATCGCTATTCATTAAAGTCACATTTAAGCTCAGACATCCAAAGCCCTTGGGATCACTGATAAAAGAAAAGCAGAAAATCTTGAGATATACGCCCCTAACAGTCATCACTTCGAGGATGTTTTCAAACCTTGCTATAAGACTGAGAGCCAACTGAGACAAAACACAGTCCTGTTGACAGAACCACAAGCCAAGCTGGCAAGCAAGACTACTGGTTATTTGTGAGTGCAGAAATCATACACCTCAGTACTGTGGGTATACCAGTCATCCAGGCTCCTGGTGAAAAAGGGCATTTCAAGCAACTGCAGTTAGTAACACATTGCTATCTCCAAGTAGCCAAATTAATTTGAAAAAGACAGATACAGATTCAACAGTCTTTATTTCTTCCTACGAGTACCAAAATTACCTGTCAAATTGTCCACCTCATTTTACCTTACTTGCTAAACTGTTCAACTGCAATTAAGTCATGAGCAAAACACATGACATCTTTAGCTTTTCTCCCCTAATAAGTCTTCTCAGAGCAAAGCTTTCTGGGTCCTGGGGTTGGAGATTTTTCTTCCACCACGGTCTTTGTGGTTGCAGTGAAAAAACCCTCGTCACACAAGAAAACTAAAAATTAATTCCCCTCTCTCACCAGCACAGTGCTCTGAGTGTGTTTCTGTAATTAGCACATCTCAAGCTTGTCTAGAAGAAAAGGCATTTCAGCACCAAGAGCCAGCAATTTCTTATGTGCAAATCCTGCTTCAATGGTGATGCCTTCAGTCACCTTCATGAAACCACCCACCAGCACATGGAAGCACCTTCCCCTGCCCCTCAAGCCCCTCTTCTGTATCTTCTGCCTTTACATCAGGAGCAGCAAACCCTCACTTGTGGGAGACTGCCACAGCCAGCTACTGACTAGGCTTCAGCCTGAAAGCCACCAACACACACACTCCCCACATCCAAACTCACACCCACCATGAACCTGATGTATACTTAACTGTGAAGGAGTTCATTCCTTTCATCAATATAACCAGAAATAGTGGTTTTGCAATACATAAACATTTTACAGCAAGTATTTTGGGTAATCTACCCAAGGGAAACCTAGCTAGAACCAATAAACTACTGCATAGTGCTCTGACAAACTAAATGGGTTCCTCCCCACAGTACCTGGGTAATAGTCAGAGCCTTTTGCAAAATGATGAATGAAAACCACATTTCTCAGCTCGTGCTCTGTTCAGTAATAACTAAGGTCATGTGGAAGTTGCAAACAGATTACTTTGTGCAGAAGACAACAAAAGTTTCATGCACCAAAAGCCTTCAAAATAACCAGATGTCTCCGATTAAGTTATTTAAACCCCCAGCACTCTGTTTCTGGGCATGTAGAATACAGCCTTATTTACACAGCCATCTCATTTTAATAGGCAACCTAAGAACTTCCAAGAAAGAAAAAAAAAAAATCCACAAAACCAGATGGCAAAACAAGCATTCAAGATTAAAGGAAAAAAAGGGAGGGGGGGAATCCCCACAATTAAAACCAGTACAAAAGCTTAAATAACAGCAACACTGGCTAGATGCAACGAGGATTTATGCAAATTACTTTTTTCAGGCACGAATGATCTTTTTCAGCAGAATACACGTTAAGAGAGCAGACACATCTAATCAAAGAGATCCTGGAGGGGCGAAACCTTTCAGCGTCTCAGATGAACACAATCCCTCAGGGAAATGGTGGTGTTTGTTTCATTTAATCGACATTTTGCTATTTCTGCTGAAGAGCTACTGTGGAGTCAAGAGCAGTTGAGGGCTAGAAACAAGGCCAGGGTTACAGCCAGGGAAGAGAGATGCAAATCAATTAACCTGTAAAGAATTACACTTATTTACATTGAGCAATGATTTTGATCTGAGTGTTTTAATGGGATGATGCTGGATGGCACAGTGGGCAACACACCAGAAACCATTCATCTACGTAGGTGGCATAAACATGTAGTAAACATAATTTTCATGAATTATTCCATTACCAAAGGCAGTAACTACACAGCCAGCACTCCGGTTTCCATGTATGGGGTGGAGGCATGCCGTTTAAAAAAAAATAATAATTCATTTCCTGTGTAAACTGCTCTATCACAGAGGCAGCACAGCTCTTTCACCACTCTGACACTTTCAGCTACATTGCCCCTGGGCTTTATGAAGGTAGAGATGTGCCTAAGACAAGCCCACAAGTGTTTCCGAAGTCACCCCGGCACGCTGCCACCGCACGAGTGCCAGCGATGACTCCAGCACGCTGCCAAACCTGCCACCGGGAGCGGCACATGGCAGGGCGCCCGCACGGCTCTGTCCCGGGGGGCCACTGCTGCCCCCCTGACCGTCCCCAGCCCCAAGGTTAAACCACAGACCAAGAGACAGCTCGCCCCCAGAAAACATCTGCCCATCCGCTCGCTGAAATAAAAGAGCTGCTTTCCCAACCGCCTGATCCAGTGTCATCCCAGCCCACCGGAGGGAGGTTTAAACTAGGCGATCTGTAAGGAGCCTTCCAATCCAAACTATTCCACGGTTCTAGAACTGCGTGGCACAAATCCCCCCTCCAATTAATGAAAGCTCCTAATTCACTGCTTGTTTGGTTGTTCTAAGTACGAAAGCTGCGCTATCCAGGCTTTCCCAGAAGTTTAACCACGCCGCACGGTGCCACCACGGCTCCTCGTGAGCTGATGCCGCCGCACCTCTACCTACCTCGCAATGGACACTTTGCCCACTAAATGAATATAAGAGAATAATGAAAATAAGAGATGCGCCTTCCGTCTAACCCTTACTGACAGGCGCAGGCTTTGCGTCCCCTGAACAGTCTGCCAGTCTGCTGGGAATGGGCAGCTTCCAGCAGCTTATGCCCCTACGTACAGGTCCCGCGTCACTCTGCTCCATCACATCGCGGATAATCCTTCTCTGCTCCAGCAGTGAGACCCCGGACACCCGGCGAGCCCGGCCGCCGCGAACGCCCGTGACCACCTCAGCCGCAGCCGCGCCGGGTCTCGCCCAGCCCGGCCCCGCAGCTCCCCCGCACTCCTGACCGCGCACTGTCTGTGGAGCCGAGCCCGTTCGGCAAAGACATTAACCCCAAAATAAACCACCTCCCGCGCACGCCCCCCGGCCGGGCTTCAGCTCCCCTCGCCAGCCGCGCAGCTCCAGGTCGCGACCGAGGGCGGAACCCCGCGGTAGAACTCGGGGTTGCCGCAGGCGCCGCTGGGCACGGCAGCGCTCCCCCCACGGCCCACCTCACCTCCCACAGCAGCGAGAGCAGCAGCGCGACCCCAGGGTGGAAGCGCTTCATCTCTCCTCCTCCTGTTCCTCCTCCTTCCGCGGCGGCGGCGGGCTCGCCCCTCCGCCTCAGGCGCGCACGGGCGCTGCCAGCCGCGCCATCCCCGACGGCGGGGAGCTCCGGGCGGCAGCGCGCACGGCGGGCTCTCAGCAGCCGGCGGAGGCGGCCGCGAGTAGCCCGCACCGGGGGCAGAGGGACGAGGCGGGGTAGAGCGGCGGCGGGGCGGGGAGGGAGGCGGGGAAGCCCCGCAGCAGGGCGAGGGCGGGCTGACCCGCCGATCCCCTCAGCGACAGCGTCGGCGGCCGGAACCGAGCGAAGCAGGGTCGGGGCGAGGCGAGGCGGAGACCACCGGGTCCTGGGGCAGGCGGCACAAAGAGGCCGGGCACCGGCACCGCCGCCGCTGCCACTGAGGGCGGGCAGAGGAGCGGCCCGCCCCGGCCCCGCCCCGCGGCGCTGCCCGGCCGGGCGGGGGCGGTGGTGGCGGAGGAGTGACCCTGAGTTTGCTCCCGCATCCCTCCCCGCCCCGCATCTCCCCCTGCCCCCGTCACCGCCCCCGCACCTGCCCCCGGCCGAGGGGACAGTACCGGGCTCCTCCTTGGTGCTGCGCGGTCAGCGGGTCGCCCGTGACCACGACACCCCTTCCCCGGAGTGAATCCAGAGGAGGCAACAAAGATGCCCAGAGGGCTGGAGAATCTCCTATGAACACGAAAAGAGTTGGAGCTCTTCAGCCCGGAGAAGAGAAGGTTCTGAGGACACTTTAAAGCAGCCATCTACCTAAAGGGGGGGTTGTAAGAAAGATAAGGAAGGATTTTTTGCCTGTAGCGACAGACCAATGGGCAATGATTTGAAACCGAAGGAGAGTCGATTTACACTGGACATGGGAGAAATTTTTTGCGATGAGTTTGGTGAGACACTGGAACCAGGTTGCCCAGGAAGTTGCGGATGCCCTGTCTCTGGAAGTGTTCAGTGCTGGGTTGGATGAGGCTTTGAGTAACCTGATCTTGTGGAAGGTGTCCCTCCCCATGGAATAATCTTTGAGAGTCCTTTTCAACTCAAATAATTCTGTGGTTCTGTGATTCTGTAAGGTCTTTCCTCTGCCAAACTGGTGAGTGGAAACATGAGCTGTGTGTCTAGGCTTAGCCTCCCTTGCCCATGCGGTAACCTTTGGCATTTCAAAGAAGAGGTCTGGTCCTTCATTTCCTCAGCTTGCTTGGATATCTACCCTGGGATATCTACCTGTAAAGGTCTCATGACAAATCCTAAACTGGAGTGGAGGTACTCTCCAGCTCCGGTACTGATCTCTCCTCTTGCAGGTTCCTTGGGTATTTCCTTCACCATGACCATCTTGTCCTGGTGCTTTGAGCCTCCTTTTCCAAGCCCATTGCACCTTTACCACAGCTGGACACTGTATGCAGTTGGAGGAAGGCACAGCTCTTCTCTGAGTTTAGGAGGATTAGAGATCTCTTGCTCTTGCTTTGTAAGCAAGCTAGCAACTTACTCCTCAGGGGAAAATCAAAACAGATAAGGGGGAGAACTGCCCCCTTTCCCTTTGAATGGCAGACCTTTCCCAGTAACATTTCTGAAGGAAATACACCTCCTACTGTCCTTTTGTGTGTTACCTATTAAAAAACTACTAGCACATTCTCACAACCACAACTTCTTTGTTCACCGCTTCCCTGTCATCATAGTATTCAAGCAGGAAACTTGCCATCTCCATTGCAGCAAAACATCATCAGCTGGCTATTTTTTCCATACATTGAACTTTGGGTGAGTTTATGAGTGTCTTCCAGCTGGCACCATTAATCACATGTGCTCTCAGGCCCGGGTCAAATGCTGTAAGTAAGGAGTAACTGTGTACAGGTTCCTGCACACTGTATGACAGTGCGTACTCAGAGGCAGCCTGCACAAGTCCTTCTGGAGAGCCACTCATTTCGATACTTATTTTTGTCTCTGTTGGATGCCAACCAATCAGAAGCTGTGAGATGACTTTTTCAGATGAATGCTTACGTCTCTAGTTCAATTTGCTAGAGGGTCCCTAAGGAAATGTCATGGCCATCGCTTTGTCCAACAGTGAAGTCTGAATAAGGCAATTATACACACAGGTGTCTGTAGAATCTGAGTTGAAAAGTTACACTTTCTTACATCTGGCATATTGAGAAAGACACATTCTACATGGGGTATCACCTCAGAGGGATCGGCTTATATTGTCTCAACATAACAATTCAAAGTCAGGCATCACTTCAAAAAGGCTCCAATGTACAGAAGTTTGAAAAGGATGGATTTCAGAGCTCTGTCCTGGTGTGTGGCTGACCCTACACTCCCTTCCCCTTCCTAATTTCTGTGTTGCATGACCTAGGAGACAGTGTTTTGGAGACACTCAATGACTCTTCATAGAGAAGAGCATAAAGATGTTTGGGGACATCAAATGACTCTGAATATCAGTGCTGAGTGTTCTGTGCTACTGCTGCTGTGTTTCCAAGGGTGGTCTGGCAGCCTAAAGACAGGCAGAAATCCTGACAACACAAAATCTGGGAGAACTGAGAAAGTACTAAGGCATAAATAAAACTTAGGAAAGAAGTCTGGAGTCTTGCAACCTAAGACACTACCACCCTTGAAGGCTGACCCTGCCAAAATTTTCAGCTGATGGCCCACTATCAAATGTGCCCGGGCAAGAGCAAGCTGTAAAATACATTTCAGTTAATTATTAACACATATATCACTACTGACTTTAGTTCGAGAACTAATAAAGTGTTAGAATTTTTTTTTCTTGAAAAAAGATTTCAGCTAAGGCAAGAAAGGCTGAAATAACGAACAGCTTTTAATCAATAGATGGATTAGCAAGAGATTGAAGAAGCAGTGGGCTGGAGAAAGAGGAAGCTGTCTGGTGTGGAAGCATGTGCTTCCCAGTGTACAGTTTATTATACAGCCTAAATAAAGGTATGGATGTTCCATGCTATAAAATTCTTTCCAGGCCAACATAAGCTGAAAAAGGAAAAACATCTCCTGACCTCAAAATAAACAGTTTCATGTTCTGTTTCAGCTCCCCTTAGTGATGTCTTCTTTCCTTTATACCGAGCTTCAAGAAGCCATCTTCATCCCCAGGGAAAGCCATTAGCTTCAGTGGAGTTCAAATACAAATGAGCTTGGCTCAGCGTGTGGCATTTTCTCAACAGAAGTGTGAGCTGCAGCAGAGCCCCTGAGAGCTTGTCTAGGCGAGAAATGAACACTTTCCCTCCACCCTGCTGCAGCTTGATGGCGAGGCAGCTTGACACAACAGAGAAACAAGATAAGGCTTTCGTGGGAGGCAAGGTGCCTAGCTGAAAAAACAGCCCCTTCCTTCACATCCTGATTCTAGTCTCTCTTCAGTTACTGTGTTCAAAAAGCTTAAAACTCCAGAGCTTCCAGAATCTCTGTAGAGAAACAAATATGTATTTTTTTTAAATGAAATAAAATTGTTTCAGGAGCAGTAACAGTAACAAAGCTTTATTTTACCTGATTGAGGCTTGTAGTGCAGCTGAAATATTCATACTATGCTGCTTCTCTGTGGAATCTTAGGTGTTCCTAAATAATATTTCCATAATTCTCTCAGCAGCGGTTGCCAATATTAACATATTTCTTTTACTCAGCTGCCTCTTCTTCCTGAAACATAAGAGCATACATTATTTTTGAGACTGCCACTCCTTTGTCAATTTTTCAAACTGAGTAACAGGTATAAAAATTCCTAGGGGGCACTCACAATGCATATGTATGTGTGTACTTTGTAGACCTTATTTATTTTGAACACTTGAATATTTTTAAATAAGTAATAAATAAACTGGTTGTGTTGAACACTTCCTTGTTTCTGTTGAAATAGCTGTGTTGTTTTTAATACTATTGAGAAATGCTCAATTCCACAAGGGCTGTGTGTGAAGCAGGTAACCACTTTATTATAAACAAACAAATACATTATTTTCATTTGCTTCCCTGCATGAACTGTTAAATAATTATGTACCTCTACAATTTTGTATTTAAAATATTTCACTACCTTCTTCACAGGAGCTGTTAAAAATTAGCCAAATCCCTAACTGTTTCCCAAACTCTCTATTTTAAGTGTAGATCACCTTAAATATATTTTGAGAGTTTGGAGGTTTTTTTATGATTATGTAAATGGCAATAGCCTTTATCAAAAAGTTAAAGAAACCCCTTTTAAAGTGCAGAAAATATTCAGTAAATGTCTAAAGTCTTTGAAAATCATCACTGGTATCTGTTAAGAACCTACACTAGCATTATTCATTTAAAAAAAAGTAGGAAAAATATTCATGAATGCAGCAATAGCCAGCCAAGACAAACACAGCATTATATTTCTGCAGTTTCCGCATCTTGTTCAAAGCAATTTGTTTATCCAGGGTGTGTTTAAAGAAAAAAAAAACCGAAAACACCATTGTTTTCTAGCTATCAAGCAGCTTACACAAAGGTGTAGTCTCTTGGCAGAATAATAGTTAAATTATAGTCCAACTTCTCAGAATAAAGGCTATTTTTTTTTCACCACTTGCACCAGTAATTAATCATTGTGATTGACTTTAAATGAAATTTTAAAGGGAATATGATTCAGGACTTGTTGAAGTTCGAACAACCTACTCCAAATTCAGTAACATATTGATACCAGTGCCTCTATCTTCAATAATTATATTTCAGTAAGAGTCTGTGGAGGTTTAGAGAGATGATCCAGATGTAGTAGCCCTCTTTCCAGTGCTAATGTAAGAGTTTATACCTCCTACAACTTATTTTGTGTGCAAGGTTATTACTGAGTTACGTGGCACTGATTAAAATAAATGTGCTTGATTCATATTTTAGGATTCTATTACATCCATTGCTGTTTATTAATATCTGAAAACTGCATGTAGAAGTGACTTTTCCATAACTAGTGACATTAAGTACACCTCACTGAACTGAGACAGAATGGCTGCTTACTGGATTATGCTTTGAGACCTCCAAATAAAAGTCCTCGGTAGCCGTAGTAACTACTACACTGGAAGTCTATGTCCACTTGAAAGAAAATATAACACATTTAACAGATATGCTAAGAAGTGAAGGTGGAGTGGCTCTCTATAAGCTATTCTACCTGGGCTCCCAAAGAACAGCCCCACTGTCACACACTGTGACTTTCAGGCTTTCCTGATAGAGTCGGATATTTGCCCATCATATTAAAACAATAATTCTATAGCAAACCGCATTCTGAGAAGTAGCAACTACAAGATAAGCATTAGTATTCTGCAGGGCAAAGCTTATTGATTAAACACACTACCCAATTCAATCAGAATAGCTGTGTCAATCAGATCAAATGTGTTTTTGTTCAGTTTTCTCAATAAAGAATGGAATTTTATCCCCTCAGCAAAGATATTAATGCTTTGTGTTAGAGAACTCAGGAGCTGAGAGGGATTATGTTTTTCCTGGAAGATGGATCATTTGTAAATGCAAACTCTGTTTGCAGTCCACGGTGAGAAGACAAACGTGCTTGTTGGAAGGATTAAGGAAGGTTAAGTTCATTCAGAGTATCATTACAGCACCAAAGCTCATCGCCAATGAAACATTTAGGCTTTGAATTCCTATTTGGGCTCCTGTTATTGGTTTCAGTGGATAGCTGGAAATCTGAACACATGCTGTTGAATTTAGGTGTAGTGTGCACTGCCTCAGACCTGAGCATGGTGACTACCAAACACTGTCAAATTAGAGCAGTAACTTTCCAATCTGCTTCCAGACAGTTTGTAAGGAGACTGAAGAAGATCTTCTGGGCAGGTGATCAAAACCTGCCAGGAGAGGAGGACAGGGCTTAATTGCACCTATAGGAGACAGGGAGATCAGATGAAGAAACCTGTCTTTGGCCAGGCAGAATCAGAGACAGAAAACCAGTAAGATTTTGTCAGGAGGATCTGAAAGCCACGAGAGGGTGAGACAGAGCAGCGTGGGACTGTGAAGAGGAATGCATGGCACAACAGAACACAATGAACATAAGCAGGGTGGTGGTGCACAAGGGTGGAAAGGGACTGAGACACAGATTCCAAGTGGTGATGTGTGTACCACTGATGGCCTCCAAGCCCTAGAGAAACAGTGGTGTGGAGCAGATAAATGCACTTTGTGTCTTCCCTTGGGAATGTGAGAGCCTGCTCTGGAGGCAGAGCTGGGGAGGACAAGGTAGTGCTTCCCCCATTGTGGCCAAGGACAGAGCCAAGAGCTACTGCCTGCCATCACTGAGGTGGAATAGCTAGCTGTAATTTATATGAAAATATGTAATATACCAAGCTGCTTTTTGTTCCAGAGTCTTTATCAGGCTGCACAGTAAACTGCAAATGGAAAAAAGGATGGTCTGGCTGAATGTCTATATGTCCCCATCACTACTTGCTTGCTTCCTGCATTGCTCACCACTAATTTCTTCCGCAGAGAAGCCACTTGATTTAAAAACATGGTTATTCTCCCTGAGTGTTAAAATAAAAGGGATGAGGAGAGGAAAGGGATGTTGGCAGAGACTAAGAACAAGAACTGATCACTGTCAGGAATATGTTGTGCATCTGGACTCTGACAGTGAGCTCTCTTAGCGCTCTGGAGAAAATGCCTGGGAAATACAGTTCCAAGAATATGGTGGCTTAATGGAAATATAAAGCTATCCCCTGTGGCCCATGAGGACAAGACCCTTGGAATGAAATAGTCTGAAGCACTTTATTTTTGCTTTGTCTTATCTCATCTTCCTGTCTGTGCAACAAACAACCTCTCAACTCTTATAGCATCCCCCTAGCTAGAAAATTAAAAGCTCTACGAGGTCATTGGTTACGGTCTGGAATAGTGAAACCTCAGCAATCCAATTTTTCTCATACCAGTGTAAATTGGGATTAATTCCACTGAAGTCAATGAGACAAATATAAAACTAGTGCAAGTGAAGAATCAGGCTTTAGATTTCAGCTTTAAGTCAAACAAAAAGATGACGTTGTCTAATAAGGGTTTTCTTTCTTCATTTAAAATAGTAACCATTTCTGGATGGATTTTTTCCTCTTCAGTGTGAATTTATCTGTAGCACTTCTTTACTGCTAGAGCCTGGGTATTTCCATGTGAAAAACAGCATCCCATTAAATAAAGATGGAAAAATGCATCTACGGTCTGGGAATTACAGGCAACAGGTTTATTAACTAATGTCCTCCAAGCAATCTCAATTTTCTCATATTGTAATGAGATAGCAAGAGGATTAAGCCGTTGCTGTACCGAAAAAAAATCAACACTAAATATATTCTAGAAATCACAAGGGATAAAATGCAATTGATGTCAGAATGACAAGAAATCCTAATACTAATAGGGCATCTGACCTGTAAAACAAATAATTTTCAGTGATGGAAAAATGCAAGGGTTGTTAAAAGAACTGTGCAATGATGTTGTTCACTTAGTCTGGTGTAGTAACTGTAGAGAGCCTCACAAGGGCCATTATTAAAAGAAAGATTATTTAACCTTTCATCAGCCTTCTTGGAGATGTGCTGTCTCCATCTACAGTCACACACACACACACACACACACACACTTACCATGGCTAGGTAGGAAATACTTGTCTTACTGGTACCCCCAGTGCCATCTCCATGCCCATATGCTCCCATGTTTTACTGCTTCTAATTCTATCAGCTCCACTACCACACCTGCATACAAAACCAAAAGAGGGGATCAAGTGTATCTCCTCTCCTCCTGAAAGTTCCTTAGGGACTAAAATAGAAGACAGAAAGTTGCTGGTAGTAGATGAGTAACCTTTCTTTTTCACTTGAGTGATGGTCTGCAAGCGTGCCCATGGCGTGACCCTGAGCCCTTCAATAATACAAAATCTAACTACCAACCAAAGTTGTAAAGCAGTCTTGATGGCATAGCTTAAATAAAAATGTAGGGCAGACAGATCTGCAAAGCTGGCTGACATAGACAGCATGAGGTATAGCAGAGTCATGACTCATGTACTTTAAACTCTGTGCAGGGTTATCCACCATATGCTTGTGTGAGGTAATAAACTGACAGGCAAGGAAATTTTCAGGAGAGATGATGAGTCAAGGATGGCAAATGTGGGATGCAGGAGGTTGAATGTAGGCTTTGTCCCTTGGGCAGGGTTTTCAAGTGCTTATCTCAGAGTTAAGTTTCATAGTGCTAAACCATTCAAGCACAAAATGCAGTATGTGAGTGCTGATGTGAGTGCTGAATAGGTCTTGCTGTCTAAATGGATCCTGAGAGGCTGTGGACAAGAAGGTTTTGGGTTTTCTGGAATATGAACAGTGAGGTGATTTCTATGTCAAGACTGAAGAAAGAAGCCCTAAGGATTATAGATTCAGTAGGTGTAAGATCTCTTCAGTGGAAATACTAGATAGTATGATTTTTTTCATCCTTAAAAGGAATAAATAACTCCAACCCATCTGTTATGCCTTCTTCAAGAAACCTGAGGACCAGAGCCAAGAATTCCTCCCTGGCAAAAGTGCAAAAGGGAGTGTGTATGCAGGCACTGAACCTTGTAAGGCCCTGCATGAGGAAGCTACCTTGGTTTTCTTTAGGAGTGCATACAGCTTATCACATAAATCAAGATAATTCCTTCAGCTGAGGAGCACCAACTCACTAACTCAAGATGCACTCTGGCAGTCTGGTTCACTCTGTAAATCTAAATGTAAGGACTTGGTAAACAGTAAAGTCTGTTGAAGTCAGTGATTTATTTTTTGCTTGGCCTTAACAAGCTGCTAATGCTATTCAGCACCGACAAACATCTCACACTTACCTAAACTCCACTACAGCATTTATTATCTCAGACACTCCTTCCTGGCTGTTCTGAACCGCTGCAGTGTGCTCTGCATTGTTAAATAGCTTTCAAGCTGTTCTATTTTCACCTGTGTTAGATTTTTCAACTGCACAACTTGCCTTGTGTTAGCACACATTCGCCTGACCTCAGTCAATTTCAAATCCCCTCATTAAAATCTGTATTTGTGCTCCCATACCCATCTCTTGTAATGCTTCCTTTCCCAGCTATGCCAGCTTGAGAAACCCCTCTGTGACCATGCTTCAGGGTGTCTTTATGTTTTAGGGAAGAAGACTTGGACTTTCTAGGCTTGCTGTATTGAAGAAGAGGAAATTTGTGTTCATGTCTAGAAACCAAGCTCTGGAGCACAGGGGACAGAACATGCTGGGGATAAATAGCACTGCTAGGATAGGGGCATGAAAACAAAATGGTCCTTCCAAAAGCCAAGGGAAGGTGATAATCTTACCAGGCACTCTGTAGCAACCACTCTTCCACAATGCCAGATGCTAAGAGGGATGAGTACCTCATTAGTGCTTTTCTCTGAGAGGAAGAACTACATGGCATTCACACAGAGATATCCCAGGAGCAGAAATTCATGGAACACTTGAGGCAGAAACACAAGATTATACATACATAATGCACGGAGAAGCAGAAACTTTCTTCTGCAACCATACAGAAATGGTACAATCACAAGATTGTTTGCTTCGAAAGAAAAAAGCAAGAAAAACTATTTCCCTGTTCATTGTCACAAGCCTTTCCATCCTCACTTCCCCCATCCCTTTCTCCCTACTCTCTTTTCAAAACAGCAGCTGACTATACACCAGGAAGGAACAAAATAACAGATCTGAAGTGTCCCAATATACCTTTAAGATGCAGCCATACCCCCCAAAATAACAAAACCATCCCACAATCAATGTAAAAACCATTCTGAGATGCACTTTTGAGCAATAGATTGAATTCTCAGTAACCATCAGCAAAGCATGCAAAAGAGCAGAAAATAGGTTTAGAACAATAGCAGTTTACACATTGAAAAATGGATCCAAAGAGTCTCTTTGGGCTGCAGCTGTGTTAAAAATTGGCTTGATAAGAAGGAGTCTGATACAGAGTTGTGGGGAATTGCTCCCACATATCAGAGAAGTGTTGGCATTCTGCAGCTCAGCACAACAATCACCACACACCCATCCATTAGATATTGGAGTGACAGACAGCTGGATATCAACAGGCCAAAGAGCAATGCAGCTTTTACCAGAGGAGCCAACCACTCAGCTTGCCATGCACACAGCAGACCCGTACACAGCATCAAATGGCAGTGTCAACATCAATTATTTACTAATTATTATCTATGCATTATTGTTAATAGTACTGGCTTTGACATTTGAGGGGATTCTGCCTGCAAAGAGTGATGCAGCTCCCAGGGTGAAGTGCTTCTGGGCTCCATTCAGGGTGAAGTTCCATTATCCTCTTTTCCTTTTTTAGCAGTGATGAGAGGTATTTACAAGAACAATAGGACTGACAGGAGACAATATCCTTCTTAGGGAGACATTAGTCTGCTTTTCACTGTACAAAAAATCCCCACAGGTTTAAGGGCAACCATAAGAAGTCTGAGCCAGATGGTATTCCAGCAGTAGCTCAGCATCAAAGTGTTTCCACTGTGCCTAGAAAGAGTCAGACTTAAGATGTTTTTGGGAGATGAGGCTGGTAGCATTAATCACTCTTTGGATGTCTGCTGTATTCATAGTTCATTGACAGGGACCTTGGGCCTGTGCTAAGATATTGTGAGCAAGATATCCACTGCTTGCAATCTCCAAAGCTTGGGATAAGATTTTTTTTTTATCTGAGGCTTGAGAGTTTCCAGTATAAACAGTCTTAAGAAGGTAGAAATATCCTTGCTGCCAGTAAGCAATATTACTTTATTACTAACTAGACTGATACGCATTTCAAATTAAATGTGAAATTTGATAGCTAAAGATAAAACAAAGTTATTATATTTCTAGTTGAAATGGCTGATAATTTGGTCTTGTTGCATCCTAATAGGATATCATCAGACCTGCAATTTTAACAGTGTAAACCAAGAAACTCTAATAACTGTCTTTTCACCCAGCTTTTCTTACTAAAGGAAACTAAGACAAGCACGGCATGTTAGAGCACTTTTTCAGACCACTAGACCATCCTAATCTAATTTATGCAGGTAACCTTTACTTTTAACTAGGTCAGTTCACTCTCTGAATCCATGGAGAAAAGTATCCTGACAATGCAAAATTATTAAGTATTGGAAACAATACAAATCTGAACTTGTAAGTAAGAGAAGAGCAGTGTTTGAATAAAGCTAGCCACAATGGAAATATTGTGTGAAGCTGCCACAGGAAAAAGAAACTCACTTTAGAAAGAAAAAGGGAATTACTTGCATTGGATGAGATCCAGCAAGCTATTGAGCTCAGCAGGGGATCTTTGTCTTGGTTACAGCGGGCTTGGCTTGGAGCGGCTGTTTCTCGCAGTTCAGAGAATCAATTTGGTTTTTTGGGTCTTGAGACTGAATTGAATGAGCAATACTTATTCTGATAATCTGGAAAGCCTGCTTGACTGACTCGAGGATGTTTAGAAAAACTGTGTGCAGCCCACCTCCAATGGCAGCTTCGCTGATCTTTACTGAGTTGGGATCCCCAAGAACTCCTGGCTGCTTCTTCTACTCCCTGCTCTCTGAGAAGCACGTGTAAGGTACCTGATGCTGCTTCTTCCAGAGACTCTCTGGAGCTAATACTTATTGCAATATTCATAACTTTCAGATTTTAATTAAATCAAATGTCAGTGAAATCATATTATTTTCAGCTGGTTAGATTTTAATGTTGTTTTAAACTGATCCTTCACTTTAATGAAATAATTATATAATGCAGGGATGTGTGGTGCTATTCATCTGAATTAATAACATGATCACTTTTTGTGCTGTCATTTGTTGCTGAGGAGGGAGAATATCAAGCAGCTTTCTCAGTCTGCGGATAAATGAGGCAAAATTCTCCCTGTTTGTGTTTACTGAAAGGCCCTCTCCCTTACAGACCATGTCTTGCTTACTGTGACTATTCTTCGCACTTCTTACACCCCAAACTCATGGAGTCTGTTTTGTTTCTGGCTGAAAATGCCAATTTAGTATTGTCAGGGCAGGTGACCATTACCTGACTGCTTGAAGCAATACAAGCAGAGTACAGAAAGCTTACTTAGTTATAAGGAATGAAACATTAAAGCTTTCTGCTGCAGGCAGAAAGTCAACAAAAATGAATTTCAAGAAGCTTTGTGAATTACAAGAGTTGGTTAGGATAAAAAGCTGTTTAAAGCAAGTGAGCATTTAATGCTGAGATGAAAGGACAGGTCAACAAGAGAAGGAGATGGCAGCAGTGTTTTACTTGGAGGCATGTTTTCAAGGGCCTCTGTATTTCATTTAGGCTTTCATTCTTCTTTTTGATAATTATTGTGTATGCAGTGAAGTAGTTAGAACGATGTTTGGTGCTCTGCTGAGGCTTCATAAGGTATTCAGCTCCTGCAATCGTACTGTCTCTGTGAGGGGACACACTCTCCCCAGAAATTATTTGGAAACCACATGAGGGGCACCACAGGGAAAATTTCTCTGTGTCCTGGCAGCCACACACAGTATGTGTCACACTTTTTAGACTTTCATCTCTAACACAGAAACAGAGTCATCAAAAAATATACAGTTTTGTAGTCTGGGTACACGTGGAAAGCACTGTTGCCTTGTTTCACCTGAATGTGGCTAACCAGTCCATATGGGTGTCACATGGATGGACCTGAAGGAACAGATTTCTACCTGACACTAGGCAGAAGTATTCTCAATCTAGTCCTATTGCAACCCTGTGTGCAAAGATTGCCTCCCAGAGCAAAGCAGAAAAAGCTGCATCCTCTAGTGTGCTTGCTCTCACGACTGATTATCACTGAGACCAAGAAATTCTCTCTGCTCCCTCTGAGGTCACACCTTCCTTGCCCTTTGTTCTCCATCACACTCACCTGCATCCAGTCATCCTCAGCCCCAGGCAGCTTTGGTCAGGTCAGCTTTTAGCCGGTATTCTCCCAGCCCCTGCTGCTTTTACTGCAGAAGGGACTTGTTTGGCCTGAAAGAGCAACAATTTGGCCTCTGGATCTAAGGTCTCCATTGCCACCTCTACATGCAGCACCCCACATTAGCCCCAGGTGAGGCAAAGAAGCTGCAGCTCTTACACTTTAAACATCAGCAGACCTGATGTCTGCCCTTACAGGTCTTCAGGGAGCATCATCCACCCAAACAAAGGAGCTCTCAAGACAACTCTCTGTCAGGTTTAGCATGGCTCCATACATCAACCAGAAGTCATTTATCTGTTTAAATGCCATGGTTTACCCATATGTATGGGCTACAACCACTAATCTAAAAGGGATCTCCTGTGTCACCAAACCTAATTTCTTGCTTTTTCAAGACTCTCACTCAGTTCAACCATAAATTTACCAAAATACATCTTTCCTCTAATCAAGTTATGTTGAAAAACAGGGAGGAAATTTAATTTAAAAACCTTGTACAAACTCATCACTTGATGTTTGTCTGTTAGGAAAGTCACCTCAAATCTTAATTATCTTTCAAACTAATATCCTACAACTTTTTGCGATTTTACCAACCTGTGTTTCAGCCAAGGTGGGGAGAAGTGGGCTGTAGTCCACAGTCCAGAACATACCTGTGTTAACACTACTCAGTAGGTTACAGCAGTTACATATAACCTTGCTTCAGATAACTGAGAGGATTTCTGGTTTCTTCATCCACATCCACTATTCTCACGGTTTCTTTCAAGGTTTCTTTCAGGATTCACTGAAAGAATTCCTTATTATCATACCCACTTTCAATCTGAGCTGCCATCACTGCATTATCAGTTTTCATTTGAAGGAAGCTAAAACATTTTCCATTCTCTGGAAATGTCTGAGGTCTTGCATTGAGATTTTCCACAGTCTGTTTTTTTTTTTTCCTAAAATCTTCACCCAGCAGTTTTTACTGTGGGTAAGCTAAAGTGAAAACTTTCTCAAGGGGCTTTTTTCATGGTGGTAAATTCTGGGTTCCCCTTTTTTTGTAACCCTGTACAATGTTCTTTGCAATACTGGCAAAGGTCTTGTGATAGGATGTGAGCCCTGTGTGTATATGCTGTGTCTGGGCAGTTGGTGCAATTTGTGCATTTTTGCATTTTTTTCTAATGGTGGAAAGTCTCTCTTTACTGATCATGGATGGTATGCAACTTTTACTGTCCCAGCTCTCACATGTCTGATGTCATTTTCAGAAGAACTCCATTACTTTTTTTCATCATTTGCAAATATAGCTATTCCTACTCCCAGCTGTAGCATGGGCTAGGATATAGGTAGAAAGAAAGCATTTTGATTCTGCTGTGGAGCTGTTGGCAATGTCCCCTTAAGGACCATTCCTGTATTTTTAGCAACATATCCAAGTGTTGAGTTTGGAAGGAAAAACCAAAATCTTTTCTGAATGCTGGAAAGAAGCAGAGACCCAAGTGCAGTGTCAAAGCATGGGTGAATTGGGATATGGCAAAGAGAAGTGGAGGAACTTGCAAAAGTTTCCTAGGAGGATGGAGAAAAGTGGATGAGCAATGAAGCAGGAGGAGGCCACGTTCCAGAAAGCCAAGAGTAGCCCTTGTAAGTGTATTTTGAATGTACATGTTTTGTGGTTCCAGGTACATATAGCCATCAAACTCTTGGAGTAGAGGATAGTAATTACCACGAATTCTCATTATCTTTATTTCTTATTTGACATATTGAGAATCATTTGCTGTCTGCTTCTCAGTTGTTCTCTCTCCCACATTTTTCCAGCAATGGTGTGAAAGGAAGAGCACAATCAGCCTAAGCCATTTTTATGAGCTGACTTGCTCCGTAATTTTCCTTTGGCTAACCAACAAGAAATACTTGCAAATTCATCTGGTAAGAATCTGGAACTGAGCTGCATGACACCTGGGTGGGAAGTTTAGAGCCTTAATAAAGTACTTTTCAGTTACATGAATTTCAAGAAGTTCTAACATCAAAGTCTCTAAAATTAAATCCTATTCTTCCTCTTTCAGTTCCTGATGACCAGAACTGGTGAGTAGCTGCACAGATAATTCAGACATCTTTCTGACACACTTTTGACTGAGCAGCATTTTTGTCAGTTCAGCAAGTTTATGCCCTTAAGATTTGGGAAAAGGAGAGAGAGAGGAAGAAACCATGACTTTAATGGTTCAGTAAGAACCAGTGATAAAACTGGTATGATATATTTCTGTCCTTAGCTGAGCATTATGAAGTTCACTCACTTCAATTTGTATTCTGGAGCTAGACTAAAATGGCCTCTTGATGGGGGCTTTCCCCCTTTTAAAGGCTGCAGTATTCTTCTTCCTCCTAATGCACTGCCTCTGGTTACATGAAGAGAGAAATTCATCATGTGGACAACTGGATACTATTTCCCATGTGGTGTTAAAAATTAATTGTTTGAGGGTACTAGAGGGCTTGGCCCTTCTTGATTAATTTTTTGAGTCACCCACAAGTTAGTTCTTAAGCAATTAAATGCCACTGTCCATCATCCCTGGGAAATAATTCATAGCTGATCTGGACAGAGGAGCAAAGGAGAAAGATCGAGAGTCTCCTGTCCATATCAAAATCATCTTAACAACTTTCTTGTGTTTGAATTCATGGCAAATTTCAGCTATAATTCATCTGAGACACCTCCTACATACTTTTGTCTTCCATTGCTGTTGGAGAAGATGATTAATGAATCTCAGCTTGTTATGTACAAGTGAATAAAGCATTTGTTTCCTGATTTGTGTAAGGACCAAGGGAGCTATCATAACTTGCCACAAACCATATGGCTCTCAAGTGCATTTCTATCTTGACATTTTTCACTTTTAATGAAGTCCAGATCAACTGTTTGTCTGTCAAATGTTCTTTCTCACTTGACACAGGCCTACAGTCCTAGTTCAATTTCCTTTCTTTAAGCAGACTCAAAATCCCCACTCAGTCTTTCCCCTTGCAGATAAATAGGTTGTTTGTTTCTAGTTCTCCAAGTTTTGTGACATTAATCTATGTGTATAAAACTCCAAAACTCCTGTGCATTTCATGGCTCCAAGTTCTAGCTGGGTTGCTATCAAGTTTGTTAGCTGCCTCAGCTTAAGCAAGACCTTACTTTCTGTCTCCGTCCCATTTTCCACATTATTTTGAAGGACTTTTCCCTAATTGCTGGTGATGCTTATTCCAAGATTACTTTATATTTCAAGCAATCCTCCTGACTGTGACTAATTTTGTCACAGTAAAAGCATTTACCTCAATTTCTTATTTCTGCTTTTTCTGAGTGCCAGCTTCCTGGTTTTGACCAATTTTAACACTTTTTTCTAGCCTCCTCAGGCACCATTGAACAAATGAGAATCCCTCTTTTCCACCCAGCTTGGCACAGCCCTGTGCTTACAGCACTGACTGTAATGGGGTCCCACACACCTTACTTTTACAGGAGTTTCCTCCCCTCTTGCCAGTGAAAATACTGTGATGAATATCCCAGGCTTCTAAAACCAAACTTGTCATGACTCCCACACCGAGCTCCACAGACTGTCTCCAGCTACATTTGTCTGTCAAACTACATGCCATCTCTCTGTCACTCCCGAGGCTGGTCTGAAACTGCCCCACTCATCCCTGTACAGTGAGAACCAGCCATGTCCTACTGTATGATGTACTTCTAAAGACACAGCCACAGGTCTCCTCAGAGGCCAAGTCCCCAGGGAATCTCTCCTCACCATGTACTTGGTGCTGTTGGACACATGAGCTGCTGCTCGAAGAAGCCTTGCAAGCAGTGCAAAACACTGAACCCGAGCTGGCTCCTCATGGATCATAAAAATATGCTGCTGCTGCTCAAATCCATCTGAGCATTTCTCAGCTGGTCCAGTCTGAGATGCCCAATATGGACTGTGTTTATGTATGGGCACATGAACAGGGCAGGGCTGCTCACACGCCCTGTTGTTACCAGAGAGTCACTTCTCTCTGTTCTAGCACACTGAAGTTGCTCAGCATTGCAGGGACATAACCAACCTATCCCACCTTTGATGTTCAGTCTGAACAGATGCAAATAAGCAAACATTTTCAAAGAATGAAAAGGAAGTGGCTTTGGTTTTCTAATCAAGCATTGATTGCCTAATGTCACTAACACTGAACGCAAGGGTGCTTTTTCAGCCTTTGAGTGTTCTGTCATTTTTCAAGCAGGCAGCTCTAGTCAAATGATGAACAAACAAGCAATGACAAGCTTTTACCAGGAACAAAATAAAAGACCATATCATCCATAGTCTGCTAAAAACTACATTAATTTTTCCTCTATGAGTGGGAATTTTACTTGAAAAATATTTCAGAATTCATACGTGCCCGTATGAATTAGAATTGACTTATTTACCCACAGAGCCCTTTCCACACGGGGTCAAATAACTAACAACATAATTTGTTTTTTCTTTGATCAAAGTTTAATCAAACAGTAACCATGGGGATGTGAGGATGTAAAGGCAGAAAAATCAAACACTGTGAATAATACCTCTTAATAGAGGTTCAACAACCATAAAAAAATAAATGGACTGTCACTGTTTCTAGGTTCCTTGATCCAAACAGAAGGAAACACAAGATTTTACTTGCATTGCTAATGCCACAGGATTGCAACTAGAGGAATACCTGGACATGCAATGTTCTATAGGAATTATTATTTTTGTCTAATTGCTGTGTTTTTCTGGAAGAGTGAAAGGTGATTTCCATTTTTTATTTCCTACCCAAGGTCTGTCAAAATTAAATATAATCCTGTATTAGAGACAGAGAGGTTTGAGTTACACACTCAAAGGCCAAACCCTGAAGTTCTTATTTAAAGGAAAATATTTCTCTATTGCATTGGGAGCAGAACCTAATAAGCTGGTCTCACTTTTGCCACATGAACACGTGTAGAAGCACAGAAATCCTCAAGCTTTGTCCTGAAAACTGAACCGCAGACTCAGCAAACAAACAGCACATAATTATTTGCTCAATTACTCTCAGAGCACAACATCCCATTACCCTTGAGCTGGCAGGGGAAGGACGGTACTCAGTTCTGATTTTTAAAATATTTTTTTCCATAGTTTTATAATATTGCCAGATCTTGGCGGATCACCCTGGGACAGGAAATATTACCTTCCCACTTCAACACATTTTGAAATTTTAAATTTTAACACGGACAAAAGAATGCATGCTCCCCAAGTAATGCCTCAAAAAAAAAAAAAAAAAAAAAGGGACAAATACCCCATAAACCACAATGTCTTGGAAATATTCCAAACCTACTCGGTCTGAGCCAAGTATCTGGTGTGGAAAATTACAGTCCAAATGGTTAAGAATTGCTAGAAGCAATTGCAAACAGATTTTCCCAAAGGAAAATGTTGGGCAACCTTACTGATAAGCGACCTTAAAAGTTCTGCATGAAATAATAATAAAAAAAGGAATACCGAGTAAATAATGCTTCTGTTTACATTGGTCCTACCTCCTCCTGAGATGATGAGTGTTAACTGTTTATTGCCTTGCTACAGCCAGTCAAGTAATAAATAAGAACTGATGGCTTTCCCTTAGAGTCTGTTGTGAGATTTTGCTGTCCACGTGGATGCACCCCCTTCTCCCACTTCACCCTCCTCCAGCACAGCAGAGGGGACACTGTGCAGCTCTGTCTCATTAGCAGCCACATCCTGACAGCAATTTATACCCTGGCTTTTTGAGGCAGGGGAGAGGATAAGAGAGTCTGGCAATTTAGTTTAATTGCAGTAGGCACGCAGAGGAGCTGCACCCTCCTGCCCTGCTCGTCCTGCCCCGCTCCAGAAAGGGACTGCTGCTGCCCTGTGCCGGCCTGACACGCATCACCCCTGCCAGCTCTTTGCCTGTGCTTCTGCTGTTTATTAACTGATGCCTGCAGATCATTCCTCTGTACTCTGGCCTCATTATGAGAAGGCAGACTCTCAGTTCAGTAATCTCACAGGATAAAAGACAACGAGGAAAGAAGAGCAGAAAGTAATTTATGTATTTCGGGAGTTGTGGCAAGGCTTGGGAAATATGGACTGCTTTCTCAGCTCTTACAAAAGACATTCATGGGCAGGAGGATGACTGGCCTTAGTCTGGATGTGCCTCAGCCTGCCTTGGTTAGTGCCTTTGTGGTAGCAAATCCATCATTTTCATTGTTTCCTTCCAAGCTGGGCACTGTCTCTGCTGTGCTTGGTCATCCCACTGCTGCAAGGAGATGGTGTGGCACAATGGTGACACCCTAAATTATAAAGAAACATGATAATTATGGATTTCAAAGCCAGGATTTTACTTTTTTATGATCTTTCTACTGTTCACCCTATAAGCCCTGAGCTCAGCCTACCCCAGGCAGCTGTGAGAAAGGCATTACCTTCTGCTTCTTCTGGCCTCCCTTGGGAGAGGGGAAAGGGAAGGGAAGGGAAGGGAAGGGAAGGGAGGAAGGGAAGGGAAGGGAAGGGAAGGGAAGGGAAGGGAAGGGAAGGGAAGGGAAGGGAAGGGAAGGGAAGGGAAGGGAAGGGAAGGGAAGGGAAGGGAAGGGAAGGGGAAGGGAAGGGGAAGGGAAGGGAAGGGAAGGGAAGGGAAGGGAAGGGCAAGGGAAGGGAAGGGAAGGGAAGGGAAGGGAAGGGAAGGGAAGGGAAGGGAAGGGAAGGGAAGGGAAGGGAAGGGGAGGGAAGGGAAGGGAAGGGAAGGGAAGGGAAGGGAAGGGAAGGGAAGGCAAGGGAAGGGAAGGGAAGGGGAAGGGAAGGGAAGGGAAGGGAAGGGAAGGGAAGGGAAGGGAAGGGGAAGGGAAGGGAAGGGAAGGGAAGGGAAGGGAAGGGAGGGAAGGGAAGGGAAGGGAAGGGAAGGGAAGGGAAGGGAAGGGAAGGGAAGGGAAGGGAAGGATTTTTCTTAAAAAATAAAAGTGGGAGTACTTTTTCTGGAAAAGCATCAGCCTTAAACAGCCACCTTTTTCAGTTCAAATCCAGAACAACGAGTTGTAAAAATAAAAGCCCAGGAGCAGAGTGAAACCTGCCATGTTTGCAGAGGCTGAGCTCCCAGCAGAGGCTAAAACCCAGGCCCCACAGCCCCACCTGAAGCAGCTGAGACCATGCCCTGCTCTGCAGTGTTCTTCCTGCCTGCATGTGCATTCCTGCCTTGGTAAAGCTCTCCTGTTAAGCATGAATAATGAACTGATTTGGGTTAAAAATAACTTTCTTTTTCCCCTCAGCAATTTTTTTTTTTTTTAACCAGATCATCCTCACAAATCCAGTCCACAAAGCTGCTCTGGAAATCATTCATCTAGCAGAAAGGCTGCTGCCAAAATGCAAGGGCAGAGCAAGCAGTCTGGGGCTTTACACAGCATTTGCTGGTGATCGTCTCTCAAGAAAACATTAGTGCCTGCAAAACCCTGCAGGTTAGCTGCACAGAACTGCTGTGGGGCACTTGGTCAGAGGAGAAACTGCTCTTTCAACTGCTTATTATTGCTTTTTTATTGAAGCCATTACTTTCAAGTATCCCTCTCTTCATCTAGTTCTGCATCTAAAATGAAAAATGCACTCGCTCACAAGGCCTGTGTTCAAGTCCTCCTTGCATCCATATTATGTGAAAGAGCTGCAGCTTTTGGGGAATGCCAGGTCCCACAGCCACCCTTAGGAAGGACCCAAGCTCATTCATTCCTTTCTGAATGGCACTGCCTGGCAGAGTGGATGGCCATATTTCCCCTTTCAAGACACACATCCACATCCCACCTGCTCTTCCATACACTGTAGGGCTTTCCCTAGGAAGGCAGGGGGGATGTATTCCCAACTAGAGCCCTGCCTGCCCAATGTGCCTGTGCTGAGCACAGAAATCTGTGGAGCTGTGCTGGGAGATGTGATAAGCATGAGGCTGCTTTCTCTGTCTCCCACAATGATTGCAAACATGCCTTCTCATCTCGTCATGCTTAATACTTCCCAGTGCCACATCCTTGTTCCCTCTTGCAGCTTATGAAAGCTTGTGACCATTTTTCAATAATGTCAGTGTGCATATTCTGTAACTATCCTATCCTCTGGTTTTATCTGCAGGCAGTTATTAAACTGCCTCTTTCTTATCTCTCCTTTCCTCCACTTCTAAATATGTCACCCATGCCAGTATCTGCTCTGCCATACTCCCTTACTACCTCTCTTTTCCTCCTGTCAGTCATGTACCAGCACTATCTCCTCTATGCAGCAAAACAAGGGGAGATCTAGACTATATGAGTCTTTTTGTTTTCCCTTCTATTTTATTTGCCATTTTCACCTTGAGCCCTTTGCTAAGTCTACTTGAAGGAAATCAAACCCTTTCCTACTGTACAAGCATCTCTTTGCTGGAATAGTCTCTGGGACTGATGGATTCCTATTGCCTGTGTATAATGCCCTTCTCAGAGCATGTACAAAGTACTTTGTTATCCAACGTGAGGCCAATTCCAATATCCCCTGCTGTATAAATACCTGTCACACTTCAAAGGTATTTTGTAGACCTTCAAGCAAAAGCAACTGTGCTGGCAACTCATAACTGATACTGCTTCAGCTAATTTTAGAGGAAGACTTCCTTTATAATAAGTGCCATTTCTGGTCAGAAAGAGTATCCAACATCCAGCACCTGGTACAATTGCTTATTCTTCCCTGCAACAGCACTTCTTCTTCAAGCATTGTATTTTCCTTTTCTATCCACACACACTTTCTATTTTCCTGAGGTGAGGCAAAATGCAGGACTTCCATCTCAATTTTATAAGAGTCAGACTCCTTTACTCCTGTGCCATAAAACACCAGGCAGCAATGTTATACTGGAAGTCATGAATCCATTACTCTTGGATATGAGGAAATGCACTGACTGTGCTATAGGGTAATTGCTCACACTGAAATAGTCTCTCATGTACATTCACTCTTAGAAATGTATTCAGTTCTAGTTCCGGTTCTCACTCTGAAGACACACAAAGTGAGCACAGTTCAGTAAGCTCTGCCCAGCCAC
The DNA here is from genome assembly GCF_022539315.1 of Serinus canaria. Taxonomy (NCBI): domain Eukaryota; kingdom Metazoa; phylum Chordata; class Aves; order Passeriformes; family Fringillidae; genus Serinus; species Serinus canaria. The sequence continues at coordinate 53,214,478 of NC_066315.1, read as the reverse complement.
CAGGTTCTGCAAATGAATGGATTTAGGAAGAAGATATTGATTCATTTCAGCTGGGATTTACAGTGGTTTTATTGCACCCACAGCACCTGAAGCTGCCATCACTCTTTGGAGCGCCTGCAATCAGTGCAGCCCCTTTTCACAAATGCCACAGATGCAATTATCTGCAGCTTTTACCATTTATCCAAATACTTTTTGCCAGACTTTTGTGGCACATATACCTCAAAGTCCGATTTGAGGAATTCAAAAATTAGTTTATCTGCATGTGGCTGCACTAAATGCAGCTCAACATTTTTCTTTTCAGTGTTCCTCATGTCCAGCATATTTGTTTGAATCCAATTTCTATCTCATTACCTTTACCTCTAAATACCCTTGGACAACTTACCCTAACAGAAAGGCTGCTTAAGCTTTGTTTTTTGCTCTGGTGCTGTAAAATAACGCTCATTAAGATTGACCTAGGGCCTTTGTCCACTGCCTTCTGGATCCTTGAAAGTCAAGAGCTCTGCTGCTCCTACAGCTGCCTGCATTTTGAGCTCCATTCTGCGAATCCTCGAGTTTATGACACAGGCATATTGTCCCTCTTGGTACCCATATGGCTCCAGGGAGCAATGCTGCACCTTCTTAGCCAAGAAACACTCTCCTGTCAAGCATCTCTGTTTTTGTGTCTTGGCTGAGCAGTAAACAGGGTCAATCCCAAACTTGAGCCAGCTACTCTACACTGCAGCTTTTCCTAAAAGTGCTATCAAAGCTCTTCAGTGCAAAGCTCCAGCTCCTAAACAGCATGGTTTTGTTCCATTCTTCTGGAGCCATTAGAATATCTTGACCCATATCCTAACCTACTTTATTTTTGTATTTGAAATCCTCTTGCAGAGCCCTTCATGAAGCCTGTGACATTTCAGTGTTGAAGCCTTCTGTGTGCAGCCTCAGTCAGAGCTGTCTCCCTGCCTTCTGCCAGTGACAGCTTCCTTTTCTATACAGGATGCTTAATGGACTCTCAATTCCAAGTATTTTTGTCCAAACTCCAAATGTCATCATCCTGAAAAAAACTCCAATAAAATAATTTAAAAAAAAACCCACCTGGCTGCTGGCAGGCAGTTTGGTAAGCTTGTCAGAGCTAATTCCAGTTTCATGTTGTTTGAGACATTAGTCTTGGGCTGTTATGCTAAAACCTGTAGCAGGTACATCAAATATTATACTTCATTATTATACTTTGTTCCACTCCAAACTCACTGGTGTTGACAAAAACATGTCTAAAGCTTGGGAAACCTACATTTTCTAGTCCAAATAACATCTCTTTCTTTGTCTGTATCTTCCATAATGGGGTTTTCTTTCATCTGCATGCCAGATCCACACTCACAGCTTTTAATCAATCAGTTGTAACCACACCACATTCAATCAATAGATATCTGCCTCTCTCTAACCCCAAATAGCAAATATTCCCACCTCATCTCCTATTCTTCCAGCTTCTCCCACTGCAAAACAAGCCCTATCTATATTACAAATATATTTTATCCACTTCATTCTCCTTGTCTTCTTATTGAAAATTTCATGAGTGCTTGTATAAGATGCTAAAAGAATTTGACAGGTATTTGCTTGCATTAAAAGAGAAAATATTTCTGGTAAACAAACCTATTATTACATTATGCCTCATGGGATAATCATATAAGCATTTCAACTTTTTAAGCAATGTTTTTTCATATTTTTTTCTTTTAATAATCTTTTTTACTCAGCAAAAGCAGGTGAAGTAAAACCCTCTCTTTCTACAGTGACAATATGTGCTGTCAGATGGACTTTTCAAAACTCTGCTCCCTCCCCATCCTGCCAGATTTTACTTCAAAAGGACCAATGCAAATCAATCCAAATGCTTGGAAGATCTCTTCTCCAGGATTTCTACCTACATTGTTTAATACAAAATGTTGTATTTTCTTTTAGGAACAATAAGGAACAAACAACTTTAGATAAATAATTTCATAAATGGTGACAAATCTCCATATTTATTATGATAGCAGTTTCTCAGGTAAGATCTCCATTTACAACTAACATGTTTCCTTTGGCTGCCAGCGTAACAAATGCACTCTGCAATCTAAGAGCAGCCTGACTCTTGGCAATTCTTTTGTCAATAAGATAAAAACGTAGCAGATCAGGCTCTGCTTCCAAATGAACTTGTGCATAAGGGAGCTTACTTTCCTCCTGCAATTGGCTGTTAATTAGGTATGTTATACTAAGGAGACCATAAGGCTGAAAGAAAATCTTACAGAATTTTTGTAATTAATTAAAAAGTATATTTAAGTCCACAGCTTGAATTAAAATACACTCAAGAGAAGGAAAACCTTACTTTGATAAATTTCACACTACCTTACTGCTAAGGTAAGTATTTGAATGATTAAGATCTGGGTTTACATTTGGGAGCACAGATCCATCATTATTACAACCTTTGGTAGTTTCTAGATGGCTGTAAAACATTTTTGCCACTACTACATAGTGCAACAAGAAGAACCTGAAATTATTTCAAAATAGCATGCTTCTACCAAGTGAGAATACTACAGGAAATGAAATATCTTCAGAGAACATGGCAAGTATCTCCAGCAAAGCAACACAACTTGGTCATGGGCTCTAAACAGCACCTTCCCTGTGGGTTGAGTAGCTTCTCATGGCTGCTTTCTACAGCAGGTCTCAAATGGAAACACCATGTGAAATATGATTTAATTTTTTATCCTCTAAAATAGAGAAAGGGGAACGATAGTGGTGAAATCTGTTCTGGAAGTTGTGATGGTAAGCATAGGAGAAAGAAGGTGCCTGAAAAGTATGGAGAGGCAAAAATAAAGCAAGAATTAGAGAAAATGGATAAGACAGAGAAGGAAGCAGCACAGGGAGTCAAGAGCCTTAAAATAAAAAGCATTAATAAATTTTTAGCACACAAATAAATATGTTCAACTCACAGCCACAATTCAGTTTTGTTTCCACTGTAAAATAGTGGAGCATTATGGTTTCTGTCAAGGTCTTCATACTGCAGGCTGGGAGCCCCTTTTGTTTATAGGGGCCAGCAGAGCAGATGCAAGCAGAATGTCCTGTACCATTCTCATGCCTTGCTCCCCACCAGTGAGGTTCCCTCTGCCATTGCTGAGATTCACTCTCACTGGCTTGAGTGTGCTTGCACAGAGGCACACAGGATGCCACAGCTACAGCAGACCCTACCTCTCCAGCACAAGTTTACCCCTGGTCTGAAACACTATTTTCAAGATTAGGATAAAATCTTTAGAGAGGGTTATTTTTGAGGAAAAAATTCTGATTAGTGTAGCATCTTGGTAGCACGCATAGCAGAAAGTAATTTCTATTTGTGAGCATGAAAGCCCCTCACCAACACAACAAACTACTGCATAGAGTTCAATCTTCAGGCTATTGATTACTGCACACATTGCTGCTTTCTTCGTGGTGGTCTTCAGAGTGCTGTTTTCCAGGGTGGCACTGAAGATTTAGCTGGCATGCTTACACAATCAATAACCCCATGGTTACCTGTCATATGTGTGGCTCAGAGCTAACTACCCAAGGGAAAGGTTTAGCAAAGGTTCTCTTCCTCACACAGGGCTCTGATGCTTAGCAGAAGTCAGGCCTGACCTGGTGATTTTCTGTTTGTGAACATTTTACATTGCTCACCCCTTCCAGCACTAGCAAAGCTCGGTTTCCACGCTTTTATGTCTGCCTCTGCAGCCTCCTCACCCCTGGCAGCAGCTCCCTCCTGACTGCTGGGAAGATCTGGGATTTATTCCCAGACAGGAAAGCCAAGCTAGTGACTGTAGAATTAAGTATTTCCTTTTATTCTAACTTTAGGAGGAATGTTTGGATTTCTGCATCCTGTAAACTGATAATTTCTATTTGCCTAATATCTCTGCCTGTCCTCTGTTTATCACCTGGTCAGTGCACCTCAAACTTCTTCTCAGGTGGCCTCCAACAGAACAAATTGTAGACATTGATCCTCCAAGTCCCAGGGGACTTACAGGCACTCTTGTTTATAAAAGGCACTATCATTTAAAAAATATATATTTTCTGCTTCAGTCAAATCATACAAAGGCCACCATCTTCTGTCCCAGGCTCTTTAGGCAGAATTTCTCCTCTGGCTTTAAATGAGTTCACTGTATACCAGCAGCATATAAGTGATGTGGCCAAATTCCCTTTTCCTTTGCTGCAGCCAGGTGCACCAGGCTGCTAGAGAAGCCAGGACTGCATCAGGCTGCTATTTAAAACCTCAGCCCTTCACAGCTGGATCCTGGAGCCAGGAGAAGCTGAGCCCCACTGTGCTAACCCTCCATGAGATAAGGCCTTCGCTGTGCCTGTCAGAGCAATGAAGTCCCTTTCTCCTGCTCCAAAATCTGCAGGTGATCCTCGTGCCTGAGGCCACAGAAGGACACAGCAGCCCTGTCACTGGCCATGGCATTGGCAGCTGCACAGTTTCTCCAAGGAACCCTTCAATATCCATGGATAGAAGAAATGAAAGGGCAACTCCTTGTGGTTTCTCAAACAAAAAGCTCCTGGCAAGTCTTCCTAAAAACATCAAAACCCAGAAAAAGAAATTCAAAACATGTTAATTCTCTATAGCTTAAAAAACCCTACACCCTAAATTATCCAGGAGATTGATATTTTCTTTTTATTTTTCTTATTTCCAGTGAGCTGGTATTTTTCCCAAATTAACATACTGTTCATGTTTTTAGACAGATTTGAAACTGGATCTTCTTAATACTGAAACATACATCTGCTAAAATCATGAGAGCAGCTTGAACACTCATATAGCTTTAATTCTGTATTAGGAAGGAAGAAATAGTGAATCTGAGTTAACAAGTATGTCATCCCATGTCATCCTTGCTGATGTGAAAGAAAACTCACGTAGTTATTCAGAACATAAAAAATTGGCCATTAGGCAAATATCAGGGCACACCCAGCTCTCTGCCCAAGCAGAATGCATCTCAGGTCGTGCCAGGAGAGAACTTTGCACCAACAATGGTGCTAATTTGATAAGGAACATGCTAGTCTGGGGATGATGTCTGGGGATGAGCCTCTGCCTAGTGCTTCCTGGCAACCCCAATGCTTTTGTGCCATTGAGCCATTTCAGTCACATTTGAGGAGGAGAGGAAATCCCTCCATACCTATCTGGAGTCCTACAAGTTTTGAAGAAAAGCAGTGAGCTGAAGAAACTGAAGAGCACAGCACACTTGGCCTCTGCTGTGGGAAGCATTTTACAATGAACTTTGCATGCATAAGAGGGAATTAAGGAACAAAAGGCACAAACATTGTGGTAAAGCAGGCTTCATTAGCTCTGCTGCTCATAGAACAACTTGTAGTTGACACTGGGCAATTATCCAGCCAATTATGACACCTTCAACAAAAAGCCTAAGATGAAGACAGGGGAGGCTTAGTGGCTGCTCAGTTACATGTTATCTGACACATAAAATCAATTTTGGATATTGGGATATTTTTATTTTGCTGTTACATAAAAGAATCCAAAAGATAGCTTAGGTAAGGAAATCAACTGTGAAAGTGAACAAAATAATTGCCTTTCAAAGGGGCTGGAAGAGAAAAATAGGGCAGTTTTAACAGTTTGTATTGATCAGGTGAGTTGTTACCTTATTTTCTCTCTTTTTTTTTTTTTTTCCTGTGAAGAATATTCACAGAATATGCAATACAGTAAGTGCTATTTCTTGCAACTTTCCTCATTTTAGGCCTCAGCACTGTTTTGTTTGCTGGCTTGTTTTCAAACTGACGGAAATAATTAGAGAAGCCCTTAAATGACTTCTGTTGCTTTTGGTTGATTTCATCCTTAGATTGTGTTGATAGAAAACAAAGCTGATACTTGTAAAAATCTAATAAAGGCATTAGGGTTTTTTTCCAAAAATATGATGAAAGAACACCTAATGAACCATCTTTTGTGATGGTTCTTGGAGGTAGTGGAAATCTTGCATGAGTGCAGCTACATGAATTGCCAGGCTGCTTTGCAGCATGGTCCTCATCTTGCTAAGGGCACACAGAGTCCTCTGACAACCTTCTTAACATAAAACAGTGAAAAGCCAGGTGCAACCAAGAGGAACTTCCACACATGAGCTCTGGCAGATATACTGTTTACAATGGATTTGTGTGTTGGATCAATGTGGAGCTGTCCCAATGCCCTGAAGCAAGAAATGCCATTTATATTCATATCCCAGAGAAGTGGAGAAAATTATTCTAAAAGAATTAAGGGCTGCTGAGCATGGAAGAATGCCAGGCTTTCAGAAAAAACCTACCTTGCTGAGCGTAGGCACAAGACAGGTGTCGTTCCTCTTCTCAAAGCCACTTGTTTCTACATGGATTCTGTTTGTCATCAACACAATCAGGTTTCTGGATGCTGCACATCCACAGTATTATAACATTTTCCTGTAGGATAAGCAATTACAATGAGATGCTGCCGGGCATGAGAGGAGGAAAAACAATTGGTATGCTACAGGATTTTCCTCACTGCATCCCTTAGCAATGGCCATTGTCCTCATGGATTTTCCTGGGCCATCAGGTGTATTTCTTGGATGGTGCAACCACCAGCTCTCCCCAGCTGCCTGCAGCTGTGGCAGAGTGTCCTGGAGAGACCTGAAGCAGAGCTAGGTCAGGCCTTAGCAAGCCTGCTGCCCTTTCAACTCTGCTGTGGTCTCAAGAGAGATCTTCTTATGTGTTCTTCAAAGATTACCACAGCAGATTTGTTCTTTTGGCTTAAATCATTTATTATTTGCATTATGCATGTCACTCCCTCCTCTGACTTATGCCCTTTCCTGCAGAACCCTGAATAACTGAGAGTGTATCCTGCTGATAGGGTCAAGAGTATTTTGTTTAAAACCTGCAGAAATACATCTCACCACTCTAAGGGGTCCAGGATCACCTTAACTAACACCAGGAAAGGGCACAGTTTGAGACAGACAGAAGCAAATCTCCAGCTGAACAGACTGATGGAGGCTTCACATGCTGACCTGAGATTGCCCAGATGACACTTTTTACTCAGCTGAGAGTTCAAGACTTGTGCTTTAGTTGTCTCACAGAGGAGCACAGAGAGAGGCCACTGAGATCAGCCCTACCCTGCCTGGCATCTTTGGAGGTGCAAAGAAAGCTATGGATCCTTACACAATTCCCTGGCATTCAGGATGTAGGTCTGATTCTCTTATCAGCACAGTTTTAGCCTCACAGATTTGTTAGACCACTGCTGATTTCAAAACACTTTGCCACTCTTTGAAACACAACATTACATAGGTGAAAGCAAGGAAATACCTCAGCATTTCTTTGCATACAGCTGGCTTTTCAAAAATGTTTTCTGATTTCTGATTCTGATTTCTGTAGTTTGGAGAGACAGCTCTTGAACACATTCAGAGGAGAAAAATGCACCTGGGAAATGTTTCGTGTGATAGGAAAGAGAAAAAGCTGCTGGTTTTCCTGCATTGGGCAGTTCCCCTGACTCCCCTTCCTTTCTCCCCAGGAGGAAAAAAAAAAAAAGAAGAAAGGAAAAGAACAATCAAACTGGGATAAGAAGGTCATTTAAGTAGCATCTGAAGTCAGCACCAATCCAAGGAGCAGTCTGCTCCATGTGTACACACAGTGTTTGGCTGGAACAACTAACAGAGCAGAACTAGTCACCAGTTTTTAGTAGTAAGGAAAGCACTTGCATTAATCTCAGTTATAAATTGCAGGGAGATGGAGCCAGCTGGGCTTCCACAATGCAGCACCTTTGTTTTCTACATGCCAATAGGGTTGTCATCTGCCAACCCTAAAATTGTTTTTTTTAAATGAGGTTTTTATGCATCAGGATCTGAACTCCCGCAGGCTTTAAGAGGAGACTCAGGGCCGTGCTGGCCCACTGTCTACAATGAGGCTGCAAAGAATAAAGCAGTGAGGGCTGTTCTGTGTCTGAAACCTGGTGTCACATTTGGCCTTGAATGCCAAAATTCTACTATTCTACCGGCCAAAAATTTTGGGGGCTGGTTAAATGGTTGTCGGTGCTCTTTGCAAAGTCAAGTTACTAGTTTAGTCATTAGCCCAGGATTTGTGCTCCATGGGATCTGTTTGATACCCTGCTCCTGATTAATCATTTTCTTTCTACAGTGGTACCAAGCTGGTAAATTGGGCCCCAAGGGGAGCAAAATATCAAAAATTTCCAGGTTTGCCTTTCATCTGATTTTTACCCATAAAGGCAGCCTCTGTGTTGTCCTTCTTTCCCTATTCCCTACTTGTTCAGTGTCCCCTGACTCTGGTCCTTTACCCGCTGGCTTATTTTAAACCTCACTGATGCAGAATACCCGTCAGAAGGGGGAGGATTGGTTACCTGGGGAAATAAAGAGCCAAAGAAGACATTTCCATCTTTTTCACAGGGTCTGATGAGTGGAAGGGTAACTTCACAGTGGCTCTTGCAGCAATGTTCCTTTATTTGCCTTTCTTAAAACAGACATTAGGAAATAAACATCATAATTTGAATCACTTGCCTATCTAAGTCTTCCTCCACCTACTCCAAACCCCTTTCTCACAAAGTCAAATTTGCAAAAACTGCCCCTGATAAATTTTTTACTCTTCTGTGTTTTTCTAGATTTTTTGGATAGATGAACAAGAGCAGTAGTTTCTTGAGATCAAAAAAGAAACAGGGCACTGACATAGAGCAAAAGTGCTGTTTTATTCAAAGGGATTTCTGTGGGAAAAAGAAACTGGCTACTGGAGCTACTTCTAAGGAACCAGATCGTCATGAGATTCAGAAATACATATCTGGGGAAAATATGTATCCCAAGCACAGCTGAATAGGAGAGGTCCAGATGTCATTCTTTTTCCATTCCAGGAAAAGGGGAAAAGGTTTCCTACAAAAACATATTTTTTCCCTGTCTCAGGAAAAGCTGTATTAATAAATAAGCATCACAGTATGGATCTCTGCCCTGGCTCCATCTGTTAAGCTAATACAAGACTCCAGAGAGAGTCTTCATACAAATAGCATTAAATAAAAATGAAGAGTGGCCTGAAATTGATTTCTCAGAGCCATAAACCTAGGAAAAGCTAAGCTCATGCTTCCAGGGTGAAAAACATACCCTGAATTGTTACATTTGCCTTGGTTCTTTCGCTAGTCGCTGCTAGTGTACAAACAGAAATTACTAAGCTTTGGTCAGATTTTTGACTGACCAGGTCATGTTTTTTCATGTTTTTTCCATTACTGGGTGAACCACCAAGGAGTCAGAAAGCAGTTTCTGCCTCTCCCAGAGGAGCAAAGAGGTTATCTTGAGGCACTCATTCCCTTTGCAACACGAGAGACAGACAGCATGGAGGAGACCCAAGGCTGATGAAGGCTCTCTATGTAAATTTCTCTCCAAACACTCTCCAGCAGCGTTTTCTGTAACTCTGTCCTGATGCACTAAGGTGTCCTGTGCACTTACAGGACAGGAGGGTGCTGAGGCACAATAAGTGGATACTACCCTGCTGAGCTTCTTTGGAGGTGAAACAGCCAGCTGCAGCTGGAGGACAAACTTGGGTGAACTTGGCCTGCAAAAAGAAACTATGCTTTGGCAAGCCTGCAGGTTGCTATTTCAAGAGCAGGAGGGACAGTTTTTGGAATAAAGTTCACTGTGAAAATGAGTTATGGGTAACATTTTAATTGATTAGGTAAAGCAACCCAAAAGTACAAGCTGACAGTAAGATCACTGGGATCAGTCCCAGGCTTATCTCTATTACATGACAGCCCTTCTTTATACCTCCTTTCTTTAATTCCCTTATTTCCCTACTTTTACTGTTCTTTTTTTGTTAATTAGAAATCCTTCCTGGTTTGCATCAGTCTTCAGCTAATTTTTTAAGTGTTCCTCCTGAGTCTTCTATCTTTTTCTTATCCCTACCTCTATGATCCACTTTCTCTCTGGACATCAGTCTTCTGAAACCTTGCTAATATTCATTTCTGTATCTTCATAACTGTCCAACAAGCTCTTGTAATAATGCTCAGTGTTTTGGAACTTCCAAATCCCTTCAGGGGATTCAGGATCTCTGCTTTCCATACATTTCTTCAAGTTTTCTTCTAAGCCTCCAGCTTTGTACATGAGGAAGATCAACAACAGTATAATGTCATTTTATGTATAATGTCATTTTATTAGAAAAAACTCACTAAATGACTGCACACAGCAGATACCCTGAGCACGTGTGGAGTAGCTCTAACCAAGCAGAATTTCCTAGCAAATCTGCATCTCTGTGGAGATGTAGACTCCTTAGGCTATCAACTGCTTCAGCTATCTGCTCATGAACTTGTCACATCCTACCAGAGATGAGGGAGAACTCACCTCTCCTGACCTGCAGCTTCCAGAGCAGAAATAGCAAAAGGTCAACAGCTGAACACTTGTGACCCAGGACTCTGTCTACCACCTGTGTTACTTGTTTGATTGCTGAACAAAGCCCCCAGCAGCCATGTCAGCAGGTTTATGCCACACACTGGACACACTCTGCACCCCAGGTTGCCTTGTTCTTTCCTTCTTCAACCCTTGTAGCCCAGGCATCACCCTGCATCCAGCAGATGCCTTTGGGCCCTCTTCACCAAGGTAAATCACGTGCCAGCAATGCACCCTCCAGCACCTTAGAGCACCATGTCCAGCACCACCCCTCTGTGGATACAAGGCAGCCAGAGCTGCCCAAATTCCAGGGTGCATTTCTGCTCTTTTCTGTGCAGGACATAACCTGTACTGTGGTCACCAATTATTGTGGTGTTGTGAGGGTCCCCAGGATGAGGTGAGAGATGAGAATCGACTCCAAGTTCTCAGAAGGCTGATTTATTATATTATTATATTATAAGAAAATTATATACTAAAACTATACTAAAGAAAGAGAGAAAGGAGACATCAGAAGGCTAGAAAGGAATAACAAAAACTTGTGACAAACTCAGAAAGCCCAACACAGCTGGCTGTGATTGATCATTAATTAAAAACAGTTCACATGAAATCAATCAAAGATGCACCAGTTGATGAACCACCTCCAAACCACATTCCAAGCAATCTGATAATTATTGTTTACATTTATTTTCTCAGGCTTCTCAGGAGAAAAATCCTGGCAAAGGGATTTTTCATAAACTATGGTAGTGACACTGTACAATACAGCCTGGGCATACTTCCACAGTATCTGCAAACATGCAGAGCATCCAGCACTGCCACGGGCATGGTGATGAGTCCTTGGGCCCACCTTCCTCCTGGGAAGGGTGGACCACCAAGCACTCCTTTTTCCTCCCTCAATTCATGTTAATTGTTTTGCCTGGTCTCAGCCTGTTGTGGTTCATGGACCCAAATGCTTTCCTCCCTCCCCATCTCCATGCTGGGCTTCTCTAAATCCTGCTTGTAAGCATGGGACTGAGTTATGTGCTGCATCATGTGCACGAACCTGTTCACATGAATTGGCCTGGCACACAATGCTCCTAGAAGCTATTTAATGTTTCTTGACTGGATGTCTTGCTACTAGCATTCTGAACAGCTTTCAAGCCTTCTTCTATGTCCTCCCACTGAGAACTATTAATGTCCACCCATGACCTCTGCTTCTGGGCCCTTGCTTGCTGCTTCTCCTACCAGTCCCTCCAGCACAGAGGTTGCAGGCTGACACCCTCTCTAGCATCCCAAGTCTCTCTCTTTCCCTCCTTTTTGTAACATTTCCCCTTTTGGTTGCCAAATTGTCTCCTTATCCCCAGTGCCATTTCATCTACTGATTACTTAAAACTCACACATCACTTCTGTCACCATTTCCATATGAAAGTGTACAGTTTCTATGACAAAGCTGTCATGGCAACTTGAAATTTGTCAGATTTTCACATTACACATAACCTGCAAAACTGCATATTATTAAACATGTTCTGATGCTCCCAGTTACTTAAAAATTATTCCACTGCCAAATCCCCCTGCTCTATTCAGTCAACGTTCGTCATCTGGAAGAAAACTTCCACATCAAGTTGTTGTTGCTTCAGGGCATTGATGAAGGAGGGTGCTCTTCTGTCATGCTTGCAGCAGATTCGAAGTAGATCAAAGCCTCTAATACTTTTCTGGCTCAGCTGGTGGATGAACTTGAGAGCTGCAGTAGGATGGGCTACAAGGGAACACAATCACTTTTGCACACATCTTAAAAAACACCTTAAAAATGTCATACAATAGCTGTTGTCAACATTTTTGAAGGACATTCCTTGTTAACATTCACATTCTGTTCAGCTACAGTCAAATAAATGCATGCTGATGATGGATCTAGACACAAATCAGATAGTAACACCAACATGAACCTCAGGTGGGTACTAACAACCCTGCTTTCCCCTCCTTGGAGCACACAGAAGTGCTATGTCAGCCTGGCAGAGCCAGGCATTTCGTGCACATCTGTGTTGCTTTCGAGACATTTCATTCACTAATTTTATCTCCCATTTCATTTTACTTACAAGCACCTATTCTGAATTGGGCTCAACCTCCCATTAGTGGATTTTCCTTATTTATTAATAGGCAACGAGCCTTAGGTGTGGGGAGAACATTTTACTTCCTTTCTGATTTTAACTTCAAGTGTAAGCACATGCAAGTATTTTTCCATCTGTTACCTGATTTTCTTCTTCATAAGCTTCAGACATTACTAGAACTACTTCATCTTGAAAAAAATTCTTGCTGTAAGAAAGAATCCTGAGACTGCTGAGGCTTTTCCCTATGGAAAGATAAAAGGTTAAATCAGGTATAATGCATTGACTGACTTCCCCAATTTTTAACTGCCAAAAAAACCTTTTTATTGTATGAAACCTCTATTGATAAATTAATAGTACACGAATCAATTTTCAATAATTAAAAATTAAAAAATGCTTAATAAATAGCTTAATAAAGTGATACATCAGCTTGTTTTTCCTCCTCCATATGTAAGGTAACTTCTGCTTTATTCCTTTTCTTGATGAAAAATCACATTTGCTCTGCATTTTCTGGACAACTTTACCCATTATATTTTGTATTTGAACCTACTGGGACATTCTGGGACAAAATGCCCATGAGAAGGAAAAAATGTGTTGAAAATTTTGAAACTTGTTTCTAGATTTGGGTTGGGCAGTACAACATACATTGCTTTCCCTCAACCATTCAATCTCCACCAAGCTCGGCAGCATCCTTAGGTTCTTCTTTGGCATTATCAAGGAGACATTATTACAGTTTTCTCCTTCATTTCTCAGGAGCTGTCATTATTTTGGAGTATCTGCAGGATGTCCATTGTGTTGTGATACAAATCCATTCCTGTGTTAGTAGATTCTGAACGCAAGAGTGGCTGTGGATAGGTTATTTCCCAGACAGGATCATCTGACCTGAATCCTACCCCTCTAATGAAGTCAGAGTCAGTTTTTTTCTCTGCACTGTGTTTAAGCACTCCACAACAAACTCCTTGGCCTCATCCCAGTGACAGTACCCATGCCTCCCCTATTTAGTCACATTTGTTCCTCTTTGATTCTACCAAGTGAGCAGGAAAATGGTGATGGCAGTTCTGACTGACTACTGAAGGAGCTTGACAAACATCAGTTTCCTGGATGAATGCCTTTACTCTCTCGGACTTCTACTATGTAACAACTTCTATGAACTTTCCACCCTCCATATACTCCACAGCAGCCCCAAATTACCACCTCCTTCCTTGATAAGTCACAGTGTTTCTCAGCTTTGCCTGCCAGGATATCAGAAGCTGTATCATCTATCAGCTCTCATTTCTGTGATCTTTGGCTTGAGTTTCTGATTTTCACTTTTGTCTCTTTATGGTGAACATTTCACATCTTCTTTCAAGGCCTCCTTTGGCTCTGCTATAGCATCTGTCAAACCCTGAACAACTGAAGCTGCAGTCTTTTCTTGTCAATGTTCTGGTGTTAAAAAAAAAAAAAAATACAACCAAGAAAGCCCCAGACTGCCAACCCACACTCAAACTTACACAAGCACACACACATATGCAAAAGATGTAGGGATTTCCAAACCTCTTTCAAATCCTTCTGATTCATTAACATAAGAATTTTTCAGAAGGATTCAATGCCTGGTGCTGCCAAATACTTACCCATGCATCTTTCCAGAAGACCTAGTATCCCACATCAATGTCTCCAGTTCATATTTTTGAGATCAGTAAGAGGCCAGTCTGAAAACTGGATGCAAATAGCACTGTATGTGTCCCTCTGGGATCATCAGAGTCTTGACCTCCTTGTATGTTGCTAACTTTACAAACTCTTGCAAAATCCATTCCTCCATCATAGTCATGTCTAACCCTTTCAGCACCAGAGTAGGTCCCATTAACTTTGGTTAACATTCCAAAGAGTTAATTTGGAATGTTAACCAAAGAGCAAGAGTTAACTTGGAATGTTAACCAAAGAGCCTTTGCAATGCAAAGTTATCATAAGTTGAAAGGAGACTCTAGAGTCTCCTTTCAACTTATGATAACTTTGCATTGCAAAGGCTTTTCTAGCAAAAGACGTAGTTGGGTTTGGATTGGAAGGGATCATAAAGATTATCTAGCTCTAATTCCCCACCACAGGCAGGGACATCTTTCATTAGATGAGGTCACTCAAGGACCCATCCAGCCTGGAATTGTTCAAGGCCAGGGACTGGGTAACTACAACTTCCCTCTGTAACCTGTTCCAGTGCTTCACCACTCTCACAGAAAATAATTTCTTCCTTATGTCTCATCTAAAGCCATTCCCCTTTGTCCTGCCACTACAGGCCCTTGTAAAAAGTCTCTCTCCAGCTGTTTTTCAGCTCCCTTTAGGTACAGGAAGGCTGCTCCAAGGTCTCCTTGGAGCCTTCCCTTCTCCAGGCTGAACAACCCCAGCTCTGTCAGCCTGTGTTCAGAGGGAAGAGGTTACAGCCCTCTGAGAGTTTTGTGGCCCTACTTTGGATGTGCCCCAGCAGGTCCATGTTCTTCTCATGCTGGGGGTCCTAGAGCTGGATGCAGCATTCAGAGTGGGGTCTTACAAGACTAGAGGAGCAAAATCCCCTCCTTGGCCAAGCTGCTTTGGATGCAGCCCAGGACTCAGCTGGGTTTCTGGGCTGCAAGTTCCCATTGGGTCATGTCAAGCTTTTTGTCAACCAGCTCCCCCAACTCCTTCTCCCCAGGGCTGCTCTCAATCCATTTTCTGCCTGGCCTATTTGTGCTTGGGATTGCCCAAGCCAGGTGTGGGACCTAGAACTTGGCCCTGTAGTCCATGAAGTTCATACAGGTCCATCTCTCAGGTCCAGGTCCCTCTGGATGGCATTATTCCCTCCCTCCAGTGTGTCAACTACACCACACAGCTCAGTGTCATCAAACCTGCTGAGGGTGTGCTTGAGCCCACTGTACATGTCACTGACAAAGGTGTTATACAGTTCCAATATTTGGCCTCTGAGGAACACCACTCATCACTGCTCTCCACAAAATATTTCACTCTCCTGCCCAACCATGTCACCCATACTTTCCCTCTCTCAGGCTCCCTCTCCTCTTCCAAACCCAGCTTTAGAGTCTCCTTTCAACAGACCCCATTCTCCTTTCTTCTCTGAGATGTCCTCTAAGGTTTGCTTTCACCAGCTTTCCGCACAGATGTTTTTCTCTCTGTCAAAACCTTAAACCCACCTGCAAATCTCATCTTGTACTTAGTTCACTGAGCCCTTTCCTCACTCAGGCTCAGCTCTTTTCAAGCCTTTTAGTGCTGCAAGGCCAGCCAGGACATTCAGTAGATCATATTCAGAAGCATCCACTTCATCAGTCTCACAAAGATGTTGAGCATAGTTTCTCAAAGGCTGAGTCACTGTTCCACTGACACTATTTTATCCCTGCCCACTCTTGGACAGCTCATTTAACAAACAAGTGACCATTTTGCTCTTCCGAGACCAACAGAGAACTATAGAGCACAACCAACAGAAAAAGAAGGTATTCTGATGATAATATCACCTCAGTACAGCATTTTGCAACTCTTTTCCTTTTGATTTAGAAACCCTGCATGTTATAGCACTGAACGTTTCATGTGTTTTGTTGGTCTTGTTTCATCTCTAAGTCCCTTCTGCAAACTTTAACTTGGTGCTACAACAAACCACACTAAGAGGGATATTAAAAGTCAGTCCAACTTGAACTTACATATTGCTACAGCAATTACAAAGGAACTTGCACAAACTGAGCAAACAAACTCTGAATTTTATTGTAAGACAAAGATAACAAGCAAAATGGTGCCAGCAAGAGGAGGCAGTATGCCAGTTTAAGATATGAATGACATTTGGAGGATATGCCATCTATATTCAAAAGAAACTGGATTCACAAGTTCAAAAAAATCTGGTAAAAACAAACCTAATTCAGTGGATTAAACCAGACATTCCATTCTACTAGCATTCCTAGGTTGTTTCCGTCCAACAAAGAGGCTTAATCCAGTTGTGTTTGTTGAATGTGTTTCCATTTAACAAAAAGGTTTAATCCAGTTGTAAAATATACAGGTATTACCTGTTTGAAGTGTCAGAGCAGAATGTGGTGCTCACAGCACCTAACACTAGCAATTGCTATTCCAAACCCAGGGTGGTTCCTGAATTTGCATATAACTTGAAATAGGATCAATAATTTCAGACTTACACACTGCAGGGGAAGCATGCTGGACTGCAAGAAAAACTTTCTTTTCATGTGACAAGTGCAAAAATTGAGTTTGCCAATCCATGATGTTCTTGTTTCGCACGGAGCTTTGAGATGTCACCTTTACAGCCAGTCAGGGTCAAGATGAACCATGACTGTGTCTCTAAGGATGGAAGTTCAGTATGTAGGCTGCATTCCCACTAAGGTTGATACAGTAAAATCAAATTAAGTCAGCAGGCAGAAACATGGCTACCATACCTAAATTTTGACATTGCCTAAGGCTGAAATTGTACAGCTCAGGAGGTGAGGAGGTTTAAGTAACACCAGACACATCTCTTCTCCCAAGAAAAGCAAATTAGCACCATCCAGGTTTACCTAGCTTTGGAAGTGCTCTTCTTGATCATGATTTCTAGTGGCATGCTGGTGATATCAGTCACAAACCCCATGCTTCAAGGGGAGATTAGTTCCCCTCTGGTCTTTGCTGCTGAAGATTGCATCGTCCCTAAGGCACCATCAAGTTGCTTCTTGCTCTTCTAATCTCTCCCCAGCCACATGCTCTTCCAATTTCTCTGAAGCTCTGCTGATTCAGAGTAGCAATGCAGATGGAGGAATACTTCCCTGGGGAGAAGAATCTGCTCCTAGCTTGGAAACAGAGCTAATTTTCAGATGGCCTTTTTCCCACACAAAGAAGGAGCATCTATTCTGCCCCTTTCTCCCCCCTTGCTTCTGTATAAAAAAATAAGCATTCATAAATAAAGATAATTAGTATAATCCTTGTTCTGGCTGAACCTTCTTGTAAAACACAGTGAACTGCTGCACTCAGGGAGTGAAATCAATGGTAGATTTGTATTTCAAGTAATATTATAGATGTTAATTCTTCTTTTTTTTCCTTTGTTTTACAAATGTTACATTGACATTGAGGAAAATTTTAACATCTTTTTGGACTTCCATTTTCAGAAACAACTTTTTCACAGAAATCCACCTGAGTGCCACAGCTACATAGGAAGTTTATAGTATTTAGGTGATTCCTCAGTTTCCTATCTTTCTACCCCCATTCCTCAGGGAAACTGCGCTCATAAATGAACATCCTAAAGATCCTAATGTGAGCCCCCACACTGAGTCTTCAAAATTAGGGACTCCTCCCACACAAAATAACTATAGCTGAGACTTCTTTACTTAACCCAACACAAAGCCACAAGTATGAGGAACTACAGGTAAGCCAGCACCACTCCTGCATCTAACACATTACGAGCCACTTGGAAGGTATTGCACAGCTCCAGCCAGCCCCATCTACAGAGGAAATCTTCTCACAAGTCCCAGAGGATTTGCTTTCTGTCCTTCCCTTCAGTGCAGCTTTGGCACAAGAGATGCTCCTTCACTACACAAGTGTTCAGAGGAGAGCACCCAAACATGTTCTGGGCTCGACCTGACTGACTGAAGAGATGGCAAACCTTTCCTTCCTCTCCCAAGTTCTCTGCTGGCTGCTAGGACGGAAAGGAGTCTGTGGCAGCTGGCCCATGTTAGCCACAGGGGAGGGCACAGCTGGACACAACCCATGGGGTGATGTCAAGCAGTGACAGACCAGGAGGGAAGCACTTGGCAGATGGGGTTAAGAGAGGCAGACACCTGAATGAAAGAAATCAGCTTGATCTCTGAGAAACAGAAGGGCAGGAAAGTTGGAAATCCTTGATGCCAGAGTCACTTAACAGAACATAAACATATGGTTAAGAGGATATTTATCTTTAGTCATGAATGAATACATAGGTTGCTTATATATTTAAAGACATGTTCTGCCAGCTTCCAAAACAAGATAAATGTCACCCAGGCCAAGCAAAAGTGGAAAGCAGGGGGACTAAAGGCAGGAAACATATTTACATCCCTTTCCTCTGGCAAATTCTAGCTAGCATTTCTCTTGATTACCATTTGAACTGCAAAGAGGCTGTGAAGCCTTTTAGGAGCCCATGCCTTCCCCACATCCTGGCCACGGTCACTGCTTGGCTCCTCCTCTCCTCCATCAGGTGAGCAACAGGAAAGTTGTCATACTTCAAGAACAGCAACTCCTTCAGAAAAAGAATAATAACTGCAGTTTCCCAGACTACAAAATTAAACCCTTCACTTCATCTCTACATTTTCCCACTGCATAAACCTGGACCACAGCTTCAGTCAAAGCCAGACACATAAACACCTCACTGCCCAGCTCCACACTCCTCACCTGTCACAGCAATGGTCCCCAAACAGGTAATGAGTTACATAGACTCCATGATTCACAGAAGGCTGATCAATAATCTTTGTTAAGAAACCCATTGCTCTTTTATACCCTAGTTCACTACAGGTGGCCCTAATTGGTCCTCCAATCCAAACACCATCACCATTGGCTAAATAAGAAACCACCCTTTGGTAAGTGAATCTCCATAACACACTCCACATGTTCACAATGCAGCAAGTTAAGAATTGTTTCTCATTCTTTTCTCTGATCTTCTCACAGACTTTTCCAGCACAATACCTGGGAGAGCTGTCTGTGGCTCTCTGTGACCAGAGAGCTGCTGCCACACGCACCAGTGCCAGATTAATTGTCATGTCCTAGTTCTGGTTTCCATCAAGATGACTTCCCTGTGGGGCTGAAAGAAGCTTGAAGTAATTGTCAGTAGTAGTTAAGAGGGAATAGACCAAAATTATGTTTCATCTGTGATAGTGGCTTTCTTTCATACCATGCAGGATGCATTCATTTTCTCCAAGTAAGTATTTCCATGTGCTGGTTGTGTGGACATCTTGCACAGAACCTCTAAAAGCTCTACAACTTCTCTGGAAGCAGTGGAAATATCCCAAATAAACCAAGACTCCAGTATCTCACTCTGGGGTTAGGGACACAGGGGAAAACATGATGGGGTCAAAATTCAGAGTTTGGGCTCTCACTGAGGTGACTCTTCTGAAGAATTTTCCATCTCTTTGCATAGCTGGAAACCAACAAATTTCAGTTAGATACTAAACACATGACAGGCTACTATCATAGAATGGTTTGAGTTGTCAGGGAACCTAAAAGATTATCTAATTTTTATATATATTGATCAAGTTACAAATTAATAATATACTGATATAAAAAATTTGATATCAATATTGATATCTGAAAGTATCAGATATTGATATCTGAAAATTTGGATTTAATTAAGCAAGGCAAATAACTTCAATGTAAGTAGCAGGTTTTAAACCTGTTGAATATGTACTTTGTACCTACTTTTGAAACCAGAACTGAACTGCATCAGTGGAGAACCACTGACAAAAACACAAATAATTTTTGTGTAAAACTTACATTTCACTTTTATTGTCTGTTACTCTGGAAGACAGAATATGAGGAATGTTCATATACCTACAGTGTATGTGATAGCATTTTATTATTTTAGAATAAATGACATTTTGTATTTACTGAGCTATCAATATTTCACTTGTGATTTGCTTTGGATGGCACATGGGCTATTCTAATTTATAGGAGTTGTAACATAAAACTGTGTTTGTAAGTCCACACCTAAAGAACCAAGCAAGTATTTCTGCTTTTTAAACTTCTAGCCTGTTTGTTTGTTCTTGCTTAGTCATTGTTTGGAGAAAACTGTACTGAAATAAATACAGTAAAATGAAAAAAGCATTCTGTGAGAAGTTGGGGCTATAGAAATCTGTTTTACTAATTCAGAAAATTCTGGACCTAGTCATTTTGCCAAGAGCTTTCCACAGTTTCAGCAACTTTATCTTAAACTTAGGTGGAAAATATGCATTGCTTTTTTTTTTTGTTGATTTTATCACATCATTTTATTTTACTTACATAAACTATAGGCATTGCATTCTAATTTCAAATGCAATTTTATCCAAATTTAAATTCTACATATTTCTTATGTTTGGGGGTTTTTTTCAATTTAAAATCTGATTTTAGTACTATTGTATTATAGTATTTTTGTTTACCACCCCTGAAACTCATACAATGAGGTGGCTTGAAAAATTGACATCTCACATGGTGTTTCTAAATCCCAGAACTGCACTTTTCAATTTCCAAATAGAGGGTTTTTTCTATTTTCTGTTTCATTTAATAAGAATATTTCCTGACAGTCATATAGTCTACATTGAAAGGCAAAAATCCTGTCCTGTGAGATGTTTGTTCTGCCTGACTTAGAGTGACCTGAGAAAAAGAAGAAAAAACCCAGATCTGTTGTAAATGAGGCAAAGAGTTACTTTGCAGTTTAGAGATCTCGATCGCTATTCAAATTCACTTTTCAAGTCTGCAAAAATTGGTCAGAAATTCTGCTTTCTCCCAGTCTGGAAAAAAATCCATTCTGGCGCCACGAAATGGAATTATGCTCTTGCCAGCTCTGCCCCAGACAGGCTCAGGTTGGCCTTTATTCGCTGTATGTTTGTTCTGTGGCAGCCAGACAAATGACATGGTTCCACTGCTGCACCCACACGCTACCACTGAACACTTCCCTTGAATAAATCCCACTCCTTGATGCTGCTGGGACCAATTTGGTTGCACCTCCAATCAACAGATGTCCTTCCAGCTTTGTTTTTCTTTTTAGCTGTGACAGGTTAATGGCACAGCTTCTCCAAGAGGGTCTTAGAAGGAGCTCAGATAGACAAGTACCAACTCAAGAGGGCCTCTGTTATTTTGCATTTTGAAGACAGTGGGTGAGATGTAGAACATTTTGATGTTGTTACGCTTTGTATTCTTCTTGCACAGTTAAGGATTCCTATGTGAGGCTTTCACTATGTGAAAACTGTTTTCTTTAGTCTGAATAAACTGAACAGTCAAAAACAAAATAGCTGCAAGACATCATTTAAAACAAATCTGTTCCCTGACATGAATAGCCAAAATCAGACAGGCAGATTAAACTGTGATTATTTAATGCATTAAGAATCAGTGGGATATGTTCACAGGACTGAATCTGAGCTGTTGATATATCTTAGTTTGTGTCCTGAATTTCCAAGAGATCAGAGCTGCATTAATAGCAAGATATTACACTGCCAGTAATAGCTACCTGACTGTGATTTACTGCAGTTTTCTGCCTAATAAACAAGCCTGAACATACGCAGGGACCAGAGCATTGCAAGTGACATCTTCTTATAAGCTTATGCAAACCAAATATGAATGTAGAAAAAAATCCTTTCAGCTGCATTTGCAGAGGGTAGATGAATCTTGTAGAGTACCTTACTGAGGTGACTAAGAGTAGAGGTAAAAATTCCCCTACCCTTTCTTTATTGGAATTATTTAGTTTTTTATTTTTTTATCCTTTTCCTATACATCTGTATTGTAGCAACTCATCACTCTCCAGAATCTTTGTACTGGGGCTGGCAACTTGAATCTGTACAAAACACTCGTGAAGAGAGAGAGGTCTACATACAATGAAGTAAGAAAATAGTGAGGTTCTCATTCACTACTTTGTCATATTTGTGATGCTACAAATCAAATTCCAATGCTTCCCCAAGGGGGCTGGTAGATTGTTGGACTTTCCTGAGGCAGTAGCACGGCTGTCCTGTCCCATGCAGCCAGTCATGGCATTGCTGCTTCCTTCAGAAGGTGACTTCAGCACAGCTATGAGAAAGAGAAGGTACAAACCCTATTGTTCAAAGGGTGATAAGAAGTGAAGCTGACTGTGAAAGGCCCAATCCTATACTGTGTCCAGAGCTTCACCCCGTGTGGAAATTCCTAAGTTCTCCACTCCAGGATTTCCAAAGCCACAGGACTAGCCCTTACTGCTGTAGACCACACAATAAGAACTTAGCGGCAGAAAAAGAGAGCACAGTGTCCAGGTGAAACCCTGCTCCTGGGTGGGTTTCCTCCATCACTCTCCTTGCTCTCACAGCGAGGCACAGCTCCCACATAGAGCACCAAAAGGCAGGCATGGTGCTGGACCTTACTTTGAGCTGCTCTCCCATCTCATCTCCTTTCCAAAACCCAGATGATTCTGTGGGCTGGCAAGGAGGAGCCTCTTGAAATAGATGCTAAAAGGAATGTGACTCTTTGCTACAATTCAAAAGAAAGCAAGGTATGTTTGAGGAAGGTGAGTACAAGGTAAGAGACAAAGGGAGCCTTCCTCTACCAAGTTTCCCTTTGTGACTGGTGTCAACCACCTTCATGGACACTTGGCCCCTTTGAAACCCCTTCTGGTGGGACATCAAAGGGAAGATCAGGAGCTTGCAATGTGAGGCTGCACAGCTGAGTCCACCTTTCTACCTTGTTGAGGGGGTGCTGGTGAAGTGGTGACTGAGACTGACTGCTCAGCCTTCTCTCTCCTCCCTCCACAATAGGCTCCATCCCTCCTACTGTTGGCCAGATTTTGGGTGGAGAATTACTGCTGCCTGTTCCTTTCTTTACTGCCCTCTGTTGATCCTCTTGCTAATCACCTCAGGAACACCTTCAATACTGGAAAAGGGTAAATACTGGAGACAGCAATGGCAGCAGCACAGCACAAAACGGAGGAACCTCAACAGGTAGAGCAGTAGAAGATGAAAGTACCACGGTTGCATAAAGGCAGCTTGGCAGGGACAAGCAGTGGGTGCTTGGTGGTGCTGCCCAAATAAATGTGTGCTAAGTTGCACCGTAAAATACCACAGCCACACTCTGCCATGCACAGGGCTGAATTTCTGAGAGCATTGAATTTCTGAGAGCATCCTGCAAAAGATTTCGAAGCAACAAAAATAAGGCATAGAATGGGAAAAAAAAAAAAAAAGGCTGAGTCCACTGCTTGAGCTATACAAAGCCCATTATTTTCACTCTGATGGGTGAAATCAAGGACATTCCAAAATGATTCATGAGCATGTAACCTGGCTACAGCTGACAATGACTGTGCCTTGGCAGGCTGGGATGACAGACTGAAAGATGAGCTCCTAATAAAATCAAGCTCAAAAGCAAATGTAGAGAAAGCTCTAATGGCTGATAATTTAATACAGAGAAACAAGATATAAACAGCACACAGGAGTGCTCTGGTGTGCAGTTATGACCTACATGGTCATGTAATAAAACAGGTATCTGTAATAAAGCAGATATGAGCAACAGTCTCACGAGCCCAGAGAGGTGAGGGTACAACAGCAGGATGTGCTATTACAAGAGAAGCAAACATTAGAACACAGCAGGTTTGCAGCAGAGGTGGATTGCACTGTGCAAAGCAAAAAGCATGCCTGGTGAGAGGCAAGGAGTGCACAAAGACCCACAGCTAAACCCATCCTGCCTGAGTTCAATGCAGCTGGACTAGCAGGCAAGATCAAGACATACAGGTAGAAACAGGAACACAGATAGTTTAGATTTTACCATAGGTCAAAATAAGATAAAGATGATGGTAAGTCGTTTGTAACACTCCATCTTAACAGTTCTGAAAGAAATTTCTATAACATTTGAAGTCTGGAGACAAATAGGTTCCAGTATGGTAAAAGAAAAGGTCTAAACATGAACACTGCCTATGTGAACAAAATTAGTAATTGAAACAGTCCCCATATGCAAAAATGCAGTATTAATGACAGGATAATGTCAGCATCCAGGGCTTTTCTACAATAAATGTGTATTTTGTTTCAGTACGAGAAAGAAAGAGCTTGAAACTGCTGAACTCAATTACAAATCCACCAGTGGTGGAATTCATAAAATGAAAACTCACATCAGAGGGAACTGAGAGAAGGGATACTGATTAATTTAAAAACTCACCAAGTCTTTGCAAGTACTGCTTATAATAAGGGCCAGAATAAAGGAGAGATGACAACTTACAAGGGAATTGCATAGTTTATAAAAGGTGGAGGAGCTCTTGATGTAGGTGAGAGGAAGAGAGAGACAACAGATATAAACAGCCCCTTGAAGTGTCACAGAGGAGGAGGATATTGCTGCCTACTCAGACTGGGACACAGCGATAAATCCTGGCATCAAATAAAAAACCCAAATGCTGCCAGAGCACTGCTTCCCAAATTATTGGAAGAGACTATTTTAATTAGACTTATATTTGAATTGCAGACAACATTTGAATTATGTAAGAAAAAAGAAGAGCTAATGATTCACTCACAGCTTTCTACTAATACAGAGCCTTATCCTATCTGTTTCTGGGGTGTTTTAGAACTTCCAAAAGACAGAATATTCACAAAGGGACATTATTTCAGCCAATATTATTGGTATTGTTATTATTAACATTATTGTTGTTGTTGTTACTGTTGTTATTATTATTGTTAATCTGTCAAGCTCGTCTTGACTTTCTGCTAATGATTAACTTAGCATTTAAAAATTATTTTGACTTATTTGTTACTCAAATAACACCCATGCACAGAACATCAGAAAGCCCTTATTCATTAATTATTAATTCACTGTCTTGAGGCAATCTAGCTGTTTTAGAGACATGTGACTGGATTCTTTGTAGGCTGACTTTTATCAAGGAAAAGGGATGACTCACTGGAGGTCAGGCAGGATGGCACAATACACCAGGTGTGTTAAATAGGAACTCCAGAAGGCAGGTTGTAACAGCAGCAGCAGCTAAATCAGAAAGTCAACTCACACACAACATGATCTAAGATTCCCTGAGTAAGAAGTTTTAGAGAAGTTTTTTGAAGTAGTAACCTAGATGAAGTGATTTTTATTAGATCAGGACACATTTATTTTTATAAGTTCAATCATGCATTTCTGCAGGCTACTATTCAGAGCTTCTGATGATGTCATTTTATTTAACTTATTAGTTTGAAACTTCTCTGCTTATTGACCTGCATGGAGCTGGGCTCCAGTAAGATGTGTTTATTGCCAAGATGGGGAAAACAAGAACTAAACCTGGGGCTTGCAACTGGTAACACCACAATGGTCCCTGCAGCTTTGCTGCCATCACAATGCAGCAGCTTTGTCACTTATGTCATGTTGAAGGGTGGGAGAAAAGCTGTCTGTTTTAATCAGGTCAGTCAGCAAGAAAACAAGAAAGCACAGGTTGGGAGCTGTATTTCAGTTCCCTTTGCAGCCCCAAAGTGTTAAACTGGAGGAAGTTACTATTGAGGCTGCCAAGGCCAGGAGCCAAAGGGGCACTTCAGGCCGAGCTGTGGGTGTTTCCCTGGCCTGATGAGTTAGCCCAGGGCTCCACGTGGGCCACCCAGCTCTGCTGAGAAGTTCTGCACATCTGGTCAGATGAAATTACATTGCAAGCCAGCCCTTGTGGTAGCAGAGATAGCTCAGCCAGAGTTGGCTTCACTGTTTTGTATTGAACCAAACTGTACTGCATGGACATCTTCTGTCTTCCCATCTCAGCGCTTGGTTCTTCTGGATTAGGGATGAAGTCTGCTACTGATAATACCTCTGCTACATCCCTTCTTTAAACAAAAATTCTCATGGGTTTCCCAACAGAGTCCTGTAACCTTATTTAATTCAGCCTCTACAAACAGCAGCTTACAGCACTTAAAGCTAACCAAATATCTCTCTATCTCTGTCAAAAGCTGGAGTTATTATTTTACTGGAGATCCTTATCTTCCTGGTGTTGTGTTTTATTACTGTTCACAGAGCACATCACATGCCTCAGGGAGCAGTAAGTGCTACTGCATGAATTACATCAGCACAGAGGGCTGCCACTTTCCTTTGGTGCACCACTCACCAGCAAACTGTGGGGATGTGCAAGGCCCTGGATCATACTGCCCACCTGCAGGAATCCAGCATCTTGAATGACAGCTGAAAACAGATGTACAGTTCTGTCTTTACCACCGTGACCCCTCTGCAAACTGCTGGAGGAGCTGCAATCCCAACTCAGCCCTGCAGTTTTACTCAGATGCCATTCTGAACATACTATTCATTTTTAAAAGCTGGTTTTGATGCAATAGGACCATTTGAAGAGCAGCCCCAGTTTGCACAGCTGCCAGCCCTTGCCTTCCCCCTTCCTTGTCTCTCTGATCTGCGCAGGGGAAGGTTCCAATGACGTCCTCATAAATAATCCCAGCTCAAGCAGCTCCTGTGGGGTCCCCTGGTACTCTTTGCCCTCCCCCTGATCCCACCTCCCATGTTCCTGTACTGTTCCTGATAACCCTACGTAATCACAAAGGTAAGTTAGACCCTGTTCCCAGGACCCACAGAACAAGCTCTCAGGTTGATTCCAGAATGATACTCATCTCTCCATCTCAGCCAGAATTTCTTTCACAGCTTTCCAGCTCCTCATACCAATATCTAGTTTCTTTGCTTTTTGGAAATTTTCCACTCCCATGACCTCTAGCCTTCTGAGAAGGGATTTGGATCAAACCACTTTTTCCATGTTTCAGCTAGCTTGCTGCAGTTAGTGATTCCATACCTCTCATCTGCCAGAGTCAATCTCCAGCCTCTGTCAGGAAATAAACATCTCTCCTCCATGTGGGAGCATTGTGCATCATAGCAATTTCCAGGAAAACTCACAGCATCAGGTAGTTAACAAGGTTCCTGCAAAGGAATTCCTAGAGTGTTC
This sequence comes from Serinus canaria, assembly GCF_022539315.1. NCBI lineage: Eukaryota > Metazoa > Chordata > Aves > Passeriformes > Fringillidae > Serinus > Serinus canaria. Next base: position 53,187,518 of record NC_066315.1, on the reverse strand, counting down.
CACAGGAGTAGGGTGATTTCCAGCAGAATGAGTAGAAAATCAGCTATACCTAAAGAATGGAATATAATTACTGCTCATGTCACATCTTATCCGGGCCTTCCATACCTCTGTATCTATAAAACCGCCTGAGTTCAGGAATTTTGTGGGAAAGCTCATGAGGTGAGGTAAGGTCACAAATCCTACCACACCTGTATTCAGAACTTTGAAACAGGAGTGGGAGGCAGCTGAGGTCTTTAGGATATCATCACAGGCTGTAGACCCTGGCAGGATTTCACAGGCTTTGGGGAGTGAAAAGGGAAAAAAGCCAGTTGCAACTGAATCACCTTCAGCACAGGCAATGGGAACTGCTAACAAAGGACAAAGGGAACAAAAAAGAATGATTACGAGCTCCACTATTTTATTGGTGAGTTTAACATCTCACAATATTGTTAAACAATACATACATTTGGAAGTAGACATCCAGTAGCTCCCATATACGAATGACCACAGTACCTTGGCAAATTCACAGGGCAGAAGGAAAAGCCATTTAAATGATGCAGGCTCCCAGGAGCAGGACAGACAGTAGTAGGTAAGCAGGTCAGTTGGAAGGAATGGGAGGGGAATGAAGGAGAGTGTGGGATATCCAAGCTCTAGGCATCTGCCTTCCCTAGCTGAAATTAACCAGCTGATTTTCCCAGGTGCTCTCTACAGAAGCAAGCTTCTCCAGAGGACAATTCACTGCACAGGATTATACTGCTGCTCTACACAGCTCCCATGAATTTGTTTCCTAGGGAAATACTGCTCTCACCAGCAATTGCAGAGGATGCTCAGGGAGATGCGCTGACTAATTCTGATGCCTAGAGATGTGTGAATCTCCTTTCCCTTTTCCCTCTCTCCCCAACTACCCATTATGAGTTAGCATGTAAACAAGTGGCATTCACCCCATATTCACAGATCACGAGTTCATCAAGGAACAGCAACTTTCACTGGCTGTCACACCTAGCAGACACACACAGAAGATTCTAATTCATTCTAATCCCAGATGGCCTGTTTGTGTTTTGCCAAAAATCCACTTTTCTTGCTCATAGAACATCAGATCTGCCCAAGCCATATCCAACATAGTAGCACCCCGTAAGTGCTCAGTAAGGTATCCACTTGGGTGGACAAGCACAGGATCTGACTGCAGAAATCTGCTGCCAACTCACATGGCTCTCAATTCACTGAAGGCAACACGAGAATTTTCACTGATTTTAACAGATAGGGTAGATTTAAACAAATGTCACATGCAGAATTCATTCACACATCAAGCTCCGGTCATTGCTAAAATCTGACTGATTTGGGAGAAAATTGTACAGATTTTTCTTTCTTGTTTCCAGCAGACTGAATTGTATCCAACTCCTGAATGAACATTTACCCAAAAGAAGACTTTTAATTGTCAATATTGACTGGCTGCAATTATGTATACATTCACAACATATATGCTCCCTTATTAAAAAATTGCCCAAATGATAAAAGAGAAAAAAACCACTATTTTGGTTTGAAAGAACAATTGCACAGACTGAAGCTGGCCTCTATATTAATACAGCACCAGCAGATGCTGTAATTAGAAAGTAAAAGGCAACCAGAGGAATTGTTAATAGCATTGTGCAGTGCTTAGGCTTCTAAAACTAAAATGCTTCTTTAGGGAAGTGATAATGTTTTCATACATGATCTTGTGACTGCAGTAAAAATGCTAAAGACCCATTCCCACAGGTGTCATATGCTATAACCTGGGCTGGTTTTGGCTGGGGTAGAGCTAATTTGATTCAGAGCAGCTATTATGGGGCTGTGTTTTGGATTTTGCTGGAAAGTGTTGATAACACAGGGATGTTTTAGTTATTGCTAAGCTGTGTTGGCACAGCCTCAAGGCCTTTCCTGCTTCTCACCCCATCCTACCAGCAAATAGGCTGGGGGTGCACAAGAATTTTGGAGTGGACACAGCCAGGACAGCTGACCATAAAGCAATATTTCATACCATATGGCATATAAAGCTGGGGAAGGAGAATGAAAGGGGGACATTCAGAGGGATGGTGCTTGTTTTCCCAAGTAGCTGTGGTGTCTGATGGAGCTCTGATTTCCTGGGAGTGGCTGAACACCTTCCTGGCCATCGGAAGCACTGAAAGAATTCCCTCTTTTGCTCTGCTTGCATGTGAAGCTTTTGCTTTATCTGCTAAACTGCCTTTATCCCAACCCAACTTTTTTCCCCCTCACTATTACCTTTCTGATTCTCTCCCCCATCCTACTGAGGTACAATAAGCAAGCAGCTGCCTGGCGCTTAGTTGCCAGCTGGGGTTGAACCATGACATAAACACATGGATATATTTGCAAATTGCTGTTTTCTGCAATTCAATTCTAAATTTATCACTATTCCTGAAGAATTTCTCTGTTTCCAGGAGTGCATTAGTGATCTTCTTTTCTTAAATGCAAGATATTTGTTATTTTTTGCTATGATCCACTCCCACGCTGAATTAGAACACAAATGAAAGAGAGTAATATGCTGCTTCCAATATAAAACCAAAAATATTTAGGTTCAGTAGAAAGCAAGCAGGCAATGCATTAGTTCAATGCATGCTTCTCATGCTGGGAAAAGATTTCTACATTGGCACAGGGCACCAGAGAAACTGAATGAAATCAACACCCCTCTATCAAGAGACAAGATTCTTCTTCTATTCTGGTTTGATACCAATACAGAATTAATTTGACCATAGTTGACCTCTAGTGTGAAAACCAGCCACCCCCAAAAAACCCAAAAACCACCCCCCCTCCCAATACCTAACAGGCAAGACTACTAATTAGAACAAGCACACGGAACTATTCAGGGCAATTGGAAGAAAAGGTCAAGACTGTGGTGGCACAAGTTCTGTATTTCAAGTAAAGAGGTGGAAAACTGAACTGGAACTTCATTCTCAAAAATAGTTCATGAATACTATTGAGACATTTCATTTCCAGACATATCTGGAATGGGGGGACGGACTCTGGGAGAGAGAATTATATATAGTATTTACAGTCCTGCAGGATCTACTGTCAGGCATATTTCCAGCTGAATCACAGGAAAGCTTGCTGTTGCTAAGTTCCTAACTACCTGAAAGGACAGGGATGCATCAGAGCAGGGGAATTGCTTTAGTCTGGTGAAAACCTGAAGGCACAGGGTATAGCCCAGACTCTCCCAGAACACCTGGAGAGCCCAGGAATCACAAACAGTCAAAAATAAGGTAATGAAACAGAAATAGCAACTGCTTGATGACAACAGTGAGTTCTAGCCCTACAGCTTTTCTGTCTGCTGTGTTCTTCCTTCCCTAAGAGCAGTCTCAGGAATAGATTTTCTCTGGCTCTTCACAGTACTGCTGGATCACCTCGGCAAGGTCAAGACACCGCAAAATTCGCCATTTCTCAGCAGCCAGCTCCTCCTTGGAGACCTGGCCCAGCAGTTTCTTGGCAAAGAAGTTCTGATCCTGCATGAAAAGGCCCACAGAAGATCTTGGGGCTTCAGGGAAGTTCTCCAGGCAACCACTTGTGAAACAGAAGTTGATTTTCTTTTCACGTCTCATCCCTGGTCCTCTTTCTTCAATCCAAGTCAATGGTCTAGTGGGAAGGAGCAGAAAGTATTAATTAAGAAATTGAATCAACAGTTCTAATTTGTTTGGATTATCTTCTCAGTATTTGCAGAAAATGCTCTAATAAATGCACCATTTTTGAATATCAATTATTGCATATTTAGGCAGTGTATCCTGACCAACATGCCTTGTGGTTATAGAGCTCAACAGCAGGTAATAGTCTTAACTCTGCCACTGTTTCATGCCATGACTCTCAGCACACTATCTAAGCTCTGTCTAGCTTTGTTTTCCCTATGCACAAAGTGAAGCAAGCAACATCAAGCCACGTCGTAAGGAAGAGGGAAGTTTGTGGGCTGTTTGTCTGTGGACTTGGATGAAAAGTGCAGTTAAATGTCCAAATATTTTGTACATAATTCAGTCGCAGCTAAACTCAAAAGGCTCTCAATGTCTAGTTATTCCTCCAGCAAGAATAGATTTAAGTCACACGGGTACATAATGATGACCCAGGTGCTACTATGCGAGCTGAACCCCAGTGAACAAATTCACTGACACAGACACTTGTCCATTCTCTCTGAACTTTTAAAATGTTTCATTCTCATCACTGGCAGCATTGTGCTGATCCTAAAAATTATACCTACACAGACTCTCAAGCAGGCCTTTCTTAATCAGAGCAGAGTCCTGTCTTACGCCAATGTGACAGCACAGTCTCCAAACCCAGCCTGGGGGTATTGGCTGTTGACTTGCATGGCTCACACCATCCTTCTCAACTTCCCATCGTGGCTGAGGGGAAAGGAGGCATGGGACATTCTGTGCCACTTCAGGGGTCTTAACAGACTCCTTGACCCAACACTGCAATGCCTTTGAGGAATGCCCCTCAACATCAGCCACAGTAACAATGCTCCCTTCCTGGTCTTTTGCCAACTGCCTGAACCGTACCATTGCCTTTCTGCAGCTCATTCATCAGCACTCACTACTGCCTGTGTTTAGAGGATGCACATTATTTCTCTTACTTGGTTATTGATGGCCCTTCCACAGTCCTTTATGGCCTACTTTAGTCTGCCACCCACAAATTATGAAGGCATCAATAGCCTGAAAGAACAAATTCTGTCTCCAAGTACTGCCCATTAAATCTTCAGTATCATTAGATCTGGAAAGAAAGTCCTTGTCAATCTGCCCTGAACACATCCTGCAGAGTGCTCAGCTTAATGTTTCTCCACCTCTCATCTTTTATGATCTTGGATTCAGTTTCTATATTTACATCATTGTATCAATTATCCTTTGCTCACCTGTACTTCCACACCTCCACCACTTCCCCTACAAATTAAGTGTGGCCAGATGAACCTGACTGAACAGAATGAAACAACTGGAGGGGGAAGAAATACCCAAATCACAGCCTGCAAAAATGCACACACACAAAAAAATTTCATAAGACTAATAAATGCAAAGGCACCATGTGTTTTAGGAAGTCCCAGGACTACACGTCACTGCAAGCCAGAAAGGTGTTCAGGGGGCATATTGCTCAGTGTTTTCCGCGTTCACATCCTACTTCCCTGAGGTAAAGGCTGTTGATCTGGGTCGGAGGCAGGCTGCTGAGCAAGCTGGGCTTTGCTCTGACTTGACGGTTTTATATTCCTATGACAGTAAAGAGTCACAGAGGGTTCAGGCCACTGCTACTCAAAGCTGCTTTATCTCAAGTGGGTAGGCATGAAGAAACCGCTGGGCAGGCACAGGCAAAGATTTCCATCATGTAATAGCAAGGAGCTCTTGATCCAAAACAGGCCCTGTCAGTGCAGGATCACCTCCCTGGGGTGATCTAGAGCAGATGCACACCAGTGATCAGGCTCAAGTGTATGCCTTCTGATGTAGCTTGGGAAGCCACTGAACCAGAAGCACAAACATGCAGAGCGGGCAGAATTTATTCAAAGTGATTAGAATGACTGATTTAGATCAGTGAGGAGGAAAATGTTGGATTTACTAACAGATTTATCTTCTTCTGCAATTGGATTTTTAATCATATTCCCAAAGAGAGGTTGATTCTACTTGATTGGTAAGCAAAATGTACTCCTTTTTAATTAACAACAACTTCTACTCTGAAATAAGCCTGCTGTTTTGCTATAAAGATAAGTATGTTGCAAGCCCACACATTATATAAGCAATTTTGTAGCTTAAGAAACAGATTTGTATTTTATGTCAGAAAATTGTGAAGGACTGTAGCTTTTTCCACAGGCAATTTACCAACTTTAATTAAATATTTGCATCAAAGTATTATCTAGCTACAGATACATTTCGTTATTTAAAAGTGTTAGCAGAGTTACATGCAACAAATCCAACATTTTTGACATCCAAATAAAGCCGGGTCACATATGTTGGGTAGTTAAAGAAAATTTAATCAAGCACTAACAAACCACCTTTATACTGACTGCAAAGCAAATGGTCTGCAGTGAAGAAAACACCCTGACCTTCTATGGCAATTTTGTCTTTCCAAATTGTAAACTGATAGCATTTTCTCAGCTACACTGAAAAAGACCTTTTGTTTTTCTAATTCCCTTTTTCCTCAAATAATGAGCGTACCTCGCTGGACTGCAATAGCTCAACAAACCAATATGAAGCAAACACTCTGTGTACGGCCAGAAGAATTAGGCTGGTTTCATGCTTGAAAGAATTCTGGGTCCACTCAGCTTAAAATTTTATGCAGCGACTTCTGCAGAAAGCATCTATTGCATCATCATCTATGAATGTTCAATTTGAAGATATTAGACTCTGAAAGCTTAGCTCTCCCCAAAAACATAACTTCAAATGTTTCTTGTCAGTATATGTTTGGGAATGCCTTCAACTTCTTTTAAACATTCTCCTTTTAAATCTTTGAAAATGCCAGTATTTTTAATTTATCATTAAATCAATGAGAGGCTCCCTTAGCTTGGATGAGAACTAGACAATTGGACCCTATCCCTAGTTAACATCAAAAGAAATGCTGCCCAAATCATTATCTCTCCAGCTTGCACTAAAAATTGATTTCTGACATTTACTGAATCCAAGCTCTGTAATCCTGGGACAGGAACTGCAGTCCCAAACCAAATGCGCTGTCAGTAGAGGTTTGGCTCTTCCTGGATTGCAAAATGTTGTATCACAGAGAGGCTGTCAGCTCAGCTGTCTTGGACACACAACAGAGGCAGAGGTCATCTCTCAAAGAGCTGGGTGCCAGCATTAACATACACCTCCAAAATCCACCCAGAGCCAGAAGAGCAGGGAGGGTGGGCTGTGCAGTGGAGACAGACTATATACCCTTTACACAAATCCCTGCTTAACAAGCAGAACACAGACTCCTGCATTCTGCACCTGCTGTATTTTCCAAGGCAGAAAATAGGATGAATTAACCTGATTTCTCAAGGTTACTGTATTCATGTCTTTCAAAAAAGGATGGGGTAGCTCTCATGAAAGGTACAAACCTTTACCATCCTTCAGCAAAATAAAGGTTGGGAAAATTAGATCTGTAAACCACCACCATTACTGCTGGGCCATAACTTCACTTGACAGAGAGTGGGCCAAATTCTCTACTGCAGTAACTCCCCTGACGTCAGCAAGGGAAGGTCAGCAGGAAATACGGCCCCAGCACCGAACACAATACAGGAACGCTATGTAATTTTCCACCCACCCTAAATTATCCCAGAGGCATAAAACTGACTGTCCCCAAAGTTATTAAAACACTTATGGTGAGAAAACATGGATCCATACAAATAGTAGTGGCCAAGAGAAGCAAATATTGGTTAGTGCTGAGGAACAGGGGAAAAAAAGTAATCCAGAACCAGTTCTGTATCCAGCAAATATCATACATAGCAGCTAAGGACTACCCAGGAGACAGGGCAGCCAGGGAAATATTTAAACCACCCGCTAGTTCCATCTGCTGGAATTAGTTCAAAATCTCACCCTATCTAGATCTTCACAGCTACTCATGTTACTAGCAAATTGCTAAGAGGGTAAACAGAGCTTGTATACAGAGTTCTGTCCTCTCACAACTGCATTTCAAAAGGAATTGGAAATGCTGTTTTATTTAAAGAGAGAGGAAGATTGCTAAGACAAGATGATAATCCCATGATAAACTGCAATGGGGTTTGTACAGTGGCTGATGAAATGCTTAATCAGACCTGTGGTGAAGTTATAAGTTTAAAGGAGCCCTGATTATTCACTCCCCAAATAGCTACTCCTTCAGGTTACTACTTTAACACATTTATCTAAAATGCTGGGTTAGGTTTGGGCTTTTTAAGAGGTCTATCAGCATATCTGCAATCAAAAAAAAAAAAAAAGAACAAGGAGTTCCATCGCCATTGGGTAATTTCTCTCTACCTTTTCATATCAGATAATTCTCAAATTGTATCTGGTCACTTTGAACTGATGTTGTAAGTAACTTCAACTTATTTGAAAGGACATGAACTTTGCACAGATGGCCCAGATTGACCAAACCTGAGAGTTTCCATAACTCTCTGGACCAAGCTGAGTAGTCAAGTGACAGAATGGAATACTGGGGACTTACTTCATAGTTATAATATACCACTTTTTAGCAAGGCTATTAAAAACATCCTAGTTAATAGGAAGAATACTGTCACCACATAATAAAAGAGAGATCAAACTCAATATTATAAAATACATCTTTAAAAGACATGTACACTTTCATGCCAGCCTCCACCCATTCTGTTTCCACAAGAGGAGAGGAGAATCCAGAACTCATGCAGGCAGAAGTCCTGCAGATCATGAGGAGCCTGGCTCACATGCTGCCATAGACATTACTCACTTCTTGTTTGCTGTCTGAAAGTGAACAGTCATTCTGGAATAATTCTTATCCTTCTGCTTCTCTCTGGTGGCAGAGGTAACAGTGAGGTCTCCAAAGAGGTCAATTAGCCACGTCAGACGGGCAATTCCACTGAAAGCTGGGAATCCTGATTTGTTTTCATCAAGGACACTACCTGGTGGAATAGAAACTCTTGAGGAACAGGAAGTAGAATAATGCCTTCTGCATAGGAAAAGATGACGAAACTGCAGCGTTGCAGGCTTAAAGATCAGGGTGTAGAAAGGTCAGTGGGTGGACTGAGTAGGAAAGTTAATAAACACATTTAATGTCAAAATGGATCAGTTGACAAGCTGTGGCAGAGAGGGCTGCACAAAGTACATATACAACAAACCCTTCAGGACATACTGAGGACAGAAAGGTGTATGTGGATTCAACAAGGGAATTATCCAGAACCAGTACCTGTGTCTCTAGTCAGTTTATAGACACTCTTGTGTGAAAGGACTGAATGAAGCCTGGAAGCACTGGCATTCCTGGGGAGTAAATCCAGATGGACTTTTGATTTCTTCAGAGGTACTGACCTGTGAAATGCAAGGTTCCCTTCACCAGGTCTTTCCCAGCCACTTCTTTTTTCAGCTGCTTGTACTCTTCAGTAAGAAGTTCAATGTGCTCCACATGGAGTACTTTACCTGCCATTAAAATAAAACAAAACAAAATCACAAAAAAAAAAAATCAGGACAGATTAAATAAAAGTTTTCTGTATGAATCAAAGTCATGTCTAAACAGTACAGGCTTCACTAGCCACCAGTGGGAACTTACACAGAAATATTCTTGCATGGCTCACAAAGTGATGTCAGGAAGAAAATCAAACGTGGATACATGGGCCCTGAGCTGAAGCATCAATTTGGATTTCGGGAGGCAACAAATACAGAGGATTTCAATAAGGATTTTCAGGAGACAACAAATACAGAGACTGCAGGAACAGTAGCCACTACATTTAACAGAAACTCTGTAATGAAAGCCAATACCCAGCTAAGGCTGAAACGTGAGTCTTCAGAGTAACAGATGGATTAATTCCTGGCCTCTCTCCCCTCACATTTCCTTGTTCTGCATTTTTCCTCCCAGGGCAGTAGGAAAGAAAAAGAAAAGGGAAAAAACAGCATAATGCTCAGACCCAGATTGGAACAATATGTTAAGGAATACCTCCCTCCAACTGCAATGAATTGGGCTACTTTGAAATAGAGGTTATCCAATACAAGTTAAATGTGTCCTTCATTCAGTATGTGTTTTACTGGAAGATTTCCAGGAGAATCGTTGCAGGCTGCTGACACTAACTGCTGCTGCTTCAAGAAAAGAGCCATAAATTCTGCTCAATGGGAAACCCTTTGGTGAGCAACAAGGCAGTAACTGGTGTTGGTACAGGGAAACAGCAAAGCAGAAACCCTGTACCTCCAGTGTTTCAGGACAGAAGTCACAAAGGACATTTTTAAGAAGCAGTGGTATAAAAAAGTGCAGCTTGTCCAAATGATTTGCATTCTGCTTCTGCCCAGCACTGCTCCTCCCCTTGAAGGCCCACTTATCCCCACTGGCCCCAGGTGAACTGCCAGCTTCTGACCCGTTGCACCACTGGGATGGGACCACACACTTTCTGAAAATAAGGAGATTTTCCTTATAGACAAGCTGTCATTCAGACAGGAATGCCTTGCTGGCCTGCAGTAGCATGAGCAGCTGTGTGTGGCCAGCACATCACAAATGCTAGAAGCTAGGAGAGCTGCCTGCAGTTTCATTTCCAGGAAGAGAGAGGACAGGGAATTGCACAAGTTCAATAGCTGCACTCATCAAGTGTTTTACTATCACAGTGACAGAAGTCTTCCTCTTTAATTGCATTCTAAGTGTCACAAATAGAGGCTAGAGTTTTTCTGAGGGCAAACATACCTTACTCCTAGCACTGACATTTGTGTGTTTGTTCCTCTGTTGGCAGAAGTCTTACATCCTAGACTGGCACATCCCTGAGACAGTCATACTCCCTTGCATGTGATGACTAAAAGCAGGCTGGAGACTTGCCTTTGAGTTCGGTGCCTTTGGTGCTACCCAACAGGTAAAACTGCTTACGCTCTTGAGAACAAATGTGTTACCTTTCTGCTCAGCCAACTCCCAGAGCTCATGGGCTGCCTTAGCAGACAAAGCCATGGGGTACTCAACAAGGACATGTTTCCCAGCTTCTAAGAACATTCTGAAAGGGATAAAAGATCAGCCATTAAAAAGAATATTATCCTAATCCTCTCTCACCATGCAAGCTGCTTCTCATTCCCACAGCCAGCTTCACATGGAGAAATGCACAACATGGAATAACAGAAACAAATGGCAGCTTTCCTAGGAATGATGGTGTGGTGCCCGCATCACACACTTAAACAGCAGGGGAGTGGGGTTTTAATTCTTCTTTTGCCACAGAATTCCCTCACTCACCTACACCAAGTTGCTAAAATGCTACAGTGTTAAGCACTGCAATTTCTGACTTACAGACATGTAAGCAGTTGGAGAGGGGCACGGGACTACCCTTCCACAATATAATCTGTGAGGAAAGGCTTTAAATCCTGTTTTAAGCTGCCTGTCCATCAAACACAGGTCTAGAGGTGCAGAAATGGAATTACTTGGGAAATTAATGCATCTTAAATCCTACTCTCTTCCAGGGCTTATTGGTGCTCTAGGGAACTCACTATCATTCACTTCAGGCTTCTAGTCTGGCAGTCTTTCCTCAGTGTTCATATCTTCTCCTGCAACAGCTTTACACAGCTCCTCTGTGCTTCTAAAATATAGGGGAAAGGGGGAAAAGAGCAGGGGGAAAACCCCCCAAAATACCTGATGGTTTCTTCATGGCTTTTATTCTCTGTGCTGATGAAGGCTGCATGGATGTCTTTGTTTCTCAGAGCATCTTCCAGGCTAATCTGCTTAGCCTCATTAATACTGCCAAAACTTCTCCTGTATATTTAGCATGAATACAACCAACATAACTGTCACAGTCCATTCCTTCCGACCATATATTGTGTAGCACTACTTGAAAATTGTCCCCATGGACCACTGTCTCACTGAGTTCAACCAGGGTATAACAACCAATTTCTTACCCAGGAAGAGCATGAGCACTTACAGACAAAACTGGAATGGAGAAGAGAACCAAAAAAATGGATCAGTGTGCAGATGGTGGTATCAGTCCAGAAACTGGCCTGCTATTGAACTGTCAAGTCATTTTTGGTTTTGGTGTGTTGGTTTTGAATAAGCATTTTTACCAAAGAGATGCTGTAAAAGAGTGACTTGAAAGAGGACAGTGCTTCTATGGGAGAACTTCTCCCCACCATCCTGGACAAAAGCACTTGGGATGGCAGGGATGCACACTGCAAGTACAGAGATGCAGGAGAGGGACAAAGCAGATGCTTGGCTATGATGGCTCACCTTGCAACACACACAGCATGTCAGTGCTAAGGGGAAAGCTCTCTTGGGCAGAAAGCTGAGCACAGCTCCAGCTGAAAATGAAAACCACACAATCCCTCTAAAAGCCTTTTGCATTACTACTGACTGGGGCAGGCACCTTGACTGTGTTAGGACAGGTGACAGAGGGCAGGAAGGCAGGCCACAAGCAGGATTTGAAAGCAAAGACATGTGGTGATTGTGTATGACTGGGATCCAAGGAAGATTACTGTGAATCATGCATTTCAACAGCATTGTTTCTCACAAAAAAAAAAAAAAAACAGTGGTGGAAGCCCTATCTTCAGTGCTCTTCAAGGTTACCTGTAGCACTGGCAGAGGCATCAGAGAACCAAAAGTGTATTTGGCAGGAAGATAAAGTGGGTGACCTGATCAATCCTTTCTATCTCAAACAACCCTGCACAATTTAAATATAGCTGGAAAAATACATTCACAACCTGAGATCTATTAAAGGTACTGCCTAACTATTTCAAACTTTTATGCTCCACTGTAATGGGTCAGACAGTCCAGCAGGAATGCTCAGAGGAAGGTCCACACTAAATTTCCATAGTTCCAAACTAGTGAGAAAAACTCTTGTTCTCTAAGAAGCAGAAGAAGGATAAAAAGCAACCTTATTGCATATAGCAAATAATGGGATTTTCTTAGATATCTACAGGTTCAATAGCTGGTTTTAAAAAAATACTGGAATTTCACTATGAAGTTGGAGTATTGGGGGCATGTTTTTGCAAAAGAACTTTTTAAAACTCTGCAAAATTTACTTTTTTAACATTTCTAGAAGTGTCATGCAGATACGAGATCATTAGCGCACTTATTGTCTGCACTACCTTAAATCTACAGGAAATTCCAGTCAGACAATTTCTTTTTATCACAAAGGTTCTACAGCAAAAACATCTCTCAGTTGTTATTTTGGTAATTTCTGCAAGATCTCTCACTAGGGTAACCTATTTGTTCCCTCCTGCAAAGCTTTCTGTGCTCACTTCTGAGCTGCCACTCAAAATGACAGGCATATTTGCACGAACTTTCCCTTTTTGGATTGAAAAAGAAGAAAAAACATTGCAATATACATATCAGACATGCTAAGATGAAATTTCTAACCTGGATACAAATCCAAGGAGTTTCAGGTGCTCAGAAGGGCTGGAAGGCATCGGATTCATCAAGTCTCGGATTCGTGCTAAGCCAGCAATTCCAACTCCAACCACCACTGTCCCAAACATTTTGCTAATCTGTCCAAAAAGAAAAAAAAGGCAACTTTTTTCTTTTTTTCTTGTAACAGGGACAAGTGCAACTGGGAAGGAAGGTGTAGAATGGATACTCTTGAACCCTTCTTTCATAGCACCAAACCTTATTCAGGTGTCAGCAACCAACTAACAGATGTGATGCTATAGGCTACTGAGCTCGCTCACATCCCATTGAAATGGGATCCAGCAGTTCACCCTGTCATAGGACTGGTCTTGAGATTTGTATTTAACAGCTATTAAATCACAGCTCCAGCAAAGTTCTTCCTTTCTGTGAATAGAAGGCAGACTTCAAAAGTGAGACATTCTTCTATTTATATCACCACTTCCAAGCTGGAAAGGAGCCAAAAGGTTCTGCAAACCCACCAGAGCTTTATATAAACCCTGCTGACTTCCTGAGAGTCTGCAGCTCAGTGCCACACACACAGTCCCAGCCCTCTGCAGCATGGCTGGAATACTTTGGGACAGGAAGCAAGGAGCATCTTTGCATTCCCACGTAACCACCAGCACACCCTACAATGCCAAGCTGTAACCAGCCAATGAATTTGATCAAAATGCTTGCTTCACATTTCTATGCCCAAAGAAAGCTCTGCCATCTCTTTAATGACAAGCAGGCATCTCTTTAAGATTTACATCTCCCAGAGGCAATTGCTGACACAACTGCATAATAGGGAGGGTGAGACAGGTATTGCACTCACTCGCTGGGCTCTGGGCCTCTGGCAATAAATTCTTCTGTTGGTTTCATGATTTGCTGTTGATCTGCGGAAGCACTTAACAACTGATGAAACCTTTCAAACCTGCACTGTTTCAGCACCCTGAAGACTAGCAACACTTTGTAAATTAATTGAAGATTTACAGGAAAATAGCCTAAAATGAGTCAGGTCAGATCAGACTCTCTTCATTTTTTGTTCCTTCCATCTCATGAAAGCACCCCTGCAATCTCTGTTTCTTGTTTCAGCCTTCTTCCTGCCACTGCCAATCCCTTCACTTGAGTGAACTCTTTAGATTGTTTACACTACTGGGCTGCAGCCCTTCACATCTTTCTGAGATTGAGATGGGTAAATGGACAACCCCACTTAACTCCTCCTTGTGCCTCTTGTCTGACAGGATCACAGTGCAGCAACAAAGCCGTGACTGTTTTGGCAGTGCAAGAGGCTGACGGCTGCTGGCACAAAGGAAAAAAGATCTCCACTCCAATCACATGCCATGTCTGTATTTTGTTTTTCTTTAAGCTCCTGCCTACAGTGCTGAATGCCACTCATTTTACATTTGCCAAAAAGATACAAAGGTAAAACACAGAGCAGCATGTTTAGTGTAAGAAAATAAATTAGTGATATATAAAAGAGTTCTCTAGGGGAATTACAGTGACATTTCATTTCCAAGTATTTGAAGTATGGCATGATGACACTATTCACCAAGGAAGAGAAGTGTGTAGGGCTGAGGTGCGGGGGGGGGGAGGGGGTGTGGTAAAGGAGGACAATGTAAACACAAAACTCATTTTCAGCACCACCCACAGGCAGAATCCTGGTCTGGGCTCTCCATCACATTTGCTTTTCTCTGTGGCCAAAGAAAAAAAGAGAAAGACTTGCAGAATGACCTCAGCTAGAAGGAGCCCCAGCAGGTCACCCAATCCAAACCCCACTCAGCTGCACTCAGCATGGCTCTCCATGCTGAGTTCTGACTACCCCCATGGCCGGCTATCTTTCAACCTCGCATGCCCCTGCCACAGCGTTTGACCACTGTCACAGGAAGAAATTTTTTTAGTATTTTAAGGCTCCAAACAACCATGATCAATGAGACTTTTAAAAGGGCTTATAGTGGTTCATGTACTCTGAGTAAGATGCACAGGAGATACTCTCAAGAGGTCAAAACAACAAAAAAGATTTTACTGTCAACTTTAAAAAATCAGACAAATTTGTCAAGTTTAGTGCAACATTCGATCAACAGATAACACTTTTTAAAGCATTAACTTGGCTCATTCAGCTTTCAAACTCAAAGACAGTTCAATTTTAAGTTACTCAAAAGTTCTAGAAGAGGGAATTAGAAGAGAGAGCAAGAAAGAAAGAAAACCAGAAAATAAATAGAAAAAACAAACGTAGCTACCAGCTCCCGGCTTCCAGCGGTGTACAGACACACATTCCAAGAGGCAGTACAGTCAAGACATTCAACTGCCTTGTGTTGGACCTTAAATACCCCTTGGCCTTCCTGGGCCCTTCCCCCAGGTGGGACTTCTGCTCATCTGGCCACTCAGGAGCTAAGCTCCAGAGGTGGGGTGGAGCATCCCCTCTGCTGTGCCAGGGATTGGCAGCCACTGCCAGGCTGGGATACAGGCTCTAGGGTGGGGGTGTACAGGGCAGGGCACTGCCCCTTCCTCCAAAAACTTGCAGCCCCTAACATCTCGAGACACCAGCCTTTCCAGACTCTCACTAGTCCAGCTTGAAAAGATCTGATCAGGAGCTTACTTTAAGTTCAGAAATTTTCAAGATTAGTGGAGTGTTAAGCTGTTAATATCTTCCCATTGCCTTCAGCAGGATTGGGAGCTGGAGTTGTACAGCAAACAAATTCCCCTGAACCTCCTACAGTCCTGTTGTTTCCAAGAACTACTTTTTTTTTTTTTTTTTTTTGCTGGTGAGCTGCTGACCTCTGCTTCAACACAGTGGAGAAAGTGGGGGAGCTGACTGCTTCCTTCAGGGAACAAAGAATGTCTCTCTGAAGATGCTCAGGTAGCTGAACATTAATATTTTTGCCTCTCCTTTGAAAAAAGAATTTCCTAGTTTCTTCTGATCTCCTCAAAACGAACATTTAAGAGAAGCAAGATGATTTTAACCCAAGAACAAAAATCTGTTACTGTGCAGCCTGTTGCCATAGCAACCAGCCATTTGGTCCAGGTCAAGGGTTCAGTGGCTAATACACCAAAAGAGACAGCTATTAAATGTATGTTCTGGAACCTTTGCTTACACACGTAGCTAAGAGAAAAACTGCTGTGTTTGCATCCCTGCTGTGGCTTTTTATTACCCTTATTTTGCTCACACACCAAAATCTGCAGCTGCTCAGAGAGAAAAGTAAATTAGGTGTTTTTCAGAACTGTTACAGACCAGGTAAGAGCAGAATAGAGAATTCTCATCTGAGAATCCAGATGAATATATAAAAGTTTACTTCTTCTTTCAAGCCTTTACAAGAGGGTAACAGCCACAATAATCTTTCAAGTACAAAAATGACGAAGTAGGAAACCCAAATCACAAACTGCTCTGCATGCCTTTCACACCTTTTTCTTAATATCAGTGAGTTAAAGTGTTAATAAAAAAGATTTCAGAGGCATTTTCAAGGCTTTTCAGGAACTTTGGTTTCTGTCATACTGGAAAAAAGTCATATTGTAAGTGATGCAACAGTATCCAAAAGCCTTTTCTCCACTCTTCCTAACTGGCTGTTTGAAAGCAAAGAGAGCTGACGAGAGGATCAGGAGATGTATTTCACGCTCACATGCTGTGATTAAAGAATGCCTCTCACATCACTGCAGCACCCACCCTGGCCGGGGTGCAGGCAGCCCTGCCAGGCTCACCACAGGTCCCCTCTGAACTGGGGCAAGGGGGATGGTGGCTGCCACCGACTGCTGTAGAAGCTCTTCCCCCCTAACAGCCAGCACAAGTGGCTCTGCTTACCAAGAGAGAGGAGTCCTGCATGGCACACAAAAAGAGCTGAGAAAGGCAAGTAGTTGAAGAAGATCATTTATTCTACACCAATATATCATCATACCATCACCCCTCTGCTCTTGAGCTTTCTGTGCTTCTGCTGCATATTTCCTGCATTAGCAATTAACACCAAAAAAAAAAAAAAACCAAACAAATATTCTTGTAAAATTTAGCAGCAAAACAGAATATTTAGCAGCAAAACAAACAATGGAGTAAGTCCAAAGAACTCTGTCAACCAATTGCTGTCAAACAGCAACTCTGTCAACAACTGTCCTCCCCAGTGCAATGACAAGAGGGACCCAACATCTCAAAACTGCTAACACTCACTGAGATAAGCCTGAGGGAAGTGAGGCTTACCTCTGTTTTGTGCAACATCACTAAGGCCATGCAAAGTAGCACAGAAGCAAGCTAAAAGGCAGAACTTCGGAGTTATTTCCCTTCAAGAAAATTTCTCATGTCATGTCTAGTCATTACAGAATGAGTACAAGCACCTTCTCCTGTGATGTATAAAGAATTTCAGTAAGCCTCCTACATTTTCCCTGCAGTTTACAAACTCTCTTTCCCACAAATATGAATGAGTGACTCACATCAGAAATCAAAATACTTTATAGTTAATGTCATAGGTAATAGCACAACACTGATGCAGGAGGCTTTCCTGAAGCAATCTCAGCCTGGTGTTTTAAAGTGTACTGCTTCAAGTGCCACATGCATCTTAAGAGTAGCAGAAACCTCACAGATAAGTATTTAACCTGAAAAATACTGTTATCAAGGACCACCAGGGACCAACAAAAAGACCCCAGGACAAAAGAACGCACATGTAAAGGGGAGGGAAAATATGTTCATGATTTCTGGAATATTATTATCATATGTATGTTTATTCTGGGAAAATCAACGAACATATATGTAAAATATAGTACCTAAACAGGACCTCTTCTGTATTCAGCATGCATGATTTTTGGAAGAGATATCCCCTTGTGCATCCAGCCAAATAATGAATGCTGGCTTCATGATGCTACACTGACGTTAAGGAGTTTTTATTTTTACTGATTTTTGGTAACAGACTGAGGAAGTTTTCCACAGCTCCCTTCAGATGAACTTATTGTTTAGACATCATACAAAATATTTTCTCTCTTACTGCAGCAGAGCCCTGAGATGAGGGTCGCAGAACCTTCCTCAACAGAAGGTTGCTGGGAAATACCAGATTGAGCACAGCAGTCACTGCAAAATCATCAAGGTGAAAATTTGAGGTTTCTCTCAGCCCTAACTTTCTGATTTCAAATACCCAGAGACCTGGCGGATGCTGTAGTGGGTGCTGGTACATACTACAACCTGTGCCACCACATCTTGCTCTCACTGTCTACCCTTATCATGAAACATCTGCCCAGAGCATAGAAAGCAGAACCTGAACAGAGTGGATTGTGTTCGTGTTGTTAGTGTTTCCTTTTACAAGGAAAAACTCACAAATATTCAAATTTAGCAGCCTATTCAAAGGCATAAATATCTTTTTTTCTGCCAGAAACCAGTTACGCACTTTAACTTCTGCATATGCTGAAGTATGTCCTGGAAGGAGACCCTCCACAGGTTCCCAGCTGAAGATCTTAAAGAAAAAGGCAAAAAAATTATTGTTTGAATTCTGTTAGCATGATGGATTATTTTTGCTCTGCTTTTACTGCAACCTAGAGAGAAAAGTAAAGCCTTCTGCAAGAAATAGGCAGCCAGAAAGGTAAACCACAATGCAATTCGCCACTTCTCTTCAAAACATTAATTGAACATAAAATAAGAACCAGAAATTTTCTCAAAAACCTCCCGAGACCATTTACAGTCTCCAAATTTCAGAGGAAAACTGCAGCACCTGGAAATAATAGAGCAACCCTGTAGATTTTCCTTGAGAGCTGTTTGTTATGGACTTAAATATCTACCCTTGCCAGCACCTCTTCATCTCTCCCACCCATCTCTCTGGCTATCACAAGCCAGGCCACAGCCTTCTGACAGGCACACCAGCTCTGCTGAGTGAGTTATAACTTCAAGGCACCAATTCTCACAGAGGTTTGCCAGCAGAAAACAATCTCTCATCCTAACTGGCACCACTGTACTTTGGAAACAGCCAGAGGGAACTTTTCTTCCTGGCTTTTAAATGCCACTTGAACAATACACCTGCATTGTTTTACATCTATATGCAGGTTCACCAATTAAATTATGGTTTTCCAGCTGACTGCCAAAGTTGAAGTTGATCCAGTTACATTGATATATGGACAGATGCTGTGTTAAGCTGCCAAACAAGCACCTTTATTCAGCAGATGGCTGATAATAAAGAACTGCAGTTGTGATAGATATGCTGTCTCCAGCATTAATACCTGAGCAGGATGAAAACTTTTATTCAAACACAGTTCTGCTAACCTTAGAGGCTGCAGTGGTACTGACACCCATCACATGGTTGCTTTCCAGAGCCTCCAACTCCATATCTGAAGCAAAATCATCCCACACAAGTAATATAAAACAAGAAGTACTGAAAAAATCTGAAGATCTGGTTTTAATATGTGACATATTCCACACTGTGGAGGACTGAAACAGAAGTTCTGGGATGTACATGCATGGCTAAGAATGACCATTTTGTCCTGTTCTCTTGCTTGTAGTCACCCTTTGTGATTCAGACAAATTTGGTTGCTAGTCTGAAGAGGAAAAACACTTTTAAAATAGCTTCTCTACATATCCCTGGGACCTATCTTCAGTCAGATTCATTTTGTTTGAAACTCACATTACATTTCAATATACCTACAATGCTAAGTTCGAAACTATCCAAGAAAGTACTGAGCCTGCTTAGGGGCACCTGAAAAATGAATTAGAGACCGACATGAAGGGCTCCAGTTTTTATTTTATAAAAATATCTCCTTAAAAAAAATAAACTGTTACTTATAATAAATTTCCAGGAACTGCTCTGGACTGAATTGCAGAATGTCTTGTGAAACTTCTGGTGTGTAAATAAACAATTGCATATAATTACAGCCTCATCACTGCTACTTTTTAAGCAAAAGACTGCTTTTATGTGGCTAATTAGAATATGCCTAAAGCAAAGAAAGCCACAAAATGTCCCCAAAATTTCTTTCAGGCTTTAATGTTCTATAACAGTTTTTGAAAGAAGAAGGGGAGAGGGAGAGGGAGAGGAGAGAATTTTAACAAGCAGCAAGTCAATTATTTTGCAGTAAAGTCCATTCAGGAGAATGGAGTGTTTTGGAGCTACCAGTGATCCACAAATCCTAATTTTCCAGGTGACCAAACAACAGCATTGCTACACTACCGATCTGTGCCTGACAAATTAACCCCGAATAAAGCTAAAAATGGTACTAACTCAAAAAAGGGAAAAAAAGCAGGAAACATCCTTCACCACATTTTTGACTTAACATCTATGTGAAAAACACCAATCACTTGTTTTTTAAATTTTTAAATATTTAATAGTAATAAAATAGTTATAAAAATAGTAATACAATTAGAGTAATAATAATTTAGACAATTTGAATTAAGACAATATGAGACAATAAAAACAAAGAGTTACAGACGTCCGGGTACCTTTTTCTGGGCAGCACAAGCCCGAAAAAGGACACCCGTTAACAAAGGATTAACCCTTAAAAACAATAGCCTGTTGCATATTCATACACTTCATGCATGATGCATAAATTCCATTCAAACACAGGATTCGGCCTGGTCATCGTCAACTTCTTCCTCCTAATCCTAACAGTGCCTTCGAGGTGGGAAGAAGTTCGTTTCTTCTGATAAGGGAGCAATAAATTCTTTTTCTCTGAAAGATTTAGGTGTCCTGTGGCTGCTATCTCGCTGCAAATCCTTTCTTTTTAAAAAAGTATCCTACATAGCATAGTTTCTATTTTAACAATTTTTATAACCTAAAACTATATTTAACACTCTACTGAAGAGAATTAATACAGCATTACTTTCTAACACAACACATATAATATTCATTTTAATATTTGCGAAAAGCCAATCATAAAATATGCATTTTTCACAATCTACATAAACATTAAGGCTATCACGAAGCTGAACTCTGCCAGATCCCTGGGGACTATGAACCATAGCTTCCCTGCAGAGCAATGAAGCCCCAGAATAGTCTCTGCACAGCTAAGTGTCTGAACACTAATTACTGAAACTCTGCTTAAACACCTATTTCATATAAAGGAACTGCTGTTTCGTGCTTACTCTTACACTGTTTAAAATTGAGTGCTTTTCAGGTTAAAAAAAAAAAAAGGGAAAATACTTATACATACCCTCATTTCTGGGAAAACTGCTCAGAGCTAATCACAAGAGATGCAGATGACAGGACAGCCCATGAGACATGCCCAAGAATCTTAGCCTTCCCTCACTTACACTGCTCATTTTGTTCTTGCTGTGTCACCTACTGAGAGAAGAGGTTTCTCCACCTCACTTGATAGACTGAAAAGTGCTTTGCAGATAAACTCTGATGTCAGAAGAGGCTTCCAACCTTTTGCTATAACACAACTGAAAGTGATGATGAACAAATACAGAAAAATGTTCTGAAATATCTTCTCACTTACTACATCTGCCACTGCATTTTCCTGCCAATTACTGCAGTCCTTTCTACAAGCTCTTTCTTCTTCAGAGGGCCAAAAGAAGGCAGAGCTGGGCAGGGAAGAAGCAGGAAAGCTGTATTTCCAGGCTGTATTCTTTTTTTCTCACAGAAGTTCACCGGTTGACCCAAGGCAAGCAAATCAAATCCCCTTTCCCTATCAGTCCCCACTTCCAGAACAGTGGGAACCTCTTTCTTCTGTAAAGCACTTTCAGACCTACTGACAATAAGTGCAAAGTGAGAAGTAGGTATTATTACAACCTCTCTTCTTCATGACAGGAAATTCCATGCAGATCAGACATCTAGAAAATAGATAACTAAAGTTTGCACTGAAATATTTATATGAAACAATGCCCTACAAAAAACAACAAAACTATGGGTTTCTTCTTTTCCTTCTCTTGTTGTTAAATTAATCTGAAACCCAAATCCTAAAAGGAATTATAAGCTTGCCTAGCTTTAATCACTAGTAATCCCATTGATCTCAATGAGAATACCCCTACAAGCCCATTAAGAAAGATCTCTTGCGGCTGACTGTGATATTAGTATGCACAAGAACAAAACACATATCCAGCTACAAGTATGTTCTTTTAATATCCTTATGGACTCAAGCCCATAGATGATACCTATCTTCCGGTCCACTAAAGGTCACTGCATCCCAGATCTCTAACAGGCTGACCTATTTTGAGAATTCCCCAAATGAAAAAAGCATTCCTACTACACACTGCAGTCACTATAAAGATACTGCTTACCATGGCTGATGAAACCCTCTGCCTGCATTGCTAGCATGACAGCAACTCATAACACTGAAGGCCTGCCTCATACTCTCTTCAAAGAAAACAATATACACATAGAATTTAGCTAGTCAGAAAAGTGTACTTTTTTTAGCTTTCTCATCCCCTAACCCAGAAAAAAAAAAAAGAAGCGCTCACCCTTCTAAAATAGAGGGTCATATAAAATTGTTTTTTCATTAATAACTAGATTGAGATAACTTAGGAAATAGATAAACTTTTGCATAATGTTGTAGTCTTAAAAATTATACCCTATCACCTCTGTCATTTTATCAGTCTACTACTCAGTAGGGCCTGCAAAAATGCAATGGTTGCTCTCCATTCCCATTATCTTTTGGAAATCTATCAATGTCATAAATTTCTAGAGAGCAGGGAAAACAAGAAGTTTTGAATGAAGAGTAATGATTGTAGTTACTCCCTCCTAACTCTAGAGCTCAGTATTTTTCATCCAAATGGGCAACACAACACTTAAGAATCACAAAGGCCAGCCTCTCATGAAGAGTTAGTCTGCAATTCAATGTGCTTTAGCATTCAAGTAGTTGCAAGGTGCTACTCATCTGTTAAATTTGGCCTGAGAAAGCAAACACCTTTTCTGAGGTTATCAGGCACTACAGGAGGTATTCTGTATCTTACCAAAAACCTGATAAAAAGGTTAAAAAAAAAAACATTAAGAAGGTTACAGAAAACCTCTAAAAGCATATTTCCCACAGTACTGCAACTGCACATTAGGATCCATCCAAAGTGTTTTAGGCAGAACAATGCTTTACTTGTGTATAACTATGCAAAAGCAAACCCCGCATCTCCCAGTTCCTAGGTTTACCCGCATCAAACCCTGTGATTCCTGCAAGAAGAGATGTAGCTTTCTATGCCAAGAAGATAGCTAAAATACCATTAGTTTTGCTTTGACTGTACAGTCGGTTAGCTCTGAGCGTGCCAAAACTGGAACCTTCAAGCATGACAAGGTCGAACCTGACATACTCAGGATCAGGGTTAATAAACAAGCAAAAGAACGACCTACAAACTGGTTCCTATTTACAACTGTCTGCCTCTTTATAGATTCACCATCACCAGATTTATTGTTCTATAAAGTCTCCAAAAGGACCCCAAAAAACTGTCATCAATTTGGTCCAACTTCAAGCAAAGAAAAAGATTCTGCTTGGCTAAAGCCACTCCAAAACTATCTGTATTTAAAACATGTCTAAAGAAAGATGAACATATATTTTAGTTCCCGAACATGAATTCACAATGAATACAAAACTCATAAAAATTATAAACTAACTTGATGATTGAGTTCACATAGTGCCACTAGCTGAAGAAGGGTACAGGATGGATTGTGCCAGGATATTAACGGCATCATAGCTTCTACATACTTTGTTAAATCTTATCAGTTTGGGACCAGTGAAGCTGCTGGCAACTTCAAAGACCCTCTCCAAAAATCTGTGTAAAAATAACTATAATTGGGTGGTAGACTTAAACACCACCCCTGCCTTCTTTATTTCCGTACAGTCTGCGTTCAAAGATGCGAGCTAGAAGGTTTAGCGAAGCTGTGTGTTGAGCGGAGTATTTTAAATACGCAACTTATTCAGAACCAGCATGGCCATGTAACTGGGATAAGAGAACCCAGTATCATTCTTCTTTCCTTGGCCAAATCAATGTGGACTATTACTTTGTTTATAACAACTGTGGTTGTTATAAAATGGATAATATCCTATCACAGGCAGGATTTGCACAAGCACCTAATTTTGAAATAACTAAAACAGCTTTTGCAAAGATTCAGGAGCAGACAATACTCTGGGTGCTGGAAGAGGGAAATATACCTTTTAAAAGAGACAGAAAAATAACTGGATCATGAAAGTAGAAATGAATGCTTCCACTTGAAACATAATGCAAACATTTCCCTCTTTTCCCCTGATTTTACTAGACTGTACTCATCTCACTTTTTTCTGCAATATTCTGGTGAAATGATTTAACAGTTACTCTTGTAAGAGAAGAGCTTTGTCCCCACCTCAAGTTCATGTCCTTAACTGCACCATTCCTTTAAACACCCGAAGAGGCCACTGAGTTCTGAAAAGAAGAGAGTGGCTTTACTGAACTACCACCATCCTGTGCTGCCAGTAGTAACATAAATGCAATTCTAAAATATCACAGCAACCCTGTTCATTACTTTATTCAGCCTTGCTCCTTTTTAAAATGTCTGTCTAAATACCTTCTTCCCTCCTTACCTTCTGCTAATTAAACTCAAGAAAGCATCTTGAGGTTCTGGGAAAGAAGACTGTGAGCTTAATATTTGTTATTTAAGCCATCTCAGGCATGACTGCGGCCCCTCCACAAAACCAGTTTTAAACACAAAATTTCTTTATTTATCATTAGAAATTGAAAACCAAGGCATCTTACATTAATATGATAAACACAAACAGTACAGGTGGGCATCTGTAAGCTGTCACTCTTTTATAGATGCCCATCTTAGATATTAGATACTAAATCTCTGTTCTTCCCTCCCATGATCAGACGAGTACATAAAGGCAGAAGTGGAACTTCAGCAGCACAGAAAACATGAATGACAACTGTCTGAAATAATCCATCCCACTGGCTTTGTTTAGGATCAAACTGAGCTGGACAAAGAATATAATAATGTAGCCAAATAACAGCTTGAGTCAAACTTAGAGATCACAAGCCATTTGACTACATTTGCTATAAGGCTGGATGGCTTTTCCTCCTGATGGATTTGTTTGGCAGTCTAGAATAGGAAAGTTTATTCCAGATAGGCATATGAGCAAAAATAAGATCACGTAGGAGCTGGATAATAAAAATAATAATCGTAAGCACACAGTAAAGGAATGTACTTTGCACTTCTTTTTCTTAGAACAGCAGAATGGCTTGGGTTGAAAGGAACTTTTAAAGATCATCTAGTCCAACCCCCCTGATACGAGTGTGATGTTTCCCTTTTTCCAGTCACTGGGGCCTTCACCTGACTGCCATGACTTTCCAAATACGATGGAGAGTGACTTGGCAACTTCATCAGTTCCTCCTGCTCATGATGATTCTCTTGATGAAAAAGGCCATCTGTCACTATGGCTGTATGAGATCCAATGGGCAAAAGATGAAGGGCTGGGATCTCAGTCAGTAGCCATTTAACCAAAAGAAACTTGAACTCTGGAATTATCCACACCTTCACACTTCCTTAGGAGTTGAGAGCACCTAGGATAGGAGGTGAGTTAACCTAAGAGCACCTAGGATAGGAGGACTTTCCCTCCTATGCTCAAAGAGAGGGAAATTTTTTTTCTGATATTACAGGCCATTTGATGGCGGGAAGGTCAGGCTATCCCAAGCAACAGGGATGGGGTAACATGCAGCAGACCAGCAGTTGTTTCTGAAAGGTGCTCTCTCTGCCTGAGTACATGAACACAAAAAAAAAACCAAAAAGGAAAAAAGGTGCCTCACACATCTCCCTAGCGCAAAATTCAGCCTTCTTCAAAAGATACCAGGGAATTAAGGCTGTGTCCTTGAAAGCAGTATCCTTTCTGATGAAGCCTTATCAGAAAAACTGGGCTCAGAGCAGCCAGAGAATTACATGGCCACATCCCCTGCTTGCAGGGCAAGAGGAGAAAGGAAGCTCTTATCTACACTAAAACAAAGGACCAGACACTTTAAGCCCCCTTTATATTATCATATAATACAGCTATTTTTATGGTTCTTCTCCTCTATCTTCATTATATCTCTATTGCGCATATTACTAGGTCAGGCTGTCACCAGGATCTATTCAAGAAGGACTGGGTTGGAAACGTAACACAGAAGACTATTATTTTGAAGTAAGTAGAGTCAGGCAAATGACCTATTTATTTTGAAAATATTTATTCAAGAGCCCTCAGCCTTTAGGTCTCATTTCAGATGCCAGGCATATAAGAACAGGCAGTACATCTTAATTTGCAAATATTGGGCTAAATGTATGGATAGCTATTTCACTTCTCTAAGCAAGTAAATGTAAAATAGACTTTAAAAAAAGTTGCTTTCTAGGGCAAACATAACTGCTGGGATTGGTTATCCTGACTTCTGGATGACAAGCCTGAGACATCTCAGATGCCTTGGGACTGTTTTTAACAGATACTGCACTCCAGGACTGCAAATGCAAGTACTATATACTTAAAAAAACCAGGCTTACCTCTGTCTTACACTGAATAAGACTTAAAGCAGCCTAAGCCATGATGCCCTCCAATGCCAGAAGTGTACTATCTTGGTTTATAGCCTCATCACTTAACAGTGAATTATCAACAGTACAGAATTCCTCTTTATCCATGTTCCAATCTGAGTTCTTCACAGATTTTTGCCACTAAATAATCAAAGCTTTGGAGGAAGACAAAAACCAGGAATTAATCTCCCATCTCCATTCAAATGTTATGAATCTGGTTTAATGGCAAAAAAAACCCAAAACAAATAAACAAACCACAACCCCCCCCACTTCAATCCTTCATACATTTATATCTTCTGTCACCAAGACCAAACACTAAGCACAGAGAGATCTCTACCAACATGTTGTTCCTACTTCCAGCTGCACACAACTGTGCTGTCTGAGAAAAATCAGCTAATTACTCCAAAGACAAGTACGAGCAAGCCACTGAGATCTCTATGTTCATCACCAAATAACAGACTAACCAGTCTGTTGCTAATCCATGTCAGAGCCTGCAAAAGACAGTAAATACCGACTAAGAGCTGCTTTCCCTAGCAACAGAAAGGGTCACAATATATCGCTGTATCGCTTCCAGCACAGCAAAGAATCACCCATGACGTTTTCACTAGAATGACTGTGGTCTCAACTTACCCCTCACATCCTGTACTACTACTTCCTTTCTGTTATTTGGGGATTATTCAATAATCCATGCTCTTTCTGAAGGCTTTTCTCTCCTCTCATTCACAGAACAGAGGTAATGACTAGATGATAAAGATGATTTGAACCTACACATTTTACTGAGAGGGAAAATTAATAAACAGAGTAACATTACTTAAGCCATGAGAACTTTTCATTTTATTAGCCAGTGTTGTGCAGCCTTTAATTTAGTATTTATGTTAGTTACTATAACAGGAACATTAGCTGCCACAAACAGGCTTCTTTTAACTGGTTAATAAAGCCATGCTAAGGAAAAAAAAAAGTAGAAATCTATTTTATGCTAATTGTTCAACTCATGTTGTTAAAGTGGTGGGTTGTACTCATCTGGAGGAACAGGATTAGCAAATACATTTCATTATCTTTCCCAGTCAGGTGGGTTTTCTGCAATGTTTTCTAATTAGCACAGCAGATCTCTGAGTTGCAAACATCAGTCTAAGGAACACTTAAGTTCAGTTAGACAAGAAGCCAAAGCTCCTTTTGCTTAGAGAGTAGAGAGGAAACAAGTCAAATGTATATTTATCTTTTTATTATAGTTGCACTTATTTTATAAGGTTTTAAGATCTAAGTCCCGCACTTTGGCTTTACAGGCATGAGAAAATTTGCCGAAGTTCAAGGCCAGCTCCAGAGGCATGAGACAGCTCTTCAGCAACCTTTGTTCTGCTGAGTTACAACAGGGCACGGATTACCCAGAGTGGGGTTTTGTTGATTTTGGGTTTTTTGGTTGTTTTGGTGTTTTGTTTTTTTTTTTTACTACAGGATTAAACTGCAAGAGTGCCTTGGCTTTCAAACTGTTTTTTCTGTCCTAAGCCCCACTGCTTCCCCACTCAGTGAAGAAACCTTTTTAATGCCTTGCTTAATAAGCCGCACTATGAGCACAATGTATGTTATTTTAACACACTGAGCTCTACCTGCAAGTTTCAGAAAAATCTATGGTTGCAAAAAAATTTGAGGTGAAAGTTATCCACAATCCTGTCGATGTTGCTGTTCGACTGTGTAACAGGAACTCCTTCCTCAGGGCATTATTGTCCCACTGCCATATCCATCCACACTCTGTTAGTTTCTCCACTTCTTCCCAACGTTGTTTAGTTTTATCTCTTGTTGCCTGACTGCTTACCTGGCCAAGGATGGCAGTGCAGAGACAGCTTCAGTGAACCACAGCAGCAGTAATGGCAAACACCCTCTGAAGCTTCCTACAACTAATCTGCACAACACAAAGTACAATATTCCCTCTACAAGATGGATCAAACTCAGGTGACTTTAAAGTCATCACTGAAAAGCAAAAATGCCAATGTGCATTCTAGTCCTGCATCTTACTGAAGTCCTGACACCATGGTGTAAGATGGAAAATTATTCCTATTTTGATTTGAAAACTGGAACCTTAACTTATCCATTTATCTTTACTTCTTCTGACAATGCCAGTTAATTTTTAGTCCGGAGAGCAAAGCAGGCCTGTTCTTTTGCTGAGCTTGGTTTTCAGAGTCTGTGGATACAGCAGATATTCTTCATGACAAAAGAAAAAAAAACCCAACAAGTCTGCCCTTTGACATTTAAAATGAAGTTGCTTAGACCTTAATGCGGGGGTCTTTTTGGCTCATTGGGTTTGGGGGGGGGTGAGGAAATGAGTGTTGAAACACCCAGTTAGCACAACTGGGAAAATAAGGAGGACACTAAGAATAAGAAGTTGAAAATTACAAAGGCTGAGTCTCCTTTTTAGCTCTACAAAATAAGCACTGCCAGTCCTTTAAGAATAACTAAAACCACACTTCACTGAATTAAACTCCAGCTCTTCACAAACAGTAACTCAGTTTACTCTTTGAAGAAATTGAGAGATTTCTATCAGTAAAAAAGTTTCTTGACCACTGGTTGTAAACCCAGGAAGAGGAGTTCAGAAAAATCAGCGCTCCCAAATAAGGGAAGTTTCCTGATCCAATAGTAAGAAATTGTAAAGTATTTTACTATCAATTATTATTATACTAATAATATTTCCTTATAACCTAACTATTAATAATTACTCTTAAGTGGTATGAACTGCTTGTGACAGTTTTTAGTAAGACTAGCTAAGGTTTTCTTATATATTCTGAAATAATTTAAAATATTAACCCATTGGTCTTTATAACATAAAGATTAAACTTCAAGTCGGATTTACATTATTGAAACGTATTTGTCTTCATTTCCTCATTTATCAACACAAATGACAGAAAGATGTTCAAACACTATATTACTGATTTTGGGCACAATGTCATTCTGTGTTCACATTTGTAACCATAGATCCAACAGATGAAAGACTATCTTTACTCCACAAAAATTAATTTGGCAAATCAATGCAAGGAATTGGAAAAAAAATGGTTTCCCACAAAATCAGTTCATTAAACTGTTGCTCTAATTCACAATAGTTGTTTGGGGTTTTTTAACAAGCTCCAACACCAAAGTTCAGCAGGATGACAGGAGTTATATAAAGGCTGAGCTTGTCTTTTCACTGAGCGCAGATTGAGCCCTTGATGCATCTTTTTTCTTTTTTTTTACCTAGAGATAAGTGATAGCTGTGACTAGAACATAAAGTAATTAAGTGTGAATGTGTTTTAAGCACGGATTCTGTACCGTATCTGAGAACATAAGAATCACCTTTCTGCCACCAAAAGCTGTTTGTAATATGGCCCCACCATGTCCCTTTACGAAAGGAAAATATTCTCACTCTCACTTTACACATGGGTAAACTGAGCTACAGCCTGCTTGATGATCCGGCGTTTCAGAAGGGAGCAACAAATAGCTACAGTGAACGTGGATTTTCACAGGTTTGGAAGGAAGCTCAGCACTTTTAAAAAGAAGTCCAGTGTGTAGGAAAGGTTTTACATGACCTCTCACACTCTCATCATGCAGTGCCCTGGCCACTCGAAGATGCTACTTGGCTACTTCCACATCATTTATAGGCTTCACTACCACCTGGACATTATTCCAAACCAAGGGTTTTCCCCCTTTTTCCTTTCTCGCTGCTTCCCCCTCCCCAGGTGGCGGCCAGTCCCCTTTGGTGTGGAGGGTGTCTTTGGAGCAGCTAGGACAACGTGACTTGCAGGACTCCCCCAATCCTCCACAATCGAGGGGGAAACGCCGGTGACGAGCAATCCTGGGGAGGCGAGGAACAGAAAACGAAAGGCCTGCTTCCAAATCCTAATTACAGCTAGCAGGGATTAAGTAATAGCCACTAACCTCTCCAGCTCACAGAGGAGAAACGTGGTCCCGTTTAATTCTCTTCCGCTCCCTGCAGCTCCTTCTTATACAACGCTCCGCGGCCCCGGCATATCAGCGCCCGCACGCCCTGTCGCGGTCGCGGCGGCAACACCCCCTCGGCCGGGAATCCAATAAGGCGCTGCAGGGGCGGGCTGAAGGCAGAGGCAGCTGGTGCAGGCGCTCAGGCTGGGAGCTTCCTCTCTGGAAACACGCAGAAAGCTGCCGGTGCTAGCAGCTCCTTGGGGATATCGGCGAGACTCCCCCCGGTTAAACGCAGCGGTCCCTGTGATGTTGGGTTTCCAAACTAATAAAATACATATCAATAAGCCCTGTTTATACACTTAATATGCCTCAGTAGCTGCAGCCGTTGTGAAAGAATAGGAAAAAAGGAA
This sequence comes from Serinus canaria, assembly GCF_022539315.1. Taxonomy (NCBI): domain Eukaryota; kingdom Metazoa; phylum Chordata; class Aves; order Passeriformes; family Fringillidae; genus Serinus; species Serinus canaria. Next base: position 53,156,881 of record NC_066315.1, on the reverse strand, counting down.
CTTAGGATTGTATATGTATTGAAATCTGTCACAATGGAATACTGAACTAACAGACCACAAAGATGCTTGGCAGAACGCCCAAGATAGGGCCAGAAGGAGGAATAAACAGGGGCAGCTCGTCAGTCTAAAGTGCCAACTGGGTGAAAGGTGCTTTTTGCAGGGGGAGAGTGAAAACACTGACTCACAGGCCACGAAGTCTAGAAACCCACTGACTCAAAAGGAGGAGGAGACTGCACATGTGGAGTTAATTAACATGAGTGAGAGAATCACTTAACCACTAAAATTACAGAATATTCAGAATTGGAACCCACAAGAATATTCAGAAGGGACCCACAAGGATCAAGAGGTCCAATTCTGAAGTGAATGACCCATATGGGGATTGAGCCTACAACCTTGGTGTTACCAGCACCATGCTCTGACCAAACTGAGCTAAGAAGATATAATACTAATTAATGAGAGAACTATGCAACTTTTAGCCAATGAATATTGATACTTTTGTTTGCTAAAATGCATAAATAATGTAAAGTTTTGGTGATTAGGGAGCTAGTGTTTTGTGGGTTACCGCCGAACTCATTACTTTGCACAAACTAGAATAAAGAAATAGAGATTCCTCTCCTCCGTGTGTGAATTGGCATTGCACACCAGGTAAGGAGCCCATGTTAAGGGCAACAACCCCAGCCAGACACTCCCAGAGCCCACTCCTGCAGTGGTTTGCAGACACTAATACATCAGCAGTGCTTGTGTCTGCCCAGCTGCAGCCATAGAGTTTATGTTGCAGGACAAATCTGTGCTCAGGAAATTGGGAATTTCAAGAGTGACAAGTGGGAAAGAAATCACTCTGTGCCTGGCTTTGCCCAAGCAGGAGGCATGCAGAGAGCAGCTGCTAGGACAGCTCAGGCCAGGTGTTCAACAAGCTCTTACTCAAGACTATTTGCCTCCTTTTCTACTGGGATTGCTTCCTGGCAGATAACATACTATGCATGAGCACTAGCTTTTCCTAGGAGAGACACCTTTTACCCAGATCTTACTCCCAGCCTCTTTACTTGTCATTTCTTATCTACATGCAACAGGACTTTCAGCTGCTCCTTTTGGGGCTTGGAAGATAAAAGCCAGTGAGGGTACAGCTCTTTCCCCCTAGGCCAGTAGTTCCTGTTCCAATGAACAATGTATGAAATGAGGCTGGTCTGAATTCCACAGATCTTTCTACACCATGCTGATAGTGGGCATTCATATAGTAGAACCTAAAACTGTGTTAACATTGTGACTACAGGTACAAAGGATAAAATTCTGTACCCTGTCATCTCAAACATACAGTAGAAATACCTCTGGAGAACCCTTTTTTTGTTGCACACAAATGTGCTCAAGTCAACTTATTTCTGGTAAATCTTAGATTGTGCTGTGTAAAGCAGTCATATCAAAAGAAGACAATCTTCTTCCTATAGAAATTAAAAATCCAGTGCATCCCTGGATTCTTTAAAGTCTTTATTCTAAAATTCTGCAGGTTGGGATTTTGAGAGTGACACACCCACCCTTCTTTCCATATTTTCTTATTTCTGACCTGTGAACTTCCTCATCAGAAAGATTACAGGAACTCAGCCTTTGCCCTGTTACATTTTGTTTGCCAGAGTGACATTTTCTGAGCCAGTTATGAAGTTTTAACTATTGCAAAACTTCTGTGGTCTAACATAACTTCGACTGCACATAGGGTTTGTGATGACATTCCTATCTATGCTGGTTGTTTCAAATAACTCTTTCCATCCCCTCTAATAAGTGCTAGGGCACTTATGCCTCAGCAGCTTTAATTACAGTTGTTGCACAAGTGAAACAAGGAGGAGCTCCAAAAAATAACTGACAAATCATACACAAAACTAATGAGCAGGAAGTTTAAACTCTGAAAGTCTTCAACATACGTGTGGTATTACATAAAGGAGGATTGTCAGACCAGGAGAGACAATATTTAAGCATATACATAATGAGTTTAACATATGGGACAATTAATGACTAGCACGTGACTGTATGCTTAGCACAAAGTAATGAATCAATTAGCACGTGATAGGAAACCATAACACATAGCAGAACATACAAAAGAATGCAAATGGGAGCAATTAGAGGCAGATGTAACTCAGCTCCTTGGATTCAGGAACCATGCTCCTATTTGTGCAGCCACGTGATCTAGAGGATGTGGGACCTGTTCACTCTCATAATTAATCTTGTCAATTAAAATTAAAAAAAAAAAGAAAAAAAAAAAGGAAAACCCCACCTCCTTTCCAAATGAATCAGATCCCAAAACTAATGAAAGTGGCACAGCACACAGCGAAACAGGATGGCACAACTGCCTCTTTCCATGACACCTTAGTTAGATTACCTTAGTTTGGTTACCTTAAACCAGTCCTGTCCCTACCTGCTGTTTGATCCCTAAATTACAGCCTCAAGCTCCCTTTGCCATAGGATTGTTTATTTATTCAGGCAGCTAGATAAAACCCCCAGCATTTAATTTAGCTCCAGATCTGGACAAGATGGGGGGCGGAGAGCTAGTGGTGGAATCTGGGCTCTGACACTGGTGCTGGCAGCTGAGCCACTGGCAACATGACCATGTTACCCTACTACAGAAACCTTTTAGGGACAAGCTGGGACAGGGGAGGGGGATTGGTGGCTCTCCCCGTTCCTGAGCACAAGATGAGAAAAGAGAAATGGTGTTAGCCATCAACCCCTTGAAATGGTGTTTCATAACAGAGAAGAGAGAGGGGCAAAGGAACAATTTTGAGTTTGATCTAGGCAGCACCGAGAGTGGACCATTCAAATCCAGGTATGCAACATGGAAAATGCCACAGGGTTTCCTGTGGGGAAAAAGGCTCCAAACAAAACGCAACACAAACCCCAAACCATAATTTTAGTGTTTAAATTTTTTGTGATTTACAGCTGAGATAAGCTGCTGTGCAGTGCTGATGGCCTCTTCTCTGCACACTCCTTGTCTTTGCTCGTCTTAGGGGCCTACAAAGCCAGGTGAGGGCTTCTTTCTGCTCTTGCCTAGGCTGAGACCAAACAGCCTTGGTGAGCCTGGGGTCATTAGCAGGAGAGCTGGGGAATTCAGGCTTTGCCCAGACTGGGGCCTTCCTGATGGCAAAGGCTGAGGAAGGGCTCTCACTTGTGTTGCCAGTGCCATGGAAGGCCCCAGAGCAAGAGGGCATTTCTTGGCTTCCGGGATCCCATCTTCACAGTCTGGCCTTGCAGGTTAGTGAAATCCACATGGATATCCTGGCACATTCCAGCACTGACTTTCACTCCAAACTTTCACATTTTCTACAGGGAGAGTGATGATTTTTCCTTCTGCTTGGAAGGGCATGGATTCCCTCAGTTGATGTACTTGGCAGAAAGGTTCTCCTTACATGGAAACATTTCCTGGCAGCCTGAAACTTCTGACCACTGAGAATCCATTTTTTCCTACTAGCATTGATCACAGGAACCACACTGTAAAAGCAGCACCTTTCTCTCCTCTGGGAGGAGCTGGTTTCACAGCTGAACCATCTGCACCTGACAGATGCAGATGGTTCCTGAAGGGAGGTTGCAGCTAAGTGGGTTTATTGTATTAGCCTTGGGAACAAACAATATGACCAGAGGAAATTATCTCAAGCTGCACCACAGGAGATTTAGATTGGATCTCTAGGAAATATTCCTTCAACAAAAAGGATATCAAGCTTGGGAACAGGCTGCCTAGGGCAATGGCTGAGTCACTACCCTCAGAAAGGTTTAGAAGTCATGCGCATATGGCATTTGGGGACTTGACTGATTGGTGGAGTAGGCAGTGTTAAGTTTGCAGTTGAACTGTCTGATCTTCAGGGACTTTTTCAACCTTGATGATGCAGAGATTTAAGGGTAGCTCAACCAGTGTGGAGTCAAGGCTTAGAATCAATGATCCCCAAGGGTGCCTTCCAACATGGATATCTATGAGACCGCCAATGGAGGCAGCTGGTAAGAAAGACAAAAGAAAGACCAAGGGAAGTTCTTTGAAGAAGGTTCACTCAAAAGTAGCCTTAACCAGTACACCAGGGCCATTCTGAGGGGCTGAGCTGGGGTGGTGACAAAGAGTGGACTTGGCTGGGTTGTGATGTGCTGTGGCACCTGTGACATCATGGGGACGTGTCACAATGGGGGACAGCTAGAAAAGGTCCTAGAAGCAGGTAACAGTGCCCCTCTATTGCTTGGGCAAGCGGTGAGTGCACATGTGGCGGGGAGGCCATGTGGGGACAAGGGCAGAAATGCTGCACCTAAGGCTGGGTTCTCCCTCTGCATGCAGGGACAGCCCCTCATGGCAGAGCCTTGGCCATGGTACAGTGCTGCTGCTACTGGGGCAGTGGGACAGGCCTTCCTGCCCCCAGCCGTCTGGGGCCCTGTCCTTCCTGCTCTCAGATCACTGGGATTCCTGTCCGTTCTGCCCCCACTCCCCTCAAGGCCTTTTCTCCATCCTCCTGCAGACCATGGATTCCTGGGTATTGTGGTTCTTGTTCTTGCTAAGTGTAGTCCAGTACCCACAGCCCATGGGTGATGTTTTGGATGAGGTGACGCGTCAGCGAATGGAGCTGCGTGCGAAGTTCCAGGAACAGGAGAGGATTCAGCTGGAGCAGGAGGTGAAGCAGCTTGTGCTGATGCAAAGTGGTGCATCCTGGAGAGACCTGCCTAGGTCTGCCTTGCAGCCCTGGCAGGTCTGGGCATTTGCTGGGCTCTTGGTTCTTCTCTTGGCCATATGGTTTATGTGGAGGAAAAGAAGTTGTGAGGCAGAGATCAGTGGCAAGGAGGAGAAAGAAAAGGAGGAAGAGGAAGAGGAGGAGACATGGGCATATGATCTGAGATGGCTTCTAGAAGAGCGCATACAGTGGCCTGTACAGGACCTACAGACAGGCTGCAACAGGACAATGGCCCTGATAGACAATTTCATAAGTGTCCTCCGGCGTGTCTTGAGTAGGACTTTCTACCCAGTGCTGCAACAAGCCATTGGTATTGGCAGTGCCTTTGAAGGTTGGACTGCCCGTGAGGAGGAAATCGTGTACCAGGTGCTTGTACCCCTGACTCCTCCCCTAGGCCACGTCTTCCACCTGGAGCGTGACACTGACCAGCAGAAGGCTGGCAGGAACTTCCGTGTCCGTGTGGAGCTGGAGTGCAGGTGCCCGAGGGAGTACCAGGGTATGAACATGCTGTGCTTCCAGCACCACCCTGATGTGATTAGGAGGATGACGCAGCAGCCCAACCTCCTAGACACACTGTGCACTGGCTCCTACCTCGACGTGAAGAAAACTGTCCGCTGGTTCTGCACACTGGTGGGAGCAAGCTGGCGGCGTTTGCCCGAGTCACGCAGTTGGCATTTAGCGCTGCTGCCCTCCAAACGCTCCTGCAACCTCAGGCTGACCAACAGCCAAGAAAGCTTCCAGGTTAAGGTGCTGTTCGGGGTGCGGCGACACACCTCGGACATCTTTATCAGCAGCCGGCGTCGAGGGGCCCACACCCCAAGCACAATGTGGCCTGAGAGCTATGCTGTGGCAGAGAGAAAGTTCTTCAAGTACATGGCCTGGCAGGTCCCCCAGGATAGCTCGCACCTTAAATGCCTGCAGCTCCTTGCCCGTGTTCTTGCACGCAAGGACTTTTCCATCCACTCCATCAAGACTATTGTCATGCACCTGCTGCACACGGTACCAGTGTCTCAGTGGCACAGGAGACACTTCCTGCTTCAGCTGTCGGATGCTCTGGAGCAGCTGCGCTTATCTTTGGAAGAGAAACACCTGGAGCATTTTATTGTGGGCAACCAGAGGCTTCCAGAGGAGATCAGGCTGCCCCCAGATGTAAAAAGGGCTAAGCCACCCAACCTCTTCCACAGTCTGGCACAGGATCCAGCTGCCCACTCCCAGGCAATGCAAGCCTACCTTGATCTGCGCCATCGCCTGGCAAGAGTGCTGGCCTATGGCCACTGTTAGCGGGGCTCATAGAATCACAAAATCAGTGAATCACAGAATCACTAGGTTTGAAGAGGCATTTAAGATCATTGAGTCCAACCTATGCCCTAACACCACTTCAACTATACCATGACACTGAGTGCCATATCCAATCTTTTTTTAAACACATCCTGGGATGGTGACTTCCCCACCTCCCCTGGGCAGATGATTACAGTACTTTATCACTCTTTCAGTATAAAACTTTTTCCTAACATCCAACCTAAATTTCCCTTGGCACAGCTTAAAACTGTGTCCTGTCGTTCTGTCAGCTGCTGCCTGCAGAGAGAGACCAACCCCCCACGTGACTACAACCACCTTTCACGTAGTTGTAGAGAGTGACAAGGTTGTAAATGAGTCTGTTTCTCCAGGCTAAACAACTCCAGCTCCGTTCCTCATAGGGCTTGTGTTCTCAGTGCTTCACCAGCCTTGTGGCCCTCCTTTGGATGCATGTGCCCATGGGGCTTGCAGCTGGTGGCAGAGAACCAGCTTTTAGTGCCATGACAAAGACAGGAATGAATGAGATACATAGACAGATAAATTTATGTATATATAACTATAGTGTGTATATATAACTACAAATATTTTATTTACAGATGTGTTTTAATAGATACATATTATAGTGATTGTTTATAAATTGTCATATAATTTTATGAAAATAAATAGCACATATATAATGTCACTACCTGTTGTGATATGTATTAATACTCTGTAGTTACTGCATTTATAAGAGGCAAGATTTTTATTACACAGATATATTTATAAAATATATATTATACACATATTGTATTTAATACAAAACAATAATTTAATATATAAATGGAAATTAAATAAAAGAATTATTATATCTAATTCCTATATAATAATAATAGAATAAATTATATTTATAATTAAATGTTTATTAAGTATGTAAAAGGTTATATAATTAAACATCATAATAATAATTATGATAATAGAACAATATAAATTTAGTATGTATATCATGTCACTATCTGTTTGGACCCATACTAATGCTCCATAGTTAGTGTATGTATGACTGGCAAGCAAGAAACTGCTGTGCTGTTGTTTCAATAAAATGCAGCCTTGCAGAATCTGGAGCATGCAAGACTTTCTTGACCTCAGCCAGACCTATAGTATTGATAAATGTTACGTGCTGGGGATCTGGGCTCGAGAACAGTCTCCATGAATGCAACCAAATTTACACTGCTGAATTGGTTCTAACAAACAGTTAAGCCCAGGTGCCCCCGGCCTCTCTGATCCCAGAATGGCTCAGCTTGGAAGGGTCCTTAGAAATCTTGTTACAACCCTGCTGCCAAGGGCACGGACACCTTCCACCAGGCCAGGTTGCTCCAATCCCCATCCAACCTGGCCTGGAACACTGCCAGGGACTGGGCAGCCACAGATTTCATGGGCAGTGTGGCCCAGTGCCTCATCAGCCTCAGAGGCCAGAATTTCTTCCCCATCTCCAGCCACACGCCACCCTCTGTCAGTGGGAAACTGCTGCCCCTGGTGCTGTCCCTCCAGGCCCTTGTAAGCAGCCCCTCCAGGTGTCTCTCTGGGCCTCATGCAGGGACTGAAAGGATGCAGGAAGGTGCCCGAGCCCTTGGACAGCACTGGGGCCAGGAGTGCCGCCATCAGGGCAGCAAGCAGGGCCTGGCATGGCTGTTGGGGCGAGAGGGCACAGGGCAGGCGCTGAGGCCCTGCCAGCTGGAGCTGGGAGCTCTGGTGTGCGGCCCAGCAGAGAGCCATGGGCTCCCCTAGCTCTGCATTCCTCATGGCTGAGGCAGCTGCCCAGGCACAGCTGGCCTGGGACATGTGGCCAGCCTGGTGCCACCCTCAGGGGCATTCGTGCTCTGGGGCCAGAGTCATCTGTGGCTGTGAGATGAGTGGCGAGCATGACTTGGGTGGTAAGTGTGCAGGGGGAAATGCCAGCTCAGAAAGAAGCAACAGCAAACAGCCCCCAGCTTGGCCATAGCAATACTGGTGTCTTACACTGGCTGTCTCCCTATAGTAAGAGAGAAACAGCAGAGGGGAAATAGCAGAAGGGGTATCTATAAATAATAAGTACCTTTCAGTACCAATAAAGCTACACTAATATTGGATGGGTATTGCACAGCTTTCATCATTGCAAAATTACCAGGAAAAAGGGCCAGCAGGGGTAGCTAGGCCAACACAGGCACAGCTGGGAACTCAAGATTCTGGCCCAAAATCTTTCTTCAGGTCAGAAATGTATGAAACAGATTTTTCAGAGAGTAATTAGATATGTAGGAGTCAGGCCACCCTGAAAGTAAAGGCAGCAACTGATTTCCACAAAGAAGGGACAGTAGCTGAAAGGCTGGATGAGAGAAGTAATTAAAAAACCCCTGCAGCTTTGCATACAAAACAGTCTCTTGATAGGGCTTCTTAGGAGTGTAAGAGGCTGGGCCATTCACTCCTTTTTTGTTCTATATCTCTCATTGTCTCTTTTTTGGTCATATCTGCAAATCCTTTTGTTCTGCTGATTGTCGTTCCATACTGTTTCTCCCCACTCTCACCTTCCACAATTCCAGCAGTGTTTCAAGTCCGATCAAGCAGATATATTTATTCAGCTATAATATAGAAACCTCCCACTTTTCAATTTTTTGGTTGGGAACAACAAAGCAATGCAATAATTAATCAGCTCCCAATGGCAGAAGTTGACTGGAAACTGCTAGAAGCCTGCCATGAGAAGAAATAGTTTTATTTTGGAGAATGAAATAGCAGACAGTATTCCACTAAATCACAACAGCAAGGCAAAAGGTGAAGTTAAGAAGCTGGAAGCTACTTGGATAAGAGAACAAACTGGCTTGGCAACAGCGCTTGAGAATAATGCCCGACTCAACTCACTCAGGAAACGCATACAATGAATATCAAAGCAGGTAGGATGCACTAAGGAACAGCAGGAGAACACACTCTGGCGTTATTGGTATGCTCATAGTTTAATTTCAGATGAATCAAAACCGTGAGCCAAGGCTTGGGATCATGTAATCCAGTACTGCTAACACACACACTTTACAAACACCAGAGCCAAAGTGCTGAGCTCAGGGACAGTGCTGGACAGCTTGATTAAATAAACTCCAACAGGGACACCAGCTTACATAGAACAATGGAGAAGGATAAATCTGTAATGAAGGAGATGAGCTAAAGACAGCAGTGGTTAAATTAAATATTAATATCACTGTGTGGAATCAGATGGCCAGATTAGATCCAGAATTTTCTTTGGGGATTGCTGGATAGACACTGTTGGTTTTTTTCAATTTTGACTGCACAAGAGTGGTTGTACGGTGTCCCTCATCCTGGAAAAAACAAAAATAAAGCATCACAAAAGAGAGTGGATCCTGGGCAGCAAGCTCAGGTGTGCTGTGGATGAGCACCATGGAGCTGAGGGGATGATGGTTGTGCAGCAATGCCAGTTGGGGACTGCAGCTGTCTTCACAGGCTTCCCACAACGCACCCCACAGCCGAAGCCATGGCTGTGGGACATCTGGCACCTTGGATGAGGCACAGGCTGAGAAAACCCTCAACCCTGCCACTGAGAAGAGGGACCCTTGTCAAATGCTGCTTGAGACACAGGCAGTCCCAGCACTGTGATGACATTATACCACAACAGAAGAAAAATATTAAGTTATTAAAGAGTGTTCAAAGGAGGGCAACCAAGATGGCGAAGGGCGGTGAGGGGAAGTCATACAAGGAGGGGCTGAGGTCACTTGGTCTGTCCAACGTGGAGGAGACTGAGGGGAGACCTCATCAGTGTCTGCAACTTCCTCGTGAAGGAAAGAGGAGGAACAGACACTGATGTCTTTTCTGGTGACACCACCCAAGGGACTGGCCTGGAGTTCTCTCAGGTTTAGGTTGAATGTTAGAATAAAGTTCTTCCCTTGGAGGGTGTTTGAACAGTGGAACAGGCTCCCCAGGGAAGTGGTCACAGCACCAAGCCTGGCAAAGTTCAAGAAGCGTCTGGACAATGCTCTCAGGGCCATGGACTCCTGAGGCAGGAGTCGGACCCAGTGATCCCCGAGGGTCCTTTCCGAGTCAGGAGCTGCCGCAACACCGTCCTCTCCCCGCCGCCGATCGCAGCGCCTCCCGCCATCGCCCCCTGCCGCGCCCCGCCGGCACCGCAGCAATGGCGGCCCCCAGGGCGCCCGCGTGAGCCCGAGGCCGACCGCGGCAGCCGTGAGTGGGGACGGGCGGCCGAGGCCGGGGCGCGGCCAGGGTGGGTGGGCCCGCCCGCCGCTCTCGGCGACACCCACCGCACCCGAGCGAGCCCCGCCGCCGCTCTCGGCGGGCTCGGCCCGGTGCAAAATGGCCCGGGGGGGGGGCAGTCGGGGCCCCGCGGGGGCGGGAAGAGGCGGAAGGGGGTTTGTGCCCGGGAAGTCCCGTGGGGCCCGACCACAGCAGCTCCCAGGGACTGCGGGGAGCGGCGGGCGCCTGCAAGGGCGGCGGGGGTCAGACATGGGGCACTGAGCGATGGCAGCGACGGCAGCAGGGCCGTGGGGCTGGCAGGGGCTTGTTCAGTGACCTCGAGAGCCTGAGCACGTTTCCTCTCGGGCCTTGTTAATGGTGCTTGCACTTAAGATACTTGTCGGCTGCCTTCAGAAGAGGAGTGCGAGGCAAACGTATCTAGCAAGCTACAAACAAAGCCTGATAACGCGGGGAGTAATCAGAACTGCGGCAGAAAAGATCTCTTGTTGCCTAAAACAGGCACGGGCCCACGGTTCCAGGAGCACAGCCAGCGGAAATGCGAGGATGTCGGGCGAACAGAAAGCAAGTTGGTTGCAGTGACTCATCCACATAGTAAGGAATCTACAGTCAGATTTACTTTGTTATTCAGGTACAGCTGGTGAAGCAGTTGGGTTGTCTTGTTTAATGTTCAAACACTGCAAACGAAAGGGATTGCTACGATTCTTTCTCTATAAAAATTGGAACTTCCCTTTTTAAGTCTGTTCTGATCACTGAAGCATACATGATATCCCCTATCCCTTCTTATCGGTGAGGCTGGTTGCTCCTGCTTTCCAGCCTAGTTGGTTTTTTTCTGCTCATTTACATGAACTCTTTAAATGCAAGAAGCGAGCATGGAACTTGACCTGGGTGGCTTCTTTTAGAGCCAGTTTTTTTGATGAATTGAAGTGTAGAAACAAATTTCAAAAATCCCCAGTACAGCCTCAAAGGCTGGAGTAATAGCAGGCTGCGGCAGCGAGGTGGCCCTGCTCCACCGCCCAGCTGTACATCGTGCTGTACCTCTTGCATCAGGCTTAGGGATCCGCTGGCTTTTTGAAAGTTGGTTTTTCCAGTGCATCAAGGCTTTCTGCGCACGGCCTGCACTGCAGCTGCACAGCCCAGCAGTAGAATGGGATAAGTGTCAGGAGCACCCCCATTCCAGCAGCAGCTCCTCAGACCTGCACTTAAATCCAGTGTCAAATTGCAGCTACCCTTTGTTTTTACTCTGAGCTTTGACTCAAATTTGAACAGCAAACCGGTGTTTCATATCGTGCAGTAGCTCGTGTCAGGGTTCTCAAACTTGACTGGGGGTGTGGTAGAGAAAGATGACTGCATGTTGAAAGATAACAAAATACTGCCTTTCTGCCTAGAGATCCTTATGCTGTTTAAGACTTGGCAAAAATTGCTGCCCTCACTATCTCAATTATTTAAGTGCTGAAATATCCCAGATCAGCCAAATTCCATTAAACACAAAGTGCAAAGGAAAGTTATCTTGAACAAGCAATATACCAATTGTAAAGTTGTTGCATTTACTCCCCAAGGAAAAAAGGATTCTCATCAAGAGGGAGTTGAAGAGGTTAGCCCAAACTTAATGTGTCGTATTTTTGTTGGATGAGCTTTAACTTCGACTGCTGTAAATTGAATGAAAAAACATGGAGAAGGGAGATAAGGAGCTTTTGGGATTAAAAATAAAAATAAACCCCAAAGCCTTCATTACTATCTTACAGTTTTTCTAAGTAGTACTTTGCTGTTGCAGTTCTGAAATTAATGAAGTATGCATGGATTATTGCTGAATGTATTTTACTTCAAAGCTAGTTATTCCCCAGAAGTCAGAGGCTTTGCATGTCTGTTAACACAGTACTTTCCAGACCACTTTTCTAATACAAACTTCTGGGTTTTGACTCAATGCCAGAGAAGCCAAATAACATCCTTACCTTTGCAGCTGTGACCACAACATAAAATCAAGCAGGAAGAAGAGCTGATGCTGGGGGTTGTTTTCACTACACTTAAGACGCCTTTAGAGTTGGAGCTCACACAAAGAGATGGGCCCACTCACACCCTCCCTAAGCAACTTGGCTGTTAGAAGAGCACTTGGCTTTTCTTTTATACCTTTAGCCAGCACAGATGACTGCATCTTGTCTGTTAAGCAGCCCAGCTGCCCCTGTGCGAGCATTGCTGTCACACAGCAGCTTCCCCCGTTTGCCTGTGCTGCCTTACCCTGGCTGCCACACAGCCCTCGGAGGACGGTTTGGTAGCTTGTAGTTCTGGGAATTAGGAGGAGGCTCTAGGCACAGCTCTGAGGGGTGGCTGCATCAGCTCTGGACAAATTTTTGTGTGTAGACTTCTCTGCTTGTCCAACTCCCAGCTGTACAAGTGCCACTAAAACAGAAGTCAACAAGTGATGTGTGTGAATACCTACCTTGAAATGCTTGCATATTCAAGCAAGTGGGAGGGGAGTGGGGGAAGAAAGGCACTAGCTGGATTTTTCTGTTTCTCTGTACTGCTGTTATTGACTCAGTCTAGTTTTGGGCTGTGATTTTGCATAACTGAGGAGGTTGCAGAAAAAGGCTATATTATGTCTCAGATTCTGGGAGGAGCAGTTATATGACCATCAGGCTAGTGTGGGAGCTAACCTCTTAAAGATGTAGTTTTACTTTTTTTCTATTCAGCATATTGTAAGGAATAGAAAATATTTGAGAGTATACTTCTGAAAAGCTACCTGATACACAAGAATATTGGAATATGTTAATAAAATATTAAAAAAAGTTCAGCATAGTTCAGTCTTTTCCCTGTTGAAAAAGCATCACCAAGTATTTTATTGTGACATTTGTCTTTTAGCATGTTATGAGGATCCTTTCTGGTATTAGAGTGTCGTAAGTGACAGAACCCTTTCATCTACTGTGGTGCAGTGGTGGTTTTTTAACAACTGCACAGCAGTAATAGCAGTTGAATTTAACCACTCCAACCCCCTTCCCCCAGGGAAGAGTAATTTGCTTTTCTTGGTGTTTAAGTGTTTTCACTAAGTGTTTGCATAGCATACCACCAGCTTAAATACCTAGTCCCTATTTCCAGAGCTCTCTGAGAGTACTCTGCATGTCTTCGGTACACAGCAGATAATAGAGGCTTTGCCCTGCCTTTCTTACCCCTCCCTTCACCAAATAAAAAGTCAATGCTGCTATTAATTTGATCACTACATTAAACATAGTAAGCCCAATTATCCATTACAACAAAATGTATTCTGCCATCACGATATTAGACCTCATATGGATCAAACTGGAGGCAAGTGAAGAGGGAATGTTTTCTTTTTTCCTATCTGTAGCTGTATCTGCTTTGAAGATTGGCTTTGTAAGCCTCTCCCATTAACTAACAAAGAGATAGAAATCTTCCACATCCCTGTGTGCCTTCTCCAGATGTGGATTAAGTTCATTAATGGCAACAGTAATCTCCCAGACTGTCTGACAGGTGTTGATCTGTGCACCAGCACTAGTGCAGATTCTCACTTTGATGATGTTAAAGGAGTGAGAGCCAAGAGCGTGGGTTTGAAGCAGATTGTCTCCATGTACTGCACTTTGACTTGATCATGAAGGTCTCAGATCACCAGAGGCTGCACCGCCACTGAATGCTCAGCACTCTCCACAACTCAGTGGTAGCAAGGTTTGTGAGGGCAGGCAAGAGCTAACCTAAACCAACCACACACACAGAACCCACAGAGGGAACACAACCCTCAGCATCAGGTATTTTCATTTGCAGACTCATGCTTATTCCTGATATAGACATAGCCAGCAATAATTATAAGAATCCAGTCTAGCATTAAAATAATTAAAATTGACATCTTGAACTCCCCCAGAAGGAAGACCCATAAGAAGTAGGAATATCCGTAAGGAAATTTGATCCAACAAAAGTCTAAAACAGTCCCAAAAGACCTCACACCACTCCTTTTCAGCAGTCTACAGGAGCCTCTACAACTGGTTGCATGGTATTGGTGAGCACCAGAAACTGAAGGTGTAAACACAGGGTGATACACCAAGATCTGGACTACTCGAAAAGACATGGTCATCTGAACAACACTCATTTTTGGTGTAACATGAGGGATCCATTGCCTGAGGCTGGGAAATGTATGTAAGGTACCTGGGAGGTCGGTTAAATAAAAAGATACTCAGAGTACAGAGGCATTTATGAATACAGATAGTTCAGTTTGGTTATAAGTAGAAGGAATGCAAGTCTTGCTGGAGATAAAAATAAATAGATTTGTCCTGTCATGGCAGAAGAGAACCACGAAAGAAGTTTAACATTGAAACCAGGCAGAGAAACAAAAGTTAAAAGGTTAGAGAACTGCAAAAACCTGCTCTGGAAAGCATGTGAGATAAGAGTGATTAGGACTCATTTGATAGGCTTAGGGGAAATTCAGATACTTTCCATACAGGTGTAGTTTTATTAGAGATTGCTGCTGGGCTGCTGGGAGAAAAAGTGTAAGCCAGTAGAGGAAAGACAGACCTTGCCACGTAAAGAGTCAAGGATAATTTAGCGGGACACACAGTGAGGAAAACAAGCCATGAAATACCTTATTTAACAGGGTGGTGTTTTTTCTTGATGTCTGAAAAATGAAGAACACTGTTATCTTGAAAATCCTTCATGTCTTGTTAGCACAAGACATGCTTGCTCTAACTCTGCTTACTATTTACTCTGATTTGTGGTATAATTTTCTTCTGGCCCCTCCGCCACAAAATTAAAAGCTCTTCAAAATACATGGTTTGCATCCCTTAAGTGGCCTTGGTGGTACTGGTTGTTCAGTAAGTGAACATTCTGAGGAAGGAGACGCAGCCTACCTGTTTACAAAAGTGACACAGCCCTGGTTTTGCATTACTTATCACACATTTAGCTTCTAGTCAATAAAATCTTTAGGCTTGAAGTTTTGCCTTGGCACCTTAATACCATCTCTCCTTAGCGTCCTGAGAGCAGCAACATGATGTAGTTCATACACCAGCACATTTTGACTACTGAGTTTGGATGGAAGAATGATGTTTATTCCAGTAGGACTGGAAAGCAACTGTCAGCACTTAGAACTACAATGTGAGCTGCATTTGAGTTATTAGAGCTGCAGCTATCTAAGCTTAATCCTGGCATCCAGGAACATTTCCTTGGATTTTACTGAACAGATACATTTGTGGACACAGCTGTACAAGCACTGAGAGAGAAAATTACAAGCCTACGTGCTTCAGAGCCTGCAGTACAGTTAAAAACATATAGCGTATAGCGTGCTAGCACAAGTGAAAGGGAGAGCTGCTATGTGCAACTTGATCATTACATTTGGTCTAGCAGTTGCATAGACACAAAACTGCTCTGCAAGTGCTGTAGTACAACATATCTACACGTAGCATGGTTAGAGAGCCCAGCTTAACAGGTGCTTTAGAATAAATTGTACCTCTAAGATTTCCTGTGCTGAATAGGAGTACATTAAGAACATGGAAGCCATCACACACCACTTGGAAAAGGGTAATTAATAGCTTACCAATATCCCCATATATACCACATAACAGTCTTCAATCCTCATCAAACATAAAAATATATCAAAATTTGAAGTCTAGAACATTTTCACTTAGTTTCCTAGAGTAGCTGTAGGCTTCTGCTTTAAAATTACTCTTCTTAATACTAGACGCTCACAGGTACCTTCTCTCAAATTTTGGTGCCTCTCCCTTGCTACTCTTTTTAACCTTTCTTCTTTGAGTCTCACAGGTGCAGAGCTTTCAGTTGAATTAACTCTGCCTTATCCAGAAGTGGTGAGGAACTTGTTTCTCTGAATATTAATCTTGTTAGGTATGAAGGACTAACGCTTAAAAAAATAAGTTGCCTGAATTTCTGTTGAGAGTTTGGGAATTTTGTTTTTGCAGTCAAAATTCCACAGGCTTCTGAGCAAGTGAGTTAACTTCAGGGGTATACACTGTTAAACACAGGATGTTTGCTTCCCACGTTTATTACAAAATCTACAGTGATCTCCACAGAGCTTCCATTTAATTGGAGTTTTGCCACCAGCTTAAATAGGTAGCTCAAGTCCAAGTTCATTAACAGTATGGAAAGGTTTACTTCAAGTGTAGGATGTAGTAGAAAGATTAAAAGCTGAGCAGTTGCCTTTACATGGTGAGCATGCCTGAGCTTGATGAGGTTATTTCCTGAACCTAGACTATAAACAAGGAACCAGGCAAAGTTACAAACCTGCATATGGGATTCATCTGCTGGGAATTTTGACAAAAACTAACAATCTTCACCTCACTGAAGTCAGTGAAACATTTTCCATGTACTTGATTGGAGCCAGGATTTTGCTGTAGGCACTTACACTTCAGTTTTGCAGGAATTAATGCACATCACACAGTAAATACCTCTGAAAAATATTTTAGCTCCTCTCCTTCCCAGTTCTCCCTTTTTCTTTAGGCTGAGTTTTAAACAGCTTTCCTAAACCTTTTCCATCTCCATTCCCCTTTTTAAATCAGAAATTGAATAGATACCCTTTCATCATTCTGCTTGAGCAACAACAATGGCATCACTTTTATTCTGTATTAATCATTATGCACAATAGTATGGTGTGTTCCATCAGAATTGCAAAGCAGTTAACATATATTAATTAAGTACTGCGTCTCTGTGAGGCGTGTAAGTAATTAATTTTGTAAGCCAATGCCATTTAAAGGTGAGAGAAGGGTGGATTCTCATCTTGGAGATTAGCCTCTTACTCGTTTACAGTTATTTTCTTCCTGGGTGTGTAGACCTGAAGTAAGTTCCTTATGCAGCTTTTGTAATGGCATCAGTAACAGGCACATTTGTGAAGCTGAAATTCAAGACATCTCTTGTATTTCCCTTATGTGAAAGCATGTCCTCTGAAATTCGTTTTCAAATATAATTGTGGTAAATCAAGTCAGTAGAGAAGAGAGGGGAAGAATCTGAGACTTAAGCTCCAGCCCTGCCTTCACTTCATTAGAACAGGTGTTCCTAAACTTTTGGGGTGTCCTATATTTGCTTTTGTGCAGGTAGCAAAGGACTTCCTAGATGCTACAGGCTTCCTTTTTCCCAAGCACATTTACTCTTTGCCACTGGAAATCATATTTAGGCAGATTTTGAGGGCTTCATAAATTTGTCTGGGCTTTCCAGATGTGTGGTAGCTGGAGAGAGCAGACTCCTCTGAGCTGGTTGCTGCATGCCTGGGAACTCTGGATGTCAGCACTGTGAGCACACACAGCAGTTACAGGACATGAAGCCCCTCCCAGGAGCAGTTCTATGTGTGTGCTGTGTGTGTGCTGTGCTGTCCAGCCGTGCATATGAAGTGCAACACATCAGAAACAGCACACTTGATGTAGACATGGCTGTGCAGTCAGGCCCACTCTTTCATGAGGGAGCTACATAGTTATTTGCATATGGATTATACATCTCCTGTTTCTGTGTGTTGCAGCTGCTGCATATATACACAGTTTTTTCTACCCCTGAGATTCTCTGCAGACCTATGGGATTTCTACCATTCTAGTTTGCACCCTGATATACACACTCCATAGAGCAGGACCCTTGCTTGTTCTACCTCTCCTGTCAATTCCCCCTTCCCTTCTAATAACAAGTCCTTGCAATAAGACAGTTCTTCCATGAGACACCCTCAGACAATTTCAGTTTGCACTGAAGAGAGACATAGGAGTCCTTTTTCTCTCCTCAGGATATTTGGACTTGGTAATTCTGCTGCTTACTGTGCCCTGGTTCTGACATGTGTTGGATCTCTCCACTTTGACCTATTAGCCACTTTGACCTATTAGCCTGGAAGAAAAACAGCAGAAAGGTGGGTAGCTTTCTCTGGTGTAGTGAGGTAAATAGCTGACTAAATGACAGATATGAGGTAGAGGATCAGCAAATTTGCCGGTGATACCAAGCTGTGAGGTGTAGAGGGAAGCGATGACACTTGGCAGGCTTGAGAGGTAAGCCTGTGTGAACCTCATGATGTCCAACAAGGCCAAGTGCAAGGTGCTGCAGATGGGTTGGGGCAATCCCAAGCACAATTAGGCTGAGCATAAAGTGGATTGAGAGCAGCCCTGGGGAGAAGGAGTTGGGGGTGTTGGTAGATGAGAAAGTTGATATGACCCAATGTGCACTCACAGCCCAAAAATCCAGCTGTGTCCTGAGCTGCATCCAAAGCAGCGTGGCCAGCAGGGCCAGGGAGGGGATTCTGTCCCTCTGCTCTGTTCTCATGAGACCCTGTGTAAAATGCTTTGTCCAACACAAGAAGGGCATTGCCCTGTTAGGACAAATCTAGAGGAGGTCTATAAAGATGCTCAAAGGGCTGGAGTACCTTTCCTGTGACAACAGGCTGAGAGTGTTGGGGATGTTCTGCCTAGAGAAGAGAAGACTCCAGGGAGACCTTATAGCAGCTTTCCTATACCTAAAGGGGACCTTTAAAAAGGTAGAATGAGACTTTTTACAAGGGCCTGTGATGATAGGACAAAGGGGGATAGTTTTAAGCTGAGAGTAGGTTTACATTAGATATTAGGAAGAAATTTTTTACTGTGAGGATGTTAAAAAATTGGAACAGGTTGTCCAGAGAGATGCTCCATCCCTGAAAGTATTCAAGCCCAGATTGGGTGGGGTTTGAGCATCCTGATCTAGTGGGTAGCATCCCTGGCCATGGCAGGTGGTTTGGAACTAGGTGATTTTTGAAGTCCCTTCCAACCCAAATAATTTCTGTGATTCTATGATCTGGGGAGTACTGAGGTGTTGCAAGTATAGCTGAAAGAATATCAAAGAGATTGAGAGACCTGACCTCTCACTTCTGCAAGTGACTTGATAGATCAACTTTGCTGCCTGTGAAATGGTAATTTGGTTTGTTTCTTTTACAAAACAGAGGTCCTACATTGCCTCTTTTTCTCTTCTCCTTGGACATGTCATTCAGTCTGGGAAAATTTGGATGGATTCAGTTTTTTGTCACACTACCACATTAGAATAATATATTTGGAAGGGTTATCAAGGATTTTCTATATTGCTTTCCTACAGGCATTTGTATATAAACTTTCTTCCATATGTTTCGGTGGCCTCACATCAGTTGGGTTGTTTTTCACTGCTATTCATATGTTGGAGGCTAAAACCATTGCTATAATCATGTTCATAAACCTTTATGATTTTTAAACATTCTTATTCTGATTCTGTGTTATCCTCAAAAATACTTTGAATCCATTATCTTGCTCTGTTGAATTAGTTTCAAAATTTTACCTAAAGCTAAATACACCTCCCATATTTTGTGGAAACTGCTTTGAAATTAAACAGAAATTTGAGAAGCTCCTGTTGGCTGCCTCAGAGTGTCAAGCTCATGAAATATTCCTCCCACCCCCCTGGAAAATTAAGAACTAAAGAAATTTTTTTCCCTACTTATAGCTAGATTTGAACTGGAAGAACATAAAATCACACTATGATGAAATTCTGATTTTTCCTTCAGTATTGTTTGAGAAATGATGGAATACTTCAATGCATTAATAAAGCAGTTTAGACACCCGTCTGCCACAGTGGTGGAGCTCAGAAGATCAAAAGAACATTCTCATCTGCTTGACACACACACACACCCAGTGTTTGTTCATTAATGGCATACTTTTAGTATAGGTTATAACTGTACACCTCGTTCAACAAAGTGTTACCATGAAGTTCCCTGTCCCTAGGGAACAGAAGGAGCAGAAAAAAAAGTGGTTGATTAAAGCATTCTCAGCAGCTGAGAACATCCCTAACACTGACATGTTTTACTGTGAACTGAGAAAGGGTGGGAAGAATAACTGCTCACCATCATCTTCATTTGATGGTATTGTTCAGAATAAATCCCCCACTGGCAGAATAATCCCTGATAAGAGGCGTTCTAGCTTTCAGAAGGCATGCTCTCAAAGCATACACAGTGGGGAGATGTTGTAGTATCAGTGCTCCATAAAATATGAACAAATTGGTTTGGGGTTGCCCATCTGTTTTGGTGACAGAAAGTGAAGGTAGAGATAATGTGTGTCTTAAACCAAATATGACCCATTTTAGGTTCTGAAGTAAAAGAGAGTTTGTCCTTCCCTGACAGAGACAAGACCCATTGTGTTTTTCCTGATACTCATTCCATAGAGACCCTCATTCCATAGGGTCTCTAAAGATCCAAACTTAACTGAAAAGCAAAAAGCCCGTGGTGGGGAGTGGAGGGGTTGGAACTAGACAACCTTTAAGGTCCCTTCCAACGCTGACCATTCCATTGTTCTGTGATTTGCTTACTGGTTTTGCAATTTTAGAAAATAAATTTTCTCACCTCCAGTTTAGGAAAATCCCAGTTGTAATGAGCTTAACTGGGTGGATTTCAGATCCCACTCATTCATTGCATGGTAGCATTGACTTAGTGGCAGAGCACCAGAAATGAATTTCTCTGCATGAAAGTGAAAGTGTGCTAGGCAGGCATTTCAGTGTGCAGGGTAACGTGCCTTTGGATCGTACACAGCTAATCCTCTTTATACTTTGCTGACTGTAACCTGCTTAGTCTTACATGAAATGTATTCGTTGTCTTTTCCTGAGCCTGATCCAAAGCCTGTTGAAGTCAGTGGAAAGAGTCCAGATATTTTTCAGTAGTTTTGGAGCTGACTCTATATGAACAGCTGGTCTAGCACTGAGTCTTGTAGTTGAAAGACAAGGAAAATAAGCAGTAACAAACCACATTGGACTTGGTGTTGTATTAAATATATAAATGAAAGTAATGTGAAACTTGTAAAACCAGACTGGACAAAACACTCTGAAACATGCTGCAGGGAACAGTCTAGTGCTAGCAGGGGAATAAGTTACCTATTTAATGATTTCTTTTCCGTAGCTTTTACTTTTCCACATATTCTGTAATGTAGCAGTACTTTTTTCTCCTTGGGCAAATAGCTGTCAGACAGCAGCACTGGAATGAGAACATATGTAGAGTTTGCTTTTATCTTACATTGCAAAAGAAGTATGGATACCTTCTGTTATTCCAAGTATAAAATTACAGGTGTCAAATCATTTGGTGCTTTAAATCCTATGCCAGAAAAGTAATCCAGTAAAAATAGTTGTGTCCTGTCAAAGCTGAGCAGTTAGTATTGTTATTACAGTTTCTTGCAAGGCTCCAACAGTGTAAAATGCCAGAAAAACGGCAGTGTAAGAGATCAGCTAGAAACTTGCCTGGAATCACCCAGAGCATAGAAAGCCAGGAGGATGGAAATGAGGTAAACCTAATGACCCAATGTGAGAATCTGCCGGGTCTGATTTACAGTTGGTTTGTACTTTAAAAATGCTGTTAAACAAAAGCTGGTTAACATCTTTAGGGGCTGATTCTTACCCAGAGATCCCACAGAGTTAAATTAAAGAGTAATTTGTGCTGGGTTCTGGGTGAGTATGTGGTTGATCCTCTGTCCTAAGGAATGTACAGTTTAAAAAGTTGAAGAATTTTATCATCTCCACATTACAGGTGCGAGTGCAAAACAGGGGTAAAGAAGTTTTGGCTGGGTTAAACAGTCGGGGTCTGAGTTGTCTGTGGCAGTGAACCCCTTAGTCCTGTCAAGTGCTTTGCAAACAAGGCCATCCATACCTAACTGTGGTATGGATGTGAAGTTGAAAGTGAATGTATGTGGTAAAGTTTCCTATGGACCTGAAGTAAATTAGGAGATACAAGAACAGGTCATAGCAGAGCTGAGGGTTTGGGTATGTGAATTTCTCCTCAAAAGATTGTGAAGAGCCGGACACACTTTATGCAGCTTCTGGAATTTAGGTTAATACTTTTGTTGTCCATTCCACAAAAGCCAGGACAGAAGAAAATTTAAATAGTACATTATATCTACTACGGGGTGGGGGTGGGAGTGGGGGGGTAGAAGAATCACTGCATTTAATGCTCTTTTTCAGGTCTTCAGAGCTACAGTGAAACCTGGACAGAGACAGCCTGATTTGCTAAATTGGGAACATACTGCTTCAGTCAGTATGGATGTTAGGAAGCCTATTAAAGGACATAGCAGCTGACAAGTGAATCTTCAATCCTTGTCAAATCCCTTAAGTTTATGACAAGTGTGAACTAGTTCATATAGAAAAAAATTTTTACTCCTGAATTCACATGTTTCCAGATGAGATATGTTTATTTTCATGGCAATAATCAGAACACATTTTACTTAACGTTTTTAGGATGAATTTTGTCTGCTTTATAAATCACTCCCCAAATCCCAGCTCTCTTCCCCTTCTCTTGAAAACCATGGGAGTCATATTAGTTCTCCACACTGGTATTTTAAGTAAGTGGCATGAAGGGTGTGTCAGGCTGCAAAGTATGCTGCTGAACAGCAGACCAAATCCTGGTGCTTAGAGGCTGCAGTTGTGCTGAAAGGTCAGAAACACCAAGGACATGTGGTGTACCAAGACTTGCCTGTCCTGAGATAGTGAGGAACAGTCACACATCTTGATTTACAGAAAAACTTTGTTTTGTCCTTTTTTTTTTTTTCCTTTGCGAATCACATGCTCTTGCTGAATAAAAATATCTCATGCTGCAATGATTAAATCCATTTTAGGTACGTTTCCATTAATCTGTGAAAAGACTGTGCCAAAACCCAGAATCAGCTATGAGGGATAAATTATGGGTTTCTTTAATTTCTGAAAAAAATTTGTACTAGGTTGTCAGTACATCAAAGGATGCATCTAGTGTACCTCGGTATGCTGTAACGTGAGCTATTTGTTCAAAAGTTAGCTCTAGTTAACTAACATGACTATTCATTCTAAAATAAGCACTCAGGCAGTGTTTGCTCCCAGGCAAATACTTGTTCTGCTACAGTTCCTTCTCAGCTCAGCTGCCTCTGATCCCCTTTGCAAGTGCCGAAGTTGTTAGCCTTTGTAGTCATGAGAGTTAATTACCACTCATTTTGTTCACTTTTCTCCATGGCCAAAAGCTTTTATGTCTTTTACATGATTTGGGAGTGGAAAGACTTGCCTGCATTAAGGGACTGTTTCTTATGCAATATGTGATTAATAGTTGCCAAGAAGTGGTCTGCCACATGTGTGCTGGCAGGTTGGTGGCTGTGCAGCTGCACTGCTAATTACATGGCTGGGCTGGGTAAGCACAGTGCATCCGATGGTGCAGATAGGCTACAGGGCCCTGCAGGAGATCGAGGTTAGGTAAACTGGGCCACCTGGGCTGTGGTGGCTAGATATGGCATCTGGGGACAGATGGGATGGATCTGCTGGGGTTGAAGCCTGGACATGTGGAGAGAACACCTAGGAGCTATGATATAGGATGGTCAGTAAGGAGCAGAGGAAGAACTTAAGAGCATGCTAAAGCAATTCATATAGCAGTCAGCTGTGTACAGCATGGCCCTTTGATATTGGACTGGACTCCCTTAGTTTTGGAAGTGTTTGTGTAGTAGGAGAGGAGCATGTATTATTGTTTTCATATCAGTCCAAGTAAATGAGGTTTATCTCCCAGCTCAAAAGCATTGTCCCCACAGAAATGGATATTCAAACACAGTGCTCTTTAGAAGTTGTGGCCTGCTGTAGCAGGAAGCTCAGAAGAGACTGCATACTTTTAGTATCTCTGAGCTCTGGAGCTTTTTCCTTGAATTATGCTTTTCCTTTTCAGCTAAATAAACCATAGCAAAAAGTCTTTCACTGTGTGCTAAGATATTCTCAAGTGCTCTTGTTTCCAAGGGTGACTTTAGTGGGGGCAGCGATGCAGTCTCAGAACAGAGCTCTTACATGTCCCAGTTACAGAATTACTTCCCGTGCTGCTGACAGCTTGATTTGTGAAAGAAAAACGAATAGCGAAACAAAACTCAACCCACAGCCTGTGTAAGAGAGAAAAACACAGACTTGCTGTGCTTTAGGGAAAGTGTCAGACACAAACATTTCAAAGGAGGAAAGCTCTAGTCTTCCTGTATATGATAAAAATCCTTTTACAAGAGTAAGTCACATAATTGTAACTATTTTTAAGGTTTAAAAGTTTCCTGTTTAATACCTATGGGATAAGTCTGTGCAGCTAGCTGGAGGCCAATTTTAACCTTGGACCATTGAAATCTGTTGACCTGTGGTTTGGTACAGAGCTGGTCATTGTTGTTTTTTTCCTGCTTTGAAATAAGGGATATCTGGGAAACCTCTAGTACTGCCACCCCCTGAAACAAAAAAAATCCACGTCTGACTGTGTGCTAGACCTGCTTTACTTAGCTGCCAAGTGTTGCAAAGTAGCCAGATACTGAAAATGCTGTTAATCAAGCAGATACCAGCCTTAGACACTCATTATTATGTGTTTATACTGAATCTGGTAGATACTAAGAGGACTTAAAGTGCATGTATAATTCCAGAATTGTTTAGTTCTGGTTTAAAACTAAGCAGTAGTTGTAGAAAAAGAAGACTGAACTGAAGTGTTCTGCAGTTGAGCAAGCAATTTTATTTCTAAAGCAAAATCTCATGCACTACAGGGCTCATGACTGAGAAATCTGGTACAGTGCTGAAGGAAGCAGTGTCTTGATTTGCAGCTTATAAAAACAGGATTTTGCTAATAAATGCATTCTTCAGAATTATAGACCAGCAGATTGTTAAATGTGGAGGTCATGGCTTTGTCTTGAACACTAGTCTCCTATGATTACTATGTACTGTATTTTTTATGATAGGTGAGACAGCTTCTTCCTGGCTACTTAGTTATGTCACCATTAAATGGAGAAAAGGAATTGGGATGACGTAGTCTGGAAGGGGTAAAGCAAACAGCAAAACACTGCCACTGGTGAAACCAACTTGCTTTAAGCACATTCTCTAGTTAGTCTGAGTCATCAATCATCAATCATCAATCATTATTTGTTCTCTTCTTCCTCCTCTGTCTTTCCCTGAGCTGTATTATGAAGCAGTGCTGTGACTGGAAGCAGGGGTGCACTATCTGGGAATGGTCCTGAGAGAAGAAAGGGATGGGGACTGTGGGTAGAGACTGAGCCAAGGCACAGAGAGACAAGTAGAACCTAGTTTGCAAGAACTGCTTGAGCCAAGTGCTGCCTCTTAAAATAGCTCTGGAAGGACATATCCAACCATGGATACCTTGCAAGCCATGCATTAGTCCAGTAACTTCCTTGGTGCCTGTTCCCTGCAGTGCCTGTTCTACATCTCAAGCCTAGAGTTGCCCCTGTTACTTCCTGCTGATGCAGACTTTGGTCCCAGACTGTGTGTATTCATCTCCCTGTCACTGCCTCATCTTCAGATGGTCACAGTTGCTCACAGTGCACAATGTTTCCTCAAGTCAGCCAAATACACAGTTTTGAGGATGCACTTCTAACATGTGCTGAGCTCAGAAATCTGCCTTCACCAATTTAATTCCCTTATAAGAGTATGTCAGAAGTGTTTTCTTCTCTTAGCATGTCTGTATACACATGTACATTCATCTGTATATCTCTGTGTATATCCCATTATTAACACTGAGCATTAAGTGTAGACATCAGGGATGAAATGGACTGTAAAATTTCCATGCCATCTACCTAAACAGCCCACTGGCTGCAAAAGAATGCTCAGATGTTTATAAAAGCTAGACTGAATGATGATGATGAGGATGATGATGATGATGATGTCTCTCAACTGGCAAACCTTTCTGAAACTCAGAAATGTTTGCTATGTGATATGCCATCTTTTCAAATTTGTGATTCCAGTTTTCTGCTCTGTTAGAGCACTATGTAGATTGAGCAAAACAAAGTTAGTACTATGACAAAATGTTTTGATATCTTGTCCTAATTCAAGAGAGGGTTTCTCACCTCTTGATGGGAGAGAGCTGGTTGGCAGCCTCAGCTGAAGCTGCAGCAACTCCAGTTTTGGTGACAGTAGCTGTGTCATTGATTTTGTTCTTCCACAGGACGACAGGACAAAAGCAGAATCAGGAGTGGTATTAAGGTGGCAAATCTGTAGATTGAAGAATATAAATTCAGTTATTAGTATTGCTTATGCTATTCGCCAAGTTCAACCACTTGTATTTATGTTGATCAACACCCAGAGCCTCTTGGAGCCAGTGGCAGTTTTGCCATCAGTTTCCCTGAGGAGTAGGATTGTGCTTATTGTTTAAATTAGCTATATCTTCATGGGAGCATATGGGAGCAAATGCAAAGGTCTTGAATTGAAGACGCCACTAAGCAGCTTTATGCATTTATTTTGTTACACAGGTAGAAGCTAAGACAACAAAACCCATCTGCTAAGCCTTCAACACATCTCTATAAAATCTTTGTTAGGGTAAGAGTATTCTTTTCTATTTTATTTAAGACCTTGGCTGCCTGAATGAGTGCATCTGGAGCTCAGATGTCTGATGCCCTTATTGTAAATTAGTTAACTTGAAGAACTGCACACACTGTCAGATCTTTGCTGTGGAAATGCCAGGCTCTGTAGTGGAGGTGCTTTTGTGTGTGCATATGTTTTTTTATATGAAAAGGCTCTTGAATTTTATGCATAAACACTATTCTCTGTCTCTCTTTTTTTTTTTTTCCCTCCCTCCTTTGTTACAGACTGTGGACTAGCATTGAATATTCAGGGAAAGCTCCCCAGGGAGATTAGGGACATGGACAGATTTTAAACAGAGCCCTAATGCACGGACACGAAAGGACAAACATTCTAGTGGGAATACTTGTGCAAATTCCCTGCTTTGGGGTCAAAATGCATTAAACAGCTGCTTGCATGCTAAAGATACAAATCAATACAGACCAGAAATTATACAATTTATAAATAGAGATGGTGCTCAGTGAGAGTAGAAGTACTTCAGTGATGTCCTTTGTTATAAATCATACAAGAGCATTTAGCGGTCCTAGAGAGAAGTACATCTATAAATCTCTTTCTTCAGGGGTCAGAATCCCAGACTGTGCTGAAACTTACTTCAGGCAGGATTTGTCCTTATCCTTCCATGTCCTGGAGGGCTATGGAAACAGCAGTAGGAATTAGATGCCTTGACATGAATAAACTGCTGTTATCATCAGTTACTCTGATTACACTGTTGTGGAAGATAGCTTATTGCTATATTTAAGAAATCTACATTAAAAGAAATTGAATGAAGCCATTGCACAAACAAGCAGTAACAGTACATGTATTTGGGGCTACTGTGCAGTAGCTAAACTCAGGTAGAGTCCAGCTGTAAAAACTGGCAACCTGGATGGGTCAGCATCTGAAAGTAGTTTGTATATCAGCAATATGGTAATATCAAAGCTGCAGTGTAGCTTTAATTGCCACAGGGGTACTATTTATCATATTGCTATGTGCATATTTTAGAATAAATGCAATTTAAAAAATAGTTCATTCTGAAATAAATATATTGTCTTTCCATTGCTGCACGTTTGCTTTATTGGTCCTTCAGCCTCACTCCACATTACTTCTGCTCCCTGTGCTCTGAAATGGAAACAGGTGTTATTTGCAATATAGAAGTGCAGCAGCATTTATACCATACTTAGATCATTCAAGTTCCCATTTTAGACCACATTTTATTATGTGTACATTTCATAAGGCCCATTGCCTCTGTTGCTGCTGTCTCATGTTATGGTAATCCCTAAAAAAGCTGACACTAAATTGAGGCCCTTTGTTTTACATGCTGCATGCCTGCAGCTGCTGCAAACATTTGACAGGTTCAAAGTCCATATTTCTTAAGTTCCATCCTAGTTTGGGGCAAAATAACAGGTCTTCAGTGTGGTGCCCTGCAGACTGCACTCTGCAGCCTGCAGCTTTTTATTGCTCCCTGCTTCCTGACTGTCCCCATGGCTCTTCCTCTGGCTCCTCTTTGCTTTCTACGGGTTCAGGCATTTTTTTCCAACCTCAGAGCTTTTTTTCTAGCCTATCACTCCTAATTGAGTTCTTTAAACCATTCATTCGAGACATCTCTGCACTAAAAGTAGCTCCCAAGCTTTTGCTGCAAGCCGGTTTTGAGGACTGTGTTGGGTGTGTGTATCCCATTTGCCTCTTGGAAGACAGCAGTCAAATCCCACTCCACAGCTATAAGAAATAGAACTGCAGCTGCTGTACATGTGAGATATAATTTTGGATTGTTTCAGAATGAGGTGGCCTCTCTAACCTTGGCCTTGCTCTCAGAAATGCCTGTGGTGTAACCACATACAACAGTTTGTGTTTTGGATGTTAAAGGGCACAATTCTCTGTGACAACGCAACTCTATTGGCATAAATGGCAAGATTTCATATCTGCATTTGTACATGGCCACTAAAGCTAATCAGCCACCAAGGCAAGTCAGGCCCCTCTCCCAGACTGGTCCTTGCTCAGATAAATACTCTGAGCCCCTGAGACGGCACTTCTGGCATTAACCTGGCTGCCCTTACTTACCCCTGCTTTTCATCCCTAAAATGCACAGGTGTTTCTTAGATGGGTCTTGTGTCTACTTCTGCCAGGCTTGGCTGTTTTACAGAAGTGCTTGAAGAAAACAAAATACTGAAGGCTGGGAACATTTTTGTGAGCTTGTGGTACATACTTTTCCACTGGAGGCGGGATGCACCGTGCAGCCGGCTTGGATTATGCTGCTCCTACCCTGTTGGGACTGCTCCTCCTCAGTTATGTGCTACATGTCTGAGGGGTTCAAAGGGAGGCGGGGAGGAGCCCACAAAAGCGGGACTAGGGAGTGAAATGAAGCCACTTTCCGTAGTGTTCTTCCATCCGAAGGGGAAGGTGAATAGCGCTTGCCCGTGTGTCCAGAAGGTGGCACCGGCAGCCCGAGCCTGCCGGCAGCTCTTGCTCGTTCGGCGCACGCCCCGCTTGGAAACACCCTCGCTAATCCGGGCTCTCAGCCTCCTTAAAGGCTCTCAGCCCTCTAAGCTTTTAACTAAGCCTCTGAGCCCACGGGTGACAGGCTTGGGGGCCGACCAGTCATCGGTGTGACTGGGATCTTGGGACTCTGAATAAGCACCCAAGTGCTGGCAGGAGCAGAAGCTCTAAGCTGCTGGATCTTTACCTCCTTATTACAAAATTAGTTTTTTAAAAAAAGGCAGCCCTGCATGGTGTCTCCAGACAGGCTTTTCTCCACTTCAACAATAAAACTATGTCTTGCAACAGATGTGTTATTACCGATACTGGCTAGCATTTCTCAGGTGTCACAACTCTAAATACTAGAAGAAGAGACGATACTTTATTTTCTCTGTTTTGGGGAAATCTCTGTGAATGTGAAAGGTAGACCTGGAGCAGGGGTTTTGCACTGTGATCTGACACTTTCAGCCAAAGCATGAAGTGAGGAGACACCTTGGTGCTGGAGGGCTTTCAGCTCAGCATCCCTGGGCAGTGAAGCTGTTCTGCTACAAAGGAGAGTAGATAACATTTTCAAGCATGCTTGAGGAGTCAGAGGAGTTAGGCTTTTCTGCAATAGTGATTCTCGCTATTATGTTTCCTTTCTTGAGATGAAGGATAGCTTTCTTAATTTAGGCAATGGTGTTCCAAAAACCACAGGGTTCCATGTGAAATTTTGGACATATCGTGCTCTCCATGTTGGCAAGTCAATTCCCATTTTCCCTTACTAGCTTTATTGCTTTTGGTTATAAAATAAAAAAAACCCAGCATATTTTCTTCCCTCTTCCCTTCACCCTGTCTCACCTCAGCAGGAGCCCAAACCAGTCTCCTGTGCCTACCACTTGGAGCCAGCTGTTGTGGTAGGAAGGAGAAGGCAGGCACCAAGCCAGCTACTGGTTGCAGTGCATGTGCCAGCCCTCATCTTCAGCCACTGCCCTCTGCTCCCTCCATGGCAGCAGTCCAGTTGTGAACATTTAGCAGGCAGAAGCAGATACATGAGGGATAGCAGTGGTCTGCCTACTGAACGTGCTGGTCAGTTTTGCAAAAAAAAACCCAAGAAAACAACACCCAAAATATCTCCAAAGTTCCAAAGCTCTCTTCTGTGCTGGTTCTTAGGCACTATTCGTTTTCATCTAGTGGCATGAGATTGAAAAGCTGTCTGGAATAAACTCCTCATATCTGGGCACAGTGGGTTACTGTGTGCCTTCACTTTAACAGTGTCCTGAAAAGACTCTTTTTCTTTAGAGGTATAAACTGAGTAGCTAGAAGAACAGGTAATAGGGTCCGTTTAAATTTTAAAAAGGTTTTACCACTAGGGAGGAAATGTATAGGTTGAAAATAAGGAGCAGAGGAGAAATTATTTCAAGTTTCACAGTTGACATTGTGCTGGAACAGCTTGCTTTTTCCCAGGTGCTTATCTGCTGTTGATGGCTTTTGGCATTCTGCATATGCAGGAAGGCAGAATATGCAGCTGGACAAGAGGGCTGCATACAGAGAGAACATTTTTGACCTTGCAACAGCTTCAGATGTTGCAGTTCCTTCTTATTTCTTCCCATGTTCTTTGTTTCTTATATAGTTTCCTTGTTTAACATAGTTTAGGGGTTGGGACTGTATGTTTTTTCTATTTTTTTAAAATTCATTTTGTTGGTTTACACCACTTCTGATAGATTCTTTATCACCTGCTCCCTTCAAGGCAAACTGCAGGGCTGTTTCCCTTCTGTAGCAGCTGTGCTGGAGGACTGCTGATGAGGAACAAAATGGGACCTACTGAGCAGTCATTTAAAGGCTGGCTATTAAAAAGAAAAAGGCTAGCTAATTAGAGCTTAAAGGAAGAGGCAACACTTTGTGCAAAAACACCAGAAGGTAGGCCCTCCAAATCCCATACACTCCCTGTAAATAGCTATAATTAACCCCACAGTATTCAATTTATTAATTAAAGTTTAATTAATATTTTCTGTCCTTGACAATCATTTTAGAGGCGGTCAGGAAAACATAGTGGCAGCTGGGTTCCCATAGAGCAGCAGTGACATTCAAAAGGGCACAGCCACAGGAGACTCATCTTAGTCTCCAAGTCATACCTGTGATAAAACAGAGTGAAACTGGCCTCTGGATTTCTGGGAAAGGAGGGGAGGATGGGAGACACTGCAAGCCTGGTGTTCTCCATACTTTGAGATATCACCCTACAAATGCAGTACTCATCTTGGTTATCTAAAAGTGTGAGAGAGTAGTGGAAAATGTGTGTAATCTTTCCCTACTGACCAATTTACACACCTGCTGAGGGCTGCTCTACATCACTGTGTTTCACTTGGGTTTGATGTTCTGCTTGGTGCTCTGTCTGGGAGAGTGAGACACCCTTCCTGAACTGCATGGACCCTGTCAAAGTAGAACAGCTATGGCTTAAAAATGCTGTGGCTGAACTTGGTGTACTGCTGTTCTTCTCCAGCAGTGGGTTTCCTGGTCATTCATACTACCCATGATCAGTATGCCCAACCCCCGTCAGTGTCAGAACACTACTCTGGAACAAATCCATTGGGATTCCTGATGGGAAATATGAGTGTTGTCAGCTGTGTAGAGCACTCCAAAGTTTGTTTCAAACAGATGGGATAGATGTGGAAGACACCAAATGTGTTTCCTTCAGCAAGGACAGTGCTTCATCATTATCCAGGGTCAGGCAATAGTGTAATTTGTGCCCTCCCCCATCCTTTTTCTGGAGCACACAACAATTTTTTTTCTGGTGTTATAGTTTTTTGACACAGCACTGCTCTGATTGCCTGCAGCATACACTTGTTAGTACTCTTAAAACTTTTAACTGAAAAAACCCACCAAGCCCATGAACAGAAAATACTAGCTGCTAACTACAGGGTCATGAGAAGAGATGTGAGCTGAGCACTGTGAAGTGTGGCTGCAGCCAGTCCACTCAGTAGGGACCAAACTCTTAACAGTGTGGTCATGAGCCATCCTGCAGAAACGGCCTGTGGATAAGGGTTTGTAGTACAGTCCTGGTGAGAACAGCCATGAGGTGAAAGAGGTCTTTTGTTCCCCATTTGACAGAAGGGTGCATACTGAATGAGCAAGAGAATGTACTCAGAGCATGTTGAAAGCAGATCTCCCAGGTCACAGGGGAAAATCTTCCAGTACAAAACTGTTAAGGCCAACTGGGAGAGGAGGTGGGCTGCACTCACCATCATCATGAACACCACCTCTCCGCTTCTCTTAATGAAACATGAGGGGTTAGGCAGATTTTTGGTGTACCTGGTGATTCAGGCCCTTGTGGTAGGGAAGTGGCATGACATCTCTCAATCCCAGGGAGGCAGGCAGGCACAAGCTGTGCAGTGCAACAAGGCCAGAAATGCTTCTGAGAACACCCAGAAGCAGAACTGGAGTTTTCCAGGGAACATGAGCATTTGAAAGGATGATTATCATAATTTGTAGTCTCTTTGGGCTCCAGACTTTGGTGTGCAACTTTAGGACCATCACAGAGCCTGCTTGTATGGTCTGTCCTATGGTCATGCAGGAAACCAGCCTCAGACCCATCAGGCTTTGAGTCACATCTTCCATCAGGTGTGTTTTCCCAGGTGTGGCAGTGTGGGGCTAGAATGAACAAGTTCTCTACCTTTGTGTGAAAAGTGCCTCTGATGCCCTGCAAGGGTGCTCACACAGGGCTGTCCCCATTCTGCCAGCAACACGGCCAGAAGGGTGGAGATGGACATGCCATTGCTATTGCAGTGGTTCTGTTGGCATCAGGCTGGGACATCTGATGTGGCAATGTTGAGTCACAACAGCATTTAATCTTGCATTGCCACACATGATGAAGCAGGCCTGATCCATTGTTAGACTGTCGGTGATTCCAGGTAAATTTCAGCAGAACTGAGGGAGATGGAGATAGATGCTGAGAATCACTGCAGCCTTCACCCTGAAATGAAGGTGCAAAAGAGCACAGCAATTGTCCAATGATTGTTGCAGCTATTGCCTGACTTTGTATGCATTGTTTAGTTTCTCTTCATGCTTTTCTTTCTTCCTTGCTTTCTTCCTTGCTTTCTTCCTTGCTTTCTTTCCTCTCTCTCTTGTAAATAATTTTTACTGAATTTTTAGAAAAGTACTTCCTCTACCTCAAAAATTTGTCTGTTTCTCGACTTTTACAAAGAGAATAGGGGGAAAGAACAAACCCCAGGCAACTCACTGCTAAGTTTTGAATTTGACATGCAGAACAACAAATTCTTCCAAAATGAGCTTTGCTTTACTGTTAGTCATTTGTACCAACCTGCAATTAAAAGGCTCAGCATTTGTTCTCATCGCTTTCTGAAATTACATTTTCCACTTCCTAGGCTCTGGCCTCAGGCAGTGGATTTTTGAAGCAATCATGCCTTGGTAATTAATGTTTAAAGATGAATGTTGCAACTTCTTAAACAGTGTTGCTGAGTAAACATACAGCAAAAAGAATATAAAAACTGCAAGCCTTTTACAGCAAGCTGCAGAGTTTGGAGGTGTTATCCTTAGAGCTCCCAGCTACAGTGCATTTGATTACCCTTTCCTTCATTCTTTCAGGTGGGGTGGACAGCTGTGCTTAAAAAAAGTAGAGCAAAATAAATATCACATCTAATCTGTCATTTCTTTCTGTTACTGACTCATCACCCCAGAAAGCTTGCTGAGAATGATTAACTCATACACAGAGAGAGAGAGGAGACAAGTCTTTGGCATTGTCTGTAGCTATACCATGACTATTTTGGATTTTTGCAATAGAATGGGAAGACAAGGAACAAAATAAGAAGAGAAGAAGGCAAAAAAATGGAAGGAGAAGTTCCCTTCCTGTGTCACATCCCTTGGTTTGTCATAAGTCTGTCTTTTCTCAATAGAAGCCATAGCTTCCAGTCTGTTACTAAGCCAGCTGGATTTACCTGTGACAGCAGCCCATCCTACACAGGGCTTCTGTATGTGACAGAAGTGCTCCTCAGTACCATTAGCTGAATCTCTCATTGCAGCATTTTTGGTGCTGTAAAAACTGACTTGCTGTATCACCTCTTTCTAACAGAAATCCTTAGGAACTGAAAAGGCAAGTTGGGAAAATCAGCAACTTCAGCATTTCAGGAAGGGGAAAGGGTAGTCTGGATTGAGACTGCCTCCCTACTTTAGGCATCTGATTTGGGCACTGCAATCCTGATTCAGACCTTTTGGGAGACACGCCTCATGTCTAATGTTTCCCAATAGGT
Organism: Serinus canaria; assembly: GCF_022539315.1. Taxonomy (NCBI): domain Eukaryota; kingdom Metazoa; phylum Chordata; class Aves; order Passeriformes; family Fringillidae; genus Serinus; species Serinus canaria. The sequence continues at coordinate 53,122,722 of NC_066315.1, read as the reverse complement.
TGGCATGATGCAGCTGTCTCTTCACCTGAGACTCCTAAGACAGGAAAAGTAGGAAAGCACTTGTAGTCTCATGAGTGATTTTTGTAAAAAGGAGTATGGGGGTCCTGCTGTACCATGGGAGGGGTGCTGTTTTACATACACAAAAGTCTTTCCTCATCTAGCAAAGGCCAATGACAAAATTCTGAACAGATCAACTGGAACAAGAACAGAATACTGCTTTGGGCTATTTCCGCTTGTTTTGTTTTGGTTTTTTCCCTCTTCTTTTCTTTTTTCCTGAAAATAGAATAAAATTCCCATACCAGCATATAGCTGGGAGGTTGGCTAACCAAGTTTGAAGCGGGTTCTTGGAGCTTTGTTACTCTGATATTCTTTTTGCTCAGAAGAAACTAAAACCCAAGACCTCTTGGAAAAACTCCATGTGTTTGATTCTTCATTTAAGTGGCAAAATGGAACCTCACAAATAATCTTGCCTTGCTGGAAATGAAGTTCAGGCTCTAAAAAAGATTAGTAAAAGACTCATTCAGCACTAGTCATACTCATTTGGGTAACAGGCAAGTTCCTGCCTGTACTCACTTCTGGTATTTCATAATGAATGTGTGTTAGTGACTTCCTAAGCAGGAATTCCAGCAGAAGAAGTATCATCTTCTGCTTTAATAATTTTCCTGTTCTTTTAGCATTGTTTATATACCATCATCAGTATACTGATACATTAACTGGATACCAGTGCTTGGCCATTTTATTATCCATTGCTTTAGTTGTCTGTCCAGACTCCTGATCCTAAAAGGATTAAGCTAAATTTTAAAGTATTTTGCTGTTGAAGCACAGTGGTTTTAAATTGTTTTGTTTGTTTTTATGACCTCTTTAAAGGTTTTCCAGTAAAGATGAGGGCTTATTTGTACTAATTTTATGCCTGGTTGTTCAAAATAGCTTGCTAGTGTTTTTTAATGTTGATTTTTCAGAGGTCTCTTAAAAAACATAAGTCCACAAAGCAATTCTGCAGGATGCAGGCTGCTTCAGTTACACTTCTTGTTAAACATGACACAGATCATTCAGATCATTCAGCATTTTGCTGAAGTGAAGTAAATGGAATGGAAAATGCTTTAGTATTAAAAGCAGTGTGTCTTTCAAGGAATGTTTAATCCTAAACAGATCATTCAAATGGAGTGTAATAAAGACTACTGCAGCTGATGAAAAGATTTTGTTCAACTCAGTGGGTTCTCAAACAGGCAGAGATAATATGCTTCCCCTTGCTTACAGTACTCACTCACTTAGCTGTGTTTCCTTTCCTAGGCTGGAAATTAGATTTCCTTCTCTATTGTTTATATAGAAAAACTCAAACTATTCAAGGAGATCATGTGGGAGCCACTGTTTTTAGAAGAAAGAGCTGCATTTGGATAAAAGATACCTCCCAACTTCATGTTCAGGCACTTAGCAGTAGCCAAAATAAGCATCCTTAGCATGTTTCTGGGCTGAAGCTCTGCACCAGGCTGTATGTGTCCCCTTCACACAACCCGTGCTGCAAGGAGGGACTGTACAAGGGCCTGCATCAACAAACAGCAAGCAGCCAGCTCCTGTGCCAGCTCACACATGTGTGTGCATATATTCCCACTAGTGAGCATGTGCATGAAGCTACACAAATTTATACACATAAAGTTAGAAATGTCTATCTTTTTTTCCTATGCTTCATTCCCAGCTTATACCCCACAACAGCTTTTATTCTGAATCCTGTCCCCAGACTTAACACACTTCGTTCTTACCTTGCATACTTTGAAGGCTTTGGACCTGAACTGAAGGCTCCCAACACCTTTGGTCTGTCTTCAGACCAAACTTCAATTGGTCCATCTTTATGTAGGGGGCATTTTGAAAGAACTACGACTGTTGATTTCCAAGGCTGTTTCATAAGGATCAAGACTCAACAAGAAGCAGAGGCACAAGAACAAATTGATCAGAGGCACAGTCACCCAAGTATCAGGGATGAGGATGAAATTTTGGGATCTTGCTTTTTTACTTGCACCACAGCATAATTTGGTATTGTCTCTTGCTTTGCTCTTATTTGCTGGTCCTTATTTCTACACCTTTAGAATTAGAATGGCCAAGGTAATTTATGCTCGAAATTTATTTTCTTGTTCTGAAACTGGCAGTGAATGCTGTAGGTTTTCTTAAGGGAAAACTTTCTCTAAACCTTTCTCTAAAGGTGCCACACACAGAGAGCTTATCTCCAGGAGTATGAGGCAGGGAGAAAAAAACTCTATTAGTGACCTTTTTGCTATGTAACCTTTCCTTAAAATGCCAGCAACTGAGCTTCCACAGAGAGAACAACAAATATTGAAAGAGGAATGTGAAGGACATTATGAAACAAGAAAGTAAGAAAAGGGATCTGCTCAAACAAGTTTCTCAGGAAAGGTGATGTAATATGTACTGTAGAAAATCCTAGCAGTTGACATAACAAAGTTGCTTTCTAAATAGCTGTGGATGCCAGCAAGCTGGGAGAAACAAGAGTGTACAGCTGGGAATACAGCTGAGCAGACTGTTTTGTCCAAAAGAAATATAGTAGGTGTAAAACTTCTATTCAGAAGATGTCATTGAAGTTTACTTGAAAAGTGTCCTTTTAATTAAGGCTGAGTGACCACTGAATGAAAGCCTCATTTCTGTTGAGGCTGTTCTTGGTGATACTCTTAGATTATCCCATGCAGGCTGGCAGTACTCAAGAGGCTGCTGTTGGGATGCCATGGTACACAGCTCTGTAGCAAGTGCTCAGTCCCATTCATAGACTTTTGCCAATGTTTATCAATCTTTTAACTGCTGTCCTGAGAATTGCCCAGCTTTTTATTGACTGACTTGCTCATATTTCAGCCTGGTTTCCTGCAAAAATGACTGTTCTCAACACGTGTTCTGCACGTATTCACATCTGTATACATAAAATTTGGGAACCTCCCTCTCTGTTACAACAGACCTGACAGAGAGGGAGGTACATACAGGGTCTTTGAGATAAAGAAAATATTGGAATTTTGTGGCAGCATGTGGCTGGATACAGGAGAACATCTAGATCTTCTTTCTCTTCGGGGGAAAGGCTGCAGGGAACTATGCTCTGTGTCAGCCTTGGAGACTCTAAAAAGCCCAGATCTGGAGTATATCAGGTGTTCTTATTCCACTTCTTACACAGCTTACAAATTTTAAGGTCTTTGTTGCAGACTGAAACCTTGAAAATCACTGGCTCCTCTATTTTGTTCCTCTTGGTAATTATAGAGCAAAATATTTCATGTGCAAAGACTGATACACACAAAGTGTCATTAGGAGCACTGCTTTCAGGTAGGTTAGTTCATAAAAGTTGGATAAACTGCCAAACAAGAAGTCCCAGCTCATGTACTGTTGTGGATTTATTCATCATTACAAACAGAGGAAGAACTGTATAGGAAGAATGTCTATTATGAAAATTATATTTAGTTATAGGGCTGACATACACGGTCTGCTACCTGCCTTTTACAAATACTGTTAGCACCATTCAGGCAGCCAGCAGGCATGGTTTCATGCAAAAGAGTGTGTGGTTATTTTCATAAGGTTTTTATGAATGTTTGGAGAAGGCTGCAGGAGATCCTTAATGTTTTTGATGGAACTGCTGCCATGTCTAAATATCATGTGCCAGCTTCTGTCTTTACTATAAACTGGTTATAAGCAAAATTAAGGCAGTAGGACTGACAGTGCTAGATGTCTGGGAATGGGAGGTTGAGTGACCTGTTGAATCCTTAGGAATGTTTGAATATTCTTTCCCTGTTTCTGATACATACCCACTCCTGCATTTTCTCTTTTGTTTTAGGTGGAGTCTGGATAAGAGCTGTCAGGAGGGCTTTCTAGCCAGTTTGAGGCTGAGTGATAGCAATCTTGAACTACAGTTTTAGAGGAGTGGCACCAAAAGGCCTGTTGTTAACACTGAGTGCTTTACAGGACAAGTAGCACTCCCTGCTTCCTCAGCTGCCTGAAAATCAAGCCATAGATACTGACCTTCAATCCAAATAAGGTAAGTCAAGACTGTATCAAGCATGGCTGAGTTTAAAATATGGTTATCAGTCTGTCATGCAACTGTTTGAAATGAAGCCAGGGAAAAAATCACTAGAGCACAATGATGTGCAGAGGTCACTAATATTGCCAGGTTCTCCCTGTTGTGCTAAAACTACAGGAAAATGGTGTCTTGTTGGTACCCCCTAGTGCTGTGCTGAAGTTGGGCTGTATGTCAAGAGCTTCCTGAGTTACAGTAGTGCTGAGGCTGGCAAACTGCAGTAGATCCACTGGAAAAGCCCTGCCCACTGCAAAAAACAGACATGCTTCTTGGCCATGACGAAGGTTCTAGATTTCTTTGTGCAGCTCCAGTTTACTTCCTAAAGTGAAAAGTGCAGCAGACATCTAAGCTGACTGGTTGCTTAAGAGAATAAGTGGTTTTATTCAGTCTACCTTTTTTTTTTTTTTTTTTTAACTGAGGTAAAAAAATCCAAGGATCATTATTGTTACTGATCAAAGTAACAATCTCTATTCCTAAAGACACAGTCTCCAGAAAGGTTACCATATAGCTAAAGAGAGACCTTTCACAAGTAACCTTTAAAAAAAACAAAACCCAAGCCCATACCTTCAAGTGGGATACAGTATCCCTAAAGAATCTCCTAAGGTTACTGTATCACTAAGGATAAACCATTCAAAAGCCTCAATTTGGGTTTTCCTTGTCATTTGCTGGGTTCAATTTAACAGGAGGTTTTCACCAGCTAAGACTTGATGGCAGCAGTGATGGGGTAGGAGGAGCAAAGAGCTGGCTGCTCTCATTTGGCACAGAGACGAAATCCAGGCTCCATTTAGCCTTTAGGCCAACATGTGATAAAACTCTCATGCCACACTCGCATGTGAAGCCCTTTTCCATTCCCACAAAAATCCACATACTACTCTTGTTTCCCTATAAAAGTCCATTTGGGGCATCACAAGCTCATGTCAGATAAGAAGCTATTTAAATCTTTCATGATTTCTTATGTTTATTCTTTTGACATTTGAGCACAGTTGCTAAAAGTGTGAGAACAGTTGCTGCTCCTGTTGGAATTTCTTTACCCCTCCACTCCTAAACCAGATGACGTTTTAAGCTTTACATTGTATGAAAGGGAGCACATTAAACATCAGGTCTGAGAAAAATGGGCAACAACATCATGAGACTGCAGCTTTGGGTACTGCAAACAGTTCAAATCTCTGTATTAAAAGTCAAAAACTTTTTTGGTTTAAAGTGTGAGCAGTACCTCAAAAAGCTGCATGAGATCCATTTTCTGGGTGATAGAATGTATGCCTGCCTAGTTTGCTTCCTATGAAGTTATTAACACTTGCTGCATCTGTAACTGCTGGTTATTGAAGGAAGGACTTAACTCCCTCCTAGAACCCTGGGACTAATCAAAACATTGCCATTAACATTTAATGAGAAAGTTGTTGCTTTCTCCAATAAACTGGCTTAGACTCTTAGTCCCCTAAAGCACAAATGGCACATACTGCATCATAGTTAACAAGCAGATTCTAGAAAAAAAACACAGTCAGAGGAGTGAGGTTTGTTGCATAAACTCAAAATGACTGGCCGATTTCTTCTTACTTTCCCCAGAAGTACTGGAAATTATGTATGCTAACCAGTATTCATCTCTCAGCAAAGCATCCAGACCTTGTTGGGCCAGTTCTTTCTTCCAGTAAGACCTCTGCATCATAAAGCAACTCAGACAAAACATGCCCAGAGGAAAATCCCATGCTTATAGGAGCTTCCAAGCCTTTTCAACCATTTGCTCCCCTAGCTGCTTGTCCTGGGTGGAGGAGAATGGCCTGTTAGAAAGGAATGGCCAACATAAATGGAAAAGAACAATTGAGACACTTGAGGGTGTGTCTAATGGATCCAGATATCCAGGACAGCAAAGGAAGTATTGCCCCTCATCTGTGCCACATTCAGGCAGAGGAGCCAAACTGGTAAATTGTAGGTCTGTCAGCCAATTCTGCCATTTTGGAGATGGGACTGGGTTTACACTGAAGAGGCATCACATGAGGAGAGTCCTCTTTACTAAATTAAAAAAGAGACAGCTACCACAAACAGTTTCACAATGCATTTACCAGGAGAATAGTAAGAGCAGTGAATAGTGCATTTTATTGCAAATGCTTAATTTAACAAAGATTAAATACACATCTGAACACTGTCACTTTGAGATACATTCCTAATCTGTCTTTGCCCTTGCTTATAGTGGTATAAATAAAGAATTATTCTACTGAAGCGAGCAAAGCCATTTCCTGGTTTTAAACTCAAAAGAGAGAAAATCTTGCTTTTTACTTCTACAGCAAATCCCATTCAATTCAGTATGGATACAACAGTATATTTAAGAAGAGAGACAACTGAAAAATCCATGTCCTAAATTCAGTAAAGGGTTATGGAGCTGAATTTCCATCTGAGCACTCTTGAATATTGAAACATCAAACCTCTTTTTCCTGTGGTGTAATCTAGTTTATTTTCCCCAGAAAATACATTTTCCTTTTTGTAAACAGAAGCCACATGAAACACATGGTTATCTTCTGAGCAAAAATATCAAAGACCATAGTTTCCACATATTAAAAAACCAACAACCCACAAACTTCTGTTTTAAAGCTAAATGCAGGTTTTTAGTCTATTGACATTTTTATTCCATGCCAGTTTTTTGCATTGTGGAAAATATGCACCCTTAGGAAAATAACAACTATGATAAGTTGTTAAAAACCAAATTATCTAGGAAGGTAATTTTTCCTATTATGAAAGTGGCTTGTCAGATAATATTAGTAAAATGAATTAGTCACTTAGCACACCTTTCATAACCTCTGAAAATGAAATTATGGCCTGTATGTTCCCATGAGTAACAAGAGCAGTTCTCCTCTTTGTATATACAGTAGTATCACTCCACAGTTTCTGATTATGTTTTATTCACATGGAAGCATAAATCAGTCATAAATCAGTCCAAAGCCTAAAACTAACCAAACCAGTTCATATTTCTCACATGAGCTATTCTATTTGCATGCCTTTCCAGATTAAACATTTCTTGTTGTGATATAAAAAGTTTCCAGGTACGTGGTATTCAATGGAAAAAGGTGACAGTATGACATTTAGAAGATGTATGCATGAGTTAAAAAAGGAAAGTGGGAAAACAACAGGAAGAGAAAGGAACATTTGCTTATGTCCATCTTAATAGAGGAAAGTTAATTGAGCAATACCTACCCAATTTATCCTGTGATTTTCCCCTCTGCTTTCTGGAATTATTCAGAGTAGAGGAGGTGCAAGCATGATCTGATCAGTGTATGTCAATACATGAAGAAGATGGAGCCAGGTTCTGTCCAGCAATGCCCAAGGATGGGACCAGAGGTGATGGGCACAAGCTGAAACACAGGAGATGCAGTCTGAACATGAGGGAATGGTTTTTCACTAGGAGGTTGACTAGGAGCTGGCACAGGTTGCCCAGAGTCTCCATCCTTGGCGATACTCAAAAGCTGTCTGGACATCATCCTAGACAACCACCTGTAGGCAACCAAGTTTGAGCAGGGATACTGGACAAAGTGGCCTCCAGAGATCCCTTCTGACCTCAGCCCTGCTGTGACGTGATGCTGCTTTGGTCAGGGAGAAAGGGAGGAAGCTCATTTTCTTGGTTGGCTCCCTTCAATCAGGAGCAGGAAATTTCAGAAATGCAAAGGGTGCTCCAGCAGCCAGGAGATCTGGAAGAAACCCCAATAAGCATGTAGAGTTTGCAGTGGGAAGGAGTGCAATGCTTGTAAGGTCAGGATAGGCAGCTTTACATCTGGCAAATTCATAGAAACAAAGCAGGAGAGCAGGAATTGCATATTACTTCCATTTCAGTCACTCTGAGAAACATTCCCATCCTTTTTGCTTCAGAGAGAGAACTGTGATGTAACAAATACACAGCAAGTGTCACCTGATGACTAGCGCTTTGTGCCAGGGGCTTTGGGAGCGCAGGAGGAATGCTGAGAACTACTGTGAAAGGACTTGTCATGTCCAAAAGCAAAGCAGAGAAATCTGGATGCCTGAATTTTATAACATTTGATTTCAGTGCAGACAACTAAGACCTTGGTAGTTTCTGGGACTTTAATCATGTTTTCCAGACTGATTTGCCATATCATTCTCCTGCAGAGCATGAAGCTAAGCACATCAAGGGGTGCTTAAGTCCAGGAGCTACATAGTGCCAGTTGCTGGTGCTGCAACACTTAGCTCTGGCCCTAGGCAAGAATCCCAGACTTTGGGGCTGCACTGTGTTCACACTATTCACACAGTAAAAAGGGTCACACACCTCCTCCATCTCCTGTGATTAGCTTGTCTTCTTAAATGCCAGCTCTCCTACATGTTAAAAAAATATCTGAACTGAACTGGACTTAATATCTGAATCTGAACTGGACTTAATGCAGGGTAGGGCAGTTGAAAAAGTTGGAAGGCAAGTTCAGTGCCAGGTTAAACACTGGATCCTTTTCTTGGATCATCACCTTCCTGGTACAGCTTCCCACGAGCACGGCAAGACAAGGGAGCTATTTCTTTTTCTTCTTTACTGAACAGTGCAAAAGGACAGCACCAGGGAGGCTGAAACTTTCAAAACCATAAAAATACAGCACTTTCAAATAATCCCTGGCACATTAAGGTAACCCAGACAAGCAAGACACAGAGGTGCAAATGCAGCTTTAATGTAGAAGTAGCCAGTTTCTGTTTGAAAATACAACATGTTGCCAAGTTAAAATTGCCAAAAATGCCAAAGAAGGCATTTTTCCATACTATTAACAGTAGACAATGCTGTTATCAAACAAGGTGGTGATGTTGGAAGTGGAGGAGGAGCTCTTTTTACATCTTTCTCTAGACTATTTCTGCTTCTAATGAATAAAAGTGCCTGCTGAAAAGCTCTGTGCCAAAGTACCTGGGTTTCTTTATCATGGAGCTCAGAGGAGCACTGCTAGGGTTAGCATACTGTTTTTCGAAGGCATATACAAGTGTATTGCAGAAGGCACTATGCAAATACTATTCACAGAGTTTATAATTTCCTGTTGGAACAGCAAAGAAAAGAAGGTCATTGATTTAAACCAGAGAATACAAATTATTTCCTGCCCATAAAGCTGCCAAATGCTCGGAGTTATTGATTTTTTTTTCTCCCTGCTGCTAACCAAACACTTCTGGTCCTGTCGTGGGCATCATCAGCTTATTGACCAAGTAAACATAACCCATTAAGCTGAACATTTTAAAAATAATAGAAAATTATAGTGGCTTTCTTAAAAAAAAAAAAAAAAGCACACCAAAAAAATAAAATAAAAAAAAAAAAAACAAAACCAAAAACCAAACCAAAACAAAAAAAAAAAAAAAAAAAAAACCAAAAAAAAAAACAACAGAAAGAAGAAGAGGCGAAGAGAGGAGAAACAGTTCCTGAAGTTAATTAACTTTTATGTAGATTCAAGTTTCTGCAATATAGGTTTGCATCCAAATGAGAGAGGAAGGAATAAATTAAAAGAAGACTCAGGGAAAAAAAACCAAAAGTCTTTTCCTAAAGAAACCAAGAAGAGGAGGGTGCAGGGAAGCAGGTACTTCATATTTTAAGTAAGACTTCAAGGAAAAGAAAAAATTAGTGCAAAATTGAGATTGAAAGGATAAAACCATGTGGCAGCAGCATGGTGAAGGCATGTTTTTATTTATTTATTTACTTATTAGCAGCAGGAGGTCTGTGCTATTGTCTGAATTTTTTTTTCCTAAGTCAGAGCTGAGCACAACTGATGCCTGGCCTTGGAACCTGTCAGTTTGAGGATAACACGTACAGTATTAATAAATGTAGAACAATACTTGCTGTCAAGTTGGTTACAAGGCAGTGGTTCACTGAAGGGGGCCTGACAATGTCAGAAAGCATTAGACCAGAGCCAGCAAATGTTTTATACTCTACAGCTGAACCCAAAAGATGAATTGATGCCCTGAATCTGACTTTAGGGCATCTGTCTGCTCTGGAGAGTGTGTTTTTGTCTGAAGAAGCAGGGGACAAGTTGCTTTTCCCTCCTCTTCCAGCCATCTGCCTACACAAGGGAGGCAAGAACCAAGACACAAGAGAGCAAATCCTAGTGTGCTGTAGATGGACAGGGATACCTTACATACAAAATAGTCTTTAAAAGTAGGACAGTACACTCAGGAGAGGTATTTACAGGCAGCTCTGAACAGCAGGGAGACAGCTACCAGGCTGAGATACTGCAGAGGCTGGCTTTCCCCTGGGACTGACTGTTGCAGGTGGCTTCCCTGGCCAAGAGCCTTGCAGTCCTTTGGTGTGAGAGTCAGCAGTGAGAGAAGAGCCAGTGGGAAGAGACACCAGGAGGGAAGTAAACAAGCAGATTACAAAGTGATGATAAATGAGGGTATTGGCCTTCTACAGTGGCTTAGAGGAAGGTGTGACTGCTTCCTCCACCCCCTCACCTTCATGCCTGTTGACTGAATACTGTTAATGCAGGTAGTCACAGATTAATAATGACCTGTTAACAGCTTCTTTAATTTTCTAATAAGTGCCAACTGCAGCTGCTATAATTATTCTGCTGGTCCTACAACATGCCCTGTGCCAGACTGAAAAATATTTTAATTTTTTTTTGTGGAACACACTGTCGTGCTCTTAACATGTGTACTGCACATGGGCAATTGCAGGCCTAAGTAAAATTACATCTTAGGCTGTCAGAGCACTTTGCAGCCATTAAATATAGATATTTCCCAGCAAAGTAGGAACCAGGAAGCATTTAGTCACTTATTTCTGCATGTGTGAATTGAGACACCCAAATTTTATAGTTTTAGCCACAGTGATACAGTGAGTCAGTTCCTGAGCTGCTTGTGAAACCTGGGAGCTCTGTCTTCTGCTTTGTTTGTGCTGGTATCATACAAACTGCAAAAGTCATGGATAGGTTGGAGGTAACACTAAGCAGGGGATTTTTCTGTGTAAGCAGAGGTCCCTAGGATTAATGTTGTGCAAAAGTGGTATTCATCATTCTTCCCATTCCCACCACCACAGAGCTGAGTAGCATGTGATGGGAAAATAAAACATAAACAAACAGAAATGGATCACAGTCCACCCAGATATGTGTCTCATATCTGCCACATGTGTCAAATTTCATTGTATTGAGCCCTTGGTAATCTAGTGTTTAGTCAGCAACCCCCCCAACAGGTATTTGAAGGTTACCATTATCTGAGGAAATAATGCATGTTGTTTGAAAGCTACTAGTGAGGATGTGTCTTGAAAATTCTATAAAGCAGATGCTGAATTTTCAGAGATCTTTTTGAAGGCAATGATCCTATAAAGGTATCATGTATTGAGCACACATAAAGCACACAACATTTTGAAAAATCTCACCCATCAACAGTATATAAAGGTGTGGTCTGTGCTTTTGTCCAGCTCTTGGACAATCATGCTTCCTTGCTGCACAAAGCCCCGTGCTGTAGCTCCATAAAGGAAAGCTTGTCCCCATATCTCTAAAGGTAGATTTACTGTAGGAAACAGCCCTGGAGTTCTTCCAAATCTGTCTAGTCTGGCATGTTTTAGCCTTAGAGGGGGAATGGGCAGGGAACAGAGAACAGCCCAGGTCTCTGGGAATCAAGTGCCTGACCTGATACTGGCTTTCTTTGAAGATATTCAGTGTTTTTCTGCCACAGCTCTGCAAAATGAAAAAAAAAAAAAATCTACGCCTTCCCTAACAGGAGCTATTGAATGACTGAAGATTCAGTGAATCACATTCAAAGTATTAAACAGAGAAATATTTATTCCTTAAAATCTTTCCCACACATATTCTGAGAACAAAAATATGGATTGCAGTCAGCTGTTCCCTGAAATTCCTCTTGTTCTGACTCATATTTGGAAGGGAATTTGATTCATGTCCAACTATCTTGTACAGCATCCAGTACAACTTTTCATTTTTCCAAGGGTGGATGAATAAATCAGTAGCTACTCCCCAGATGAAGTTAAAGGTCTGACTCCAGATGCTCCATGTGCAGTGTGGCAGGTTCCATCACTTCCTTTCCTCCATCTTGCACAGCTCTGTGCACAAGTTAACAAGCTGGATCTGTCTGAACAGAAACCCTCAAGTACTATGGGAACTTCTTCACTTTCTTGTATTTTTTAATGGTTCCCATAATAATTATTTTTTCCCTTTTTTGTCTTTCTGATAATAGAATGTTTCTAGGTCAGAATCCCAGTTGGTCTTGTGCTGATTTTGGTCCCCAATGCCTATTAAAAAGTCACGAGTCTTTATGGTTAGCTTTTCCCCAGATCCTAATTTGTGTTAACAGATTTAGCTGATACTGAACCAGTTCTGCTCATTTGGGCAAGGACCAACTTCTGGAACTGATCCAAGCGTCCAAGATGTTCGAAAGTAATTCATTTTCTTTAAAGCCTTGGGCTGTAAGTGTCGATCTGACACATTTAAAAGGGACTTGACTTTCAGAAGAGTAGAGTCCTTTTCTGAAGGAGGGGCTGTGCTGTGAGGGTGTAAAAAAGGGCACTTGAAATAAACTTACCCCATCTGAGAGGAATTAGGCTAGCTTTTTTTTTTTAGTTTTGGTTTTCAGTAGGAAGTAAGAATAGGAGCAGGGTGTTTCTAAGTGCCAAAAGTATGTACAGCTGTAATACTATATAATAAAAAGCATTAGATCAGCAAGGTATTTGGGCACAGGACTGCAGACCTTCTCACCTCCACCAGTATTTTTAAAGGCTTTGTAAATCAGGCTCTTGCTGATCACAGCAGAGCAGACCACACCACATCTTTTACCTCTTTATTTCTGCAGGCAAACAAGGGAGCAAGCTTATGATGTACACTATGATCCTGCTTTAAACATTTTTCCCCTGTGACTGCCTCCCCTGGCATTCAGTACCTTTAGGTCACTGTCTACTGCATGCCTGTTAATTGTGGGCATGTGGATGATATTATTGAAGTCAGAAAGACTACAGATAAGCATAAGCCTTATCACGATTGGAGTTGGTAAACTTCCTGGTTTTTAACATAGCCACATAGAGTCCTAGCCCAATGACATCTGCAGTACTTGTGTGAAGTTCTGAGACCATTTTCTTTTCCTTTTACAAGGTAAAATGTAACCTGTTAGCCAAGAAAGTTATCACAGATTCCTGGTGGTTTTTTGTTTCTTTCACATCTCAGGATTTAGTAAGTTGACTTAAAGCTAGATTGGATATGAGATGTCAATGTCTTCAGCATAATGAGTGTATTCAATATAGATAAATGCCCACAAACTGCTAAGAAAGATAAGTAAGTACCACAGCATAGAAAGAATTGCAGACTCTTTGGTTTTGTACTCTTCCCTGCTCCCTTACCTTGCAGGTTCAGTGAACTTATTCTAGGCAATTATATATGGGAAACACACATCAAACTGAAAACCTCACTGGCTTGACAGTCTCTTCTGCTAAACACAGAGTGTTATTCCCTCTCATCATGACAACAGAGACAGTCAAAGGACTCTTTGCTGTTTCTTTATATGATTCTTTTGTTTTAACGTGCCCATTTTGAAGCTGGCCTGTGTTGCAGGCTGTGCAGAGGTGCAGGGACAGCATAAAGCAATTATTTTGAACCTTGGATTGCAGCACTCATGACCTCACTCCCAGCAGCAAGGAAGCCAAGAAGCTGTCCCAGCTTTCTCAGGTAAACCACACACTGTTAAACCCGTAAACACCACTGATCTTTTCTTCTTGCATCCTGGATACAACTGTTCCTTTACCCTACTTATGAATTCTTACTCTTGAATCCTTTGCAATTCACCTCTAAAATGCAAAAGATGAGCATTGACACCTTCTTCCCCCTTCCATGGTGTCCAATTACAGAAACATACAATTAGGGATGTTAATGACAGATTATTAGTCATTAACCTATAATGGTATCCTCCAATAGCAGCAAAAATGGGTCACACTGTAGGTATAATTATCGTGGTTCTCTAATAATACACCCTGGTTGTGCCTTTTTTCTGTGATATATCCCTTGTATTTCAGTACAAAGTCAGGGCAGCTCTAGTTGTGTTGGAGAGTGATCTGGATCAGGCTGTTGAACTGCTGGCACATAGGCCTGACCTTCAAAAAGACTGAACAAACTAGGCTGTAGCATCTTTCCAACTTAGAGAAAACCAGTGAAGGATTTTGGCACTTGCCTTTGTTACCCACACTTAGGAGGACAGGCTCTATTCACAGAGGGATAAACAGGGACAGAAGGAGACAATAGGACTCCTTGGACAATAGGAATGGTGGCCCCACTGCTTCTGTCTGCTCAGCACCAGGGTGGTGATGCAATATTCTTCAGGGAGGGCACATAGAGGGATGAAGGTGGGCAAGTAGGAGGAAGAGAAATGCAGTGCAGGTGAGCCCACCGGATGAGACAGTGCTGTTTAAGAGCAGAAAGGGAAGTTGTCTGTGACAGCAGAAGAGAAATTCTATTCTGTAAATAGAATAGAAACATGAAAATAAGAATGCCCAAGAGAGGAGAGAAATGAAATGAAGCTAAGATATCTGAAGGCATCATCCAGATTTTGTGCTGGCTGAGAAGACCAACTGCTTCGTAGCATGTGCTGCAGTGATACAAGAGTGAGGTGGCTGTTTAGAGTCCTTAATCACTTTATTGACTACTTTCTCTTGCCTTTTTAATTGGTTAGTAGCAAAGGTAGAAAATAAACTTAACAGTCTTTCTTGGCTTTCTTGCCAGTAGTCTTTCTCATATGTAGAGTGGGCCCCTTAAAGCATTGTCACCTGGGCCAGCTACACAAATCTAGGAACTGATTCACAAGGAAATCCTGGAAGAGGCTATTTCAAAGCTCTCTAAAAAGATGTTCTACCTGCTTAAATGCCAGAATATGTGTTTTCAGTGCATCTGAAGAACAACCAAGGGGAAAAAGAAAAGAAAAAGTATTAATCCTACTTTTGGTTTGACTGTGAATTAAGCGAACTTTACTGCAAGTTTCTGAGGTCTTGTTGAAGGCACTCTGTACATGCAAAGTCTTTGATGCTTCTGAACATGCTAGCAGAGTAAAAAATTTGTGCTGTTACCGCTCATAAATGAAATAAATAATATGTTGAGGCTATTTCCAGAAAAAAAAAAGGGGAAAATAATATGCTGAGATCCTGTCAGAACACTTCTGCTGAACTGTCCTGTTTTTGGTGAGAGTACTGATGATGAAGGGATGTTGTAGACAGTGAGTGTCAAAAATATGTGTCTAAAATGTTGTCCTAGCATCTTATTAGTATAGAAATTGGCTTACACCCAGATGCCTGCCTTATGGACCTTAGAAGATCAATGGATGGGCAAGAAAGCAAGAATGTGAAATACAAGTGTGTGCTCGTGTGTGGTTTGACACACGAGCACACACTTGGTCTGACATTCCCTTCATCGCCTGTGACTTCCTGGGTGGTTTGCTGAAAAGCTGTGCCCAAGGCCAATTAAAAACTCACCAGCCCAGGGAGGGTTCCATTGCAGAAGGGTCAGCAGCAATTCCAGCCTTGAAGTTAGATGCTCAGACCTGTGTTCAGGTCTCTTGATAAATTTTTATTTAATTTATTAGTAGTCTTTTGCTGCACCTATTTAGTGTGTCAGTCCAACTCCTCAAGACTGCAGTTGTTCAAGGTGGTTTAAAGGGTCCCAGTTGCTTGTGTTGGTGGCCTGGCACTATATTGTCCTGGCCAGGTGGGTAGGCAGTGGCCCAGATTGAGACAGGCAGCAGTGATCACACCAAGTTTGCATTGATCAAGTTGCTTCTCTCTTGTTTCAGAGCAGTATAATTGTTTGCTGTTTGGTCTGTAGTACCACCCAGAGGCTGGAGATGCTGGTGGAGTTTCATAGCACCAGGAGGAAGACAAAGACAAAGAGAAGGAGGAGAAAATTACTTCCCCATAGAACCTACAGCCCCAGCTCCCTTGCTCAGTTCCAGGGAAAATAAAATTAATGTTTATGGTTGGTGAAAATGCCTTCTTCTCCAATACCTGCCTTTGGTGGAGGTGGCCAACAACAACCTCTAATGCACAAATTTCAGAGACGAAACAGAAAACCCAAATTTACCAAAATAAGGGAGACTGTCTTAAGCCAGCCTATTTTTAGAAGATCCTCTGTGGAAAAAAACAAAGTCTAATTTAAAACAGCTTTTATTGTTGCAGTAACCCACAATTTCACATGTGACCCTGGAAGTTTGTTAAATCTTGTTAACAGCCTGTGTCCCACTTAGCTTCAAAGTCAAGTCTTCTCCTTCATATCCTGATATTTTCAAGGCACAAAGTGAACATCACTATTATTAGGGTGCTCTGCTCTTTAACAGTGTTTTGAGAATGCTGCTTACAATGATTTAAGGTCTCTTCTTGGTAACTGTGGGCTCAATGTTTTTGTGCATGCTAATCTCCACTTAATCTTTCTACCCCTGCAAATAACATGGAGGAAACGATGTCTTTGCAGAACAGCATAGCTTGGAAATTGTGCTTTTTTCATTACTGGCTGTGGAAAAGTCTCTTCTTCCATCAGCTGACTTGCATACTCTTTTAGAGATGTAACAGGTTCTCAGGGGAGATCACCACAGATAGCAGCATGGACTTCCTTCTTAGGAGGCAATTGCATGTTATATCTGTAAAATTCTGTCAAATACTTACAGTTGATCCCTTTGTGGCAAATGAAGTGGAGGGGGTTTGGTCCTTCCCTGGGAGAGCCTCTACAGTTCACAAGCTGTATGTCATGTTCACAAAGGAGGCACACCTTGGGCATGACTCTGCTTCCCTTCCTTAGTGAGCCACTCCCATGGCACTTCAGCAGAGCAGCCAATGGAGCAGCAGACACAGTTGGCCACAGGACAGAAATCCAACTGACAAGTCCTTGCAGACAACAGATCCTTAATACATTTTAGTCTTTGGCAAGCTGTCACCATTCAGAAGGCATTGGCAGCCATGTGCCAAAGGATGCTCAAGGCTGCAATATTCAAGCATCCATTCCACAAGGGACCAGGATGGCAGGGAAAGGAAGAAGCAGCCCCTCTGTGGGGGATGCTCTGGGCTCCAAAGTCAATTTTGTCCTTGGTTTTGGAGGCTGGCAAGGAATTATGGGATTGGTGAGAGGGTTTGCAGTCTTGAGAGGCTTGTTAAAATGTATAGCTCTGAACCTTTTCCCACAGTGTGCTTGGGAAAACAGCTGAGAAACAAGTGGGACCAGAGCATCAAGAGCTAGACAAGTCCAGCCCATGGGCTTCCAACTGTGACTGAAAATGAGCAATGAAGACCTTGGTGCACAACTTGGGTGCACCTCAGCTCTCCACATCTCTGCCTCAGCAGAAGCAGCAACAGAAGATGGCTGTGGGGAGCGGCAGCACCTTAGGAGCAGCCCGGTGTGCTGCATGGGGCAACAGTGCTTAATGGGATCACCACTGCTCAGCTGCCAAGCTCCCTTGCCAGATGGCACCATCTCTACACTGCAGCACTGGAGCAGAGGTGGTGATGAGAGTGTGTGTGAGCATGTGACTGATCAGCAATAAGCTTTTCTTACTTTCCATGCATCTCCCTTGTCTGGCTGTGAGCAGACCGTGAGACCTAACAAACCTCAAACCCACTGACAGCGAGTTGCAGAGCCTCTAATTTCCGCTGTTTACCAGGCAGGTCCCCCGAGCCTCAGTCAAAACCTCGCTGGTGCAAGAGCTCCCTGTCTTCCCACCCTTACTCAGCAAACTGCCAGCAGCACCCCCCACCCTCAGACATTTGCATTCAATTACCCTGAATTTAATCACAGAAAGCAAATTTTGCCTGGCCACAACTTTGAAAGGGGCAAAAACAAATGCCTCAGGTCACAAACTGTTATATCTGATCCTCCCTCCATGGGGTTTTTTCCCCATCCCTCATGTCCCTTAACACCCATGTTATGTGGTGTTGGTGTCAGAGCCTCCTCCTGGCCAGATGAATCTTATAAGAAACTTGGTTATTAATCAGATTTTGCGGGGATTTAAGGAAAGTTGCAAACACAAGCAGGCAAGCAGGAAGTTCTCACTGTCCTTGTGAAATGACTACCACTGTTTCTCTGTAAAACCACACTTGCACATTTCCTCTGCTGTAACTTCTCATGCTATTCAAGTTCCCCAGGGGAAATGAAAAGAAAAAAACTCATCAGAGAAACAGATCAGGAGTGAGAGAGATGATAGCTGACAATACTAATGGCACAGTTTCGGCATTTTGGGGCATAAAATAGGCATTACATCCACATATCTCTCTGGGTTGCTATCACTACTAGCCAGCCACAAATCTGAAATAATTTAAATAGTAAACTTAAATACTAAGGGTTCTTAAAAATCAAGGAAACTAGTTAATAAGGAAAGCATTCAGCCTAGGAATAGCATGCATTACAACTGAGTGCTAACATCAGCAGGGCAGGAAATGAAATTTATACCTGAGCTGCATTCACAGTTTTGAAGTCACAGAATATGCTGAGTTAAAAGAGACCCACAATGATCATGGAGTCCAATTCCTGTCCCTGCACAGAACACCCCAAAAATCACACCAGGTGCCCAAAAACATTGTCCATACTCTTCTTGAAGTCAGACAGGCTGTGACCACATCCCTGGGGAGTCTGAGTTTCCCTCATTTTAGAGCATGCAAGTGTCAGCATGAGGACATGTCAGAAGAATGGTGAGCAGAGAGGGAGGCTGCCCATGTCACCCTGACCTGGCCACCATGGGAAGAAGTTCTGACACTTGTCTCTCCACCTTTGCTGAACTGTGGTTGTCAGCTGAGCAATACCTGACTAACACATACCTGAGGGATGCTAGAGGTGGTTTCCACAACAGGGCTCAAACAGTCTTGCCCAGGTCACGTTTCTGGTTACATTTTGGTCTGGGCCTTGGTTTATTATTCAGCTCTCATTGAGAGTAGCACTTAAGCCTCAGTGTCGTATGACAGGTATTGGGGTGTGAAGCCTTTGGGATTAGAAGTCCCATACAGCTCCCCCAATTATTCATATTCCTGTGTGCCCATTGAAAAAGAAAAGCTTTTTGCTATTTTTTTTTAATTGCTGTCAAGACCATTCCTCCCTCCCATTCCAGCTCCAAGAGAATCAAGAGCAGAAGCCAAGACTCAGATACTTGTTCAAGTCCTATCCTGCCACAGCCTGAAGCAAAGTGCTACGCCCCCACTGACAGCTCAGCTTGACTCCTACTAACCTGCTGTGGGCAGGAGCATTAGCTCAGTTCTTCAGTCCCCCTCTTGCACAAACTATGGAAGTCTTTCTTATTCTGCTGGGTCATGCATTCAGATCTCAAAATTGACTCATTAAAAGGGCAAGTTGGGGTGGGGGGGTTACAGGAAGGAAGAAAAACAGCTTGGAGAGACTTCCTGTTTATCCGCAGCTTGGGAAAAAAATTGACACAAGAGAATACACACACCCTGGCTCCATTATCTTTGCTGGCACAGTGCTGGCTTGGCTCTGTCCCTTGCCACTGAAGGCCAAATCCATCCCTGCCGCGAGCGTGTTTACTTTAGAGGAGTTTACTCGAGAGAGAAATGCGGTGCCCGGAGCCTGAATGCTCGCAGTGTGCGAGCAAGCACACGGGCACCGGGAGCCCCCGCCACAATGCTACGGCACTGGCCCCTGGCCACGCTGGGGAGGTCATTTTCTTCTCGGCAATTAGCAAAGTGGTGGCATCACTAAAAGAAGTTGAATAAACACATTCAACCCAGCTGGGTTCCCGGTTTGCTCTGTTCTCACCACTCTTCCTTCTGGGCACATGGTGGGGCCCCGGCAAGCTCGGTGCCGGTGCACTGCGCTTTCATTTAGGCCTGGTTGGAAAGGGCTTTTAGGAAAGCGGGGGGGGGGAAGTAACCCTTTGGCTTTCTTCTTTTACAACAACTGTCTTCTCTTTTTCTTTTCAGGGAGGAAAAATGCCAGTTTCCTTGAGAAGACTGCAGCAAATGGCTGTTTTCATGGGACTGTTCAGCGGCGGGGGATGCTTCGTGATGTACAATCTTATGCAAAGTAAGTCTTGGTGTTGTTAGCAACCTTATTTCTCCTCTGCCCCTTTCACTGCCTTTTGTGTAGTGGGGAAAATAGCAGCATGCGAGCTGTGAAAAGCAGATGAAATTAAGGGAAGAGCTGTTGGGTTCTGCCTCTGTGAGCTCCACTTTTTTCATCCTCAGGGCTTTTGCTCTCCCAAAAACTGATGTGTGCATTTGCAGAGACCCATATTGCATAGGGAGCAGGCTGTTGTGGTCAGAAGAAAGTCTGGTTTTGGGGGTTTCCCAAGGGTGATGGTGAAGTGAAAGCTTCACCTGCAGTAATGCAGGTTTCATTTCTTAACTGGGATTTTGTAGCTGGGCAGTAAAAGAGGACCATCTGTGAGAAGGTGTTAAAGTCTAGTAGTTTTGTCTTTAAATCTCTATGTGGTGCTGGCCCTTAAACACAACACACCTGTGAAGTGCTAAGAAATCATGTGTTTCTCCTCAGTGAAGTACAGATAAGAGCAGACAGCACTGAGAAGACCAAGATAAAGAGAAAAGCTAGACAGGTGATATTGCTGTTTATATGTAGGTGTTTATCTCTAGTTGCAATGTGTCTTTGGCCAAGAATCCACATTATTAGTCCAAATTATACGTGTTTATTTTTTCTAAAGCTACTTTTAGGTAGTTAGCATCAGAGCAGAAGTAAGTTTTGCCTCTCTCTCAGGGGGTGCCATAGGCCTCTTGGCTCTATGCTTCTCCCTTGTTGGTGCTTTTCACCCACCCTGATACCAGAGGATGCTGCCAGAAAAAAGTGTAGCCAAGCCTGTTTCTCAAGCCCTCAGATAAGCTCTGAAACCTCCCCTTCATTTTACACATATTAATAACAAATCAGACAGGCCTGGAAAGCAGGCTTTAATTTTAGGCAGCTCATGCCCCCAAGCTCTGGAGTACATGACAGAAATATGATCCTTACACTTTAAAATATTGAATCTAGCTTTAACAAGGACATTAGCATTTTTTAATTTTCAGCTTCAGCACTGTTAGTCACCCCCTGTGCTACACAGCAAGCCTGAGGGCTGTTTCCCCCCATGCCTTGGCTGTGCAGTCAAGTGGCACATTGCAATGGCTACTTCTGGCGTTCTTGTAATTTCAGTGGCCACTGTGCAGCTGCCTGATAACTCAGCCAGGCTGCTGGAAGGACATTTTCTGCAGCCATGTGTGTCCTTCTCTATCCTCTAAACAGACAGGTGCCACACTTGGAGCCTTCCTCCCTTGGCTCATGCCAGGGGCTATCCCAGTGCCTTCTCCCCAGTGCACAGAGCAGGCCCATACATGGACTAGTGAGGAGCAAGTGGCCTCCATAGTGGTGGGAGCAGTGGGAAAGGATTCTTTCCCTTCCCTTCCTTCAGGCTGAAGGAAAGTTTGCATGCACGTGGTCTCTGTGCAAGCTTGTACAAATACTCAGGTAATCCTATTTCTACTTACTCTCATCACCTCCACACCCTTCTCGTGGAAGCAGTCTGCTCAGCCAACTCCAGCATGCTTTCAGCTTCCCTACCAAAAGATGTGGGGATGAACGGATTAGTTGGGCATTTGATGTCTAATGGTGAGATGCTAACAAGGAACAGCTGAGTAGGAGCACCAGGAAATTAGAATCCATTTCTCCTCCAACCTGCAGAGTGAACACAGCATACTTTTCACATGGTCTGAGTGGCTGTTTGTCATGATTTATAGGTCCTAAAGGGCAGGCATGCTGCAACCCCTTTGGTTGGAGCTCCTTAGGATGTGCTGGGGGACACAAGAGGACTAACGCAGGTGACAGCCTGGCAAAGCTGTTTCTATGCCAACTGGATGCTGCCTACTCACAGGGCATGCCTCTAATTAGGGAGAGGGGGCAGCACCTTTCTGCCTCATGCTCCAAGATTAAGACTGACAGGCAAGAGACCAGGAAACAAACCTTACACCTTATTTTAAACCCTTTGAAAGGTGAAGGCAGAGTTTCCAGAGTAGGATTTAACAACTACAAACTCTTAGCTTAACTTTGCCCTTCTTGATGTCAAAAGGGTGAAGTTGAGCTGATCTAGAAACCCCAGCAAGACAGCCTTAAAACTGTTAATAAGCAAATCTCTGTCTCCATAAGGAGGGTCAGGAAGTCTCCAGCTCCTCAGCTGTGGCCTGTCCATTTGCAACCACGGTACAGCTTTTCACAGCCATACAGAGCAACAACTGTCCTCCATGAGCCAGCACTGCAGCATCCATGTGCAGTGCTGTTGTGGCTGCTTGACCAGTAACTTGCTTCTGAGTGCCTCCCTTCTAAGGCATCCATCAGCAGAGTTGTAGCTTCATGGCTGCCACTTGGAAAGCTATACCAAGACCATAGCTAGAGTACCACAGCAGCAGCTGTTCCCCTCTCAATGTTTGCAAGACATTCTCCATTCTTAAGGTATTTTATATACCTCGAATAGGAAAAAAAAAAAAGAATTTTTATCAGAACATTTCAGATACTCATTGTTGTCCCTTTTTTCCCCTTCCTTTTAGATAACCTACAAATGCATGAAAAGTGGGGAGACACAGCCATAAGCTGAGCTGTAGATCAGAATGGAACAGACTATGTTCAGAGCTCTCTTCACTTAAATGAGCTGAATAACATTTTCTTCTCTGATGTAAGGGTGTGTTTCCTCCTTTAGCTAAATTTCTCCTAATTAGTAGTTTTGGACTGTATTTCAGGGAGGATGTGGTAGTCTGGAGAAAATGTCTTTTTTTCTCTTTTTTTAAGCTTGTTTTGATTTAAAGTGAACAGTCTCCTCACTATCCTGTTTCTCTCACCTAGAAAGTTTTGCCAGGACCCAGTATTACCAGCAAGCTTTGGAGCAATTGAACAGCAATCCTGATGCCCTGGCAGCCCTGGGTGCCCCCCCTCTTAAGGTTCACAACATCCACCTGACAGATGGGAGCAATCGCGTGGACACAGAAAGAGCGCGGGTAACTCTGGGCAGGCGGTGTCACAGGGTGGCTTCCCGAGATGTCAGGTGACAAGAGATCAGCCAGGGGATTTTCAGTGGCTCATGAGTCACCTGGGGGCACTGGAAGGCAGCAGGATGGAATACCAGTTGATCTGGAAGAGGAATGGATTTCCAGAGCATAAATCTACTAGCATAGAAACAGCAAGAGCAGCTTCTCCATGTTGTGCTATACGGGCCCATCACACAATGCCAAGGAACCTCTCAAGACAATCAGTTCCCCCCTCACACAGTAAGCCACAAAATCATTTTCAGAGACATATCAGATCCAGCTTTAAAATAGCACCTGCCTTCCTTTACCCCCGAGATATGTCCCATGCTAGTTTTTAGGGCTTTATTGACAGCAGTTTTACAGCCCCTTACAGGCTATGCTGTGGTACAGCATGAATGGTGTGTTTTTTAAGAGCACCTGTAAGCTTGTGTCATTGAGAACAGCTGCCCAGTCTGAGACTGAACATGAGGGTTACTCAGTGACTGGAGAATGCTGTGCTGGCTGATGAAGTATTGCACAAGGCCACCTTGTATCAGCTGAGGGCTGGGCTCTGGCAGACCTTGCAAACACAAGTGCACTTCCACTTGGCATTGATGCCTCAAGAGTACTTTCGGTGTTTCTAGCCCTTAATCCACGACTGGCTGCCCTTCCCTTGTTTTGCTAGTAAGACTGAGTGCCCCTAGTGACCTCTCCAGGTCCTTCACTAGGGTAACTCATCACTCATCACATTGGAATACTGGTGAGTAGTTATGAATGCCAGGGACCAAGCAAGGGCATTAAGGGATGGATCAGATGGTACAATGAAGAAATGTGGCTATCAGGGTAAGATTAAAAACCCCAACCTTTTACAAGCTCACATAAAATTACTTTCCATTTCACTTCAGCCAGGCTACATTTACATGATACCCTGGACCGAAGCATTTCCCATGTTTTCTAGATTCCACCAGGGAACATAACTAAGAGAAAAAGTCATGCAAAACCCCCTATAATCTCATATGCTGACTGAAAAGAAGATAACCTTTCCCACGGATGTTTTCCTATGTCACTGTTTAAGAATGCTGGTCGCTTGGGTGACTCAGGGTGAAGTCAAACCCTGCCTTCTACTGACCTCACCCAAGACACAAATCACCAACTTTCTTCTCCACTTTTTCATGCTCTTAAGTATTCATCTTCTCATGAAATAAACTGGTTAATCATCATTATACCACAGGTCGATTTACTGACTTCACAACATTCCCAGCTCCTGGGTCTGTTGGCGAACACCTGACATTTTCTCTGTGATTGCATCACAACCAGCAAATGCTACACCTGAATAATTTCTTTTATTCAGACATTAGACCCAGTGTAATTGGCTGTGGTTGCTGCTGCAGCTCCAGCTTTGTTTGTTAAACAGATAAATGATAAAATTTGTGATGCTGAAAAAAAAGAATCATTGAACATCTCATTGCCTCGGTGATATGCAGAGGATCTCAATCTACAGGCTTGTAATGGTTATGGGAAGCTCTGACAGTTCAGGTCACCTCTGGATGACCATACATTCTGGTAAGGAAAGGTGTTAGCTCGTAAATATTTCAGGGAGCTACTGGCTTTCCCTGGGGGTTGCAGCTGTAACACAGTACATTCTTTCGGCAGAGAGAGATTAAGGCATGGCAGAGCAGACATACTTGTGTAGCCACACACGTGTTAGCTGTTAGAAAAGATCAGCCCAATTCTGAAATACAGTAAAAGAAAATAATTATAGTGTTAAAAGTTAAAAAAGGTGTGAGCTCTTTGACTAGAAGGAGTAAATGTCTGTTTCACAATAAGCTTTGCTGGATCTTTATTGTGCTTTTACATTTGCAGATAAAGTTACCAGTCTCTGGAACAAAATCTGCGGGCTACCTCTGCATTAACGCGGTGATGGACCACTCTCGTCGGTGGTGCGTACTGGGGGGTGGCAGGAGAAATTGGAAAGGAGTGGTAGGAGAAAACAGTAGAGCAGGATATTTGCTTTAGTCATCTGTGGTGCTGAGGTCATGCACACAGATCGAGCAGAAACTCCTGTCTGAAGGTCTTGTCAAAGGTTTTTATTTTCACTAGGACAAAAAGGTAAGTTAGTTGAGAAATATTTTGAATCCATGAACATGAGCCATTCCTTTGTGTTAAGCGTGTTCTGCAAACTGTAGCTCAGTACATATCCAAATACTGTGAGCCAAGGTAAAGCATGGTCCCCTCCCACCCCACCTCCCCTAAAAGGTGCAGAGGCTGTTGAACAGCAGTCCTAACTCTGGTCTGGTATTAGAGATTGCAGTAAGGGAATCACACATTATATTGCAGCTATGCGAGGTGAGCTAAAACCAGGATTTGTTTATCTGACCTATCCAAGAAGTGGGGTCCTTATGGTTAAAAAAAGTGCTAGAACAGATGCATTATAGTAGAAGGATACTCTGATACCATGTCATATAGAAGTGACTTTACATTGTCATAGTACTGAAGCCAGAAAACCTCCTTTGTCAACAGTAAACTGTTTTCTGGAACTGAGCAAAGAATTACTACATGAACTCAAAAGTTTTACTAGATGCGA
The DNA here is from genome assembly GCF_022539315.1 of Serinus canaria. NCBI lineage: Eukaryota > Metazoa > Chordata > Aves > Passeriformes > Fringillidae > Serinus > Serinus canaria. The sequence goes on along the minus strand of NC_066315.1, from coordinate 53,097,189 downwards.
ACCTCTTGTTAGGTACTTCTGTTAGCTCTGTTTAGAAACCAAAAGCAATAAAACTTCACTCAGCTGCCACCAGCCATATGGTGATGTTTCTATTCATAATTAGATGAGCATGACTTACTGGATTTCTCTTCTGAGTAAGTATGGGAAGGAAGAGAAAGGCACTAGGCTGGTACTTGAGAAACTGAGTACTGGACCTGGCATCCTTCCAAATAAACAGGGATAACCCTAAGGGTCCCCAGCCCTATTTCTTGCACACGTCACTTCCCTGGTGCCTGAGCTCTGATCTCCTCACTCCTCCTTAGCCCCTCCTCATAGACAATTCCCTGTTATTCCTTGTTCACAGTTACTGTGAAGATAATTGAAGAATTGCAAAATGTTAAACTAAGCAGTACATACACATCTCTTGGAGTTTTGTTTTAAAATGAGCTCTTTTTACATTTCTGCAAATCTAAGAAAAAAAAAAAACCATCTGCTTGTAAAAGGATTTGTGGCAGATAAATCTGTCAGACTCCACCAAATCCACCCATGTACAGGGTCCTGTGCACAGCTTCACATGGGGCTGAGACAGGACTTGGTGCCCTTGCATCCCAGTGGGGATCTAACAGTAAAATGGCTGAGAGTAAGGAGCAGGTAAGCAGGCCATCCTGGTGGGATGCTGCAGAGTTCATGTGTGCTCTTCCAGGGCAGCTCTCACACTGATACAGAGCTAAATGGCACCAGGAGTTGAGTCTTCTGTGCAAGAGTAGCTGAGGCACCAGAGCCACTGAAATGCATCTGACACTGAGTGTGCAAACCGTCTGTAGTGTTTTATTTATTTTATAAAAGAGACGACAACTGAAAAAGAAAATTTGGAGTCTGTGAGCTCATTTGGTCCAGGAGGAAGTGGCATTCACCCAGAGGCAGGCAGTACAGGGATGGGGAGGGTGCCCAGAGGCAAAGGCAGCCAAGGCACAGCAAAATTCCTCTTGCCTGCCCTGAAGTGACCAAGAGAAGGGCTGAGCCCCCAGGCCACACTATGGGGAACAAGCAGGTCACCCCCAAGCCTGGTTGCTTGGCCTGAGTTGGGGGTGGGAGCAGAGGGCTGCTGAGCAGAGCCCTGCTGCTGCAGACCCATTGCACAGAGGTGCAGCAGCCTAATTACCTAATTGTATGTACTCAGCACTGACTCCAGCAAAAGCAGAGCTGGGCCAGTGCCAAGAGCTTTTGAAAAAATCCTATTTTAGTACCCCAGAATAATAGTCCTTTCCAGCTGGAAAAGCAGCATGAGCAGTTTCTCAGAAGTGGGTTTGGAGCAAAGCTTAGAGGAAGGAGCGGGCACCCCCTCAGTCTCCAACAAATGCAATTTTCCTTCTTAGAGTAACCACTGTCGTACCCTGTCAGGTTTTCAGCAGTCACATTGAGCGATCACACAGTGTTCAGACTCTTCCAAGCCAGAATAATTCCTTAGCAACACTGTCTGGCTCCAAGGCTGGAGAGGAGTGGAGCAAGGAATGCACCCGCAGGATGGAGAGAAAAAAAGGCACCGGGTCAGGGAAGGAATGTCCTAAGAAGAGCTGGCAGGTTTTTATTTGAACTGCAACGAATAAGAACATGCATACCAGACCTTTAAATCTGGGCTATGCCACGATATTAGGGAGAACAGCTTTCAGAAGCTGGTGCTCACAAACCAAGTTTTAAAACACTTGAGAGAATTTTTAAAAACAGTGGATGTGTGGAATTAATTGTTTCTCTGAGCCAGCTGTTTCTACATTGACTTGACCATGATAAAAGTGATTGCTACAAGTTAAAAATCTTCTTTGGTTTGTGTCAGCTGGTGCCTTCGGGATGTCACCTTGAAACTGCGGGATGGTCAGAATATTCCGGTTTACCATTCTCCAGTGGAAAGCATTGGTGTGCAAGAAGGCTAAAAATCAGGGACAGCTGCATCTCCGCCCCCCATTGAGCCAAAGGAGCCATTAATCGATTGCATCCTGCTGAGTCTGTGAATGTACACCGTTGTCACAAGTGACAGTTTCACTTAAGCCGGTGCTCTCAAGACAATTTTCTCTCTTAAGATTTACCTCATTATTGTTGTGGTTGTAATTTTTTTTTTTTTTTTTTTGCTGGTTTATTCATGTGTTTAAGAGAAGCCTAAAATAAATATCTTGCAAAAGTGTTGCTGTTGCAGAGAAGTAATGTGTTATGCCCTGTGTGTGCTGGTATTATGAATTTGAAATAAATAAACAAACTGCCAGGAAACTGAGCTTTGTTTTACATTGGCAGACCAAAGTCAGGACAAGTCAGCCTCTCAAAACTTTGAGACTTGCTGCCTCAGTTTGCCCCCATTTCTCAACAAGATTCTTGCCTATATCAGGAAGGATGAAGCAGCAAAGGTGAAGCTCAGCAGCAGCACCCTCAACTCCACTTATGAAGTAGATTTAGACCCTCACAGTTATTATTACAAAGCTCATGAGATAGCTGAGGCCACTCAGCTGAGGAATCCCAGGAAGAGACTCACTGCTCACACTGAAGGTTACTCAGAAGAAGCCACTGCTTCACACCAGCACTGTCCGACAAGTTCAGGAGAAAAACACTTGGGAGGGTGCAGAACAGATGAAGGCACTGCCATGGTTTACTCTGACTATAACAAGAGATTTTGACTGTGCCATCGGGTAGAGAATTTCCCATTACCAAGGAAGCTGAGGAATAAACAAAACACCCCAAACTAACAAAAAAACTCCTCCAACCCAAACAATTTCAAGTCCCATCCCAAACTGCCTATGTGAACAATTGCAAAACCTAAGGCACAGTCTGAGGCACAGAAAAAATACAAGTAACTGTCCTGTCTGTATCAGGAAGTAACACAGGAGCCCTTAAGAACATCCAGACAAAAGAGTGGTTTGAATTCACTGAAATAGAGATGCTTTATCTCTAGATTAAGAGAGGCTGTAGCTAAGGATAGCCCAGAGCTTATACCACTCCATTCTCTGTTCCTCACCTTTCCATCTCTTCTTCCAAATTTGAGTCCAAGAAATCCACTAAGGAAAAAGGCACTGCAAAGCTTTTCAAGCGCCACAAGTATAAGATAGAGAAGGGAGAGCTAGAGCAAAGAATTTTAAGACAACAGTATTTTCTTGTTTAACAATGACCCAGCAAACGGCAAGGTGGCTTTTGAGCAAACCTGAAAAGCAAATGCCTAATTAGAAAGGAGATCCTGAAGAGCCACAGCAAAGGCATCTCAGATAAACAATTTTAGAATGAAACAATACATATGTGCTTTAGTTTGAACTTCATAAAGAGCTGTCAGGATGAACAGCACTGGTGAGACCTGATCCAACCCACATGAAAGCCCAGCACACCAGGGAGAGGATTAGCATTAATCAAAAAAAGACAGCATTGCCCAGCTTTAAGATTGAAATTGCTGTTTACTGGTTTCACAAAACAAAATAAAAGCCAAATCAAATTTAATACGATATGAAAACATTAGCCTTGCACTACCACTAGCAAGAACAACACTTCAGAGATATGGAGATCTGCTGGCAACCTGGTCCCTCAGAGCTTGATTGACTCTAGGTTTTGGTCACTGAAGATGTTTGGTGGGAAATCAAAGAGCTGACAAGAAAAAGCCAAATCAACCAATTCCCATCCATCAATTACCACTTCCTTGGCTGCAGCTTTGATTTTGTTGCTGATCTGCAAAGATACCATGGCTGTGGAGAAGAACCCCAGCCTGTTCAGTCCCTCCCTGTGTCTGCACTGGGAGCATCTGGCACACAGAATGCCTTTTGTCATTTCTGTGTGCTCAGTAACCCTGGGACCTGCAGTGGCTGCAACATCCCCAAGTGTCCAAGAAATGTGGCCACAGCCGCTCCAGCCTGCAGCACAGCACTTGCTCACCACCTCCCTGTCCCTTGAGCTGGCACACACAACGTCCCCATGCTGCCTTCACAGGCTGCTGCACCACAACACCACTGCCTGGCCTGGCTCCAGCCCTGGATTTTTCAGGCCTGGAGGAGTTATCCCTTACAAGTAACACTGAAGATTTTATTACCTTGCTTGGGGGAAGCAGAGCTTGCAAGGCTCCATCTCTCATTTTCTCCCCTGAGCACCCCTTTGACTCTGAGGGCTCTCAGTCACCTCAGCCAACCCATTGGTTCCCCAGAGCTGTGAGAATGAGCCATATCATCATATCACACCAGTGGTTCTCTTAATCAAATCTTAAAACCCAGAGAAGGAGCAAAGCAATGGGTCCAGCTGGAAACCTGCAAATCAACGGAAGGGGAAGGGTAAAACTACAATTGATTCCCTGCCTTTGTTTTACTACCTAATAGCCAGAAAACACTGAATTTCTTGCCTCATGACCTTGAAGAACCTCAGAAGTCACTTCCTCTCCACGTTTGAGCTCTTTTAAGATGCACATATTCAAAAGGAAAAAAAAGCATCATCTGGTGTGTTCAGTGCCAAGCAGCTTTGGCCATGTGGCTTCCATTAAACACATCACAGCCCAAGGGGGCTGCTTTCACAGAGGACACAGGTGCAGCAGGAGTGGCCAAGGGAGCTGGAACATGCCAGGAAAACAGGGAGAGCAAAGGTCCCAGAACCACCAGCAGCTGCTGAAAGCCCAAATAACTTCAAAAGGGCACCTGGGCACTTTTCTTGTAGTCTTTTCTTCTGAGGAACACTAAAGCAAGATTAGGTTCTCTTTAATTTCGTCACATCACTGAAACAGTGATTTCTTTTGGGTTTTCTTTTTTTTTCTTTTTGAGAAAATTGTTATATTTTGAGAAAAGACCCTGGATCCCACAAAACACTTAAGGTTGGGAGGAACCTTGGGAGATCATCTCGCCTAACTGCTTGACTCCCACCAGAGTCAGCTTGAACAGATTGCCTGAAAGCATGTCCAGTCAGGTTTTAAAGATCACCAAGGGTGGAGACTCCACAAACCTCTGGACAAGCTGTACTAGTGTTCAGCCATTCTCACAGTAAAAAAAGCTTTTTCTTATGTTTAAAGAGAATTTTGTGTGCTTGAGGGTGTGCTCACTGTCTCTTGTCCTGATACTAGACACTGCCAAGATGAATCTGTCTCCATTCTCTTTACTCTGCCCCCACAATGATCCCTCCCCAAGCCTCCTCCAGTTCCAGGTCTCAGCTTCATTAACAGGTGCTACAATCCTTTAACCATCCTAATCATGTTCAGTATGTTAAAATACTTCTTTTTATATTGGCTTGGAAATTTGTGCAGTTCCTTTTCCAGTTTTTGGTGTGGCTAAAATAAACATCATCTTCATGACCTTTGCTGGATTGCCTGTTTTGTTTCTTATTCTTTAGCTTGATTTTAATAGTTTCTGCCAGGCAGTAATCACCCCCAAGGAAACTACCAAGGTGGCAGACTATTCAGGGCAAGAGTTTAATTTACAGCTGAGGAACAGCAGATACTGCTCAGTACTGTCACAACACTTTCACCTATTTGAGTTGGAGCTGATGGGCACACAGGGGCTGTGTTTTGAAAAGCAGAAAAGCTAGATGTTTTGAAAGCACTGCCTTCAGAAAGGCTAAGTGGCTGACATGTTCCCTTTGGAATGTTTCTCCAAGGAGTGACAGACTTTTGTCCAGGTTATGGGCCACTCAGTTCACTTCCTATATTGGGCAGATGTCCTGCATTGCACAGGGAACACAAGTTATTTTGATTCATCTCCCATTTAGAAATGAGGATACACCCAGTTCTTTCCTGCCATATGCTGCATCTTTCCTGCTTGTCAAAGACTTAATTTTTCTGAGTTTTCCACAAAATCAAGTTTCCTGCAGCAGGCCCTGGGCAGTCCTGTAATATCAGGAATGATGGAGATCTGCTTGCTCTTGGTGTTACTTTGGAAGATATATCACACCGGGCCAAACACCTTTGGTTCATTTTAAGTAGCACTAATTCCATAAAAATACTAGAGTAATGTAATTTCTTGACCAATCTACGGCAGTGTCTATTAATTTTCTTTCCTAGAAGATTTAGGAGCAAAGGTCCTTATTTCAGTAACTTCTGTGAAACGATCATTGCCTCTCTTTGCTTGGTAAGGCCCACAACCTTCCATCCAGCAGCCAGACCAGCTGGATCTCACAAGGTGCTACTGGAAAGTGGAAGATGCTAAGTGATATCCTGGCAGCTCAGGAGACTTCTCTGTGAGGATTAGTTAAAAACACCTGTGTAATTCAGTCTGTATGCTGGCATTGCAAATTAATTGAAGAGATGGGGTACACTAATTTCAATGCATCACCAGCTTAACTGCAATTCTACTTTTACAAGCAAGCAAAGACTCAGTGTAATTAGGTTCTGTGTTTACAGGAAAGATAATCCTTTCAAGTAGTTCCCTTCCCTCTCCTAATTTTGCAGTAATGACTCTGGTTCTATATATGCTCTGCTTCACTTTGACAAATCCTATCTTTCCTTAACTAGGAGAGATTTTTATCACATCCATTTGTACTTACTTTTTTTTTTCCCCCGACTGTATTTATTAATCCAAATGACAGCTTAATTCAACATCTCTACCATGAAAAACTCTATAGTGGAAGCATGTTGCTTTAGTACAGAAATGACTTTTGATGCATTTTATTTTTGCTGCACATATTGAACAAATGTCTGATTCAGAAAACTAAAATATCAGTAATCCTGCTAATGGGTGTTTCCCAAAGCACAAAGAACATACATCAGCTGTTCAGAAAACAAAATTTTATTTATTGTAAAGTTCCTGAAACAGTAAACACCTTCTAATAACAATGAACTGGCACTATTTCTTTAAAAAGTTGAACTGTCTTCCAGGAACAACACCTGAAATATTCAAGAGAAATATTCTTAAGCTACAAAGTAACGTGATGCAAGGCCCATCTCCCTCCCCATCCCTTGTGAGCACCACCAGTGGAGAATGGGCAGAACTTTTATTTGCATTTGTGACCTAACAGCTCTCAAGGGGGATTCAGGGGGTAGATCACAAACTGGAATTCACCCTTTTGTGTTTAGAGACCTGCACACAAAAACGTGACACGAGACAAATTGCAATGCAAATTCCACTTTGGACAAAAAGAAAAATATAGTTTTGTAGAACATTTAATTTAGCAACTATAAAATCTATAAGCCTCTCCCCCTAAAGAGGTGAATATAACAACAAGAGGAGACAAGGCTGTGCTTTTCATTAGGATTTTGCTACTTATTCCAACAACTGAAAGAAGGCCTAGGCCTGGACTTGCCCCTCCTATTGATATAGTTCATGGGTCTTCATGAACCACAAATAACAACTGTGTAGGAACATCTGCCCTTCTGTTCCATCAGCATCCTGCATCTGAGCAAACAGCAACCATGCGGTCCATGCTATAAAGGCAGCTAGCATGTGCTCAGTCTGGAGAGTGGGGACTGGGAGAGCATTGCCCACAAGTTCCAAGGAGCTGATTCTTTCCCCACATGCAGCCCCTTCCCCACCATCACAGCTTTTCCCAAATGACCTGTCTACATACACACAGTCCCCCGTATTCAAGGAGCTGCAGAAAACCAGCTGTTCCTCACAGCTCTTGCTTTGCTGCCAGTTTTACTGATGGGTCACTTCACCCATAACTGAGCTCCTCAACAACACTGGCTGAACAGCCCCTTTCTACAGCTCAGGGTAGGAAAACCTCGCCTGCAGCTTTACCCACACTCACAGGGGAACAGAAAGAGCCTCAAGGGCGTGGGTCTGGCTGACAGTCCTGCAGTTAAATGTTACAGAAAATTTTCCCTGTTAAAGGGTATATCTAAGATCCTTGCTTATAACTTACACTATTAAACCTTCACAACTCTATACAAATTCTTAATGATGTTAAAAAACAGTGTATAAAATCATCTTAAGGCACAACAAGTTAAACAGAAATGCAGCCCAGTGGAAATCTCAAAGCAGCCAATTCAAGAAAAGCTGGCCTTGAAATAACTATCTATTTCATGTATATATGTTAAGCTTCACTGTCATACATTAAAACCAGTATATATAGGACAAAATGTATACTGCTCAGCACCTACTCTTTTCCATTAGTACCAGTCCCAATCAGAGACATGATCTGTGGTTACAGAGAGGAAGTGAAATGGGATATATATATATATATATATATATCCCTCAAATAGTTTGCTGTGGGCAACCAGGTATTGTTAAACATTTATGTGTGCAACACTGGCAACATTGTTCTGTAAGGCAGAAGCATGTGAACATGCTTCAACCTCACTGCTCTGCTAAACTTAGTAACATATGGAAATGTGGATATGAGGGAAAAAATGTTAAAATTGCAATGATGGAAGATAGGAGAAGTTGCAATCTTGCACAGAATTCCATGAATCAGCATCCCCTCACCCAAGCAAATTGTCTTGGGCAAATGACTGGAGACTAAAAGATGGCCATAATGGCACTGTCCTGCCTAACAAAGGCTGAAACATTGTAGGTAGGGTCAGCTCCTCTCTGTGTCCAGAAACACCCAGCTAACACAAATATGCTGTTGGCTCAAAGATTCTCTTGCTGAGAGCCAGCCAGAGCTGTTCAGCAACTGACTCCTTTCTCCAGAGTGTGAGGCATCTCTGCATTGCAATATATAACACACCCAAACTCAATTCTGAGCACCACTGGCTGTTTTATATGAACATCTTTGAGGAACGAGAAGCTGCTCTACCTACTTGAATACTCAATAATATGTAATTCCATGAGGGAAGAAGCTTGATAGAATAGTTTAATTTAGATGCATTTTCCCCAATGTGGCTTGAAGTAAAGGTAGCCCAACCTCTGGCAATGAAACCTTATGGAAAAACTACGCATCATCCCACTGCTTTTGGTTCAGCTTTCTTCTTTTCCCCCACCTTTTCAGCCATGCTGATCAGATCACCCCAGTACTGCTGCTGTTATTAAGCCATTTAACTTTTTTGTGAAGGAGGAACTGTAACATTACCATAAAGCCCTGAACTCCTCCTCACTAAATGGAGTAGAACATTTGATACATTTGAAATTAGAGAAGTGTGTACCAACTTGGAAAAAAAGGGAAAAACTAGCTCAAAAGTTTCTATTCACTGTTTTATAGCAAGAAAACTTTTGTCAGAGTTTATTATAAAGGAACAGCATAAGGAAACCAAATAAATAGTTGAATAGTTAACAGTATGCAATATAATAGTACTAAACTTCCATTACATAAAAATTAAACTTTGGAACAGCATCAATATGAAAGATTTCTTAGAAAACTAGGACTCAGGCCAAGATCCTCAGACCTGTACACTGCAAAAACCACTCAGTTTTGGTGCCCAGTTGATGCCAGCTTTGTCCTCTGAGGGACTGTGTCCATTGAGAACTATGACTCATCCATACTGCTCCCTAATCCCACTCTGCCAGGCCACATAACATGCTATATTTCCAAGTGTCTAAGGGAGAGTGATCAGGAAAGCAGGAGGCATGAGCTGTGCTTCACTGTTTCAGAAGAAGCAGCTTCTTCCTCATCTGATAGCTATATTGAACAATTGTAATTTAGCCTAAGGATGCTCTTTTTCTCCTTAAAGCAGCAGTTAGAGGAACAGAAAGAAGGTAAAGATGACCTCATGATCCCAGTGACACCCCAGCTGGTTCTGGAGGAAGTGGAATCAAGGGCTGATTAGCTGGACAAACTGTCTAATCTAACATGGTAAAGTCAGTGGAGAGAACTTCAATAATTTCAGAGGAGCTACATCAAATGTCATTCTTTTTTCCTCTCATCAGCACTGTGTGGCCACACTGAGCTGGATTCTATTGGCACATCTCACCCAACACAGGAGGGGAAGGAAACAATCTCTGCTGGCTCACAAGTGGCTGAAATAAGCAAATACATCACCCTTAGGAGTAGGATTTTACTGTGCTCCCAAATCATACATATCTCCAGTACAGATTTCTTTCCCAGTGGGGCATGTGCATCTCTGTCTAGAGAAGCTCAGCTCACTGTTCAGCTACACACCAGAGTAGTTTGGGTCTTTGACCTGATGTAAACAAAGAAATACACACAGGATGATTTTGAAATCTGTACATCAAACCAGGTGATCAAATTCTCCTCTCATACAAGTTTTAGATGAGCAGATAGTTCCACTGAAGTCAGGAGGCGTTTGAAGAAAACCCAGCATTATATATTTGCATTAAATACCAAAATGTATCCTAAAATACTCCTATTGACATCTGTCACCAAAACACTTCCAGTGTCAACTTCTCAAGAACACCAGAACAATTAGCAAAAACTCTGTTACCAATCAATAACAACAATAAAAACCAGAAATAAAAATTAAAAACAAAAATAAGCTTATCCTCTTTGTTAAATTCCTGACAGCCACTTGAAATCTCATCTCTTCCATGAAAATAATAACTTGGCACATTTTATTTGTATGCCATTTAGAAACTTTCCTTTATCTAGAACATTTATTGCATATCAGAAATTCACTTGGCTAGAATACTTTTGTTTAGTAGAAAAAACTGCCTTCCAGTTATAGCTATGAAGCTCCATACAGTTCAGTAAATGAATTCTCCTGGTATTTCCTGCAGTAATGGCTCCTCAAATTTAAATCGTTTGGAAATGGCTTTCTGCTCAGTTACTTTTTCTTTTTCTGACTGCCTACATTGTCCCAGTGTGTATGAAGCCACTACAATTAGTTCTTCTGTCACTATAGATTCTTCCTCTCCAGTCTTCTCAGCGTCTACTGATTGTTCAGAGGCAGAATCTACGTCTTTCTGGATGGCATCACTGGTCTCCCCTTCTGTACTCTTATTCCAGGCCCTGCAAGCAGGATTTTCACTTTGTTCCAACCATGGATGTTGAAGACATTCCTCAGCAGTTGCCCGGTCCCTGTAGAGGAAGGAAAGTATTAAAATAAGTGTCCAAAAGAATACAAAATTCAGAACCTTGAGAAGATATCACCAAAAATTATTCCAAGGATATGACTGTATTAAAGACAGATAGAATCGTAAATTAAAAAAAAAAAAAAAGCACTGACAGCTGTCTTTTACCAAAAAAGACCACAGCAATTCAAGTAGATGAACTTCTATAATTTAAAATAAAGGAATTCATAGATCTGTAAATATGAGTTTACCCATCCATGTTGCCAACCAACTTTTGAAGTTTATACTTTTTATATACAGAAAAATTATCCAACTAATACATACTTCAAATATTCCCATAGACAAGCAGTAGGCAATTTCAATAGCTGACACGTCCCATGAAGAACTGGTAAAGTTCCACAGAAAACACCTGTTCTGTTTGGGAAGGAATTTCCAGTTTGCTGCCCATTAAGAATAGTGTCCTAATGAACCAGAAAAGGAAAGGTTCTCTACCAACCCATGCAAGATTAAGGACTCAAAGCTCAGTTCATGTAAAAGACCAGCTAAGTACCTGCAGGAAGAATGGGTGTAGTGCTCACTGCTACAAGCTACAGTTCATACACGGATTTCTGAAAGTAATTTGAGTTTTAATTACTAACACTTGGACATCATTTGGGATATACAAGCTCGGATGGAAACTGAGGAATTCTCTTCTCATATACATACAAAGTAATAGCACAATGAAATCGGTCCCCTTACACTTTAAAAATAAAAACACTAGCACTTGCTACATTTAAAATTAAGTCAGTCTGACATATTAGCATATACAATTGTGTATTTTACTTACTCGGGTTTCTTAACCAGCAGAGTTTTGATGAAATCCACAGCAGACTCTGATACAAGGTCAAAGTCCTCTCCAGAGTAACTTACATTCATTTGAGATATATTTAAGAATGTTTCTTGTTTATCATCCCCCAAGAAAGGTGATATCCCTGTTAGCATAACATATGCCAGTACTCCAATGCTCCTAAATTAAAAGTAAAAAAAGAAAACCGGTTTTTTAGTTAGCCTTTTTTTCTTAAAAGCAAATAAACATAAAAAAATCCCCAATTAATGACAATTAATTTGTTCAACTTACCACATATCAGTTGCTGTACTGATTGGGTCATAACTCAGAATTTCAGGAGCTATTCAGGGGAGAGAAAAAGTGGGTTTTGTCATATGCAGACATTACATTACAGCTAAAAAAAGCAATAATGGTCATGTGGTAAAATTTAAGATAAGCCATTTGAAGCATGACAGTCTTCTGAATTCAAGGTACTTCTATTCTGGTTATTTAATGATTCTATTATTCACTGTTTTTAAGTGTAAAATTTTTTTTTCCTTTTCCTTTTACTGCCATCTTCAAAAGCCAGGCCAGTCTCCTTCCCAGTTAAGGAATCTGTATACAAGTTTCTTGCAGACAAAACAGAAATAGCCAACATTGCATATTGCAGCACTGTAACCCAAAACTATGAAGATATACCACACAACTTAACTATATTCTCAAGTATATTTTCAAGGTCTGGAGTGGTTTGGGTTTTTTTAAAAAAAGAGAAAACCTGCATAGGCTAAAATATTGTATTCAGAGACTGAGTATGTGAATTTAAACTTTTAATACAAGTAATACTTGTTATGACTGCTGGTAAGAATCATCTAAAGTGTGTCTCCATCTTCAACATAAGCACACAATGATGGTTCATGAGACTGACAAGACTTGCCAGTTCTACTTTTGGCAGCAGTACCAGGTCCATGTAATAACTCAATCTTGCGACACAGTAACTCCACAGCCAAATCCTCTTTTCACTCCCCAGAAGCCTGGACTATTCATCACTCCTATAGTAACAACTTACCTACATATTCTGGAGTTCCCATGATTTCTCTTAGTTCCTCACTGCTCTTCATTATTCTGGAAAGGCCAAAATCTACTATCTTAATGTCTCCCAGAGGAGACTTACTGGTTAGAAGAATATTTTGGGGCTGAAAAACAAGAGAAGGAGACTTTCAGGATCACAAAAAATGTCTTTGACATCATGTTGCATAATTATTTTATACCATGAGCAAAAACAGTGCCTCCCATAACAAGTATGATACCCTGGATCATTTATCTATTTTCCCCAAGGTGATTTTGAAGAGACACATAGGCTAAAAGGAATGGCAGGATTATAAATTTAGAATTGAGAATCAAACCTTTGTTAGCTCAGAACACATTGGAAATACACGCCAATAGCTGTCATTAAACAATAGCATGCAAGTACCTCCACACTAGTACCTCTCCAATCCTTTGTACCACCTTTTTTACTCCTCCTGCTCCTCGATTCTTCCAATAGATGGTGTAAAATACCTCCCTTCGAAGGCTGTCCGAAATCACCCAATCATTTAAAAAACCCTGAACACACAACTATTTTGACTGCTCCTGTTTAAAGGTCTGTTGCAACCAACTTGAATCCTGTTCAAAGTACAAACAACTGCATTACAGAATACTAACTGAAGAAGAGTTTAAAAAAAAATACAGCAGCCTGAGAAACAGGTTTTAAAAAGCATCACCTTTGGATAAACTTGTTTGCAATGACGTCACTAGATCTTGGCTGTCTTCCTTCAAAGCACCTTTGTGGTCATTAAGAAGTTCCTTACTATTTTAAATGCTAGCTTAATTTAAATAAGAAAAACTTTTGCAACTGATGCATATTGTTGCCAAAAAAAAAAAAGAAAAAAAAGGTTTGACTTTCCCAACCCCCAGACCAGTGATCACACTGGGTTTTATCATTAACTTCTCCAAATGGTAGTGCTAACAATTGGCACTGCTTTCATGCTTCTGGTGAGCACAAGTTCCATGAAAGTGCAGAAGTCTATTGAGAACCTGGATCACCTTGCATCAGAGAGGTTGAAAAGGGAGGAGGGCAATAGAGTAAGAACAGCAAAGCAACCCCTGACTGATAATTGAGATGGAGTAACACCAACATTTATACTTTTTCCCTAATCACAGAGCTGCTCTGTCCTCCATCCCCAGAGTCACTCAAGAAGACATGCTCTCAACATGAACAGGCTTGCTTTTGAATACAGAAATGAACCTGGGCAAGAACATTTTAAAAAACTTCAGCCACTTCTCCTCACTGCAAGACCTGAATATAACCAAGTATTTTGATTCTTGCAGAGTTAAACTGTTACTTGAAACTAACTCCATAACGTTGTCAACTTCTTTTCTGTTTGTAAACCTACATATTAAGAATAGCTCTTTTTTTATTTTCTTTACAAATTGTGATCTGGTGGCTTTACAAAGGCTTTTGGAGAGGCACATTCCCACATTCTTTATAGTTCAGATTTGTTCTTCTCTATTTGTATTAGAAAAGCAAACATCAAAAAAAGCTGACTATGCCTCCCTCATTACTGTCTCAGATGTTATTCCCAGTGAGAAATTTAGTTATGAAGAGTCAAATTAAAAGCATGAGAAAAGTATTTTTCCCTCTATATTTAAATGAGGAAAAGTTTTCAATGGAAAAGTTTTGTGAAACCCTTCAGCCCTGTATTTTTACATATTAGTAGATAAAGCAGTTGCCATTTTTATTGTCTTTAAAAAAAAACAATTATAAAAAACACACCTATGCAGAAAAAAACCTGTCTACAGTATGAATTGAGTCATAACTCTGAATCAATCCTTAATGAAATACCAGTCATTTTCTTATTTTAAGGAATCATTATGGGATTCTTGTGAAGTACCAGCCTAAACGCCAACATGAAACCTTAAAGAAGCCATAGCTTTGAACTCACCATATTTTTCAGCTTGACACTATAACTCAAACTTTCAAAAAAGGAAGATAATTTCCTCACATCTGTAATACTGTTTCGATTTTACTCTGCTAGAATACATCTAAGTTTGCCTAATTCCAGTCAGCCCACAAAGAGAGGAGATGCCAGGTGGAGGCTCTCCTGGTGGCAATTCTAAAAAGGGCCTTTCACTTTTACCCTCAAGCACTACTGAAATTGTTGATTGAAACCATCAAATGGCAATGTTTGAAGACCTCCCCCTCTACTGCAGCAAAGCTTAAAGGTTCCATTTAGACTCTCTTATTTCTTGTATCTTTAGTTGGTTTCAAGAAGACACGTAAAGACTAAGGACACATGATAAAGGTCAGATTTTTAATCTAATCAATGCCTCACCTTACCTAATTTCATTAATGTTGCAGGTTATCTAATTATATAATATTAAAAAAACCTCAGATGCCTAGAAGAAAAGACAGGAATTATCAAAGAAATAGTGGTCAGAAACAGAGATATGCCAACTTCATTATGTCTAAAGATACTAAACTATGCTGATTCTAAAAAAATAAAGGACCCCCATATCTTCTTCCTCAGCCCCCATGACTGCTTAAATTCTCTTCCATTCCCAACTACAGTAAGCTTTTACCTAACACCAACTGAAGATTAAGTCAAAGAGCAAATGAGAACACAGACAAAGGAGACTTCCCTTACTCTGCAGCTTTCAAGCACCATTAAGAGGAGATGAAAGACTCCTGACTACAATCTGTGCACACCCTGCAAATTAAATAGCATCAACACAATACTGTCAAGTGATAATTAATTTGCACTTGGTAGCATTATATTTGCTCTTCATCCAAGTCAAAACTAGGCTACACAATTGTATTTTGCTATTAACAACAAGACACATTTCAACCATCTTTCAGTAGAACCATGCTTTTGGAAAGAAATGATCAGGTGACAACCTTGCTAAGCCACATCAAAATACCCATTTCTTTCTGCAGTGTTTAGTCTCAAGAAAAATCTTGTGTCTGTTCAGAGGGGAAAAAAGCAGCTAAAGCAAGGTAGCTGTCAATGTCATAGATCTGGTTCATTACATTTATAATATAAATATTAAGCTGACAATTACTTGGGTTTAAATTCTTCTGGGTACAGAATGTAACTTTTCTTGCAGATGCAACATATGGAAAATTGGATGGACCTTTCCAAAGGAATTTGTAACAGACAAAGGAAATGGAAATCTTTAGAGACACAAAGGTGAAACTAATAGTACAAAATACCTCAATTTTAGCAAAAATTTGTAAAATTTGCTATTGGCAAACACCTTGCATAGCAGCAGTAAACATACAGAAGTCTTCCAAATGTCATCACAAACAAAGTACTTAGTAAATTCCACCGTGCTTTAACCTGCAAGTTAAAGCAGTATGGGGCATGGGATATAGCAGAAGATGAGAAGGGTGGGTTAATAAATATGTGGCTGAAGTGAGCATCCAACTTTTTGAGTTCTGTCAAAAATGGGCCTTTTTTAAAAGTGTTGTAAGGCAGGTGGATCATTTAATTTTTGCAAGTCATGATTTTTAATTCTACCATTTCCATCATTTTTGTTTGCCAATACTCTGGAAACTTCCATAAACCTTATTGTGAAAAAGACTGATGGTTTTATAAATCATGAAAGTCATCCCACTGCGAGTAGGACTCCAATTAAACACACACTGCACACTGCAGTAATGTATAAACATGTTAATTAACCTCAATCGCTACACAACTTCCTCTACTAATGAACTTCTGTAAGGCAGCAAAACAATGCTGGATTTTTCAGTGAGAGCTGTATATTCTCCATGTTATAGCATAAGTTTGCTGACCAGTTGGGAAGTTTAAGTCTGCTTTTTATGAATTTCTTTTCTGGACAAAATCTGTAATCAACATCCTAAGTCTACTCTTGCAAATAAGTACTGTAGTCATATAAAACACATCACATTTCCAGTTACAGATATCCAGCTGGTGATACTAAGAAACACCACAACTTTAACTACAAACATGCACAAATATATACTGTCCACAAAAGACATTTAATTCTACACATTTTGTTTCAAGGAAATTAAATGGCCAACTAATGAGACACTGAGTATCTTGTTTAAGCATACTGGAAATTTGAGGAGTTCTAACTGCTCATTTTTAGTCTTTCTGAACACTTACTCTCACATCACTTACTAAAAATGTTTCATTAATTCTTTTAGTACAATTATTAGTATTCTGTGTGTATGACTTAATCAGAATTTTAAAGAATCCCACAGATAATTTGAATAAATCTTTGGAAAACCAGGCAGATGACATATTTGTGTGCAAATATGATTCAGCTGCTTTAGCTGATGAATGGTTCATGATGTGCTAAGTTAATATATTAAGTCCATACAGCTTGATACTGGAATCTACTGGTAGCTTTATAATAGTGCCAAAATACAGCACTATAAGTGTAAGTAAGGATCTCAGCAACAGAACAAACACGCAGCAGCTTACGATATACTTAGTAAATAAAAGAATAGGACATGTAAAAAGAATTAAAAAAAATGTAACGCAAGTTACTTTTTAGACTGCCTTGCTAGTTCAACCTCATGACAGAAGCTAAAGAAAATTAACTGGAGCTTGCTGCCCATAAGAGAGGTTAGTTCTCTGGATCCCTTTTACAACTCTCTTCTTGACCATAATATTTCATTTGATAGCAACTGTACTTGTCACTTGATTTGGGTCAAAACTATTTTTCAATAAGAAAAAATAGTTCAGCAAATCATGATTATTTATATACCAAAAGTGATAGTGGTGCCCTGGAAAATGCTAAGATAAACTCTGAAATGTCAAGCCTTGTGTTCTACCTGCATAAGTAGTATAATTGCTAGCTGAAAATGATTGTTTAGTAATTAAAATAATTATTGTATAATCATAAGAAGAACAATGAGAAACTGTATGTTCCTAGTCTAAGGTGACCATGCTTGGCTGAAATCTATGTATACTATAGAACAATGTAAGTTTAATAATTAACATGAAAGTTATATAACGATAGAATATAAAAGCATATCCATCCCGAACCTATGTTGGAGTCAGATTTGGGTCTTTACCCCTGACACCCAGAGCTCTTCAATAAAAGCACCTGCATATAATCATTTCTCGTGATTATGTGTTCCTGAACGCTAACAAAAGGGTGTCAGTCAGCTGTTTGGCAGCAAATGACAGACATTTAAATGAGGTTTTACAATAACTGGGGGAAAAAAAAGGAAGAAAATGCTATGAATGAACACATAATTTACCAGTCCTGTTTAAACATTTCATTCTGAAACATTACACTTTATTCCACCAGTGTCGCTACTACCCTTCTTCATTAAATGTCAAGTCAATACAAAAAACAAACCTGGTTTTCAATGTCCATATAATACCCAGACATTTTTACTGCAATGTAGAAATAAGTCAGTCTTACCCAATGCACTCATTTGCAATTTAAGGTGCAAGGCAAATTGAGTTTTGAAGTGATTACATTTCACTTAATCAAATGAAGTTTATATTTAAAATAATTATAGAAACCCCCCAACATGCTTGCAGACCTGGTGGTTACTCTATCCCAAAAGTTTAATTTTATCATTCAAGCTATAATTAAGTAAAAAAGTGTTAATTAGAAATTGTCATTATTGTGACATAAGCAAGAAAGTCAACAGATGAGAAATCAATAATAAAAATACAGCACCAATCTTACCTTTAAGTCAAGATGAACAACATTGTTTCTGTGCAAGAATGAAACTCCTTCTAATATCTGCTTCATAAGTCGCTTCACATCTTTTTCTTTGAAGGCCTCCTCTCTTTCAGCCACACACTGGTCAAAGATTTCACCTCCAGCAGCACTGTGGACAGTAAGAATATTGTTAGTTCAGACTAAATTATAGCACCCATTTGGCTCTACTTAGACTTTTTTTTTTGTATAGGCAATATCAGCAGGAGGTATAATCCAATCATGATATTTTCAGTTATTAGACATTTGGCAAGGTTTTACTGCCTTGGAAGTGTTTTCTGCATTATGGCAGCTTTGGAGAGAGGCAAAGATTTTAGTCATTTAGCTTAGAGAATATGAACAGTACAGAAATTCTGGGGACTACTTTTGAAACACTACTGACTTTGCTATCAGATGAATGCCTCAATTGTTTGAGGATAATGTTTTCATAAATGTTGTGCCTTTTGCCATTCCTATAAAACTACGTGGAAATTTGGCCAAGGCAAACCTTAGCAAACATGAGCAAAGCCACCCCACCTCCCACCTTCCTCAAAACACTTTGCACATACTCAAAAGAATGAATGTAAAGTCTGCAACTGAATTGTTTATGAAGTCTCTGGTATACAGGGATGCATTAAGTTTCTAAACTTCTTTCATCTAAAAATAGCTCTGAAAATTTTAGCTCTCAGCTTGCATCCTCTTTTGATAATATATGTTTAAACAACAGAATAACAAAAAAATATAAAAATAACTAGATATGAATGAATGTTTTTTAAGTACTCTGAAGCCACATGCAGTACCAGCTCTGTATAGCAATGGCTCTAGATAACTAAAATAGTTTACAATATAAACCTGTAGCATCAAAAGTAAAATAAACTGAACAGAAGCTCTATCTTAAAATAGGAATGGGCATAAGAATGTTAGAATGGGGCCACTTTGCATATGGATTGTTGAACTCCTACTATGAAATCAACACATACACCCTTTGTTCTGCATGAAATTCTATAATCACCTGCTAGGGAAAGGTAGTGAAACCCTCAAGGGCAGAATCCTCTCCAGTTACACCAAACTGTGACACACAAAAATGACTTTGCACAAGCATTAATTTTACTGATGCATATCCACCTACTCTGCCTTTGCTTGCTTTTTTCCAATGAATTGTACGACCTAGGCTATCCTGAAGACAGCCAGGCACATTCAACATGAATAGAACAGCAAATGAGAGTTATACAAAAATGGTGTATTTCAACTCTGTACCCCCAGAAAAAGAACACTTAAATCTATTCAAATGTTCATTTTGCCCATACTAACTTTGCTGCTACAGTCCTAGTACTTTGAAAAGCCTCATGGATTAAAAAAAAAAAAGTTTTCTGCCCTCCAAGGTATTCTCACAGCTATTATTTTAAATTTTCCCTGCAGATGGTCTTACGGAAAAAAAATTAAAAGAAGGTTAAATCATACCCTTTTCTAAAGAGTTTTACACTTCTGTTCTATATGCTGGCTAGCTGGAACAGCAGTACAATTTGATTTATTAAACTTAGATTTTCTTTCTGAAAAACCATCTATTAAATAATTATTTTTCTTCTTTATGTATCAAGAGATAGAGCTCAAGAATAAAATTAGTTTTTCAAGGGAATATTAATACTATAATTCATTTTGAAAAATTTCATATGCCTGACACTATCACATTTTTCTTCAGTCCATTTTTATTTAATTCATGGAAATAGTAATATTTCAGTTTTGGACAAGATTCAAATATAAATGACATTTTAAAAATGAACATCAGCTAGTGTATTCTAATATCCTAAGCCAAATTCCTTGAAAAAGCAGCATCACTTTGATTTTCCAGATAGGAAAAGATCTACTGAAACCCATAAATTAAACTTTCTGCCTTAAGAATGCCATAATATGTTGCTTGAAGAGTGATTTAATCCCTTGTAGCAGTGAATTATAGCGCACATAGAGTGATAACATCTACTACCAAAATTACTAACACGGTATCTTTTATAGCAATAACCTGGGATTTTACTGGTAAAGCTCTGCCGCTTCAAATAAGGAAAATATACTTCTGCTATTTAATTCTGTGAAATCGGACTTATACCCAAAACATGGGATCACACTTTACGTTTAATAGACCCACCTGAAAAAACAGTGAAAGTTGAGGGTGGGGGGCCTTATAAAACCCTGCTTGCTATATGTCTACTTGGTAAGCATCTGTTACAATTTGTTTATTAGTGCAACTTAATTAAAACTGAGGTAGACACCAACACTAAAATGTAAGCTACCTAGAATTTTAATACTACACCTAAAGAATTCTGAATTATAGGCTTTAGAAGTCAAGGCAATAAAAGTTGAAGCAATGTCCCATCAGTGAAATCAAGAGACAGTGCTACCAATGTAAGAGTAGAAAATCCTTGATCCAGAAACCTTATTTAAAAAAAAAAAAAAAAATTAAGTCTCTCCCTATACTTCTGAAGATGCCTGGGTTCATTAGCATTTTTAAGAGTGAGACATGCAAATACAGCCCTCACACATGCACACCCACTTTATAACTTACAAGACACTGCCATTCTCAGCTACCATAGACACTTGGCTTTACAAAATAGTTTCACATGGGAAGGTGTCTTACCATGCAATGTTTTGTTTTTTGATCTTAACTTTGCTATTTAGGAGGCTGATGGAACAACTCCCTTGCGATTCATTCTGTCCAAAGAATACCACATTCAAACCAGTAACCAATAACCCTTTACAAGAACACATGGAAATTTGATACTGCAAGACCATTTTGTGTATTGTTGCTGTGGAGCGAGCTTAATGGATTCCCTTAAGCAAAACAGTCAGGGAGCTGTGAGCCAAGCCAGTCACAAATGGTTGGAAGCACAATGCAAAAATGAACTCCAAAAAGATCCTCCTGCATACCTCTTCCAAGTTTTGCCAAGCTCCTTAACAATACTTTCAACTCAGCTATTTTGTATTCCCCAGCTAGATTTCAGGGGGAAAAAAATCTAACCATAGAAGGGCTCAAAATACCTGCTAAGAGAGTATCACAGCCATGTCACTGTTATGATTTCTGTATATATGCAGACCAGAGTTCTCTGGTGTTAATATTTACACATTTTGCATTAAACTGTAGTTTTTCTAATTGTCATTATGAAATAACTTAGCAAATGACTGGGCCAATCAGAAAATGCTCTTAGGGGATAAAAGCCAAGAATTATCCTTAGGACAATTATCCTTAGGAAAAGAAGCCATCTTAATCTGAAAAAAAATTGATAAGGAAATATTTAATGGCAAAACATTCTGAAACCTAGTGTTACTTAGAATGCATTATTTCTCTAGTATACCCTCCCTTAGCTAAGTGTATGAAAAAATTGTGAGACAAAAGAAGGCTTTCTGAACTTAAAAGCTATGGCAACCATAATTCTTTAGCTATTTTAATTTACTGATGAAAGTACTGTTGTGCCATTAGTTTCTCTCATTTCAAGTGAAATCCAACTGCTCTTCATCAATGAAAAGCATGCTAACACTTTATAACTACTTAGCAGCATAAATGAGCTAAAAGTCATTTGGAAGTCTAGAGAACTAATCTTTGTTTCAATTATGTTGACTTTAGATTAAATGGAGACTACTTATCTTCCTTGAAATGTATCTTAACAATGAACTGTATGAAATTCAGCATCAAACTTCTTTCAAGTACACTTAGGAGACACTAACACAGTCATTTAACTTATCATTAGAAAAAGATTGAACTAATCTATTTCAGGGCACCTGAAGAAATGAACCATCTCCCCAGCTTTAATGGATCAGACATTAAGTTAGTGTTCTGAAGGATGCAGAAGTACAAATCACCAGAGTACAAATATGTAGACCAATTCCTAAAATACACTTGATTTCAATACTGAGTTATATACAATCTGCAATGGACAAAAATTTACTTGCTGAATCTTCAACTCTGTCAAAAGAACCTTTCTTGAAAGGGTTATCTTTGCAAAATAATGGAAAGCCATCTACCTTCCGTACATGGAGCTTATAGTACAAGCTGTTCACACCATACTGGTCGTAACATTACCAGCAAAGGTTCATGCTCACTGCTGCTGACAGCCATGCCTCTTTCCTTGGCTAGGCATTGGATAGTAGGTGCACTTACTGGTAATTTTTCCAGTGTAAGGCAATGTAATGTACCAATGTTCCTAAAGCCTGACAAAACTATAAATCTGTATCTGATGGGAGGACATGGGAAGAGAAGCATCCAAATACATAAAATTTTAGATAATGGTCTTAGAAGTTCTCAGTTCTCAGACAAATGCCTTTAGTTTTTTGCCTTCACCTTTCCAATCAGGTAGCTCAAGAACTGAACAAAACAAAAACAAAGGTAACTAAGACCATTTGAGAAGCTTTCCCCTAAAATGATTTTAGACTTCAAGTCTTGATTTGAGACTGCTAATTAGAACAACTCCACTTGCTACTCAACAGACGAGTAGTAACCATTGGAGCAGCAGTTATTTGTGATTACAGTGGGTTTGCTTCAAGTTCAGTCTGTTGAATTCTATGCCAAATGGATCACTTCCTGCCAGCAGACTGTTACATTAACTGGTCACACCTCCAGTAAGTAGGACAATAAATCATGTCCAAGACTATGTAAGTCCATTAGTATTAATGGACATAGAAGTCCATTACATTATCCAAATAACTACAGGTGAAAAAATACTTCATCCAGCATATAAAATAAATGTTAACTGCGTCTTCAAGATGAAAATGACAACTTCTTCCTCTTTTTAAAGCAAGTGTAACAGAAATCTACTGTATTTACACAAGGCTCTGGCTCAGTTCAGAGGCTCTTCATAATAAAATTTTAATGATGAAGATTTTTGAAGCTTCACTTACAGGTTTCTATACATTTGACCCACTAGTATCATCTATCCCTTCCCCAGATGTGTAAAAACATGGTGATAAACATTTATGAAAAGGACCAGTTCTTCAGCATCAGATGCTCTACTGCTCTTTCTTTCAAAAGAAATGGGGTAGGTTGCATACAGGTACCAAGTCCAAAAGTTACCAAATTTGCTTTTCTTTTTATACCTGATATGTCAAGTTTCCCAGACTGTATCTGTACCTTCTTCAGCAAAATTCCAGGTTCTTTTCATTCTATTTTCAGTGAAATGCAGAAACATAACTTGCCCACCAATTAATTACAGGCTTTCTGTTACCCCTTCAGAACTTAGACACCCCTTAAATTTTGACTTAAATATCCTGACTGAGGTCTTATGACAACAAACCAAAGTCAGAGGCTGTCGTGAGGGTGGATGCAGACAGCCCCAATTTGCTATGCTACAGCTGAAGCCAACACTGTAATGCCAACTTGCTTCCCACTGCTCAGCATTTAATATTAACATGGCCAATTTCAAGTTCGTTTTCTCTCAAAAATTTATAGTGCTTGAAAGAGAACCCTCCATGTAACATTAATATCTCTCTCTCTGAAAGCAAAACATTTCCTGAAGGCAAAACCTTCAGCCCATATGACAGATTCTACATCAAGACAAGAAACTTTAAAACCTCTGCAAATGAAGTTAGTGGCCAAGATTAAGTATTTGTCTTCAGGAGATAAAGATCTGCCACAAAGACCATCAAGCTAAATAGAAACTGAAATGCCCTAGAGAAGCTTGCAGTCTAGGTATGTTCTTTAATCCTCTGCATACAGAATGTCAGAAATTCACTAACATTCATACCTGTTTTGTTGCAACATGTCTTTGGAACACTAAAGAAGCATCCAGACATACTTGCTGAAGTCAGGGAAAGACTGTTGTTGTAATTTACAGCACACAGCTATTTATCTGAAATGAGGTATGACTGTTTGATGCATATAAACCCAGTAATTTTGCTAATTACTTAACAACCTAGTTAATACTTCACATTAAAAGAGTTTTGCAACTGTAAGAAAATTGAGTTCTGAAAGAAAACCAGGAGTTTTGCATTGAAACTATAACAAAACTCATTGCTTATTTAGATTCCACTGCCCATATTAAATACTATAGGATCTAGAAAATGAAACTGTATTTGAGTTTAAATTTCTGCAAGTGTTTAAAGCAGGTATTTATGAGTCTTCAGTAGCAGCAGTTAAAACCCCAGAAGCTCTGTCACACCTATGCATTATAAAAGATACTTGAATATTTCACATATTATTACTTCATTAAGGGCACAATGAAGTTTAAAAAATGTATTCTAGAAGGAATTTTGCCTTAGGAGACATGGTCTCATTCCATTTCACTGAACTTTGAAGATACAGTTTCTTTTGATTTCTAAACAAGATGTGATTGGTATACAAGATTTCTCATTATTTCTTTTTGCTAACAAGAGAAGAGCTGCACAAACTAGATTTATCTTAACAAACAAGTCACTTCTGAACTATTGAGCTCCACTGTTCCTCTCTTTAATTATTTAAAATCCATAGAGCTTAACAAGAATTTGGAGTTCAGTAGCAACAAGCATTTGGCTGAATCTTGGAAGCTAGTGAGATGCCTTACTATCTAAAGCCATTGGCATTTGAGATGAACAGTCACAACAGCTGCAGGAATGCCCATCTGGACAAACTCAAGTGGGGAAAACCACACAGACAAATGCAGAGTCAAGTGTCCTTTTGAAATAAACTATTCTAAGTCTCAGTCCTCCTCCCTTCTTTACCCAAAAAGAAACTGTTTTAGCAAGTTTTCTATTGTAGAGGGTTTTACTAGTTTCTTTTTAGCAATGATGTTGCTTTCAATACATTTTTGTAACTGGTAAAAAAAACCACAGCAGATTTCATCCCATCTTTCCCACTGTCAATGAAATAAACTTTGGTTTTTGAACAGATCCTCATTGTTTCTTTCCTCTTCCTCTTTTGCATGCAGGGAGAGTACAGAGTTCATATTTAATTTAAGATGCTTTAACTACATAAATTCTAGCTCAGCTTTGAAAGATACTACATGAGAATGAGAAATTTGTTATAATCTGAAGTAGTTATGAGATTGAACATCATTTTTTTAGCAATTCTTCTTGAAGTTCAGCAAGGGTAACAGGCAACCAATAATTTTTTTTTTTAATATTATTCACATTGATACACAGTATTTTTACATTATTGTTTTTAAGCAAATACTGCAGAAAGTTACTCAGGAATTATTACTAATACTTACTATTCCAGGACTAAAATCATCTCTGTCGCAGTTTCATAAACTTCATGCAGGTTAATGACCCAAAGGTTGCATTGTGCCAGCTCAAGAACTGCAATTTCGTGGATTATTTCCATCCGACAGTCTTGGCCCTTTCTTCTTTTTCTCATGAATTTTGCTGCAAACTCTCTTTCAGTGTCTTTCTGGATACACTTCTTCACCACTGCAAATTTTCCCCTGAAATTAAATAAGAATTTAGTTTTACATGCCTTAATGACAGCATAGCCTTTATAAATTTATGTTTCAGGAAACTTTAACCAAATCACTACTAGCATTTAAGATTCAATCTGGATTTAGAAAGATGCCTTGCTGAGTGATGATCCCTGTGTTCAAAACACCCCAGCCCAGAATGTAAATAATCTTCATGAAACATAAGGAATTAAAAACACCCCAATCAATTCAAACAACACAGTTTTCAGAAACACTGAGTAAACAAGCTTTGCTAGGTCCCAAGATTACATAATCCTCCAGACTTTAATTTAAAAAGCTGGGAAAATCAAAATGTATAAATGAGCAATTCATGCTTTCTCTGACTACCTCACAGCAACCCAGTTACTGTGTGCTGAAGTATCGCACCATATCCATGGAAAGAGCACTCTTGTTGAATCCTGCTCCATTTGCCATGCAATATCCATACTCTGCATTTTTCAAGATGGTATTTTCACCATGGCATGTCTCAAATGCTAACAGCTGGAGTTTTTGATTAATAGTTCTCAAAACCCCCTATTTCTACAGTGAGACTAAGAATAAGGAACGCAGATAATGCAAACACAATGAAGCAGCCTGACTAAAATCAAGCTCTGCAGCACGATTTTGGCAGCAATGCCAAGGTGAGTAGGAGCACCCAGAGCAGAGAGCTGAGCACCGTGCTTAGCCCACATTAATGAGCGTCACCTCGGCAGAACACACACCTGATGATGCACCAGGCCAGCTCAAACCACACTGCCGCGCTTGCGTCACACCACTTCCCCCACAGCACTCTGGCACAAGTGGCTGCTTTTAACTTCCCTGCAAGAGTCCCACACCACCTGCACCACTCAGTTCCATTCACGCAGTGCTGATTTTTAGACTAAAAAGGTATTTTAATTAATACCTCTCACTAATGCAATGATGAATTCTCACACTTTGAAGTACAGTAACCTTACTTTAGCTCTTACCATACAGGCATAATGATCATCAAAACTACCTTTTTTTATTTATATGTAAACATTTTCTTATAAAGCTGCAGGAATAGCTTTCAGATCTTTATGTCGGTCCTTTACTTACTGTAGGGTTGCTGAAACCAAAATAATAGTCCTCATCTATTTTGGAATACAATTACTATGGGTTTTGCCTCTCCTACCTCCAAGCTGAAGTTCAAAGAATTAACTACTTTAGCTCGTGTCAAAGATTTCACTCTCCCAGCCTATTGGCAGAAGACTGTTATCCATGAAATATAACTGCTAAACAAAGTTGTGGTTGGCTTGCTTTTAATAAGCATTTGTTTCAAAATCACACAGTCTAAATGAATCAAGTCAAATAAGTACCCACAAAGTGGGTATTTGCTAGGCAATCTCAATAAAATAATTGGACTTGTAACCACTGATACAGCCACAGTTATTTCTCTAGGAATACTATTTTGCATAAGCACATTATCTACAGCACAGTATGTATTAAGTCTAGATCACAGCACAGTCCAGGTGTCTGGTGAAGGTAGACAAACAGCAAGAATATGCTTTCAATGTCTTGAACCTAACTTTTTAAGAAAATGTTCTTAATTACTAATACATACATAAAGACAAAGCTATTGAAGTTTGTAAATGCATGAAAATAATTTTGTAGCACAAAATTTATGTACAATAGGAAGCTATGCATTTATCAAAAGTGTTAATACACTTGTGCAAGTTCTTAGCACCAAAAAACATCTCAAGAAAAAAATCAACTGGTAAGTATGTTGTCAAAAACAACACATAAAAATAAATTGAGAAGCTCTTTAACAGCAAGTTATTTAAACACCTGATAGATACTAAGCCTTACACCAATAAATCTAGGTCCCTGCCTGGGTTCAACCTTCTCTATTTCCTTATATAGTCTCTGAATGCACTGCGTACTTCCTCTTGAATGTTGCCTTAGTGCAGTCAAAAGCTTTTAATTCTAGCACCAGGAAGGACCTAGGGAAAGTGGCTTAGAAAAGTTTGAAATCTCTACAATACAGCTTTCAAGTACCGTGCTGTCTTGAATTACATACAAAATCTATCTGGAAACAAGTTAATTAGCCTAATGAGTACCGATGTTGCGATTCACTGTGCATTAGTCACTATGGAAATAAAACAGTATTCAGGGAGCAGCAAGGAACGGCAAGAGCCGTGTGTGGCCACATATGTCCTGTTTAGCTGAGCTGGCCAGAAGCCTGATAGGTGACGTTATTCAAAAGACAGGTTACACGGCAGTTCAGCTGGCTGACAAATACTAATCCTAAATTGTTTCAGACCAAGAATCCTGCCCAAGATTCCTTTTGGTTATGCCTATAATTAGAGCTATTATAACTACTGCCTGCTAGAACTCATCTTTTCTGAGTACGATCCCCAAAAAGATCAAACTTGACAAACCTGATGTTTATAACCAGTAGAACTAATTACTGTGCAGTGATCTAGATTCATGTCTGAGAAAATTTCAGAGCTAAGATCCAAAGATAGCTTCCACTATATGGTTAAGCCAACAGATAAATTTTGAAGAATTTCTTTTTGATAGAGACAGAATAGTAGATAAGACATATATAAACAAACATTCTTATGAAGTATACATTGCATACATTTTATCTTTACTTTTCTTAAAGTCCAGCTTTTTGAGAACTTATTATAAAAAAGTATATAAAATAGTGTTAGATCACATCATTGCTACTTTAGTGTATTCAGAAGAGCTAGCAGCGAGAATGTTGCATGGAAGGAATAATTTTGAGATTAAAATCGTAATGCGCATTTGTCAAGTTGAAAACAGACCACCAGACATCCAATCCCAAATAAAAACGCTTTGGAGGGAGACAAGAATAGGAAACTCTAAATAGTTCTCAGTCCTCACAAGAGTCTCAAATATTCAATAATTATGAGTTAAGATAAATCATATCTGATTACAAAGAAGCTCAATGTCACCTTTTCAGATTGCCAAAAGAATTTGCATTGTTTCATTAGGCACACATTATAGCTCAAAGGAAAAGTGTCAAATCACAAATCAAATGTCAAATCAGATAAGCAGCAACATTCATATGACACCAATTAATTTTTGTCCTATGATCAGGACAACAAAGAACTAACCTTACTAATTTATTTATAATATATAAAAATAAATAAGCTTAACTAAATATTTAAAAATACCTAACCTTATTTTTAACGTGACCTAAAAAACACTGTTACTGTAACAAATGCAGGAATAAGTTCTTTCTGCGAAGATGTTTATTTCTTATAAAGTTCAGAAAAAAACTTTTCTGAGATCCACAATACTATATGCAGTTTATTATGTAACTCATATCAAACATTTCTTCTGAAGTGTGGGTTTTTTCCCCCCGACAA
Organism: Serinus canaria; assembly: GCF_022539315.1. NCBI lineage: Eukaryota > Metazoa > Chordata > Aves > Passeriformes > Fringillidae > Serinus > Serinus canaria. The sequence continues at coordinate 53,068,097 of NC_066315.1, read as the reverse complement.
TTTTGGATTTCCAAACAACAAAGTGCAGGGATTACATTTCTGATGTTCATGAATATTTTACTCACATAAATTTATTCTCAAATGGCAAAACCAACTACTTCCAACTCTTAATTTTCACTTCTTTTCCCCTTTTGCTTAGTTCCATAGCTATTTCCCCCCAGCTGTGCTTCTGCAGAGAGCAGCTGAGGACAGCAATGTCATGGCACAAAATGGTACAAGTGTCATGTACTGCTAAGACACACATCCCTGAAAGCTACCCAAGAAATAAAAGTTCATGCCAGAGTTGTTCTTTTATGGGGGAAAAAAAATCCAAGACATGCAGATGAAACTACAGCCACATCACTAGTCAAAACCAAAGAATATTTCACACTCCTTGGATGATTACAATATTTCTTATTCTTACCTTTGGGTGGAGAATGAGCTTGTATGCTTTAAGAAAAAAAGGGGAATAAGAAGAGAAAACTGAATTGCATTGGATGTATTTACATGTGTGCACATTTTGTTAGAAGATAATTTTATTGTGGATCAATCATTTAAGGTGACCATTACCTTCCAGAAGAAAGACAGACCAGTTAACTTATTCCTTCCTTTAACCCAGCTCTAGAATCAAGAGTATTATTTGCTGGACACAAATGATTACTTCCAATATGTGCATAGTTTGTTTCACATAAAAAAAGAAGTGCAACCTTCCATCAACAAACTGAAGATTTATTAATCTAGTGATACTTTGTCTGCAATTAGGAGGTTTTTTTTCTAAAGGAAAACGAGCAGAGCAACTAAATATAATTATAGTAGACTCCTTAAGGAAGATCTTCGTAGTAAAAAATGTATTGTTCCCCTTTTTACAGTACAATTATGGCTTAAGCACAAATGGTAAGGGGAAGAGTTAAGCAATTGGTGTCTTGTCCTCTGCAAAGGTGACATTGCTTCAAACTAACCTAACTCAAGCTAGCACTGTCTGAAAACATTGAAATCTCAGTGAGGTGATGAGAAATGGCACCCTTAAAACATTTATCAGAGGTAAGTTTGATTTCAAACCTCATGCAAGTTCAGATTTGTGTGAGAATATTATGATATTCTGAGGACAGTGAAATTATTAAGGTTGTGAATACTGGACCAAAATGTCATATACTAAATAATTTAATTTAAAAACTTTTATTTCCATATCATGTTAAGGAACTTGCAATAATTTTCTTTCCTGAGTGGCCATTATAATGAAGTTTTTGATATTTTTCCCAAGTGAACCTGGCTTTCCCAACAGCTGTGTTTCAACAGACTTGCAAGTGCCTGTTCAGCTACTGAACGAGGCAGCACCTTCTGAAACACATAACTTCTACATTCTGAAAGCAGTTTTTTCTCCTGTGAGCAAAACTAATGATACCTGACTTCCCATGGGTTTGCACCCAAACCCCTCTGGTGACACTGTGATCAAGTTCCTCCTAGGTCATCCATGCCCTTCAGGACTGCTTCCCCCAGGATTTTTGCTCCCTAACATGCCAACTGTGGCCAGAGCCCCCGTACTACTCCTCCCAGCATCACCAGAACTATAATGCCTTAACGTTTCACCATGTTCCACTTTCTTCCCACCTCCTCCAAACACAGGAGACCAGAGAACACAACACAGAGGCTCCAAGTGCCCTGGGAAGTTCAACATACACGTGCTGACTGACAGAATGGGAGGCCAAAGACTGCACAAACCTGCTGAGCTCACGCAGCAGCCCTGATCTCAGCAAAGGTGAAAAACCTACTTGCTTCTTTCTCCGCGCTCTCGGTTTTAAACACAATCCATACCACTGTTGTTATTTTCAAATCTACCTAAAGTTCAGCTTTCAAACTGTCTCTCTAATTCTGGGAAATAGGATGGACAAATACAGAGTGTATAAACCTTCTTCTACCAAATCTTAATGCTAAAATAGATTATTTTGTGTGCACAAAGACTGCTTTTCATTGAAGACAAAAAACCTGCCATACCTGGCTGCTAATTTGCTCTTTGTAAAAATGAACTCTACCCATAAAGAGAGAATTACACAATTTATGAACATATAAAAGTGAAACCATTTGTGTTAATAAATTATCAATAAAATTATAGTTATAAGTGGCAGAGAGACTTTCCACCTACATTTTGTTGCAGAGTTGGCAAAAAATAGTCTTAAATGGGAGTATTTGAGCTGAAGTATCTGCTTTTTAAAAAACAAAACTTAAAATTGTTGAATAAAAAACCAAGCACATGCATTCAAATGTAGAGATTTCTATATTCTAAAGGAGAAGATAGTAAAAACACTTGTGAAGTTGAGAAGAGATAGTCTGAACCAAAAATATGTGCAACTGTTTGCAAAAACCATGACAAACACTTAGAACTGCCACTTAACTCATTTTAACTACTGGTGCAAAATCACAGCCTTCACGTGAAGGTCATCCTTAAAATATTCAAAAAATATTCCACAGAAAAATCCATGCTGCTATTTACTCATTTAAACTGCAGACTAAGACTTGAAGGAGTAGTTAATTCTCGTTTTTAGAGTAAAGCAAATCATCTGAGTTGTACTTTTTTGTTCCAGAAAGAACCTTCGTCTACTCCATGCTCTGATTAGGCCAGTGACTATCACCCGGCTCTGAGGGAAATGCTCATTCCATGGAAGAACTGCAAAATATTTTCTGAGGGAAATGCTCATTCCATGGAAGAACTGCAAAATATTTTCTGAAGCCATCTGAACTTCAAATAAAAAAAAAAAAACAAAAAAAAAACCAAAAACAAAACAACCAAACCAAAACAGCAGTGATACCAGGACATTGTGTACTACACTGCTCCCATGCCTTCTAGACTGTTTCTTAGAATTTAGGCTGATTTGTAGCCTGCATTTAGTTAGCTTCAGTTTCCAGGCCTTGGACATTGTGGTCGCAACACTCTACAAAGAGCTTTCTATTCCATGGGATGTTTCTCCCACCTGCTTACCATCTGAATGCTTTAGACCACTATGTTTAAATAGGTATTATTCTACTGGTACCTCAGAGTTACTAAGTGAGCATTAAGCTAACATCTAGGCAGCCTAAATATTTGTTACAGGTACCTACAGCAGCTGCATTTGCCTTGAAACTCCTCCTTAGCTCCAAAGAGGTTGTTTTTGCCACTGTATAAACTGAGTTACACAGCGAGCATAACTTGCAATAGAACGTACATTGAGGAGGATGTCTTTCCATATATCCGGTGGTATTCCATTTAATCCTTTTTATTGTAAGTCTTTGGATGAAGCACATGTAATTCTAAGAATACTATCATTCTTTTAATAGGAAGTGAGAGAATTTCAGACAAAAGTATTGGTTAAGTGGTGCTGAAATTCCATATATGTAGTTTCCGAGATGCAGAAACCTTTTAATGAGACTTTTTGCCCTAAACATTGCATTCTATCAGTCATGTGTTGAAATTATACATGGACTAAACCTTCCAAATCCAAGATATTAACCAGCTTTAACTCCTTGAAAAGTTTCACCATTAGATTACTCTCAAGCATATGCTCTCCCAAAGGAATAAAAAACTGTTTTTCCATGTCACAGCTTACAAAGCTCGAGAAAATAATAAAAAAGAAAAGAAAAGAAAAGAAAAGAAAAGAAAAGAAAAGAAAAGAAAAGAAAAGAAAAGAAAAGAAAAGAAAAGAAAAGAAGGCAGGTTTTCTTCTCCAATGGAACTCTAGACCAGTGTCCACTACTCCACACGGGCTCCCAGGGAAGAACATCATCTCCCCAGCCAGATCGGAAAGGCTGGGGAGCCGAGGATGACTTCTTCAGCAGAAGGAGGGTCACACAGCTGCGAGGTACAGCTGCCTCCCAGCACCCTCCTGCAGCCGAGCCAACGCCGCGGGCACGCCCTCGGAGCCTGCCCAGCGCGGGCAGAGCTCACCGCCGGATGCCGCGGGACGCGGCTCGACCCGGGCATGGACCCCCAGGGCTGGGATGCCACAACCCCCCGGCCCCGCTCCTTCCCCCGCCGTCCGGGGCAGCGGAGGCAGCGCTCACCTGCCGAGCTCCCGGCCGGGGCTGAGGCTGTACCGCTCCTGGAAGGGCTCCGTGCGGATGGGCGTACGGATCTCCGCCAGGAGCCCGCCCCGCCGCCGGGATCGCCCGGCCGCGGGCTGAGGTGGCGGCGGCCGGTCACCGCGAGAACGACCGGGCTGCGGCTTCTCGTCGGGGCTCATGGCGCTGGGCTTTTCCCTCTGCAGGGGGACTCCTTCTCCTTCTCCTTCCCCTTCTCCTGTCCTCCCGTCTCCCTCCCAGTATCCGTGTCCGTCCCGGCCCGCGCTCCTCCCGCCGGGCGCTGCCGCTGCCGCGGGCTCGCGGAGGCTGCGGGCAGCACGCGCCGGCCGGGGGGCGGGGCGGAGCCGCGCGGCCCCGCCCCTCGCGCGCCTCAGCTCCCTCAGGCGGGCGGGCCTGAGGGAGGGACGGCGGGGCAGCGCCCCCTGGCGGCGGCCGCGGGGAGCGGCGGGTCAGCGCCGCTGGTCGAGGTCAAGGAGGCCTGAATAAATAAAGCCCGTAAAGCCGAGGTTGTGTCTGAGGAGGGAGAGACACAAGGCTTGCCTCCCTTCGTCACTTGGATATCTTCGTGTCACTGCAGCTGGAGGATGCTCCCCCTCTATTCGGCCGCATCTGGAGCCCTATGTCCTGTTCTGGGCTCCTCAGGACAAGAGAGATGAGGAGCTACCGAAGAGGGTCCAGTGGAAGGTGACAAAGATGATCAAAGGTCAGGAACATCTCTTATGAGGAGAGACTCTGGGAGCTTGGCTTATTTAATCCAGAGAGGAGAAGAGAGAGAGGAGATCTAATCAATACATACAAATATGACAGAGGTCGGTGCCAAGAGGATGGTGCTGGACTCTTTTCAGTGGTCTCCAGTGACAAGATGAGGAACAATGGCCACAAACTAAAACTCGGGAAGTTCCACCTCAATACAAGGAAGAAATTCTTTACATTGAGGGTGGCAGCAAACTGGAACAGGCAGCCCTGGAAAGTCATGGAGACTCCTTCCTTGGAGACATTCAAAAGCAACCTGGTTTTGCTACAGCAGGTTACACACAGGTTCATGTGTAACCTGCTGTAGCTGACCCTGCCTTGGTCATCTCCAGACGTCCCTTCCAACCCTGAGGACTCTGTGGTTCTGTGATCCCCCAGCACAGGCCCGCATTCTGTGGGCACCCGAGGGTCTGCCCTGAGGGGCAGCAGGGAGGGAGCGTGAAGCCTGGGGTGAACCCAAAGGAGGTGGAGGGCATTGGCTGTGTGGGACATCCAGGCTCAGGGTGCTGGAATCAAAGCTGACAGAGGCTGAGGAGAAAAGGAGCAACACAGCTCTGCATGGGGCAGATGCACCTGGGCCCACCTGCTGAAGCCTCGGTCCCTGTGGTGTCTGAGGCACAAGCCTCAATTAAGCCTTTCCCACAGGTGGGGCGTGTGCAGTGCCTCTCCTCCATGCGTGCCTGAGATCCAGGTGTCTCTGTGAGGTGTGCAGGAATTGCCTCCTAGTCATCGGTTTGTGCAGGCTGGTGGGAATTGCCTCATGGATTTGGCATGAGCCTAACTGGAAAAGGCTTGAGAAAAGCATGTGCTCACTTCTCAATCCCTTCACTGTCTCGATTACTTAATGTACATGTTAAAGAGACCTGTTCTGTGTGGCTGTTGTTTATCAAGGCACTTCTGTGCCACGTGTCTCTTTTGAGGGCATGAATCTCCTGCCAACATCCAGAGCATTGAGGAGAAAAGACTATTGAGGAAACGGGCCAACATAAAGGAAAGGATCCGGTCCAAACCTGGGTCATTGATCCGGGAGGGGAGTACAATTGCTGACAAGCAGTGTGCTGGAATCCCCTCACTCACTTACTGCCAAATCTGATTCACAGAAAAAAGTAGAATCATAGTAAGGTTTGGACTGAAAGGAACCTAAAGATCACCTCATTCCAACCCCCTGTCATGGGCAGGGAGACCTCCCACTACGCCAAGTTGCCAAAGCCTGATCCAGCCTGACCTTGAACACTGCCAGGGATAGGGCATCCACAGCTTCTCTGGGCAACCTGTTCCAGTGTCTCACCACCCTCAGAGTAAAGAATTTCTTCATAATAGCCTATGTAAACATCCTTTTCAGTTTAAAACTATTCCCCCTTGTCCTGTCACTGTCACTGCATGCCCTTGTAAAAACTCCATCGTTCTTATGGGGTCCCTCCAGGTACTGGAAGGCTGCAATTATGTCACCCTTTTCTTTTTCACCTTGAACAATCCCCATTCTCTTAGCCTTTCTTTGTAAGAGAGGTGGTCCATCCTGGCAATCATCTATATTTTAGGAATAAATTCCAGAACTAGTAGGTCAAGTAAAAGAGGGTTAAAGCCTTTTGGTATCAATGTACTTTCCACTCAGAAAGTTGTGAAAGTTGTAGCAGAGGCAGGATATTCCTGCTGAACATTAAAATCTAGATTAAACTGACTATTATATAATTGTTACATCTGAAAGTATATATCAGTGGGATTTGCTACAGAGAGGAGGTTTTTGCCTGACAAATACATTGGGTCTTGAAAGTATGTGGCTTCAGACAAATGAAGGTTTCGGATCCTTAATTCTTGTGACATTTTTACTTTCACAATCACATTTTTCTGGGGGAACCCTGCTAAAAATTTATGAAAATCAGTGTAATTACTGATTCTGAAATATGAACATATGTTCCTCAGAATATATGTTCATAGTGGGATTTTTAAGGTTCCCTGGCTGTATTTTAAAAGACTAAAATCTTAAATGCCTTTAAAAATCTAGGAAGTGGTCCTGTTGGGCTTAGGAAGACAGATTTGGTGTGTTCTTAAAAAGAATTATCCACAGAATACAAATAGTCCTATTATTCTGCAATGAGCAGGGACATCTTCAACTTGATCAGTTGACCAACCTGTCCAACCTGACCTTGATGGGATATCTACTATTTCTCTGGGCAGCATATGCCAGGGTTTTATCTCCCTCATTGTAGAAAATTTCCTTATATTTAATCTAAAACGACCCCCATTCAGTTTAAAACCATTAGCCCTTGTCCTATTACAACAGACCCTGCTAAACTCCTTGTCCCTGATCTCTCTTGTAGCCCCATTCAAGTACTGGAACGCTGCTCTAAGGTCTTCTCCAAGCTGAGCAACCCCACTCTCTCAGCCTGTCTTTATAGGAGAAGTGCTCCAGCCCTCTGAGCAGCTTTGTGGCCTCCTCTGGATTCACTCCAGCAGGCCCATGTTGTGGACCCCAGAGCTGGATGCAGCACTGCAGGTGTGGTCTCACCAGAGAGGAGCAGAGGGGCAGAATCCCCTCCCTCACCCTTCTGGCCACGCTGCTTTGGAGGCAGCCCAGGACACGTTTGTCTCTCTGGGCTGTGAGTGCTCATGGCTGGGTCATGTCCAGCCTCTCATCTAGCAGCACCCCCAGGTCCTTCTCCCAGGGGCTGCTCTCCATCTGTGCATCCCCAGCCCGTGCTGGTATTGGGGCTTGCCCCAACCCAGGTGCAGCACCTTGCCTTGGTCTTGTTGAACCCCATGAGGTTCCCATGGGGCCATTTGCTGATACCTGTGGATGGCATGCCATCCCTCAGGTGTGGCAACTGCACCACTAAGCTTGGTGTCATTGGCAAATTTGCTGAGGGTGCACTCCATCCCTTTGTCTGTGTCATTAACAAAGATATGAAATAGCACAGGGCTCCTGAGTGATCACTTGTCACAGATGTCCATTGGGACTCTGAGTCACTGACCACCACCCTCTGAATGTGACTGTCCAACCAATTCCTTATCCACCTAACAGTCTATCCATCAAATCCATCTCTCTCCAGTTTGGACAGAAGGATGTTTTGGGGTGCCATGTTAAAGGCATTACAGAAATCCAGATAAAAGACATCTGTAGCTCCTCCTTTTCCCACTGATGGAATCACCCCATCATAGAAGACCACTGGGTAGGTCAGAGAGGACTCGCCCTTGGTGAAGTTGTGTTGGCTTCCAGCATCTTTTCCCACTTTGCTATGCACTAGCTATAGAACAGGAGATGCTTTGCCTAGTAGTACCAGAATATTGTGGAGCTGATATGTGATGTATTAATTTCAGTTGTCCCTCTAGAAAGGATAAATATAAGCTTCATGACTCACTGCAGTTTCACCTGTGCACTAAAACAGCACTGATCTCAGTCTTAAATTCTGCAGCATAAACTTATCTGTGCTATCTACATAGGGAGAAACATGCATGGATGTGAACAATGCTTATCTAGAGATAAGCCAACAGACATATCTAGGTTGGTTTCTCTCATGTGTTACCTGAAAATGTATATGTTTTTTCTCTGCTGTTTGGATATTTGTCTTCAATCACTTAAATATTATTAGTGGCTATATGTTCAATTGCATTCAGATGGCACAGCAAAAATTAATTTCTGCTGGCACAGATAACATTAACTCTTCAATGTTACAGAAATATGAAATCTTACCATCGTTAGCTCAGCACATATAACTATTTAAGATATTTTTCCATTTTGAATTGCTAAATTCATCCTTTCAACTTCTGTACTGGTAGAGAAATAGGATCTTCTGTGGCTGGAATTTCTGTGAGCTGCTGAAGTTCCATTCTGAAGTTATTTATTCTGCATTGAAGCTACTTATTTCTTATGTGGTAGTTTTATCTGTGAGGCAACAGGAAGAGTACAGGTTCCTCACGTCAGGGGTTCTGCTCCTGTACTAAAATGCCTCTTGTCATCACGTAGCAGCACTTACACAAGATCTCTGAGTACCTAGCACCACTAAAAAACTGCCCCCTCCTATACTTCTGTACAAATGGATGTTTCTTACCACCTGCAGCAAAAAGTGTTTTTAATCTTTTTTTGAGTTTAAGGGAGGAAGGCATGGCTCCACTAAGTGGCAGCAGTAAGCATCATTACTGCCACCTTGCTGAATTATATTTATATTCATGAGAGATTCAGTATAAACTGGTGCTCCTGTTACAGTAAGATTTATTCCTCTTTTTCCTCATAGGGTTTGATTTCATCATTTCTAAGACAGATGAATAAACTTGTCCTTAGGGAATCTACCAGTAACCTTTCCAAATACTCTCACAGGTTCATATTTTTCAGAAATTCTCATTTGAATATGAATTTTACATAAGTTATTATGATATTAACTTACCAGTTGAAAACCACATCATATGAAAACCCCACGCTGGGTGCTCTACAGATCCGTTTCACAGCTTCTCTGCAGTGGCCAGGCAGTCCCAAACACAAATTCACCTTTTACAAAGTTGGTAGACTGTATTCTACAAAATCCAAGATGCATCACTACTTATTTTATGGCTGCATCCAGAGCACAAACTGTTTCACTTTGTTCATTTGGAGGACATTGCTGAAGCACAATGATGGTGTTCAAAAGTCATGTCATGGGCTTTACATACTGTAGAAGTAGGGGTTAAACTCTAAGGTCCCAGTTCTGCTAATCAATCCCCATATCACTAATGCTGTTAACTTACATGCCTAAAGCAGGGAAGCCTATTTTCCATTGCCAAAGATGCCAAAGCTGTCAGTAAAAATATCCTCATACACTGTAAGTATAATCTTATATAGCAATGTGTATTACTAATTTCAGTCATTCTTGAAAAGTCACTGATCGTACTTCGGTACCAAGACATACCTAAGAGGTACCGAAGTCAAATCACAGCTTGTAACAAAGTTCCTAAGCAGATTCCTATGCTTCCCCAGCTGCATTTCTGAAAAGCTGTTACTTAAACATGACTACTCCATGTGGCATGCTGGTAGGGAACCTGTATTGCTTTGTCTACAGACTGAAGTGCTGAAAACAGAAGAACTGGAGGATATGCAGTTTATTTTTGTATGCTGTTCTGATCTTGGAAAACCAGCATTAGGAAATCACATCCAACAACACTTTTATAGTTCTTGTCTGTGGTCCATTTTGAAACTGACTGGACACATTTTCAGACTGCAGAGTCTTTACAGAATTACTTTTTCCTTACAACTGGTTTATTTTGTAAGTGGGAAACAAAGCTAACCCAAACCAGTCTTCTAGTTTCATATTGAAAAAAAAAAAAAAGTAAAATGTTCCTGAAGTGTATTACTCCTCAGAAGAGGAAAGGCAAGTTACCTCAGTGTTACTATTGCTTATGATTGGCACAGAAAACTCCCCCATGCAGCACCATTATTTTCTTGTACCATAGCAGTTAATTAGTTATATGAAATCCTACATGCTAAAAGTTCAGGAAAAGAAAACCCCATTAGCTGCACTCTATGTGTTCCAGTGAATTTTATCCAATCTCAAAGAGATGTAACACGGCATTGTGGGGATGAGCTTCATTTATACCTCAGTTAAAACAATATAAATCTGCTTTACATCAAACATGATACAAATAAGAATCAGGGCTTGTATTTCAGGTAGAATAATACATTGGGTATTTTTCTTCTAAATTTAGTTTCAAGAGAGTAGGAAGTAAACTCAGCCACACACTCTTCATCTTGATTGATCCATGAAAGGCATTTTCAGTCAAAAATGATTTTCAAGTTTACTAGAATTAAATTTAAAAAATAGTAAAAGAATGTGTCTTTGCAGCTCAAGGAGGATTTATGATTAGAGGAGACACAGCAGATCCTTTGTGCCTTTATTCTCTTTGGCCTCTTGTACACGGATGAACAACAACAGGTCACATGTGGATTTACTGTCCTTTATAGAAAAAACTATGGCAGTGCCACCACAGGGCAGGAAAAGATTGTTATTGATTTTTAATATCCTACAGAATTATTACAGTTTTGTTAGCATGCCAAGAAAGATGCTGGATGTACCCATGGAGACGTCACTTGGACTGCTGCTCTATTTTAACTGAAATTCAGTTATTTGTCATAGAATCATAGAATGTTAAGGGGTTGGAATAGACCTTAAAGAAAGACCAACTGTTCCCAACCCTCTTTGCCATGGGCAGGAACACCTCCCACTAGACCAGACTGCTTAAGACTGTATCCAACTTGGCTTTGAATGGGTTCATAGTATCCATGGGTTCACAGAATTTGAATGGAATCACCGAATGGGTTCTGGTAAAAGGCATAGTTCCAGCCACATACACAGATTGCTGCTATAGAAACTGACACCTCTGATGCACCCTAATGATCAGCAGCTCATCTGGCTGCTTTTTAATCAACATGGATTTTCCCTTCCTTTATATGTGAGAAATGCATAGAAATCCAGCTTAGTGCCAAAATGCCCTCTCTCCCACCTCTTCCTCACACATGTGCACAATCACACATACAGGATATGAATAAAGGCTGAGCTATGAGACCTGGATTTCTTGAGCATGTGCATGAGTGGGTGCTACTCTTGCCACCAGCACCACCATCCCTGTTGAAGGAGAGCCAGCGCTGGGCCTCGTGGACTTGTGCTCCTCCATATGGAATGAAATGCAGTGGAAGCTCCATAGGGCTTCTCAAGAGTTCCCAGAGTCACACAGGTTCACACTTATTACTGATTTGTTTTGTGCAAGATATGCTTACCACTTCTGGAGTATCTTCCATGGATTTATATTATTCCTTATTGAAACAGTGCCTCATATTTAAGCTTTCCCATCCTTCCTATAGTACCACGATCCCTCCTGGGGTGCCATTTATGTAAGAAAACAGGTATGGTGAGGAAGGTGTCTGCTGACGGTGTATCTGAGGCGTGGTAATCTATCCTGGAATGTGTTAATGAAACACTCCAGAGATATTACAGTGACGAGCAGGAGAGAAATGGGTGTGACATACTGAGATGTCGGGGCATCTTGCTATGTATTTGCTGTCAACACAGTGCAGACCTAGCACACGCTATTAAGAAATCATCCTTGCAGTTGCATTTCATCCCTATAATGCAGTAATTATACTTAGAAGCAAGGGATGTGTAAGTGGCATACACTCTGCTTTTGTCCCTTTGTTTGACCAGACATTTCCTATAGTGAGGAATAAGCTCCCATGCTCTCAAGGCAGAGAGCATGGGGGCTCTGGCCATGCAAACCTATGAGGAGAACCCCAAGTTTTAGACACGTGCATTGAATGAAAGCAGTGGAAGGGCCTGAATACAATAGTGAGAAAGGACATGATCCTGAAACTGCAGTTTCTGAAATTAGTGGGCTTTGACAATGCCAGTTCCCACCCTCTATGAAATAGCTTATTTGTAATAGACAGTCCACACAATGCCATAACAAAGTGATTTTATTGACATTCCTCCATAGTGATATGGTTGATTAGAAAGCACAGCCTGAGTATCATGTGACATTTTTCTGTCAATAAAAGCAAAATCAGTCCAATAATGAGGACCTTTCCTGCCACTGACTTTATGTAGTCTTTAACAAAAACTGTAACAGACATTTCTGTTAGATAAATCGGAAGCTGCAGGGAATTTGGCTAATGGTACAATATTTACTATACCTAGTATCTACTACCTACAGGAATCTGTTTTTCTACTGCAATGAAAGAACTACATGACTCACTAGTGAGAAAGTAACAATCCAATCTTTTGGACCTTGTGATAACTGGAAAACCTATCCCAGATTTAATATATTGCAGTAGTTTTCTTTTCAAAATGAACACTGAGGTACAGCAAGAATAATAAAAAAGCACCGCATTTGTTGTAGAAAGATCTGTTGGTCTGCATTTGACTGAAAGCGTTTAATCTTGACTGGGAATCCCTATTAATATTACTATGGAGACAGGGCAAATACCATTTCAACAGAAATTAAACAGATCTCCAGTCAAATTTGTTCTTCTGAAATTCCTGAAATTCTGACATGGACTGTCAAAGGAATAATAGTGAAAGACGAGTTTAACCTGTCCCCTGTGCATTTATATTTTAGCTTATTTCAGTTTCTGTTTTCATGTACAAATTCAGTATCCTATTGTTTCCAACTAGAGGTATGTCAACTATTTGTTACAGTGAAACTAGAACAACAAAACACAATCCCAACAAACACTCCCCTCCCCACAGGCCATCTCTCAGACTAGAGTATGAGCTCAAACCTCAGCTACAGTTCATTCAAAAGTTCATGGGCACTTGACCAAACTGGGTGTAAAAATTCCCCTGTGTCAGACCTGTACAAAGCTCATGATTTCTCCATTAGATGTTAGATGTAGTTTGGACCACACAGTTCTTGCCCTGTGATAGCCATGGACCTCTCTGGAACATAAAAATCAAGTTTTGAATATGCACAGACTGAAACGGAACACTTATGTAACTTATTGCAGACTGAAGTGGCAGCATTTGTAAGGTTTAGACCTGATGCTGTTAACACTAAGATACAGATGTTTATACTGGATGAAATCCTGCATTGCTGATGTGGTTGAACAGTCAGTGAGACTACTTCAAGGTGGAAGACATACTGATGATTTTAAATACCTACTTCCATTCTCTTATCTCCAGATTAATGCTAAGAGGATTTCAAAACCAGGAATACCCCCTTCCCTCCCTTTACCATTAATACCATCATGACAATAATTTTGAGAAAAGTATGGACCCTCTGAAACTGTGGCCAGTATTCATTGCTCCAATTGAAAACTAGAATTCATGCAAGCTATCAGACTGGCTTTTCCATTTTCACTTGCATTTTAAAAATCTATTGATGTTGATATTGTATCCTAATGTAGCCACCACCATATCTAGCCACCAGCAAGTTTAAAGGGAACTGAGATGGTAGAGCTGAAAAGATTATTTCATCGTAAATCTGCCCCATGGAATATCTTCTAGTCTTTCCGTGGGAAACAATGAAACCAGAATTTCTGTAATCAGCAGTCAAGTGTTTTACAAATGAAGATGCAGACCCAAGGAGTAACAGCACTTGAATCAACAGATGAACTAGAAAGGGTATGTCTTGCATACGCACAACAACAACAACAACAAAGTTAATTAATTGCACAATGGGCAGGTTAAATAACAGGCTGAGGGAGGTAGGTTCCTCCGTCTCTCCTGTGAGCACCATTCACTGCCTCACTCTAACTTCTCAGATGCATGGCTTCCCCCTCACTTCAGGCTGAGACTGGATTCTGTCCATTGCATGACACAAGGAATGAAGAAACACTGTGAAGCATTGATCCAGATGTCAGAAAGATGATGTAGCAGTTTGAAAACCTATTGCAGTAGGGCATTTGGGAAGAGAGAGGGATAGGGCTGGAATGGCAGAATGCAAGAAAAGCCATACATGGCATTTTCTTTCTCTTTGCTTTATGAAAACAGTCAACCATCTCTATTCCTGGCCTTAGATCCAAAGAACTTTCAAGGAAATCTGCATGACTTTGTCAACTTAGAAAGCAGCTTTTAAAAAATATTAGGCTGTGTGATAGAAAGACAAATTGGATCAAGGAATTTGATGGGAAGTAGCTGGATAAGCTGTGTTTCCTAGAGGAGCAACACACAAGGTGCTTGAGATGGCATCTGCCAAACATAATCTAGTTTAGTGTGTGACGAGTGCCAGAAAATGTTGTGAGGAAGAATTTCAGGAGAAAGCCTTCTGTATTTCATTTAGTGGAGCTTGATGCTGTCTCTGAAATACAAACATCTTTTATTATGCTACAAAAAATAGTTTCAATTTTTTTGTAATAAAATATAGTTTTAAGATACTTGTAATTTAAAAAATTTTAACTAAACAGTGTTTTAAAGATTGGATTTTTTCCCCACTTTTTTACTATGTTATTGAGATAGCTCTTGATTTTCCTTGGCCAAACATGGACCAACCAGTTGGATGCTTCTCTTTCTTCTAATGTTGGAAGACATCCGACATTTGACATAGTACAGGTAACTTTATAACCAGGAGTAAATTAGGAGCCATAGAAGAATCACTGGATTTGGGGGCCCAGAGGTGAAGAGGCAGGAATTACATACATTGGAAGATTTCATGTTCAGTGTCTCCTGGTGTGACTTGTACTGATGGAATTAATGTGCAGATGATCAGAAATGCCAGATGCTCTGAGAAAAACTAATTTTTTTTCCATCTCTCCTGTGCAGTGGGCTGGTCACATGGAATCAATGCCTGAGAGCTCATTTATGGACACACTAAACATAATTTTCGGTGTGTGGTACAATGAAGCTGGCCTGTAGCTGCAGCCTCTTCTTGCAACTGTAATATTAAACAACAATATACTAAAACATGATTCTCAGTAAAAGCCATACAGTAAATTATCATAAAAGCGGCTGAAATGCCACAGAAATTGAATGAAGGGGCAATTCAGTATTTCAGATTTTTATGCACCATTAACAAAAAAACCCCCAACTTTTTCTGCTTAGAAATATATTTTTGGGTCCATCACCTTTCAAATACCTACTGACCTAAGAATAAAAGCAGAAGAAAGATCTAAAACTCTCAGAATGCAGTTTTTCAAGTGTGATGAGGTTCTGTACAACCACCATAAAAATATGTGAGAATGCAGTCCAGTTTTTTTTCCTCTGGAGAGGAAACTTAAGACAAAATAGATATGTTAGATCTTGAACTGGTCTCCTGATTTTACAGTGATCTAAAGCATAACTAACACAAAACTACCAGCAACAAGCCCTCGAGGGGGTGTCGTACTTCATTCAAGCTGCTAAGCACACTGATGTTACCTTCTTGCCTACCTTCGCAAATTTGTCACTTCGTATTTCTTGCATCCTTTAACATATTTAGTGTCCGAAGATACTTTGTATTTCTGTTTCCCAGTTAAGACAAACACTTTCAATCTGAGATTAGTCTTGAAAAACAAGGGCAGCAAAGATTAATAACTAGAATGCAATCAGAGCAGTAGTTTGATTGTAACACCCTCAGCAAAATCCATCTGAAAACAAGCCTACTGCTGTTTTCCTTTTTTCCCCCAGATTCAGAGTTGGAAAGTACACCAAACTGAAGAGGGTAATGTCTGCAGTAACAAGAGCAAGATTTTTAGTTTAGTGGTACTTAGTATGACTGGAGGGCCTTTGGGCTTCCTCCAAGAGGATGTACACCAAAATCTTAACCCCCAGAGAGTTACAGTTCCCTTTATATCTGACAAATACCCTCATTCACTGCAGCTTCTCATTTGACAGACCCCAGACGAAAACATTCTGTCTACAACCAATCACTCTTGAGGATATGGACTATTCCACTGAACAAGAAAAGAGAAACAACAGAACTGGCAACCGCCCCCAGCAACCATGGATGAGCCCAACCTAACAGAAAATAAATGGCTTCTGACACAGGGGATGGGATTGTCTAGACTTGTCATTTGGAAAGAAACATTTTAAACATCAGAAAACAAAGATCTGGTAAACAGAACCCAAGAGTATTCATAAGAGTAGAACATTCTTCTTACTTCCCTTTTTCCTTGTCATATACAATACTAAGGTAAGGGAGCCTTGTCCTTTATGCTACATAATAAAACATCCTTCTTGAGTCTGCACAACCTTGTGCTTCTTGTGTGGTAAACATTACAATGGAGATGCCCCTCCCGACAGCTCTGAAGTGCAAGTTCTCTCCAGTACTGGCAAGCAACAATCATAACAATCGCCGTTATGCTTTGCATTGCATTACAGGTTGGTGGTTTTTTTTTTTTTTTTTACTTTTTGAAGGTCTTATCTGCACCATGTATCTGGGCCAGTTCCAGCTGATACAACTGATGTGGATCATGAGTTCATATATAAAAATTTCAGTTTTGCTCATAGGTGTCTTTCAGATGGACAATACATACAGGGAAAATAGGGATGGATGATGATATATTTGACCAGCTCCTAGTACTGGATTCAACGACTAAGAAGTAAGATGGGCTATGTATTGATTTAGAAGATATGGGTATATAAAAGCTTGGAATGCTTGATGAAGTTTTTTTTATTTTTTAATCAACGTAGGTGGAAGTAAACATTTATTAACATTTGGTCAAGTGTAGTGTAACTTGCATTTGTATTTTCATTGTTATTAATGGAGGTATGTAGAGATATACAGAAACCTTGAGACAGTTGTTTTTCTATTGCATACAGACTAGCAGTCCATTGGAAACAGAGGATGAAAGCATGAAGGTTAGGTCATAGAGGGTGGCAGTTCTTCATGCACGGCTTTTGTTAATCTTGATTTTTGTTTTGTTTTCAAAAATAAAAACATGGGAAACCAAGATCAAATGACGGTGGACAGGAAAGGTGACATCATCAGCCATAAAAACACCAGAAGTGCCTGAACCCCCTCATTCAAGTCCAAAGGTGCTAGTTTCTTCAACAGCTGTCAGCAGCTTTTCATACAGCATAGAATATGAGGGGTAAGGTGGAAGATCCAAACGGTTGAAACATGTATGTGCCCTGCAAAAGGAAAATATGCTACATGTTAGCCTTAATTTAAGAAACTTGAGAAAATAAGATTGACAAAACTAGTTTCTACTGAGACTGAAGACATTCAAGTTCAAAGTAAAACTTTTTAATTCCACCAAAATATGAGGTACTGAAATGTATGTGCACATACACATGAATACGTTATATAGAAAACACACGCTAAGTATCAACATAACATCTGATATTCCTCCTTCGGATATTGCAGGGATCTTGTATGGCTCTTGATGGAGAAGAATGCTGGAGGTCACTGAGGAGCTGGGGTTTAGGGCCTGATAGAGAAGTTCATTACTACAATTTCGGTTTCTTCAAGATTTTTTAAAAAAATGGCACTCATCTGTACATCCAACATGAGCTGTCAATAAGTTTTGCACCAGTGGACAAACACAATGTGATGGAATACAGTGACAGACAGAATGGGCTGAGCATGTGTTTGCAGTGACTGCTAAAAGACCATTCAGGGATCTGCTAACTGAGGAACGAAGGCTGCTGAAAATATTCAGCAAGTCAGCTGTTGGCCATCTGCTGCAAGTCTGGCCTTTAAATGTTATTTATTTGTAGTACCCAAGACAAAAGCAAAATATTCTGTGCAGAGCAAGCTGCAAACTTGATGACCATCTCTTTCCCCAGTTTTATCATTACATTTACCTGACTTTATATTTACATTGGCAGCACCTTCAAAAAAAGCCATGGAATGGGTTCCATGCGTGCCTTTACCCAGTTGCAGCTTTTCTGGCAGCAGCAATTAGACCCAGAGGCAGACAGCACTTCACTGTGGGAGGTGCTATACAAACGTGGAGTACAGAAACAGTCCCTGCCCCAACTGTTCAGCCATTTCAACTGACTGGAAAACTGCACAGCTCATTCAACAAATGGATGTAGGAGGGGCACATTTTCAGTAAAATTGTTTCAGTTTTTTTTCAGTCAGCTTAGCGTTTTACATGATGATAGCAACATTCCTATTTCTTCTTGCTCACTGAGATAAATGCGAATTGACAAAAATTAAGAAGGAAATGTAGCCTCAATGGCCAACAATGTCTGAGCTTCTGGCCCCTCGTATTTTTAGATACCATGGAGTTGTTTTACTTTGAGCTCTTCTATCTCGAACTTTAACTCAATTCTATTTCTCTTACACTGAAGCAGTAGAGCTATCTTGGAGAAAATTACATGAAGCCATGCTAGTCATCTCTTAGGCCACCCACAAAGTGGGAAAGACATAATGCCAGTAGATTGGCTGGCCTGAGACTTGTAGATTCAGAGGAAGAGTTTTATCAAGCACCAGTGGTGAATCATTAAAAGCAATCAGGCAACTGAAATAGCCAGAGGCACATAATCTTCACTGCATTACAGAATTTCGATTGGGAGAGCTTTTACCATCCTTTTTGCCCTTCTGAATGAAGATTTGTTAGCTGGTTATTCTTAGAAGAGAATACAATAAACACAGAATTTGTGGAAATGAGCTTGGAATGCCTGAGTTAGTGAAAAAGGATCATTAATAAAGCCCTTATTTAATCCATCTCTTGAAATTAAACATGGCAGCTCATGTGTATTATCCATGAGTAGCCCTGCAGTATTTATTGTTTATCTCAACAATCTTTGGCAACATAAGTTGTTTCTACAATCCATTGGCAATACATATCAACCACTGGGAGTTAATTAACAGGATTCTAATAGTCCATTCAGAACATGTTTATCGCAGGCAAGACAGCCCCATGCAGAGATAGCCAGTCTTGAGGAGCTCAGCTGCTGGGCTCCAGAATTGGAAGTGGCACAGCCATGGTGGCTCAGGTGTGAGTTCTTCTAAAGTAGTTTTGCAGAACCAGAGCTCTGTATGGTACTCAGCCGTGGCACATTTAACTGTTTGAAACAGCAGCATCTCAGACATTGCTGTTGTGCATCCTATTGTGCGGTACAGACGTATCCAACAGCCACCGACTCTGGTGTTTACTTTGTTGCAGACATTTATCTTGACTGATCATTATCCATCTGATTTCACACTAGTTATGAAAAAAACCTTGCAATGCTGTTGACTTTTAGTCAACCTTGACCTAGCCAAACTCAGAAAAAAGATCAATTCCTTTTCTTACTATGAGGTTTACAGATCTGGGCTCTTCTATAGAAGGTCTCAAAGAATTTATTGTGGGGAGCAAAGAAAGGAAAAAAATTAAACATGTCTAGAAACACTGAAACATTTTGCTAAACACTCTTGTGTTCTCCAGCTCAACAACTTCACAGAAAAAAATCCTTGCACTTCAAAGAAAGGTCATCAAATTTGAAATGAAAAGAGCATTTCAGAAGCGCTATCCAGGTAAGGTTTACACTTCTACCTACTTATGGTGCAAACCACAATACATTGCTAAGGGCAAAACCTGAGTTCATATTCTGGTTTGTGAAACAAATGTGGATCTACTGCAACTCCAGTGATGCCTGTGAAGCCCACTCAATTTTACATAAGGATAATTACGTGCAAAACTGTCTGGTTTTCATCATATATTGTGTGATTCTGCAGTACACAGGGCAATTTAGAATCAGTGATACTTTCCAAAATTCCCACTGCTGTCTAACTGTGCTCCATCCTCCAAAGGGATAAATTCCTCCTGAATTATGTTGGCCTCCTACTACTGATCCCAGTGAGACTGACTACAGTAAGCATAATCCAGGGAACACTTGCCACACATACTGGGATGTAAACATCACATCAGTAGTGCAAGAAGTAGTCACAGCAAAGAGAAAATATTTCTTCCCTTGATTTAAGCCTCCTACCACATAAGCCTGCTGACATTTGAGAGGGGTTCATGGAATGTGAGGCCTGGAATAAGAATTACATTGGTAAGAGCTTTTATGGGAAGGATTCTGGCTTCTCCAGAAGAAAATGCAAGATAAAGTAATGTAAACCAACTCTGACCCTCATATGCCCTCATCCTCCAGTAAGTTAAGCAGTAAATGGACCACTTAAAATTTCATTCTTCCTGGCAGTCTGTCTTTATTGCTTAATATAGTTTTGGCGGTCTTGAACCTTTAATCTTGCTCATTGTTCATAGTGCTATGCTATTTCTTTTCTTCTAAGAATTCTTTCTAAAAATTATGAGTATAAGCTTTTAAGATTTTTGCATTCTCCTTTTCTTTGTAACTTCTTTTATTCCCATAGAGATGAGAATCCAAAGGCAGTAAAAGTGGGCACAGAACCCCCTGCTATCTTAATTATAGCTTGAAACTATCTACTAAAGTAAGGCTTACATTCTAACATAATCATGCCTGCCAGGCAGAAACTGGGTAGTCCTCCTTTTCACCTTGCTTTCGTAAAATGAGCCCACAAACCCCTCTTGATCAATCTGAGAACCCACAAGTAGTAGCTTTTGTTCATTTTGCCTGTAAGAGGGAACACTTACATGCTGTCAGGGAATCAGTGTTAAACAGATGAATGTAGATTTGTAGCTGCTACTGTATTGCAGAGGAAAGAGAAGATGGATGGAAAGAGAAGATGGATAAGGAAAGGTAAGAAAGGTAAGAGGCAGCAAAGTCAATGCACTCATTCCATTGGTAAAGAAGGAAATTATGAGAATAAATTTCTTTGTAGTCACACACAATCTTTTTTTTTTTTTTAAATTGTTATATGGGATTCTGTGGTGATTAAATACTTGATCATCCAACAGAGAAGAACAGAAATCTCTTACAAAAGATCAGATATTTACTAGCACTGGCAATCTGCATCATCTAGAACACACACTACACTGCTGAATGAAAATCTCTTCTGATGAAAGGGCAGTTGCAGCTCAGCACTGTTGGGAAAAGTGACCTCATTGCGTCAAATGTGATTATTTGAATCCCTGGGATCCACACTGAGGTCCTTACTTGATACTCAAACAGACATAATCTTGGAGCTGGCAGGAGTTTTTGCCCGGTGAGGAGTGCAGCCAGAAGGTGGGACAGTGGCATTTGAAGGCACCAAACACTTTTTCCAGCTGAAGATTTAACAAGACTGACCCGTTGCCTCCTATAGTTATAGCAGAAAGCACTGCTAGTTCTTTGGTCTGTTTTGGGCCAGGAGTTCTGCTCCCATGGTACCAAATAAAGCTATGCTATTCCAGCTAGAAAACCAGTGACTTTTCATTAATATTTGGTGGGGAACAAGAATCCATTCTTGCAGAGCTACTACTAAAACTGATTCCATTTACAAACCTACATGACACAGAAGAGGTGAAGAGAGGATTCCTGCTTCAGAAGAGGCTGTAGCTGCAAAAATTCTCCAACCATCTCTACTCTGGCAACCAGTTAAATGTGTAACACCTTCATTTTGGGACAAAGCTTTCCATATATATATAGGAAGAGTAAAACTCAACCTTGATGAACAAGTGATTGAACCTGCTATTTTATATGACAAGTTATACCAGTTTGGAAGAACCCATGATGCAGATTTACACCGAGAGATCTGCAAAGCTGGCAGTCTCTTTGAAACCTGCTTTAGGGTCATTGTCTGGAAATCTGGGATTATAGCAGGATCTCTGAGGTGTATGGTGCCTCAACTTTCTAACATATGTGATCTCGATAGTAAATACAGATAGGAAAAATATGTCTGGCACATGTGTACACTCCAGATGTAAAACAGTGGTGTAATCTTACTCTTCTTAGTCTTAGATGAACATATTACACCACAATTACCCTGTTCATGCAGGGAACTGGTACTAATGAACAAGTCCACCAACTCAGAATGAAGTTACTGAACGTTCAGCCTTCCTGAAAAAGTCTTGCTTATCCTCAGTGCTTTCAAGAAGCACTCTAAGTGTCATGTATTATGGCTATTCTTTGAAAAGTGTTTCATTTTAGAAATTTACACCATGCCTTTTTTCCTGGCCTTGCCATGTTGCTGTTGCAAGTGCAAACAGTACTAACCTATCTAGTCTAGGTGTTAGTACATCTCTGCTCACTATAAGCAAATGGTAGTTGCATGCTCCATTGCCCAAGTGTAAGGGACATTTGCCAAACTACCTCAGCCATCTGGAGCAGATGTAAGGGAACAGAGAAAGAGTCATGGACTCTCCTGACAGAGCTAAAAGTTCACAACACTTTGTACAGCAGTTAAAGTGAAAAGGGAATTTGTTGTGGTTTACTGTAAAGTTAGTTAGACTCATGTCACAGGGCTAAAGGGCTGACATGGTATGACAGAAGACTATTTTTTAGGCTGTAAGTCTTAAGTATGTAAATAAATCTAAATAAACATGGGCAAACCATAATCAGGTATTTAAAAAACAAGCTTTAAATAATACTCATTTAGTTGCTTAACCAAGGATTTAGGGAAGCTCCAGGTTCTGCCTGTGTGTTTTATGCATTTCTTAGCACTGTGTATACTTGGCAGCACCCCATAACTTTAAAAAAATGCAGACAATAATTCATGGTGATCAAGCTGTGTGTATTTCCCATGAGCAAGTTTTGTGTCTTTTTCCCCTGGCTAAAATGAATGCAGAGCTCTGAGACTTCTAACAAGTGCTACCAACTTTCACCTGGAAAGGAGGCCTCTGTCAGGGAGAGCAACTCATTCAGAAATCAGCAGACAAACATAAAATCTGGAGGCTAACTGAATCCGAGTCAGAAGTAGTGCCTAGGTTCACAAAGAAAGTTAAACAGAGCAGAAAGAGACCAATAACCTTTTCAGAACTTGATGGGTCAGGCCAGGGCATTTTCTGTGCATGCACCAAGGTCCACCCTCCCCTCTCACCCCTTTGCACCCCAGAAGTGTGCAAAAAGAGCCCTGCAGAAATGCTGAAGAATCTGTGACTGCTGGCTGCTGAGTGTCTGCAGGCAGGAATGTCCTCAGTAAGCTCTGAAACCCTTACATAGAACCTGACTATGTATATATACTGCAAAAGGAGGATCTGGAGTACAAATAGCAAACTGTTGCTCTCAGGCTTTCTTACCACATTGCTGGCTGGAGCTCAGAGGGTATTAGTCATCTCACTGACCTTACATGTTTTCATCTTGTTTTAAATCTCAGTGCCCACATCTAGCTTCATGTAGGCTCTAGCTCTCCATATAATCTCCATAGAGTCCTTATGGTGGATGGACACAAACCAAAATGACTCAGCTGAGCTATTTCCAAAGTCTGTGTTCAGGTGAAATGACCTGTTCCTTGAAAACACTCCCACTTTTCAGTGTAGCTGAAAGCAAATGATAAAAGCAGGAAGAAAGCATCCTTTGGAGGGCAAATGTGATATAAAAGGGCCACAGTAGCAAAAGAATCTCAGAGGCACTGAAATGCTCTGTAATCCCAGTGGGGCAGAGCCTCAGGCAACTGTCAAGGACATTCAAGAAAAGGTGACTCACTTCAGTAAGGAAGGATGAGTGCTGGTCACTCATAAAGAGGTAAAGCAGAACTCAAAACTGAAACCGTCAGTGGCTGTGCCATCACTCTCTTGGGTGGCCTGAGGCAAGCCCAACCCTTTGTGCCCCTGCCCCTTTGTTCTGAAAAGGAAGATGACCCCTCCTTTGGGAATCACTGCCAAGTCTGTTGATTCTGTATGACATTATAGCTCATTTGCTCCTAGATGGCTGACTGAACTAGATGCAACAAATTGGGTATTATCACCACATGGTCTGAAGTTCCATCACTAAGCTTCTTCATTACAAAAAAGTGGAACCATCAGAATAAATGAAAGGATTACACTCAGGTCTCTAACCAAAACTCAGAGACAGATTTTGGCTTTCATGTCTCTGTAAATTCATG
The DNA here is from genome assembly GCF_022539315.1 of Serinus canaria. Lineage (NCBI taxonomy): Eukaryota > Metazoa > Chordata > Aves > Passeriformes > Fringillidae > Serinus > Serinus canaria. Next base: position 53,044,067 of record NC_066315.1, on the reverse strand, counting down.
AGTTTTTTACTAGCACTTTGGAGATAAAGGGAACAGAATCAGTTGACAGGCTCCTGTTGATCTGAATCTGTTCCAGAATCAAAATAAGAGAACTAGGTTTGAACCTATGGACATCTTAATCTTAACCATTTCCAAAGATTCCAAGTAGTTTGAATTGAGCCTGCAAATCAAAAAAACAGCAAAAGAAACATTTTTCTCTGAATGTAATTACAGAAAAACAAACTGATCATTATTTCTTTGTTGGGTTTGGGTGATCTTACTGTATTCATTAATTGACAGAGAGATGGAACAAAGTACCAGGCCTATGTTTCTAACAGCAATTCTGGTGCAAAGTCCTGGCTGGGACATACCTTGGGAGGGAGGTGATTTTCCCCCATTTCTCTATACAGAAGCGCCGCAGGCCGTTGCTCCCTCGGAGAGCGGCAAACCCCTCGTAGGGCACACTCGACGTTCCCGTGACGAACTGCAACAATCGCAGCCTCTGCTCGTTGTTGAACCTCTCCACAGCTGCCCAGAACCACCGTATCACAATGTGTCCATCATGGTAGCCTACACCAAGCAAGAGAAATGAAAATCACTCCCTCCTAACTGAGAAGAACAACACTGAAAAATGTTCCCATTAGCATGGGGCAGTAGACGTCCTACTGGAAAGATCCTGGACTAACAATATATCTTGTTCTTCATGAGCAGTAGGTCCCAGCTTCCATTTTGTCCTGGCTGTGGATAATATCACTAACTCATTTCAGACCCTGAAACTCAAATATCCACTTGAGATTCACTGGTCTCTCACAAATCTCTTGGCAAGAACTGGGGTTACATGCATGTGATATTGAAGACCAACAGCAATATGCCACACAGTGCGAGTCTTAACAAGCTAACAATTTCTGTTTCCCAAGTAAATTCTCTTTTGGATTACAATAGTGTTCGACATATGGAGAGGAGTTTGCTGCCACAAGCCCTTCCCGAGCAAACTTCCCACCTGACGGGCTCTGAGCCTTGGTTTGTGCCAGTGAGAGCAAGCATATACCAGGCTGAATTTGCTTCAAAAGTTAAATAGAAAACTATAGCAGGAGAATAACATTGGGGACCAGCTGTGCTTGTGTTAAGTTGCATACTTCAAGGTAACTCAAAGGCTGGGCAGTGACCAGCAAAGACTGAAATCTTGTATTTCAGGGGAGGATTTGTGAACCTCAGGAACTTTCCCCTTGCGGTGCAGAACTGGTGGATTTCAATTTTTCCATCACCCAAGAAAGCCTGGATAAATCATTCTTTAAAGCAAAACCAGACCAAGCAGTAGAGAAGGGAAAAAAATCCAACTTGACATACTTTAGGCTGAGGGGGCAGTCAAGCAAAATCTGTACATTGTTGAAATGTAACTGGGAACTGTGAAATTCAGCTCCTAATTTTAGCTGCCTGCTGAAGCCAGGAGGACTTGTGGAACTACTTTCCGTGAGGCTAAGAGTTCAGTCACAGTCATCTTAGACGACTTGTAACTTTAGATCTAATTGTGCAAATCCCTTTCAGTCCTTAATGGTCAAAACTCCTTCTAACTCTGCAGGAATTGAATAGATAAAATTTGGATAGAAATAGCAGAAGCAATTTCAGTAGTATAATACCACAACACCCGAGATATTACTTTTTTTTAAATTTCAGGAGTTATTTTTCACAATAACTTCCTGGACAAAATAGGGCATTTTCCCTCAGGAAAGACAGAAAGAAAAGATGGAGCAAGACTTCCATGTTTTAGACTGAAACAATTAAGACAGCAGTAAACATGAGCAGGCAGTTTACCTCCACGATACTCTGTGTTGTTCCGCCAGTCATTGAGATCTATTTCTGCAGTGCCAGCTATAACTAGCTCCAGTTCTCTGGCATCAAAAACAGAGACAAGCCTGGAGTCTACAACCTGGAACAAAAACCACCTGTAAGCACAGTTTAGACTGGAAATGAAGCAAAGTCTTATAAACCTATGGTTCTGGTGGCCAGCTCTTTATTCTGATGAAGTTTGAATGTTTGCATTCATGTTTGTGTATGATTAGGGAGGGACAAGACTAGGTGACCACATGGGTTGGTCAGCAAAGCCACAGGTTTTCATCAGTCCTTGTAACAGCTCTGCCAGAAAGATATTCTCAGATCCAGGTCTTCAGCAAAGATAAACTGCAAAATCCAGGGACAGCAATGGAGCAGTATCCAGGAATACCACTGGCAAGCTTGGACTGCACCCGTGGACTGACTTTACTGGAACAAATCCCTGAAGAACACAGTGTGCTTCATCAGATTATCATCAAAGTGTAGAATTCTTCACAATCTTTATCAGAGATCCCTAATCCTAACCCAAAATCACAGGGTAGAACAAAACTTGCAAATGCCTGCTTCTCTCACTCTATGAATGGAAAGGAGTGCCATTCTTAACTCTTGATCATAAGTAATACTTTATCACATTCAGAAGACACGTTCTTTCCTTTCTCCTTTAACCCTAAACTTGCTATATCCAAGGTCTCTGTCGGTAGAGATCCAAGAACTCCAGTTCCTTCCTGTTTGTGTCTGTATAGTTGCTCTCTAGGGTACTAATGAAGCATTTAACCAGGGTGCTACTCATTCACATGAATGAGGGATGACTGTGGAAGCATCACTTCACTACTTACTTCGTAGAAGCCACGGACCAGGGCCTCTGTTTGCTGGACCACTCCTCGTTCCACTCGCCACTTTACCATTCTCTCAATGTACTCCTTTTTGTTCTTTTCTGTCACTGCTGTATTTGCCCCTCCAGATTTCAACTCTCTCTCTGTCACCTACAGAACAAAGAAAAACAGGGGTGTAGCTTTGTATGCATCATGTTGTGTTTCAAACACAAGATCATCCAAGCCACGCTACAGGAAACAACAGGATGGAGAGGCAATCACAGTATTGGAATAGCAGACTGCTTTGCCAACTGGAAGGGATATCTACTTGTCTCTTAGGCAACAAGTGTTATCCTTCCCCAAGTGCTAGCAAAAGTGTTTACTCAGAAATGCAAACAGCTGAAGAAAGTATCATAAAATGAATACTCCCAATACACTACCTAAAACAAGACCTGTACAGCAACCTTGCACAGATAAATAGTCCCTGTGGGATTCAGAGTTTTGTGCCATCCAAACCTGAGAAGAGTTTTTACTGTAAATAACTTTTTCTTATTTTAAGCAAGAGCTGCATCATTTCTTTGCATTTTAATAGTTAATTTAGTTGGCTGGGGTTACTAAGGCTTGAGACTGAGAAGAGATTTAAGGAATCAGTCTGGATCCTACCCAGCAAGCACATACTCCTCCTCCCATGTGACAGAAAATTCTGTTTGTCTTTCAATTATTTTTACATTCAATTTAGTTGATTTAAAAGAAGAATATGTTGCTCTTCTCTTCAGTTTTCTGCTGCTATAACAATGATGTCCACCACCGACAGTAAATGAACTGTATGAATACATATTCATTACTAGTGTTATTTATATTATTATCTATTTATTAGCCCAACAGACAGCACACAGCATAGGCAGTATTTAGGTCACCTTACTTGAGGGACCTATTGCAATATTATGAATTAAGAAACATTGACTGAGTCATCTAATCAGTGGCTTTGTTGAGAAACAGCAGGAACAAGTAAAGCTGGATGGAAGGAGTTTGGAATTCTTAGCTGGTTCAGGTTAAATTCCCAAACATAAATCATTGCATCACCATTATACAAGCAATACTGCATTGTCCAGAAAGCAAAGCTCTGGCCCAGCTACCGTGCTGTATTCTTCAAGGTTGTGAGGCATTAAGATATAACTGCCAAACCAAAGACTAAATGTTGTCTAGCTTTAAGCATGACCATAAGTCCAGATGTTCAAAGACTTCCCACAAACACCTAGAAAAATATTGTTTTTTTCAACTTCTCGTTATCTATATAAATTTAAATACTATTAATAAGCTATGATTGGATAGCAATGGCAATGTGTCCCTATTTTGGGGGTTTTGTTCTTAGGGGCATTAACTGCAGCTGTGAGCTACAACTGAGAATCACGTTTCAGAGTAGCAAGGAGACATTTCCACCAATGTAGCTCATTCCTTTCACCTGATGGGAACAATTGCCAGGGCTCAGAGACAGGCCATATCCACAAAGAGAGCTCAGAGTAAGGCCTGGAAGAACACTTTCTACTGGGTAAAAGCATGAGAAAGTACTTTGGGACACAAGCAACTGACACATCTCTGTCTTATAAGTGAAATTCTCAAATTGTCATTCAGCCCCCACCAGTAAAAATGTATAATGCTTGATTTGACACTGTATCACTGCCATTACAGGAGTGCTCTGGGTTCCAGTACACAAGAAGGCTGGAATTGACATACAGGAAATTCTCCTTAAGGAAGTACCAAGAAAGAGGATTTGGCCTGAAAGCCTTAGAAGTTCAATACACATCAGAGATGAGACAAGAAAATGTGAAAGCAGCAGTGACTGGTCCATAATGATGTCATTGTGGAAGCAGGACAAAAGGGCTGTAACCATCTACTATACAGCTTCTCAAGGAGACTGTATATTTATTGTTTTCCTTACCCAGCCCTTGAAATCCATTTCCCAAATATTAGCAGAGCTCCCACTGTGATCTACACTTGCACGTGTACCAAGCAAAGCAATGCTCAGATGGCATTTAAGTGGTTAGATACTCTTGGCATGGAAGAATTTCCAACTAGGATCCATCTGTGAGCATAAAATGGGACTGAAATTTTTTGTTATTTTGCTGTCAGCACTTAGTAAATTTCAAGAGGAAAATCTTACTTCCACTTAGGACACTTGGATTCTGATGGTTGTAATTCCCAGTGAGAACCAACCTTTCCCCTCATCATTAGTTCTAGCAAGGTCAGCATCCAGTACATAGGAAATAAAGTACTAGACAACAGCATCAAAATCCAACCTTTAGTGTTCTTTTGCTTTTATAGCACAGTATCCACAACAGATTGTGATTTTTTCTATTCTCTTTAGAGCCATCTCTTATCTTCCACAACCAACTCCAATGTAATTGTTTTCTCTTTCCTTTGAGGAGAGTATAACAAGTAATTAGTGTGCCAAATGTTACCTTCAGATGCATCAGGGCAACTCAGTTCTTATTCAACTTTGTAGTCTTCCCTTGTACATACAAACTTGTCTCATCTGCCTTTGTGAATATGTCTGTATGTTTCTGTCTGCCTTTGTGTATTAGTCTCATGTAGCCATACCTTCCAGGGAAACCACTGTACTGTCAATGCAATGTCATGCAACCTCTCAGTTCCAAGTCCATGAAAAACTCCTGCATTTGAGTCTGTGGAAAAACTGTGTTATTGCTCCTACAGATGCTTCCTACTTTAATTCTCCTGTCCCATCCTTTTCATCTACCCTTAACTCTGTTCATCCTTTGTAACCTTTTGCTATACTCAGGCTAAATTCAGTTTTTAATATACTCCCTGAAGCCTTGCTTGCTTACTGTTACTTTAAAGCTCATAGCTGAGCAGGGCTGGAATTCCATCTCTCAGAAACTTGTCAAACTCTTCCCTAGCTCCCAGAACTACTCTAGCTTTGTGCAAACCCTCCAGGAAACTTAACTGTCAAGTGGTGAGAACCATTCTCTGGATATTCCTGTGAGCACACAGTTTGTGGTGATTGGGAATGGGGCTGTGGCCGAGCCTCATCCCTAATGGACTACGACAGTGTAGGACCTGTGTACAGTATGGAAGGCAAAGAAACATGGAATGCTGATGTGTATTGACCAATCACAAAAGGATAGTGAGGGCACTCAGGTGTGATGCACATAAGATGAAGGGTGTAAAAGGTCATATTCCACCTGATTTCTCTGCTCCTTTTGACACTGTGTATCTGTTCCTTACAAGATATCTCCATCCCCTGAGCTTCTGCAGAGCTTGGTGAGCTTGGTTCTTCAGCCTCTCTAGTTCTCAGTATCTCCTTGGAGATCCTTAATCATGGTCTGAATATTGTTTTGATTCACTTCAAGGCTTCCCAGAGACAGTTATAATCCAGCATGGTTTGCAACACCAAAGAGCACCAGGGCTTCAGTGCAACCCAAAGAATCCCACAGGAGACATTTATTCTGATTGCCAGACTGCACTTAAGCCAGTGTGGCACAATCCCTAAGGCTACAGTGATCAGCCAGGTTACAGAGAACTGTCTGACTAAAGTAGAGCTGAGCTGTAGAAAGCACGATAAAGGGACGTGCATACCAAGTTGTTAAGTAGGTGCAAGGTGAGTAAGAGACACAGAATCTAACAGGGAGATATTAGACAAAATAATGGTAAGGATTGCCAGGTCCTACTGCACCTGTCAAATGTTTTTTATCCCTCCTAACCCATCCTTTCAGTCACATCAGCTTTAAGTTACATTGCTTGCATTCACCAAATGCCACATCTGTGTGAACTACACCCTGGAGAGAAGAGCTGCACTCCAGAGAATTCCTCATGCTCATCAGAGTGTGGCTCAACAGGCCCGTAGGGGGGCTGGTATTGGATATTATACACCCTAAGAATAAACATCTGCCTTGGAACAGGTGGCTTGAAAGAAACAGAAGGTAGGAGAAGAAAATGTTATTGAAAGGCTAAAGCATCTGTTCTGACAGAAAGATGTTCATCACACTCAACTTTGTCAGCTTCAAATTTGCTTTTCAGATGTTTTGCATAGCTGTGCTCACCTGTCCAAACACCTCCTCGTTCACTGTGAAGGTTAGATCCAGGATATCTGTGATATTGTTATCCTTCATCCACTGCAAGCTCTGATGGAACTCTTCATCCAGGTACTCTAAGTCGCTTAAATCACATGGCCTGATTGCGAGACAAGAAAAAAGATATGATCCTGTGACTACTGTCAGGATGATTTCCTACTAAGTGTGTGAACAAATTTACTGAAGATCCAACATAAAACTGAAGTTCATTTAGTTTTGTTAACATCAAAGGCTGTTTCACAGACCCTCCTGAAGCAGTTCTGCAACTGTTTGCTTTGCATAGCTGGGCTCAAGGCCAAATCTGCTGGCTGCCTGCATTATTTGCTGTCAAAAGACAACCCTGGGGCTTGATTTTACGTGGATCTTCAGGATGCCCTGCACTTCATAGCACACTTGTCCCTTCAGCCCCACCATGCTGTGCTAGGCTGCTTCCATTATCTATCATTTGCCAGGTGAGCACACAGGACTGACACAGGGCAGACCAGGCAGCCTAAATTTCTGCTAATAAGGAGAAATCTGTCTGCTGAAAGGACAGATTTGTTATGAGCAGCCTGGTTTCTAATTCCCTAAAGGTGAGATAAGGATGCAGAGAGAACCCTAGCTTTCAGCCTATTTTCAGACTAGATCAGGTATAATTTAGATATGAGTGTTTGTACCCCAGCAGTAATAATAGTTTTTTAAAACCCAACAAAGAATAACACGATAAAGAACTTAAAGGACTGTTAAGACAGATATCTTTGCTGATTTGGAATCATCTTAATTGATGAACTGTTTCAGCTAAGCTTTTTTCTGCTCTTTAGCATTTAATTGCAGTCTTGAGTTAATATTTACGGCTTTTTTTATTGTTGCAAAAATTTTGTGTACATTGTTTTACTTCAGTCTATTAATTAAAGAGGGACTGACTGTCAATCGAAATTAAGCTTATAAACTACAAATTGAAAGTAATTTATTCTTGGTAGCTTGCACTTACTAAAATAAAAGACAGGAGAAGATCAAAAAACGTTCCCTGGTTATATCTACATGAACATTCTTAATTAACCCAAGTTATGTTTTAGAATGAAAAGCTACTCCACCAGTGAGGCACAACAAATGATGTATTTTTGCTTAATATAACCTCTGTCCTTTTTTTTGTTGCTATTATTCTGTTTCAATCCATCAGAGATGTTTTTCAGTCTTCCACCTAGTTGAATCTTCATAACTTTTCAGCAGTAGTAAACTCTGGAGTTATGTGTCAGAACTTTCTGATGTGTGTTTCTAAATGTCGTACTTATTTATTTTTGTCAGCATAGTATTTATGAGTGGAAAATTCTTGGAGAAAGCAAGAAAATATAAAATGTGTTCAATTTCTATCGCAGACCAACAAACTAACAGCAGAAAGAACCTGAAGGTCAGTGTGCTCGAAGTGACTCCCTGAGGGTCTGTGTCTCTGTAGGACTCCCTGTGGGGTCTCTGTTTGTGCACACTTGTGGGGTTATACTCACAGCCTTAGCAGTGCTTTGTAGAAGGGCCTTGTGAAGAAAGCATCAAGAAGGTACTGATGGATGAGAGCCAGGCCAAGAATACGACCGCTGAACCTGAACCTGGGAAATAAAAATGCAGAGTTAATGAAGTGTAACTCAAGACTTCCAGTATAGAAACTTACACAGGTAGCAACTGGGGTTTTTTTGTTTGTTTGTTTCTGAATTAGTTTTTCACATTTATTCCCTGTTTTTTTTTTTTTTTTCTGAGCAGGCAATAATGCCACTCCTCCCATGTCTGATCAATAATGGATCTCCTTGATGCACCTCCTACTGTAACCATACCTGAAGCTGGCATGTTATGCACTCTTCTGTGCCAAAACAATGAACACTCACTTTCTGTGATCTCTCTTTCAATGTTCTGATATAGACTGACTACATCCAACACAGTATTTGGCCAGGGAAATACTGCAATGCTCCACCTCAGTAGAAAAAATGCTATCACAAAAGAGCTGCAAAGGATATCTGGAGACTCAGTATATCCAGTTTCTGACTAGCTACAACCCTGTCTGAGGTGGGGCTTTAAAGTACTTTAAAAGGGTACTGAGTTGACTTGATAGGGGAAAACTGAAGCTCAAATAAGCTAACTCTTGTGACCAAGGACACATTAAAATCACCATCTAAAGCTCAGGCACACTGTTCCAGACCACTTTCTTAATTTTGCTGCTTGGCTGTTTTTGGCATTTACACACTCCTGTGTTTGTTTCTAAGAACAACCACCCCCAGCCCCACTACAAGTACACTCAAATAGTGCCCTGCTCATGTTAATCTGTGACTTGTGATGATAAACTGTTAAATTTTCCTTCCTATGATTTCTTCTATGACTTATTCTATATTTTTTCATCAAACTTGCTTTTAAATCAATCATTTCAGACAGAAAAACACAAAACAGGTGTGTTTGATTTTTGTAAGAACAACCCCCAACAGCCATTCAAATCTTGTTTATATGTAAGAAAGGAAGAAATCCATCACCCCAAATGTGAGCACTCCAAGTCTGAGCTGACTGGTAACACAGAAAAGTTTTACTGCACAAAAGATGAGAAACATATCAAAAAGGGTAGAAACCATTCCTTCCACTTACACAAATCAGTGCAAAGACCTCTCCTGCACACAAATGAAAGAGTATGATTGTAATAAAGGTGGCAAAGAATATCTGTTCAATCAACTGAATGCTCATGGGACAGAACAACAAGTGCTTAGTATGTCAAATGGGGCACAAAATAGCCTGCTGAGGCCCAATTAGCATTTACATCACCTCAGGAGCTGCCTCTGGGTCCCCTGAATCTGAGAAAGGTGCTTATGATATGCAGCTGACCAGCCACAGAAGAATGATTCTTTTACCCCCCTACAGCTGTTTCCACAGCAGCAACAAAAGGCAGCTGTTGGCTCTAGTTAGGGCCTGCTTCACTTCACTTGTGCTCCAGTGCAGTGCTTCCAGCAAAAGGCTGGAAGGAAATGAGGGGGAGCTGATACAATGAAAGCACAGTGGAAGCCAGACAGCTCAAATCCCAGAAATGCTGAACCTGTAATCCGTCAGTTTTATAGTACCTTCAGGATCCATAATCAAGTCCGTTTGTCCTAAACAGCGCGTGTCAGCTTTTTTGGTTTTGTTCTTCATCCCTGTCCATCCCCACAGGTTTTGAAAGTGAGCACTGAATGAAAATGCTGGGGGTGTTCCTCACCACAGTGCTCACCCCACAGCTACTCAACTGGGCAGGCAGGAGCCACCTGGAATAAAGCTGAAAGTGAACTGCCAGGAAAGATTTGATAATGTGGCTTCTCCTAAGAAACTGCTTGAATGTGTGAACAGCATCCATTTTCTCCTGGCTGCTTGTTTCACTTCTGCGCGGCTTTGAGGGCATTCCTGCAAAGCTGACATGAATGGGCCATGCACCTACACCAAGGTGTTTACAGCTACAGGGACATGTTACAGGGGCCATTAATGGAGAGTCTGATTTGAATCAGTGCCTTGTGGCAGAGCTGTATCAAACCATCCCAAAGCCATGGGCAGCATTTCTCTGTGAAAGGTCCAAGCCTGGTGCACCAGCCTAAGAACACATAGGATAAGTGAGATGAAATAATTAACAAAATGTTGCCACTGCTGTTACCAATACAATGGATAAAAGAGTTGTGTTGCAGACCGTATTCCCTGGCAGCTCTGTATCACCCCAGAAAAACACAGTGCTGTGTGGCCAAGGCAAGTCAGCTCTCCAGCCCACACACCCTTCTGCCCCCGCATACAGCTTTGGCATCTCTGCAGAGACCTGCTAATACTTGACTCTCTTCTGAAGAATGGTGTGGCAAAAGGTTCTCTGGCCCCTTGTCCATGCTGGACAGGGCCTGGGACCAGACATGACACTTCTCTGGTCCAGCACTGAGAAATGTGGACCGTGGTAAGCCAGCAGATACCTAACAACAGGAAGCATTTGCTGCCTTTCTCAGAGAACAAATACACAATTTATCTATGTGTGGCTCCATTCAGTTCATCAAGCTGCCATTACACTCAGACAAGCATAGCAGTCCCACTTAAAATGTATCAAAACTTACAAAAAAGTAAGGAGAAACAAACTGCCTCCTCAAAAAAGCCAGTTAAAACAAAGCCAGACGCCTGTGTTTATTTCTTCCTAAAAGATTTAGGGCACAAGTAAGATTTAGAGGTGGGTAAAACAGTCCTTTCAGAACAAAACAAGTTTTCTTGACAGAATAAGTAGCACAAATGTAAATCCTAGCTCGAGGGCACATACCTTCCTTAAGCCTGAATTACATTTATCTTTCCAAGGAAGTGTAAAATACTTGTTTGGTTTCTTTCTAGCAGAAAAGCTAGTTTGGGAGAGGTGGGGAATGCAGGGTCTTGCTCTGGCCTTTTCTTTCAACACCCTTCCCTTTTGGAGACAATGATTGCGTCTGAGTAATGTGCTCCAGAGAGAGGGTAAATGCAGGAGGGAGTTAATGAACAGGAAATGGTGGAACGAGAGACAGAATTAATGAGCAGGGGAGCTGCTCTGGTTTGACTGCCGATTGACACTGTTCATCCACTCAAAAAGGACATTGTGTGCACCTGCTTTCTGGCTTTTAACAGCACTACTCTTTGACCCATTTGCAGAAATTTCCACTGTACCCAGCTAATTCCTTTTCCTTCTGGAGGCTTCAGGTGCCCCTGAAGCAAGCCACAACAGCCCATTGCAAAATAACAGGCTCACTCCCCTCGATGGGACTCTGTGAATACTTACTGCATATCCACGTGCTCAGGGAGAGACAAATCCATGCTGTAGCAGCAACTAGGCAATACATTTTCCTCCCACTGCAGCTGAGTCACAGGAGATTTAATGTACTCTGGTCCTTATCATACAGCACCAGAGCAAGGACCCATAATGACCCACAATTTGGTACAGGGCTCTCTCTTAACTGGTTCAATGAATGGATCTCTACTTTATATGACAGTTTTACCTTGGATTCAGATGGATAATGTTGTACATTGAAAAGATTGTAATTTGTGTGTACAGAGGAAGAATAGTCTTTATCATTCTATTGGGAATGCCTTGGGAACCATGCCTTGTGAGCTAAATTAGGTATGGTATGAGAAACTTCAAATCCTAAAAAGAGGAAGCACCTGATGAGATAAAAAAGATTGAAAATCCTGCAAACCTTATATTGCTCAAACACATCTGCTGCATGTAAGTGTGCCCTTCTTGATGCAGTAGCTTGTGAAAAAATATTCCAAGTAGGGCTTGAGAATCCGTCAGTTATATCTTGAAAGATATAAATATAGCATGGTTCATGTCAAATTTGAAAATGTCACTTTCTCAAGACTTGCTTTCTGTACATGAAATTTACACATTCTGTTGCACCAGTTTTAAAACTCTTGACTGTTTAATCATGCAGATGAATTTTGGCCACCTGAAAGACAAGCTGAACAAATGAGGCTACAGTGCGTGGTCCAAGGGTTTCTGTCCTTGGCAGCTCTTCTGAGGACGAATGATATTTGTCAGGTGGATGCACCTGGAGAGCCTATTAGTCCTTTCACAGTGGGAGAGAACTGGATCTAATCTTGATCGTTATTAGATACCAGAGACTCTAAAAAGAGGAAAACATTTAGAAAGGCACAATCATGGGAAATACTTCACCTTGAACATGCTTCTTATTAGACAACAGAGAATTCAGTCATGAAACAAAAATTTGTACGAAACTGGGCATCATGGATTCAAGAGGTTGTGGTACAGCTTGTTTTAAAGCACTGTTAAAACTGCCATTGTTATGAAGACACTTGTGAACAATCTGAAGGCCAGAAACTGCTGATTAAAGGAATTAATAATCAATTCTTACAGTCTAAAATTTTGTGATTTGCAATCTTTTGATATGAGGGGGGGCCACAACATGCAGAGGGAAATGTACTGAGTCTATGATTTCTGAATTTTGGTGTTATCACCAGCACTAGCACTTTATAAACAAAGAACTTCTTTTAATGCATGAAAGTGATAATAATGTATATTTTGCAAAAAGAGTTGACCAGCAAGATGGTTACAACAACTGTGCCTGGACTCGTACATTAAGAATTTTAAGCAATACTGGCAGCGTGTCAGGCATATGCTCCAGAGGTCTATGCCTAGATGTTGGCAGTACACATCCTTGTGTTGGCTCAGTGCAGGACACGGCCAACATGTCCTACATGAACTACACCTACAGAGAAATGATCTAGCAGACGATCAGGTCACCTCTACAAAACCTTGTCAGTGGATCAAATCCACACCTCTATCTATCAGTCTTCATTAACAAATGCCTTTCTTTAATTTGGTGTGCATATTTAACCCCTGCTCACTCAAATGAAAGAACATTTGAAGGGACTAATGGGATGACATGAAGCATTCTTCTGTCAGGAAGGCTGAGCCATGCAGGCTGGGACAGCTCACGTGTTCTCTTTATCTGACTTGCATCTGCAAACTCTGCAGACTCCTCTTTGCCACTGTGTCATTTGGCCTCGTGGCAAATGTGCTCAGTGTGTCTGCAGGTTCAGAGGTGGATGCTGTGGCATTCCGGCACCATGCCTCTACAGTTCAGGAATCTGATGACCTCATGTGTCATTAATATGAAAGGAATGGCTCTTACAAAGGCTGGAGACAGAAGTTTATGAAGTCTCAGCACATTAAAGAGAAAAGGTAAAATAACTCCTAAATTAGTCATAGAGGAGAATTCCACTGTAAGGAGTAACAGAAGTACTGTTGGCTCATCTTCTTTTCTCATATCCATCTCTAATACAAATAATCCTTAGAGAGATCAAGATCTTAGAGAGACCAAGATACATTGTTGGGTCACATTTGCACACCATCTCCCAATGCTGCACTGACTCCAGTATCTAACCACACTGGCATCCCACATGAGAACTTACTCTAGATCCCTGCAAGTTTCTTTTGAAGGAATGGTAATGACTCACCCCAACCAGGTTTTGGTTTTACCTCCTGTGCATTATATTCTAAATACTGAAATGGATCTTATCTCATATATGGTCAAAATTAATTCCAGGTTTTCAGACAGTTACTGAGTTTGTAAGGAGAAATTCCACACTTCCTCACTGTGAAACCACAGAAAATTCTGTAAGGTAAGCTTCATTTTTCAATCCATTTTTTCAATTAAAATTTAAAGAAAACATTTAGGACTACTGACGTGGAGCAACTGTGTGTGCAGATTTCCAGCCTGGAAACCAATGAACTTTAAATAGTTAAGAATCTACAGGGATTGATTCCTGCTGCCCCAGCAAATGTGACTGGGATTTAATAGAGGATACATTTGACTCAGAGCCAAGGCATTTCATTCAGGCATCAAAAGATCAAGAAGCATATTCCATGAGCCTCTCTTTGATAATCCTGTCTACTTATTATGCCTATAAAACTTAGGAGTTTTATTGATATTTTCAAGGAAATTTGTTGCACTCATTTAAGTAAGCACTAGCCTCTCTTAAGTAGCCTCTACTGTGAAGTGGAACAGTCCAGCAAACCTGCTTGTGCAGTGTCATAAAATACAAAGATCGTGCTCAGAGAGGGTGGGAAATATAGGTGCATCACCCAAGAACTGAAATTAAACAAGAAAAGAAAAAGGATGAAAAATGATTTTCAGAAAGAAAAGCAACTGGGTACAAATAAAATTCCTTTATATTTCAAATCCTGAACAGATAATTTTATTTAGATGAAAACAAGCCATTCTTTAGATATTTTTACTTTTGGTGGGCACCAGGTTTCATATGATGAGTAACTTTATGTGAGCCAATCTCTCATTTTAAAGCTAATTTGTGCGTATCTTTTCAGCTGCAAAAGGTCAGTACAATACTGGCACTTCAGTAAGTCCTACTTCTATTTTCTGGATCTATCTGCATGTAGAACACGTTTCTGTTTCTCAGTACCAAGGAGTAGCCACATGAAAAAGAACTATTGCTTACATGTGATGGAAATGTGATCTCTCCATGTCCTTCTAAATCTCTGGAGGTCATGCATCCTAAATTAGCAACTAACCTCAAACCATTCCTGAAGCCTAAATTACCAGCAAATGAAAAACAAAGAGATAATCCAAACCTTATTGCTTCTTTATTTAACCTATCAGATCATTCAAGTCTTTTCCTTGCCTTTAACCTATCCATTTGTTCACTCAAAATATCTTTTCATCTTTCTTATATCCTGGCTATACCCACCACAAAAGAAATGACAGAAAATGTTAAAAGACTAATTGTGTCACAAAGAAGAAAGCATGAATTTATGGAAAAAGCTGCAGGCTACTCTGCTTTATCCAGAAAAATGAGAGGCAAAGATAATGTAGGTAAGGGAAATTCATAAAATCCCCTTGGCTTTCTCTTCAACACAATCTATCAAATGGTTCCTTTCCCCCACACAGTAGCTCCAGATAAATGCTCACATGGACAAAGGGTTCCAGCTGCATTTGCTCAGCACTGCAGCCAAGCCAGGAAGCCCCACGCTGGAGTGGCTGGCACTGCCTTCCTGCACATCAGCTGAACTGTGCCAGAAGTTCTTACTGCAGGTACAGGAATTCCTCTGTGTGGGGCCATTGCAGGCACGCCAGCCCAGGTGTCACGGGCTGTCTGAGCACCAGAGACACCACACGTTGACAATGGGGAGCTGATTGCCAGGTCTGCCTTTAAACTAGTAAGGAGATTAAAAAATGAACACGGTCTCTCTGTAAAAAGAAATCTATGCTAGGTATCATTTTACCACTAACAAGTTCCATGAATGCAGGGGTTTGGAGCAGGAGATGAGGAGTGTGGCAAGTGCTGAAGTGGCCATCTCTGCTTGCAGAGCCATCTCTCAGCCTCATGACCACGATGTACAGTCATCCTCCTCTGGGAGAACCCCTGCCAGAACACAGCAGCACGAGCACGACTAACCTCCATCAGCAACCAAATTGCCTTTAGCTTCTCTTGCTGGTACAAGGGATAAGACATGCTGGTCTGGGAGACTCTTGGCAAAAACTCCTCTGCCCAGCAGCTATGGAGGGGATACAGACTGAGGTATGAACTATTGGCTAGCAGACAACAAACCTCTACATTTTGTGATTCTCAGATCCTAGACTTTACTGCTGACTGGCAGATTTCAAAGCAGAGAGATCACCTTCCAGAGGAGATCAGTGCCAATATTTCATGTGAAAATTGAAAAAACTTAAATCCTAAAGTAGAATAACTTATCTGAAGGTATCCAGAAAACAAGTGATAGAGACAGCAATGAAATCACAGTCCTCTGGGTCCCTTCTCCATTTTAGTTGTTGAGTCTATTTGGCATTTTATCAGTTTATCAGTTTATCATCAGTTCCTGGTAGATCAGTTCACTCTGATGCTTATGGGTTGTTTTATTTCAAACAAGCAAAAAGAACATTTTCATCAAAGACTTTGATTTCTCAAAGACTTAGGAAGAGTTGCTGGCGGGCATTTTGTAAACCTATGAATTGGTGAAATTTCAGACATTGCATGACTTATGTTTGCTTTCCATAGCTTTGCCATGTGTTGAAACAAGCTAGTCAAGCTACAGGGAAATCCACAGATTTAGTCATCTGCCAGGCAAGAGGGTCATAAAAACACATGCTGAATGACTGCACATTTTCCTTCAATGGCTAACTACCAACACTGCAGCCAAAATAACTGACTTATTCTCAAAGGAGGCACATCCTTTCCAGCCTGTCTGGGGTATTTAGGCATGAGAGAGACTGCTCATCATAAAGTCCTGGTAAGCACCCAGGAATGTTTACCCTGCACAATGAGGGGTGATGCAGATATCCTTGAGCTAACTGCAAACAGCTCACGGGCAGTGCAGAGCCCTCTGGACTTACCACCCCTGTCCAAGGCCACACAGTTGGGCTTGCATTGTGCTGCAACTTGGCTAAGGATCCCTGTCTCTCAGGACGAGGATCCTCAACTGAGTAAAGTCAGAAATCTGTGTGCAGATATTCAGACATGCTATGAATTGTTTGGCAGTGTAATATAGGTCTTGTTTTGCAAATCAATGAATACTTCCAACTTTTATTAATACCACTGCAAATTGACCACTCTGATCCTCTTCTGGGAACATGCAGAGTAGCAGAACCTTTGCATTTGTGTTCTGAAGCCCAAAATTTTTTTTTACTTTACTTTACAAATCTTTCCAACACAATTAAATAATTCCAGTTTCTAGTATGCCATTTTCTGGAATGGAAGTCATAAGTCACAGTGTAAAAAGGTTGCTTCAATGAGCCACAAGACACTGAATGTATACTTTTGTATTCTTGCTATCACATCAACTTCTCTCATGGGTGAGACAGCTTAGGATTTTTCTCATCCTCCATAACTTTATCGGAATTTTGAAAAATGTTCCTATTCCAAATTGGGGCAAATTGACAAACATTACCTTTCTCCCTTTAAAAACATACATATCAGATAAAATTAAATATTTAATATTCCCCTACAGAAACAGAAATGCCTTTGCTACTCAAGAATACCCAAAATGAATTTGTGTGATTTAATGAAAACAATATTTCTCTACAAGCAGTCTTTCTTTTGATGTATAAATTGTGTTACTTACAAAAAAGGTTATCTTGGGAATTTCTGCATCTGCTTTAGCTGAATTTTCTTTACCTTACTGAAGTCTGGATAAAATACAGTGAGAAGTAAGGAGGGGAATGATGACTGAACAATACTTCATAGTGACAGCTCAGGCTTGCCATTCCAGTGTTGCTGGAACAGGAGATATGACAACATTCATCACTCCCTGGGGGTTTTTTGCCACTACCAATACACAGACAATCATAGCAAATTGTGCTGCTTCCCGGCAGGCCCACGTGCTTGGGGACAGCATGGATCTTTCCCTTTTCTCCTCCGCCACATGCAAGGTGCAGACACTGCAGAGATTTCCATGTGAAGCCTCGCTACTATGGGCAGATTTAATCTGCAGTGTTGCAAAAGACTGAATGGCCCTAAGCAAGGGAAAAACCCATAAATATGACTTTTGTAAATACAGAACAAAAAAGAACAGCCGCCTTTCCCTCAAACCAAACTCTAATTTGGAAGAAGTGCTAGAGAGACTATGAGACTCAGGGAAGGGAAAAGGGGTAGAGACTGTGAGAGACATCTCTTCTTTCAACTCATAAAGCAACGTCATTCTGATCCTCAAAAGTGCTTGGAAAAAATTCTCTAGTAAGAGAGAGAAAGTCATGAGTAAGGTAAATATAAAGCAGAACCTTTTTTAAAAGAAAGAATGGTTGCTGCACAAGCTCCGTTAGGAAGAATGTTTTTTTCTCCTTCAGTTTTGGTTTGCCTTTAATCTTCCAATTCCTCCTGACCCTTAATAAATAATTAACCAGCTGTTGAGGCAGGCTCTATGTGATACAGTCATACATCAAACTTAATAGGAAAATCAAAGTTTACTTAAGTACAGGAGGCATTGAGAGAGATCACAGTACAGCAGCAAGAAGGCATTTCAGTAACATACCCTTTTCACATAGTGAAAAGGTCTTATAAATTATTTCAGCTGCACATTTATTTTAATATCATTCTTGTCCAGAAGATTTACAATAGTGCTTGAAAATTTCTCATGCAGACATAATTTATTTAAAATAAGATATTGCTAGTAATTAAAATTTATAGTCTAACATAACATTAAATGCTTTGGTTTTCTATGGTGCCTTTCATCTGAGAATTTCAAAGCAGTTCCAAGCATCAAACGGAATTCAAGTTGATTACATACTAGGAAATCTCTCAGATGGAAACTGAGGCAAACAGGCAATCATCTGATTTCAAAAACAACTGGATGCAGCTTGATGCCTCACTCTGGGGTGCTTTATCTGATTTTTAAGGGGACGATTTTTCAGTGTTTAGCATAAACAGCCTTTCAAGACAGTTGCAAAATTGGTCTCCTAAATTAATTCCTCCCCCAAATGTAGACCCACACAAGTGGCCCTTTTAAGCCCAAAACCAAACTGTGTTTCTAACTCCCTGACTAAACAAGTATTGGGCCATAAGTAGGTTGCCTGCCACAACAGCTGAAAAGTCAGAGAGAGTCATGAGTAATTCAGACCACATATTCCTAAGAGTTCCCTTCAGTCAGTAGAGAGGAGTAATGGCTGTTTCCAGACCTCCTGCTTAGATGCTGTGACTACATTTCTCCACTGTTTCTATAAAGAGCCAGGGAGTGTGCCTAAATCCAGCCTGTGAGCTGGTCCGCATTGGAATACAACCCATTAGGTCACAAGGCAATTTGTTACTTTCTTTAAAAACACTTTAATTGAAATAAGTCAATCTCTGTGTAGAAGGATTAGTGGAGGTTTGTTTCCTATAGATCTGACTCTGATGGCCCTACATTACCACACTGCAGTAGCTCCCAGTTCCTCCCTCACATTCTGCTTCCCAGACTTTGGAGTATCTCCAGTTTCTCCCTTCTGTCTCCCCTGAGCTTGCACAGCTCTGCCTCACATCCCCAAGCTACTGCGCAAGATGATGTGGCTGGTTTGCAGCCAGTGCCTGGGATGGACCTGTCAGCTCACTCATGCTGCCTGGCCAGCTGTGAGGACAGACAGCACATGGCCAGCTCTGAGGACAGACAGCACACATCCCTGCTGAGCCACTCTTCTGCCGATCTGTCCTTTACATAGACACATGTTTGACAAAGCTTTTAGGAAATTATTTTCTTCAAGACATTTACCTTCCTGTCAGACAGGTCTTAAACTGATTAGGAATCTGTCTGATGGATAGGCAGGGCAATTGCACAAGGCACAACTCATAAGGAAACCGGGGTAAGAAAACCAACCAAGCTCTCTAAGGAGAAAAGACAGCTGAAGTTGCAACATTCTCAGTTCTCCTTGGGTTTATTATAACAAAAAAAAAAAAAAAAAAAAGGAAAAAAGCAACACCCTGCATTCTCTAGCACGCTAGA
Source organism: Serinus canaria (assembly GCF_022539315.1). Classification (NCBI taxonomy): domain Eukaryota; kingdom Metazoa; phylum Chordata; class Aves; order Passeriformes; family Fringillidae; genus Serinus; species Serinus canaria. The sequence goes on along the minus strand of NC_066315.1, from coordinate 53,024,448 downwards.
GATGGATAGTGCTGGTTATGTGGTTTCTCATTAACACAAAATAAATAAAAGGGCTGCTCAGAGGTTGGCTGGGGCTATGCCCCCACAGCATTGTGTAGGCAAAGGGAGCTGCCTTTGCCCATGTGCCAGAACATGCAAAAACAACAGAGGCAGTGCCATGCCTGAAGCAATCAGCCCTGATGGGAGACAGCATGTATTTGCTCAGCTCAACCAGTCGGTGACCGTGTCAGCTGACTTGGAGCACAGGGAAAGCAAGATCTTGTCTGCATGGAGAATGGGTGCACCAGGCTTCCATCTGCCTGCAGAATGAGATGCAGATATACATGCAAGTCTTCTGTCTGACTCTGCTCTGTGGCACAGACTAGAATATGAGAAGAGGGACTGGAGAATTTTCTGAAAGAAAATTCATTATGGGAAATGAATGAAGAAAGTCCTGCCCCAAAGCAGTTCTAAATGAGCATCAAGTTATAGAGTTCATGAGGACTCTATAATGTGGCCAGCAATAATCTACAGCTTCTGGAGACCTGAGCATTGGGTCTGAGCGTATCACGTCTGTGGTCTCAGCAGGATTCTGAACAAAAACATTTTACTCACAGGTCTTCAACTTTCTAAAGGTTCTGATAAACAAATGCATTAATTTTTATATAAAGAAAAACAAACAAAACACAACAGGGCTTCTCTGAGATGGATACAAAATGCTAAGTACGATTAGCAAGCTGTAAATACCTCTAAGATAACTGTAGCACTGGGGTGCTGTTCTCTGGCTGCATAAATGTCACAGCAAGGTCCACAAATGCTTACTATTACAAAAACCCATGCTGTCCCTAATTCACAATGAAAACACAGAAAAAAGATTTTTCAAGTTAACATCCCTCAGATCTCCAAATGAATGTCTGTGAATGATTTTTTTCTGTCTAGGCCATTTGGTTTTTTATGCAGAGACTGGGCTTGTTTTCACATTTTTTTCTTTTGTTCCGCATTTTGCCCGCTTATGTGGAAAAGGGTGAAGTACCTCCAGTGGGGGTGTATTTCAGAAAATGTTTTCAAATATCTAGGCAAAAAGCTAGACACATTTACCTAGATCAGATAGAATGGCTCATTACTGGCACGGATTAAAAGCAGCTTTTCTGGCTATAAGCTTCAGGTACATTCTATACCATGCAGATAAAAATATATCATCAAACTTCTTTGGTCTAGGGGTTGTATTTGTCCTTTCAGATAGAAGGGGATTTAAAATATTTTAACTTTAAAAATGTGTGATATCTGTTATTTTGTGTGTTCAGTATGCACATATGTTAACTGAAGGAAAAAGTCTTATTCAATGGAAGCTTGCAGGAAAGGTGTTAAATCTCAGTTTCTCCATAAATGAGAAATATTTTCCAGTCATTATGTCTCTTACTTAACTTGGCATATATACAACTAGTCTGTGCTTTGATGTGCTCATTTTGGACTCAGAATGCTGTTTGTACAAAGAGCAAAGCATGAAATAAGCCCCTAAAAGGGGCAGAACTGTAACTTTTAGGCTGGGGAAAAAGAGCAGTGTATTTCTCCATTCATTTCAATATGAATGAAACCTCACATCTTTGCATTTTGTTGCATTTATCTGAAATTCACCACTGTTCACTTAAGAAAGAGAAAATGTAAAATAATTTTGAGAGAATTTTTTTGCTAGCTCTGTTTCTTAATATATCTGTGTCTGGAGAGGTCTTGCAGAAGCACTATAGAGAAAAACATGCCAAGGGTAGATTTCACATAAATAATAAGCCCCACAGCACCAAAAAGCATACAGCTGAAGAAATCTGCAAATCTAAACCAATTGTGGTTGTGTGGTTTTCGTGACTGACATCATACTTCAAGCTTTGAAGAGACTATGAATATTAATTACCTGTGACCCTGGAACTCTCAAACGGATTCATCTGTGTTAGCTGGTGCTTCATAACAGATTTGAGAACAGGAAAGTGATGTCTATTTCTGGCATATGACAGGGAATCTTATCAACAAATAAACCTGAGAAACAGAAGTTCTAGCTCTGATTGGATGAGAATGAAGAAAGCCTGGGAACATCAGAAAACCTCATTGCTCAGGAAAAAACAGCAACAAGGCAGTTAGTACAGTGTCCTCACAGAAGTTTGCTTGTAAAGCCTTAATGGGAGAACTGAACTCAGTTTCAAACAGGTTGGTCCAATTCCTATCTCAGGCTGCACAGAATTCTGAACACGGGACTCTAAGGTTACATATGAATACCTGAGATCAGTCACACAGTATAAAAACATTTAGAATGTCTAGATATCTACAAGCCAATCATGAAACCTGTCAGGCTAATTATAAACTGCTGGTCTCAGGCCATTATTTCCATAACAGGTTCATGAAGTATTTCCAAGCACCGACTGGACTGTTTATCTTTCCCTTGGGTTATGCAATCTTGCCCTATTTACAATACTACATGTGCAAACCTCTTCATTCATAGCATTTATTTCCTTCTGCAGGGCAAGAGGCCAAATTTATCTCTTAAAAATAGGAAAACAAAAATGTCTGAAGGCCAAATAACATTCTGCATTCAAGAAGCTGGATTGATATGTGCAGCCTATGTGTCTGACTGCTGCTGATTTTTGGGTTAAATGCTAATTGCTACAGGAAAATCATATTAGGTATCTTTCTGCTGTTCTATATACCCAGGGCACCTTTAAAAACCTGCCTCTTTCATGCTGAAATCTTCCAAGGCACAAAATGAAGGGGATCAAACACAGCATATATGTTTTGCAGCAGAATTTATCACTTAAGAAAATTGCAACTATTTGCAAGGACATCTCTGGACACAGAGGTCTGTGTTCAGCTTTGTCACAATGTGGGCAGAATGATCATGAGTTTGCACCTGCCTAGCTGGTCCTCTGCCTGGATGTCAAAATACGTCTCCACAAATAACAGCCTCCTAAATCAGAAGTGTATCCATGCCATCTGTTAAGATAGGATACAGGACAGACTTTATTTCTTCTTGAAAATTAGGAAGGCTCCAGATAATGTCTAATGAACAGGATTGCAGTGGTAGGTGAACAAGCTGTAAGAATTAAGCTGCTCTCTTCCTGCTCATGTCAGTAGAGAAACACTCTAAAGTAAGGATCATTGTTAGCTTCACTGCTGGAAATGATAATACAAAGAAAATTCCAACAATTTAGAAACCATGCCAGTCCCAAGCAATATTCCTTTCCCCCCGGCAACTTTAACAGAGGTGACAGCTCAACTGTTCTTGATCTCCCACCTGCTGTAAGCCAAGGAAAGGAGGGTCTATTCACAAGAATAGAGGAACATGTACTATTTGCAATTTAAAAGGGGCCTGCCTCCCATTTTAAGAAAAGGATCTCTGAGAAGAGCCAGTGAGATTGACAAAGAAAACCATCATAGGAACAAACCCATGTGGCAGCACTTCTTTGACACAATGAAATCCCACAAGGGACCAAGCGATGCCCGGGGCTCGCAGCCTATGCTTCGCTTAACCACATCTGAAACTACCAAAGTGAAAACAACTCCCAAAGACAGACAGATCTGGAGGCAGAAAGAGAAAATAAGGACATCACAATATGCTTTCAGAACTTTTGATAAAGAAACAAGATCAGAAATTCGCCTACATACTTAGTAAGCTAAAATATCTGCTCACTCTTGCGGCCTTGCCCCAGACAAGCAGGGACACTTTGTCAGGGAAGAAAAGGGAAACTGCTTTCACTGGGCCTTTTTTAAGGCCTGTGGTAGGAACAGAGCAGCAATGTGACTCTCAGAGAACTGTACAGCTTACAAACACAATGCTATCTGATGTATGGAAAGGTCACACTGGCTCTACTTAGAAAGGGATGAAGGAGATGAAGACTGGATTAAGCAGAGCTCTTCTCCCTCTCCTTTTTATATTCACACAGAAGTTCACAAACACCAAGTTCCAAGTAATGCCAGCAGGATACTTTAATAGTAGTACTTCACAACTGCTTTTTTAGAGCCTGCTCTCGTATTTATGTTTTGTTCATCTCTTCCTTTTCACAACCTACTTCCCCACCTCTTCCCAGAATTAGCAATATTTGTATGTACTCCAGTCTAAACTGGGACTTTTGTTTTGCTTTTCCATTTTTTTAATTGCTCTGAAACAAATGTTCAGCTCTGCAAAAAATGTTCTTACCATTCCAGGTGATTTTCAACAAAGGCAGACATGGGGCTGATCTGTACAGTGTAAGTGTCATTGGCTGAATACTCAAACAGCCCATAATAGGGATTGAAGAGCTCCTGAGACAGAAGGAAAAAGAATTCCCGGGAGGGGCCACTGTAGTCCAACCTGGAAAGAAAAAGGGAGAAAAGACAAAATGAGGCTCTTGTCATTTGAGTGGATTTCCTGGGTTTGCCTACATTGGCTGCTGTCTTAGTGCAGCAGTCTGTGTAGTCAAGTGTTTCTAACATGATTTATCTCTCCTCTCAAAACTGGATTCCGAGTCCTGAACAAGTTGCAATGCCAAAACTTCACTAATATCCAGGCTGATTTGGGAGGAATCATAACTGGGACACATGCCATGCCAAAAGTAGTTTACTTTCCTTTGTTCCAAAAGCTTAACAAACTAGAGGTAGAAGGCTCAGCCTTGCATCAGGTGGCTGGCCAGCAGAGAGGTAGCTTTCTAGTGAGTGGGTTTGAACTGCCTGTGAACACCTGGGTTTACAGACCACAAAGCCTGGGCCAAAACAGAAATTGCTCTGACCCTCCTACACTGAGATGTACCCAAATCTAGCCCCAAGGATGCTTTTTTTAACTACGGAAACCATAAAGAACAAGACCAAATCCCAGCAGGATTTTGTCTCTTAAGACAGAATGGTGATTCCTTGCTTGTTCCATCCAAGCTCTTCCACTTTTCTGCTGTTTTCATGTGGTACACCTTAAATTGAGCTTTGCTGTTGTGTGAATTTGCTCTGTAGAGAGCCTCTTTTTTTCCCCTTGAATTTTTTACACTCAACTTGGAAGAACAAAAGGGAAACAAGACTAAAAATTTTTCCTGAATTCATTAAATGAAAACTGCGTTAGATTTATTAAAAACAGATCATTCTCTAATAATGGTGAGTAGGTTTTCCCTACATGTAATATGAAGAAATGATCTGTAGCCATATATCATGCGTGCCAAAAGATTTTCTGAGGTGGACACTACTCCTTCTACTTAACAATTGCAAAGTAAGTAGAAAGCTCTGCAACTGGATCAGAATGGTCTGTGCTATGGAATTACAGAAGCATAAGTGAAAGGGGTTGAATGATTGATTTGTGCAACTAGAAATATGGCAAAGGGTAGATGGGCCCATTCTCCTGTGTTTCATATCTGGAGATTCAGTACTCTCTTTGAGGAGCTTTAGCTCTAGGATCGTGTGATGACACAAAGGCCACACTTGTAAAAGAGGATGGTAACAAGCCCACATGACCCACCAGTGCCAGCCATGGACCAGGGCTGGTTCCATGGACATCAAAGTACTGGGTTAAGCCTGATAATGGCTGGAGTAAAGAACTCAAACACAAACAAGATGTGTCTATGTTCAAAAACCTCCAATGGGAGACTAACTATTGCATTTCTGGGCAACACACAAACGCGTCATAAAGCCTTTATAGTTCATTCTTAACAGCCTTTTTCTTTGAACCGTGGGAAGCTGTGCCCATACAGCATCACGTGGCCACACAGCATCAACTCTTCAGTAGGGAATTGGCATCTTGGAGTAGTTCCAGTAGAAAGTATATTAGCATCAAGCAGCAGAAACCCTAGAGGAATGTGTCTTCAGATGTAAACGAATCAGTGAAAAATTAATGAATTTGCACATCAAATTGGTTTGTAATTTCTCCTGAGGACACCATGCCACACAGAAGACAATATGACTTTGGCCAGTCATATTCTGGCATTCCAGAACACTATTCCGAAAACATAAACTGAAGTGTGCTACAAGTTTATGCTTTACTTGCAGGCCAGAGGCAAGATCAGCTGTGAAAGATGACCTCTGTTACACAGTATTGAATCCATAGAGAATAAAAAGTAAGAGTGAAAAAACCCTGATACTGAGGTCACCAAGTGACTCTCTTTGAGACTGGCAACCTCTGTTTGCCACTGTACATAACCTGTCCGGAGACAAGGGACAGAAGCCCTTCATTTGCCATGACACCTCAGAGCTGAGAGTGTCAGCAGTTGCTGGAGATCTTGAGAATTGCCTCAGGTACTGTCTGATACCTTTGGGACTGAAATCCTACACACATCACATGTTTTTGAAAAAAAGAAACTTTATATGCAAAGCTACTGAAACACAATTTCATGCCTTTGTCATATGGCACACTGGAAACACACACATAATGGTCTTCCCATTACAAAAGCATGTGGATTAAGCCTCCATTACAATATATCTCTTGAGGTGAGCCAGGGTGGCTTTGAAAGGTTGTGCTTACATTTGAAATGAAAAGGTCAGGGGTTGCCTTTCATCATACAAAAATGGCTCATGGATTTTAAGAGTTGTACACAAAGATTTCTGAGAAAAAGCCTTCTCAGGAAACTTCTATTGCTTTCAGATTCCAACTGCAGGAATTAAATTTTAAGGACTAAACAGCATTAACGTTTCTCACTTCAGATGGAAACATGAAATCCACATATGGATAACAAATGATCATTAGTTGGCATGCAAAGCTAAAATTTTTAAAGCAAAACCAGATCTACTGTGAAGAGTTAGAGTAAAAAATTGGATAAAGGTCTGGTCTCTAACTATAGCCCTCAGACCGATTCAGTGTGTAAATATTGGCCTGAAGTTGAGTTTTTTCCTTCCAGCCTGTCAAAAAATCCCCAGCAAACAAGATGACAATAGATTTAACCACTTAAACTGTCACTCTGAGACATCTAGATGGAAGGTGTTATAAAAAATGAAGCATTATTGTTATTGTTATTTTTAACAAATGAGTTGATTAAGATGAATCACTTACTCAGAGGTAAAACAAAACCAAAGAAACATTTCATAACAGCCTTAGTCAACTTGTTGTTTGGCAACATAACAGCTACTTCAGAGCTGAGAGCATTGTGTGGCTCCCTACCCTTCCTCGCCGACGAACGTGACGTAGAGTTTGTTGCGCTGGAGCTCCTTGCGCGAATAGGCCATTACCTGGTTGAAGGTGCCTTCCAGCAGGTGGTCACGCCGTATAATCAACCTGCAAAGGGAAATACAGATCTGATCACTGGGTCTTGGGGGAGCTTGTGAGGCTGAAGGTAAACAACAGCTATAGAGACACACATTCCTTCTCAAAGAACTTAATAAAATGGCATCTGCTGGTGCCCGTGCTACTTGACCATTACGGGTTTCCACTGGCTTTTCTATGTGCCTTGAAGGTGAATTCTATGCCATGGCTGGGTTCAAAGTGCTGCTCTGCTCTCCACAACAACCCATACGTACAATTTTATATGGTAGAGGGGGTAGAGGGGGCTGTGAGTTTCCTGTGTATATGAAGTCCCAGCTTTCTGGAATTGGCCCCAAACACTTCCTGGATTTAATCCAGTGAATGTCCATGGACATACTGCCTCTGTGGCAAGGGAAGCAAAGGGAGTATGAGCCTCTGTTTATACAACACTTCTCTCATTCCCTTACTAATCAGTACAACAACTTAATGGATAGTACTTTTACACACCATCTGTGCAAGAAACCCTTCTTGTTCATATGTTCATGGACATTTTAAACAGACCTTCTAAAATATATTTAGCGTCTGCCTTGGACCCATTTAGCAGGACACCAAAAGGGGTAACCACTAGCTAGGACTCCTCAGCTCTCTAAGATCATTTTGCTGATGACATTTGCCTGGAATAAATTGCTTGGCTTCATACTTTTATTTTTTCCACAACAGATGTCCTTTGGTAGGAAGCCAGCCTGAGGCATAAATTCAACCAGATGCCCAGGAAATACCTTAGAAACAGCCCACAGTCTTTGGGAAAGTTGGATAACTAGATTGAGCACAAATTGGTACAGACTCAAAAGCCAACTAACAAGATGCATGGAAAAAAACTCCACAATCAAATGACAGAGAACCCCAAATACAGGAAGACTGGCACAAATTTCTCCAGTTCAAATCCAGGAGGGCTATCAACACAAGGAACTATGGAAAGTTAAACCTGCATGTTCAGACTAACTTGTGTAGGATCATGTTCTGGTCCCGAGTTACACTGATATCCTGAGTTATACACATCTACTGATACATAGATCCAAAGACTTTGGAGTCATCCTGCCATTACAATGATATAGCTGTTGTTAATATCTGGTGGGTGTTTGCCCGGAAGGATAATTCTCCTACTGGCAAATTATAGGTAGGAATATGAATATCCCTGTTAAATAGGCAAGAAATGGTAGTGTAATAGAATACGAATCTTTAAGAAGTAAAACTTCCAGACAAGAGCCTCTTGAAAGTCACTTTTTTGCAGAGTATATGAAGATCTTATCTTTCCCTGAGGTTATGTAAAAAAATGCAATCTCCAGGGTGTTTTACACTCCCTATCCCTCACAGACAATGAATGACAAAAGACAAAATTGTGTCCTGTTAAACTAACTGAGTGATTGTAATACTTACTTAATTTTCCCTGGACCTTGCCCATACCCTTTGGCTTCAAGTTTTCGATAGAAATTGCGCAGCTTGGCTTCAAAGTCCCTCCTATATGGAGAAGGTGCTCTTGCACTTGCTCGCTGCAGCCCTGGAGGGAAAATAAACAGCATCCTAAGGTGTAAGGGGCTTGACATGCTCCAAAATCATGCAGCTGATGTTTCCACACAGAACTGGTTAATAAATGTGTTAGGAACTTTTTGCAGGTATACAGTGTTAGTTTTGCTCTATCTGGCATCAAAAGAGTTGTAAGTTCCTGTAATTCAGTGATTGAAATGAACTTCCAGGGACTTTGTCCTCTTCACTAAAAGTACTGTTAAGCTCACCTTGTGTGTGTCCTTGTGCTGCCTCTGCCTTTAGCTGTGACTGAATGGAAACTGAAGGATCAGAAAGGCATGAGATTGACATACATATCTACCTTTCATGGTCAGTGGCATTTAGGTTTTCTTTCCCTGTTGCACTTTGAAGAGACCTCTCTCCTCTGCATTGTACAGGAGATCTTACTTGGCAGGATTAAACCTCTGAAACTCAGAGCAATGCCTCTCACTGGAGCCTAGCAACCCAGCCAAGCTGGGAGTCAGGTTTCCCTGTGTTAATCTGACTGTATATTAAACACTTCCAGCTATCAACACAAAACTCCTCTGTGGCATCAAAAAGGATTTCTGTCAGCAGGAAATGCTACATTTCCCTATTATGATTCACGCATAACAGCAGATTTTTCAGCAATTTGGAATCTGTTTTGTTTTGAAGGCTACATTCTCAAAGTAGGACATTACTCTTTTTGTATAAACAAGTGCCATGCCATAAAAGGCTAAATAATGGATTAATGAAATCCCATTTACATATCTCATTACAAAAGACAACAAAAAACAGCCCTTTTATGAGAAATCTGGCAGCAAATGCTCCACAAGAAAGAAAAAAAAAAGCCCACCACATTTAGTGGGAGCCCAAAATATGTGGTTGCCATGAGGGAAGGACATTACTGTCTCTGCTGGTAAAACAGAAAATGCTGCTCTATATATACATGCAGCACAAAGAGAATCCCTTGCAACACTTCTTTCTTCTGACAGCCTGTTGTTTCCCCCCAGGATGTAAGAGAAAGGGTGCTCTCATGGGCTCTATAACCAGGACAGAAATTAGCAAGAAGACAGTGTGTTGCTGGAAATGAGTGTTGCCCTTGTGTTTTCACAAGAACAGTCTCCTAAGTCACATTTGTGCCATATAGTTGGATTTTGTCCTGAAGGAGACTTGCTTATGACCTGTCCTGATGTAGACAAGGGGAACTTGTACTCACAATGGTGTTAAAACTCATTAAAGAAAATAGGACATTCTGACAGAACACTGTTCTCCTGTAGAGAAGAGTTTAGCATTTAACTTCTTCACATCAAAAAACCTTTCCATTTTCCGCATCCACATCCAAGATTTGAACCTCTCTTGTCCATTAATTTTGTTTGAAATCAGATAATTTAAATGCATGCTCAAAAAGCTCCGCCAAAAATAAATTTCTTCAGATCACATTTCTGTTGATTCTCTCAAGATGGCCACTGGACACAGCCCCACAGTGAGACTGGGGTGGGGGTTGTGTCTCTTGGCAAAAAGGAGACATTAACTCCTCAAATTTCTATAGCATAAACAATAACTACAGGGACATAGCACAGCTGGAAATACCCTTCTCAGACAGCATGTCTTTCTGGAAAATATGTTTCCTGTCGAACCTAAGTCAATGGGCTCAACACGGGAGGTCAGGCTAGATGATGAAGATGATCCCCTCAGATCTCAAAATAGATGTGCCTAGGGAAGAAGAGATGTTTTTGGAACATTGAATGGAGGAGACTGAACTTTCCAGGGGTACTGGAAGTGTTGCAACACACCTTCAATTTGGAAGGAGCTTTTGGCTGCTGTCACATAAAATGAATGTGCTTCCATGCCAGTGACTTATGTTTGGAGTACACCACTCTCTTATCCTAATCCTTTCCAGTGATATAAAAAGGTGTACGAGTATCAATAGACACACAGCAGCACTGGAAACTGATCCAGCAAAAAAAGCAGCTGGGATCAGATTTGGAGTGGGCACTGGAATTAGCAGGCTGACAGCTGATGCTGGCTCTGAATCTGCTCTTTTCTATTTATTAGAAGAAATACCACAAATGCAAGATTTTGTTCTTATTTTCCCATCTCCTTACCTGGAGAGTTTTGGGGTGATGAACAGGGTGAGCAGCGAGGAGAAAAACTGTAACCTGGATGGAAGGCAGCCTGCAGGGGTATGTAGGACATGATATCCTCTTCAAAAAGGCTGCATGGAAAAAGTCATAGGGAGAGATTTAGTTCACATTCATCACATGAAAGAATTTAAATATGCAGCATGGTGCAAGTTCATTGTGTCAGATGTTTGGGTGCATCTCTAAACTCATGGATTAAAAAAATTCATAGGTTTCCCAAAGACAGCCTGGTCACTAGCAATGAAGAACAAAATGAATTTTAATAGATGTTTCATGCTAACATGATAGCTCAGTCACTGATGGAGAGCAAAGACATGAAGCTACATAGGAAACAGGAACACCTTCAACACATTAGCAGAGAGAAGTAAAGATGCACACTCTGTCTTCCAGGTTGTTTTACTTGGGCCATTTTCATGTAGTTCAGTGCTCTGACTGCTTGAATTGAAATGATGGGAATAAGCTGTAAACTTCCTGCATTAGGCAGTGCTATTACAGCACACCCAGCCCCACCTGGGTAATGCAACATTTCCCATCTCAGACCAAGACAATAAAGTAAGTTCTTAGCTGCACTGAGGAGAAGCAGGACCAAAAGACCAAGCTCTCTGGTTCCAGTACAAACTGAAGCCTTATCTTTATTACCCAAACAATGCCCACTGCACTGGACACTGAGGTTTCATGCATGTGTGGCAGCACTGCTGCAGTAAAATTATCAATTTCATAAGCAGTTACATTATTGTAGTGAGAAAGACAAGAGATTTTTTTTCCTCTTTTTTTTTTCTTTCTTTAAAAAACAAGTTTTTTTTCCATTAAAAGGAATCATTTTGACCTGACTCTTTTTTTTACCTGCTACTTGATGGTAACAGCCATACTGACTGAGCTGGCTGGATTTACTGCACTGATGGAGGTTGCCTTCCAGGAATTAGAAATTGACAGATACACTCTGGCTGAATCATTTTGGATGGCTATCAGTATGACCTGATCTAACAAAATCTTTTCAATTATGCTGAGAAAGAGCCAGATAGTTTTCTGGTACTGTAAGTAATGACATTATGCTATTGATGGTTGATTACCTCAGCAGAATTACTAAATCTGCATCACACGACAACTTTTCAAGCCCATGTGTACCCTCTGTCCGAATGTAATGGATCTTCTCCCTGAAACATAAGTGATATTATGGGGAGGAGAAGAAAAAAAATACAAAGCCAGAAAAAACCATGCCATTATCACAGCTTGAGCCATGCACAGAGTAGTTATTCTTTGGTATTTTGCCAGTTTCTGTTTATCTCCTTATAAAAATGGCAAACATCCTATATGTCTGATTCATTTTCTAATCTTCCTAACAAACTTGCAGAAAAAAAAATCTGCCTCCATCACTCAGTTTATTGATCCAGAAGAAAGAGATTTTATTCCCTATTTTAGAGAACAAAATGATTCTTAGTCCTTCAGTTTCATGTGTACATGTCAGGTCACCAACTGCAGATTTTTTGTGTAAGCCTACAACTAACATAGCACCTTTTGTTAACAGAATTTGCAGGAATATCACTTCCTTTCCCTCTGTCAGTTCCATTTGGGAAATACCACTCTAACATATATTGATATGAATTAATCACACAGAGGTTATACAGTGTAATATGTGTTGCATGTGTAAACTCATACCTTTTGTTATAAAAACTGGGAAACATAGGATAGGATCCTATCAGCAGATTAGGACTATGGAAGATACTCATCTACACCCCAGCCTATCAATGTGTTTCTAAAGCATTGCATTGTCCAAATATTTTTATTCTAGTATTAAGTCAAAATGTTATATCTTAAGTCAAGGATGTGCTCCAGAACCATGTAAACAAGGTCCATAAAAGATGGACTTTGCATCCTAGGAGTTTGCTTAACACCTGCTACAGGAGCTTTAGACAGTATCTTGGATCACTCCTGGCCCAAGGTATAATCAGCAGTGACCCAGAGGCAAAAGGCTCAATATTACAAATCTGTTACAAATCTCATTATGTACTGGCTAAGCTGTCTAGCCCCTGTCAGTGGTCAATTTTGTTCTCTGCTCAAGAGGAGATAAAAGCATTATCTGTTCTCTGGGAAATGAGAATTCGAGTTACTGCTGAGAAAAAAAAATAGTCTGGAATAATTTGATGGTGAAGATAAAAATTTCTCAGTTACAAAAATGTACATCTTGAATACTGAGACTATTTTTCATTCTATTTCTCATTTTATTTGCATGTATCAATTCCTCCAGAAGGAAGCCTAATCCTTACACCCAAAGAATTCTTTGTCTGGCCCTCAGAGGTAAATGAGGAGTCAGTAAGGCTATCAGCAGAAAGCACGCTGCAGGAATTTGAAGGCCCTCTCCTCCTTTAGCTGTCCTGCAGCCAGACCTCTGACTGCACAGTACAACCTAAAGTACAAACAGTACAACCTCAGTACAAACTCCCAGCTGGTGCATATGGGAACTACAGACATCAATTAACACCATCTTAAGTTCTTGGCCAAAATCAATTAATTCGAAATTTGGAATTCAAATGAGTATAAGTTATATTGGTGATTGGTTCTAGTTTTTTCTGATTTGAAAAAATCTAATAGGAAAGGAATAGGCTTAAGAAAAAGAAAGACACAATATAACTACTTTGGAAATGACTACCTTTAAGTCAAATGAGAAAGATTAAAGACAATAGTACAATCCACTTCATAATAATGCTCCTATTACTTTATAATATCTAGGGTGACTATATCCATGACAGGGGTATAAATCCAAACATGAAGCAAAATCCTGGTTCTGCTGGACTTATTGGGGTTTTGCTGCTGACTTCTCTCCATACACTCTTTTAACTCTTATCTTCTGAAAAATAAAGCAATAATTGCAGGTGAAGGAGGAGTTTCTCATCATTATTTGCTCATATTTATTTCACTTGGATGTCTGTGGAAAGTAACTATAGTAACTACACGGATCCTGGTGGTTCCCATCTACTCTTTAATGATGGCAGTTCCATAGGAGCTCCAAGTTCATCTTTTGTACTACAGTTACTAGAATTTGGTTTTCCCCAGTACAAAAAGAGCTTCCTGGAAGTAGGGTACAGCAGTCTGGCAAAAAGCAGTACCTGAGTGCATGGTTTCTGGCCAAGCTGGGCTGACGCTCCTGCAGCATCTCAAAAATGTTGGGTTGGCGTAGAAATGCAACAATCTTGTCATTGTAAGCTGGAAAAGGTAAAATCAAACCAGAGGCTTTATTTGCCATGTCACCAGAACTCTGCAGGGGCACACTGCACTGCCAGTGAGGCACAAGGTAACATGAGGCAGTGCCCACAGCTGATGAGAAGTCCTAAAACCCACCTCTGTGAGCTTTGAGAAGAAAAAAAAACAACTTGGCTTACCCAGAGGTAATGCCTCGTGATGATGCTGGTTTCGAATAGCTGTTACAAGACTATTGCCTGGTCTGGCCAACAGAGTAACTCCTCTGTTTCGAGAGACTTCAGAGGCCTTCAGAGAAAAGGAAAAGAATGATCAAAACTGACCACCAGTAGCTCATCAGTCAGTTAAAAGATTTGTAATTTTTACTTCTGTAACCTTCAGAATGGTCCATGATGCTGACTGAAGGGCAGAAAGCACACATGAAAATTACAGTTTATACTCCAGTCAACTTAAAAAAGGCAAGTAATTCTGTGCTTCCAAATGAAGCACCATTATCCAGAGCTATCACACCTCCTCAGTGCTGAAGGCACCAGAATCCAGAAGTAAATGTACATTAATGTAGGTATTGCAGTGATGGACGTCTCTGGTTCAATGAAAATAAAATCTCTGCAGTATCACACTACACACTCTGTAGTATCAAACATGTATAGTTTTAGCATAACTGCATTACTTCAAGGTTTTTACATCAATGTTTTTCAAAAGAGAAAAAACCCACAATGCTGCAATGCTCACTCAGTGTTGTTGAAGGGAAATTTAATAGCGGAAATAACATGAGGAAGGTATATCTATGTAGATCACAGCATAGAAAAAGGCTGTGTCATCCCAAAAGGCTGCTTAACTTGCATAACCAGAAATTGAATTGAATACACTGGAAATAAGAACATTATCCAAAGACTTGATAAAGGGAATAGTAAGAAGGAAATTTTTCACTGCCCCTTAACTGAGGCACTTAAAGAAAGCCACTGTTCTAAATACACTATCTAGTGAAGGAAATCATGTCAGAAAGGCAGATTTCTTAAAAGGTGAGAACACACTTTGGTATGAAGATATTAACAGGCAAACAATGACATCTGGCAATGTTTGCACTAAGGCATTACTTGCTGGGTAACCTTTTGGAGACTTGTGAAAGTTGAGGGGAAGCCACCTGTCTCTCATGTTTTCCTTCAGAATATGGCCACAGTGAGGCCAAGATAGGAATCATAGAATGGTTTGGGTTGGAAGGGACCTTAAAGATCATCTAATTCCTGCTACATGCAGGAACACCTTCCATTAGACCAGGTTGCTAGGGTCTCCCCCAACCTGGTCTTAAAACACTTCCAGGCATGGAGCAGCCACAGCTTCTCTAGGCAATCTGTTCCAGTGCTTCACCACCCTCAGAGTAAAGATTTTTTAAATAATATCTACATCAACTTACCCTCTTTAAGTTTAAAGACACTCCCCCTTGTCCTGTGACTATAGTGTGAGGCTGTATCAGGACAAGATGCATTAGGAATTCCGATTGCCACTCCACTGGGCTAATGGCTGCTCCTTTCTCACTGCACAAATTATAGCAGTTGGCAACTACTTCAGGAAGAAATCGCCGCAACTTCAATATTTTAAATGCTTAGCTCTGCATCCAAGCAAACGGTGCCAACCCATTTTCAGTGGTACGGCCAAAAGCAAAGTCTTCCAACTGGATATACACAGAAACTGGGAAGCTAAATGAGCCTGGCAAGCTGCCTTTTGGAACCCGTAAAGCTTAAAATGTTTACATGTAACAAGATACCAGTCGATGCACTTGATACGTGTCAACACACAGGTTAAACAATGAAAAATCTTAACTATTCTAGTCAAACACACTGTGATTTAAAACACAAAACTGCTGTGCAAGTGCATGGTGAATGTTTCGCTTCATCAACCAGTCAGGATTTCACTTGAACCCTTTCACTGCCTTTGTCTCCTCCTCACACCCCCACAGGCCAACTCACAAGGAAAGTTTAGATCAGGCTTAGGCAGCTTTTCCGCTGTACCCCAGGCATCCACCCCAGCAAGTGGTGGCCTTTACAGCATTCACTCCATGCTATGGCACAGGGGAGAACCTTATGTGCAAGAGGGGAAGAGGGGCCCTGTGATCCACTGCCACAGTGGGCATGAGGCCCGTGTGGGAGCAGCCACTTCTTGGACTGGTTGTTGGCAGCATGGCCAGGACCACACATGGCCCATGACCAACTGG
This sequence comes from Serinus canaria, assembly GCF_022539315.1. NCBI lineage: Eukaryota > Metazoa > Chordata > Aves > Passeriformes > Fringillidae > Serinus > Serinus canaria. Next base: position 53,008,205 of record NC_066315.1, on the reverse strand, counting down.
ACTAGATAGGATGGGTGGGAGGGTGCTAAGGCTTTGTTGGGCACAGCTTCTTCACTTCCAGGGAGCCCTGGAGTTCAGGTGAGGATCCTATTCCTCAGGTCCTTGTAGAATAGACTTGCAAGGGAATGCAGATGGTGAGTGAGCCTGTTTTTAAGGGTGATCGCTGACTCATCCTTGACAAAGACAAATCCTATGGTCTTGCTGCTACACATAATTTTACTGACCAGAAGACAGAAAGGGAAAAGGGAGGAGTAATAGAGGAGTTAAACATATACCTCCCATAAAAATTAGCACCAGGTGTTATTTGCATGGTACTTCTACCCAGCCTGGGCCTGGATCCTCCTCTGGCTCTTGTCATCATTCCTTTTTTCAGTTTTCCAGTGCCAGGACATATTGCTCCTGGAGCAAGAATTTTGGAAGGAAATGTGTATAGTGCCTGTGAAAATAAGCTTTCGCTCCCCTCTTCCCATCTTTTCAGTTCTGGTTTAAGAGCAAAAGTAATCTAGATTGTAAGAATCCAGTTTGGTACACACCTCAATAAACTGGTGATGTAATTCTCTTCATCACCATCCCTAGGCATTGCTCATGCTGTGTTTGGTCTTTGCACATTTACACCTCCAAACAATTTTTCTCTGCCAACACAACAGGAAAATTCCCAACCCTCTAATTAACTTCCATTTTGCTAACAATTCTCTTTCCACTCTTAGCTAATAGAATACAATTGATTGCTCCAATTTAGTGTTCAGTCACAATGGTCTTGTCTACTTTAACTTTCTAATTGAATAATTTAATTTTGATTAGCACATTATTCTCTAATAAAAAAAATAAAGAGTGACCCCTCTAATGATTTAGTGACCTGGTTCATGTAGTGCAGAGTAATTGACAGATTTATGTCAGGCTTTAACAGCTTTGATAGTGATACTGGAATGTTGCAACCAGAGTGGAAAGTCCAAACTAACAGAGGAGCCTTTCAAGATGTAATACCTTTTCCTGGGTTTTATATCACTGCTGGATTTCAGAGGCCCATTTGAATCCTTCTACTTGCTTGTTGTGGTTTGGGTTGGTAAGGAGATGTATATACTGCCATATTCTAGCACCTTCTCTGCACCTCCTGCCTCTCCCTCATGGATGCCTGCATCCTTCCTCTTGCTGTCTTTAAAATCTCTACCCTGTAATCATGGACGCTTTCACTGCAGATGGGAAGTCCTTTAGAGGGAATGGAAAGTGCTTACAAACTGTTCTGTTTATAGAAGTGGCAGAAGGAAATGAATCACTTAGAGACCCATACTTTAGTTACTGATGGCCACTGTAGCTACCTAAACTTTACTTCCAAAAAATCAGGTAACTAAGAGTAGCAACAACCCCCTTTCTCTTGTAAAAAATTGATAACCCTTAAATAAGTGTTTAATAGAAAACTTGTAGCATTTTTTTCAAATTAATATATAATACCATTTAATATCAGTAATCTACACAGAACAATGGAAGTTTTTGCAGAGGTCCCTTATTTCATTACCCTGGCTCTGGCTCTTTTCTGTGCCCTCTCTTCCAACCACAACTGCACTATTCTGATGCCTTTCAGGCTCCTTTGACACGTGCACATTACATTGAAAACTGGTGTCCTTTGTGGTCCTTCATAACGTCCTGGTGACAGCTTCCGGAGGCCACACCATCTGCTCAGCAAAGAAACCAGCAAGACTGCAGACAGCTGACACATGGCCAGGACAAAGCCCCACGTGTGAGTCTACAGACATGATTTATAGGCCAAAGAGCATCCAAATGCTCTTGGAGGAAATGGCATGGAATATGAGGCCCTTAATAAATGGACTGAGCTGCAAAGGGATGAATATTTTCCTTGTAAATGAAGAACTTTTAGGCATCAATCCAAAGTCCTTGGAAATCAATGGGAGTCCTTCCAGTGCAGCAGCAGACACTTCCAAATGGGAAGCTACTTGACTACAACAAAGAAGTTTGGCTATGACAAAGGTGTAGAAGCACTGTAGGACCTGGGCCACCAAGACAGGGAGGTGACTACTTCATTGGCTGATCATGCCAGAACAGTGGCCTCAAAGAACAGTTTTTCATTTCCCTAGATAATCATTACTCAAAAGTATTCAATACTTTTGATTTCCTACCCTTTACTGGCTTTTTTTTTGGGGTTTATTGCATATTGCTCCTTGCCAGCAAAGGAGCAATATGCAAAATCAAGCGTATATTTTGGGCGAGGTCATCTGAGTTGTTCAGGGGTGTTTCTGTCCCTAACATGGCAAATTTGCAAGTAAGCCTTGGGCAAGCATGGGCCCAAGCACGAATCACGGTGCAGGCGGCTACCACAGTCATGCCAGTCATTCAATCACAGCAGCAACACTAAACTGAAGGCTGCTGGCAGAGGGAAGTTGCTAATCTGGTGGGAAGATATGACTGAAACAGATCCATTGATACACTTCTATCTTCAGAAAATATGGTGCTGTATTCACCCAAGATGGAGAGGAACATGCCCAGGCTACTCATGCCTGGTTTGCCTTTGATCCTGAAGAACTGACCTCACATCCTGTTCAGGTCCTAATCCAAATCCACCTGGCAGTGAGAGGTATTCAGACTGGTCCTGCTGCAATAAATTTTGATTCTAACTCCACAAGCATTTCTCTGGATATTTTTTGTGGAAGAGAAAGATCCTTTCACCATAGTTCATCCCTAGTTCTATTCAGCAACAATCTTTACAAATGTTTAACTGTATCGATTTGCTATATGAAAAATCTGATTGTTGGTGCTTTTTCCTACTTAAATCCACAATACAAACACAGTATTTATGCTTCTTTCAATCCTGTCTATGGCCCTCAGTGATAAGAATTATCCCCATGATATATGGGAAAGATATTTAATGTGACTGAAAGCTGGGAAAGCAAACCTCAGCATACAATACTGCACTACTTCTAGGGAGTCCATCTTTTCAGAGCACAGTGTCACAGTGGGGAATGAAGAAACATATGAGGTATCAGACTATAAAAAAAATTAATGAATAACTTAAGTAAAGCAAGGCCAGGATGTCAAATATGGATTCTTCTTTTAAAATATATTCTGTCATCACTTCACTTCAGTTATGCTTTACTTGCTTATTATTTTAATCTGAAAACCATCAAAATATAAACCAGCAAGTTCTGAAATAAACCCTTCAGAAAGACCAAAAATCCCTTATTTTCTTTGGAAGATAGACATTCGCAAGATAGTCTGTTTCAATGCTTTTAAAATATAAGAAGTTCTTATAATTCCAGAGAAGACTGCTGCCAAAAGTTCCTGAGTTGATATGAGCACAGTTACCTCTCCAGCGCTATAGCTACGAAGCCGCTGGAGATGTTGCCGGTGAGTCAGGTGATTTGGAAGACGCCCATTCTGCAGCGGGATCCTGGGATCTATGAAGGTGGTAGCACGGCTGTTGTGGTCAACGAAGAAAGACTGAAACACAAAGGAACAATGGTTTCTTTAATAAGAAGACTGACGACCCTGAGATGGTATCGCAGGAACGCAGCAGGAAAACCACTGGCAACTGTATGTGGGAAATACCTTGGATAAGTATAGTCCATGGAAGGCACCTGCAAACAACAGGACTGGCCTACTCAAAGCTAGAACAGCTCTTAGAAAATATCTGAAGCTGTGTAGACCAAATCATGTGCAATGGCCATGATATAAACAAGACAGGAGAGAATAACAGTATTGGGAAACACTGCTTTAACCTATTTGGTGGATCCAGAGGTCAGTCAGCAAAGCTTCATTCGAGGTAGAGACACTGAGACAAATTTTGCAGGCACAACAGATCTACTCTGGCTCAAACTTTGTTGTCAGTCCAATGCTACCTTGCCTTGGTACAATATTCTAAAGAAAGCTAGAAATGCTTTGAAACTTTGACGCTTTTTCCCTGCTTCTAAAATAGCTCTCCGTGCTGCTTGTGTTGTTTACACAAAACCTTCACTGATTTTGAGTCAAGAAGGAAGGAACTTTTAATAATCATGTAGTCTGATGTGCTGTGTTAAACAACTGATTAGTTTTGTTGGCACTCTTACCTTGCCCTGCTGGTCAGTTTTTATCTCCCAGCCACGAGGAAGCTCCAGTCGGGTATCAGCAAACATGTTGATAAAATTTACTAGGTCTCTGTTGTGCTGATACCGCTCAAAATTACGAGCATCTCTACGAATCTTCAAAATCATGTGCTTCAAGCAGGTACTGTTGGTGAAGACTCGATAGGCACTCTATGAGATGGATAACAGAAGGGAAGAAACCCAGTTTTGATGTCAAAACATATCTGGTTATTTCATGGGCCACGTGCCCAAAGAACTGAAACAAGTCCTGTTAGAATTGAGAAACACTTCCATCTCTGTGTTTTGATTTCAATGACAACTTTACATGCATATGCAGAATTAAGAAATACAATCTGGAAAGTGAAACATCCCACACATTATGCACAGTTAGCTTGTAAGAACTGTCTTTTTAATGCACTTCAAAATTGGTTAGCTGAAACATCACACACTCAAGGTGCATGTATTTGACCCTTTCATTGCTTTTATTGGTTGACAGAAATACTGCTTTTGTGCCTCAACAGTGCCAGAGAGATGCAAAGACACCTGTGAACATCTATTTTTGCTTTAATTGTAATCAAGATGTGCATGAGAGGACTCATGAACTTATGAAGACCCCAGGGCAGATGTGGGGGCAGATGTGATTCCTCCATATGAGCTTGCTACCTTTTTAATGGTGACTATACAGCCACAGGACAGGAACAGACACTTTTTAATTGTCTATTTTTGGAAGATGTGAATTGTTTCTTGGAATGGAGTACTGTTTCTGTGATGACTACAAAGCTTGTAGATGACGTAGAAGCTCTCAGATGGAGACACTTCCATGAGTCCAATGAATGCCACCCCTCAGGCAGCGAGTTGTATCTCACAATGGGCATTAAATACACCTCTAGGGGAGTGTGGCCTGAAGCAGCTCAAGGGAGTGAACTGATCAGATTGCAGAAGAGGGGCCCAGTGAATTGTATTTCTTGTTCAATGTGTGTTGTTCAGTGTGTTCAATGATAGAGCATCACAAAACAATAATTGTGCTAACAACACACAGGCCCATTCACGGGCTACTCTTTGAATCCTTCACTTCAGGGAAAAAGCTCCTTAAGAAAGAGTAGGAAACTTCACAAAAATATCCTAAACCTTTTACTAGAGAGAAAATGAGTGTCTTGGTTTGCTGGTCAGCCCAAAGGATTGATTACTCATTAGAGAAATAAAGATCACTGGAAGACTCCTGTCTTAAGTAAAGTGAGCTCCAGTGTGCAGACCTGGAATATGTCCAGAGAATCTGACCGAGCAGCTTTGAATTCTCATTTTTTATGTGTGTTTAGTGCATTTTAACCACTGTAATTCAATAAAACATCTACAGGTATAATCTTTATTATGTAAGGATTTATTGTGGTGACACCAATGAAAATGCTCCCTGTAGCACAAGGTCCCTAATTATGGAAAGGGTTGGTAAATGTTATGAAATCACAGAGATATGATCTCTGCCCTGAAGATATGACCTGCTTATAACCCAGGAAAGCTTCATGGTCACAGATTTTTAAGATCCCAGCCTACTACACAACAAAAGTTGTATTTTGATCTAATGCATGGTCAATGACTGCCTTGAATATCTCTAAGCTGCACTAGGGAAACAAAAAGTGCAATGTAGTTTTATCTCTTCATGGAAATAAAATATCTGAAAAATGAGAGCTTTTCCCTTTTAAATTCTCACTGCTGGAAAATATTTTCCAATCCCAACTTCAGTGGCATAATTAACAGCTTGAAATTTTAATAGGGGCTTGTGGCTAAAATATTACACTCATGTTAAGGCAAAAGTTATGTGGGCCATTATTCCTGTACAAGTGGTATCTGTATGACCATTTGACAGATGTTTTAATATATTATTCTGGTCCTCACATTAGAGACAAGTTTTTAAGATAAAACTGGAGGCCTCTTTCTGCTTTTTTTTAGTTTCAGTGACTAATAAAATTGGAATTTAGCCTCCCGTGAGCTGTTCTTTACACAGCTATGGAATCAGTTGCTCATTTTTCCAACAACCATGATGGTCAAAAATTACATTGCTCCCAGCTATAAATCATCATATATTACCCTGCTAATGGAAGAAATTATCTGCACTCCACGACCTAGTTCAGGGAATGTCAGATGAGTTAATACATCCCTTCCTTGTCAGGATCTCATGGGTGATAATCTCTGGCAGATGCTTGGAGATGGACGGCTGGCTTCAATCCACCAAGTGCCACAGCCCAAACCTGATGTCTGCAGTTTGCTAAAAGGCTTTGCTGAGGCAACTCTCAGTGTTTTACCTTCTCTTCCTTTTGAAAAGGAAGGTCATTGCTACCCAGAAATGGATGACTTCCCAAATAGAAGTCATGTTTAGATGCCTTGTTGAACTAAACTCCAGACATGGCAAACTAGGACTGCATCTCTTTGAGGGACTGCCCTGTCTGCTTCCTCCTGATACTACATTTTCTCCACTCCTCTCCAGGCTTGCAAGAAAATGTGTGGTTTTACTGCACTAATGGAAAAAAAAAAGTTATTTGAATTTTGAAAATTTGTTTTTATTTGTGCTTTTTCCAAAATAGCTACACTGGCACAAGTCAGTATTTCTTTCACTCAGTTTTGCCTGCCCCCACTTTGGGAATGCAAATTGCAAGAGGTAATTTTTTTCCCTCTTTTACCCTTGGTGGTATCTGAGTAACACTTGGTGGTATCTGAGTAAGATTTCTCAGGATGTTGGATCAAAAGACAATAACTTCACTGCCTGCAGCAACAGACAACAGAATCAACCAAGCTGCAACCAAGGGTTTCTGCTTGTTCTGGGAGGATAACATTAATGAGCTTCTCTGTACCATGGACACTGCATGTGAAGCAGAATCCCAGCAAGAGCCCCTTTGGAGCAGCCTGGCTGTAGTGTCCCCAACCTGGTCTGGTGCACAGAAAGGACAACTGAGCCCCAAGTCACACAATTCAGATTCACTGTGCACTCTCCCTGCAGGTCTGGGATGCAGCACTAGGATTTAAAAATCAGTAGGTGTGAGAGAGCAAATCATAGTTACTCACATAGTTTGCATGCAGCACAGTGAAGAACTCGGGATTGGTGATGAACTTCACAGCTGGAGACTGCAGCAACAAGGTAATTTTTTGAGAATTCACAGGAGAAAGGGAACCTTCCCTCCTAATCTCTGAAGAAAAAAAACACAAGCCACAGAATCTTATTAATGTAGTGGAAAGCACTACATTAATTTATTCTATTAGTTATCTTTTCAGAAGCAGAAGTGATGATATAAAAAAAGCCACCACATGCCCAATGCACCTACCTTGGCATTCCCAAGACAAGCAAACTGATGGATGTCCTTATGCTCAGTGATGCAGTGTGTACCACAGCAGTGCAGGAGCTGGATGGTTTCCTGAACTGTAGTTTATGAAACTCTGTGTCAAGTCTGCTGCTGTCCCCAAGTATAATGTGACCACAGCAGTTTTCACCAGCTGATGGTTTGGTTCAGTCGCCCAAGTCCATTCTGGTTTCCCTTGCAGCTGATTTTAGAGAAATCTGATCTCCCAATCCAGCATTACCCTTTACTTTAATTGCACTGTTTTGGACAAGTCCAAGGTTTTGGGGACTTGTATGGTAAAGAAAACAAAACCAGACACAATTGCATTATTTTTAATCTGTATCAATTAATGAAGCTCAGGAGCAGAACTGAGCACTGAGAATGTAACTCTGTAGAAGTAGAAACTCCTGATGCTCTTTGGCTACCAGAAAAATTCTTCCTACCATTGAATTATGGCTATGGTGTTCTGGTATTTTCAAATAAAACCACATTTTATTTGCAGTCCAAGAAAACTGGATGCAGATGTCATCAACAGAATAAATTAAATTTCAATTTTTTTTTTCTTATCAGTTATAACTTCTTTTTTCTTGTTGCTGCACACATCATATTATTTTATACATTTAATATTGCAGACTGGATCAGTTTCTGGAGTTAGATTGATTTATACTGACTTAGAACCTGGATCAATGTGCCTTAATTGTATTCCCTCTGACATTTTTCATTTAAATGAAAAGACAAATAATGAATGTATAATTCTGCAGCTTTTTCTTTCCCTAATGTGTTTACACCATCATTGACCTTCTAATTCTTGGAATTTTATACAATCTTGATGTTTTTTTCCAAAAGCAAAGCAATTATCTATAGCAAAAACCATTTCCTAATAACTTATGGTAACATTTATCACACTGATTAGCTCTTTGGGTTTAAAACAAAAGAGTGCATGTTAAATAATAAACCAAACAAGATACTTAGTGGTGGCAACTTCTATTAAATTACTTTTTATTGTCTATGATACTAAATGATTATACATGTAACAAGTAATGGCTATATTACTTATAAATACTAATAATTCAATGTGTACCTCATTTTCACTTCCCTAACTTAGAGAACTGGGATCTCCTTATAAGATCCACTGTAGGCAGAAGTCCCTCTTTAATTGCAATACAAAAGATGGCAGGGAAATTGAGCATCAAATGTTAAACATCCTTGGCCAAAATTGATTTTCAAGCTAAAAAAACCTAATGGATCAAAACAAGCAAAATTGAATAGTTTTCTAAACTTGTTAAAAAATTTTATTATTTCTCTATGTATTTTTTCCTATTCAACATGGAAAACTAAGAAAATTCAAGTAGACACTGTGCTGGTTCCTTCCCATGACCAATCCTATTTATGGAGGGATGGCAAAAGGATAGCAAGAAGTTGGATTTACTCACGGCAGACAATACAGAACACAAAGTTTGGTGGAGGTAAGAGTGATCCAAAGGAAGACAACTGGTCAATAATTTTGCTGGTGTTAACAAAGCAGGGAGTTATTTTTGCACAGTCTCAAGTTGCGTAGTGGGCACTAGACTGATTGCTGATACTTCCTACTTGAAACAAACACTTAAGACTCTGGTTTCCCAAATGTTATGAGAAAAAAATTTTGGTAGGAGCGTGATTACCATCAAAAGAGTAGAAGAGACCCCTGCCATCCCATCCTGCCTTGGGTACACATTTTCCTCTTCTGCTTTGTAGTGACCCTCACTCTCGTCTCCTTATCTAACAAACCAGATGAAAGGTCCAATCTGGCTGTAAATGACAAGGACAAGAAGCCAGGCTATTTTTAAGGCAGTTCAGTTCTCCACTCTGGTATGGGGTCCTGCCACATAAATTAGTGGTGAGCAAAAAGACAGCTGTGCCTTCTTTGGTGACAGCCCACACTTAGGTCAGCTCAAAGCTATCACAAAAGCACACTTCTAAAAACCACAAGTTTTAAATACATGATGCCAGGGCCACTGCAGGTGCAATCACATGGGCAAATGTGGCAGTGCAGAAGTCAAGCCTAGAGAAAAAAAACTGTAAATGCCCCAAACTAAAAATCACATGGCCACAAAAATAAGACAGCACTATTTTTGTAACTACTAGTGAATAGTATTCACCTAGTAGTTGCAAAATGCTTCTTTTAGTTTCAAAGGGCCCTTTACTAAGGCAAAAATGCTTTGTCTGTCTTAGTAGCTGTTAAAGAACTGAAACTGTTGTATCCAGCATTGTGCTGGTAGCTTCATATCTAAAAACTGTATCTTCAGGTCTTTTTTTTTTTTTTAATTAACTTAAATTTTCAACCTGATATAATAAAATTCCAGTCTTCCCTGAAAATGCAGATTTCCCCAGAACTGAATGGCACTGAACATGCCACTCAGAAACTTTGAAGATGCCCCATACCTGGGCTAGGCTGGGAAGGCTCTGCCTCAGAGTCACTTCCTCCTCCAGTGGGAACTCTCTCCACCCTGTTGTTTACCACAGCATCGTCTTCAGTCCTCTCTGTTGCAATGGTTCTCTGGATGTTTTGGTACCTAGATACATTCAAAAAAACAAACAACAAGACTTAGTTAACAGAGCTGCTTGCTGTTGTTTTCTGCTTTAACAATCAGCACTGTTTCTGAATGATTCCAATATTTTTATCTCCTGGGTACAACAGAGCAAGAGCACTGCTGACTCTTCTCTTGCAGCTGCTCACACTTGGGCCAACCTGTACTCTGCTAACTTGGCATTTTTCAGTGACTAACAAATACCTACAGAGGGTGCCAAGTCAACAATACTCAAACTTTAAACACATATTTAGGCTACTTCGAAGCTTCTCTTTAAAATATCTGGACACCTGAAACCCAAAACTAGAGGTGGATCATGGTTCCTCCTCTCATTTAGCCTTGTGGAAGCATAACCAATGAAGTAAGGACCAACCCTGTGATGTGCTGGGCAACCTTCAGTCTCTCTTATTAAACTATTGGATGTGCATCCTGAACCCTGAAAATAAATCATCTTTACTTGATGAAGAACAAATAGCCTGGAGTGTTTTGAATTCACATTACAGAAATCAAATTCTCCTTAATTTGTTCACTCATCGTGACAGATAAATTGGTGAACATGTTTTCTTTGGTTCTACTGGCAAATTATGAACACGTCTTATGTGTATTATAAATGCATTTTATACAGAAAGAGAGAAGGAAAGAAAAAGAAAGCATAAGGAGAAAGAAAGAACTAGAAAGAGAAAGAAAAGCAAAGCAAGAAAACAGACTCTCTTAATTATTTTAATTAGCTTTTATTCCATCCCGCTATTTTTAAGCCTTCTTTCTTCACAGCATTTTCGTGTGTATTTGAAACAGGATGGCTTTGCTGCCTGTTTTTAATCTGATCCAGCATTTTTTGTCTTGAATTTTTCTGACTTACACTCTTTGCTTTCCTCAGCTCAAGCGCTGACTTACAGATTTTTACTTACTTTCTATCTATTTGTTAAGGCACACTTTTTTCCAAATTAGAAGTTAGCCATGAGTAAGTTCCTCAGAGTGACATAGGATCATTAAAGACAAGAGTTAGGGGTTGGCTTTTTGATATCTCAAAAGACAATCTCCAGTAGCTCACTGCAAGCCAATCTAGAGCGAAAGGGCTGGAGAAAATTAAGAAAAAACAATTAAAGTTTTAATAGATTTATACTAAACTTTCACAATGCTATGTGTCCCCCTCCAGTGTTCAAAGTAATTTAAAGCTACATTTAGTGCATATTTTGATAGTTTCACAAGACGTCCATCTTTACAAGAAAATTCTGATAGCAGGTTTTGCAACAGCATGAATTTACTGCAGTTTTAAACCCTCTGTTTTAGACCTTAATTTTGCAGCTTTATTCACTTCACTGCAGGCAACTGAATGAACTTTCCATTCCACTACTGCGGGAGTTTTACAACACCCACATGCAATAGAAAGGAAAGGAAAAACCAAGCACAAAATCCCCCAAGTTCACATAATCAAGGGATATAAGCACACATATAGAAAACCCCTGTACCTTCAATTTAATTAGATGGTAGAAAATCCCCACTGGCAAACCTCAAAGAGCAACAGCAGCTGTATGCCAACAAAAGGCTATGCATTTCTTTTGCATTTCAATACTATAAAATCATCTTAAATAAATAGGCAAAAATGCCAAAGTAATTGGAGAAAACATTGGAAGTGCAGAAGTTATGGGAATAAATGCCTCTGGAAATTTCAGTCTCCTTTCAAAGTGATTTGTCAAAGAAATGGAGCTTAAGAAATACCATGCTGTGGCTGCCTAACCATGATGGTTGTAGTTTCTTATGTTGATTATTATCTTTCAAACTAATGCAAAGACAGGTCTAGACATACATATGCTGCAAAGTATCCTTTCAAGAGAGCTTGAACAACAAGGGCTGTTATCTGCTTGACCAAAAAGTAAGCAAGTCAGGTAGTGCTCCAGAAAATGAGCAAGAGCCTTTAAAATTAGAAGCATGGATGTTTCTTTGGTGTTTGCCCAACACCTGGATTCCAGTTTTGCATTCCCTGTATTCTCAAGTGGCTCATACAGCTAAAGGGAAGCTTGGAGTACAGAAGGAAAGCAGGACTAGGTTTAATCACAGCTATGGGGTTTTTTTCAAGCTGAATTTCCAAAGCTTTGTGGTTTTGGCTGGGCTGGAAATACCAAGCTTCCTTGTAATATTTTGGTCTTTCCATTCCCTTACAAAAATTAAACCAGGAAGCCAAAAAAAAAAAAAGTAAATTTGTTTAAAAGAAAAGTCACTGAGCTTTTTCAAACTGTGGAGTGATGTTGAGTCCAAATTTTGTTTGAGGTTAGAGCAAAAGTTCAGGCTGCTGCTAATTCTATCAGCAAGGTCTATTTTTGCTGTTGCCTCACCTAAAATGGTTCTCAGGTGTGTTTGCTGAAAAACATTTCAAATCATTAGAGTTTGAAACACAACAAAACAGAATTCTGAAATGAGGGCTTAAAACAAAGTCCAATCCTCCAGAGTGTTGATAATAATTATGAAAAGTAGCTATCCTGACATTCCTGAAATGTGGAGACATGAAATACCTGAAATTAGATTTAGGACTAGAATAACTTTAAAAATTATAACAGCCAGGTTAAAACTACAAAAATTACTTGCCACTGGGCAAATACTCAGGATATTCAGTATGAATCCCTTTTATTTAGTATCATAGGAAAAGTTCACAGGTAACAATAGGAGATCTTTGTATTCAACTTCTCAAATCAATAGAGCTCCTTGGCAGAGAGGAGAGAATCACCAGCTTTTTTCCTTAGTCCCAAGAAGCCATGACATTTCATGTTTAATAAACTGCAAAGTCTCCAATGGAACTTGCATAGGTAGAGATTTGCCACTGCTGAAACTCCATACTTCTCCCTTTGTAACTGGATATATGAATACTAAAAACTGAGAGATCCAAAGAATATCAATCTCATTAAGTTTCAATTCCCAACCCAAACCAGTGATAATCAAATAATACCCAAGACAGACAGACAGCCTACATGAAAGCACTGAATAATATGAGGGAAGGAGGTCACAAAGACAATGCCTACGTTTCAGTTTCTGCTGTGATAGCTGGTTTAATGACTAACCTGCTTTAACTAACAGAATAGCAAATCACTCTTATAAGCATTTATTCCTTTCATGGTTGTTCCGCACTTCCATGAGTTTAATCTCATTAAAAAAAAAAAGGAACTTCACAACAGATTTCTGGATTCTGTGGCAGATAACTTTCTTAAGTGGTAACCAAATAGTCTGAACTCTGACATGACTAAAATCCCTCTTTAAGACCAATGCTAAATGGTAGAGAAGTAATGAAAATCCCTTAAAAGAATCTACATTAAACATTCACTTTCTTAAGGGTTTTTTTGGTTTTTTTTTTTTTTTTTTATATTAACATGGCAGCTCGAGGCTTTATGAGCAAACCTATAATGAGAACAAATACCGAGCAGGTTCTCTCATTTCTGCAAGACATAAAAGATGCTATGAAATACTACTCAAAATAATGCATTTTGGTAAAAAAGGATTATTCTTCAAGAGCGTTTTGATGGTGTCAGTTTAAGTTGGCCCAGTTCTCTCAGACTGCTTCATTCAGGGCACAGCAGCCCACAAATTATTTAAAATACTCTGAAAAAAGCACTTTTAAACTTTCCATTTTTCTCTCAGCTGCAGATCTTTCGCTTAGCACAGAAGAAAAGGCCAAAAAACTTTTGTGGCATTTTACATGCTATAATTAAAATATAATTTCAGTCTTGCTTATCCTTTTCTAGAAATGGCGTCATTATAGTAAGCAGGGAATTAAAAAAAACCCCAAACCCTCTTTTTAAGCAAAAATGGAAGATTTTCACCAACTGTTTATTTTTTTCTTTCCTTTTAAATTCAGTCTAAAAAGCAAGCATGAGAAGAAAATGATAAACAAACCTATGTGTGGACTAGTCAAACAAAGCTAAAATAGAAATGACGTTAAGAGGTATCTCAGCCAGCTCAGAATGAACTGACAGATTTACAGGGCCCAATGCAACACTAAGCAGACCTGTCTACCTCTAGAAATGTGCACGGTCCTATGAGAGCAGGGCTCTGCCCGGGAAAAGGAGACAGACCTTTCAGCAGGCCTAATTAGCTGGGTAGAAACGCCACATGGAGACGGCAGCAATTCCAGTCAGGTCCCAAAAAGCTTTGCAGAACAGCACTAGGTGCTGACCCATCAATAGCACTGCTACAGTGAAGCAGCAAAAGTGACTCCATGCTTTGGAGGAACACCCCCTCCCCTTCTAGTGCCAACGCTCACCGGCGGTTCAGCTGCTCCATTTGCTGGATGGAGCCAGACCTGTGGATCCCATCTGGCGTTGCCGCGGCTGTGGGCCGCTGCCATGTGGTGGTGCGGTTGACATGGTCCACGTAGAACACTCTCCCATGGCTGTCTATCCGAGCTTCCCAATCTAGGGTTGGAACAAAAGGAAGGGGTGATGCTGTCAGTGGGATGTCTTCCAGAAAACCTGCGTGTGGGAGGTATATACAGACACACACACATACACAGACAGGGTATACACACACAGGAGATACTATATATACAGATATATAGCCTACATGCAATACATACCATGTGTATATATTCAAAGTACACATTCAAGTGTGTGTATCTATTATTTGCTTGTCTATATATACATATATGCAGAATATGCATATACAGAAACATTTCGTACACAGCACACAGGTAAGCCATGGAGTTCACTACCACAGCATATGAAAAACTAGCGACACATAGGGGCTACATTTTTAAAAGGATGAAGTAATTTTTCAATTAGTGATACTGCTTGGCTGGATTCACTGCAGGTCAGAGTAGCCACAAAGAACTGACCCTTACAAGAAGATTACATCTGAACTAATATGGCAAATCCCATTTTTTCTTTTTTGTTATGTTTCAGAACAAACATGCTTCATTTCTCTTCCTTTTGCTAAGTGGCTTTAAAGGACAGCATACAGCAGTTAAAGGCTTCACTGAAAACTGATCACAGACTGATCTTTGGATGTACCTTAGAAATCTCTCTAAACAGAGAATTGCTCTCATGAATGCAAACTAGATTGAAAGTTTGCAGAATAATATTGAGCCTTCTATCATTATTGTGTCCTGCTACTGTTATTGTTCTCCCATGACTGAAAACTGAAAATTATTTGGTATATGATGGCTTGTGGAAAATGGTGATGTTGATAAAAAAATAGAGTTTGTAACAGAAGAAATTCAGAAGTGACTTAGCTAGCAAAGCCACATATCAAACTGGTTGGAATGCATAGAGAAGTGGAATAAATTAGGCTTGCTAGTTTCATATTTCCACATGACCCATCAGCTGATGACACATCTATGTAAATACATGCACATACTTTCTACACGAGTTTAGATGCAAACCTCACTTGCATTCGCACACAAATCCACATATGGTGATTACCTTTGAGGGCAAATACTTCCTCATATTCCCATATTCTTAATATGATACCATCTTCCCTGACGAGTTCACTCCTCCTATGGTTTTCTATGATCAAATTCAGGATCATCTGAATTTCATACTTTATGTATTTCATTTCCTATTCTCGAAGAGCAGGATGGAAATTGCACCTTTTCCTACTATATTTGGAAACCTATCCTTCATGATTGGTTCCCATCCTTTGATTGCTGGCCCCAACTAAACCTACTTCCCATATTTGATCCCAGACAAGTGTAGGCTATCTGAAGACCATTGCTAGCTGCCCCTGACAGCTGAATCCCACAGACCTTAAAAGATGGGTGCTGGGAGTCCTTGGAGAAATTTTCTGTAAGACTCCAGGACAAGAAGAGCCATAAACACATGCACTGCTTCTTTCAAAGCTATCAGAGTCCTTAAAGACACAAACCCTATAGTCACACCATGGGCACACATGCAGCATCTCTCACTGTGAAAATCACTACATTATTTAAGGAGAGGACTCTCTCTTCCTCCTCCAGGTAAAGTTTCCCAAGGATGTGGTAGCTGTTTCAAGAACAAGATCACAGCTTTGTGAAAACCATGTCTAGAACATAAGACAATGAAAAAAGCACATCAAGTACAGCATATGCACATTGAGGTAAATCAGACTGACACATAAGGCAGGTCGAAGGCCAGAGACTTGCTGAGCATGCTGGCACTGGTGGCAGGTGTACCACTGTGGGTGGGAAATGGCCCTTCTGGAGTCATGCATTATCTGCGGTATCCTCAAGGAAATAACCTTGAACAGATCAAAGATGATCCAGCTCAACATCATGAAGATCTTAATTTTGCTTGTTGTTTTCTGGCAAAGAATGAATCCTAGCCCTCACTCTACACTACTGCTGTACCTCGTAACAAGTTAAGAATGACATAAGTCGACAGAGAATTAGAAGCTTGTAGGCAGTGCCGTAGAACCACACTCTAGACAGCTTACAGAAGACACCAATTGGTCATATTGGTCTAAAGCCTGCTGATGGACACTTAGCAAGAATAAATATTATTACACAGCCAACTAAGATTACATAGTTACACAGCCAACCAAGGTTTTATAATGGATCCCTGTGCAGCCGGAGATCTACAGGCTATTTTGCACTAATTAAATACAACCTAAAGTTCCTAAGCTTCTAAGCATGATATTTGGAAACTCAGGAGTAAGGAAGCTTGTCCAGAACTTGGAGATCACAGGGAAAACATCAGGTCAGAGTGGATTATGACTTCAGGAAGGCTATCTCTTGTTGGATGTGTCAGACATACAGCAACAGTATGTACACACATGAACTACAACTGTCAGTGAGGGTTGCTTTATTCGCTGCTTCACGGGTATGTCCACCTGAAACCATGGGCTGACACTGGCATGCTAAAATATTATAAACTGTGTGTCTCATGCTCCTCGCAATAGCATTTCTAGTCAGATGAGTAACTCTTCTTTTGGCTACCTGGGAAGGCTGTCAGAAGGTGATGGGTACAACTTTTGTTGTAGGCAGGTAGCAGGCGCACTTCCTACCTTCCCATAAGACAGCCTGTAAGTCACACTAGTCACCGAAGCTCCCTGAATACGATACCAGATTTATGGACAGATGGATGGATACCTGCACAGTGAGACAAACAGACTGACAGGTGAACAGACAGGCAGAATTCTGCTTCCAAGCTGTGCTCAAGTCCCTTCATGCTGCTTCAGGGGCAAAGGTGATGTAGGAAGCAGCCAGATTTCCTCAGGGTCTTTTGTTAAGTTTTCCAGGTAAAGTAAGACTGTGACTAACCTCTATCTAATCTTCACAGTAAGAGCATGCTAAAGCATGGGCTAGGGATGTGAGAGTACTGGTTCTGTTCTCCAGTGATCTCCCTCCATCAGCCAAGTCATATTTCCTAGCAGCCTCTGAAACTGCTCTGATTATATCAGAAGATGCAACTTTTTCTGGCAGGACCTTGAGGGTAAAGAAAATACACTGTCTTTTCTTCTCCAAGCTCAGCCACACCTTTGGCAAAGTGCAGCTCTGAACTGGGCACATGTATTTTGCTTGGCTTCAGTTCAGTAGGGTTTCCAAACACAGGCATAATAAGGGGTGACTGGTAATGCCGTCATGAGGCCGTGCAAACACCTCAAATCTTCTGTTAATCTCGTATCAGACTGAGCCTTCAGACCGGTCATTATGAAACTCCTACATAAATAATGAATCTGTTCTCTTCATTTTCCCAAATAAAACTGTCTGAAAATAAATTTCCTCTTTGAGACCAGCTGTTGTGGGGTTATGATGAAATCAAGCTATTCAGAAAACTATTCAAAAGAGCAAGAAGACTGGTCAGAAGATTCTCCATGACCTAAATAAAATCAGTCAACACTGAACTCACTGCACTGGCAGATTATCTTCACCTCTACTTATAGATGGAAGCCAACACTGCACATGAGAAGTAAGCCAGCTTTGATCATATAACTTGGGTTTAAAATATAAAGTTTTTTCCTTTCACATGATTGAAGACCTATTTATCTAGGATTAGGAGTTACTAAAGGCACTGAGATAGTGATACTGAATTTAAGGAGAAGAAAGATTTCTAGATTTTCATTTTGAAATTACAGTAAAACTCTCCAAGGAGAGTTTTTGGAAATCAGTTTCCAAAGTGAGACTATTCAATTCCACTTTTTCCCCACTCAAAGTTAACTTAGTACATCTATTCCTATTAATATCAATATATTTAAGCCCAAAGCGTCAGCCTTTACTGTAAAAATGGTGTTATATGCTAATGCTGAAACAAAATCCTGCACATGGATATCACTTCTGTACTTTATCATCACATATTGCATTTCATGTCCTTGTACCCTGTTGTGAAAACACTTGAGAAAACCAATGGTAGAAATGCCTTTTGAGAATAACTTACAAGAAAGAGGAAAAATGTATTCAATTGGTGCTGGAAGAACATGGAATAGATTTACAGTATATTCTGTTTACCTGAGCTGGAGTTGGTGTGCTATCATTAAGTCATCTATTAGGGAATGTGCCTGATCCACAAAGTGTTGTGGTAAGAGTGGGAGGAAGAGAAATATTTCCCTGTTACAGAGGTAACCGTTCCCATTTCATCATTCACTGGCAAGCCACAGTGGGACTCTAAAAAGACTTTATTGGGCTAAAGGCATTTGAATCATTCATGCTACTGTGCGGCTGACGCCAGCATCGGGGCTATTTTCAGCTCAGGGAATACTGACAGCATGGTTGGCAAATGATGAATTATTTGTCAAGGGCACCATAGGCCAAATAAGTGTGTTCCTGTCTTGGGCTTTGAAGAAAATAGAGCGCTTTGTTTGTGCGCCTGGTTGTTTTTGTGAGGCACTGCACATTTCAGGCTGGGAAATCCTGCGCTCAGTTGAAAGGTGATCGGCCGCACGTTGCAGGGCACAGAGTGCGCTCTGCTGGGCACCGAACGCCAGTGCAAGAAGCAGGGTAATCCTCTGGGAATCCATAAAGGAAAGGCTACAGAGCCAAGTAAAAACAATTCCAGCAGTTGCTTTGGAGTTAAAAATCCCGTATTATCAGGCTGCTAATCTATCAGACTATTCAAAACCCTCTCACTTGTATTCAATGCAAGTGTGGACTCCGCTACAGTGCACAATGAACATAAAGTTCACGGATTATCAAATCCAAACCACAATACATGAGCTGCCTTTTCCCAACTTCTGCTGGTTTGGTTCCGATTTAGACCTGTCTGTCCCAGGAGCAAAGTCACTGTAAAAGGGCTGCTGCTGGACCAGCATGCAGATGTGACAGACCACAGGGACTGCCACCCCAAACCATCTTTGAAGTTGGTTACAGAAAACCTGGAGACAAACGTTACAGAAAAATCAGAGCACTTTGCTGACACACCATCCAGAAAGCCTTATAGCCAGGCTTCCAGAACAACTGACAGATCCCAATCATTCAAGTCTGAACACACAGACTGGAAAAAGGGAATAATATTTTAATTTCAGGGAAGAAGATGGACGAAGGCAGAGAAGGAGGTTATGGAGCTTGTCCAAAACAACATGACAACACTTGAAATCAGGATCAAATAAAGGAAACAAAAGGGCATATTGCTTGGGTTCTGGAGAATGTATATACAGAACACACAGGGTTCTTCAGAAAGACATACTGACCTCTACACTGTTTGAGTTAACAGGAAAAGCTGAAAAATGCAATAAAATAAAAAAACTAAAGCTTACTTGGCGGAAGAGGCTCATCGATAGTTGGGTAGTGATGATGGTCAGGCCTCAGAGAAGGAAGCTGGCTGACTGGCTGAGAATTATGGAGTAAAGGACAATCACCTATGGACAAGATATTCAAGACATTGACAGTCATTTACTGTTTTTACAATGTGGTTCAAAAAATGTGTTACTGTAAAACAAGTGATTATTTTAAAAATAGGTTAACCTGGTGTACTAGCATCTCTGGGTATTCCTATTTTCAAGGCACTATTTTAATAGCAACTCATAAGGCAAAGAAGTATTAAAATAATGCAGTCAAGTCTCTTGAGTCAATGCTGAACTATTATGGGCCAGATTCTGGATTCACAGACACACAAGTGTAAGCGATAGAAGAATCAGGCTTGATCTCTGAGAAATACTGTTCATGTACAACTAAGCTCAAGCTTCTGCAGCAACTGGCAGGAACATGCAAAATCCTGGTTCCAACTTTTAACTCATTCCATCGGTGGAATAAAAGGCTAAAAGCTGCCTTGGATCTTTCTCTCCTTTTCAAAAAGATCAATGGCTGCGTATGTAGACTGTAATGGCAGGATTTTGCAGTCCCTTCAAAGCAGAAGATGATCCCCTTCCATGGGTATTTTTCAAAATTTAAAGAGTCCATCTTGGGATGAAGGAGAGAGAATGAGAGAAGGACCAGAAACAGGTAGGAGACAGGTGGTAGAAGAGAAGGATAAAAGATAGTGAGATATAGTCAGGATCTGAGATAAGGAAGGAAGACCTGAGACAGAGAAGAGGGAAAGAAGAAGAAGGAGAAGAAGAAGAAAAAGAGTCACACAGGATACAGTGCAGAGTAAGTTTTTAAACACTAACATTGTATATATGTCCATAGAATTGCTTGGATTGGAATGGACCTTAAAGATCGTCTTGTTCCAATTGCCCTGCCATATTTAAATATGAAATAAAGGAAACCTAAGAAAATGTCCAAACTCACATTCTTTTGAGAGGAACAAGTAACTTAAGATCAAGTCAATGCTTATAGAATCCTTTAAGAAATAAGACATTCTAGTAGGGATGAAAAAGCATTCCATATCTTAGACTTAACATGCTAAAACTTCACAGGTTCCAGAATAAAGATTCCTTCTTGCCTTGTCTCTAAAATCTTAGAAACCAGGACTATTTATCTTACTAATGGACATATTTGCATATTGTGTGGTAACAGTTTTTGACTGTAACTTCCAGCTTGGCTTGTTAATACAGATACACTCCAAATTGCATAAACATAATACTTAATTGCATCAGAAAGATGCAGCTTATGGAAAAAGATACATTAAGCTGAATGGTTCTGGTGATTCTGGGAATATTAAGCCAAATTCACTGTGTACCAGCTAGTTTAGCTCTCTTCAATGTTAGAATCTTAACAGCCAAAAAATGAACATTTTGTAAATATCCCTAAACATATACCAATCGAATGTAAAAACAAATTTACCAAAAAAAAATTAAATACCTTTTTCTTCTTAAAAAACCAACAACTAGAATGCAGAAGCCAATTTTGTATAAAACTGTAAAAAAACTCACACCTCTTAGAAATGAGAAAAATCACTTAGATAAAAATACTCCTCCTTCTAGGTGCTCTGATGATACCGTATGGCCTGCTAAATGCCTTCATTAAACCACTTGTGCATAGGCGTACCTCACAGATGTATCTGCTGCATGTTTTGAACAGACAGCAGAGTTACATAAGTTTATGACTCAGTGCTAAAAGTCCATCTCTCACAGCCTTAAAAACTGTGCTGCTACTACAGGTGTAGCACCGATTACAAGATCACCCATCTATGTTTCTTTACTTACCTCACCACAATTGACTCTCCCCTAGTCAAGATAGTTACGCCAAGCCAGCGGAAGCATGGTAGTGTCAGTAACCTGGAGTGGGTGGAGGTGACCACATCTAATGGATTTGTAACTGCTGCCAAGTCATGGAGCAACATGCACATTGACTGAGGCACACCTGGTGCCACCGAGAGAGTGCTAAGAGCTGGGTGCCCTTCAGACACACGCACAGCTAAACAAGGCAAAGCCACCACGGACCCTGCAGTGCCTCTTTATGGAGGCTCAAGTCTTGGTGCTGTACTGAATCCATGTGCAGACGACACCCTCTCCCACCACAACCCCTATCAAAAGCTCACACAGTTTAAAACAACCACCAAACCTGCACATATGATCTCACACATACAAAAGCTCGTACCCCTTTAGCTATTCTTGCATGTAAATGCTGTTCACAAGCAATGGCTCTTGCCTGCAAGGAAGGAAGCTGGGTTTCTATGCCTTTGTACTTCTGAAAATTTAATGATTTGCACTAGATTCTTCTTTACAGAATCAGTAAGTCTGTCCCTAGTCCCAGTTGTCTACAAAGTATTGACACAGGCTGGTGTTAATTTTATCTGCAGGGGTAGGGTCTGTGGCAAAGAAAGTTGTGAGTAAATAAATTGAGAATGGAGAAGGAAAACAGAGATGAATGCTTTAATTGGAGTTCCTCAGTGATACCCAAATAGGTTATCCTTTTGCTGCCATTTTAATTTGGCGTCATTTAGAGAGAGACAAATGACTCAGAATTAGGGAGTGCAAAGACTACCTCTTGACCTTGCTACATGCTCCTGAGCTGCAGCTGAGTCCTTTATTTCTTCAGCTAGAGAAATATTATACACTAGCTGAAAAAGAGAGGAGTGATCAACTCCCCTTCTTCATATAACTGCAGAGAGCATGAAAGGAGTTACCAAAGGGGGAGACTTAATATAACTGTGAACGAATTGGAAAAAATAGTATCTAAATTACAAAGACAAAAATAAATTTAAAGTATATTCTATCTCAAGGGAAGGATAGGGATATGAGTATGAGAATTTTATTTAATATAGTCAAATTTGCAAAGTATCTAAGAAAAACTATAAATCTCTGTTGAGTCGTCCTATGATCTGTGATATCTAAGGTACATTCTTTTGACACTTGGAGAATTGGAACAAATGGGGCTCGAAAACTGTGTTTGTAAGAGCTTATGATTATGTATGGCTAACAAACATTTACAGAAACTGGCCCAAAACTTTATGTGGTGCAAATCAGTATATCTGCCCTTTGACAAGCACAAGCTGGTCCTCTCACTGACTATCAGAGACATGGCAGCACAGCAGACATGTGATATGGAAAAATCCCAGGAAAAAAGGAATGAGTTGGTGGATGTGATAATGCTGATCTGCCACATAACTAAAGTAACTGATCTTGATTTTATAATGATGCATGTATATCTACAGTAATTCGCATATACAGATCCCTACCTGATTTAGTTGTTTTTCTTGGGATTTTTAAGGACAGGCTCAATTATCCAACCCTCCCTTTTATCTGGCCCAGCTCACAGCCCCTGAGTTTGTAAGAAATAAACCGTGAGCTGAAACCTCAATTATCTGATGCCTTCTGTGACATCTAGATAATCAGGGTCGCCCAGAGCATCAGTTTTCAGGATCTAACCTTCTCTTCTGCTGCTTGGACCTGCTACTGGGGTGTCTAGACCCTCTGTGGCTCTCTGTGGATTCCCACCATGAGCTACTAGTTCATCTGGCCACTGGGAGGAGCCATCCACTTGTTCCCTGTCCAGCTCAGGGCTCTGAACTGAATCTGGCACTGACTCAAAAGCACTGTTCTCCTCCTCATCATCATCCTGAGAGGAAAAGACCGTGCTCTCGGAAATCTTTGCGCTGTCGACGGAGGAGAAGCGCGTATGGCTGGAGAAGCGATTGTTACTGTCGTAGCAGGAGGTGCTGTAGCACGAAGTGCTGTAGCAGGAGGTGCTGTAGCAGGAGGTGCTGTAGCAGGAGGGGCTGTAGCAGGAGGTGTCACACGCCTCACATTCGTTGTCACCATTGGGCCTGGAGCTTGACTCGCTCTCACTTCCTGTCCTGGGGGGTTCCCCATCCAACAGCCCATCATTCAAGTCAGAGAGTTGCTCATCCAAGGTCCCAGGAGGCACCGTGCTCTGGCTGAAGTTCTCTTCAGCCTCGTTTTCCAGAGGAGGCTCTGCTGCCATGGTCTCACTCTCACTGACCACCTCCTTATCCATCATCTCCTTGACAGTAGACTCCTCATCATTCTCCCTGCCATTACCACCATCTTGCTCTTCTTCCCCATCGCTGCTCATCTGTGCTGAGGGCAGGCTGTGGAGCAGGTTGTGTATCCGTATGTAGTGTGTGCGAGGGGTCTCTGGCTCACCGCAAGCTGAAGCTATGACCGTCTCAAGTTCAGACACAGGCAGGGAGCACGGCCTGTTTTTCCTCTTTGCTGTGGTCCTCAGTTGTAGCTTGTTGTCTTCCTCCTCCTGGGCTGAAGCCCCTTCTTCCTCTTCATCCTGACTCTTCTCTAGGTCTTTGCCAGCATGCACATCTGCACTCACCTCATCAATATCTACCGTTTCTACGCTGGTCAAGACTCCACCATCTCCCTGAATACCAGAATTGACTTTGTTATTTTCCCTAACTTCAGGCTCGGGAGGAGACATGCAAGCCGTCAGATCCGACTGCTCCATGAGGTCTGTAGCACTCAAAGAAGGCAGCACTTCTCCTGGGATGGATTCCAAGGGCTCAGGAACTGGCACCGCATCAACCTCCCCATCTCCTGCTAGCTCTTCATTTAAGCTGTTCTGGTTGACTTCCCCAGGAGGTTTGACAGCCCCTGGGCTATCGACACTGTTCACACTGTATCCATTTAGCTGTTGTGGAGCTGCACTTTCTGAGGTCACTGTGTTGATGCATGGAGGCTCACCGAGGCTTTCCTCTGTGGGGTTGTTCAAAGGGCTTTCCGGGAGGTCAGCTGGCTCAGGATCTGCACTAATGGAGACCTCTTCATCATCTGTATGAGACAGGAAAAGGAATTACTTACTCTTTTAACAAGAAGTGTTGACTGAACCAGAGGATTGGCTGTGGGGGCACAAGCATCCACAGCAATCTGAGAAAATTAAAAGCATAAAATACAGTGTGAAATGAGTAGGCAACCAAACAACTATCAAGAAGTGCTGAGGTTTTTTTTTGCTAGGCAGTCTTTGTATATTGGATTTAATCATGGGTTTACTCATGGTGGTAATCTGTATGCAGCAACCTGCCTCCTTGCAGCATTACCTGAAGGTAACACCTTCTTGAAACTTCTCCTTGAGCCAAAATGGCATCAGAGGAATACTATGGGAATCTTCTATGAGATTTTAATGACAGTCTTCTAGTCACACTGAAGCTGACAAGACTCCACAACAGAGAATGCAAAAACTGTGTTTGCCACCCCTGAAAGGCAAAACACTTCCCCCAAAATATCCCTTGACATGATCCTCGTCTGTACCACCTCCTCTTAGATGTCAAACAACCTGGGCTCTTTCATACCATCCAAATAGTCAAAAGACAGAAATCAGAGTTTTCCAGCAAGTGAAAAGCAATGATTTCCAGCCACTAATGCAGTTGCTGTTGGCTCAACAAACTGTAGCAGAGAGGGCAGAGAGGCTGAAAAGCAAAGAGTCCCTGAGAAATACTGTTGAGACTGTGACACGAAAACCAAGGTTCGACCTTAGACTATCACGACCGTCAGTTCCAAATTACTACACGAGAACATTAACAAAAACCAAACCAAGAGGGAGGCAACAAGTGGAACATAGAATTATTTTTTGTTTTACTTTTTTCATTAAAACAATTAAATTGAGACATTTTCTAATCATCTTTGGTATTACATTCTCCATTTTTACTTATGAAGTGTTCAAATGCAGATGACTACAAACAGTGCCCCATATAACGCTTTCACTAGGGCAGGTGATAGAGAAGCAGATGAGACTTCAGTTTTCCTGCTCTCTTCTCTTCTAGAGAAGTGGTGGAGTATTTGGAACAGTCAGTAATAGAGGTATATGAGACACCAGTAGCTCTATCCTAAGGGGAAAGAGGGAAGAAACTGTGACTCACGACGCATCCTGTGATGCAGGACTTTATGCACTTCCCTTTGCTCATGACTGTACCTGAAGTCCCAGAGCAGCCAGGAATTAATACAGATTTCTAAAGAGAAAGAATGCAAACAAACAAAAAAAAACGTCTAGAAATCTAGATAAATGATGGGTTAAGACTGAGAATTACCTGGATGGATGGAAGAAGTTATCTCAAATCGGAACTGCAGCTGGCCACTGACATGATCTGTAGGAAGTCTGCGACCCAGAGTGTAGCTTACAACCCTGTCCCTGAAAGAAAACAAATATTGTCACAATAGACTATAACCTACCCTATGTCTATTATGCATAGATAAATCTGCTGTGTCCTACAAAAATACATAGTAAAATACATAAAGGCTATTCATCCCAGCCATGAGGGCATGTTGACTTGCATACAAGAAAACAAATGGCAGAGGAGAGGACAATGTCTTCAATTACAATGGAACAGCTGAGTAAGTGAGTTAGACAGGCTGCTGGGACATACAAGCACATATGTATAAATATAGAGAGAATGGTGGGAATGAAACTTCTGCAGTATGGGTATGAAAATAGCGACATGGGAAGCAAACAACTCCCACTTCAGCTATTGTAACAAGAATTTGCTTCCCTGCAGATCTGACCATCTACCTTTTCATAGAACCTCACATTTCTGTATTTTCATCCCTTCACCGTGTCCGTAAAATTCAGCTTTCCTGTTCTTGTTTACAAAACCCTGCGCAGGCCAGTCCCCGCATACCACCTTCTCTCTCTAAACTGGCTGAGTGACTGCTCTTCATCTCTTTCCACCCCTCTTACCTCTATGAAGCTGAAATATCAGGAGAACACCTTCCTGACAAGGTTGATCAATGACTCCATTCTGTTCTTGTGCAGGTCCCTCCCTTTGCCACACTTCATCCACCCCTCAGAACAGAATGAAACTATAGAAGAGATTAACTTCCCAGCTGCCCACAATGAGGCTGAATCAATCTTTGCAAAGCATCTCTTGAGTGTAACGGGTTCACTAAATAATAATACTTATATACCTTTTGAAAGAAACATAGTTCACTTCCAGTTGAGCCAAATATACTTGCTAGCATAGTTTCACATGCATCAGAAACTCATAAATGAGACGACCTCAAGATTTGCGTACAACCTCTTTGAACTTGTGTGCATACTTCTCACTGAGCTTGCCTGAGATTTAAATGCCACTATTGGTATTAAAACTGAGCCAGATCTAGTGCAGGTTGGAGGCACTGCTCTTGGCACAGTAATCCTTAGATAGACAGTGTTTACAACAAGGAAGTAAAATAGGAAGTTATAATCAGAAGATGATGAGAAATCTCATACAGAGGAAAGCCAGTGATACCAGTTACAGGGTTCTGCCTTCCCCAAGCTGTTCTTATCCATCTGGTTTCTAAAAAACTACTCTATCTTCTCTACTTGAGAAACAGGGAAGTAGCTTAGTCCCTTCTGGTAGATTCAGCTGTCAATATCACAGCCAGTTTCTGAACCAGCTGCTCAAAACCACTTCCAACAAGCTCATCTTCCCGCTGCTCTGCTCAATTGAGATCCAATTATCAGAAATGCCTTATTGGAAACTGCATTGCATATGCTTTCCTCAGAAGATGATTCTTTTTCTCCCTTGCTCTTCAAGGTCTGAACATTACAGGCTTAGAGACAGCTTTTTGGCTTTTTTTGATTACTATCCATCTTCCTTAAATTGGTTTGTGTTATTTTGGCAGCATACACTTTCCAAGGACTTTCATGCAATGGGGAAGCAGGGCAGCACTTGTGAGCTCAAGGTTGTTCCTTGGCAGCAGGGTAGGGTCAAGAAAGCATTAGTTACAACATGCCACATATATATTTTTATAATATTTCCCCTTTACAGAAATTAAAAAGAGAAGAAACAGATCTGGCATGTTTTTAGTCCATAGGTAATTCCCTGAAACATGAAAATAGCCTGCTGATAACATTAAAATAATATTCAAATTGAAAATATTGCACTCTCCAAATTCGCAGCCATGATACACAAAAAACGTTTTCTTTCCTGAATGCCAGCTCTCACTTTTTGAAACGCCATGCATACGGTTATAGAGGGAATTCTGTCTGGCCCACAGTCCTACACATTCTAATTAAAATCAACACCATTTATCAGACAAGTGTCAGTTTAATAACTTCCCCTCAACATCATTATATCGCAATAATGACATATCACCAGGGACTTCAGAACAGCAACGCACTCATTGAACAATGCAAGCAGCAAAATTTACCCAATGGCATGTCTTTCCAAGAGGCGCTGAACCGGCATGGAGAGTTTTCCCAGAAAACGCTTGATGATCGGTCGGCTCTTTGCAAATTTGTCTTTAACTTCTATTTCCAGGACATCAGTGGGCAGGGAGACAAAGCTGAATTGCTGAAATAAAAGAAGGGTACAGAACAATAAGCTGGTGGCTAGGCCACAGCAACACAAAGTACTACAGCTGAGAGGCACACCTCAGCACAGAGATGTGAGGACCTAGTGAGGTGAATGATACATGATCACTCTTTTCAGATAGACTGTTTTGAAATATCTCCTTTTCTGTTCATCTATGTCCCAGCTTAAAAAGGAAGAACTCTGAAAACTCTATTTATCTGGATCAGTCTCCTGCCCTGGTTCATGCCACAGTCTCACAAAGAGCTCAACCAGAAGGAAAGCCACAGCACAGGCTACTGTCACAAGCAATACTGGGAAAAACAGGAACAGCACCATCTGAACTACTCCTGTCACGAAGAGCATTGAAATGTGTTGACTGCTATCTCAGCTGGTCTGGTCATAAGAACCTCTACTTTTCAGCAATATTTCAGTTAGCTTTTAGAGACTGAGCGCATGCAAATCTGGGGTAGGAACAAGGAGAGAGATATTTCAGGTTACAGGAGCAAGCATGAGAACATTGGGGCACCTGGAAATGTCTATATGTCCCAAAGGTCAATTTAAAAATAGTAGTGAGGAGAAAATATATTAGATAACTTGGCTTTGCTTTCTCCTAGACTGGCTAAATTCAGTACAGGTGTGGAGCTGGTGACACAGGTCACAATAATTTTTAGAAACATCTGCTAGTACTAGCATATAATCAATCAAGAAAGCACATTTCTGCTGTGGTGCACAACTGTAGGAAAACTGTCAAACCACTGTTAACCTGAGAGGTCAGTATTGATCTGGAAGACAGTTTCTGTGGTAAGTGAATATTGAGATGGATGAAAGGATTTTTCTAGTTTTCCCCCTGCCAAACCCAATCTTCACAACAGAATCATTCTCTGTGTTATCAAGGCCTGGAGTTATAGCCCAAAATCACTTGCTCTATTGAATCATGGTCTAATTCAGAGAGGCTTAGTTTAAATGGCTTCAAATGAAACCAACATGAGTGGGATATTCTGTTAATCACGCCCTGCAAAAATGTAATTAATGAGAGAAGTACAATTCAAATGAGCTAAAGTGTTATTTTATTCTTGTTTTCTTCTACATCTTTGCAACAGACTACCAGTTAAAATAGATGCACCAAACAGGAGAACCTGAATTCCCCATGTATAACTGAAAATTGCCTTTAAAAAATAAGTTGTCTTACTATTACTGTTTCACCTGCTAAAAACCTTGAGCAACTACCAGTTCATGACACTTGAAAGCAGAAGAAGGGAATTAACTTTAAAATGAATTATTGTAACATAGAGCAATTTGCCATTTGATGAATTTTCCTTTTTTGTGCTGCTGACTCCTATATTGTAAAAGTCTCTGTGGGGTGGAGCATGCACACACAGAGGCAGAGAGCGAACTGTCCACAAGTGAAAAGCAAAATGTAGGGTCAATGATCTGAATACCCTGAGGTCAATAATATACTGTCTTGTGGTGAAACTCTGAAGGAAATCAGAATCTGCATGGAAATTTATTTTCATAGTATCACGTGGAACCAAGCCTGATAGCTCCTTCCTTGCAGAGGACACTTATTGGCCTTTTCCAGAGTAATAATCAGCACCTGAACAGAGAGTGTGGACCCAAAAAGTAAGATGTATTGGAATCAGCCAAAGAAAATGTCCCTTTTCCCTTGAACAGCTGTGCCTCAAGACATACAAACACCAGGATATTCCATAAAAAGTGTAAAATCCAATTGTGCTCAGATTCCATCACCTGCCAAACTGTTGCATTTTGGTATACCAAGACTGTCCTGGGACCAGGCCCTGGTCCGTGATCACAGCTCCCAAATGTTTCCTCTAGAAGGATGTTCTCACTCATAAAACCAACAGCATTTTGGAAACACAGTTAAGCCTTTAAGACCAGAAGTGTCCTGTGGCAGAGCTCAAAGGCTTTGCCACTTTTAGGCAACTGCAGTTTGAGATCAAAAGTGAACTCACTGAAATGGGTTTGGACACTGCTTGTAAAGCAGTGCTAATTTTACATAATTCAGTTTTCCATTATCCAAGAAGTTGCTTCTGCTGTTGCTCTCATCTAGTTTAATTCTTATCGGGCAAGATTTTTCTAAGGCAATCTCTGACTGCAGGTGCCTCAAGCTCATGCCATCCATGCTGAAAATCCAAAAGGAATCACTGTTTGTAAAACAAATGGGCCTCTAGCCCTCTGCAAAAATGGATCATAGCAAAACACCTTGGTTTAAGAACTCAGAGACTTACAAATGCATTTTCAAAAATCACCAATCACTTTTGAAAACCTGTTTCTTGTGACATTTAATGATTGGAATGCAATCTTTGGATGTGGAAGCAAAACACCATCAAATCCTACTTTCCCTCTTGTCCTTCATCATCTTTTCTGACAAGTGCCAGACCCTGTACCTTAGCCACAAAATACTGATTGTACTTACACTGTTCAAAGCCTTGGGTTTACTATGCTGTCTGGAAGAGAAAGGACTCTGTGTTTCATGGTCTTATCCAACATAACTAACTCAAAGTACTAATATATTACTGATGGAATAAATTTAATCTTCTCTTTGCCTAATATTTGTTAACTATCACATAGTGGCCAGTTTGTGAAAATGAAAGCATAGGCTTCACATCTAAGTTAAAAAAAAAACCAACAAACCCAAAATCCCAAACAAAGGAAAACAAAACAACCCCACCATACCCCCAAGTCCCCCAAACAAACAACCAAACAAAAAGAAGCTGATTATAAATTCTGTAGTACCCTTGGATTAACATTCGGGGATGTTGTGATTAATAATTCATCCCAAGGAGAGGTAAAAAAGGAGGCTGCAAAATCTCAACAGAGATAAAAATCAACTGTCTTAAGGAGGAGGGAAGTTTGATGAAGTTTCTAACACATGCTCAGAAACTTCACCATTGATAACCAAAAGAGCTGCATTTTAAGAACAAGTCTGCTGACATTTTTTTATGTTACTATTACAATTTTTAATGTAAGTCTTCTGTTATTTGGAACTTTTCTTATTCTTAAAACTCTTAGCATTACAGAATTAAGTCAGAAGTTCAGCTTTCATGTTTAAAAAAGTGAAATACTCATAGTGGCAGAGGAAAAGCAAGAATACAAAAACTTTAGCATAATAAGTTCAAGTATACTATTTTTAAAATATTTCTGATTTTTTTGGCAGTCATTACCTGAAGCCAGATTCTTTTATCTTTTTCATCTGGCATTGACTACTATTTTCTTTCACAATATAAACCAGCAATTTTTACCCTAAATGTTTTCACTGGGGCCACAGCTCACTTTGTGGGCTTGTTCATTGGTTGTTTTTATTCTTCCCCACAAAAGTTTAAATCCTTTGAATCACAACCACTAGTGCAAACCCTGCAAGACTGGTAAAGAACCTCATGGAATCTGCTGGAATACCAAGTCACTTAACTAAATTTTACACTGAGACTAACTGTAGAAAAGTATATTGAAGTTTACATAAATGGGCTTTTTTTTTTTTTTCCCACAGTCAAAAAAACAAAGTGAAAGTATAATTTCTGGAAGTTTTTCAATTCTAATGTCATGATTTTTTCCAAAGCTTCAGCCTCTCCAGCTCTTCAGAGGTCCACCAAACTTGACAATGGCTTCATGGAAGTGGTGGCTCTATCTGAGCCTTTTTTTTACTCAAATTTAAAAAAAAAAATCAAAGGAAGTAATGGATTTCAACAAAGGTGGTAACTCATCTATCAGAATAGCTACAGTTTTAAGTTCAAAGGTCAAGAAGAAAACTTTGTCTAATTACTGATTATATGTTCATTTGGATAATAGCTGACAACAGGACAGCTGTAAGAAAACAATTCACAACAATTTTTTTAAGTGTTTACTAGAACTTGAAGTTTTCACTTGATCCGAAACCAAAATTAAAGTAAAATCCATTATATAAAATGTAGGGAACAAAACTCTTGCAAGTAATCGGCAGACCACAAATTTATATATGATCTGCAGCAGTCAGTGGATGAGCAGGTAACAAACAGCAAGTTAAATGTCTTTTCACGGATTAGCCCAAGCCAGTACCTACCAGTGCATTGCCCTGTTTATCAGTTGCTGTAAAAAAACTCTTAGAACTTGAGATGATACATGACACAGCACACACCACGGAGGAGACAGCAGACTGCCTCAGCAGAATGAAATGCCTTTAGGAATAACCTGTTTCTCACAGAGGGCCTGGCCCTAGAAATAGCTTCTGACCCAATCTTGTAATGTGGTATCTGATCCTTACAAGCTAGGGATGCAAGAGCTCTCCTTTATGGGAAAGATGAGGAAGTCCTCCACTGAAAAGAAGGGGGTAGTGAAACAGCTGCCCTTGTGTTTGGAAGCATCCCAGATTGAAAACCCCCATGAGTTAGAGGCTTTGGAAAAAAATACAGACCCTCCGGAGGGGAAAACCTTTTTAATTTCCTCTAGAAACGTATTAGGACTGTTAGAAGAATGTCTGCCAGCTGTATTCCTAAAAAGAAGCTACAATCAGAAAGTCTGAACACAAGGAATGATTGACAATCCCTGGTATACTGGGGAAAAATAGCACTTGTGAGCTGCAGAAAGGAGGCCTTGGGGAGGCTGATGTTTCCTAACCTCTGGAATGCCTGGGCCATGCCTGCATTAGGAAGACTTATGGTACAAATGTGAGTGGATCTGGAGAGCAAAGCAGCTGGTGCTCTGCACCTGACTACCAAATCCAGACATGTTGCAAGGGTTTTACCATGAAGTGACTCCAGGCTGGTACCCTGGATTGAATTTACTCCCACTTATTGTCTGAAAAGTGCTTGGTGCACTCCTGGAGCACATCTGTTCACTTCCATTCTGCTGAGAGTAATTGAGTTCATGCACTTCTGGAATGACAAGCAGTGTCTTTAGTGGGGAGAGCAGGAGATTTGCT
Source organism: Serinus canaria (assembly GCF_022539315.1). Classification (NCBI taxonomy): domain Eukaryota; kingdom Metazoa; phylum Chordata; class Aves; order Passeriformes; family Fringillidae; genus Serinus; species Serinus canaria. The sequence continues at coordinate 52,975,316 of NC_066315.1, read as the reverse complement.
TTGAAATGGATCTCTTGAATGGAACGCAAATACTATTATAGACAGACCCAGAGAATTGCTACAAACCACGATCAATAGAACTAGTTAGTATGTGTATTATTTTCCTAATGTCTTCTTCAATTTTTTCCTTTTTAGGGTGCAATTGCACCTCTCTGGAATTATGATGTCTAGGAGGAAACAGACAAAGGAAACTTTGCTCTGGATGCAAAGTCATTACATCTCCCTACTTTCCCCACTTCTTCAGCCATTTGTCAATGCCTGTCTCACTTGCTACAGTAGCAAGAAGATGCAATGATGCTTGTTCCTACACATTTAATGCAAAGAGGGAGTAGGACAGTAGAGAGAGATTGTTTTAATTCCTCAGTAACAGAAGAGCTACAACATTTTAGCGCAACTTATTGCACATCAGAGAATCTATACCAGGCTCATCCTTAAAATGCTCCTTCCAATGGAAAAGCTTTAGCTGATATTTTCTCAGGCATCAAAATCAGAAAGGTATAATTAATTATTTCCACAGAAATACAGAAATAGAGGGAGAGTAAAGAGCAAAAGTGGCGTGATAAAGAAAATCATAGCAGGATATTGACATGTTAACTCTTCTTGGGTTAAGCAGTGTATCATCAGTAGTGGCTCCAGTCATTAATAAGTCATTAGGGTTCTCCTTTCATTTACACAGATTTTGCACAGCTGCACCAGCAGATTCACTCTCACAGAGACACAAATCAGAATCAAAGCTACCTAGAATCAGCTGAGACTTTCATACTCTCACACCATCTCAATGATCTAAATGTATATCTGATTTTACATTACTACTGGGCATCTTCAAGCACGATCTGTAAACACTGTAGTAAACACCACTGCAAGAGTTTCAGACAGTAACCTACTTTTCAGTGCCTATCTGATTCCAGGCTCAGCAATGGTTTTACAGACACAGATGATTATTTCATCAATGGGAACAGATCTTAAGGGGACCTTAATGCATGACATATAAAGTAAAGAACAAAGGCTCACACTAATGCTGACCTGGCAGCATGCATCTATATCCATTTATAAGAGAACAGAACTACTTCCAGACTTGGAATAGTTTTCATAGAAAGCCAGCTACTGGTGATGATTCATTTCCATGTTTTATTTTTACCAAACTTGTTTGCATCCCTGAATACAGACTGATCCTGGTGAATCAATAGCACTATCAAGGAAATTGTTGAAAAGAACAGAGCACGTCCATTAGCACCAATCAGACAAGTTATGGGCAAATCAAATTCTTTTAAAACAGTCAGTATAATAATTGGTAGACAGCATAATAAAGTCAGTATAATAAAGATAGATAAATTAATACAGTGGTGACAGGAAGAATTGGGCTCTTGATTTGGAGTTGAATAAGCAATAGAATTAAAAACAAAATTTATTTCTGATATCCTTCATGTACAGGGATGATACAAGCAGAAGAAAATCTTAAAAGGCTGTGAATTACATTTGATGGATGAAGATAAATTTATTCTTTCAGCTGAATATTTCATTAGTGGGTTTTGTTTCAAATACTCCAGTGAAACAATTACAGTCTTAATGCACATGCCATTTTCTGCCTGTATTTCTCTGTTCTTCATTCAAAAGCCTCCCCTACATGTCATTATTTTCCCATACAACACTACTTTGCACCAACAGCTGGATAAGCTCACCAAGAATTCCAATTTCTTAAGCTTTCTACAGTAATCCTTAGTGACAAGACAAAATACTGCAGAGTCAGTAGTGCCAAGGGCAGAGTTCCACTGCTGCTGTGGGTGGGGACATGCCTATTCCTACTATGAGAGACTGCTGGAACACAGTAGTGACTGCAGGGGGACAAATCCAATGCAGTTCTTTATTATTATGGCATGGCACATTTGTTGTTTTTTTTTTTTTTCCCCTACCATAAAAGGGATTCACATAAATGTACATTGATGTTCTAAAGTCTGATTCAATCCTTTCTACTGAACTCTTTCCAAGTCAGATAGGGCCTTCAGAAAACTGGCTTTCTGGATTTCTCCCTCAGATTTATCTCAGAATTGTCTACAAATTTATTAGCACAGCAAAGACTGAAAATATTTGAAGACTCTCATCATCACTAGTATACAAAACTAGCAAGACTGATAGTCTTCCAGATGCAGAAGTTGCAAGTAAAATGCAGTTCTAGAAGAATAACATCATTAAAAAAACCCTCTAGATGATTTTTCAAACCACAATCCATTCCTGAAGAAGCCAAAGTTGTCTTGGGTTTTCATCCTTCAATCCTCAACAGATATTAAAATCAGTAGATGTAAAGCTACAATTTGTCTGTGTAGTCCAACAATGTTTTACTCTTTACCTGGACATGTGTGCAGAAATGTTACACAGGGAAGCTACCACCCACAAGGCTTCATTCAGTCCTGATGACCCCTTTGGTGAAACTCATACTAAATTCAGGATCTGGATTTCACTTCACCTGTATATTGTTTTCATGCTTAGGTGTGAAGGCCTCCAAGTTCCTACAGCATAATCTTTTGTATTTGGCAGTAAGGAGGCCAGTCAGTGTGATGTTTCTGTTGCTTTTATTTTGGTCTTCTGTTGAAATTATGGAATGATTCTGTGAGGCCACAGCAGGGTTGCCAGCATTCTAGTGTTCTGAATATTAGATCAAAATCAGACCAAGCACAACACACTTTAGTTTAAATTTATACTGTTGATTCAAATATATTTAAACATCTTCTTCAATGGTTTTACTCTGCTCTGGAAAGACTCAGCTTTGCTCTAGTATCCCCTGCTTGTATGACTCTAGGTTTGTGCTACATCAGGTAGCACCCATTTTATCAGCCAACATAAGGCATCTAGAGAGGAAGAGAGTTAACATAAACCCCTTACTGCCTGATCTGGCTACCTTGGCAAACATTTTTCAGTCCCAGAACTGCTAGGTGGTCTATCACATACCAGTTCAGCATTCAGGATAACAGAATCATTGCCCAAGTTATAATTCTGCATTATGAAAAGCAGTCACACACCAGCACTCAGACAGTTGCATCTTGGCATTCCTGCAGGCAGCATCCAAACTCAGTGCTTCTATCACTGATGATGGCCTGCACTACAGAAGCCACCTCCCACTGGTGTTCAAGCCCCTGAGCGCTTCCTTCTTCTGATTTTGCATTGGTAATCTCGAGAGACAGCTTACGTGAGAAATTATCCAAGTGCAATATTTTTGAAAGGTGGTGAGTTATCTGAGGTGCAGAGAGCATGAAAATCCTGTACATCTGTGTAACAGATCTGACATACTAACTGCTATTTGTTAAGCACTCTTGCTCTCTGCTTATTCACATCAATTAATTCACTAGTGAAATGTGGCTGTCTTCAGAGTGATAAGGCAGCCATTCCAAACACTCTTTTGTCTCAGCTATATTTTAATAGTGTTTGTAAATGCTGACGCAAAGAAACAAGGAGTGAAACCACAGCAAGTTGAGATTGTTTTTAACCTAGTAGTGGGCTCCCATTTTAGGGCAATCTACTCCTCCAGAGTTAGATTACTGTAGTTGAAATTCAATGTGTTATTTAACAGATGACATTCCTACTACTTTAAATATTTTGAGCGGTTGCATCAGCCCATTTTTATAGTCATCTCATTGGCCATTCCTCAGAGCTCTCTTCCACTCACCAGTAAATAAAACAAGATTTGAGGAAACAGATTTGATTTGCTTAAGCTGCTATAGTTAAGAAAGAAACACCATAAATATATCTAGGGTAAAGTCCTGAAACCTTAAGTACTTTATCTGCCAAACCATAGAATTTCCTATCCAGTGGGAGGTATGTGAACTACTTTTTAAACCACTTTGCTTTGTTCCTGTGATCTATTACTTGTCTGAACTGTGTATCACTTCACTGATTTCTGAAAAATTAAATCTTTTAAAATGAGCTGTGTCTGAACAATATGACAGCACACACATTGTTTCAATCTGAAACAATATGGAAATATTGTTATTATTTTTCATGTGTCATTAGTGTCATTATTTTTCTACTATCTATATTAGAAGATAAGCATCCACCCTTCTCAATTCCACTACATATACACAAGAGTTGGGAAATGGGCAGTTCCTTCTGAGATTTTCTTTACATTTTATCTCCAGTCAGCATGATAGGACTGTTCATCCTTTGTGCTTTTGCAACTGTCTGGGCTGGCAGGGCAACACCTGCCTAATCTGGGACTGTAGAGTCAAGCTGTCCAGTGCCATACAGTTTCCAGGCACTGACTTCTTTAACATTACAGATGTTTCTTAAGGGCATGTGAAAACATACAGAAACATGTTCAAATTGATGCCTCTCTATCAGGAGAAGTCACCACCTTGGGCTTTAACTTGTCTCAGCCAAGAATTCTCAGTGTGAGGCCTCTTTCACCTCTATAGTGAGCCCTGCTGCAAGTGTCAAATTGTCACTTGCTACTCCTTATCTGTAAGAAATTTCCATTTTGTTATGGCCCTTTGTACAAAGTACTGCAAATCAGAGCAATGGAAGAATAGCTTTAAGTCAGGATAACTTGTGCTGAACAGCATTTGAGCAGCCTGTGAAATGAAGATGATCATCAATATTACATGAGACACATGAAAATTTGCCTGAGGTACCAGGGAGCTCCCAGCGTGTTTGTGTAATGCAGGTGGTTACTATACAAACAGAACAGCCTGGTAAGTATATGAGGAGGAACACCAGAACAAATTAATATAAACAAATCAGTCATCTTTCAGTCTGTAGGACTTTTAGTCCTGAAGCCCTTGAAAACTGAATTGACTCTTTCTGAATTTGCTCAATGGTAATCAAGAACATATAGTAAGAACCTTGTCTGCAGATATTTCAATGATTTTATTTCTCTTTTTCAAATTTTTTCAAGTTTAGCATCCAATACAAATCAGATAAGTCAACCAATTGAGAAAAAAAAAATCCCCTTCTATTCACATGGAGTGACAGAGAATCTAAGAAAAGAATGACCTTTCTGAAATAATAAATTGCTAAAATTTGTTTTTGCAAAAACAACTTGTGACTGATACTCTTAACGAAATGGCTATGGGTCCTCAGTGTTTTGTCACATCCATGAGTGAAAAGGGTGGACAGAAGAATGGCTACCACCATGATTCAGCAACAGTTTTCAGTCTTCCTTCTCTCCTTGTCCCATGAAGGTTGCAGAAAACCAGGCCTATGGTCTTCTGTGCAGCAGAAACCAATGCAGCATTTCAGTAACAAAACAAGGAGTTCAGACAGGCTGATTGCACAGACTGCAGCACAAATGCATACAGTTAAACATCCCAATATCAGCTGAGGAGAAGGCAGAAGGAGAACATGCTTACCATGGCTTGGCTCTTTTACACTCCCTTGCCACTCACAGCCTAACAACAGAAAGGGAGAAGCAGCACACTTGCACGCGATCAAGAAAACCTCTGGGCTGAACAGCAAAGCTGGAAGCCAGCTGTGCTCTTTTGTTTTCCCATGTCCATAATTAGGTCATTTCATTGTTTCTCCTTTTCTTGCTGCCAAATTTCATTTGGAAAAGAAATGCCAGCCCACAAACTCAGCCATTTGGCACAGCTTGAGGAGAAGACACCGGTGACATTTTATCAGAGCCACAGCCCTATGTACTGAGTATCACACACAGAGAGCAAGTTTCCCCTTCTCACCTGCTCCCCTCTAGTTCTGGGTCTTATGCACCTCACTGAAAGGTCTCTGCCAACCACCTGATCCTCCATGCCAGTTCTAGCTTGACCAGGTCCACAGCTGGACCTGGGACCTCTCAACCAGATACATCTGCTGCTTGGCTCCACAGAGACTTGGTGGATGCCTCATAACAATGTGTGACTCAATTAAGTCCTGCTAGAAGGCATTTTTCTCTGACTAGTTTCAAGGTTGTTTTTCCAGTCATACAACCTCCCCCACCCACCACATAACCTGATGTGGTATCTAGTTTCTCCAGGAAGGAGAATTCAATCCTATTTCTGCTGTCTTTTTGCCCACTCACAGCTCCATCTCTACAGAGTTTGACCTAATTATCCCTCAGCTACTTTACAATTTGCATTTTAATTTGAATAAATCTGTGCAGTGTATTTATTTACATTTACTCTTTCCTGCAGTGGAGATATTGTTGTGACAGAGCACACCAGTAAATCACACCCAGTATGTCAGGCTCCTTTAATTCCAAAGAGATTCCTTATTCTTTGCTGCCTATTGCCATTTTGCATGTAATTTAAAAACAGCAGGCAGCAATTGAGCTCTCATATCTCATTAATATGTACAAGTCCTTCCAACAAAAAGAAGCAGAGTAGAGACTGTTTCTTCAAGGTGATGGCCAAATGTGCCAAAGTTGTCTTTATCTGTACTGCCACTGATGGTTTTCAATCATATTGCTTCTCTTTATTTGCATACCATACTTCTTGTGCTTCATGTAATATCTGTATAAGAATACTGTAACAATCTAGTAGCAGCCTTTCATGCTGTGCAAGTTTATTTTTCAATTCTGTTTTATGCCTGCCTTCAATAATTAACAACTTTATAAACTGCACCAATGAAGTACAACTTGCACTGAAAGTATACTGAAAGTTTTAATGTACCACCCATTTTGTAGCTAATTACTGAGACAAGTAGTCATAGAATATATCAAGCACAGTTAGGTCAACAACTATTTAGCCAAGAACTCGATTAAAAGGAAAAAAAAAAAAAAAGATAGGACTAGAGTAATGTCCATGCTTTAAGAAAAGTCTCAGCTTAACTCTCCAGCTGCTTACCTCTCCTTGCCAGATAGGGTTAACCGTGTTACATATGATCTTAGACCTTTTCTCCTGTCCATGATGAGGAAGGGCTGGGAAGATGCTATGTTTTCCAGGCTGGATGGAAATCTTCAGATAGGGATCTGGATTGAAGAACATCCCTTTCTTCAGACCAAAAGCCTGGAAATCTGAAAGGTAAAGAACCAGATTATTTTTCACATTCCAGGCATCTCTTTGGTATGCTAGGGACAGTATATAGGGAACTGGTAATGAACTCAAACAATATGGCAGGAATGTGGAAAAAACTCACTATGTTTACTGTAAGGCAATATAATGCCAAACCATAATGATCTTGTGATTTAGAATTTATAAATTATTACGTAACGAAACTGCAAATCTACAGCCTGATTGTGCAGACTGATTCAGCCTCTAAATCAATATTTATGCAACTTCAAGTGATATACTTATTTTTCTAATAAGCTGAGCATTTGCTCAGCCTGACTGCAGTGGAAGGACTACACTGAAAAACAGATCCTGTCATTTAATATCAAAGTCGTGGCATATGGTACCCAATGGATGCCATTTTTCCTAGGTTTCAATTTTACCATTGTACAGATCTTACCTTTTACACCACTTTTTTCTATATAAGAAGTCATTTTACACTTTTTTCCCACTTTAAATAATTTTCTTCCCTGCATGTGTTAACTTCACCTTAGGAAAACTCTTGTCTATAATGTCCAAATTTTAAGTTGGGCTTTACAGCTGCAGAAGTCCCAGGGAGCATAATATATGTTGCACACACAGAAAATGCCCAGGCACTTATTTGAAAAATTTCCCCATAACATTCTGAAGAAAGACACAATGACCATTATGATCTGTCCCTGTGAAGCTGATGAAATGCAAACTAATCTGTTGGTATATCATTAATTTTAGCTCAACAGACACAGACTAACCCCCTTGGTCTTCTCTTTTTCCAGATGCATTTCTAAGCTTTCTTTGGCACACACAAGCACTTATTCCTATTAGTGAGTTCAGTAGCTAATTTATTTTCCACCACTCTTTGTATGGAGATTCTCCTCTATTTAAAGCTTTATTTAACATTGGGCTATAAGCACTGTACTGCATTATGCCTATTTCCTCTTGCTGTATTGGAGAGATAAAAAGTATTACACATAATGGTTTCTAAAACTGCAGAGATGCATACCTAAACGTTCAATTTAAACACATTTTTTCTCATGACAGTTTTTGAAAACATTAATTCTCACAGCCTTCTAATTCTCTTCTGATTAAAAATCCAATTATTCTGGCAGGTTGTGGGAGACCATGAAAAACCCTCAAGGCAAGTATTTTGGATGACTCTGAAAATCATACACACTGCACACCATCATCAATTTTTTCCCCAGAAAATAGCTATATCAAACCCAGTTGTGTGTTGCTTCCTTAACATATGGTAATGGCCAACACAATAAAATGTGCATGTAAAAAGAATTGCTTTTCTTTCCATGGATTTTAATCATCTATTCCACCACACAATTCATGCTGCACATTTTCAAAAGCTGTTGGACAGATGGTCCTGAAACAGACTGTATTTTAAGAATCTCATTCTTGAGACATTCTCTAACAAACAAAAACAAACAAACAAAAAATAGAGGACATCAGTGCTAAAAGCTTATTTGAAAGTACATTGCTGAAACTATGTACTGCCACAGTCCTAGCAATCCTATCACACACAGAAAATTATCTGCTTCAAAAAGATAACACTGATTTCCCCCCACCCCTTTTTTTGTTTCCTGAGTGCAAAATCTCTATATAACCAGCATGTATCTCATCTAACAGCCATGTTGAAATCCTATATGGAAAACTCTTTTGCTTTGGAAGTTGTACTGTTAGAAATGCACTCAAGAAATAGAAACCAAGACTGCAAAATGAATATGAATGACAAGGACCAGGAGAGAAAGACCTCTGGGATCTTGTTTTCTTTCTCTCTGATACTTCCTCAAAAGAGTCTGAAACTGAAATATTCATTGCTGTATATGTGTCTGTTTTTTTTTTTTTCCTTCAAAGAGAGATCATGCTATCTTTGGGAACCACAAAATACTGATATTTTTCTACTGATAGAAAATACCTAGCACTCAATTATGTGTACTTACAGATCAAGTATCATAAAGAAAATACATTGAGGATGACCTACCAGCCTCTTTCCAGTTATGGGAATTAGAGCACAGCCATGAAGATGTAGGTACTCCTAGCCTCAGTTAATAGTCTAATTTTTGTATTCAGATGAGGAGAAAAAAAGTAATTTAGCAAAGTACATGGCACAAAATTTGATTTGTGTAATTTTCTTACTGAAATTTTACAGTAAAGCAGATTTTTTTTAAAAAGTCAGTTAGAAATGTCAATTTTATTGTCCAAAGTATAAACAGGGCTAGCAGAATTAGCTTTTCCAAGGACAAATATCCCAATTATATTTCTCACCACAAATTCTCATCACTGTGAAAAACAGAGCATCAAAACTCAAAAAGCTCTTAATAAAGCTACATGGATATCCACAGACAAGCAGAATTTCATTTCATTTGAAGCAAAACCTATCTGTAGGTCCTGTAACCATCTGCTGTAACTTGCTGCTGTAATTCTTACAACTCCAGCAAAACTCCCCAACAGAAGAATCACAGCCATTCTGCCTTCCCAAATGCAAATATTTCTCTTTATCATCTTCAGAAAAAGTTTCAGAAGATACTTAACTTCTAAGTGAAGGTCTGAAGCTAACTGAATTTAAATCTTTGGTTGAATGAATGAATTCCAGAAGGCTGGGACATACCTTGCTGTACACTGTAATTTTAGAGTGTGTTTCTTGGAGGCATATGAGGAAATGCTACAAAGATAACTCATCTATGGTTTGCAAAGGTGTATTTCCATCCAGTCTCTTAAAAAAAGATACCATATTTTTAATAATATACCATATGCCAGTTTCTCATTTAGTCATAAATAACACTTTGGTGTGAAAGAGGTTATATACATCTAACAGTTTAACAATGTCAGGCCATCTCTCATGACAGATGACAGAAGGAAGAAATCCAGGTAAAGACAAAGTAATTACAGCCTTTCACTGCCACAGACTTGCACAACTTTGAAGTACATGCATCCTATTTCAGCTAGGCTCTCTTCACTGGAGAAAAATGGCTCATAATAACTGCTGCCTACTGCTGTCCCCAAGTGACTTATGAATTTGTTCCAACTCCAGAGCTTGCTTTCCATATATGCTGATCTTCAGGTGCCTGGATGAGACCTAAGGAAGGTCTACACTGGGTCACCTGCATGCATGTTTCCTCTGTTCCAAAGGTGTGCCATAGACTTCCCGGTCTGCTTGATAAAGGATCACTGAGCATACCTACTTGCCATGAAGCTTCACAAACTTTGGGGCACTGGTGGCTGGAGAGTGAGGAGACTATTTTTGTGGTGAACCAGCGCATTTACTGGAGCCAGGCAGGGATGTAAATTCCAACAACTCAGCTAGAACACATCTGTGTTTTGCAATGTTTGATTTTGCCTCAATACAAGTCATTATGCTTCCAAAAGCTCAGGGAAGAGTCACGTTTTGTCAAGCTCAGCAAGGAGATTCTCTGACAGTAATGATGAGGAAAACTACCATAAAGATAGTATTTCAATTCCCCACAGACATAGCAAGGTATTCAACCTATATGAACCCATGCTCCATATAGGAGTGTGACAGAAAAGGATGGAGAATCAGATAGAGAACCAGTCTGGAGCAGTCTGTCATCTAAATTAATTACATTTAGTCTGGTCATCAATATGTCAGGAGTAAGTTAAGGGAGCTCAAAGCTGTTCTCCCCAAGGGATAAGAAGACTTTGCCAATGGAATTTTCCTAGAAATAACACACAAGGCTGCTCTGTGCAGTTTATAGATGTGTCCTAAGAAGACTCACTCCCTCTAGTCTCTTGATGGTGCATATTCTACTGAATATTCTACTGAAGATTCCAGAGTCTACAATCCAACAGAAGAATCAAAGAGTAGTAAGTAGCAGAGCTACTAGTTTTGAGAAACTGATACTGATATTTTAAAACAGATGGCAAATTCCATTCAACAAATGCCAAATATTGAATGTGCTTTGTGTTCCCCAGCACCATCCAAGTGATGACAATTGATGTCATGCAGGTATCTATACTGGCACTTATAGAGAGGTTATTAACCCTAAGAAATTCTATGGTAAACCCACCAAATTCCCATTTTTCATATTTAGCATACTAGCCTTATGATCTCATGAAATGAGACATATTCCTTATGAGCCATCTGACCCCTTGAGGGAATGAAGACATCTTGAGTTATGCCAAAGTTACCCAGAATATACCTAAAACCAGAACTAATGAAGTTCACAGTACACTGGAAAGACCCTACTCTTACTGGAATGGCCATGGTCAATTTAGATTATGATCTAGAAGAATATCAAAATAGAATTTATTCTATGATTTGTTCATTAATGGCAGAAAGTAAAAAATACTGTAATGTTACTGAAATCATGCATCAAAGCACAATAAACCATCTTCATAATCCACCACAACTTAAGAGTTGGATGTCAATGGACAACTCTATCATTTCCCTTCAAACTTCCTTTGTGATTTCCCAAAGAGCTATCAGCTCTGGTTCTGACACTGACAAAACATACTTGAACAGGACTGGTATCTGGACAGACTACCAATGAGAGAAGGTAATTGCCAGGCTGCTGATCTGTCAGTGTTTCTTTTGTAGACCTTGGACAGAACAAGAAGAACCTGTCTCAGAGTGCAGTAGCTCATCTACTGAGCTAAGCAGAGCTGCCTAAGATATAGGCATGGCTTCAAAGAAAGGAACAAAACTCTGCTTGCTCAAGATTCAATGGGAGGCAGATAGGTACTGTCTCTCCGCCATGTGCTTTTAAAGTAATACTTTTAGCTACTGTCATTGGAACAATATTTCAATAGTAAGAGCAATATTGCATTTACAAAAATGCCAATTTGGCTCAGGAAGCAGTGTATGATACCAAGCTTCATTTGGCAATCACCTCTTTGGACGAAGGTGAGCATGGATTTGCAGAAGTATTGCATCTGATATTAATTAGTTTTCAAGAAGCAAATATTAAGGAACCTTTTCTAGAAATCAAACAGTAATATGCAAAGATAGAAAGTATTAAAATCCAACACAGACTAATGCAGGGGAATTGAGAAAGATACTACTTGAAGTACAAGAGATGACTGACTTGATCAGCTACTGAATGAGATTCTGCAAGTGATGATATGCAAAAGGTTAAATAAAGTGCTTATTTTTGCTCTCAGAAATTACAGACATATAGACAGACTTCACTTTAATTTTAAAATAAGATGCAGGAAAAAAAAGAAAGGGCTAGTGTAGTTGCACAAGAAGGTATTTTAAGGTCTGAGATTTAAAAACATAAAGACCAAGTGGATCAGATAAACCAAAACATTTCTGTCACAGGGCTCCCAGGCAAAACATTAAAGACAGTAAAAAAGAGAAGAAAATCTTTTTTTCTAGCTATAAATGCTTCAAATAAAAACAAAAGGGTTTCTCATTTGTTTAAAAAAAGGGCAGTAGATGCATTAGGAAGAAAATAGGTGCATTAATAAAAGACAAGTAGTAGTGGCATTAATTATTCCAAAATGTCTGAGAGACAGGCTATGTTTTTAATCATCTTCATCAAGAATGAAAACACAGAAAAAGTCTGAACCATTAATATGAACAGCTTATCACAGCAAGGGGGTGTTTTTATCACTGCAAGTGATTAACCAGAGGAGCAAAGCACCATCTTGGTATCCTCAGATCCTGACTACACACCTGTCTGTGAAATATGTCTAAGCCAAACTCACACAAAGCTCACCACCACGGGGGAAGGTGTCCTGTGTTAAATAGTAGAACGGAGTAGTTGAATTCAAAGCCTTTTGAGGCCTTTCAAACTGCTAGTCTAGGCATACTTTGTAGGCCCAATGTGTACTGGACCTGGTAAAAAGTCACCTCACCTTGACACAAGATCTGACAAGTAAGAAAAAGGTGTGGGTTTAGTAGTTATAAAGTCATTCACTAGGAATTAAAAAATAGTTGGAAAATAAAGTGCATTAAATATTTGCATTCTGAACAAGCATTTCATGTTAACAATACTGTCATAATCACCCTTAGCAGACCTCATACTATTTTCAGTTGTGATTTATGCTCTAACTTCTGTAAACTGACAACTGTTATTACTTGAATACCTGGTCTGAAAACCACACAAAAGCACCTAACAAGATTCTTAGAGATGTGTGACGGAGATAAATGCCTGAATGTTTGCGAAATATTCAGATCTTCTAGTAATTTTTTCCCCAAGGACACTTATAAATGGAGTGTGCAAAAATATAAGATATGTGAAATATTAAAGCCTGGAAAAATTTATTTGATGCAGCATAGAGCTAGGAGGCATATTATGCAAACCTCATGATAACACTTTCTAAATATACCAGCCAACAAGACTGGTTTTAGGGGCTTTCAGCAAATGCATTATACTGCTGTAAAACCATGAACCTGCAAGTGAAGTAGCTGGTACATCTCAGGAAGCTTAGCACATTTTTTTCTTCTTTACTTCATGCAAGAGAGCTCTGACACTTTTCAGCCACCTCATTGGAAGTGTGACATTCACTGGTAACAGTGGAAAAGGTATGTTTGAAAAGAAAATGCAAAGTGGACTGCAGAGTTTTCCTTTAAGGCTTTTTACAGTCTAGCTAAATCAGGCTTAAAATATTTCTCTTGGTATTTTAAATAATGAAAGCTATAATAATACAGTCATTGTAAAAATTATTAAGAACCTTAATCATGGGAAATTATCTTCTTTGAGACCAGTGTTGCCAGTGAACCTATTAATCTAAACCAGCCTTTCAAAGGAACAACTTGCAGTCTTCAAGGAAGCAAACATCAAGCAAAAAACTCTCCTAGTGACATAGTGCAAACTCTCTGCTATTTCCATTCTCAAGAAGCTAGTCATATTCTTGTGCCTTGAAGGATCATTTTGCACCTTTTTCATTGTTTGACATTTTTTTTCAATCCAGAAACCTTTTCTCAAAAATACCCTCCAGTGAAACAGCCGGATTTTATCCAACCAAATACTCAATAAACTACGGAAAGAATAAAGCACTTTGTCAACAGCTTTATAAAAAAAAAAAAACCTGTTTCCACACAGTTCATTTTAACATAGAGTCTCACTGGGTTCTCTCAGTGGTAGAGAAAGCAATACAAGTCAGCTGAAATGCACTCATATTGCTCAGCATTTCTTGTGATTTGGCCTGCTTTGAGATTTTTCTCTCCCACTCTAATAACTTTTTCTTCTAAAAACTTATATGGCAGAAGGCATAGCTCTTCTTGCATTCTTTAGACTACAGACTGCTTAGAGCATGATTCCTCTGTGTTGGTGCAATGGGCTCCAGTTACATTAATGACACTCCTGCCACTTTTTTTTAATGCAACTAAATCAACCATAATTTGGACACCTAACTTTTAAGTAATGACTGCATTAACTAAAGACTGAAGATGACAGTATGCCAAAATACAGATATTGAAAAGGAAAACCTTTTATGAGCGAAAAGGACTGGTGACAATAGAGGGGTTACTGCTGACATAGAGGTGCAAATGGAAAGGAATCCCAGTTCCTTTTGATGCCTCTGGGAGGTCTGCCTTGATCTGCATTTTATTAGCTAGCATAATAGATACAGGAATAGCAATAATTTTGCTTTGAGAGAGACAACATTTTGTCACTGTGGTGTTGACTAAGAAGGTAATAAATTAATAAATCACTGTGATGTGTTAATCTGTTAATTTCAAAAAGACTGAAACAGAACTATTTGGATAACTTAGATTTTTGATAAAATAATTGCCAAATTATTGTATCAAAGCCTTTCATATACCTGGCTGTGATGATGTTGTTAATATGGATGCTATATATATGCATATTAATTGCTTGTGAATCACATGAATAAGATTTCCCAAACGTATTATGAGTTATGGTCTTTATATACTTTAATGAAGCTGTAAATTAGATACTCTAGCTCATAAAAGGGCCCACTGACCCCACATTTTACTACTCTTGAAACCACAAATTACTATTGACACCTCTTGGCTTACTAGGCCAAAGAATCCAAGAGAATGAAAAACTGTAACTAGTTCTGGGCCACATTTTCTGCTAATTTATGGACATTAAAAATATTAAGTCTGCTTCTTTATTTCTGTTGAGCTAAACCTGTGGTTTTATCAACTGATGGGTGGATAACCAGTGTGCAACCTGGCAAGAGTAAGTCATGAGTTAAAAAAGCCCTGCCCAATGCCAGTCTGATCTGCCATGTATCATACACAACTTCTCAAGAACCACAGTGGCTGCCTAAGTTGGAAAAGCACTGACATGCATCCTTAATAGAAGGTTGCTTGAAATAAATCATATGGCCAAAACCAATCATATAGTGAGATGCTTGTCCAAGAGTAGGACTTCACACTTAAAGGCCTAGGCCTGTAAAACTTTTGAACTAGGCTAATACTTTTTACTCTGTACTACGTGCTCAAAGAATTTCCAAGTCAAGTCAAGCATCTTTCTCTTGATCTTCCAGGAGCTAAAAAGATATAGAAACCAACCAGCAAGCATAAGATTCCAAAGTAAGAGTCATGCTCATAACCACTCTCTTTTGACAAACTGGTTTCTGTCTACAGATGTGATTTACATGCTGTTCTTACCAAAGCTAGATCAAATGGCTCACAGCTGTTACATGGAAACATATTAAGCTTTTAAAACCTGCAGTGACATGCCAAGTAATGAGGCTAAGCATTCTTCACGAAATGCAGATAAATGAGAGCAGTCATCTGGCTCAAGACATCTGAGAATCACTTTTGAGCAATACAGAGAATATTCTGCACCACAGTACATGGATCTGCCTCAGGTCCAGACCATGACTGTGGAACGTGCTTTCCGAGGAACAGAGTACTAGCACAAATCCATTTTGCTCTGTAAATAAAGCACATGCCTTTGATCTTGCTTTCTGTGACCTACATATTTAATTGTAAACAGAAAAACCAAATATGGCCCCAGAATTCTACTTGAACAAGTACTTACAAGCACGTAACTCTCATTGAAGGAAAAGAGTGTGGCAATAATCATAGACATGTATTCTTTGTCTCTGAATTACTTCTAGTACAGACAAAGAATCCATGCATAAATAAATACATACATATACTTACACACTTGTGTACATAAAAGGTTCTAGTAAGTTCAGTCCCAAACTCTTTGGGCTTAAAACTTACCTATCAGCAGTGACTTACCTGACAGTGAAAAACTTATCAGTCTCCGACTTCCTTGTCCCTGGACTGAGTCTTCATTGGTGATGCTTTTAAAAATCTGCTGGGAGATAAAGAACTATGAGAAAGAGTGTCTCCAACAACTCTTGAACAGAGAATTGCTTAGTAACTGTCTTTTTTACTGATTCTTAGTTAAGTTTTACAACTAAGAATCAATTATATGACCAGAGATCAAAACCATATTTTTATCTAGGTAATCATTTAACCATTAATGGCCTAAGTCATCCCTGCCTGGAAGCTTCCCCTTAAAAAACCGTAATGATGCAAAAATACTACTGTAATTTGAATACAGCAATAATAGATTGCTGTATTCAAATTACAGAAAAACTGAATACAGCAGTTCTTCACCCAAAAAGGAACTACTTATTAGTTAGGAGATGAAGTATTACATAAGGATGGGGATGAGGCTAGCACCTCTTGAAACAACTTCCATCTTTATAATACCTTATTACTCCTGTGGAAAATCTTGCTCCAGAAGGTTTATTGCATACCTTTGAGAGAGACTTCTGAGACATTACTAGTACCCTGCACAAAAAACCTACTGTGAATTATGCTAACAATATGCATTGAGAGTGAACTGGAAAAAAAATTTAAAAATCCATAGATTACTCTTTGTACTCCACAGTTCAGTTTTTAATGTCAGTCTTTGGTTCAGCAAGTTTTTTGGTGAGCCGCTGTTGTGCAAATTAGGCCCCAAGCTGCCTTCTGGCTGCGATCAGAGCTGGGAAGCAAGAACACCCGTGGGCCAGTGACTGGGGCGTTAGGAGAAGCCCACCACCAGCAGTTTTTGTGTGGCGTCCCTGAGCAGGGCAGAGGAAATGCCATTGGCGTCAGACTGCGAGCTCAGCAGGGAGGGGGTGCTATGAGTACTGCTTCCCACCGACTTTGGAGTCAAACCAAGTGCTGCTCTGCCCTCAGGAAGCAGCAGCTCCGTGTCACTCCTGCCACTCAGCTTTCAGCCAAAAAAGAAAAACAGCATTTATGCAGTGAAATTCAAATTTCTGGTGGGAAACAGTAACTGAAGTCCCACTCAGCTGTGACTCATTGCTCAGTATATTAAATATTGTGTAGTCAAGCTGAACTTAGAAGACAAGCTGCTCTCTGCCCCCAGATAGCGCAAAACCTGGGCAAGTGAGTACTTAGCTCAGCTAGCAGGGATTAAACAAGATCACTTGGATGAGACCTAGATCAAAAATATATGGATGAATTTAGACATCCTTTAAAACAATGGGTTCTGCTAGACCTGACTTTTAGTCATAATCATTTTGTTTCTTCCAGATTATCTAAATGGGATAAAAGGTACTGAGCAGGGCAGGACTAAGAATAAATTCCAATATAAACATCCCCATTGGATCACAGCTAATTAGTTGCAATTGCACTAATGGCCTTCTCGGTAAAGAAGGTTTCAATGTGATTATTGAAGGCACCACTGATTTTTGGATAGACACACATTTAAATCAGAATACATGTGACTACAGGAATTTTATGACAAGAACTCAACAACCTTTACCAGCCTAAGTTGTGACCCTGTTAAGAAACAAATGACATTTCCTTGTCAACTTGTATTTTTCATACTATGTCACTGCCTGATAATAATTGCACATTATGCTTTACTGCTTACTTTTATGGTCTTTTCATGATTTTGTCCAGGATAGTAACGGAGCAAACCAACCTAGATATTGGCACATTTGCAAAAGGTGCTTTTTTTCTAGTCCTTTAACATTTTTCTGGGGTTTTATTTAGACCTGCCATGTATGTCACACATCATGCCAATATGAATAGTTTAGCAGACTACACCTTGAACAAACTGGGGTGGATCTGATGAGTCCTGCAAACCTGTTCAAAACTTCAAAATATTTGCTATTAAAAGACCCTTCAGGAGCCATATCTACATTAGGGAAACTATTTTGAGACAGTCATAATAGAGTGTTGTCACAAATCCTGATAAAAAGAAAATCATCCTCAACATGGCAAAACTTGCACTAGCAAAGCTTGCCATTTATACAAGGGGAGTAATAACACATCCAGTCCCATAACTGAAACCACAACAAAATAAATTTATTTGCTCCTGAAGGGTCCATCTGTTCCGTGAAGCAGGTGCACCCCACAGCATCCTGTCAAGTGCTCACCATTCAGCCATACAATCAGGGGTAGTAAAAGCCAGCCCTGCTGTGCAAACGAGTTCCATCCTCAGTAGCTGACCCCTGGAAACTCTCTAAGATGCAGCACTACATCAGCATACCAGGCATTTTGAGAGTGCCTAGCAATTAACCTTAGCAAAATGGTTAAAACACATTCTGGAAGCTTTTCCAATTTTCTTCCTGGCCAGGTGGATGAGAAAGGGAATGCAGGGCAGAAAGGCTGAAGGAGATAAGCTTTTGTCCTTTGGTTTGAGACTTGTGATGCTCCATTAAAGACTTCACACAACTGAACCTCCTGTATAGCTGTCATCACAAACCTGCGCTCCTCATCCTCCAGTGGTCTGAAGGCACTGGTCTGCACACTCCGCACACATATACAGCATCTTCTCACCCATGGTACGGTGCTTAGGCATGCCAGGGCACATGCCAGAGCAGGCTCAGTAGCAGGCAAACATCCTCTCTCAAAGAACAGGAAGGGTAATAGGAAGGCTGAGAAAGTCATTATACTTTAATATTGGCATTTCAAGAAGTCAGAAGGAACAGCAAGGAAGTAAGGGAAACAAATCTCCCAACATTAAGTCTGATTTTCTTAAAATAAGAAGAGCTATTTGCTGTAGTTTGGATTCACAGTTTTCTAATGCAATACCAGACTGTCCCCAGTAATGAGGACAAGGCTGCACTTGATGCAGAGCAGGGCAAAAGAGGGTGAGTGGACACCAGAGCTCATCAGCAACCATATCAAATGGGTTTCATCTTTAGGCCTAAGACAGGGATGTGCATACTGTTCCTGCTTGCCATTTATCATGAAGGAAATCCAGACTGATTTTAGTGGCTGCAATATAATTACATTGGGAGTTTTGTCACTGTAAGTAAACCTTGAGTTTAGTCATCAGGAGGTAAAAAACCCCTTTATCTTCTCAACTGCCACTTAAAACATGGTTAGTCGACAGACAGACAACATTCATCTCATCGCTTGACATCCTATGGGCTTGAAGTCCTTCACATGAAAAGGCACAAATGTCATTTTCCCTCAATAACTTTTGGGCTTTGTTATGCCCTTGAAGGGAGAGCTCAGTCTGAATTAGCTTGATATTTTTAGTTTATAATGCCATTTCTGCACATTTTGCAACCCAGCCTAATTATTTTAGAGGTCTTGCTGATACAAAACAGAATTAATATGCTTTTACTACACACTTCTGCTAGATCTAAACATGAAGATGGGACATGAGCTGCAACTTCAAGCCTATCTGAATCTCTCTTCAAAAAACCAAAGGCTTCCTGAACTGGGTTCAAACCTCCTTTTGATTTCTCTGAATGTAGCTGGAGTCAGCATCATCGCCACTGATGTCAGCACATACATTCAAACACTAAGAGAAGCATCAGTACTTCCTTTAAAATATTCTCCAGTAAACACACACTGTAAAATAATCTGGTCTGTGATAGAGTTTCCCAGCCTCTGAAGCAAAGGGAAAGATGACTACCAGCACCTGTGATGGCCAGCTGTGAAACATGGGAAGGTACCTGAGGCCAGACTGAAGCCTGCTGGGATTTGCTGACCTCAGGAAACAGTCCAGCTCTGGTAGTGCTTTTCATTTTCTCAGTACAGAGAAAAAAGAACACTAAAGGAGAAGACTGAAAGCTAAAAATAATAGTCTTGTCCTGAAATCACTTTTCCTTGTGAGTAGTTCCTGCAAATGCTAGAAGGAAGTTATGTGACCCTGAATGAGAAAGGAGGCAGGTTTCACACTAGCAAAGTGCCTTTGAGACTCCCTTTCTCTTTAGCCATGGTATGTGTTATGAAAAAAAGTTATCATCTTGAGAAAGCCTAAAGTATTAGAGTCCATCAAATCTTGCTGAGGCAAAATTCCAAGCACATCACTAAAAATTTGTCTAAGCAAAAAGCTAAAAACAAAGACTCTCACAAGTAATAAAAAATACCTCCTAAAATACCTTTCCTTTCCCTAGTCTACCTAAATATGTGGAAGAATAACAAGGACAATACTCTTGCTCCTGAAAATAAAGGGGCTTACAGGGCACCCTTAGGGTGCCCCTATTCAGCCTCTCTGTTGCTCTAGGTTATGATGAGGCAAATACTTTTCTGCAGAGGTACAGTGCGAATACAGGTCTGGAAGAAACTAATTGTTGTAACTGTGTTTACCTGGTGCTGTACTAGAAAACCTGCTTTTGGACACCACAGTGACCAGTAATAGTGCAGCATGCTGGCAGAACCTCCTTTGCAGCATTAAATTCCTTTTAGCATGTTTGTCTATTGTGCAGCAAAACTTAACTATTCCTAAAGTCCTGCTGATACAAAACAGGATAAATATTATAGTATTAGGTGCATCTAGCACAGCTAGATATGCATATAAAGACTGATAAATACAAGTACTTACTCCTTTTCCCAAACACAGCACAGGAAAACACTCTTATGTCTTAATGCTCTGTAGCATTCCTCCTCTCCAGAAGGAAAAGGATTTCTGTCTTCCAACAGAAGGAAGAGGACATTTTTGGCCACTGCACTTGCATGAAGAGATTCAATAAAGCTAAGTGAATTTTCTTTTCCCATAAGTAGAAGAAACACCTAGATTAATTAATCTCACTGTTCACTGACAGCCAAAGCACTTCTGTATCAGTAGCTTCTGCTGCAAAAGAATGGTGGCATTTAACTGATATAAATTACCTCCCACAGGTCAGTATTTCTTTCATTTAAACAGAGGAAATCACAGTGATATTAAAATCAGTGCTGCACTACCTGTTTGCTTACATTGACTTTATATCGTGGTGAACATCATGGACATGGCCTAATGCTCAATATAATCGAGTTCCCATTTTACAAGATGCTAATTAAAACCTAGAATATTTTACAATGTTAGCACAGATTGTAACTACGGTTATATCTAACACAGATTAAACAGGTACTGTAAACTGGCAAGGCTCTAGCTGGGGCAATACTACGTATTCACAAGTGCTTTTCTTTTATAAAGTAGATCTAAGGACGTATCAAAGTATTCAGAAGAGCTCACACTTCCAGGCAGTTCAATTCAGACCTATAATCAAGTCTACAATGAAAAAGGCTGGAAACCACAAATGTCAAGCAGCAAAATACTTTCTGTTTGTACACACTGGCTCTGAGGATGAAAAGCAGTAGATTAAAGCACTGCAAAAAGGGAAGGCTACAACCTGTGTGTGGTTCAAGTCAAAAGTTAAAAATAGACTCAACTTAGCCCCAAATAGTGCATCAGCAATCAGAAAAGGTATTGCTAGATGTGTCAGATCTAAAGATGTAGTATTGCAGTCAAAAGACAGGCTGTCCAGCCACTGCCTGCACTATACTTACTTCAAGCTCCAGTTCTCTGTTCTCTGCTTTTCAAGACCACTGAACTTGCCAGCAGATTTAAAGCAAAATAAGTAAGGTTAACAGCCTTGCTGATTTTAGTTTAAACCAGCTTGGAGCTATTGTTCTAACAGACCAGAGTGTACATGGCACAGGAATCCAGAACAGTCCTCAAAAATTTTTCTCCCCCAACCTATTTTTGTCAGCTTTTACTGTTGCACTCTTGACTTCACTTAAAGCTTAACATTAGGTCAACACTTCAAAACAAGTGGAAAAAGGCTTACATTTTCTACAGCTCAGCAGTGAAGCATCTTATTACAGTAAGAGAATATCAGACATTATCCTGAGTTCACACTTCATATTCTACTATCTTCTTTAGAGAGGGAATTCCTCAGTAGATCTGCAAATGGGTGAATATTCCTGTTTCCTCCCAGGTGCTGAATTTAAAAATATACTGTTTTGTAAAAAAAATCACTAAGCAAACACAGACTAAGTACCTCCTTTCACACCACCACTTGGCTTCTTGAGTGCAGAAGCTGCTCTGCGATGCAAGGGGGGAATTCTGAAAGAAACAAATGTGGATCTGAGCTCCCTGACTGCCACTGACAGAATTATGTCTGTCTATAATCCCAGGCACCACTTTGAAAATCTACCCCTAATTAGTGGCAGTCCTTCAGCTACAACCCCCACTCTGCTAACAGAATTATCCAGCTCTTGAATGCAATATATTCCACTTATCCTGTTAGCTTGTTAAGCCATTGTGCTGGCACAGTGGTATTTTTCTATCAGGTGCTTCCAAACAGCTGCCAGCTTCTCCAGCAGCAGCCTCACTCCTGCTGGGAGCTCTGCTGCCAGCTCACGTTCCTGAAGGACTGTGACCACACACACACAGAGGCTTCCCCATGTGCCATGGTCAGCAGCATTCTAGCCTTGTAATACACCAATGTTAAAAATGAGAGCAGCCTTTATTATAATAAAAAGAAAGGCCTAAAGCATGGGGTCTGTGGGCTGAGCACAAGCGTTTCCGTCGAGGATGCTGCAGCGCTGGCACTGGGTCTTCTTCAGCAGCGATGTCCCCGATGTTCCAGGTGGAGCAGCACGCCTTCAGTAGGTCTGAAGCCCCTTTTTATCCCATTTTTGTCCCTCTGGATTGGTTTCTGTTTGGATCCTTCCTTTGCATGAAGGTTTAAGGCACTTGATTGGCCCATTACAGTTCTGTCCAGGCTGGCTCATTTTGCATGGGGGGTGGTGCACTTAGGTGTATTATGGTATGTTGAGTACTGTATTTCTTATAACTACCCTTTTAACCACTTTTACAATATAACAAGCAAACTAACAATACATGCTTAACAATTATCAACTATTTTACAACAGTTTCTAAACTATTTTTAACACCACTCTCTCAATGCCATTCCCTAATTAAATAGAGAATCTGGTTTTTTAGGGCATATGACAATTACCCCCTCTCTGCAGAACACATCTTTTGCCACCCCCCCCCCCCCAGCAGTATTTATTGATTACTTTATTTATTCCCAGGACACAGAAGTTTTTAATTCCAAAAACTCTTGTCCTAGAAACCCTTTAAATAGGTAGCAAGTAAGTGAGTAAAAATTTTTCCCCCCCCATGGAAAACAGTATGAATTTTTTCACCAGATTCTAGATTACAGCTGTGGCAGCCAAACTAAAAGACTGGAAAAAAAACCTGCTGCTTAGTGAAGTGCCCCAGCAACATCTTTTAGAGGCAACTATCAACAGGCTTACAACAAGAGGACATCCAGTGAGAGTACATACCAAGTACATGGAGGTTTCTGTGTTGGCATGAAGCTATTTCATATTCCCCAACCAATCCTATGTGTCTAGAATGCTCTTTCAGCGTAACCAGAATCTCAAATAAGTGTGTTGGGAGCAAACACTTCAAATTAAAACAAAATCAAGGACTGAGGCAAGAGATCAGTACCTCCCACAGAGTCCAATATCTTGTTCTTCCAAAAATTTAATAAATTCAGCTTTTTAATTGTTTCAACAGTTCTGCCTAATAAACATCAATTATCCTTTGGCAGCAGAGGAAAGACTTTGATTAGAGATTCTGATCTTCCTTCAGTCTTTGAAACTTCATTTAAATAGTCTTAGATTTTCAGATACTGAAAGACAATCACACATGCATGTGGTAGGCTTTGGGTTGCTGTTTCTGGGTTGAGGGCTAGACTACATCTAAGCAGCAGGTATTTCACTTATACCTATCAAACTTTGGGGAGGATTGTTTTCTGCAGCATATCCCACCAACTGCCCCACACAGAGACTGCAGGTTATTTAGTACCAATGACTCCATGAGACTTAAGAAGTCTCTCAGCAAGGTTAAAGTGGTCCAAAACATTACAGCATTTTACAGAACCAATGTTCAAAACAAACTCCAGTTTAGTTAGCAGGAAAGATGTTGCCATCTTATTGCAGGGGTTTCATACCACTGTCTCCTTATCACAGAAGTTTCGCACCTTCTTGGTGTTTCTCGTGGGCAGCTCCTCAGAGCACTGACTCTTTCTTCCTCACAAAGAAGCCGACTGACTCCAGTTCCCTTCCCAACCACCCACCCCACTCTTTTACAGCACTCTTCTTCCCATTGTTACAGCTGTGGCCTGGTAAAGTCACGCCTGTTCCTAATCTTTGACACTTAGCCCAGCTGCAGCTCCTTAGGGGTAAGATTACTTTCTACACTATATTTATTTTCTTATATTCTATCCCCCTACAGGAAGATGGTTCCTTGTGGCTGCTAAACAGCTTTGTGTTTCCCAGCGTTACCACCATTCAGAAAAAAAACCTCTAAGAAAATCTGGTGTTATGATCGGATTTATAGCAGGCAGCTGTCTAATGCAGACCAGTATTGGCCCTGTAAATCTCACAGATCCATACATAGACTATTAACATGCTTAAGCACTCTGACAGCAAGAACTGCTTGTAAATATTATCCTCTCTGGAACACCTAAGCAATATCCTACAAGCCACTGAAATAACTGGGAAGTTTGCCATTGGCAGATGAAGAGGCCTATTGGACACTGAGTGGATCATATAATTTTGCATAAAATTTGCCCCACAGACTTCAAATTCAAACTTTTCATGAAATTTGTATGGAAAATTAAAAAACTGGTGCCAACACCTTTTCTCTCTGCCTATGAAATGACTGGAGTCACCAGAACATAGGACATGTGTAGTGGAAACACTGACACATCCATGGTGTCTTTGAAAGGCAGGAAACTATCAGCAGCTGCCTTCACTACAGCTTCAGAAACTGCTCACTGTTCTAACATGGTTTGGGTGGGACGAGTGCACAGATGAGTAATGCTGACACGTGAGGCAGAGAATGTATCTTTCAGCTAAGCCGCGTTTATAGAAGGGCTCAGAGCATTAGTCATGCTGACAAAGCTCTGGACAAGGGAACCGAGTCAATGACCCTTTGCACCATAAAAGAAGCAGCTAGGCAGCGAACAATGCCCATTCTTCTAAATGAATGCCTCAAATAGCAGTTCAACTATGAATACCATTATTTCCAGAAGTGAGTGAGTTACAGACACTTTACTTTCAACCTTGAGTCCCTACTTTGGGCAGAAATGAGGCAAATGTAGATTTATAGTATGAATTTAAAAGTAGAGAAATATCTGTGCTACTTCAGGTGTCCCTTGATCTTGCTGAATTCCTAATAAAACATTTCACTACACAGAGCATTTTTCAAGTCAGGATGCCACAGAAAGAACAAAGCTGAGAAGAAAAAAAAATTCTGCTTTTACAGTATCTACAGTCACTTAGTCAATGCAGCCTTATTCACACTCAGTGTTTCTCCTTTTAGCAGATCCATTAGGCTCAGCAGAAACTGCTTATCTCACCTTAGCAAACCCATGGCTTTTATTTTTTGTTTGTTTGCTTGTTTTGCCATTTGTCTGATTTTGTGGTTGTTTTATTTTAATCTTTTCTATTTAAAAATAGCCTTTGTTTTCCAATTAGCTTCTGCTGTCTACAGTACTTGATGTTTTGTTTTTCTTAGGTTTCTGCTTTCTAGAACAGCAGGCTTAAAAAGTCAACAGCCTTCTCCAGTGAAGTGGGCTCGTGGGAATACTGATTGTAATCAAACTGCCATACAATAATCAAGGTTGGATGAGATCTCCTGAAGTCACCTGATTCTTCTTCAGGCAAAACAGGTCCAACTTAGAGCAGGCTACTCTGGGCCCTGTACAGTTCAGCTTTGAGTATCTCTGAGGATGCAGATCCCACAAGCTCTCTGGGCAACCCATTCGAATGATTGACTACTCTCTTGAAACAAAAGATATTCCTGAAGCCTAATCAGAATGTCTCTTACTGCAGCTTGTGTCCATGACCTGCTACCATTTCAACATGTGCTGTGACTAGAGTCTGCCTCCTTCCCTACAATATCCCACTAGGTAGTTAAAGGAATCAGTAACATTCTACATAAGAATTCCCTTAGGACTGAATAAATAAGTCCAGCTCTGTCCCTGCCACTCCTTGTGTGTAAAGTCCAATCTGAAGGATGAAGAAAACAGAGGCCAGACTCATTCTGAAAATGAGTGTGGCAGAGCACTAAGCAAACCTGAGGTATAAGAAGGACTCCTGGGGAGAAGCAGCTTTTACAAAATCTGATCTCCAGTAAGAGAACTCATTACAGCAATTTGGTCACCACCAAAACCCTTGTGAAGGATTTGTCTTGATGCATACTGGACGCAAGTCTTCTGAACATAAAGTCACTAAAATACAGTAGGAGGGTAAAGTGGTGTCAATGAAATGCAGGAGTGCTGTCATTTCAGGCAAATCATTAACTACAGCAGACCTGCAGGCTAAGCCTGACATGGCCACAGGTCACCTCCACAGCAGAGAGGAGATGTCACATGCCTGGGATCTCCTGCCAGCTCTGACCACCCCATTGTGAGGCTCACACAGCGGTCAGCTACCTGTCTGAGAGGCAGCCGAGGGGTCCTAAAGGCTGGTTGTGGTCAGCACTCAGCATGCTTTTCAGGCAGTCTAGACCTCTCCTAATCCAGAAGCTCTTCAAAACCTTGAAAGGAAGAAGCCAAAATAAAGGTGAAAAAATTTACTAGAAAAGGAAAAACTGGAACCAGAAAAGAGGAAAAAAGGCAAGGCTCTATAGAACAAAAGTGGAAAACAAAGGAAAAAGCAGTGGAGGATGCTATAAAGAAAGCAAGAAATTACTTTCTAAAATTCCAGATCCTTACATTCTCAAAAGATTCCCTTCCTCCATTTCAGATACATCTCAAAACACCCAAGCCAAACACCAGAAAAATCCCAATACTACAACAGTGATCACTACAGATTTGTTAGAACTCAAATCTGACAGCAGCAGCTTTCAAACTTGCTTATGACAAAAGGTAAGTGAGATCCTTTGCAGAAAAATAAGAGAAATAAACAGGCTGCTTTAAAAGCCTGGGTTTCCTGACAACAGTGGCACTTCCAGACTTTTCTGGTATTACATTTTAAAAATTCGGATGTAACTGGCCCAGGTATACAATAACAGCCCTAGGCTGCCCTCAAACATTTCACCTCTGAAATCACAGTCCAGAGTTGCAGTCTGCCAGAAAAAAAATCCTAAATGTGTTGGCATTTGAGATATAGTCCATTATGCATTTTGTGAACTGAAGTTTAACAGTTACACAGAGTTATTAGGTATTATGAGAGGTGCTGGTGGTCCTTTGCTAAGAGTATCAACATGTCGTTTAATTAATGTGGTTTATACTTAGGTTCACCACAAAGTCCTACCACACAGGCGTAAGGGCAAAAGCTGCCCACTGTAAATAAAAATCAGACTTGATGAGTTAAAAAGGGAAGTGTGTAAGAACAATTTAGTTGCTTTCCATCAGACTTCACAGATGTAAGAATTTAAGCCTCCTTTTAAAGTGGACATATTGAGTGGGGAGGTGCTGCATGTTTTCAGCACAGATGGAAACAAGCTTGCCTGAGAACTCAACTAGCTAGCCAGGGAAAAAAGAACCAGATATTTAATGGAAAAGGAAAATGTTTCTCAAGAGATTCAAGGATTAAAAATTAACAAAGGGTTCACAGTTCTATTAAAGAAATATTCTTATGTACATCTACTAGTATAAAACATACCGACCTACATCAATTTCTCCACTTGTAAGAAAGCCTGAGAACAAAAGAGATCTGAGTAATAGTTATGGGAAAAAAATATTTTTAAAAGTGTGTAATATCATATAACTTTATTCTATCAACAAAACTATGTTAAGGGAACATGGTTATCCTGTCAAGCTCCAAGAAATCATGAAATGCAAACCTGAAAGATAACTGTGAAGCACAAAATCTGCCCCTTGATAGATAAATTTTAATGATTCTTTCTTTTTTTAGCTGTCTCCCATCATAACTTTTTCCCAATGCAACATCATAAATGTATTTTTGGATCACCCAGGTTATGTGTGAAGTACAGGCAATGCAAGATATACTCAACATACAGATAAAACAAAAGATAGCACGATCATAATAGGGCTTGCATGCATGTGCACATGGACATCCACGCACACTAAACTCATAGGGCAGATGGCGTTGGCACAGGTTTTTCTTGGGCCTGCTGAAAAACCTTCTGGCTTTCAGTCACCACTTGCTCCACTCTATCGCCTACTTAGGGTATTGCTGCTGAAACAACCTGCAAGTTATTGCAGGTTATCCACAAACATTCAAAATGACCTACAGATCCACTGGTTATAAATGCCTGCAATTTCACCTCATTGTCATTTCCTCAGTCATGTCTGCTGATTTTAGGTTATCTGAGGGTATGAGTTATTTCAGAAGAGATCTTAAGTACTGCCTATTTTTATAAAGGATTATGCATTGCAAAATGACGATAATCTCTTTTCTCCCCAGATCTTTCTCCCTGCCCCTCTTCTTTCCAGGACTAAGGAAAGCAAAGAAAACAAAAGAAAGATATTTCAAGAAAATGAAATTATTTTTCTCTATTACTCTGGCTGCTGGGAAGTCCTTGGTTACTGAAAATCTAATCAGGACTAAATTGCTGGCATCTATCAGCTGCAGAAGATATGAAACTTCAGTGTACACACAGAACTACAGAAGCTACACACAGGTTCAGTGCAGGCTACAGATGTGGCTTTAACAAATTCTGTGACCTCCTCCTTTCCCTCTTCACATCTGGCTGTTTGTCTGGCTGCTGCTCTGATGTAAAGAAATCCACTCAGTGTTTGAAAACAAGCATAGGACATGAGAGCTGCTGACATTTGTTGAAAATTGCTGAGTGAGAGACTGGGCACACAACTGCCCATCTCAGCTTAAATTCATACCTTGGCTTGTATCCAGATACTTGTGATACAGAGGTGTGGACACAAGAAGAGGTCTTGTACCTATCTCCGAGCTTTTCTCCCACTGCACCAGCTTTCCAGCTGGCCACAGGAAACATGACATCCTTTAGTTTAGGAATATGTGATGCTACCAAAATCTGTTACATTTGTGAGTGGTTCAGAAACTTTATAATCTGCACACCTACCCAAGCATTTTTATCAATATTCTCAACGATACATCAAAGCTTTGTAAAATTGTGCTCTGCTTTTGCACAGCAAATTCACAATTTACATGTTCAGCTTATTTCTCAGCTGTGTGTCCTAAACATTTCCCTCCCATCTGAAAACCTGCAGGCTACAGCTCTGACAGCAACATAGAGCACAGGCAGCTCAGTCAGTGGATCAGGAGACCTCAGTTAGAAACCATAGCTAAGTCCCCATGCTCTTTTCTAAAAGAAAAAAAAAACAAACAAAAAAGTACAACCAAAACCAATTTAACTCAACTTTCCATTAGACTCCAAAGCAGCTTGTCCAGTGACATGCCTTACAGCAGTTAAGTAATTTTAAATAGCCACACAAAGAAACACAATGTAAATAACTTGCATCCAGCCTTGGTGCAGTAGCTCACTCAGGCTTTGAGAGAAGGACTAACTGAATAGGCAGAAAGATCTCTACTACTTCAGTGGATCTGGCTTTCAGGTTACTGCAATCTACACCAATAGATTTAAAGCCCATATCCACACTCTCTCTCCCTGCATATCCATAATCATCTCTCCCTGCAGATTAGCCTTCATCTTCCCTTTTCACCTGGCAGTGTGTTTGAGACACAGTAGTAAATACTGTTAAAAAAAAGACCATCTTCAAGAAATAAGATGAGCCTCTAACATCCTAACATTGTTTTACAAACATCACAGATATTTTAAAAAATAAAAACCATAACTACAATTACAGGATACAGTAATTCTGCTGTATTTACCATGTTTTCCTGATGTCCTATTTTTCTATTGTTACAGAAATTATCATGGGAATTTTACAAAATAAGTTCCTTCACTGTCCCAGCTCCATCTACTTATTTTGCCTCATTCATTGCAAGCTCTTAAAGAGCCATTTGGGATTTTATTCATTTCTTCAGATAAGTAGTGAGTTCATGTTTTTTTCCTGTACATATTTTAAAATTTATTCAGCTTCTTAAGAAGGCTTATCCACACAAACAGCTGTCTCTCAGCTAATATTTGCATTACTTCAACATGAGTCATTTCTTCTTTGTTCTAAACTAATCAGCACAGCTTAGTATGCCAATTTCTCTGAATGGACATGTCAGTCAGGAACCTGACCACTGTGCTTTTCAGCATAGCTAATATTTACTATTAAGTCTTCTGCTTTGTCTCATCAGCTAATAGGAATTAAGAGCAGATTAAAATCTATGATAACTTTTATTTGAGAATTTGTAACATTTTTGGAAAACATTAGTTCTTAGCAAATACCCAAGAAGTAAAACATTGCCACCCACATCTGAGGTGAAATATAAAGATGACCAACAGCAGTGCTATATAACTGTGGTGGTTTTGTAAAAACCATTACAATAACAAAGCTGAACAAGACAAAGACAGTTAAAAAAAAGGCAAAATTAGCTTGAAATCATAGGTACTAAAGATGGGCCATCATTAAGAAATTAAAATCTGAACAATTAGAATTCATACATTAAGTCAGACAGTCTTGAAAAAGTATCAGCATGATTTTAATGAAAATCAGAACACAAGCTTCTCGTCTTGATGAAAGCATAATGTCCTCCCAGAAACATGACTGGAAATGACTTCCTGGGTGTCCTGGATTCAGCTAGGGCAGAGTTAATTTCTCAGTAGCTGTTAGAGATGCTGTGTTTTGGATTTGGAATGAGAATGGTATTGATTACACACCATGTTTTGACTTTTGCTGTTTTTATCCCAGGTCAAAGACTGGTTTTTTCCATGTCTCATGCTTTTCCAGTGAGAATTTAACAAAAGAAACTGGGAGGGAGCACATCTGGGACAGGTGACCCAAACTGTCCAAAGGGATAGTCCAAGAGATTACCATGCCCAGTATATAAACTGGGGGGAGTTACCTAATAGTAAAGTTGATCTGGGTTTGGGAAAGGGGGTCTGGCATCAGTCAGCAAGAGGTGAGCACTTGTATTGTGCATCACCTGTTTTTCCTATTATTATTATAAACATTTAACATTACTACTGTATTTCATTTTCAATTATTAAACTGCTCTTATCTCAACATAGAAGCTTAACTTTGACTCTCCTTCCCATTCCATCGAGGTGGGTGCAGAGGGGGCCGAGTTGAGTGACTGCATGGGGCTTTAGTTCCAGCTGGGCTTAAACCACACACTGGGTCATGGAGGCCAGTAGATAAAGCAATTGGTAGATCTCTTCCCAGGTGATTCAAATTTCTGAGCTAATTAACACCATTCCTGCTTCAAAGGTCTTCTACCCCAGAAGGCAGAAGTAAGTAAAGCCTTTGATACTGTCTCCCACAGCATTCTCCTGGAGAAGCTCATGGCCTATGGCTTGGAGAGGTGCACTCTATGCTGGGTTAAAAACTGTTTGGATGTCTTGGCCCAGAGAGTGGTGGTGAATGGAGCCACATCCAATTACTGCCTCATCACTAGTGGGGTTATTGGAGCATGCCCTGTTAAATATATTTATTGATGATCTGGACAAGGGTATTGAGTGCCCCCTCAGTTTGCAAATGACATTAAGATAGGGCGGAGTGTTGATCTGCTGGAGGGTAGGAAGGCTCTGCAGAGGGATATGGACAAGATGGATTGATGAGCTGAGGCCAATTCAAAGAGGTTAAACACAGCCAAGAGACAGGTGTTACCCCTGGATCAGAACAACCCCAGGCAGTGCTACAGGCTGGGGGAAGAACAGCTGCAAAGCTATTAAGCACCACCCCCAGAAAAGGACCTGGGGGTGGTGCTTAACTGCACCTGAACATAATCCAGGGTGTGCCTAGGTAGCCAAGGAGGCCAATGGCATCCCAGCCTGTATCAAAAATAGTGTGGCCACCAGGACCAGGGCTGTGATTGTCCCCCTCTTCCGGGCTCTGGTGAGGCTGAATCTCAAGCCCTGTGTTCAGGTCCTTCACTTGAAGTAAGATATTGATGTTCTGGAGCAAATCCAGAGAAGGGCAACAAAGCTGGTG
This sequence comes from Serinus canaria, assembly GCF_022539315.1. Taxonomy (NCBI): domain Eukaryota; kingdom Metazoa; phylum Chordata; class Aves; order Passeriformes; family Fringillidae; genus Serinus; species Serinus canaria. Next base: position 52,943,214 of record NC_066315.1, on the reverse strand, counting down.
AATGGTCTGGAGGAGGTCCTCTAGGAGCAGCTGAGGGAGCTGGGGTTGTTTAGCCCAGTTAAAAGAAGGCTCAGTAGTAGCATCAATGCTCTCAAAAACTACCTGCAAGGAGGTTGTGGCAAGTGGGGCATAGCCTCAAGATACAGCAGGGGAGGTTCAGGTTGGACATGAGGAAGAATTTCTTCAAGGAGTGGGTTGTCAAGAATTGGAATGGGCTGCCCAGGTAGTTGGTGGAGTCCCCATCCCTGAAGGTGTTCATGGAAAAAGCATACTTGGCACTTAGTGCTACAGTCTAGTTGATAAGGTGATCAGTTAGAGATTGGAGTCAATCTTGGAGGTCTTTTCCAACCCAAGCAATCCTATCATTCTATATCTCAGTTGCAATTCTACACAAAACCATGATGTTGTTATACACATTCAACATTATTTAGAAATATGGGAAAAAGTAAACACACAAAACTCATGAGTAGCAGAGATTATAGAAGATTCTGAAAATGCCTGCTTATGCCTTCAACAGGAACTTTTTTTGGTATTAAAAATTGTCCAAGAGAAGATGCAGATTAGAATCACGTGTCACCTGACATACATGCATCTAAGTACCTTAGAAGAACTTCAGTAAAAGGAAACATGGTAAAGCTGTAAGCAGTGCTAACTGATACACAGATGGGAGAGATCAACATTTTTATCTCCATCTTTGCTAATCCTGGAACATGGGAAAAGACAATAAAATCAAACAAAGATAAATGCAAAAACTGAAGAAAGCAAAGCTGTCTTTTACTTGCAAGGCCTAAATAAATGAAACATGGTGGGGACAGAAAGCTTACAACTGACAAGCTCAAAATTATTTTCCTGCTGGAATGACTTGCAGCCATCAAGCCTCCCACTTACAAGAGGGACACAGGCTTTCCCAACATCTGCCTCTCTATGGGGGTCCAGTGCAGAGCAGGAAAGGACAGCTAGTGAAAACATTAGGGCAAGTCATGATGTGGATAAGCAGTCCTGGAAAGAAAACAGAACACAGAACATCAAACCCCAGGCTTTTCCTCTTTATGCCCCATCAGGCAGTATTGTAGACATACCAAATCTGGCCTAGAGGATTTCACATCCATGCACTGCAGGATTCTTATAGTTTCCACGGTCTTGGGTGTTGGACTAGCTGGATACTGATTCACTCTGGCAACATCCCTGTTCTTTTTTTTTCTGAGTGAAAAGTGCATTTTTTTTAAATTAAGATTGTGCCAAGTATAAATAGTGCTTTCACTAAATAATAGTCAAACACACACAAAAATGGGTAGAACACAATGTTCTCTTTTTAAATTCATTAGCAGGCCTCTAGTGCACCAAATGAGATTTAAATCAACGTGTACAAAATTGGCAATAAGAAATCAAACCAGCAAATGCAGGGGAAAATAGTAGAAATAATCTATTGTGTAAAGCAACATCAAAGCAAATATTTTTGCAACGTCTGAACTAAAACATACTGGAAAGCTGTGTCATGTAGTCTAAACTACCCCTGGTAATTTATCTTGTGCTCGCCCACAATCAGATTCATACCCTATCACAGTAAGTTAATTCTTAGAAGGAAGGAAGCAGGAGGTGCTTCATTCCTTCAGCACTCTATCACCTTCAGCTCTGAAGTACTCTCCATGTCTAAATCCTTCTTTCCTTCTCCCTTCAAAAACTAAAATATCTGCCCTCAGACTCACTGTGAAATATCAGGAACTTCATTGTTTTTCATTAATGAGAGAGTATCTAAGACTGTAAAAGGCCAAAGCAAGGATGATTACACCAGTGAAGTGTGCTGAACAGTTGCTGATCTCTCCATAATTTACTAAACCACAGAAGGGAGCAATATGATATGCAGATATTACTATGGCTATTATGTGAGCGTTACAAGTGACATTCCAAAAGAAAGTGGCTGGGAAATACGAGACTCTTATTGAACCCATTAACAAATAAATGGTTTGTGTAATGGTCTCCTTGGTGCTGCTGAAATAAAATCACTCCAGTTCCCATCTGTCATACTTTTTATTTCTTCATATGAACTCCACTCTGTATTGCAAGTCTACTAATTAAACCATTCTAAATTTACACTTAGAAGTTCATACAGTATCAGATGCCCAGTAAGGTTAAATTTGACCCAAGTGTTTTCTTTGAAACAACAGGTACAAAGAAATTAGGGCAACAGGGAGAAGCCCAAAATTGGTGCAACTGACCAGCATAGTGAAGACTAGGCTGTGGCCAGGGATGCTTAGGGATGGCTCAGCAGCTCCACAATTAGTGCTGCTTAGGTAGAGTCCATGAGAGGACAAGAAATGGACAACAATTTAACAGAACCTGCAAATGGTAGCATTAACCCTGTTTTTTGTTCTGTCCTACTCCGCTTTAAATCTGCAGAACTATGTATCTGGACTAACTCAAAAGGAAAAAGTCTGATGGATGAACACTTTAATTATTAAGTAAAATAATTCTGTAAGAGATGCCAGCTTTTTCATGTCACCTCTTTCCTGCTTAAATCCATTGCAGTTATGTCTACAGCAACATATCGTGTGAAGCTACTAGGAATTTAAGCATGCCTGCAGAGGTAAAATCGGACTACAGCTAGTGCCTACTTAGTGACAAGCATCAAATTCCAGAGAAGAGCAGAACTGATCCCTGGTCACCTGCTGTCCCGCATCCCACACACACTGCGCAAGAGGCTCTTCCCCTTCTATCCTAGATATGCACTTCTTGAAGACCTGTGTGAAATGTGCAGGTGGATTTCGGCAGAAAAAACAGTGAGAACTATTTTGGGAGCTTTTGTCGCATAAAGTTTTTTCCAATCCAGTCTGATTTTTGGTGCTAAGACTAACTTTAGGTTTTTGTGTTTGCAATTCCATTAAGATGATCAAATAACCTGTCTTTCATACGGATGAATGAGAAAATTATGAAGACTGATAAGTTAAATAACATTTAAATATGCAAACAGCTGTGTGCTGGAAAGCAGAGATATTCCTCCTGGGGTGGAACAATAAAAACACATATACCTGCATACTGAGAGGTAAGGGCTGCTGCTCAGGAAACCAATGTTCACAACGAAAATTGTTTGTACCTCCCCTACTCAATTTGTGCTTGTTGGATAATAAATTACAAGCACTTACCTCTCAAAAATGGTGTAAACCTATGAATGAATGATAACAGGAGTTTCAACCACACCAAGCTGAAAAGTCAATAACAAGACAGAGAAAAAAGCCACCAGGAGCCTGGACCCGGATAATTTCTTATTTAGTCACTGATACATCTGAAATCTATCATAACAAAAATGCAAGTGACCCTACTTGCCAATTGTATTCTGTTTGGAAAAAAAGTCAGTAAACATTTCCAGTAAAGTCAGTGAAGTTTCAGCACATGCTCCACACCTTTACTAAACCAGAACTGTAAAAGCAAGTACTATTAAACCACACTCAGAAGAGAGCTTCATTACAAATGAGTTTTCTTAATATTTTAAGAAAATCTCAACCATCCCTACTTAAAAAGACAGTAGGGAAACTAAAAGGAAGAAAAGGTTATTATTTATAACATAGTGACTGTAGTTATGCTGCAGCCGGAGGACCAATTACATCCTGGTTACGCTTTCCAACTCCACTAATTCGTATAAATGAAGTGCTCACTACATGACAGGGTAATTGCAGTGTAAATACAATAGACTTTATATAACTAGATACTGAAAAAGAGCCTGTGTTACTGAGGTGGCAATAAGAATTAATTTGGACATGTCATTAACCTTCAAATTCTTTGAATCAGTGATAATTAGGATATAGAAAAGCATAACCAAAAATGTAATTACACTGAACTAAGGGCTCAATTGTGCAAGTATTAAGAGGCTGCTCATGGGAGTAACTATGTTTGAACATGAACTGAGTATGACCAAATCAGGCTGTAAAACACCACTGTGGGTTTATAAAGAAACAACATGGAAGTGAAAAAAAAAAAATTAATGACATTTTTCAGATGTAAGAAGCACGCTGAGGGTTGTTCTGATATCAAAAATCATTCCCTTATATTATGTAGCTAGCGGGGTCAAATTCTGCCAGGAAAGCCCCCCTTCCCTCTGAATGCATATCAGCTGTAGCCACTGAAATGGCTGGTGTATCCCTTCTCTAGAACATTTCAAAGCAAGTATACAATGAGTGCAGACAGGACTTCGTAACACGAAAGTGCTAGTGTTCCATATGCACATCCAATCCTTGTCGATTCCCTTCTAAGAAGTACTACTAAACTTCTCTGATCAACTTCTGTGAGCTATAACAGCTTCCTAACTCTAGTCACCATAATTTTCTTTTGCACACAATGACAAAATTGCTCCTTGAATGCCTATGGAAAATGAAGGACATACTCAACTCTCTGTTTGAATGCTAAAACAACTCCCCCCAGTCAGTGTAAAAATTTCTTTGAATTCAAAGACTCATGTCTTCATGTTAGACCACCTAATGATATTGGCCTACACCAGTGGCAATATATGAGCACATATGCAGGCAGGGTGCAGACAGCTTGCTGCTGTTGTGAAAGAAATCCTGCATCAGGGACAACCCAAAATGGGCAGGTACTTCCAACGGATGAGGAAACCCAGACAGGTCACTTTCCTTCCACAGTTTATGGATCAGTTACTTTTTTCAGAATTATTCACCTCAAATGGTTACTCAGGGAATCTACTCTCTTTCAGCAATTGTTTCTTAGGACACATATTTTCTGCTGGGTGTCCTTTTAAATTGGAAAGAGACCATATGCTGGCAGAGAGAGCTTTGTATCTGACTGCTTCCTTCCAGCTGAGTGAATATTTCCAGTTACTTCCCCTTCTCATTTTGGCTTGTTTTTTTTTTTTATTCCTGAATGGACTTACCTTTACAGGTAAGAGGGAGAGATGCATATGGAACATGGACATTGGTGGTACTAACAATGCTGCTCCTTGCCTAGTATTGAAAGGCAGCTGCGGGAACCCTAGCTACTTCTCAGCTCAAGATAAGGAGAGGGTACTCTCTTGCTCACTTTTAAAAAATACTCTGTCACCTAAGCATGTCCATAACTTCCAGAGAAGTGCTGCTTCCCTCCCTGGAAACGCTAAGCCTTTCAAGGTACACCGCTTACACTTGTTAAAGATGTACCTGGCTTGAAATCTTTGCTGGGATTAATTGCAGCAGCCTCATGTTGTGTTTTCCATAAACTTTGTTTAACCCCACTTCCTGAACAGTACAGAAGCTGCTAGAAGTTTCTGTTGCCTCTTTATTTACTGTCTGTTCAAGTATAATTATACCTACACCCTCCAAATCAGACTTTTACAGTTGTTCCATAGCAATGTCCTAGAAACTTGCAGCCATCAAGCCTCCCACTTACAAGAGGGACACAGGCTTTCCCAACATCTGCCATGGACAGTTTTAAAACTCACTTATCACAGAATCAGACATGAAGTGAAAAAGAAGACACAGGTGAGATTTTAAAATCCAGCCTTCCAATAGAATGAGAGATACAGCTGCTTGTACATGCACACTCTCATAAGATCCTGTCTTGCAGCACACATATGGAAATGAAGCAGAATCCTTCATTATCACACACTCCTCGGCAGCCCACGCTCTGACGTGACAGCACGTAATTCAAATATTTACAGCAGGAAGTCCTCAGGAATGATCAGTCACCATCAAATAGCAGTGGCTTATCAGGAAGTAATTCCTGCTGTGGGAAACCCAGCTGAGGCAGCACTTCCACACAAACACAACAAAGAGAAGGTCTCTTTCAATTATCAGCTCCAATTTACACAGCTTTTCCCACAATGTCAAATGTATCTGGCGAGTCCCACCACGATCTGTGAGACAGAAACAGTGGCATAAAAGCTCCAGAGGTTCAATCAGCTGAGGTTCTTTGCATCTAATACACAGTGAGTGAATGCTCCCAATTTAGTGAAGACATTTGTCCTGAGGCTAAAGCATTGATTCTCCACTTACTGCCTTTTAATTGTTATGTATCAAATTTATCTTTTCAGGCTATAAACTCTTAGGGAAGAAGGTTCTTTTTCTTTCTTCTGCATGCTGTTCTCATGCCAGCTTTATTTTACTGCAAGAAAACATTGTTCAGATTGAATCTTTTTTATATTAACAATATAACACCTCCCTATTGCTAGAATTAATTGTTGTAACCTCTATTTCTTTCTACAATGTCTGATGTGAAGTTGAATCAGCAGTGATAATATTATGAATAAATAAAGAGAAACTGTTGTCATTATATTGCAAAGGTTCAATTGTTGTTATATCACAAAGGTTCCATATTTCTAGAGTTTCATAACTCCTTGATGCTTCTTGTAGGCAGCTCCTCTAAGCACTGACTCTTCCTTCTTCTCACAGCAGCCAACTGACTCCAACTCCTTCTCATTCCACCAACCCACTCTTTTATAGCACTCTTCTACTCATTGGCTACAGCTGTGGCCTGTTAGAGCCAGGCCTGTTCCTAATCTCTAATAACTGGCTCAGCTGCAGCTCCTTAAGGGGTAAGATTACTTTCTATACTACCTTTAACTTCTTATACTGTATCTCCCTACAAGTAACAAATACAGGAAAGTTCCAGATGTTGCAAAAATGCTCTTTTCTACTGAGAAAACCATTTGCTCATCCATACCACGGTAATGTTTATGCTTTAGTAGTATAAATTCCTGTGCACAAGCAACACCGCTTTCCTCTACTTCAGAAAAAAAAAGGAGCTGGCCAGGATCTTCCTTTTCTTTTTTTGGCAGAATTGCAGGTGCTCTTTTTTACTGTCATTACCCCCAGGCCTATCTGCTGCCCCAAATTCACATTTAAGCTTCTGCCATGTATGAATTGGCGAAAGTGCACAGCCCTTCATTCCCAGATATCAAGCCTGATGATTCACAGGCAATAAAATGTGACAGGGCTTTTCACCAACAAACGAACTGCAGGGCATCCTAATCAGCAGGCAAGGCAGCTCTAATAACTGGGTTACAGCATACGGGGATAAACTCAAACGGAGCAGAACATTCATAAGACACGAAATGTGAGATGCTACTCAGCCTAAAGCACCACTGGTGCTATACAAAGACAACCAACTTACACAGCAGCTTTTTTTTTCCCTTTGGAAGTGGGATTCCTTTCAACTGCCAGTTAAAGACAGTCTCAGCAGCACGTGAACAAGAATGGCAACAGCTTACAGCCCCCAGCATGACTACTTCCAGCTTCTTTTCCCTTTTCAGTTGCAGCAAACTGCAGTCAGACAGACAATGGAGGGTTCTTTTTTTTTGTTGCTGTTGTTTTAGATCGTGATGTTAGGATACTGCTGGTTATCAGTGTTTTCAGACTTGCTGACAGGACACACACCAAGCAGCCACTATGCCAGCTGCTGCCCCTGATGCAGAAGCTGCCACGCGCTCGGAGGCTTGGACAGAACCCACTTGGGTGGCTCTGGCATCAGCTGCAGATGAGTTAGTGCTAGCAGTAAAAACACTGTCCCCAGAAGGTCGCCTGTCCTCAAATGCTGCTTCTCAAAGGACACCTGCTCTGGATCTTTTTCCTCAGCTGTGCCAAACAAAAAGGTTTGCTTATGTACAAAACACAAAGCCTCCTTCCCTCTACTGACAGCCTAAGAGTCAGTGAATTTATGACACTATCACTACAATGGCAAAACTTTCTTTGGTTTCAAAATACTTCAGCCTCCACATCCACAGTAAGATCATTAATGAGATTCCCCTGTAAAGCTATTTTTTCTAACACACTTAGGTACATCAGACACTCCTACTGGCTACAAAAGAGGGTAAATTTCTAAGCACAGACCACAGGATGGCTTCTTTCAGCAAAAAGGATGTGCAGGAAGCTGTCCCAGGATCTGAAGAAAGCTTCTCTGAGCAGTAGAAACCGTCTCTGCACTGAGGCCACAGCAGTCAGAAGACCACAGCTTTTGTTGATACAGTAAGAAATGCCATGCCCAACACCCTGGGGCAGTGCTCTGAACCCCTGGAGCAATGAGAGCAACTGAGGAATTTGATACATCCCCCTCCATCAAGAAGGGCCCCATGTCTAAAGTCTTGCTAGGGTAAGAAGTGTCAGGGAGCTCAGAAGAGCTACAGGCATGGTGCTAGAGTGTCCCAGCCCTTAACTGATTGCACAAAATAGTGAAATCACAGTCAACAATGAGTGTTAGCAGTTCTAGAGATAATGTCTGCACTTTGCATGGTAATATCCAACCCCAGCAGCAGCTAGTGCAGAGGCCCACAAGAACCAAGAGAAGAGAAGGGCTGAGCAGATCCCTTGTTATCCCCTTCCCCACCTTAGCAGTGGGAGTAACATCATTTGCCAATGGTACAGGATGCTATACAACATTCAAATACTTCAGTAATAAAGCTGGGACATGTACTGCAGAGAGGCAGATGGAGAAAACCATCTGATGGTGTCATTTGGGCGTGGAATTTAGAGGATCACACTGAGCTGAAAGCCTTCACACAGGCAAGAGTCAGCCCAGCATTTTTTTCCAAACTCTGAAGGAGTTTTCAAATCTATAGCACTTTTTCCTCCTCTTTGCATTCATACAGAAGGCTCTGTCCAAGTTCATACTGCATAACCTTTGCTGCCTTTTCATTGCTGTTGTTGTCTTCACTTAGTATTTGCCTTATAATGCACCAAATAAATCGTACAACAAAATCAGGAAGAGGAAAACAACAGATAAAAAGATGCTGCACCTACAGCACTGCTGGCTGGCCTCTCTGGTCTGCAAAAACCCACACAGGCTAATTTGAAACATAGGAAGGCAGGAAAAAGTAGAAGATTGCAGAAAAAGAATGCTATTTCCAACGACACTGGTTGCATCCTCAGACAGAAAACCATTACCTGATACAACTTTTAATCATCTTTTGGTTTTTAGTTGTGTACAGTAAACTCAATTAAAGGTCATAAAAGGCAGCCCTCATCTGATTTCTGTAAAGACCATGAGTACTGCATGAAGAGGACTTTCCTTTAAACACAAGTCCTGCCTTGGCTGAAAGTGAATGGCTGTTTTATTTCCCCATAAATATGTATGTAAAGGTCTCAGCTAAAGACCTTGGAGAGATTACCTATTTGCATATTACAAAGGCACAGGTCTCAGACATATTCTTCTACTAATATCATACATACTGCTTATACTTAATAACGAAATAGTAACCCTTCCATACTAGACCTAGACTAGAAAAATTTGTGCAGTTGGCTCCAACTCAGGTCTAAGACATGGATGGGAATAATGCAAAAACAAATTCTAATCTCTCAGCATAATGGTATTTATTGCCTGGGTTGGCTGGCTTACCTTTCAGAGAAGACAGGGACTAAATCAATGGCAGATATTATCCCACTAAATTACAGCAACTGGAAAATCAGCAACAAGTCCTGGAGCAACAAGATGTGACTCACTATGGGCTAAAAAGAACTTTTCAGCATCCCTCACAATGAAGATATCCAAGGCCACGTCCTAATGTTCTTCTGAAGACAGCTAAAGGAAACTCTCCAGGCTCTAAAGGTGATGAATGGCTTCATCATGAGCACATCAGAAAGGTACAACGAGACAAGAATGCCTTTTAGTCCTAAAGGATGTGCCAGCAGTCCCTGCCCAGCATCTAGTTTGCAGCTATATTGTGTATCAAAAGAAGGCAAAGAGAAACCACCAAAAGTCTTTTCATGGCTCAGGGGTGAAAAAAAGAATCCTTTCTGGCTTGGATGGAATCAGATAGAGCCAACACACAGCATGGGAGACTTCTCAGCCTTTCAATATTAAGTTTGGACTGGGAAAAAAAACCAGTCAAAAACCTACACCAAAAAAGCAACAACAACAAGAGTAACAAAAACAAACAATTTTAAAAAAGGCTAAAAAATCAGGTGATGTCTACTGAAACTGACATATACCCACTGGTAAGATAGTTCTTTCCTGAACCCATCTTCCAGACTAAACAATATCTGAACTAGTCTTTTTCTTACGCTGGTTGGAATACAACTTCTCAGCTCATGCAGGTCTCTGCCAACCCTGGCATGCAGTGAAACACTGCCAGCAAGGCCAGACAAGCTTTGGAGGTCATCAAGTCTCTTGGTGGGCTTCTAAAAGATGTTTCACTCTCAGTGTGATAAGATTTCCCAATACCAGACAAGATATACAGCTTTTTAGAGCTATCTAAGCCACAGAGCTTTGCTAGGCTCTAGCAAATCAAAATTGCTCTCAATGAAACCTCAATCTGTCAAAAATGATGTTCGGCCCTTTGATAGATCAGGTCCCAAGAGCCTACTTCTTACCACTGATGGGGGATGTCACAGTCTGCTTGTTCCTGGAACTCAAAGGCACAATTGTAAAAATGCTTATTTTGAAAAGATCCCTTTGAAAGAGGAAAATCTTTTCCCTTTCTGGACACTTACTGTATTTACTGTCCAAGGATCCCAAATCCTCTAGGGGTATCACCCAAATATCACAGCACCCAGCAGAGAGAACTTTTCAGGATACAGCTAGGATGTGGGACTTGCCCCAAATCAAAGAAGTTATCAGTGACAGAATCAGAGCTGAATCTACATTCTCTTAGCATACCCATTTATCTGTACCACAAAACAATGAAGAGCAAATATGTTCAGTTTTGATATAAAGTTATATAAAGGACGCAGAGAAAGCAAGGCATAGCACAGTGACAATAGAACATACGTGGAAAAAAACCAAAAAACTTACAGGAGCTGCACTGTTTTTCACTGTCACACTTGGAGTCGTGGCTCGTAGTGCCCCACTCACGCCATGGTAGTACTTGAAGCAGATCTTTGTTTCAGCTAAAAAAAAAAACCCAAAAGGGATATTTAGGATTAGAAAAACTGCCAGGGGTAATCTGCATGACCAGCTACAGCTCATAGGCACAGGGCTGGTAAGAGGCAAAATTGCAAATGATTCATTCTTGCTGGATGGCACAACAGGCTACCTCCTCCCTCTGATCTTCCCTTTTGTCAGGGCTAAATTTGGACTTCAGTTCATGGATTTAAAACAGTTAAAATCCAAATCTCTTCTGAGGACAAGTTACCACAGAAAGACTTTAGAGCATATGTTCAGAATCCTTTAGGAAGAAAAAAAGCATGGACATATAAATCTTCCCTGTTCAGACATACCAAGCACTGATGTGCAGAGAAATTTAGGAACTTCCTTAGGATGAGATTGCATAGTTGCTCACTGACAGGTTTTACTGTGCCAATTTGTCTGGCCTTGGTCAGGGCAAGGACGTAGATCTCCACAGATTAACTGCTCTGACAGTTACGACACTAAAGCATTTTCAGGAAGAGCAGAGTACCACCAGATCTCATTTTAGTGTATTTCCACTGACTTCTAAAGATCTAAATTAGGTGAGGAACACAGAAAAGGTCATGATTTTTGACACTCATAGTGCTGCTTTTTGCCACATGCATTGGCATTCAAATAAATAATATTGAGGGAAAGTCATCTCAATAACTGTATAGAGGCACAGAAGTGAAAACAGCTTCTTGTTAATCAGCCCCTCACAACCCACTTTCTTGTCTGCTACAAGAACGAAGGACAGTTCCAGCCAGCCTCTGTGCTGTTCTGTGACTACAAACAGAAGCAAACTGCTGCTATTTGCCTACATGCCTGGAACTGGTGACTTGCTGGAGCTCATCCTGGCCTGCCTGCTGGCATGCAAGAATTTTCTTTCACAGTAAACTAGATGTGAACTAGCTTGGTATGTTCCTAGGTACAGTTGGGATCCAGCAATTATGCAGCGTTACATGTGTAACAGGTACGTTTGTGGGATCTGAAAAATGCCTGTTTATATAAAAGCAGCTTTCACATCTTCTAGTTTTAACTGGATAATGACATGGAAATGTTCATCTGTTCCAAGATTTTCCTTAAGACCTTGCTTTGCAGCTGCTGCTGTAGCTCAGGGAATGCACCAGCCTTTGCTGGTAGAGCCACAAAAATGCTCACTGTAACTACAGTTACAACTCATGTGTAAAAAAACAATAAAAAAATCCCATTTACGTGTTTTAACAGACAAATTGCATTGCAGTTTTAATACCAGTAACAAAATTACTCAAATCACTGCAGCTGTGACAAAAACAAAAATTAAGAGCTGAGACTACAACCATAGATTATGGTGCTGTGATCTGCTGTTTGCAGATCCAAGAAACAACCATGTAGCAGTCCAGGTGGAAGCAAAACCTGGGACATGAGAAGTGGTGGAGATCCTTAAAACTGCAGGCCTGAATTGCAGTTACCCAGGTACCTATACAGAAACATAGGTGGAAAGAGAAATCCTGATATTTTTTGAAAGACAAAATAATTTTAGAAGTGTAAAGCCTTCCCAACTTTCAGATGTCACTTGGGAAATGAAAAGCAAAGAGGTGATGTTCCTAAGTATTCTGAGCACTACTCACTTTCAGGGGGCTTCCCTCAGTACTCTAATCTGAGGGGTGCTGCAGGAATGCACAATCCATCGATGAGAAGCACAGTGCCAGCACACCTAATCTGTGAAAACCATATTTTCCATCCCCACAGCCCATTCTTCACCAGATGACCAGCTGCACATTTCGCTCATACAGTGAAAATACAGCCTTTCTCACTATATCCACAATGTGTACATGTGTCCCATTTACTTCACAGCATTCCACAAGAATTGGAACAGAATACAGAGTCCTTCAGCACCTCCCCGAGGGGCTGTGGGGCCCATCCTGGGGCTGAATTCATGACTATATCCCCAAATGAAATTCTTCAACTTTAAGAGATTTGCTCGAGATGTCAGTACAGCTGAGCCAGCGACCCTGCTGTTGCATCTGGGAGCAGCAGTTGTTTCCTTTTGGCAGCAAAAAAAGCTGGAAGAGCCTGTGGGACAGAAAAAGTGCAAGTCCAGATTGTATTTTCACGTTGTAATTTTCTCTACAGGACTTTTAACAGCTCAGCAGCTAACTCATTTACTTGCTAAGAGGACAGCAAAAGCTGAGGATATCACAATAGCTAAAACATGCAGTTCTCACCAATTATTCAAATCTTAATTTTCTTCTCCCCTGGAGATTTTTAGCTACAATTTTCATGGAACATTGAGAACTAGAATAAAGAGAAGCCTTAAAAAAATGTTTACTTTTGTAGTTAATAAAATATAACTTCAGGTATTAGCTTGTATGACAATGTTCAGACCCCACAGCAGAAAATCTTGTCATAGGTTGACAAGTGGGAAATCAGTTAGCATGTGCATCAGGGAAATTTTAAAAGAATCCATTTAATTAAACTAAAAATATTAGAACAGAAAGAGAGAATATACCCATATGCAGTTAATCTGGATATTTGTACCACTTTCAAGGACAAAGGATAACTAAGATCACTGAATATGTATTTGGAAAAAACTATGTGGTTATTGTAGAACCCTCTCAGTTTCACGTATTTGGAATCAAACTGCCTACATACAGGTGGAAACCACAAGAAAGCAACTCAAGAGAATTGCAAGTGTCACACCCAGTCCAAAACACTGGCACAGCTGGAGCCATTCATCAAGCAGTGGTAGAGGTGGTGATTAATGAATGTCAAAGATTTCATTTGGAGAACAGATCTGAGAGAAAATGTCGTATGGAGGCCTTCATAGGTTGAGAACTTGCTCTAGAAGCATCAGAGGAACAACATTTTGGTTTTTTCTAGATTCCTCTCTCCCCATATTGCTTTCAGATTGAAAATATTATGCAAATGTCTATTTTAAATGGAGAGATGAAACTTTAGCAAGTATAAAATTATATATCATTTCTTTATGTGTAAAAATGCCATTAGGATTTGGCTATATTTTGGCCATGAACCATTCTTTACAAACAACATTGCTAGTGCCATGTTTTTCACTGCAACAGAGTCCTAACATTTTAATCCATCTGAAGATTGCTCTTGCATTCCTGAATCACCTCTGAGACATTTCCAAAACAGATGCAGAAACCTGTGGGCTTGGAACCACTGACTCTGCAGATGAACAGAAAGCACTGGAAGTATTGGAAAGGCAGTGATATAAATTAACCTGAATATCATCCAGCTGGCATTTATAAACAATATGTAATTACAAAGACTGTTTGGATTGTAGTCTTGTAGATTAGCTTGTTCTGAAATCAAGGAGACCATTTAAATCTGTTCTGCTGCCCTAGCTACATGGCAGAGTGCACAGGTCAGGAGCAGGTGTTATCTCGTTATCCCCAGTCATAAATAAATGTGTACCATTGTAATTTTCATCTCTAATTATTTAGGGATCACTGGACCCAGCAATGTAGTTATGACATTGAAGTCAGAAAGTAATGAGGTTAAATTCATCTTTCAATCAGGAAAAATGCCAGTGAATTTGGTAAATCTTCCAAGAGATGAGATGCTCATGCCTGTGGCAACCACCAAACTACCCAGCAATTCACATGGATAAAGAACAAAACAGCATTGTACTCCCTTTACACCAGACTTGGTATCTCCATTTGTGCCACTTTCAGCTGGAGTAATTTGCTTCTCAGTGAGTCATTCTCAGTGGCTGGTATGGGGCTATGTCTTGTATTTCTGCTCAGCACAGGGGTTGATAATATAAAGATATTTTTTGCTCTTGCTGAGCAGGGCTCACACAGAGCCAAGGACTTTTCTGCTTTTCGTACTGCCATACTGAGGATTAGACTGGGTGTGCATAGAAAAGAGGGAAGAGACACATCTGGGAGAGGTGACCCAATCAGACCAAAGGGATATTCCAGACCACATGACATCTCACTAAGTATATAAAGGGGGAGGAAGAAGGACAAAAGGGGGAATGTTGGGGTGATGGTGTTTATCTTCCAAGCAGCCATTATATGTGATGGGGCACTGCTCTCCTGGAGATAGCTGAACACCTGCTTGCCCACGGGAAGTGGTGATAGAATTCCTTGTTTTGTTTGTGCGTACGGCTTTTGATTTCCCGACTAAACTGTCTTTATTTCAGCCCATAAGTTTTCTGGCTTTTACCCTTCCAATTCTCTTCCTGATCCCACTGGTGGGTGAGTGAATAAGCAGCTGTGTGGGACTTTACTGCTGGCTGGGGTTGAACCATGACACTGTCATACGCTGACTGTGTTACAGCTCTCTGCTGCATTGGTATAAATATGAAAATCCCCAGTTGTATGCTCAGATTCACCACTGTAACTATTACAGATTGCATGAAAAATATAGCTGCCCCAAAGGCCCTCAAGGCAAGACAATCACAACCAGGCAAGAGGAGGGGTGAATCTGTTTTCCTCCTTGCACCAAACACCTGTGTGGGCCACACAGGTTATGAGGAAGGGAGGGAAACTGAGATGTACTTGACACCACAGAGACCACTCCCTATTCAGAGGAAAGCACTAAGAAGTTTGACTTTTGCCAGAGAAACTCTGCCATGGGGCTTCATCCTTCTCACAAGAAGAAAAAGTTAATTACACAAAAATGATTTCACTATCAAAGCCCTGAGTTATATCAGCTACCAAAATCAGTTTTGCAAATTAACTGGAACATTATTTTACCGCTTGACCATAACTTAGGCAGTAGTTTACCCTGGCTGTGCAACCAACCAGCCCCTGAAAACACTCAATTCCTTATGAAACTGAAGTGAGAGGAGATAAAATCTAGTAGGGTCTGCTGATGAATTGCAACTGGAGGTATTGAATGTTGAAAGTCTCCAAGATGTCTCCTAGTTCCCATCATCCAGCCACTTTTCTGTCAGTGTTATTTGTCCTGTTGGTTTATTTGATACCCTTTCCCTTTAAAATACTTCCATTCCTACTCCTTCAGCGTTATCAAAATCGCCGTAAATGTCTTCTCAAAAGTTCACTTGATCTTATAATTAATTCTCTGTTCTTGCTTACTAAGGTCAACCTGACTTCAGAGGCTTAGTTTTCACTTAAAGGTGGCTTTATTCTTTCAAATATAAAAAAAAAGCTCTGCCAAGACGACACAATTTCTCTTGCTAAACTAAAAAAAAACCAGAACACCCGAGGAAGACCGTATTCTTTGGGGGAGGCAGGAAGCATCAGCTGGTGTTTGCTAGGAGCGTGTGATGCACCTGGGGCGCTTCAACAAGCTTGCTGTGATTTACTCCCATGACACTTTTTGTTTCAGTTAAATAGCTGAGGTGACTAAGCATTAGGTAGGCATTTCTCACTGCTGTAAAAACCTCTCAGGGAAGTAATGCCAGTCTTAAAAACTGAGTCATTTTTGATCAATTCAATCTATTACTAAAAGAGCTGTTGTTGCTCTTTTGGGCAAACACCGTGCATAAAAAATGAAAGGTGTCAAAACCAGTAATGAAAAGGTAGCTGTCTCTGGTAAGTGGTCGGGAACCAAGTGAACCAAATCAGACAGCAAAGCAATTAAGTTATGAGTCATAAAGTTTTCCCTAGAGAGGAGCCAGAACTGGAATAAACAAATATATGATGCTGTGCTGCAATCAAATCACTGTGGTACCATGCTGAATTAAAGCAGCCACGATGATCTCTAGAAGTGGAGACAGCTTGTGTCAAAGTAAGACTGTGAGTCAGTGGAGGGGGTAGAACTGTTTAAATACAATAGGAAAACTGGGAGAGGCATGTGAAAAAACACAGGACAAGGAATTGCAATGGGAAACCAAAAGAGAGAGAGATTAAAGGCAGTTTATATGCAGAACAAAGTGACTAAGCAAGGAGGGGAGGGGAGGAGAGGATTGAGATTATAACAAAATCACTGCACAGAATGGAACAGGGGAGAAAGCAGAGAGACTACAACTGTGTAAACAAGACTAAAAGAGACAAGAATAAAAGAAAGAAGGGAATAGGAAACAAAGCAAGGAACAGCAGACAGGGAAAGAGTAAGTCAAAGTTTAAGAAGAAAGAAAGAGTCACTGAGACCTTCAGGCAGCATGGAGCAGCACAACATATAAACTGTATCAGCAGCTACCTGAGAAACCTGATGTGCATCTCATGTCCATCTTTCATGCCTGGCCTCCCTTCTCTACCTGCTGCTGCTGCCTCCAGTGTCCATCTCCTCTTTATGAATATCACTGGAAGTGTAGAGAGCAGGTAAATTGTGCAACACAAAGAGGTGAAACCTAGCATTCCTGCATCAGCATGAGCCTTTCCCTAAGCATCAATAGTTTTTAGATAAATTTTGGTATTTACTCATTATATTGTACCTGCCCTGTCAGCAAAGAATTAATACTCATAACAAAGATAAAAGATAAAGTTATTACTGGCAGATCTAATTTGTACTTACAGTGTTGATCCATGGTACTGTTTATTTCCATCATGTAGGCCTGCTGCTGCTCCATGAAAACAATTTCTGGTGCTCTATCAGAAAAAGTGCCTGTTACAAGCATTGGCTGTCTCAAACAGGCAATGGTGACACTACAACCATCAAGCTGGTTTGCCACTCAGCTGCCTATGGACAAGGCATTTCCTTAAGCTGTAGACTGCATCTCCTCACAGTATTTGTTTAGTATTACAACCACCTACAGCTTTCAAAAAGTGCCTCAGTTTTTAAACAACTAATAGTTTAGTAACCAAACAAGGTCTAAACAGATTTGTTCCATTAATCTCTATTGCAGAATTTCTTCCAATTTTCTGATGGCTTTTTTCCTTGCTCTGCTCTAAAATGTGCACAAACACTTAACAGACTTCTTTGGAGAAACTGCAAGACTTGAGATTTTATAGTCACACCTTTTAGATAACTATAATGCTTCTCAGCAAGCAAGAAAGAAGTATCTGGAGCCAGAATTAAGGCTGACCAGTACATATCAGCAATTTGAGGCACAAATATTTGCAAGGAAACTCTAAAAACAGCTCAAAAAACAAGCAGTAGAACACTCAGAATTTCTCATCAAGTTTTAACTTAAGCAAAAAAATCCCCACTTGTCAGGATAGAGAAACACACAGTTAGAACATTCAAATAATCTTAATTCTGCACCAATAATATATTCCAGTATTTGTAGTTGTAACTGATATTTGAAGAACACATAAGATAATCTTAGTATTTTCTTTTATCTTCAGAAGTTTTTGCACAGACTGTTCCTTCTCAAGGGTTGCACACTGAGGGTTGGAGTTATCTCCTTTATAACAGGAGAGCTAATTAACAGAATTTATTATATCATTGATTCTTTGTTCCGTTGATCTGCAGATACTCTCCCCTACTGACTTTCACTTTTATTTCCTTTGCTTGATAATTTAATTCAGCAGCTACCTGCCATGACAAGAATAGTAGAGGAAATTACTACACCAATAACAAATGTGTAGTCACAAATCTTCATATTCAGTAGTCCAATCTCCTCTGTCCTAACGTCACCTGTTTGAGCCCTTAGTGTTGCAAGCTCCATACTACCCTGATTTTGAGTCTAGCTTTGTACAACCCACCTCTATTACTATGCTGTTCATGGGAGGTGACATGTATCTGCTTACCCATGACTGCACTGAGAGGATTTTCAGGTGCGGACTCTTGAGCCCAAGACAAAATCACACCATGTTTGCCTTGTGAAAATAAAGGCATCTAGGAGTTTCTACTGCAGGACGGATAGAACAAAGTGGCTCTGTAAACTCCTGTTCAGAGAAAACATAGAGATCCAATTTCAATAGGCTGCTGCTTATGTGCTGCCCTCACAAAAGCTGACCTATTGGCAAGACTCATTACTAAAGAATGCTAGCAGCTGGAATGGGTGTGTGCTTATACATTTCAGCACTTTTATGTATTTCTCCATATAGGCAGTACAACAGTATTGCTGATTATGAAAGTTGTTTGACAATTTTCATTATAAACCCTGTTTTCAGATGCTTCTACATTTTCAAATACACATACATTTGGAATAAAACTTTGTGTGCTGGATGTCTGCCTTGTATCTACAGAAAGGCACAGCAAGAAAATTTCATCCAGAAACTTGTAGCTGAGAATAAGGAAAAACCATGGTGTTTTTACCCATGAGAAATTTCTGAAGACCTTTTTTTTATCCCCCAAGTTAATATGTGCTTAATATAATGATTTCTGCTCCATATCTCCTCATGTTTCTGTAAAAGTACATTAAAATTCATCTAACTGATAAGCCTCTCTAAAAAATTCAGTTTGATATGCTCATTTGAGATATCTTTGATTTTACCATCTAAATGCCCAGGAAATCCTAGCTGTACTGAGCATATTCCAAACTGGCAGTACCACAGGCTGTTTCTGCAATACAGATCTAAGTTTCCCCTGGCTGTGCCCCATTTGGAAGCAGGAGGACTGCATGTCTGGGTATCTCTCCAGTATCCAAGTAGCATGAAAGAAGAGCATATGAATCAACTCTCAATTTGCCCCCCTTGAAGGAAGAGACAGAGGTGGCTGGGGGTACTACAAGCATAGGGTGGGAAACTGTGATTTGTGGTGCTCATAGGCCTGAGTAGAGAAGGATCTGAGGGGAGCAGGGAGCAGAGCACTGTTTCAGTTTTGCTAGAACAAATGAGCACTGCCAGCTGCCTTATGGTGGGAGCACAATGCATGTACAGGGACTCTGGTATTCAAGCTCCCAATTAAGCAGCTGCAGGGGGATGGCAATGGGATACAAGGTCAATCTGCTGGCTAAAATTCTCTCCAGACAGGCAGGAGTTGGAATGCATTAAAATCTGCAGCCATCCAACATCCTTCATGATAGTCCAGTTCATCATGGACATGGTCTGTACCATCAAGTGCCCAGTAAATCTGGCATTTAAATTGACAGCTGGAGTCATGGCAGGTTGAGTGAGGCAGAGTAGATCAAGTCAAAGCTTCCACAGATAGCCATCACAGGAAAGGCCAGTGGAAGGATGCCAGTGCCCACACAGTAGTTAAAGATGCTAAATGTCTACAATAAAAAGTTTTCTGAGCCCTTTTGTAGCTGGGAAGAGAACCTGCAGTTTGTGTCTGCATGTGTTCTACAACTATTTCTCCAGTTCTTAAATTTTATTGCGTAATGAGAGTAGTGAAGCTGAAATTTTGTTTGCTCAGACAGTTCACAATCTTGAAAATAATAATTTCCTCCTAAAATTATCTTCAGATGGGGAGTGGGGGAGGGGGCTGGGGGTAGAAAAAAGACAAGGACACAGCCTTATCATTGCTGGCACTGAGTCATCTCTCATCCCATTTAAACCAGCATAACTATTTCTTTCATATTCATAAAGACAGCAGGATTCAGCCCACAAAAGGCAAGAATTTAATCTATTTATTTACAGTTAACCCAACAGTGATATCTATCTGCTCTGCCTTTATGGACTGCTGTAAAGAAAGGACTGATAGGCACCAGTTTGGATGAATGAGAATTGGGAATGAGAGGGTTGTAAAAACTTACCTGCCTTTGATCAGGAGAAGGAAAGGCTGTTTGAGAGACACATTTTAGTCATTGGAAACAGCAAATTACAAGGGCTGAACTAAGACTGAGACTTTAATGAAATTCAGGAGCCTACAGGCATCTAATGTTTGTATGTAAATCAGCTGAAGGATGACTTTTTCATCATAAGCATCAGCAAGCAGGTAATTTATTTGAGAAAAACTTGTGATTATCAAAGTACTTTAACCATGCAATTGTTGAGTCCATAACAACTGAATAACATGCCTAAAGTTTGCTCTCTGGTCCCTAGCGCTCATGCACGTTGCATGAAAATCAACATTGCAGGCAAAACCTAACACATGGTTCATCTCATTGAGGGAGATGATCTAAAATTACTTCTGAAATGCAACAATTACAACAATGATTTTAAACAACCCTTTTGTTTTAAAATGGCTCATCATCTTGGTTACAATGGACTCAACAGTTCTTTATCAAAATTGAATAGTAGACAAAAAATCTCTATGCCTTCAGTACACTGGAAATGAGCACTTTCTGCCTCCCTTGCAGAAAGCCATCTATTTCACTGTAGTAGTAGCCCCTTAGCTACATTAGAGTCACTGAGATATTCAGGCAAATAATCTGAACTGGAAATTTAGTGTTTGTCTTTTAATTTACACCAGTATATACTAAACCACAAGATAAACAGACAGATAAACAGAAAATGAGTATACACTGACACCCTGAGCTTTGTTCTGAGTGTCATCAGAGGCACCGTGAAGGTGACTCAGAAATGACAATATAAACTCTGCACAGTAATGCACAGCTCCACAAAAGAGGAGGGATGGGCAGAGCTGGGGACCTCTCCCCTCTCTTCGCTTGGATATGCGGCCACTGGAGTGTCCCAGATAACGTGAGCTCTTATCAATGGCCCCTATTGCAATATTTCCTTTAGGTTTTTCAGGTATTATGTCTGCCTTAAGGTAACCGCCTTGTAGAGCAGAGGCCTGTGAACCATCAGCTCTTTGCTTTTATCAGGGCAATTGTAGTTTAAAGTCTTAATTAAATACATATGACTGGATTATGCCTTCAGGCACAGCCGTGAGCAAGAGATAATGCATGAGCTTCAGAAGCCAAGTGCCTCAAAAACAGCCCTCTCCCTCACAACATGTTTTCATTCTCCTTGATCTCAAAATATGCGCGTACCTTTGGACTGATAGAAGCAGAAAATTATATCAGCTTTATAATCAACAATTAGTATTTAGGAAGGCATAAACCATAATTTTACCCACTGCTTGGATACCTTGCAACTCCAAACCTGGCCAATTAGGGAGGAAATCAGGGACGATTCATGTTTTCATTTACATTAGTAGCACCTGCTATGGCACTTGTTGAACTGCTCTTTAGTCGCAGTCTGAGAAGCATAACTGAATTTCACCTTAGAAACAGAACATTCCCTCAAGTCAGTCTTTCTTTTTCCCCCCAAGAAAGTTACCTTTCAAGACCAGTGACAAAACAAACCATCCTGGTGCTGACTTTTCCAACAGCTGCTCTTACCTGTTACCTCCTTTCTTGTTATTCTGCCAACTCTGCCACTCAGAAGCTCTATCTATTCACACTTCTCAGATCTGCTCAGTCACTATAAGAATACCTTGGAATGACAGTTTATGTTTTTAGCAGCCAGACCATGCAATATTAAAACTCAGTGTTCTCACTGATTGGGAGCTATTACAGTCAGTCAAGCATGGGGCAAGCAGTACACAAAGAGAGTCTGACAATCAAGTCCTTGAACAACAAGATGTGAATGTTACCCAGAAAAAATCCTTTGCACTTGATGTAAAAGAGAATCCAAGACCTTAGCACCCTTACCTGCAATACCATAATAAGGTCAGCTTTTCTATTTTAATACCCTTGTCATAATTCAATATGCACACATTCTTTGTCTCTACTCTTATCTAAATACAATTTTAGCCTAATATTTCCATGAAAATGAAGCAAAAAATTGTCAATTTAAGAAGATGGTGGAATGAACATTCAAAATGCTTGTAGAAGCAGTTTACTAGTGCTCAAATGGTTTCAGTTACTCACTACAGTAAGCACATTATTCTTCGCTGCTGCTACTTCTAATCATCAAATTAAAGAACTAATTTTGAGTGACTAAGGGAATTAAGCATCATAGAACAAAGACTGTTCATTTCTGTCATAGTACAAACACACTAATACAAGTGAAAGAAGTCATCCAAATGCTCCTTTTGACTGAAATAAGAGCTCACAGAGAAGAATAAGACCTGTTGTGATACTCTCTTAGGGCGTAAGGGTTTATGTGTACCAAGAAGGATGCAATGGCAAGTATGACAATTCAAACTCTTCCCTTTCTGGACTCTTAACTCAGAGCAGAAGTACCTGCAGACAGTTTTGGAATAGAATAATTTTTAAAATACAGAAGACCGAAATGAAGGCCAGTAGTTCAGGCTGTGGCATTAAAGTCAAGGAAATTGTACAACAAAGCAACACAAGGAGGGGTATGCACAAATTGGAATTATCTGGTGTTATTTGTAAGGTAAGTAACAGGTCTACTCAGTGTGAGGAGAAAATGAGGACAGTTGCAACCGAGTTTTGGCACTGTAACTCTACTAAAGGCAGAAGACAGTCACAGCATGATAAAAGTGCAGTGGAGCTTGACATCTTTGGCACAACAGTTCCTGGTTTCACCATCCTGAAAACATCTTATTCCTTCCCACATTACTTTCTTCCTTTTTTACAAAAAGGAAATGAACAGCAACAAACAATATTTAACTCTAACACTAAATACTTCTTACTTTATTAAA
Organism: Serinus canaria; assembly: GCF_022539315.1. NCBI lineage: Eukaryota > Metazoa > Chordata > Aves > Passeriformes > Fringillidae > Serinus > Serinus canaria. Next base: position 52,920,114 of record NC_066315.1, on the reverse strand, counting down.
TACAGGATGAGATTAACAGCCCTGCAATGTAATTACCCAGTGACTAAAATTTCCCAAAGTTTAGTTGTTCTGAAAAACATTTCTGCTTCGAGGTTTTTTTCTTAGTACAAGGACTTACCTTCCTAGGTCTTGTAAGCATTAATTAAACAGAAGAAAAGAGACTTCTGTGTCTTCACAACATAAAGTCCTTCTCCTGTTTACACAGCTGAACCATTTATAATTAATTGAGTTCACCCACTCAGAACCATGAGCCTTGAATAAAAGCTTTGTGCCAGCTATGCTGCTGAGGTATGGGTATTTTCCCTCTGTTCTCCTTTTAGCTTTAAAAATCCTTTGCTTTACAATAACAGGGCCATCTTCCTTCCATTTGCTGAGAAACCACTGGTAGAGAAAGCATGGTCACATCCTTTGGTTCTCAGAGCCTTGAGCCATGACACTAAATGGTGGAAAAAAGTCAGTGCAATGCTTTTGCAAATGCTGTCCTAAATCTAGGTAGAGTGGACAAAAACCTGGCCTTATTTCTTTAAAACAGTGCCACCAGAGTTCTTCTCCTGTGTACCACTGCTTGAGATGGCCCAAGTGGAGCTGCTCAGCCATTCAGAAAACTCCTATTCATAAGGGCTTTTTGATTAGGTGCCACTGCTATGTTGCTTGTTGTTAATTTCTCTGGGAATTTATAAGACAAAGCACAAATTATCCGGAAAGAAAAGATCAAAAGGATGCTAGGAAAGAGGAATTATACCTATTATTACTACTTAATTTAGAGCTCCCTCTGCAATATCATATTTCAACATTGCTTTTTTTCTTTTCTAAATTATCAACTTCTGTTCACCATTTATTTACAGTCTAATACTTAGGGAACAAAATTGCTGTAGCCACAAACTGAAATATAATGTTTTAAATTCCAGCAATTCCAAAAGTATTTCACTTGATATTGGTAAAAAGAAGGGGCTACAAATGGATTACAGTAGGTTGAAGGGCAAGATCAAATACCCTGACTGTAAAAAGACCAGTGAATCTAATGCTGAGCACATTGGATGAGTGCATTTGTTTTCAAGTGCAATAAAAAGAGGGAACTGTAGGGGAAAAGTTACTATGAAATAGATGCTGAATTTATGCAGGTTAAAAAATTACTATCTTCTAACATATGCTGGAGTAAAAAAGAATGGAAATTTTAACAAATGAGAGGACAAAGAATCCCAAGCAGCACAAGCTACTGCAGACTAAGAAGGCTTCTTCTCTGGCAAAATATATTAAGAAGTACTTTGGGAGACTGCAAAAAATGGTCTCCAAATCACTGTTAGTTCCTACTGATCACAAGGCCACACACAGATGTCAGCCTGTCTATCCCCTGAAGGCGTGTGCCTGGTGGCTGGTGCGTTCCCTGTGACTCTGCACTCCACTGCTGGTAAAGGTGCAGGGTCCCAGCAGGGTGAGCTGCAGATGTTGGCTGCACTGGCAGGGCTGACAACGCCTGCAAGCCTTCAGAGCTGCCATCCCAAAGTCAGCATCTCCTGTCTCACTCAAGCCCATCCAAGCTGAAATTGCTGCAGTCACACAGGTGACAGAAGAGAAACATTATTAATTTTTTTATAGTAAAAGGCTAAGGTCTCCAGCCACTGCATGCTTAACTTCCAAGGGATTTGCTGCATTGTGAAAAGGTAACCCCAGTGCAAATCATCAATAAGCTGAGCAAGATCCAACAGCTGTTATATGACAACACATGGTGGGTGACTACACAGTCCGGACTGCAGATAACCTAGACTATTTTTAAAACACATTTTTTCAGAAATGAGCTTTTAGAGTAATTTGACAAAATCCAAAGGCGAGGCAAAGGACATCTGAAAAAAGAAGTAATAGTAGAGAAAAGAAAATTCTGGAATAAGTTTCCTTTGAGTCACCTGCATATTTGTAAATTGCACTATTGCTAATTTATACCTAACTGTAGTTTATATACATTTTCCCCCTAATTTACTAGTAAAATACATAAAAATATGACACTTCGTCCTGATCTTGACACTCAAAGTCCTGCCTTCTACTGACCCCCAGGTGAGAGATTCTATACCCTATATGCAGCAACACTGGAAAAGGAAAATGCTCTGCTTTTTCCTCACAGTCTGTAGGACTGATATCAGCTTCCTTTACCTAAGGCAGGACTGAAGATTTCAAGTGTCCTGCAGAACCTGGGCCAGTGCTTTGCCATCTCTAGCAGAAACACACTGAGCATTCAGATGAGACCTCCAACACCAGGAAACTGGGCTTTGTTCAAACCTCTGCCACTGACTTCCTGCAGTAATCTCATTCTTTCCCAACATAATTTCCTCCTATATAACATGAAGGAAATTATACCTTTGGCAACCCAGACCAAGAAGAGAAGACTATGAGTGTTTGCTAACCTTTCCCTTTCATAAAAACATGGCAGTTCTTCAGGGATAGGAGAATAGTATTCTCTGCTGCAAAGCAATGCTCATGGCCATGTGTGGTAGAGGCCCTAGCAAGTGTAGTAAAACAGTGGCTCAGTAACAGATAAATTCCCAACAGGGATATGGTGCAGGTGGTCAGTCTGCCTCGCTAGAGGTGAGGCACTACATACACACTTCTCTACTGATCTGAGCGGATTGGATTGGATTGGATTAAACGGGTCATCACAGGATTTAGCTCTGCTTATTTCTTAAACTGTAATCAGTCACGTCACACTAAAATTGAAATTTACTTTCCAAATTTCTTCTAAAGTATTTGATCATTCCAATATTACACTTATTTCCCCTTAAGTCACCAACAGGTTTGTACACTAAACACTTCTGGGCTGCAACCCTGTCACTCCTGGTATTACAAAGTCCTCTGAGAGAGCAAGGCATTTGAACTGTATTAGGCACCTTGCCCACTAATGACAAAGGAAAAAGGAAGGAAAGGAAAGTGAGACTGAAAGTTACTGGTCTAACTGGCTGGCTGTAGGTGCTTATAGCCAACACAGAGGGAAAAAACTACTATGGAAGGAGAGAAAACGATCATGGACAACTAATGCAATAACAGTAACAGATGCACTGCTACACAAGCTTGGTCTGCTTGTTCTACCTAATGTACTGCAGTTGCAGTAACCAAGAGCTCCTTTACATCTTCATCAGGGGAATTGTAGCTGTAACTGTCTCTTGAAACCAACCTCATTTTTTGAGATGCTCAAAAACACAGCCAGGCCACACCTCATCCATGATTCTGTAGTTTGTGTTTTAAAACACAACTCACAATGCCAAGAAGGTCACACAAAGTACTTGCAGGTAACAAGTTTTATTTCACTCACCAGGTCAAAACAGAATCTACAAAAAACATATTTTAAATGCAAGTATTATTCTTACTAATTATCACCAGCAAACATGTCATTTTTTTGGCAGTATTGAGAGCAGAAAAAGAAAGGGTATTAAACAGAACAGAGAATCAAGTTTTGAGATCACAGGAGAGGATCAAGCTGCCCTCCTGGTTTGAGATTTCATCTTTAAGAAGAGAGATAATGATTCCAGGATGGGTTTGCAATAGATTGCCCTGTAGGATTGATTTTTTTTCCCCTGATACTTCTGGGAATTTCAAGTCTGAAATTGCTGTGAACTGACATCACCTCATGTAAACGAAAGGATCCATACTAGTTCGCACACATAAAATACTGAGCCTCTTTGTTTTCAATTAGAAATCCTGTACTAGTACACTTGTATTCCAAATCTGAAGTCTCAAGCAGGGTCTGAAGATGAACAAATTTTCCTCCAAGCAAAAGACCAGCATAAAATATGAATTTTTTTAACATGTCAATTCTGTCTGATAAAGGAAACATACATAGGTGCAAGTATACCGTCCATCTGTATGGTGCTGTTGTGGACTTCTAGCTGCTGAGTACCCCCATAAGACTCCAAAAGAGGCAGAAGTATTTTCAGTATTGTTCTTTAACAGTTTGGATGGTTCATTTTTCAACCTCTCTGATGGCTTGGAGAATATACCTACCGTACATTGACAGTCATGACCTAAGAGAAGGCTGGCAGATGCTTGTTTGAATCAGCTGACAGCATGCAGGAGTCTTTATGTCAGTCTTGACAAGATGTGGTTTCTAAAATTAAAGTGATCTGAAGGACTAAGTAACTTTTAGTTCACAGCTTGACAAAAACTGCTCACAAATCTTTATCCTTTTAAATATTTCCCAGCATCTAGACTGCACTCCTCTTCCTCACTAGCTGTCAAAAGTCTGATTCATCCTGTCAAAGCCAACAGTAAAACTCCCACTCAGTGGGATCTCAGTGGACAGAGACCACACCTACCTCTTCTCATTTTCCTTCCAAAGGAAATAGATATCTCAGCTGTAATCTGTTTCTTGCACATCCACATGTCACTCAGTCCTGCTGCCCTTCTCAAAAATATTTTTAAAGCTCCTGCAATCCTTCTGTTTGAAAATATCCAGGTGAGATCTGCTAAATGCTCTACCAACTGGATTTATATTCCACAGCAGATATAATGCATAGGACAGCTAAAAAATAATTTATGCATGTCTCAGAAGTATTACTTGGCATTTCATTGCATCTCAAATGCAACAAATTTATGAAATTTAGAAAATTAAATAGATCTGCTAAAACAAAACCAGATTCTGTTTTCCAAACAGAGCAAAATATAGATGGGCTAGTTCAGAGGCAGAGTCTTTTATCTTTGAACATATTATGTATATATAAAAGGTTTCACTGAGTCATTTTCTAACAGAAGAAAGCACAATATGAGATTTTAAATTTCTTGTAGAAGCTCAGCACACTTCATAGAGAAGAAGTAATTACAGAAGTGCCTGCTAGCAGTGCTACAGTTAAGGCTGGGTCAGGGGTTCATTATTAACCCAGTTTTCATGGTTTAACACCTCACTTAGAAGACACCCATGTGCTGGCCTTAAACTACCATAAAAAAACTCATCCCACTAGCAATTTATTTAGTTACTTTTTCTTCTTGTAAAAATGCAAATAGAAAAAGGGAACTATATTAAATTTTCATGCTTTTCCATAAATATATACTGGGGAAAGTGTTAATAATTTAAACAGCAAATTCTGACACTTCTGGCTGAAATCTTTATACTGTTTAAATTACCATCTAATTCTCTTGACTACAGCAGGACAGGATTTCACTCTCTGAATTCGGGAGAACTTTAGGTCCTGCTGTCCACTGAGCTGTTCAGAGAGACCAAGTGCCTTTTCCTGTTTAGTATCTTTCTTAAGCCTGTTCCAGTTGTAATATAATGTGAATTAGCTCAAATCCCACTGAAAGACACTAGTGTACATTATTATATTTGTGCATTGTCACACTTCTTGCTGTTCTAAGCATTGCTAAGCCTTTCTGATACAACTAGAGATGGGATCTTATGGAAAAGATGTTCTAGGTAACATCTGGAAGCCCCTTCTGGATGGCTGCTCACACCTGTTGAAAGACACACACTGCACAAACCAACACTGGTTTAATCCCCGTGCCTTCACCACGTGATGGTGTTGTGTGACACACACAGCACAGCCCACTAGGGATAAAAGAGCTTTGCTCTGCTAGTGAGCTGGTACAAGGGGAACTTAAACAGTACTGACAGTCTTGCCAACATTTTCAAAAAAGGACCATCTTTTGCAACACAGTTGAAAGCTGGCATGAGTTTCCAGGGTAAGGCTTTAAACTAGGATTTTAGTTTGAATTGACTCTGCCTATGAACCCTCTACCTTTCTGATGTAGAAATTGTGTGAAATTTAGTTGATCTCTGCTCCATTGCCTACTACTCTACAGCAAAGGAAATCAACATACTTGCAGCCGAGATGCCTCCTGGCTACATTTCATTTTACTTCCCTCAAATGTTAAGGAAAAATTTGAATGGAAAAGCTGCATGAACCCACATAAAAATTCCCCCTGCACCAGAATGTGATAAACAAAAAACTCAAGTCAGAGGCTTTCTCACAACTGCACCCCAGACATTTTAAGTTTCTATGTAATGTCAGCTGATTCAGCCCTAAATGTTTGCTTGCATTAGCTAGCTTACTAACATACCAGGGCCTTTAGGAACAGCACAAAGAGATGATCTGAACTACCAGGCTTGGAGCAAGCAATCCAGCAATTAAAACTGATTACAAATCAGCCACTCCAAAAGTGGTGTGGTGGTGAAAGATGACTTCTGACTGAGTGCCAGCACAGACAAGTAACTCAGGTAGCACCATCTTAAGGACCGCATCTGACTCTGCTGTGGCCATCCCTGAACTGAGCCCCTACAATCCAACTTATCACTACATTTCTTTTCTTTTACATTTTTACCTTAATACAAAATACATACGTGGTGAGTTATCCAAAATATAAGTAGGAGACAGGTAAAGGAAGAAAATCAAGGATAAAGTCAAAGTATACTGGTATCCAAATATATTACTAATTTTTGACACGCCAGGCATAAGATTTCATGCTGCTCACAGAGGGAAAATGGTGTCTCTATTAGCCATGAAGATTTAGGATTCTTCACAGGAAGCTAATAAAGCTTACCATAATATCCTGTAAACAGGAAAACATTTGAAAGCCTGAATCCAGATGCATGCTAATTACAAACATCACTTATATGTAAATCAAGAAATCCTAGCAAGCGGAGGGAAGGAAAGAGTTTTGTCTCTCCCCACAACCACAAGATACCACAGTGACAAACCAAAGAAAGAAAATATTTTTTCTTGTTGTTCTCTAAGTGAGCATGGCTGCCTCATTCCACCTCAGGTGAACACATTTACCAACAGGAGCAAGACAAAAACACTTCTTGGAAGTTTCAGGCTAACACATATTGTGCAGGTTCAAAGGTAAAAATAAATGTTAGCTAATACACTTCAGGAGGCAAGGAGAATTCCTTATTGTAAAACAAAATCCTACTTTTGCACTTGTATTCTGTTTTAAATAGATAATTTCACCCCTAGATCTTGTCTAGCAATCAAGCAGGCAGACTAATTCATTGTAGACATATCACTTTTGGCAAATCTCCTGTCCAAGTGTTATATGGAAAGCTGGGGAGATTAATCACATGCCAGTTTTTATGACTTCCCTGGTATCTCTGGAGTGTCACCGACATGTTTTATGAAAAATCCTTTACTTAGGATGTTTCCCCTCCTGAGAGCTGAGAGGCCTCAGGAACAAACTGTAAACAATTCTTATCTGCTGCTGTGGAATGCAACGGGGAGGTCTGTGATTGGCCCCGTCAGACTGTTTCCAATTAAGAGCCTATCACAGTTCACCTGTCCAGCCGGTCTTGGTCTGGGAGAAGACCTTGTTTTCACATTCCTATTCGATTCTTAGCTTAGCCTCGTAGTGAAATCCTTCTCTCTATTCTTTTAGTATAGTTTTTATATATTATCTATCATATAATAATAAATCAAGCCTTCTGATACATGGAGTCAGCTCTCTCGTCTCTTCCCTCATCCTGGGACCCCTGTGAACGAGGTAACACTGGAGCAACCCAGGGCCACCAGATTATGAAGTGATATTTTACCTTCAGGAAGCTCAGCAGCAAGTTAGTAGGAAGACAAACCAAGATTTAAATCTCTACAAGGCTATGATAGACGTTGAAGTGTTCCAAATGTAGGTTTACTTGAATGGAGTAGAAAAGAGAAGTAGAACTGCATTCACACACCTGTAATACCTGTGTTAGACAATGGAAGTGATAAAAAACTTTTCTGTTTGTAGACTGATTTTTTTTTAAAGCCAGAGACAGGAGAGAAAGGCGTCCAAGAGGTGCAGGCTACACCAAAGGCTGCTTCCCCTCCCAGAATCTGCCTGCTGAGTGGGACCCTCAGAAGCCTAGAGTTCTTGCCTAGGAGCTGCCTGGGAAAGCTCTCTGGTACTCATCTAAATCAAAAAGATTGCACATTTATTTAGAGTTCTTTTTCACCCTTGTGTTTGCACTCCCTACTTTGCCGGTTTTGAACTTCCGCCATCCAGATGTCTATATCTATTTGCAAATTCCAACAACCACATTCACAGCTCAAATTCTGATACACATGCATTGCTCATCTTATTTCTAACCCCAGCTACACTCCATGTTTGGAAAATTGCAGCAATGTATTTTAAAATCAAAATCAAAATTATTATTGTTTCTTATGGTGTAAATTATTTTATTTTTTAAAAGATGCCATTTTTAGGGTTTTTTTAATATTTTCTCTTTGGATCTTCCAATGAGAGAAAATCATTGTTGAACTTCTAAGGCATCCCAGACATGAAAAAGAAATGGGTCAGGAATAAAAACAAAACTGAGAGGTACAGGAAAAGATCATCTTTTAAAATTAAATATGACTTTCTACTTTCAGATTTGGAGCCCAAGACACATTTACATTTAGGGTCAGACAGAATCTAGAGCAACCTGCTCCGACAAGACAACTCAAGATGACTGAACAATGGTATGAATGTCTTTATTACTGTGTGAAGGGGCCTCTAAGAGGAAAGGAGATTATCAGTACATGCAGCCTAATGATGGAAAGCTGCCTTAAAATAGCCCCAGAGTGAGAAGCAATCAGATCTGTAGCTCTTACTCTCAGGAGTGAGTCTTGAGCTACAAGTGAGCTCTGACAACTCACCCCAGGGGAGTAAACAAGTCACTTCCCCACATCTCTGCTTCCTACTGCTTCAGAAGTGACCAAGTACCTGCCAGGCACACAATCTCTGCTGCCAGGGAAAAGGAAGGGTTTGGAATAAACACTACTTTCTACTCTTGAAAGTCTCACTGTAGCAGTGAGTGTTTTCAGTAAAGGAGACTTGAAAACAAATCCACAGGCAGGACAACATTTAATGAGAGTATGCACAATGAAATTAACATAGATAATTTAATAAAAGGGAAAGTCAGAAAGAAACATCCTTATGTAAATTTAATTAAGTAAACAATTACAGCAAAACTATCTATTTTGAGGTTGGTAGTTTTTTGTTTTGCTTTGTTTCTTAATTGTAAAAAGCTATTAGCACTGAGATATGGGAGGAAATTATACCTGCTACTGATTGAATAAAATGAACATCTAAAGTATTGAAAGGGTTGGAGAAGTGGTTGAACATATACTATATATATATATATATATATATATATATATATATATATATATATATATATATATATATACTATTTGTCTGAGGCCCTAAAAATCCTATTATCAATATCAAAGACCTTGCAGAGTGTTTAAACCCTGCAAGGAGTCCGTAATTCATCCCTGCTGAATTCATCACTTCCATTCTCTGAGAAAGTCTATTCTGGGTATAGATGATGTTCTTGACATCTGGCAGTCCCTATAGCAGGAAACCTTGGACCAGGAGTAAGGTAACAACAGGGCTAGATTTACTGGCTAGTTAATGAGAAAAAACAATTATCAAAAGGTTTCCTGCATCACAGGGGCACTATTTCAGAGGCAGGAAGAGTTACTATAGCAGTACACCACAGATATAATTCTGCCTTCCTTATGGAAGGCAAAGTAAGTTTTGTCTGTCTAATAAAACTATCCAAAGACTGTTGTATGAGTTGAATGAATATTGCCATAACTACCAGAAGGCATAAGAAACATAGTGGCTGCCTGAAATCAAGCAGTAAGATAGCAGGGTTACAAACAAGTTTCTGAATCAGGTGAATTACTGAGATTCTCAGTAATTCTCCCTTTATATTGAGATTTTTCAACGTCTCACTGGACATCTAAGAAGAGCCCTTGAGATGCTTCACCACTGCAGAGAGATATTTAAGAGTATTTTTAAAAGAAAGCATGAAGATGTGAAGCAAACTGTCTGCCTGTATAAACTGAGAAAAATATTATCTTTAATACTTAGGCTTCCAGTTCTGTTTTGATCCATTACTTTCACAGTATGCTTTAACAGGATTACCAAAAAAAACCCCAATCATAAAATTCTCCAAAATTAGAAATGGTAAATGATTAACACTGATATACTGAATGCAGTACTTTTACATTATGATTTATTTATTAAGAAAACTGAAACAAAGCTCAGTATCTTGACACTCTTTTGGAATAAATAGGACCTTTTGATGCCTGTGCTGGTACCCTTCCAATTACAGCTCCTTGACAATTCCATTGCATTTGTCTCCTGTTTTTCCACATAAATAAAACCACGTGAGCCAAAGCCTGCACCAGGCAATCTGTATGTGGTAGTCCACAAAGGGTTCTGGGGCTGATGGCACATGGGCTGCATGCAAGCAATTCTTAGAGAACTCAGTGGCATCTCATTTGGCTTGCAGCAACTTCAGAAACGCAGGCCATGAAATATACAAGGGGAGAGCATAGGGTGCAATGGAGCAAAGAGAGGAGATCTGTCTTCCAGAGCAATTCTGCCAAATCCCTAAACAGCATTTTCTGGAAAAACTTTCCAGAAGCATTTAACAGTGGCAAAGACTAACTGATTTGTGAGTTGGAGGCGACACCGTAATCTTTTACTGTTGATAGCAGAAAGATTATCAATGACAAAATAACACTATCTATGTTACAGTGATCCATTACAATAAATCACGTGACTTCAGCGCCCCTTGTGCAGAATACCGCACAGCCAAAGTTCAGAGCAGCAAAACAATAGCTATCAGTTCACACATTTATCAAACACTGGGCTAGATGAAAAAAATACAGCTACTGGCTGCACTCCTGCATTTCAGGAATCTCTCTTCATTTCCTGAAGGGCATGATAGGCTCGGTGGTATACTGGTTGATACCAAAGGTGAAGCACAAAACACATTACATATGCAGGAGTTCTGAATTTAAAGCAAATACAAAGTGGCTGAGGATACTGCTGGAAGACCTAAATGAACACATATGTGAACCCATACTTTCAGAATTTGGCACCTACATTAAGATTCCTCCAGACTTGAACTAAAACTTCAGTTAAATGTTGCTGCATCTTCTTGACCATTTCTTTGGGAATTAATCGATGTCCAGCCTCTGAAGCATTAATACAATGTCTGTGCTTTTTAAGTGGCTGGGAAGAGTACATGTAACCTGTAATTTCTGTGACAGGGAACTAGGGCTTAGTGAAGAAAGACTTGCTCTGACATCCACGCCTAAAATCAGGCATTATTTCTCATGTAAAGCTTTCTGAAACTCCTATTACCAACCTATCAAAACTCTCATTTCAGTCTTAGCTTTGCCCAAGCAAAGCCCTATAATTTCTGTAAGCACTGCCATGAAAAGCGTGGGGCAGGCAGTATGGGGACCAGCCTGGTGCCCCAGCACAGTGTCACCAATCATAGATGCCACAACACAAACATCTCCTTCCTTCCCTGTGTGCAAATGAAAACATAAACAGCTCTGATCTCCACACGACAAACAAAATGTCTCCAAATGTCAAAAAAAGTTGTGGAAAGGGAGAGAAAGATGGAGAAAAACTGATCTGCAGACAAGTCTCTTGGTAAAGCTACCATAGTGAAACCATGCCAGAAGCTGAGAAATGGTTGTCTATTGCCTTGGGTGGATTGATCCATGTTTCCATTTATGATAGTCTGCTGCCTACAATCCAGGCACAGAAAGACTTTGTGAGAGAACTGACAAGAAATGCAAGAAAGGCAAAGATTTAACGGCTGACCAAAGGATCCCAAGTGCAGGGTTCTTAAGGAATCTCAACGTCTGGTTTCAGACTGTGCTCGACTTCCCAAAGCTAAGCTTGGCTTAAGTTTGAGTATTAAACTACTATCAGGATAACAAGCTGAGGAAAAGTAAAAGGAATTTTAAAACTGTGTGGAGGGTGGAAGACAACCAAACAGCATAAATAAGACTAATACATGTGCAAAGAGCTGAAGAGAAAGAGCCATATAACAAGGTGGACAGGCAAGCAATAGTTACAAATTTGGGGCACATCTCTCTTATTACTTCATACCTGTTTTTTTCCCCTGACACCTCTAACTGCTTCTAAATCATCTTCACACTGTTGAAAATACTTCTGTATTGCTCCAGTTTTTACTGTCTGTGGACTCATGAAGGTTAAAGTCATGCAGCATGACTGTAGGTCATGATTAAAGTTATATCAGGATGGACTTCAACAGCATACCTATATTTTCGCTTCTCATGTACTCTTTCATGAAGTGAAGAGTATATTATTTGAGAGACATTGTGGTAATAAAAATGGAGACAGGAAATTATTTTAGTGGGCTGGACTTCTCAACAATCTGTCCATAAAAAAGAAAAATTTGTAAATACTCTGGCTTCATTAAAGCTTTTATTGACATGAATGTGCCTCATTTATTTGGAAATATTCAAGGCTGAAACATCCTTCAATTATTTGTACTTTGAAGGCAGCCTTTATATCAGCTTTCTAAAGATATAGTTTCTAGAGAGAGCCCCAGATAAAAGGGCTGATTGCTAGTTTGGGGACATTTCTGTACATACTCCATAAATGCACACATATACAGCATATATAGACCATAACACAGAATATACATCTTCTATCTGAAGATGTACCAGGATCTCTCAGATATCTGACTTTAGTTGCACCTTTTTTTTACCATTATTTCCCTTCTAGCCAATAGGAATAAATGACTGTTATTTCTCTTTTCTGCAAGGGCCTGTCATTCATCTTTGTTATTAAAAATTCAGCCACAACAACAACAACAAATTTAACCAAACAACTGCTCCATAAGTTTTCAAATAAAAACGCAACACAGATGACTGGTTACCCTTGGAAGTGGTTCTTGGTTCTCAGGTAGTGAACAATCTTTAGAGAGGCCTGTAGTTTAGGAGGGGTCCCAGCTATCTAGCTATCTCCAGTGCAATTCTGAATAGTGTCAAAACATTACTCATCATTGTAAGGATATGCTAGTTTGATACAGTGTTTATAGGATACTGCTGCAATGCACCTCAGTGAAATGGTCTCTTGGATAGTTCTCTCTGTATTGCTGTGTAAACCAAAAAACATGACAGAAATTGCAGTGCAGCAGAACATATTTCCTTTCCTGGAAAACCCATTATAGGCTGGTTCTTTCACTGCAATGCCCTCCAAGCCTAAACACAAGGTTCACCTTCCTAGTGGCATAGAGTCTCTCTTCACTTCTCCTTCTTCCCCTCAAACTCTGAGCAGTTCATGGCTACAGTGGGTGGTTCCTGTTTGTCACTGACTTGTCAGAAAAAACAAAATTGCCAGATTTCTGCAGAAATGCAGAACTGGCTGTAGTGCAACATTGCCTCTCCAGCTGTTAGGGCTTTTTGTTTGCTGAGTATTAACAGGAGATGAGTTCTGTTCTGCTGGCATTTGGAAGCGATTCCCTCTTTGACTTGTACCAATTACATATCTATCTGGCAACATTATCTTGCAAGTTGGTGACATGCAAAGTGGAAAGGCATACCCTTCTCTGGGAAAGGTGCTCGTCCTTTTCAAGGACTGAAAAAGTAGATCACTAAAACAAATACAAGCTTTAAATGTCTGTGGCATCTGAAATTGCTGCATCGGTACACATTAAGGAATTATCTGTGTTTTGAAAACTGACAGGGCTTTGTAGATGGTTGAAATCAGGCTATTAGCAAATTCAAAAGCAATACATATTTTGCCCAATTACTCCCAAAGCACAGAAGCATGTTCCAAAAGGAGTAAACAATTTTGCTTTGTTGTTGAGCTCACAGAAAGCCTTTTCTTAACTGGTGGGATTTTAAATATACCTGAAAAAAGAACCCTTAAAGATTCTGACTGGGCAATCCACTGGAAATAGCATGAAAGTATAGCTTCAACAACAGAGCAGCATCTGAAATTGCAGAATTTCAGTTTTATAAAAGAAGTGCAATTAAGGAAGAAAATGGTTGAAATGTTTGAAATTTCTTTTCATGTTTTCTTTTGTGCTCTCCACTCCTTGTGCACTTTTACAAATCTCTCACAATATATTACTAGTTTCTTCTGCCCACGTGCACAATTCCTCTCTAGTGTGATCCTGTAGGTTGGTGGATTTGGCCAGTAATTATCATTATAACTGTGTTTGATAGATTTCATTGCGATAATCTGCTGCCATGGAGAAAATAACTTTCAGAGGTTCTTCCCTTCACTCATTCCTATTCCAGGTGCCTGCCCATTGCATGCAAGTTACTATTTACAGTGATAAGATGTCAGCAATCTGTTAAGTACCTAAAGAGTGGGTTTATGTATAATGACTACAGGTTACATAATTAGAGCGTCATATTTCATTTGCTCATTAATTTTCAAAAAATGCAGGAAAGAAAGGATAAATGACTGTGGAATGTTATGCATTTGAACAAAATGCTCCTAAGCATATTCTACATGCCTCCACAGTCAAAATATAGAAATGAGTAATAACCCTCTATATACTTGACCTCTTTTCTAATGCTTCTTTTTTTCCTATTAATAGGAGTTACACTGTTTCAAATCAGCTAGTCTTTGATATCTCTGATTTTTCAAGTTGCCCCATAAAGCTCTTTAATAAAAAAAGGCTCAAAGATTTATTTTTAAGCTGTCAGATGGCTGGCTGGTCACAGCATAAGGGTAATTTCCTTAAATGTGGTACAAAAACAAGCTGTGGGGAGTCCTACAGTCTAAGTGACAACAGAAAAATTTTGGCTTCTGAGGTTGGCCAGGATGATTCCATGTTCTCCCTAGGATAAGCCTCATACAGTAGCAGCACCAAAAAATATTTAACCTTTAATATTTCAAGGCCAGGGTATAAACCAATCTGCATGAGGTGCCTAAAACTCTTGAAAAATTTAAATTCTCTATGTAAGGCTGATTCTTTATTTGGCCATACACTGATCTCCCCTTTATCATAGGTCCAGGACAAACACTGCAATTTATATTACTGCATAATATTTTCTGAAGCAATGTGTAGTTGATAGTCAATATTGACTCATGTGGTAAAAAGATACCAAAGTAGGAATAGTTACTGGAGAAGCAAAAGCAGAAATTAAGAGCTGCCTTTGGAAGTGAGCTACTCTGTTTTTTATGAGAATTAATGCTATAATCAGGAAGACTCCAATCAATAGTAAGTTAAGGGGATTTTAACAATGTATGGGAAAACAATATGGATACCTTGAAAATAAATTACCACACCTTAGCTACATTTCTTAGCTGAGTTTTATTTTGATAACCAGTATCTCTCTGATCCCTGCAAATGTTATGCTATGCAACATAAAAGGGAGATATGATCTCTGTCTAAAAAAATAAAAGTCTGAAGAAGATGGTTTACACCATCTTCTCTTTGGATAGAAAATACACAAGTATTTCAGACACTGCAGTTTTTAACATAACATTTAATCATCTGTGTGCTTTCATATGTAAGTCTCAGCAATGGGCAGCAATCCTCAAATATGCCTTTAGATCTATAAAACCAGCATACATCAACATTCTTCACTGCTTTAACTTCCCACTTGAGTAGTCAAGTAGCTCTCAGAGTATCTGTACGTGCTGTTATTTACTACTGCCTGCT
This sequence comes from Serinus canaria, assembly GCF_022539315.1. NCBI lineage: Eukaryota > Metazoa > Chordata > Aves > Passeriformes > Fringillidae > Serinus > Serinus canaria. The sequence continues at coordinate 52,904,720 of NC_066315.1, read as the reverse complement.
TCATTTTCTCCTATTTCAGTTCTGGACAGGGCAATGATTTGTCCTTCATGAGCATACTGGTACAAAATCTCAGGGCTGACGTTCACAACCTAATGGTTGGAGTATAACAAAGTACCAAGAGGCAGCAACTCATCAAGCATGGGCTGCCCAGCTATGGTGTAGTACAACTTAGTTCCAAGCATCAATGAAGGATGGCTATGCTAATTTGCATTTTCTTACAGTAGGGCAAGTGAAGAATGTACATGCAATCAATTAACAACAGCTACTGTGTCTCTGCTAATGGGGGCAACCTATTAAGCTGACATAATTCATTGTGCATTTGAGCCTTTAATGAAAAGTGGCCCTCCTAAAGAGGCTTTCTCCTAAGCATTTCTCATGTTGCCTCTTTGTTTTGTGGATTAGCCAAGGAAGCTACCAGCAGTCTCATCGCACTTCTGCCCTTCCTCAATAATCCAAGGTACTGAAGTCTCTTCAAATACCCAGTCTGGGATGTTTTATCTCCTTCCCACAGTTCGTTAACAGCTAAAAGAAAATATGATCAGTCTCATGAATTTGTAACCATGGCTCAAAGCCTCTTCAAAGTAGAACCTGCTTTAAAGGTTGGATCCTGTAATGAATTTCTGCCCCAAAACCAGGATAACTGAAAAAAATCCCAGGTTCTTATATGTTAAGCAGTTTTCCATCCATGTATGTTTCAAAACACAAGATATAAATATCCTGTATGTCCTGTACAGGACATTTAGCAGGTCCCTAAATTCTTTAGAACAACATTCTCAGTTTAACACTAGGAATTACAGACCAGCAGCAATACTCCGTACTGCAAAGAGAGTACCTGCTTCTGGGACTGAGCAGCTGTAAAATGATTGCATGCAACACCCTTGCTGATACCAGATATTGAAGATCAAAGTCATAGATTGGACCTGCACAACTCATGTCCTTTACAAACCCCTTAAAATATAGGTTATATCAAAGATTCCTTTGACTGCTCTCAAATATAGACAGTCTTAGACAGATATACCTGTCAAGCAATTTATAAATGCTTTTACCAAACTTCTGAATTTTGTCCAGGAGGCTAAGGCAGATCATTGGAAATACGCAGTTCAGTTGTAAAACTGAAATTGCTTCATGCTGCTCCTCTTCATGATTAATTCCTCCTTAAGGATATATGTGGCTCTTTCACCACAGATGTTTTGCCATAGGTTTCAGTCCAGTAATTTGAGTACCCTATATCTGTCCAAAGATGATCATAAATTGCATTTACACTAACACATGGTAAATCTCATGGAAAAAAGGAAGTATTTCAATGGTCAGGGAGATGTGACAGTCAGGGCTGGAAATATTAACTTGCTGTATAAGAAACCTAGTACTTTGCGGAAGCAAATCCAGTGTTTCTGTATTTTCACTGCTAAGAGGATGGAAAAGATTTATACTGTATTGTATCAAATGCCCTGGATAAAATATTAATATAATGAGGAACAATTAATTTGAATTCAATGTATCTTGCTGCAACTACATAGAGTTAGACTTTTATAAGTGTAGATGATAATCAGAACTCGACCCTTTCACCTTCTGAATTCCCCTGAGTCTGTTAGAAGCCAGATGCACCATGAAGTTTTCCAATTAAAAGCCAATGTGACTCTTCCTGAAATGACATTATGCCCCCAACTTCCTGTTTTCCTTAAAACCATATTAAAGTTAATGCAGCTCATTAGTCCAAATAATAGCAAATTGAGTAAAACACATATCCATAACTGTATTTAAAAAAAAAGTAATTAAGTCAATGCCCACTAAATTTGCTTGCAGTAACTGTAGGTTACTATTCCACCACGTGCTTCAGTTTCTATCAACATATTCAGCGATTTTGGTAACATTTTTGGCCTTTTCTAAGGGACATTTTGGGCATAAGAACATGATAAAAGCAACAGTAATAGCTAAACTATTATTCTGGAGTGATTCAATTAAATCATAGCAGAATTGGAAAAATACTTACGCTCCACAAAGTAAGAGCTGGCATCAATCTTCCAAATAATTTGACCCCGGTGAGAGCCATTGACGCCACGGTTCTTGTAGTCCAAAAAGTTTTCTGACAAGACCTCATCTATAAACAAAGAAGATTGGTCTTAGTGAGTGCCTACTATGACAATACACACAGCAGAGAGTCAGGCTAAAATCACACCTTTGGCTTGACAGAATATCCTAGAGCTACTAGACAGCTTGGCGTGACATGTTGAGAAATCAGATTTATCATTCATTTATGTTATTTAAAAGTTCAGTCAAAGTGTCTGAAGCAGCAACCCAGGATGGGCTGGGCTACGGGCTCATAGCTCCAGCTTCAGAGGGATGAAATGGATTTCACAGCTGTGCTCTGACAGAGCAAAAGCCACAATCTCTACCTGCAGAGATGAGCCAGCAACCTCCCCGCTTTTCCTTTCAGTGATAACAACAATTTTATTTTAACAGAGATTTGTACAAATGTGCTTTAACCAACTCAGCCTCGCTTGCTACAGAAGAAGTCATGGGTGGGTGCTGAGACTCACTTCTGAAGACAATTATGTTAATTATTAGTTTCATTAAAAGTGATAAAAAATGTGAACCGCTCAATCAGACATTAAGATACTTCAGTTGTAAATACTGTGAAGAATTGGCTTTGTTTCAAGAAGAAAACAAAGATAATGCCCTACAAGAAGGGACACTGTGCCTGAGGACACAGGGGTGGTGTGACCAACAGCAGAACAGAAGAGGCAGCCCAACAGACAAAGCTGAGAAACCCAAAGACTATCACAATACTTTAATAAAGGAAAATAAATTGAAGGAAACTACACTTTCACTGAAAGAAGAAAGAAGCAAACAGCTGTCAATATTGTCCCATTGGCACTACATAGTCATGCTCTCAAAGAAGGAAGGTGACTGAGTACCAACATTGAACTCTTTGGTGTTACTTTCTTGAGGGATTACAACAAAATTCCTTCTAATGAGATCATTAACAATTGAAATGGATAATTATAAATAGCAATGCTATCTACAATAAATTTTCCCTTTGCTGACTGGCTAATTGTCAGAAATTATTTCACCAGCTGTGTTTCATGCTCTGTTTTGAAGTGCATCTCTGCTGTAATCCTTCAACAGCAAAATCCTCTGGTATGATTCTCGCTTTATACTTTGTAGTTGGTTGTGTCTTCTTTTAAATTCCAAATTATATATATCTAAAACAAGCAGGTAAGTATACAACTGTTACTCTCAGAACACTGGTTTACTTATGAATACCTTTAGTAAAGGACTATCCTGGATACAGATTATCAGGGATCATGTACATCATTCTGTGGAAATAGGAACATTATGCACTTGTGAGGTGACTTAAGCCTATCCCTTTTGCTTTGGCACAGAAAACACTTTATACTTAAAGGTGAGCATATACTGAAATCTTGCACTGAGCTGGAGCCTGGGAACCATGTTGGCTCTCATCCTGATGGGGCAAAGAGAGTATCCCTCAGTTCCGACATGCTGCTCACTGGCTTCATCACTTGTGATGTTTATTTGTCATATTTAGACTCTGCAAGCTGCTGGAGATGCTCCAACACCTGCCATGTTGTGATGATGCATGGGTAATTACTGTCCCTCAAAATATACTATTTATAAAATACCATGCTTGCTTAAGGAGGCTTAGCTCAGCTGGACTCAGTGTCCTTGCTTAAGAAACTGCAAGCATTTTAGGCCAGAGTTTAGTGGCACTGGAGATCCCAAAATCAGCTTTAAAATACTGTGTTCATAGGCAGTATTTGTGGAAACCAGCTGGCACTTCCACTGTTGCTGCTTCCCACAGCTGGCACAAAGGCAGCATGATCTCTGCCACTCAAAACCCCTCTAACAGTCAACAGAAATGTTGACATATGCCCATACCTAAACTAAATCACATCCCTATTGCAAGCTGAGCCAATGGGCATGACTCCAGAATAACCCCTCCTCTATTTTGTTGAAAAAGTGTAGGAAGCCTGGAAAACCAGGCTGAGAAGAAGGGCCACTATCCATCTGCATGTCCAAGGTAGAACACCACAAGAAGGGAAGGACAAGTAAGCCAGTCTATGGTTACAGCTGACAGGTGAGACCACAGGAAAGCTGGAACAAGCTGCTTCTGCTGAGTAACACCTGCACACTGCCTCCTGCCATGAAGGCAAGAGACAGGGGTGTGTGGGAAGCATCCAGAGAAAAGCAGGTCCCCAGGGAAGGGATATATCCACAAAGCTAGTCATGTGTACACAGTTTATGGACAGTGGACAGATGGAATAGAGGTTCAGATAGAAGAGAGGATAATTTAATATGAACTTATGGAGCTCTGCAATATGAGAGCACCTGAATAGCACCTGAATAGGTGCAGTGAAGCCTTTATGCAAAAAAACAATTTGTATGCAAAACATATTAAAAAATGTAATGATTTAGAAATCCAAAATGTAGGTTGTTCTCACAGTCAGACCCTGTCTGTCTCTTTTGAAAGAGGTAAGACCCTAATTCCAACGAAATAAAAATTATTTTTAGTCTAGTAGAAATTTATGTTCACTGGGATTTTTAAGCCAGAAAAATTTCATCTCCAGAAGAATACATTCAGGTCCAAAAGAGAAGTTTTGCTCTTCCAGTTTTTGAAGGTATGTATTTTTGGAAGGTGAAGGATAAGAAAGAAATATCCTCTGGCAAGTTAAAAATAGCAGTAGTTGAAACTTGTCAGGAGGCTGGAATGTATGAATATGCCTGGTCGACCTGTTTTAATTGGCAAGTAACACTATTCCAGGCATGCTAGTCCCTGAACACAAAGGTTATGTATGTAGAACATTGACAAAGACAATTGTGCATGTGAAATACAGTGCTGCTTAGGGCACTACGTGCAGATGTATGTACATGTATTTATCAACATTCATGCCATAGGTAAGCGTATAGATAGTATGGTATGCTAAGGTGAAAGAGTATGTGCAAAGGAAAACAAATTTTGTTTCCTGTTTCTATTGAGAATCCCCAAAACAAAGGAACTGACCTTTAAAGCATGTTGCGTCTTAATTCCCAAAGGTAAATGGTGAAATACTTCATTTCACCTCCATGCAAAATGAAGAGCAAAGTTAATGCTGTTCCCTTTCATATATTTCAGGCAGCAGCTAATGCCTTTTGACATTTTTCCAATGAAGCATTGTAATGCATCTCCCTCCCTCTATTTTTGAAATGTGATTAACCTTTAAACTAGCTATCTGCTTCCTCTGCATAGCTTGGGTTTGGCCCTGCTTGTCCAAAAAGCAAACGCTTCGCAATTGCTCTTAGGCTTCATTTCCCTCCGCAGTAGAAGACAGCTTACTTACTAATTAAGGACGAAAATGGGGGAGTATTTGGGATGCACCGCACTTTGAACATCGGTAGTTGCTCCTGGAGCTAGAGCTGGAGATGGTGAGGGTGTCTAAGATAGGGAGCCAGCAGACATTGCTCTCTGCCTCCCTCTGCCCCTGGGCATGCAGAAGTGCCAGCTACCTCTTGCTTGAAGGGGGAGGTGGCTACAGACCTACAAGATTTTGTTGGCACAGGAGCAGGGGCTCCCACAGACCTCCCATGGGCCCTAGAGGCAATGAGGAAGGTGATGCACAACCAGGAGCCAGGAAGCCTGGCTCCAAATAGCAGCCAGAGGGACCAAGGCACACTAGCAGCAAATGACAGCAAGTGCTTTGGGAACCAGCAGCAATCTGATGGACTGCTTCTCCTCACCAAACCAGACACTACCAAACACAGCCTTTTACTGCTAAAAATATTCTGTGCTGTCACTTCCATGCTGAGCATCCCAATATACTTCACAAGCACTAGAGAGAGATAAAGAATGGCCACCGAAGAAATTTATCTTTTGGATGAAAGACAGAATCCAATTGACAAAAGGCATGCTGTTCTTCAGAGGAATTAGGGAAAATGTTGATAAAGGCCACCCTCAAAAAGATCTGTGAATAATCTAATGGGGACTTCAAGTGCTGTCAGCAGCCCCACTAAACAGACAGGACCTTGGTATTTGAAAGTTTGTCTGAAATTCCCACAGAGAAGCAATCATATGGTCAATCATCTTCCTCGGAAAGACTCATGGAGTCTAAATTACAAATATCTGAGTGACCCTTTTAGTCTGTTTGGTTTTACTTAGGAGGCAGAAATTAAAAACAAACTCCCCTTTCCCAAACAATATTTTTGTGATGTATATGACTAGCCTATTTTTTCACATTCTCTAAGTCTAACAGCTATGAAATTTAGAATAAGGTGCTGCATTCAAAGAAACAAATAATTAATATGAGACAGGAATACAATGTCAGACAGGTTCCTGAACCTGATACAGTATTCCAGTCTCTTATGAATCACTAATTTGATTTAACACTACATACTACAACATTTGCTTCCTGTAAATATAATGCAATTATGGCACAAAAAGAAAATCTAGGCTTCATGTCTTGATCCCTTCTGAGAAGGAAATGCTGTAATTCTGAAATTACATGAGGATTTCTAGTCTTCAGCTAAATAAATCTGCTTTAGCTTGAAATTTAAAAGTGGTTTTGGTCTATATGTATGTCTGTATTATGACATACAACAATAGCTACAAAATTATTTAAAAAATAATATTCTGTACAAAGAAGCTGAGCTCTGGTTGATCTGTTTCGCAACTAGCATGGAAAGCTGCAGGAAAGAGATTTCATAAATCACAGAATCACAGAATTAATTAGGTTGGAAAAGACCTCTGAGACCATCGAGTCCAACTTATGCCCTAACACCACCTTGACAACTATTCCATGGCACATGGAGTGTCAGGTCCAGTCTTTCCTTAACCACCCCTGGGGACAGCGACTCCATCAGTTCCCTGGGCAGCAAGTTCCAATATCTAATCACCATTTCTATGAGGAAGTTCCTCCTAATGTCCAACCTAAACCTCTCCTGGAGCAGCGTGAGACTGTGTTCTCTCATCCTATCACTGGCTGCCTGGGAGAAGAGGCTGGGCCCCACCTGGCTATAACCTCCTTCCAGGTAGTTAGAGGGAGTGATGATGTCTTTCCTAAGCCTCCTCCATGCTAAACATCCCCAGCTCCCTCAGCCACTCTTCAAAGGACATGTGCTCCAGACTCTTCATAAAGTATCAATAAAATAAAATTATCTTGCAAAATAATAATAGAAGGGGTAAACCATAAATAAGCTTCATATCTCTGATGTTTATTCTCTTACCACCCAATCTGTCACTTGAAGAAAAACACAAAATGATGACAAAAACCTCTGCAATTTACAAGTGGAGCTTGCTGAGATTTGTATTGTCATGAAAGTATTTCTTTGTGCAATCCTTCAGCATTGCAAAACCCAGCCCTTTGGAAGCTGTTCTTCCAAAGATCTGTACAATACAAGCAGCCATCATTCTGCAGACGAGAAACCATTAAAGAGAAACACATACCAAAGATGCAGATCCCAATTCCTTATTTACAAAGATGCCACATTAAAAAATCACAAATAATAGTTAGGAACATTTCCATTGACTTCAGCTGTTATGTTTTAAGCTCCAGTGTGGATTGAAAGTTCACTGTTAATTCATTTGCCAATTTCTGCTGCAGGCAATTAATATACTGCAATTTACAGTTAGCATCCCGTCTTCTATAACTTCCTAGGGAGAAGAGTTCTGGAAAACAAAGGCCTAATCCTTCACTGCTGCTACAAGCTCAATTCTCAATCTAAGAGTTTCGCACATGCTTTTTTCAAGCACATGAATGGTTCCATTTTAATCCCACAAAAATTAACCCCTTACTCAGCTAGAGAAAAAAAAAATGGAATGCGAACAATTAATGGAGAAGAGGCATATGTCAAGAGAAGGATGAAAAGAAAGTAGGAAGGGAGATAAACTGTAATAAAATGGGGAGTGAGTTGGCAAAGTTAGAACAATTCTTGGTCACCCAGGGCAGAAGATGGTGGCCATAAATAAAACTGCTCCAGGCACATTAGAAATGCACTCATGGTGGATTTCAAACCTGAAGCAGAAAGAATTGGGTTAAGACATTAAACCCAAATGACATGTCAGCCACTCCCAAAACCAAGGAATCTCAACTTTCAGCAAAACACTTTTATCTTTGAACATCTAGTTTATTTCAGAGCCGCTTATCACCCTTTACCACTCCAGCACTCTCCAAATTACTGCTGGGAGATAACATTCTCATTTTTCATGACACCAACAACAATCAAAAAAGCAAATGACTAGCCATTGCAGAGACCCTATTAAATCTTGGCAATGACATGCCTGTAGGCTTTCAGAAGGCTGTGGATGAACTGTGGATCCAGTTCTTCCTCACTTGCACTTGAGTTAACCACACTGAGAGTTTGAGCTCTGTCACTCAAGGGACTTCCCTCTCCTGCAAGAGTGGAACCTCTGGCTAAAAGCAGAGCTGACAGCAATGGACTCTATTGTTCTGTGGTGTCCTGGTGGTGTTAGGGAGCTGTGCTCCAGAACAACCAACCACTCGTGTATTTCTCTCCTGTAATCACAAATCTGCTGAAAGGGTAGAAGGAAGGAGGAAAGCAAGGAGTGGAGGCTCAGAAATAAAAACATGTGGACCCTAAACCTCCCCCAGCAGATGCTAAGTTGCAATGGGATGGGCATCTGTCCAGTAATACTGGTACCATTTGGTTCTGCATACCCTTAGAAGTGTGATAGCACCACACAGCTGTAAGCGCTACTTCAGCCGTGCCTGTTCCCTGCTACAGGCTTCTCCTTTAAAGCCCCTGCACCTAAAGATTTATTCTTATCCCTTCAGCAAGAGTACCACATTTGGGTCTCAATACAGCAACAGCCTCACTTCACCTATGTATTGCATAAACTTATTCACAAGTAATGACATCCAATTTGCACACAGAACTGAAGATGGGAGGGAGGAATCCAAACAAGGATGATACCAACTTCCCTAGTGCATACAGATGTGTGGTAAGGTGCAACATGGAAGAATTTTATTTGCTTGTTTTTAACATAACAAAGTTCTCACAGTCAGTGGAAGCCTCCCCATTGACTACAGTACAGTTTGGAAAATGAGGATTAGGTCACAGCAGTGCAGCCACAAAATCTGCTTGAAAATTTTAAAATAAGAGATGCTGCAGGCCCAAGGCAGTATGAAGACAAGATATAAAGGGACATTGGAAAATATGAAATGTGAACAAGGATAACATTTTTCCAGGTTAACAATGTTCATTAAATAAGGGGGAAATAATTTGCAGTAAAATGGAAAAATGGAAAATGGATTTACAGAAACGTTGAAAGAACAGTAGATTAGACAGGAGGTTCTGATCTGATAAAGCAATAGGAAAAAAAATCCAAACACAACTCAGATGTGTACACTGAAGCACCACAGTGCAAAGAACCTCTTGAGAATCTGGATTGATTTTATCTGAAAAATGGTATTCAGTTATAAACTTATTACAAAGTGAAAGATATCCAGTGAAGGAAAAAAAAAGCCTTTAGGGCTGAAGAGATCAATGGATGAGAAAGATTACAAAAGCTAAATGCATACATAGTCATTACATTAGTTGTGGAAGGCAGCATGGGAAAATTCCAGTGTTATGAACAGTGCAATGTAAATGTTATAAACACTAAGGAATGGGAAGGATATAATTCTAAACCAGAAAACTAAGAGAAGAAAAACATATGCTGAAACTTCAAAATCCACATGGCTGGCAACACCTCCAGAACAAATCTTTCTGCTTTAAGCTTAATCCTGCCAAGAATTTTATGTCTGTTCTGTCCACTGTTTGTGCCATGATTGATTCTATCCAGTCAATGGTCTGAATGTGCTGCTTTTGCAGGATTGAGGCTAGAATCTGGGATTTGGTGCACCAATATCCCCAACTGATTTCTTCCAAAATATTTTAGTAAGTGATCATTACTGACTTCACTGTAAGTCTAGTTTATACAGCAGTATGGGTCATCCTTGCACAGCACAGAGGCATAAGGACCTTAGAAATCACTGAGAAGGTATGAGGATGCAGTAACACCTTGTCTGCATTATTTCCCTCTCCTGATATTCAGCATGAATAGTTGCAGTGGAAAATTCTTTGCTACCCATTCACCTACAAAGATGTTCATAAGAGCTGTAATTTTATGAAGAGGTAATACATGAAAATGGGAATCCTTTGGCACACAGTAAACACCTCTATCACATATTAAATACATTTAAGGAAAAGAACTGGCAATCTGCAGGCTTCTATACTAGACTTCTCTAAAAGACCATAAAGCACACCCCCACTACAGTAAGCACTCTGCAGAAACTTTTTGGTGCGTTGCTACTACCAATGTTAACACAAATGACATCTGAACCTTGGAAGCAGTGAAGACAGGTCAGAAGCCGTATGTGTTGGGAATATTCAGAAACCCTTCATTTAAGTGTTGACTGTATCTACTTGTAAAGGAGTGAATCAGATGCAAACACTGTGTTCATGTCACATTTGGTGGGTCTGTAAACAGCATAGCCAGCTTTTGTTTGGCTGAAGGGTGCACCAGATAGATACAGCACTGGGAAAGGCAGGAAGTGACTCAGCCTGATAAATTCACTCTCACTGGATGGAAGAGCAGCCAGGTGAAGGCGAGCCAGGTTGGAACAAAGAACCGATATTGCTGCACTAATATATCTGCCAAGGCCGGTGACACCTGCTTGTCTGACACTTTTTGTTCCTGAAATAAATTGTGCTGTGCCTTGTGAAAGCTGCCTGGCCACTGGGCACCTCTGTTGATGTTTCACAGAGGGAGCAGAATTGCAGGTGTCCAATGAAGCTTAACTTGCTGAGGTGATCACAGCCAGCCATGGTTGCCATCCCCAGCCTGGGAGAGAGACCCAGCTATAAGATGACCTCCTGAGAGGAGCCCGAAGACCACAGAGAAATTCTCTTCCAAAGGCCATGAAAGGATTGGAAAGATGGGTGACCCCAGGGCACAACAAATCCAGGTATCAACAAAATTCACTCTAAGCGAGCACACTGTGGAGTGTTTTGTTTTACAGACAGCTGTATCTGAAGCAGAGAGGTGGAGCAACCATCCAAACATGGAGAGAGAGCCTAAGTTGGGGATTAGACCTGTAACAAAGAAACACACAGCTCCCAGCCTTATATGCACATTGCATTTTCTAACATTTTACATCTCTGCTGACAACATTGAAATGCTTTCTGCTCGTCTATATTGGATGTTTGGTAAAAAATGTACACAAACAAGTTCTATGGCAGGAAAAATGTACATTTTTCCACTTATCTCAGTGGGAAAAACAGCAACGCAGGCCATTTAAGCCTAAACATTTGTTTAAACAAATGTTTAAATGTCTATTAACCAATAGTTATTAGATTTGTCAGGTTGTGGTGAATTGCCTTTCTGGGGGAGAAATAACACCACAGGATGAAACAGACGAGGAAAAAAGTTTTAAATCTAAACTTCAGTCACTAAGCAGATGAAGACATTTCTACTTATATAAATTTGAGAGGAGCTACTCTGGAAAAAGCCAGCTATAGACAAGAAATTGGACCCTCCAAGGTTTGTGTACGAAGACATTTTTAATAAATAGCCTTTAATAATGTTTTGCTTTCATATAAGCAAATGTTGAAAGAAAGAAGGCCTACTTTATATGGGTAAGAAAAGTATAATGCTAGCCCTGATAAACCTCTAACATCAGTGTGCAAAGACACTGGAGAAAATGATTTTTTCCAAAGTCTGCTTTAAACATTTTTCATTAGCTCCTTTACATCAGATATAGAGGTGATGACAGAAGTGATAAGATATAAGATAGCTCTTTATCTACAGGCAGCTGCCAGGAGTCCATATTAATTTATCTAAAGGGGCTTCATACAGTAGCAAATAGCAATAGCAAATGAGATAAGAGAGAAAGGGAAAGCCTTGAGATAAATAACTGCAAATATTCCAGCTGCCTCACAGTAGCCATTAAATGACAGTCCTTGCTTAAAAAAATATACCCTTTCTTCATTATTCATAACTTTTAGTTTCTTTTTTTCTCCCAAAAGGCATTTCTTTACAAATAGCTTTTCTGCAAATAAAACTTATATTCCTGAGACTTTTAAATAGCAACAGAGCTTTGTTATGTTCAAATTTCTTAGAGAACTTTCTTCAAGTGTTTACACATATTTTAGATTGTGGGTTTGTTTCTGAAAAACTGATGAATGTTCATAATACTGTAGTTCTCTTAAGGGAAGACAAATGCACATTTCAGATGAGTTGTTACAGAATGTAGAGGTTCCTCTGCATTGCTCAGATCTGATAAATAGTATAGAGAAGAGAAGTTAGAGCATCTTTAGAGCTCAAGCTTAGCAGGAATGAAATGTAATTCCTGTTCCTGAAGGCATAGTATGTCTTAAGATATGCTTGTTTTCCCAATTTACATATTTTCTTTTTGTCATCTTTCCACAGCTATTCTTAAAATGTGCTGAAGTAACATCTATATTTTAAGAGAGTCAAAATTTACTATTCTGCCTTCAACTAAAGAGTTTTTCTAAGGCTCTTCATGAAAATCATCCATGCATGCATGATGTTTTAAGGAAGCTTCAGGGTGGATACTATTTTTTGCCATGAGACACATGGCCACCATTCTTTACACAGTTTTTTGACAGACTGATTGCTTAGTCCATTTCCTGAGACCATGAGCAAATGTTATGTCTAATAACCAGTGCTAAATCCAGCTTTTACCTGCTTCTGCAAAGACTGTTTTATTTTTCCCCAGCTGGCCACCCTAAGGAATGTGTAAGTGGATCAACAGGGGAGAAGAACAGATATCTTGTGGTAAAATGAGCTGCAGCTCTTTAAAAGAGGAGCAAGCAGACAGAATTTCCACACAGGGAAGACTCCCTCAGTTCCTCTTTCAGGCTACTTTAACTTTTGAATAGCATGCCATAATGTCCCACAGTATCAATACATATGAGATACATTATTTATTTCTGCTCCTTTTTTTTTTTTTTTTTTGTTGGAAGCCATTTATATCATCCCAATTTCCCCAGACCTGGAATACCATTATTCTGAAGTCTGAAGTTTATTGGGTATCATCCAATTTTTAGTGATGGCACTGCTGGTGAAAACAGAGTAAGTTTTATGCATTTCAAAACCAACACTCATACAAAATTATTTGGAGATCTTTCCTAGAATATTACAATGGCAATAATTAAACTCTTACAATGTAGAACTGCCTTCTGTTCTGCTTCTGCACAGTCCTTTTCTGGGATACTCCCACAGGACAAATAACAAATGCCAACTCCAATGCTCCCAACACCAAGGCTTAAATAAAATCCACAACACACTTCCTGATATCCTAAGGATGCAAATAATTTCCCAGTACTCATGACTCTCCACAGTACTACACAGTGCTACATTCAAACCTTTCAGCTCCAATTTCACCAACCCAAACAATCACAGAAAGGATTGGGTTGTATCCACAAGCTGGATTGAGATGAACACTAGAAAAGCAACAAACACTCCAAAAGCAGCATCACAATAGTTAACAGAGCTGCCAGACAAGTGATAATAATAGGCTTCAACACTAATCCTCTCCTGAGCAGACTGGGAAAAGCTCATCATTTCTTTGGTTCTCTTGTTCCAGTCTGGCTGCTAATTCAAAACATAGTTATAGATCAGTTTACATTGTGAAGGTCGTACCCACAAGGCCAGGAACATTCCTTCTCTTAACAGGAGTGCAGGCTCACAAAATCTGTACAAATGCAGACACAAATCTAAGCCACTAGGGATGTCTGGATCTCCCAGCCCTATGGACTAGTCACAAACAGAAGGCATCAGTGCTTTATTTTAGGTCAGAAGGGTGCTTTGTATGGACCCTTCTAGCTTTCCCTACCCCACCATGAGACTGTGCTGTCATACAGCCACATGAACTCGAATCTGTCCTGATGAACCTAACCTGAAGGATGCACTACAGCAACTTAAGGGCATTCAGTCTGCCAAACTGAAACTGTTCTAAATCAAGGCCTTCATCAGATGTTTGCTTCTATAGACCCATTCCTACTGGTTTACCTTACTTAGTAAATGTGGATACAGCCACAGTGCCAAATTACCTTCATAGATTCTGAGTGTTTTCCGTGTCAAACAAACTCTAAAACCCAAGTGATCTTCACAATCTTCCATGTTCTTTAAAGGGAACCAAAACCAAAACTCATATTACATGAGGTTTTCAGGGGGGGCAGGAATGGAAAGAGGGGTAGGGAAGAGAAAAAAGGGAATGAGGGACGCTGCTGTATGCTATTTCCTCAGTTATTTAGAATGGGAACCTGAAAGAGTGGGGACAAAACACCTTCAAAGACATCAAGGATCAGCTCTTGGTTTCTCAGGGGCAGGACAAAGTATTAATTTTTTATTTGGCAGCAGAGTTCTTTGGAATGAGCCATTGACTATTGTCATAAACAACATGCACGCAGCCAGGGGCAAGGACGCACTTCAAAACTTGCATCTTTAATTTACTGGGGTGTCTGGGGCAATGTATCCTATTTGATATGGTAAATGAAGCAAGAGTATCACGGTATATTTTTATTTTGCCCAGTTAAATTTCTATGTATCCATGTTGCTTATTAAAAATAAAAAAATTAGAGTGTGTCTTCACAGCCCTGGATGCAATGCCCGAGCTGTGAAACCTGGCTGAACAAGTTCAATCAGCGTGAAACAGCCCTATGCACTTTCTGTTGACTTCAAACCACAAGAAAGAATATGGAATACTTTGCCTCTATCTACTAAGGCAAGAGTTCATGAGTTGCCTGCCCTACTTCAGAATTGGCATACAGTATTTCATAGTGCCCAGTGCTGGGGGCTGCTGTGTCTTCTCATCTATTCCAGCAAAACAATTCACTTCAAACTTGACTGTAAACAAAAGTAATTTTCTGCTAAGGCAAACAAACCAGGCTGATCTCAAGGCATCTGTTTCAAATCCAGTCTGTCTTTCTTTCCTATAAGATTTAAATTTCAGAAGTCTACTTTTCTTTTCAAAGAACATTTTATGAGGTTACTCACAGGAAGAAATACTGCAGCTTGGCTTATTGTAACCTCCACCCCTTTCACTCTATGTCACAAATAGCCATCCTTGTGTATCCCTTTTTAGAGTCTCTTCAGTACCCTGAACTTATCTTCTAAAGCCTAACACCTTGTCACCATGGCTCTTCGACCTGCTCAGACTTACTATCTAGTACCTTTTCACATATCCCCTATGTCACCAATACCTATGTTCCCAATATCACCAGTATGTGAAGCCAAGCTATTAGGTTTTATCCACTAAAGCATTTAAGCAACACCATGGCTCCCTACGATGTCCCCTATGCCTGCTCCAAAAGCTCATATCACAACATCATATGCTTATCTGGTTTTAGGTCTCTGTCTGGGCAAGAAGAAACAGTGCTATTAGAATTAAAATATCTGCTTAGTACTAGGCATACCTTCCAAATAGCCAAGTAAAGCAATTTATCAACATTTCCCTTTGTGGGGGCAGCAATTCTTTAGAAAGTCAATGGTTTTCAAGAAACATTTAGGAACTTTACATTTTTAAGACCCCTAATACAAGAGAAATGCATCAGTTTCAAAATTCTCTGGTGAATTTTGAAACTGATGCATCATTTGCAAAATTCACCAGAGAGCAGGGTTAACATAAACTCCAGTCTCAGCAGTAGGACTATTTCTATAGGAACCAAACCAGGTTAAGAAAAGCTAATTTTATACTGAAGTGAAACAATCAGGTAAAAGTGGATTGAAACCTTTTCTTATTATTCTCATGTGGGGCTGGATTTACTAGATGGAGTTGCCAAAAATATGCTAATGTACATGGCTCAATATAGCTTCCAATACACAATAAAAGGAAAAAAAAGCAAAACTTTCTGGGACAATTTCAGACATCTTCAGTCTATAATTATTGTTCATATCAAAATATCCTGTGGCTATGGAGAAAAAGGCATTCTCACAAGGTTTTTAAATGATTCATATTCTTGACTTGTAAAACCTCTCATCTGTCACAGATTACTCAAGGAATCTCAAGAGGAAACCCTGAAAATATTATACTGTCTTGATACAGGAGGCATTTCCCAACATCCAAATGGCTTTAAAATTTATCTTGAAATGTCAAGAAACCGTTAACAGAAAGCCTTTTTGTATCTTTGCTGAAGAAAAAGTAAGCTCAAGGACTGCAAGCAGTAACACAGAAAGGAGCAGAAAAAATTCTTGTCATATATAAACCCACTTTAAGACTACACTTAAGGGAGCTGTATCAGCTCACTACTATCATTAACCCACATCACCCTTATGCCTACATCTACAAAAAGCAGCAAGGAACCCAAAGGGGAAGGGGTAACAGGGACTTACCTATGAGATACATGCCAATCCAATCTCCTGCATCCACCTCCTCTTTTATATCCCAGTAGATCACCAGGTCCTGTGAATGCCCGATGGAGTAGTAGGAGCTGCTGACCATCAGGGTGGACCGGCTGTCTGAGGTGACGAGGTCTGTGTCACTGGTAGACCTAGGAATGGTGACCGTCTCATGGGAATTGTTCCTGATGTCCATGTTATGGAACTGGTCAGGGTTATAGCTGTATCTGAGAGGCTCTTTGCACCGGCGCCGATTTTGTGAGCTCCTAGATGGAGACGCCATGGCTGCCAGGCCCAGGAACCTGTTTTGGTACAGATTCTGTGAAGAAAAAAAGAAAGGATAGTATTTACAGTGTTACTAATTTTTCAGTGACATCAGAGCTCAGGAAAAGTAGTAGATTACAGCAAGAAAGTAAAAGATCTTTTTCCATTTATCATTGCAAAAAAGAGACACGAAAGAGGCAGCAAGAACAGTTCTAGCTCAGCTCCTACTCTGTAACTCTTACCATGAAAGCAAGTGTAAGAGCAAGCCTTGGACCACCAAGCCCAGCCACAGCTGAGCTTGGCAGTGTGAGGAAATTAATAAGAGCCAGCTTCCTCCATGTTAAAGCACACATCCAGACAAAACACTGTGACTACTGAATTGCCAGAGAGCCCCCCTCTTTTGATGACACGAGACAGTCTTCTCACTTTTGACACCTGGAGTTAAGTTAGCCCCAGTAATTCCCACTACATTTGCAGAATCTTTCTCAAGGTGCAGTCACTCCAGAGACCATATTTCATTTGGAGAGACCAACTAGCAGTGAATAAGAGCTGCTCCTCCCTGCGGGGTACCTGAAGAGTGAGCACCATGAAAACAGAGTTAACCGAGCTACAAAAACAGAGATGTCTTCACAGAAGTATAAATACAAAGTAAGTGTTGCAATGTCCCTCTGTACGTCTACAGCTTCCAATGCTACAGCTCTGATCTGGTTTTTGCAGCAGATTGTGAGATAATAAGCACTCCCTGCTCAGGTAGGAATTTATGAATGCACCAGACAATTAATGACAATTGAGAAGGTTACTGCAGAGTAGTCATCATCCTAGGAGTTGTAAAATATATTCACTTCAACCTAGCCTTCCTAAAGACAAACTGAGTAACTTGTACAAAATGTGTCTTGGTGCATGAGTTAAGAGCTTTTGTGAGATGGCAGATTGCTTAAGTTATAAGACTGCTTAAGAGAATGCTTAAGTTATGACTGGGTTAAATTCTGATGTGAAGACATTCTCTGATACTGATCAAAATACTAGTTATTCCTGACTTCTGTACTGCTTGTTTTTCCATTTTCCATCCAGTTTTCCCTCTTCTCTCCCTGCAGCTCTGCTCTTTCAATCATTCAGCTTTTCATTACTCATTAGCCCTCCATGATTCGTCTGTTGCCAACCATGCTGTCAAGTCTGTTAGATGCAAAACCAGACAGCTTTCCAGTATGCAATGAAATACTTTTCACATGATCAGAAGTCAAATCGTCCTTTTGAACTCAAACAAATTAAGTGGCAGAAAATCACAGCTCCATTGTCCAGCCGAGCAGTTATTTAACGCTGGCTTTATCAAGGCTATGGTAGCACAGAAGAACAGTAAGTCCTGAAAAAAACACAAATATTTTCTTTATTAATACTGTTTTGGGGGAATAATTAAGCAACCTATTATTGTATCTTAGGATTCTGTTGCACAAAAATTGTACAGAGAGCAAAAAATTCAGCTGGCATGTTTGCACCCCTAGAATATGCTGTCACTTTGCAAATATTGCCTGACAACGCTTAAAATCCACTGACCCAAATCCTCACTTAGTGCATTAAACAGGGTTTATAAGCAAAAATAGCTCTGGTAGGAATGCCATACATTATAGGAAGTGCTGCAAGACTGAAGCTAATAATGCAAAAGGTATTTTTTCCTCTAATGGGAAGGGGAAGGGGAAGGGGAAGGGGAAGGGGAAGGGGAAGGGGAAGGGGAAGGGGAAGGGAAGGGGAAGGGGAAGGGGGAAGGGGAAGGGGAGGAAGGGGAAGGGGAAGGGGAAGGGGAGGGGAGGGGAAGGGGAAGGGGAAGGGAAGGGAAGGGAAGGGAAGGGAAGGGAAGGGAAGGGAAGGGAAGGGAAGGGAAGGGAAGGGAAGGGAAGGGAAGGGAAGGAAGGGAAGGGAAGGGAAGGGAAGGGAAGGAAGGGAAGGGAAGGGAAGGGGAAGGGAAGGGAAGGGAAGGGAAGGGAAGGGAAGGGAAGGGAAGGGAAGGGAAGGGAAGGGAAGGAAGGGAAGGGAAGGGAAGGGAAGGGAAGGGAAGGGAAGGGAAGGGAAGGGAAGGGAAGGGAAGGGAAGGGAAGGGAAGGGAAGGGAAGGGAAGGGAAGGGAAGGGAAGGGAAGGGAAGGGAAGGGAAGGGAAGGGAAGGAAGGGAAGGGAAGGGAAGGGAAGGGAAGGGAAGGGAAGGAAGGGAAGGGAAGGGAGGGAAGGGAAGGGAAGGGAAGGGAAGGGAAGGGAAGGGAAGGGAAGGGAAGGGAAGGGAAGGGAAGGGAAGGGAAGGGAAGGGAAGGGAAGGGAAGGGAAGGGAAGGGAAGGGAAGGGAAGGGAAGGGAAGGGAAGGGAAGGGCATTGTGTTGCATTTGCTGTGCAAATCTCATGCTTTTTTTTTTTGCTGTTTCCTTTCTTGCATTTATTCACTGTTTGGAAAGAGAGTTCACTTCACAGTATAAAGACCAAAATTCCATGTAAACAGAAAATGCATCTTTTTTTCTAATCAAAAAACAGGCTGTGAACATTTTCTAATCTGGGATGCACAAGCGGGCACACAAACTATCACACTCAAGTCAGTAAATTAAAATTGCTGGTAGTTTCTGTCACTTGGCAAAGAAGGCATTGGCTGTCACAACAGTATCTGACATAACTAGAATTGGTTTTATAATTGTGAGATATCAATGTAATGAACTTGAAGTTCACTCTTTGGATAAATCTGTATCATTAACATGCGTTCCTTTGCTCACTGCACTACCCAAAAGCTACTTCAGTTCAAAGGCAGACATATTATTTCTGGTGACAAATTACTCCAGGGAGTAGTGGTTCTGCAGATACTTTCATTTAAGAATGTTAATGGACGTAGAGTATTAATTAACTGCATACCTTAAAATTAAATTAGACTTAAACATTTTCTTCAGCTCCAGCATGACTTTAAGCAGTTTTAATAAAAATGGAATATTTATCACTCTGTTTGAATTCTGTAAGTTCCTGTTTTCCTGTATGTTGATGCCAATGGAATGAATGGCATCATTTTAAAGCAACCCAGAAGGCCAAATTCTCCGTAAATCCAGTCTCTTGTATTTTCAGAAAATCCTCAAACTGAAAAAAACCCCAAATGAATGAAATAGTCAAAGATAATTATCTGGATTAAATAATGGCATCAAAATACAAGCATGGCTGTATGAGTAAGTAGAAAAGAAGTTAGGTACAATAGTTATTCTACATTTTATTACCAGCTTTTCATGTTTTCTGTGTAACTATCTAAAGCTCCCAAGCCTTGGTGATAGAGTCCCAGCCAAGGTGAGACAGCTTAAAAAACTGCAAAGACTTCCTCTTGATGTCTTGTCAAAGAAATCTGATCCATACGCATACATAATATATTTTTTAAAAATGTCTGTTTTAGGGGTGTGAAATTAGTATTTACTCAATCCTCTTGCAGAGGTGTGTACACTACACACACTACCCTGAACAGTCATTTCTAATATAGAGTGTAAATTATAAAGCAAGGACAAAGAAAGGCTAAGTGTTGGTTGTCAAGAAACACCTCTTCATTCCTACCTCAAAACAGTCATTCCACAGCTGCTTCTACAGTCAGTCCTAGCAGGGGAGTTTCTATCTAGGGACACTCAGCACAAAATGACCCCCAGGCTTCACTTTCCCACTCACTCCCCTCACGGCTGATTTTCAAAGAGCTCTGGAAAGCTTTGTCTCTAAAGATCTACCAGCTACATGAAAGTCCTAACCAAAATCAGGTATTTGGAGGATTATCTGTGAGCAGCCGTTTGCTTATTTGTCTCACTTAGTCCATCCAATGCAAACACCAGAAAAATTAATTGAAGATTTTTTTTTCCCTCCTATATAAATCCAACTGCAATACTAACAGGGAAAGTAGGAAGGAGCAGCCTAAAGGAAATGACAGATGAGATCTTACTGTAAAGAAAACAGCCTTCAAAAATATAAACATAGAAAACCTAATCAGTAAATCAGTAAACACCGAGAAAAAAATGTCACAGTTTCTGCCCACATTTTCTCCCTTTCTCACTCACACCTCTCTCCTTTCCCAACTGCTGTTAGGCATTCGGAAAGCAAAGAGCTGTTGTCACTGGTGCCTTTTCCTTCACCGCCTGAAAAAAATGTACCATCAATGGTACCTTCCTCCCTCTTTGAGACAAGAAGAATCCTCTGGCTGAGAGGCTTCACACCACTATTGCTAGCTGAATTTCACCACAGGATTTAGAGCTGTCATGGAAGCATCCCTTGGAAGTCTGTAGGGTTTAATGTTAGGGATTTGTCTTTTTTTCCTTTTTTTTTTTTCCATTTAGGATTATTTTAAATCATGCTAGAAAAGTCCTTGATGCTTTCAAAATCAAAAAGAGATATGTCTCAGCTAAACATTTGCAAGGATCCAGCTCTGTTCTCTGTTCAGACAATTAAGAGCTTTCTTCCAGAAATTTGGATTGATACCATTTACCTCTCATTGCTAGAAGATGGATTTGTGCAGGTCAGGATGGGCATACAATGGACTTTCATTACTCATACCAAAGTGAATATGATTGAAACACAACCCACCACTGGAGCCCTGGCACATGAAAAAATTGAAGAGAACAAGGTGACAATATTAGACACCATGACAGTGGGCTCAAAGTAGTCACTCAGATGTCTGCAAGCATCACTGCAACCCAAATTTCAAGGGCAACTGCTGAGAAAGACAATGAGATAACTTTCTGTGATGGGGAGCTTGGGACACATTGCACTGATCCATCTGAAAATTTAATATGCCAGTAGTCAAGCCTGAGATCATAGGCAAATCAGATGTGGAGTCAGTCTCTTGGTTGCTCCACCAGAAATTAAGGCTCTCCTGATAAGCTTTTAGCTGTCATTTGCAAGGCTTATGTGTTTTTTTTTTAAGACAACAAGGAGCTAAGACTGATTTAAAAGTAAAAAGCTACGGCAGTCTGGTGAAAGTGATAAATTACTTCAGCAGAACTCTTTGGACCAGCTTTCAAGAAGGCAAGTGCATGTGTGTCAACAAGGATATTGTACTAACACAACAGTAAGTAAGGTGGTAACAGCCTGTATGTAAGATTTGGTAAGCTGGATGAGAGAAAACCTAAAAATATTTAGAAAACCTAGTCATGGCCCAGGTATGAAAACCCAGGGCAAAATCCTGAGGCTGGGCCAGAAAGACAAGTAGGAAAACAACAGTACCTACAGTCATCAAAAGATGATGTGATGGGGAATCTGTAAGCCAGAGCTTTGAGGAAGACTTTTAACTTGAAGGTGGGGCTGCTGAAAGGGCTTTCAGCATGTAAAACTGTTTTATTAGAGCTTAAATTAGAATTGGGTAAGTTCTGAAGGACAGGAAACTCACCTCTGTTGCATGGAAGAGTAAAAGAACTGGGTGAAAACTAAAGTATATGATAAGGAATCTTGCTGCTGCTCCTTACAGGGCAGGACTTTCCCCTCCAGCCTTGCTCTCAACTCAGCAATGTGAAGTCTTTCCTCAGAGCAAACTCTCTCACTTTCCATAGCCCTGAATACTTATTGCAGGATTTGCTTCTTGCTTTTTCCACAAACCTTCTCATCTTCACATCCACTGCGGGCGTGCTCTAGAGGCATCTCTTCCCCATCTGCTGTCCCCATCCACAGCCCTGAGGGCCTCTTAGCCACAGCCACTCAGCTGCTTTCAGGGAAACTACACTATCCCTCCATCAAACTCAGAGGCAGGAAAAGCAAATGAAGTATTCTGATTTCTTCCTCTCTGCCTGGGGACAGTCTTCAACACAGCACATGGTACCTGCACAGCAAATTTAACCACAAGAACATTTGCATTTCCCATCACTGCGGGCACAGTACAATTGACTACACAAAATGCAAGGCAATGCAGAAGTAAGAAAGAACACAGTTCACAAGTAAGCTGTAATCAAGGCTACAGCTTCGGCTATCATAACAACCACCCATCAACCTACTGCCACCTATCTCAATTATTTATTTATCATCCTGTGAAAAAACAAAAATCCCTTTGGACATTTGAATTTTGGAAGAATTGTTAATACAATGCTTAAAAACAAAAGGACTTTTAAAGCATAGCTTATACTACAGCCAAATCCAGTAAACAAGGGCACAGAGTGAAAAATGCTGTGCAAAGTCTTCTGTCTTCTCCATACAATCCAGTTTTAGACTTGCTGTAAACATAAAACCCAACAAAAAGTCATGAAGCTAGGGACTGGAAAATACCATGAAGCCAAAGGATTTGGAGAGCACAGAAAACTTTGTAGCATCAGTCCATTTATTTTAGAGGCACAGGAATGGCTTCTTGGCACTTCAAAGGAATTGTTTTAGAGCCTAAGAGCGGTGCAGCTTACATGGTCTACTGACACTCCTTTTCCTGCACCCTGTTCTGCATATTACAGAGCACATGGATGAAACTGCTGCTCTTGGGCAAGCTGAAAACATTTCAGAGGAATGCATGCCATAGAAAACTAGAGAACTTTAAGAGCGTTTGTCTCAACATTGCACATCTATGGCACTATGATATCTATATCTATATCTATATCTATATCTATATATATATATACACACACACATATATATATGTTCCTATAATGACCACTAATCAAAAATCAAAACCGTTATACATCAGCAGCAGGGCAAATGGATGTTATTAGGCAGATCATTTTTCCATTTTCTGACCTTTGTGCCTTTCCAGTCCATCTGTACTGCTATTTTAATGTATCCTCTTACATTTAACTTTGCTTCAGTGATGTGCAAATCAGTGCACAAATTAGAATCAAAATGAAAGAGCTGGCCTGAAGGTCAGCCCAGCAAGGTTTAGTGCTGGTGAGTGGGATTGATTCCTGATTCAGGCCTATTAGTCATAAGGCAGAAAAAAGTGGCAGCACAGTAATGAGGGTACTCCTACCATTTACAGAGCAAACAAACAAGAGCAGTCCATATATTCTGAAAGCACTTTAACAATCTCCTGGGAAAAAGAGGATAGAAGCTGGAATATGGGGCAATGATTGGAGGGAAATTTTTGGGGTTCAGAAAAAGGAAGAAAATTAATAATGTGTTTTTTCTTCTGTGTGTGAAAGTACTACAAAAGAATAATGTCTGATGAACCCAAGAGAGTGTGCTAAAAGACACACACACCACATCAAGATTTGTACTCCTGTAAGTATATAAACCAAACAATCTTCTGAAAAAAAAAAAAACAACAACAAAGACATTTTTACATGAGTTGACCCTGAATATCTCCACTTTATGTATAACTAAGAGCAATTAACAACCTTCCATTCAAGACACTTGCACTGAGTCAGTGACAACGCACTCACAGTTCTCCACATAAAGCACTAGGAAGTTTTTGCAGTGGAATGCAACTAAGTACAAAATTAATTTCTTATTTTCTGTTAAAATGGCAGCAGCAAAAACAATCTTGTCTCAGCAGTTTAGCACAGCAGGGGATGAGAAGCAGCCATCAGACTTACCCGTTACAGAAAAAGGATCTGAAAACACTGCCAACATTTTTAAAGGACATATTCAAGTACACAAGAACAGGTAAATATGCAATATGGCCTGAATATAAAATCTCAAAAAGAATTATAAGGGAATTAGAAAAGAGTCAACATGATAATAACTTTAATCAAGATAACATTACACAGCTTCACTCTGGTTTTTTCACACTACAAAATGAAAGAAATAAGCTTAAGATCTGCTCATATGGTACAGTTAAATACTCCAAAGTCCACAGTGCTTTTTGTTCATGCTTTATGATGCACATAATAGGACATTTATATCTTTAACTTGGTTGGTTTTAACCACCAGAAGCAGGCAGAGAAGTCTGCAGCAGTACCAGACAGAGGAAGGACAGTGACTACCTCTCAACAGGTACAAGATGAAGCATTTGTACATTGCACAACACACCCCCCTTACCAAGCAACCTCATGTCCACAAAGGCCATTGAGGACTATGCCAGATTCACAGATACCCAAGTCCTTGTGACTGTGGTGCCAAAGACTAAAAAACCTCCATTCTTCATCACTTCAAACCCAAGAACAATATTTACGGACAACAGTCACAGCAGGAAAAAATCCAAACATTCTGTAGCATGCACTAGTATTGGTTTAATCCACCTTTTAAAGTAAATTAAGCATCACTCTACGAAGAGGGTGGTCTCAAAAGGTCTGTGTCCCCCACACTGGTCTGTTTAAGAATCACTGCCACATTTATGAGATCCACTGGAAAGTGGGACTCTGCTGGCCTCCCAGGAACAGTACTTAATCCAAGGGGCTTTCAGGAAGGAGAAGATTAAGAACAGGGATGCTCTTCTCTGTTACAGGCTAAAAACACTGCTGCTCTTCTGTGAGGTGATCCACTGATACTCCTGCTGAGAAGCCCTGACCATGCTGGAGGTCCTGTTTTAGGTTCTGCGCAGCACATGATAACAGACATCGCTTACCTGATGGCTTTTGATAACCAGTCACTTTGGTTCTTCAAGAATTTGTCCATGAAAAAGATCAATGTCTACGGAGGTTCAAATTCATTCAGTTGAAATTCTGAGTACTTAAGCCACCAAATTTAGGAATGCAAGACTCCCTGAGTACTCAGAGGGAACAGACAGGCCACTCATGAAAATGACTGAGACCCAGGTAAGACTTTCCAAGACGGAATTCAGCTCCACCTCTCTTTGTCCCTTTTCAAGGAGTCAGACTGTTGGGATCCTAGGTCAGACATGTTAGGCTAAGTAGGAAGGAGTCAGACCTCTCAAGCTGTAAAATTTTGTATTATATAAAGGTAAGTGGGCAAAGCACTCCTAAGGGCAGCAGAAAATGTGCATTCTAAGTAAATAAATGGATGCAAAACCGAATCATAAGGGAAATTAAAAAAACATAACTAAATTACTACCTGATTATCTAAGAATAGTCTGGTTTTCTAGACAACTATAAAATTGCAGACTAGAGGGTACATCTGGAGAAAGAGCACAGAAAATAAAATACTTAGTATAGTATATGCACTCCATGTACAGCTCTTTAAAAAAATTTAGTACCAGTGAATGTTGCAGGGGTTTACAGGAAAAGCTGTGAAGACATTCTGCGCAATTTGAGACTAACAAAGAAATGATGTAAAGATGAGTTGCAGAAAGATATACAGTAAAGTACACTGTTTCCCAGAACTGTCAGGTACAGCAATTTCTCAGTCATTGCTCAGAAGCAGTCCAAGACTTCCCATATCTCTTCCCCAAAGTTCAGTGACTGGAGGAAAGCACTCTTAATTTCTTATTTATAATTATAAAAATTCTACCATTCTCTACCATGAAGAATGCATTACACCTTCTACTAGGACAACTGTTTTACTAGAAAACAAGCCTTGTGTGATATCTTGTAGTGTATATTGCTACCAGACACAAGAAGAAAAGACTTGTCTAATGTATTACACAGGTGTCAGGCATAGATTATTATGCATAAAATATACACACAAAAAAGAGACACTGAAAACAACTAAGCACAGATATCAAAAGAGAATTTTTTAAGATTAATCTCCTTTCAGACACAAGTATATATCTTTGCAAATGAAAGTTTCATGTGTGTATGTATCAAAGGATTTATCCTGCAGATCTACGTACGTAGCATTCCCACCACCCATGCTTCTTTTTTTTGCCTAGACACTCCTGTGTAGCACAGGTGCATCCATACACATCACAAAACATTTATCACCATGACCTGAAAAACTTCTGTTGACTCTGTGAGTGCCATTCTCTGAATGAGCTGTGTGCACTTTCCCTCCCACCTCCCTCTATTCCAAGCTGTTGGCAATGAGCCTGTTACTCTGTGCCGTGTCTCTCACATCAAAGCCCATCCCATAGCCATATTCCAGGTGACCATGCACCTTCTTCTCCTCCCCATCCCTTTTTTTATTCTCAAGGCCTATCTCCCCTTTCTCACTTGTCTGTACCACTCTCCCAACACTTGTAGGTAGGAAGGGACAGGACACACAAGCATCACTTGCTGTACCAGCTATAAGACAGGCACTGGACTAACTCGTGGGGACAATAAGCATACAAAACTCAGGAGGGCTGGAAGGAGGCCCTTTTCACTCATGGTTCTTTGGCTCCACTCCACAGCAAAGAGAACATTAAAAATGTCCTATTTCATTCACTGCTACTAGGCTGTCATGCCGCTTACCTCCATCTGTATTTCTTTAAGAGTGTAAGTGTTTTGAAGTGTCAGTCTCCTAGCCTCCTCAGGCAGTGAGGCAGGTAGGTACCATTAGCAGTCTGTCGAGTAGTAATGCCTGTATCAACCATTCCTTTGATCTACAAGCAACAACAAACCATTGCAATAATCCAATCTTTCAACCTGCTTCAGAGTGTGCCCCCAGTTCCATCGTCTCCCTTTCAATGAGGCCTGAAATATTCCCTGATATTTTAAAATTAATTGGCTACAGTGCTCCTGTTATTACCATATTACCTCCAGAAAACTACAGAAATGCCATCCAGATGAGTGTGCTTGATCCTGCTTAAAATAAAGCTAAAGGCAAAACTTCCCTTGATTTCAATGGGGAACAAAGTGACTTTGTAAAGCAAAGGAAAACCTGAATAGCTGTCAACAGCTGCAGCTAACAAGGACTAATCCAGACCTGGAAAATAAAGCGTTCATATTTTAACTAAAACACTTCAAATGTTTTCATCCATAGACAACCTACTCTGTTGGAAGACACATCACAAAACATGTAGAGCAGCAAGCTGCATTTTGAAATACAGATCACAGCAACTACTCTTAGAATGCAATCACAAAACCTAAAAACAAACATGTGATTTGATAGGTTAGGATCATTTTAAGACATAATTATTTTTAGACTATGATATCTGTTTTTTTCCTATGCAATTATAAGAATAGACATTTTTAGTTTTTTCTAAAGAAAATGGGAACATGAGACACTAAAGCATAGTCATCATTACGGCACATTTTCTGTCTGATATCACTGGATGTCAGTGAAAAGGACAGAATTAAAACTTCTTGGAAGTACTAAGAATTCCTCGTTTAATTATGCCTAAGAGATTATCTCTTCATGTATGTACACTTCTGGGGAGACTGTGACAACAAAATACCTGAAATTTGTTGTTTTTAAAGAAACATCTATTATGACCAACATTTTGAGGATCAAGATTTCCTTATTTACACTGAAGAATGGTAAAGAAAAACTGACTTATGCTAAATAGTGGCACAGATCCAATATTTTATTCTTGAAAATAATTCTGATGTAATTAAAAACTTAATACTAGTGATTTTAAACCTACACGGCATAGTTTAAAGGGTGAGATTTTTCTGTTCCTGGAGAGGAGAAACTAAGACAAGTATTTTCAAACCAGACTGCTACTTACTGCTTCATCATTATTTAAAGTTGTTTATGTTTTGATTGTATAAATCATAGTAAGTTGCTACCATAACTGTATTCATAAGAAAGCAAAAAAACTGGGGTAAGTATGACTAGAGAAAAGTAGTAGTTCCGGTATTACAATCTCTAGTTGAGGAACAAGATACAGATTTTTCAAAAAGAGCATGTGGTAGCTTTATCTAGGGCCCAAAAAACTCCTACATGAGAGAAGAGAAGCTGTGTGCAGGGACTCTGTTCTCATCTAGATCACCATAAGACAAATCTAAGCCACATATTTAAGGTTTCCTGGGAAAATGCTAGCCAGTGCTAGATGAAATGCAGCCTGGTAGTTTTCCCCTAGAAAACAATTACAGGTATAAAGCAGATTTTCAAAGCAGAAACCACCCATGACAACTACAACAGTCTAGTTCAAGCAGATGAAAAAGAGCAAACTGGTCCAGGCTCCACCAACCAAACAGAAACATAGAAGAGAGACAAGCCCTGTGACTATGATCTCCAAACAATCCTGGAGTTGCCAATAGAGATGGGCAAGCCCTGTGGTGACTGTATGATTTCTGAACTCCACCCATACTGAGATGGCTGCCAGAACACCTCGAGCACAATTATTAAATGTTACTATGGGGTATCACACAATCATATGTAGAGGCCTGTACATCTGCGTACATTACTGCACAGGGTTTTAATTTACGTCTTTCCTCTTTTACTCCAGCTCAAAAGGGTTTCTAGTCCCATGTTCAAAAGGTCTTGTGAGAGCTTTCACAGAAGAAGAACATCTGCAAATGTGATGGGAAATACTGTATTTCACCCATTCACAGACAAAAAAGCATAAGAATGGTTCTGAATGAAGGTTCAAACAATAGTTTCATTTACTTTTAATGAGAACCATCAGTTAGATTTAACATTTTTTTTTTGCTGCCATTGAATCCTCACAGAAGAAAAGTAATTACAGTTTTTAATACTGCTCTTAAAGTAAGGCCCAAAGGAGAAATTTTTTTAACCTATTTTTCTGGTAACAAATCCTCTGTCAAGGAAGGGTCCTAAATTCATCAAGGATTAGGTTTTAGGGCATTGCAATGAAAGTCTATGGTTTCATTAATTAGGATTTATAGAAGCCTGCACAAGAAAGTCAGCTGGAACACTGCTCAGGCCTGCAGAATACAGGCCTTAAACCTGAGTTCCAGAAGAAAGACTGAGACACAAACATCGCCCTGCAACAAGGCTGTGGCCACACAAGCAGCCATAGTCTGCTTGGATGTCTCGGCACGGGACTCAGTTCTGTTCTCCTATGGACAACAAGAACTTCCTGCTGACCAATTTTGTGCACAAATCAATGAAATATGCTTTGGTCTACAGATGCTACTTTAAATTGATGATATTACTTGCTAGATGAAATGCTATTCAATTTAACACTAGGCAGTAAAACTGGAATGTCAGTGCTGTTAAAACTTGACCACTGAACAGGCATTTCCTTGAGGGGTTCCAAAGCAGTGTAGGGATTCATTTGTGTCTATACATGGGGTTTGTGTGACCAAGTTTTGGTAGCACGGGACTACAGGGGCAACTTCTGTGAGCAGCCGCCAGAGGCTTCCCCAATGTCCCATGGAGACATTGCCTGCTGGCTCCAAGAGGGGTCCACCTCTGGCCAAGGCCAAGCCCATCAATGATAGTGATAGCACCTCTGGGACAATATTGTTAAGTCAGGTAAAACATTTCAGCACAAAACAAGACAACAAGGTAAAAAAAAGCGTGTCAAACAATTACAGAAACCCCATGATCACTGAAGGAGGGGAACCAGAGCAGAGATTGCCTTGAAGCCTGGGATGCAGACCATGGTGAGGCAGCTGTATTCCAGAAACTTTTGGAGGCCCACAGTGAAGAAGATATCCACCTGCAGCCCAAGAAGAACCAAGCCAAAGCAGATGGATGCCTGAAGGAGGCTGTGACCCCATGGGAAAGCCACTCTGGAACAGGTTCCTGGCAGGAATAGAAGATGCATGGAGAGAAAAGCCCACCACTGTAGCAGGTTTTCTGGCAGGAACTGCAGACTGTGAGAAGAACTCCGATTGGAGAAGTTTGGAGAACTGTCTCCTGTGGGAGGGACCCCACAGGAGACTCTTTGCTGGAGCAAGGTAAGGAGTCCTTCCCCTGGGGAGGAAGGAGTGGTAGAAAAAACATGAGAAGAACTGGCCACAACCCCAGGGGGAGAAGGTGTTTTTTAAGATTTGGTTTTATTTCTCATTACCCTACTCTGATTTGATTGCTAATAATTTAATTTGCCTGAGTCAAGTCTGTTTTTCCCTTGACAGTAACAGGTGAGTGATCTCTTTCTGTTCTTATCTCAACACACAAGCTTTTGTTACATTTTCTCTCCCCTTGTCCATTTGAGGAGGTGAATGATAGAGCAACTCTGGTGGGCCCCCGATGTCCAGTCAGGGTGAGCCCACCACAGTATAAGACCTGCAAACAGACAAAGACACTAATTTAACGAATTTATCACTTGTAACACATTAGCTTAATAGCTACATACTATTCTGGTACTTTTTCTTTTTGCTGTATTTTTCTAACCTTTAACGAGAAGCTAAATGTTTGCATTAAAGACATTCAGGTCTGATTCCAAAAGTGTTCCTGGAAATAAAAACAAGCAGCCCTGTTAGCAGTGGAATTAATACAGCTGTTTTCCTGCAGAGCTTTATCCTTCATCATCACCAAACCTTTATTCAAGTCCCAGCTTTTTCCTGTCCATTTCAATGCAAAAACCGCACCTAAGGCAAAGGTAATGACAATCCCAGAGACTTTGCCATCTGCTTAAGCAGGTGACAAATGACTCTACCTGTCTTTCCTCCAGTCCCAGCCTTGGGTCTCTCTCCTCTTCCCAGCCCCTGAGGCCTGTAGAAACCTAATTATCTCAAAAACTCCTTTCTGTTTCACTTGAAATTAGCCAATGGCTTCAGAAGCAATTAGGTAAGAGACTGACAGACAGAAAGGGCAACCAGAAGTCTGATCCTCCCAGGAAGGTAGGCTAAAAAAACATTCTACATAGCCTCCACAGACTGAATTGATTACTCACAAGAGGGAATTTCTAAGGCCATTAGAAACACGCAACATAAATCTAATCAAAGTGACTTTAGTGGGAACAGGACCTGATCAAATATGAAACACAACACTACTCCCTCTCCAGTTCCCTTCTTCCTAATTAGTATTTTGTCATACAGAGTTCAGCATGTTCTCGTCCTCGTGGAAAATTTTAGTTACAAATTAAACAAAATATGCTTATATTTTCTGTATGGATTTTGTGACAGATTTCCAGCTTACTAGTAAAACTGGTGTGAATTTTTTCTCCTACATTAATGAGGCATCAAGGGCATAATTTTTCTTCAAAAACCAAATAAATTAATAGAGGTGAAAACTCAGTGTCATGAAAAAGTGACTAATTTGAAATGCAAAGTACAAAAAAAAAATCTCATTTATATTTTTCATTTTTAAATTCCCAATTCAATTAAAGTATATATTCACAAAAAGAGTCAGAGATAATGTATTTGACAGAGCTTTCTTGGTGTATTGTAGAATATTTTTTTTCACTATGCAACTAGTTCTGTAAATGGTTTAATATTAATAAAGTTTAACATTAATTGACTTTAATTAGACTTTTATTATATAGAGGCTCAAAAAATAATGGATTTTTTCAGCCAGTTTCTCTGCTTTAAAGAGATGGGCCACATTTTGAGAACATACTTGAATTTCCCAGTAAAATCAAAATATTTCTGCATGTCAAAACCAAGTATATCCACAGATCATGCAAGAGCAAAGCTGCTAAACACTATTGAAATAATGTAGATTCCCAGCATGGAAACCCTGGAAGTTATAAGCATATTTACATTTTACCAAAAGAAATTATAATGCCTTTTATTTCAGATTTCTTTTAAAGTCCTTAAGTTTTTTGCTGACGACAGCCAGTACAGCAACCAGAAATTTTTAAGCGGCATCAAAACTCTGAAGGCACTCATAGTTTCCAATATAATCAATTTTATCCAGTGTGGATAATAGCTTGTGCAGCAGGTACGGATCAGTACAAAAGTGAATTCAGCCTAGGCCTCATCTTGCATGTCTTGGATGCAATGGAAAATGAGTCCTGGGTTGGTAAATTCAACAGGCCTTGAAACAACTTCTGTCCCATACTCCTGTCCCCCTAAATACCTGAAGTTAGATGGAATGTACCACCTTCACAACCTTTCAGTTAGGTGATATTGTGGGCAGAATCGCAATCACCATCAAATTTCCTATCAAGTGCTCCCTTCCTAATAACCTGGTTGATAATATTGGTCAGTTGTGCTGTTTTCTAAAGCATGTCTTAATTTCTGATGGTGCCCTTAAGCACCCTTGTGTTTTTCCAAATATATAGTCATTCCCTTACATGTCTGGCAGATAATAAGCAAGTACAGAGAATTATTCCTTCAATTAAACTGGTGCTGGAAATAGAGACCAACATAAACAGGAAGAGGGAATTGTGCCAAAAATTAATCTGTTTCTTATTTTCTCCATTAAGATGTAACTGCAATCCCAGCCAATATTTATGTACTCTAATTAAAAAGACATTAGGAGAGCAAGGGCTCTGGTTCATAGCTTCACCTCTCCTCCAACCATTCTCCCATATCTTGCAGCCATTGCTGAGACCACCAGCACATATTTGAGAGTCTACTGGAAGAGCCAGGGTTCCCTTCATGCTGGTAGGCTGGCTAACCACCATCCCTTTTGCACCCAATGATTTTGGTGGACATGTTGGCTCTTCTGCCTATCAGAAAAACAGATAAGAAAAATTGCACATATTTGTGCAGTTCTTACGTTCTTTACATACTTTGGTTATAACTAGCATTAAAAAAGGCAGTGCAAATATATAAGGCACAGATTAAAGCAAAGAGATTGCAAAATGCTTTAGTTTGGATATGGGGAAATGCTTTTGTCTGGGAAACAGCTTTCAGTATAGGTTACACCAATATGTGCTGCTTTATAAAAAGTAATTCCTATAGCTTATTTGTTGTTGCTATTTACTTTGCTCCAGAATTACACTGCTATAGGATATCTGAAAAGTTTTTGTCTCTTGAGTCCTAAATAAACCCCAGGTAACAACTGTACAGTAATAACATTCGGTATAGGAAAATCAATGGATCTTTTTCTCATAAATAATCTTTTAATTGAAAGTATGAATTCTATATGTGATAAACCCCAATTAAAAATAAATTATTAAAATATTTTAAAATAATTCAAAATAAAATATTGCTATGTGTCCTAATGTAAATACACAGCATACTACAAAAAGCACATGTGTTATAGTGGTCCCTTGATAGACCAAACATAATGTAAAACTCACACTGGAGATGATTTTTTTAAGTGGTGGATTGATAACAGCCCTCTTCCCTAATGAAGGACTAAACCCAAAGCAAAAGGTTAATATGTTGTTCTGCATCTCATCTAGAGAAAACTTTTTCAAAGGTAGAAATTACTTGCAGAGGAGCCACTACGTACTAGAGCCCTAACATATTTTGTAACTGGGACCTTATTTTGATTGTGTTATAACTTTTTTTTTTGGCTGTGTTTCTATATTTTCCCTCCAGTTTTTATAGCCTGCATTGAGATTTGAGCACTTTTCTATACTGATTGTACAGTTAAGGGAGAGAAAATGGTGCTCTGAAATACCAACAGAAGCATAACTTCACTCTGTTGACTATATAGGGCATATATAGGGAAACTTAATTTGAAGAAATGAAATTAGATACTTAAACACTTCTAAATAGTGCTCACGCCTCCCCAAGGACTTGGCAGGGTCCTACACTCCTTGTACCCATCAAATCTTCAAACTGCTTAGAAATACTGGCACTTACCTTCTATGCCCACACTGCAACTCAAAAGCCTTATCTGGAAGGACAAGTAAACGCCCTTGCAGGTACCAACTGCTGATTGCCATACACTAAATTGTGCATCTGGTTTGATTTCCCTGAAGTAATCCACACTAGATTAAAACGGAAACTAATTTTTTTTTCTAATAATGGCAATAAAGGAGAAAGAAGCGTCCAGCCAGAAATTTTATTATAAACTTAGTTCAACATGCTTTCTATAAAGGATGAGGAGAGGGGAGGTGGGGCAAGGAACTGGGGAAAGACTTTTTCCAATTTAGGAAATGCTTTTTTCCCTCCATACATAGAGGAGAGTGGTAGAAACTGAACCAAAGCTGCAGTTAAGTAATTTTGTCAATAAAAGATAGATGATGTATCTAATAGAGAATGTTTTGTGACAGGTGATTAACATCACTTTGGTACACCTGAATACAGCTGTCCACAAAGACTGAGGACCAAGACTGCCTTATCTTAACCCCAAAGCCAACCTGAGGAAACAAAGTATCACAGTCAGTTGAACATGCTGAAGCAAGTAAGTAATTTGTTTTCTTCCTGCTGTTACATCAGCTACCTATTCCTGGCAGGATTCTTGGTGGAATATACTTTACACAACTTCCAGGATCTCCTGTGGTATTGTGTGTAAGGGTCCAGATTTGTTAAAGACACTTAGCTAGCAGTGAGAGATCCATTAATCTAAAACTTAGGAAAATCATCACCACAGGTGAATTTGAAAATTCTGCAAATACATTCCTTCTGATGCCAAAGTAAAATATCGTTTTGCTCATAAGTTTAACATGTATAATGCACTCTGCTTTACTAAAACAAACCCTATTCTCAATCTTTTTCATATCCCTTTGGCTATTAAATATGTCCTTCCTCTTAAGCCTTTTCACTTGAGAAAAAGATGCAATCCTACCATAACCTGCATCATCTTTGGTGGGGTGGGGGGATATTTCATTTAGTTTGTTGGTTTTCTTTTTTTTCAGAGCAATAAAAGAAACTGCCAAATACTTCTGATGATGTACTTACCTGATGCAATAGCTGCAGAATTCAAATGATTGTCATATGAAATGTCAGCTTGTGAACAGTTTTCATAAACTAGGACATTCAAGGATTACTCTTTGCCAAAGAGTCTTTCTGTAATTCTTCATCACATTTTGTGAGTCTATATGCGTGTAGAATACCACTAAGCAGGCAGCTAGACAGAGGTGAAAGGAGTGGTGTTGGACGCGTCCACAAATATTCTCAGTTGTCATCATGAAGAGACTTCATGCATTTCCTCAGCAATTACAGCACTACTTAATTTGTACAGAGACTCAAATGCCTCCCCAGCAGAACTGCTCGTGCCTGAGGCTCTCACTGGCTACCGTGAAGTGCAGAAATTTAAACAGAAAGGATACGTCCTCATGAAACTGGAACATAATGCCCTATGACATACATGGCTGTTCACTGAACTCTTCCTCTTCACAGAATTCGAGTCATTTGGATGATTAATAAGAGAGGAAAATATAGAAGCAAACACTCAAACAAAAGCCCCAACCATATCAACATTTCAGTGACAGAAATAACACTAGATAAACTTCAATGCACATTCTGGCTCTCTTTGATATCGCATAACAATTGAGAAGACTAAGCTGTGCAGGAAGATGCATACAGCAGCAGTGTGTTATGCATGCACATCATCTCACAAGTTCCTCCAGTCAGTGATTAGTGCCATAGTCATACATCCCTGCATCTCATACATTAGTGTCTACCGTGATGGCTGATTTGTGTGTTGTGATGACTCAGAATTAATTCCCAGTTAGAAGCTGCAGGTTTCAGAAAATGCCTTGTGAAAGTGAGTGGTTGATGCAATCTGTGCTTTGCCTAGGCATGGATACGTGCAACTGCAGTGTTACAGTTGCCTGCTGCTCCCAGGACCTCCTTGCTAGGATTGTATAATCACCACATCTTCATTCCCTAAGAATGAAGGCCACACAAAACAAACCCAACACTGACATCAGATGGGTGCTTAGCAGGTTACAAAAAAAGAAAAGAAAACCTTAAACAAGGAAAGATCACTTCAAATGAAGCTTGTTTGGGCATATTCTTGAAAAGGTGCTCAAATTACCTGAACCACTTTTTTTGATCTTAAACATGGACCGGGGGCAGCTGCAACGAGCTCCGAGCTTTGGCACATTCCATTATATGAATGGTAGTGAATTTATAATGGAATGGTATGGATGGTTTTTATAATCAGAAAAACACACTGACCTTAACACTACACAGGTGGAGCAGCATAATGACCCGCCAATTGTAAGCGCATCAATTCCTGGGGAAAAGTTCAATGAGGTTAACTCAGCATGTATCCCATAACCAACACAAGTGACATTTAAAAATATTGTTTTTTCCACCAAAGCCTTTGACAACATTTTATTAATTGATTCGTTCCACTGTTCAGTATCGAGTGTACCTTACCCATGTTAACAGCATACTATATTACATTCCAGTAATGTAATGGACGTTGTCATGCACTTCAATGCTGAAATACACTTGTTTTAAAAACTAAGAACAATGTTAGGTACAATAAACTTCTCAGACTGTGTAAGTTTAAGCATAATATCCATTTAACTTAGGAAGAAACTGAATGAAAACAAAAGACTTCAACAGCGGAGTTTCATTGCAAAATCCTCACAGTGAATGAGCTTAGATGGGCACCAGCTGACCAGTATTTCCTCTTCCCATTAATTTATTGACAAACATGGATATTGCAGGGACCAGCCACAAAGGAATAAATTTCAGTGTACCGTACTGGAGCCGACAAGATATCCAGTTTGAGTAGTCCAATACATAGTTTGAATAGTCCAAGATTAGACCGCAAAATACTGTGAACAAGATTCTGCTTCCTTATTTAGGCCTCAAACAGTTTTGAAACATCCACATGTTACAAAACTACACAGACAGGAACAAGGAAACAAAGAGAGAAACTTAAGCCTGAATCAGGAAGAGCCAATCAGCAAGGACAGAAGGCTCTTCAGACATGAAGTAATAAAACTTTAAAATACAATTAAAAATCTGAAAAACATCCACAACTCAGCAACATTTATAATGCCTATACTTCAGCTCATTCTCCTTCCTTCTCTTTTGTGATTTGGGCATGCTGACGCTTTATAGCTTCCCTACAGCACTAGCAGGGAAAGAAAGCCCCTCAGCAACCAGAGAGTTTGATATCCCCATCTCCTCATATCAAACACCTCTGGAGACTGTTGGCCCACCCTGCTATTCATCCCCACCATCAGTTTCTGCTGTGCACTCATCAACAGCTGAGAAACCTTAAAACAACATGATCGACACCACTGCTAAAATTGTCAATTCATCAAGAGCACAAAAATGAAGAGAAGCAAAACCTTTGGATTTAGGAAGATTCTCAAGGGTTCAGAAATGTTCAGCTGAAAAAAAACCAAAACAAACCAAACCAAACAGTGCCATTTGATTATGCTCCCCTGTTATTAAAAGACTTTCAAAACATGTAATTGCCATGAAATTAGACAAAATAAAAGTACACATTGCTTTGTCATCTCTCTCTGTCTTGCACAAGCCACTAAATCTCATGGATATAATCCATTTTAGTCCCAAATTTACCAACTGCCAATAGTCTGGTGGCCCTTTGCCTTTATTAAAGAAGCGTATTTACACTGGAAATAAAGCAGGGTGATCCCAAAGTTGGGCAAGGAGCCACATCATCTTTAAAGGCAATCTCAGAGAAGTTAATCCACACATTTTCAGCTGTCTGTTAGAAGCACACAGCACACACAGCAAAACTCTTCCAAATAGCTGAACTGTAAATCCTCTTCTCACAGCTAGTCACCATTAATTTTCTACAGCCACACAGAAGCTGGTTTCAGACTTAGTAGCTTTGCACATAACAAAAATTAATAAACTACATTATGCCACATGCAGTGGAGACATTCCATTCTCTAGTTTCTGTGATTTGGGATAAAAAACACAGGCACAGGTCTCTTCCCAAGCCAGTTCTAATGCAGCTTTCATAGAAAGTTTCATTCTCAAAGGCACTGTGAAAACCCCACAGCTTCACTCTTGCCTCTAGAGCCAACCACAATACACCAGCAGCTTATGCAGAGCAGGGATGCTGCAAGACCACTCTGGAAGGAGGAAGAACTTCCAGACTTGCACCCCATATGCCTCCTGCTGTGCCAGACAACACAACTCCAAGGTATTGCAATACATTTTCTCACTTATCCATCCTCAAGGCATCTCAGCATGACAAACCTCGATTCAAGTCACTCAGTTTGTGAATGGCAAGCAAAAATAAGCCACTGTGCATATCTACCTAAAAGTGCCTGGCTCACATATCATGCAAAACCTATACTGATTCACAAAAAGCATTTTTTTGCACAAAGGTAGAATGTGTTGTGATCCCTTCACACATTTAATCCAGAAAGAATGAAATTGCTCAGAGTTTATGGCAAACGTGACAGAAAGCCCTGCTGCCAGCACCCCAGCCAGCCAGGAACACCCTATGGGCAGCGAAGCTCCAGTGCCACGCTGTGGTCAGGGCTCTGTCCCCTGTGCTGTATTCACCCTCTCTCCAGGACAAGTGGCAGGTGTGCCTGTATGCATTCAGACTTTAACAGCAACAGATGGGAGAATTTACTCAGGGGTACATTTATATTAAATGACATGCTTCAGAATCGTAATTATAATTGAAGTGCGCTTCAGGTAAATTGGAGAGCCTATGATCAGAAAGACTATCATTGCTCAGATGAACACAGTTTTCTGGATTTGTTTGTTGGCTGTATCTGGTCACCCATTAACTCCAGTCTTTACATTCAGTTAGCATGTTTCATGGCACTTTACTCTGGGTTTCACTCGGCTCTCATACAGCATTTGTACATCTCAGTCCATGACTGGGTCTGCTAGTTACTATTGCACTGAAAGTCTAAACAACACTTATTTCATTAAATGCATATGTAAACATATCATCTCAAGGGCCAAGAAAATCAGAAGTATTGTGTTTAAAACCTGTGTGATAAAGAGGTGAGAGAAACAGACTAAGGAATACAGGAGGATACAGGAGTCGTGCTGCTTGTTTTGAAACTACTACAGCCTGTGTACACATTCATTTTCTGTGTGGGAACAAGAGTTTGTCAACCAAATCAGCCCCACCGCAGAGGATGAGTAGTTTACTCTTAGATCTCCATGTGAGATTATCATGATCCAGAAGAAAAGTAGGAAGAACAGTCCACTCAGCAGTGACGTCTTCTTAAGCTATTTCTTCTCCCAGAAACAAAGCGAATTGAAGTTGATTCAACTGATGTTTACCACCTCCCTCATTGCTGTTTTTATCTCTCTCACCTAACCTAACACCTTCTCTTTTCTCACTTGTCATTTAACATTAAGGTTTCTTGCTTGCTATTCAGCCCTGATAAGCCCAGCTATGCCTCAGTCCCGTTCCCTTCAGTTTTCTTATCCATCTCCTTAGCTTCTGCTATTATTCCATCTTTTTCTTTTCCCCCTCCACTTTTCATTTCCTTCAGGTTTGCCCCCCTCCCAACAGAAGCCACTGCTGGTCTCTGCAGCTGGTGCGTGATCCTCCTACCCTGCCTTTTAAGTAGTCTCTGTGTACCTCTGCTTTTTTTCTGTTTATCACACAAGTATATTAGTATAATCTTTATGCATGCCATGTCCTGCCTGAAGCAATCTTAAGACTCATATCCTGCTGGCAGCTGCCACCTTGCTTCAAATCCCTTCCTCGAAAACACTTTTTGCAAAGAAAACCCCGATCACAGTAAAGATGGAATGCAAACAACTAAAATCAGTATCTCTTTTCAATCTCTACATACTTATGCACACCATCTGCTTGTATATGTCTACATTTCTAGTGTGTCCTGGCCTCTGGCTGCAGCCCATGCTTCCTCTTAACCCATGGGATAGTTTGTATAGCAATTAGCCCAACACGTCTCCAGTCATGATGCGCAGTACAGACTAAGTAAAGTCTAATAAGACTAATAAGCTTGAAAAATTATTTCATTCAGTGCTCAACAGTTTGTTTCCAGAGACAGCAAATACTTGTGCTCAGCATATGACACCACTTGCAAGAGGGGCTGATCTGGCATCTGAGAACAGACATCTGCCCAAAGTCCTGAGCCACTTCAGACAAGATGGACCTCCACACGCAGCCACGCTAACAGAACACAGAACATGCTTTTCTGTCAAAAAGCAATCCTGTTAACAATGACGGAAGAGTAGGTATGTTGTACAGCAGATATGTTTTTCTGTCCCTCTGTTGCATCCCTCCTTTCTTTGTTTGCCCTGACACCATCAGCATCAATTAAGAGCTACCTGCTGCACAGCTTAAGCACTGTCTTTGCTTAAAGTGATTGAAATGCCATTGAAGAGATCAAAATCACTTTTTCATAAACTTCCACAGATCGATATTTGAAAGGTTTTTCAGTTTTTATGAAGATCAGAGAAAGATAGGTAGTGCCAGGTATTTATGTTAGAAGTGTTCGTTCTTTCTGTCTCAACAAGTACAAACACAGAAGACAATCTCCTGCATTTTTAAGGTTTGGTAATTACACCTGTCAGCTAAAGCTACTAGAGCAGGAAATATATAAAACCCTTAAAATAAATGCATGGTTTTGTGACTGTAAGATAAATACTAGCAAATTCTCATGTGTAAATTAGCTAAATAACTAATAAACCAGTATACAAATTAAATATTTTCTTTTCCCTTCAGAAGACAAATGAACACAATATCATTAGAAAAATAATTAATATGTTAATTGAGGATTTTAATTGCCCAGAGACAAACCTCAGTTGCATTGAAATCTGGCTCAAAACCAGAGTTACATCTGTTGTGGAAAGCACTCCAGCTTTTTCAAGTAAAGACACAAAATCTTGTACATATTAACAAAAAATGAAAATTCTGACTGTTTTACACCAAAGTCAAATTAAAAAGATAGCAACACTTTCATGCCATTTTCAGGTGAGATCTTCCATTTGTTAATTGGCAAATCTACGACATTGTTCTCAATTTGCAGCCCAGTTTTGGAAGTTATCAGATGGTAATGGTCTTCTCTCCAGGCCTCAGCTGGAGGGGAGGGTGAGGGCTGTAGAACTACACCATGTG
Organism: Serinus canaria; assembly: GCF_022539315.1. Classification (NCBI taxonomy): domain Eukaryota; kingdom Metazoa; phylum Chordata; class Aves; order Passeriformes; family Fringillidae; genus Serinus; species Serinus canaria. The sequence continues at coordinate 52,863,690 of NC_066315.1, read as the reverse complement.
ATAGACTCTTCTGCCTCATGGGTAACATGAAATCCAAAATCTGAGGTGGACAAGGAAACCTAAGTTCTTGAACAATAGTGTTTTTGCAATCTAAATTCAAAAGACCTGACCATGAACTTCCATTTCCTACACTTGACAGCAAAGTGTGAAGGGTGGAGCCCCCTTAATACATCTCTCAGGCTCCACCCATGAGTAACCTGCTGGAGTCCAGCTCCACAGTCACAACCAGATCCAGCCTCTGCCGGCCAGCTGAGCCATGGACGAGGTGTGTGCATGGGCTCTGAACACAGGGCTGGTGGTGTCAGTCCAGCTCCTTTCAGAACTGGTATCTGCCTCTTAAAAGGAGAAAAGATCCATGGCTGGAATTAACTGAGCTTCTTTTGGAAAGTTTCATGGGAGAAAATGCCCAGTCCAGGCACTACAAGAGACCAAACCTTGGTGGGTCAGTGCAATGCAGTTCATGTCCCTGCTGCCTACGGGAATACACTTTACTCTCCTGGAGTGTGACTAAAGCTTCCTGATGAACTTTTAATTATCTCTGCAGCCATGTAGTGAAGAGGCAGGTTGTTAGTGATAATGCTCACATAGATAATGACGGCTTCAGACACTAAAAGGCAACTGCCGCTCTTTAGAGGGCCTACGTGCCTGAAGGAGAGATGCCAAGAAGGACTGGAGAGTTTACCTCTTACTGCCCACCTGGAACCATCTGAGTCACACTGAGACTGCCAGTGTGACTCATGTCATCATTCAAATACAAAATCATGTAATTTTAATTAATAAAAGAAACTATGTAAAACAACCTTCTAGCAAACAGTTAGTAGGTAGTTCACAAAACTGGTGCAATGAGTATATAATGCCAGACTATATCCACTCAGTTACAGAATCTCAGCATTTTGATGGAAGCTCAGTGTGACAAGACAGGCCCTTGCATGTGTCTGAATGTGACTGGAGAGATCAGCAGGCAGAGCAAGGTTAGAGACAAATCCACTATCACTGCTTCTGTCCCGAGGACTTTGAGAAAAAGAAATCTGTACATCCTGTATAACATGGAATTTTATGAGCTAAAATTTTAGGTTTGCATTAGTCTTGAAAACTAGCTGGTAGTAAATTTCATGACCACCTGACCTCTTCTCTCATAATTAACTTTCAGAAAGGATAAAGTGATAAACAAGCTATGAAAATTTTACCCCTGGCTGAAGTATGTTTTGTATTCCATATAACCACAGCCAGTGAGTGTATTCAATAGAGGATTCAGGTAGCATGGTTTCAGTGGAACAAGGGGACATGACACTAAAAGCAGCAATGAGCTATTTTCCCGCTTTGGAAGAGTTCTTATTTGCCTGACTGTGCTTTGGCTCAGATCCAAATGTTCTATGTCCAAAAATGACCAACCTTTCCACAACACCAATGTCACCTCCACTTACTGGTTTCTCAAAGTTTGTATCATTACCATGGTGATTTGCTGGCTCTGTCCATCTCAGCCTATGGCTCTGGTTTCACTTTGACTTTCCTCCAAGCTGCAGCTGCTAAAATCAGTCCCATTATGCCCCAGGAAAAAAGTTTGCAGACAGATCAAGTTCCTGGTCCTCCTCCCTGCAGGACCTCATAGACAGCTCTGGCACAGAAGGGGATGGCAGGTAGGAGTGGTCTTTGGGCTGCAGGGGTGGGTTCTGACACAGCCTGAGAGAGGAGTAACAGCACAAGGTTGGTCCTTGGGAGCCAACATGTGTGGGGGATGCTCAGCAGCTGTGCCCAGTGGCCCCAAGGGCAAGGACAGCACCCTGGGCCTCTGAGGCACAAGGAGTACCTTGGGGCCAGCACCCCAAAGCCTTCCTATGAAGGATGCTGGGTGGAGGATGATGCTGCACATGGAGGGTCCCATCACCCCCATGTCAGAGTGCCACCATCCAACAATGCAGCACTCACAGTGCCCAGGGGCAGGATAAAGGAGAGCATCCTTCTGTGTCCTGCTAGAACTGGCCCAGGGTCAGCCCAAAGACATCCAGGAGGAAATCCCTGAGAAGCTGTTGAGATTACTTGGAGGGAGTTGACAAAAGGAGACCAGGTGATGGACAAGGTTGGTAGAGGCTCTCTGGTGCAAGGCCACCCTCAGAATTCATTGGAAGGATGAAAATCTCTTTCAGCTACATAGCTGTGACCAGACCAAGTAAACATCTTCTTGAGAAGCACTGCAGAGCTCCCTGTCTGCATTCCCAGTGGAGCCAGGGGCAGCAGCCTTAAGAAAAGAAGTGCAGAGATGTTTCCAGGGCTCCCAGGATTTTGACTCACCCACTGGTGCAGGAAGCAGGTGCAGGAAGGATTCTTGCCCTCGAGGAAGATCAGTCCAGGGGCATGTGATCAGTCTCAGAAGCTCCTGAAATGACTCTAGGCAGGGCAGATTAAGGCTTGGGCATCTCCTGGGAGGTCTGATCAGCCTTTGAGAGGAGGAGCCATGTCTTGCTCATGTGCTCAGGGAATATCTGATGGCCCCCACCCAGGTCAGAAAAGAAATTTTCCCCTGGGGTAGATTGGCACTGACCCTCGGGGTGTTTGCCTTGCCCTGCAGCACTGAGCCTGACCACTGGTGAGGACAAGAAGCACAGGGACAGAGTGAGCTTTGGAAGGCAAAAAGCGTGCTTGGCATCAATATGTGTCATATTTCAGAAATTCATTACAGTTTGATACACCTTCTCTTCTTTTATTTGTGTGTGTGGTTGGTCCTGATCATTCTTCACATTCTCTTCAGGAAACAGGAGCTGCTTGGCATGCATTCCTAGTGCTATTTTCTGTAGCTCTGTCACTTGCGTTTGCCAGACTGCAAAGGATGTATTTTCAAGCTAAATTGAAGAACACATCAGCCTGCTCCTGGCTACACATGCTCATTGTGGTAATGGCTGTGAGCACTGGCTCTGAAACAGATTCAGAAAAACAAAAAGAAAATTCTATTTTCAGTTGTAAACTTTGTGCTATGTGTCCTCTTCAGTTTTTAGAGCTGAGAAGACCCTGTCATGGCAGGCAAATAACAGCCTCTGTGTTACTTAATTTATGGTGAGCAGAGGAAATAGGACAGAGCAGTTGGGCCATGTTAAACCCAGAGCTCTGCATGACAAGGTCTGACCCAGGTCTGAGGGCTCCACTCCAGAGGGCAGATCCCAAGCCTGCCCAGGAGACAGGGGCACACCCACAGCAGGGCTCAGGCAGGGACTGAAGGTCCCAGGCAGAGGTGGGACACATCCCTGGGCCCTTGGCAGGAGGTGGTGGGGCTGGGGGTCCCAGGGCAGGCCAGTCCTACCACTGAGCCCTGTGAGCACCACCAGGACCCTGTCAGGACTAAACCTCAGTGCTCCTGTGCTCTTCTTCAGACACTGGTGGTGGGACACTTTGGAGACACAGTATTGGGCCAGATGGACCTTCCCTCTGAGGGAGTGCTGCTGTTCACACAGGGAACAGTAAAACACAAGGTTTTACTATGTTTTTAAAAGGAAAACAGGTTAAGGCACTTCTGAAAAGGAGTACAAGAAGTAAAAATAAAAACTACAGGAAAATTGACACCTTCAAAATATTTGAAACCATTTAGATGAGAAGCACATCCTGCAACAGACTGAGGGCTTGATGTCTGGGCCTTGCTAAGTCAGAGGTTTTGCCATCCTGTGAAAACCCATCTCAGCTGGACGAAAAGACTTTCAAAAACCACACATCACACATACTTTTTGTACATTTGTGCAAATTGTCCCATTATCTCGAGATGACCTACAGGGTGACAGAGCCAATGGCTAGGTTGGGGCACTGTTATGGATATCCAATCCCTTTTGCTAGTGCAGGGCTGGGAAGAAATGCCATTAGTGGTTACCTCAGATGTACTGGCAGGGAAAGTAAGCGGTAGGAAGAAGCACAGAAGAAGGGAAGGAATAGTTTATCTGGAAGGGATCTACAATTGTCACATAATTGAACTGTCTGGCTACTTCAAGTACTATCAAAAATTTAAGCATTGTATTGAAGGCATATTATCCCAAAGCATCCAAAGACAGTCACAGGCTGGAAGCATTGACCACCTGTATCTTCCTGCAAAACCTGACCTCGTTTGCAGAGAACATATGATTTATTTTTCCTCTTGACTGCAAAGCTGAGTTCCCTGTTCAGCCAAGCAATATTAAAAACAAATAGCTGACATTAATTTAAATGCTATATTATGAACATTATTTGGGAGTTGGACCAGATGATCTTTAAACGTCCCTTCCAACCCAAGCAATTTTGTGAATAAATGTTGACACATTAGGATGAAGTTTAGAACATAGGTTCTGAACCAACATTCTTCTTGAAGCAAGGAGACATGAGCATAGAGAAAATTCCATTATTTCTGCCCCTAACAAGGGAACATCTCACACATGCCCCCTAAGACCATGAAAGACTGAAAAATGAGACAATATTCACTACTGTAGTAAGTTGTGGTCTCAGGACAGAGTCTTACTTTTTATCAAATTTCCTTCAGTACAGAAAATAGGAGTTTTAAAGAGGGAGTTTTAAAGAGTATTTTCTTTGCCTAACAAGCGGGAAGGACAGAAAGAAAGAGCCTGTGAAGATGAACTGAAAAGGGGGACAACTGTTCCAGGAATGTTGGCAATGAGGTCTGACCAACAGCAGTGCTGAATTCTTGGTCTGGAAGGAAAGACGATAGGAAGAGTATCCACAGGTCATGAATTCCTCTGAAGATGAGTAGCTGTTTGATATACTGTGCAAAAGCAGAAGCCAACAAAGCAAAGGAGTGTAGAGAGAGAAAAATACAGTTGGAAGAACATTCTCTGTAAGCAGAGGATGCTTCCAGCAGTACCATAGTTAGAAAGAAAGGGAGACTTGTCCATTCCTACACAGGATATTACAATAACTGAAGCCCTGGGGAAAGAAACACTGGACAAAGGCAAGTTGGACAGCTCCCAAAAGCTTTTCCTCCAGAGCCCACTGAACTAATTAACTCCAGCATCACTTCCTACCCTCAGTGGAGGGATCAAGTTCTGAAAGAGTCAAATGTCTTCTTGCTTTGGCAAGCGTCTTGGAAATTAGGCTTTTCTACAACCTTTTCTTTCACCTCTGGATTTTTGTCAGGCTATTCACCATCATCCTTGGCTATATGCATAACACTACAGCTACTGACTGCACACAGTGAAAGCTAAAGCAAGTTGCTATTATTGCACCAATAATAATAGGAAAAGTCTCAGGGTTCATAGTTTTGTATCACCAACATTAGTTATCCACTTTTTATGTGTGGGGAAATGATGTGCATGTCCATTTTTACTTAATAGTTTGGTTAGCAATAACATTTTCCAGAAGAACTGCTCCATAGATATTTTTGATTATTAATTTCACTTTTTTTTCCTTATTGATAAATTTAATGCATCAGCACAGGCACCAGCAGTTCAACCACTGGGCTCAAAAGACTTCTGCAAGTTCTGGGACAGGTGCAGGAACAGCAGCTGCCAAGCTCCTTCTAGATTCATGCCACTGGGACTCAGCACTGGCCTGAGTAGAAAACATTTTGCTTTTTGATGAGGTGGAACTGTGTGTACCACCACATCTTCGGATGGAGTAATTTCTCATCGCTCCATTGACTCCAATATACTATAATCAACAACTGGCTGAAGGAATTGGCTTCAAATCTTCAGTTTCTCTCTGACAATCATGATTTTCCTAGTGATGGGGATACTTGGCAGTACATTGACTTAAGTAGGAAAAACAGTTTAACACAGTCCATCAGCCATTTATGAAATGAACTTGGATCTGAACTGCAGTCCTAGAAGATCAGTGGAAAACTAACATCTGCAAATGAATTTATGCTTACCAAATGAAGTTTACTACTGAATGGGCTGTAAATGTCAAGCACAAGGAAACCAGAACATCTAAAGAAACAGGCATGAGTGAATAGTCAGCATACGTATCCCTTATCCTGTTTCTATAAGCCTGTAGTTGCACATGCATTTTCAGGGTCTATTTAGAATCATCATTTGGCTAGGGCAGAGGGAGATGGGGAAATAGAGATGACTTGAACTAACAGCACTATTATGGCATTTTGTATCCATGCTTTTAGACCTAAAAGGGGAAAATGTACAAGACAGAAAACTTTGTTTAGCGCTGCCTAAATGCCATTACTCCCCTCTGACTGCAATAAACCACTGAAGCCTTTGTCTGCAAAGCAGCGTGCTTTAAGCATAACAAATTGCTGGACCTCTCTAGAGCTGGCAACCTCTGCAACTTATCTGATGAATTGTAACACAAAGACATCCAACTATCTATTAGCAACACCAGCAAGACCTTCTCCCAGTTGCTCAGTGCAGTGATCAGTATCTACAAACCACAGTTTACATTTAATTGACACAAAAAGAAGGAGGGTGGAGGAGAAACAAGCAGCACACCCAGCATTAAGAATCTGCTATTGTAAAAGATAAATACCAGACCTTTTCACTCCTGTTTCTAAACCACCACCAAAAATCTCAGGGCTACAATGCCACAACACTAGCCCTCCTAACAGCTGTTCATGCAGCAGACAAAATTCAGCATCCTTATTATTTTGATGAAATTATCTTGCACTCCATTTTCACCCTCTTTTTACTACACATGTGATAAAACAACAAACTGGCACTATCTATGCCACCGTAATGCATATATTGCCTTACTAAATTCTGGATTTCAATAGTTTACTAAATTATTTCAATAGTTTACTAAATATTACTAAATATTAAAGTTACAGGCAAGGGATGTTTGAGAGTTGGGTCTACTATATAAATGGGTTTTGCATCTCTGTGCGAGGCTATGATATACTAGACTTTGATTTGATTTCTCATAAGCACCCAGGTAAAGGTTAACACAATAGGATCTAGTAGTCATGTTTTGGATTGCACCACTCACTTTTTTCAAAGCAATATTGAAAGACCAAGTTATTAATGGAAGATTAAAAAAGGAAGAGATTTTTTTTCTCCTTGCATAAAACAATACCAAATCAGAAGCATTACTTCTGCTACCTTGATCGCTACAGCTCACTTGATATGAAACTTGGTATGTTTGGAGTACACCAGCAGCAAGTCTCAACAGGCTTATTCCTGGAAACCCTAAAAGTAGATAACAAGTGCCATCTCCGAAGTTACAAGCAAGCTAAGTATCTAGCAAGCTGAAATTTTCTACACAGATGAAATGTAAAGCCATGATGATTACTGGATACTACTAATCACCGATTATCCAGCAGTCCATTTTCACAGTATTTCAAGCTGGCTATAAGAAATATATACTTGATAAAAGTGACAAATAGGATAATGAATCAGGAAGATAAGAGATGACTATGCTTTATAAAACGCCACTGAAGAAGACAAGAGCTATATCTCAAAAAGACAGACTTGAGGACACGTCACATCACCTTCACAGAAATCTGCCCACAGGTACAACAGCCCAGCGAGTCCTACCTAGATCACCAACTTCCCACTACTTGCTCTTCACCATCTTCCAAACTGAAAAAGCAAGATGAAATAGATTTTTAAATACGGGCCATCTAAATAATTTGCATCCCAATAGGGTCAGACCAGCAATGTTCCATCTTCTCTTCAAGTATCTCATACAGTCTTCAATAGATGACCAGGATGAAAGTTACTTGCAGTTGATTATGTTCTTCTAATTTTAATAAGTCCTAGGAAATAACAGGGTAAAATTCCTGTACTGCTGAGGACTATAATTTGCTATTTAAGTTCTAGATAGTGAAATATTAGCCCCATTAATAATACCTTGCTTCCCTATAAAAAGGGGCAATAGATTAAATTATAAAAAAAAATAAATCAAAGCAAGGTCTTATTTGCATAAGTATGACAGCAGTTAATTTTTTTCTTTTAAGAATTGAAATTAGGTGACTAAAATTTTCTCAGAAATATAGGTATCAAAGATAAGAGTAAGAGATGTTTCTATCTCTGCCTTCATGACTGTTATTTCACATAAGAGACAAAGTCAAAATAACTTCTGAGTATAATCTCTTCCACAACAATAGTTATTTACTTGACTACATTTCATAATTTCTGTAGCCCTGAGAATTTAAAGGACATTCTTACCTAAAAGTTTAGCAAATACACTTTTTTTTCCCCCTGAAAAACTGATTTATTTCCTCTTCTGTGCAAGATCACTTCTCAATATAAAAAACCTGCAGTGCCATGAAGAAGTCAGGAGGATTTTCTTATAAACTTAATGTTCATATGACCCCTGTGGAGTACAGGTTCTCTGAGAGTTTACCAAGGTCCCTGAATTGACTGCAGCTGAGCTGCAGATTTCAGGACTATACATTTCAGTTTTAGAAAAATCTAAATAACCTCATGCAAAGCAGGAGGGAGAAAAAAAGCATTTTCAGACAGGAGAATTTTGAAACCAATAAAAGAGAGAAGGAATTCTTACCAGCTTGTTCCAGATTGCAAGGCAAGACATATTCTATTACCATCTGTATGGCAGTTGTCTTTTGTCAAGTGGGCAGTTTACCTTATCTCTCTCCCTGAGTGATCACAATCACTCCTCCCTCAGGAGGGGACATCTGCTGATAACAGGCTATTGAATGTCACTGCATGACTGATAAGAACTACAGCATCCCATTGGGAGATGTTCTGCCTAGAGGGAGGAGCCAAGCATTCCTCCCTGGGTATAGTCTTGAGATTCTGGAATAACTGCATGGCTTCTCCACTGGTTTCCCCAAAGGAACAGCAGCTGCCTCTTCTGGATCTTAAGAAAAAGACTACCCCCCTTTCTACAGGACCCCTGCTCCAGAAGAACCACACCTGACACTCAGGAGGACTGCAGCCACAGTTCCAACTGGACTGCTACCAGCACCCTGACAAATAGGGTGTCAGGTTGAGTTCTGACTGTCAGTGTTGTTCTAGTGTATTGCATTGTTTATTTTATCCTTTTAGTTTTCTTTACTATTAAAGAACTGTCATTTCCCACTCCCATATTTTTTGCCCGAGAGTCCCCCAATTCAAAATTTATAGCAATTTGGAGGGGTGGGGAGGGTTTACATTCTCCATTTCAGGGGAGGCTCCTGCCTTCCTTAGCAGACACCTGTCTTTTCAAATTGAGACATAGCTCCTAAATAAGAACATTGTCAAGTGAAACTAACACTCCAAGTGAAAAAAGCTCCCCTTAAGAATAATGGAAGGCTGAGTTTTGAATTTGAACCTTATTTTGTGCACATTTTTTTCAGAGTCCAGAGATCACTGTACTAAAGAATCTCCCATGTATCATTAAATTAGTGTTTCCTGTCATTAGTTCTCTGTGTAGTTTTTTCCTAACTGGCAATGTACAAGCACAACCTCTGCCTGCTCAGGTCCCTGTTCTCTTCAATTGGTGCTTAAGAGACTTAAAAGACTTGTTTTCCTGTGTAATACCTTCTCTCTGCTTGCCTGAGGCTATGCCTCAAATCATTCCACCTCAGTTGCATGGGCATGATTTCAAAAATGCAGGTTTATTGGCCCTTTCAGACATCCTACTTATTTATAGTATTGTTCTATTACATTGAAAATGAGATTCCTCCACAACATAGCAAAGAAAAAAAATCAATGAAATAATCAATGTTAGGCAGCAAACAAGTCATCATCTGGTATTTGTCTCATCACACAGATTTGACTGTGTCTACGGTTTAAACAACATACTACTATTAAGATATCTTTATTGGATGCCATAGGCATACAAAACTTTATGTTTGGCTTATTCATAATTGAAGACAATGTATGAACAACTATCTTACTTAAACAATCTCATTTAAAAAAACCCTCCAGTTCACTAATTTTTCTATTAGGTTTGCAGCTAAGACGAAAGTATCAGTATTCCATCTAATGCCAAGATTTCACACCAGAGAGTCATCTGACCCTAAAGAACATTAAAAATGTAAAAATCAATTAAAAAAATTAAAATCAGAGTAACAATTCTCATTCCCTTGATTCAAAACAACAAGTTAACTCCCTCTTTCTTAATAACTCTTATTATGCACAATCATTTCCTTGTTATGGTTTATTCTTCTATTCTTTTGGTACTCCTTAGCTGTCCTAAATAAGATGATATGCCACAGTAAGTGTGTTCGTTTGACTTCTGACATTAAAACCTCTGAAAATGTACATGTTGGAACTATCTTCCAGTAACAGAAAAAGAAATTACATCACTGTCTTGTTTAGGCTAGTCTGAACCTAATCACCAGGTTTGTTAAGACTAACTCCCTCGCTAGAGACCACATCACTGTCTGACCACAAACAATGGGGGCAGAGAGAGGGTTCTGCTGATTCTTCCTGAGGCCTGTGACAGGAGACCACACTTGGTGTGTATCAGTCTCAGTCTGTTCTCAACACTTAGGAGAACACAAGAGATAATCCTCTGAGATCAATGTGGATCTGTTAAGTGATGGGTATCTAGTAGGAATAGGGGATGGGAGACAGCACTATGTTGGGCTCTTTCAGGAGCCTATTTCTGTAGCAGTCACTGTGTAGAGAGGGAGTGGAGAGGGAGGGACAGGGCAGCAGATGAAAACCTTGTCTAACCCTTTGTTCACCAGACAATCCGGGGTGCCCAGCTGCAGAAGACGTTAAGTATGAGAATGGTGCAATATCCAGTTTAAATCAAGAGACAAGTTTTTTGCCCCTACTGCCTCCAGCACTCCACTTCAAGCCTGGGCATTCAACTTGACACAGAACATCAGGAAGACTTCTTGAATGTCATGCAGCATGTCAAGATCCCAGCCCCCGGGGCCCTCAATGGCTGGCAGCTATTATTACTCTTAAAAGGCGTGCTATCATCTGGAGGTTCGAACTGAAGTGGCTGTCTCCTGGAAATAGCCCATCTCCCCATTTGCACAGCCCCTGGTCAAGCAGTGTGGAGTGGAAAAGCTTGAAAAAGAAGAGATGCTTGGGGCAGTCTTATCTACAGCCTCTTACACAGCCTAGTCTGTTTCTTAACATTACACATGCAGCAGATTTGTGTTGATGACAGTTCTACCCAATGTACCAGCCCCTTATTTCCACTGTGCACGTTTACCTGATGGTGCCTGATTGTTGCAGCTACACTGGTTTGCAGCCAGAACAGTGTCTGCAGAATGCAGTCTGCAGAGGTGAATGTTTTTAATGTATACTGCATCATTATAAACAGACTTGAAAACTAAATCCTGGAACTAGCCCATGGTATTAATCCTAATTTAGTTTGGGCCCAGTTCCAAATGGGTGACTACATATGCAAACATTTGTCTGAGTGTACAATTGGCTGTTATGAACACAAAATTAATTCTTGTGCTCATGCATGCATAATTTACACACACTGATTTAGATCCCAAAGTTATTCCCTAGCAGAATTCCAGTGATCAGATTTAACTTGAAGACTAGTGTTAAAAAAACACCACTACAGTAATATATTCTTAATTGCTGTTTCTATAACTAAAAAAAAAAAAAAAAAAAAACAAACTTTCAGTATAAAACAATTATTTTACAGCTGACTGCTGGGTTTTTTTCCTTTCCCAGATCCCCCAGTTAATTTCCCCCCTACTATTTAATTTCTATTAATATGCATCTTATATTGTGGCACATAAGCACAATGTCATCAATTAAAAAAAATCAGCAGGATGAGAATGCTGTTAAGTAGAATGTTTTCCATCAGGAATATCTGAGTTTCATGTTTCAATGCACAAAACCCAAAATGCCTCTCAGGAGCCAATACTTGGCTTCTCAGATTTGAAGTGAAATGCCAAACAAGTGAGGCCAGTGAACCAAAAGTGAACTGTGAATCATAATCTAAGAAAGACCTAACTGGCATTAAGAAAATCAAGAAATTGAGGCTAGGCAAATTGTGGTGATGAAAAAACAGAGTGGAACTGTTTCTCTCCAGGTAATTTTCATTATAAATTTGTGTCCTTTCCAAAATAAAATAGTAAACATTAATTAAACATATGCCAGATCCATGTGTCTGGAATATTGCATTCTGTAACAAGACCATATAGGAATCATGCAAAATCATCATCAAGCATGCAATTAGCACAGAAGTACCCCGGAACCAGGATCTCTGCAAACTAAGACAGCCTGATTTTTCTATACAATTGCCACACTGATTTAACCTTTGTGTTATCCTTATTTAAAAGGAAAAAGGGGTATTGTTTAAGCTACAAGAGGTTCTTAATGGAATCCTTTATTTTGGAAGTTGTGAGACTTGTTTTTTAAAGACTCACTTTACAGAAGCACTCAGGCTGATTAAAAAAACGAACCTTGGAAAGTTAATAATTGTTTTAAGTAACACACTTGGGATATTAAATTGTAAAGCAGAATTCAAAGACTGGTTTTCAATCAAGTCAGTTTGTTCTTGACTTTAACTCAGGTAGAAACAGGTCTTGTACGTGACAAGAGACATGTATGGGGAATGGTGTTGAAATAACCTCTCATGAAAAAGGCTTCCCAGAGCTACTGATGCTGCATGCAAGCTGCAAAATCTGGAATTTCCCCTGCCTGTTTGACTGTCCTTCACTCCTGACCACTGTGATCAGAACACACTTTGAGATGTGCTAATGTACTGTATATTCACTTAAGAGAGGTGAATATTACCTTAGCAAAACCTAAGATGTAGAGATTTCAAGTCCTCAAATTATAGCATGTTCTTAACTACAGGAAAAAACTATCAATGCTAGTCAAAGAAATTATATATGTGTTTGTAATCAAGCTGGTATTTAAAAACATAGTAAATATACTTGTTAAAGTTTTTTATTTGATAGATTTAGGAAAATCTGTGCCAGAAAAATCATTCTGCATTTTGGCCTTTTTAACATAACAGAGTCCAGCAGTAAGTCATTCTAAAATTAAAATTATTTATATCACCACGTTGCATGACTCTTGATTAATTTTTTATAAATAAAAACATGCGTACCATGTGTGTGTGTATGTATGTGTATATTTATTCTTATTTGTCAGCATAATTTATATATTATATATTTCCATTGATTTAAAAAAAAAAAAGCACTGTATACCATGAGACAAGCTTAAAGAGAGATTGTATTTACGGTAACTTAAAGGATCAGGCACTGCTCCTTAAATGAATTTAAATGATGCATTTTTCCATTGCCAGACACGTCTGAATGTTTCACCTTGCCTTGACTGATGGGTTGCATCTGGCAGTTTCTCCAGACAACATTGTATTTTTCAGTCTAGTGGAGATATGCTATTTAGGTCTTATTTAGAGGCAACAAAGGAAAATATCCGAGTTGTAACTAAGACTATTGTAAATATTTGACAAAAAACCCCAACTATTTTCAGAATGTTCAAGGGGACTTGGGATGTGGGGATAAATAGAGTTAGTAACTAAGATTTAATTGTAGCTTTTACAATATTTGGTATTCTTAAAACTCCCAGCCCTGGAGATGTGTGAACAAGTAAAAATCTTTCCTTTCTATATGATGACTTTCTAGCTTTCATTTTTCAGAGTATCTGAAAAAGGTCAGCCCTAAAGGTGTGAATGTCACATGATAAATTTAGAAAAGGTTTTCCTTCCCACAAACCTTTTTTTCACAGATCAATTTCTTGTCTTCTGGTTCTTGATTAGTTTTTAAACATTTGGGATTAGCAATAAAAAATTAGAGATAAAAGATATCAAGATTCAAGTGAGGAACCTGCAGAGAAAGAAATGCTTGTGTGCTGCGTGGATGCAGAACCACACCCCAGCTCACATGGAGCTGCCTTGGCTGCCCTCTTTCCAGCTCACAGGAAAGGAATAATGTGAGCACATCCAGGGAGACCAAATGGGGCATGCAGAAAACCTTAAGACATTTGTCATTCACAGAAATGCCCTTTCCCTAACCAAGTCCAAAGGTTTCTAAAACATTGCTACAGTGGAAAATTTTAATAAAATAATTACAGAGATCCCACATCCAGTTCCTATAATTCTTTCTTCTTCAGTAAACGCATTACAAATGCATTTTCTTTAATTGAAGAAAACTACTGGCCATTTTATCAACTTCATCCCTCCTGTTTTTTACATCCACCTGCAGATGTGAAATTAAGGCAACTGCATCCAGTTAGCAGTGATGCAATGAAGATCCCTAATCAGACCCTTTGTATTTATACATGTTCCACTCTAGCAGAAAGTGAAGTGAGGACTACATCTCCAAAGGCTACAAGTCCATGGTTTTTCCTAATAACAGTTTTAATTATTCATTTATTTATTATGAATAGCTATAAGCAGTGAAATTCTAAGAGATTCATTTGGCATACAGAGATCAAACAGAGCCCTTTTGGCAAAAAGTTTCCCAACTTGCTCATTATGCATCTTCTGCATTTTCCCCACCAGTAGATGTATTTTAAGCAATATGTGTCCCTGTATGAACCAGTTAAGGAATGGAAAGTGTCTGAAGAAAATTGTAAAAGCTTCCCATCGAATTTATCTTGGGCTTCTAAAATTTCTGGGTTCCTTCATTTCAAAACCAGAATACTATAGCAGTACAAGAAACAATGGATAGGATCATACCCCATGGTAGCAGCAGTTATAAAAACACAGGGAAGGAGAAAAGTAACTATCTAAAAGTCCTTAATTTAAAAGGAAAAGGCAGAAAATGGAAATATTCATTATCCTTACTTTGTAAATGGTGAAGTACAGCATCCCACTGCACACCATGTGACATTCTGCAAGCACTCAGAAATGGAATTCTTGCTACTTAAGTATTGATTCCTTGCCTTTGCTTTAAGGTCATCTTTCATATATTTTGAAATACTTCAACCTTCTGAATTAGGAGAGCTCTGACTCTTGAAGATTGTAACAGAAAGCTTGTCCAAATGCAACATATATTCAAAAGACTATGTGATAAATTGTGACATAAATCTACAATTCCCTTTGCAAAATAAATCATCTAGTCATGTAAGTCATGGAAAATTTTGTGATCCTCTAAGTATTTTTGTATTTGGAATCAAGGAACCCTCAAAGTGTTTTCAGGACATTGACTCATATTCTTCTGAAAAGGTCTTTTATTCATAAGTGCTGTAAGCCAGAAAAATGGTTGTTTCCCCATGCTTCCACCAGAACTTCTTCTGAACACTTAATAGTCAGCCACAACTGATGAACAGCTTTAATTATGCCATCACACAGTTATCACTTCACATCTCACCCGTTTGCTCTTGCTTTCCCAATAAACAAAAGTGGATTACAGCTGACAGTATTCCCTGTGAGAATCCACTCTATTTCACAATTGGCTAACTGAAGCCATAGCAGATTATGCACTATTATGAACTACAGCTAAGCAAGATATTTTGAAAACTTACTACTTGTACATCCCAACTTTTATACAGAAATTTCCTAATTGTGTCTTGGCACAATCCAGTAAGTAAACAAATTCTCCTTGAAACATCACCTACAAGTGCTTAACAGCCACCAATCATCTACCAGAGACTGGGGAAATAGCTTATTTTTTAAAATAAAATCCTAATGGTTCCTTCTTCTTGATATTAAAGGGATCTTACAAAACATATTACATGTCACAGTCCTCAGCCTGTGGTCTAAATTACTACACATCAGGTAGACATTGTAAACACCATACTGAGCCAGAGAAAACATGTCCTGCAATGAACTGTCTCCATTCTGCCTACTGAAGAGTCGTAGTGCTACAGAAAAGGCCCATAAATAATGCATCCCATCTACCAGTTTTTCTAGGAATTGAGCACAAAGCATGTGGAAGATGTGCACAGCTTTCCTAGAGATTCTTCAGGACTGAAGGCAGCCTTTTGATCAGCAGCAGCTAGCAGACCATCATCTCCCGTTATGCAACAACACAAAGGCACTTAACTTCTACAGGAAGCCTCCTCTCATAGTGTAGGGTATTAATCTGGGGCTGGTTTTATTTAATTTCATGTTGAATTTCACTAACGTTTGGGTTTTTCTGTTTTGTGTGCCAGACCTTTTCTTGCTTCTCAGGCAGATCTGGAGAGTGCACTTGGGTTGGAAGCTCTTGTCAAAGTTCCCAACTAAAATGCTCACCTCTTAAATAGTTTTTGACTAATCCAGTCTCTACCTATGGTGGCCTAAGAACCACCATTTGTGAAGGAAAAGCAGACAATTGTCCCATGTGAAATGAAACCAGGAATTCTACAAGTCTGTTTTCTGAGATAGAGGCTACCAAGTTCCTAAAATGTTCCTGTGTGTACAGAATAACACAAACTGAATATATTTCTCCTTTATAAACAACAACAGGGACAAGTTAAAAATTAAAATACAATGGTCAAAAAGAAAAGAAGGCAAGAGTGTCTCTTCGTAACTGCTGTGACATTAGCAAAGTTGTACAGACTAATTTGGCCCAAGTACACCATGTGTTTAAAACTGATTAGATAAATTAGGTTACCACCAATTTAAATGTCAGTTGTTACAAACACTGTGCTCTCCTTTTTCTTAAAATTAAAACTTGCAGACGCCACAAAATTACTTTCTCACATACATAAAACACTTACAACTAGCATCATAGCTATCCTTTTTTTCTTTAAAACATAAGGCAGCAATTTGCTTGTCTCCATGGAAAGAAGAAGTAGCCCAAAAGTGAAAACACAAGCTGGTAATTTTACAAATTTCTCAGATTCAAAGTTCTTCAGGGCAATTCCAAATTAATAGGACCCACAATTTAGAAAGATATGAGGAGTCATAAAACCTTCTGACTTGCTTTTCATAAAGTCATAGAATCATCAGGTTTCGAAGATACCTTTAAGATCATCAAGGTCAATTGTCAACCCAGCTCTGCTATAACCCCTAAACCACATCACCATGATCCAGACACCTCTTAGATATTTCCAGAGATGGTGATCCCACCACCTCCCTGAGCAACCTATTCCAATGCCTGACCACCCTCACAGTGAATTTTTTTCCCTAGTATCTGAATCTCCCTTGTCTCATCTTAAGGTCATGTCCTCTGGTCCCCTCACTGCAGGCACAGGAGAAGAGACCAGTCCCCACCTCACTACAACCTCCTTTCATGAAGTTGTGGAGAGCAATGAGGTCCCTCCTGAGCCTCCTCTTCCTGAGAATTAACAACCCCAGCTCCCTCAGCCATTCCCTATAAGAAACATTTTCCAGACCTTGCACAAGCCTTGCAGCCCTTCTCCAGCACCTCAATGTCCTTCCTAAAGTGAGACGCCCAGACCTGAACACAGTACTCAAGGTGTGACCTCACCAGTACCGAGTACAGGAGGGTGATCTCTGCCCTGGTCCAGCTGGCCACACTGCTCTTCATACAGGCCAGGATGCCATTGATCTTCTTGGCCACCTGGGCACACTGCTGGCTCATACTGAGCACCCTCAGGCCCCTTTCTACTAACCAGCTCCTGAGCCACTCCTCCCGAAGCTTGTAGGGCTTCATGGTCTTGCTGGGACCTGAATGCAGGACCCAGCACTTCCCTTTTGTCCCTATCATGTTATCCTCAGCCCACTGATCAAGCCTGTCCTAGTTTCCCTGCAGAGCCTTCCTTCTCTTGAGCAGGTCAACATTCCCACCCAATCAGTGTTTTCTGCAAATTTACTGAGGGTGCCCTGAATCCCCAGGTCCAGACCATCAAAAAAGATACTAAACAGGGACCAGCCCCAAAACTGAGCCCTGGGGAACACTGCTAGTGACCCATCACCAGGTGGATTTGGTTCCATCCACCTCAACTCTCCAGGCATGGCCATCCAGCCCAATTTCTATCTACTGAAGTGTTCACCCATCCAAACCACAAGCAGCCAGGTTTTCTAGGAGGATAGTGTGGGATACTGTCAAATGCTTTACTGAAGTCTAGATAGAGTACATCCACTGTCTTTTCCTCATCTACAAAGCAGGTCACTTGGTCATAGAGGAAGATCAGGTTAACCAAGCAGGACCTGTCTTTCGTAAGTCCATGTTGGCTGGACTTGATCCCCTGATTGTCCTGCATGTAATGGACTCAGGATGAAGTCCTGGCACTCAGGACCCCTCCTGTTTGTTGCTAGCAACACGGCATTGGACTAAGACAGAAATAGGAGGCTTTGCAAGCTGACCCTAACCCAGAAATGAGGGCTGGTTAAAAAGCAGCCCCAGGAAATGACTGAAGAAACAGCTCTCAGTATCTCACAGTAAATATGGGAGATCTGAGTGCTGATTAAAACACCACTCCTGCTAAAGTTATTAATGTGCAATTCTTACAGAATCACTGAAGCCCGGAGCTGCAGTATGTAGCATCAAGCACCTTTAGCTGTACTCCTGCTCCAGGCATGCAGCCAAGACTCAGCTTTATGGGTCATCCAAAATCAAGGGGCTACATGTCTTCAGGGTTGATTTAAAGCCTTCAAAAATAAAACAAGCAAACAAACAACTTGTGGCCTATAGAAACAGTGTGTGCCTTATGACACTGCTCAGTTTCAATTAGCTTCATGTCAAAATGCAGCTTGGGTTCAGTTTTTTGTTTTTACTCACAGCACCCATCAATCCAAACAGTGATTTTTCCCGCACTATTTTATCAGACTGAAGAAATACCTTGTGCACATTGCTCTACTCATCAGATAGTGGGAATAACGCAATTATTTAACTGGTAATTGAGCCCTAAAGGACAGAGCTAAAAGAAGACCACCTAAGGCTACACAAAATTTAACTTTGTCTCTGAAATAGAGAGAACTTCTCTGATTACATTAATCCAGAAACTGAACTCACCTTCCACAACAATAAAATACTTTTGTGCAAACCTCTTCAAAGAATTAATTCTGAACTACACAGACAAGTAATTATGTTGAGGAATTGTCATAATGGGGCAAAAAAGTAATTTGAGAACACTAATGTGAGCCTTTTTTATGTGCCTCCTACAAATCATGGAGGCAGAAGAAATAGCAGTAGAAAAAAAAAACAAACCTAGGTTTTATTTTGAATTTGGATTTGAAAGCCGTTCATATTGGGATCCAGGCAATTATTTGGTAAATGATATGAAAGAAAGGAGCTATTTGTCCCCTTTAGCCATCCCTGCTGTTTTTCTTTCTCCCCATGCACACAGTTTGACATCACCCAAGCTATGTCTGTGCTCTGAGAACCATAACTCCAGCGTGACCTTTGACAAACATGCCTAAGAAATGCAGTACACATGGAGTAGAGACCTCTGTGCTCTTTCCCACCACTCCAGAGAGGATCCTGTTCTCTGCACCCCATGGCCAGCCAGATCAGCTGGCTGGCGACAAATGACTAGAACCTAAGCTTCACACCATACCAGCATTTGCCCAGTCCTCTTCTCAAGTCTAAGGAACCTGCAGAAGAATAGATGAAATATGCTCTGCACCTTTCTGTAATTATAGCCCTTCCTGCTTTCTTCATTAGAAAAGTTCTTTTCAGAGCAACTTTAAAAGGATCCAAGGAATAGGCACTGTAACAGCAGGCTGTAACACCTTTCCTTCTCCTACCTCGTCACCAACTTAGCCTATATCCTTTGGATTTCCACTCAGAAAGGCGTACCTAGGACATGACAGAAAACTGCTGTACTGTGGTTCATTATCTAAGCAGGACAGAGGGGCAACATTTACTACCTCTGCTCTCTTCTCGCCTCTAAAATTCACACCTTATGCTGAGAACAAAGTAGGTGTGTCTATGCAAATCCTACAATCCCCATCCCAACACTGAAAGACCAGGTTAAGATCCTCAAAGGCAAAGAACTTTTGAACTGTGATGATCTGTTAATTTCTAAAGCTGTGCACACCCACTTCTCTTACTTCAGAGGAACACATTGTAGAAGTAGAGATTTGGAGGTGTTCAACTTTGTACTGACTGTGCAAGTGATGGCAATCACCTCCTTTAAGGATTGTTAGAATATCTCACTATGATCCAACAAAACAAATGCAAACAACAGCACTCTAGCAACTCTCTAAGAATACTTTTTTTTCTGTGAAGAGCAGTAAAGACTGCAAGGAAGTGACACATCAGGAGTAAAACTACAAACCCCATTACTGAAGACAACATTAGCATTAAAGGATGAAGGATAAAGATACTGAAGGGTGAAGACATTGCATGTATCTTGTTACACTGGAACAGTAAAAAATGTTTTAACTGGAACTCTGCCTAAACTAAACAAATGAGTCTGAGGTCTACATCGAAAGAACTCAGAAACCATTCCTTCTGGGTTCAGTTCCTTCCCCAGGAACACACAGTAACAAAACCCTAGATTCCTCCCTCAAATAAGAATCAGGCTTATTTTTGCCACTTATTTCCTCTAGTGGCAGGAACTCAGGGTGTATAGTGGCTCCAATTAATTTAAAGGGATTTCTTTTGTTCAAGTAAGTTTTCTTACCCAAACCTATTTCTAGTCTCATGGTTAGAAATTTCCCTGACTGAACAGGTGACTCGATTTAAATACACAAACAGTAGAAAATAAAAGGGCCTGGCCTCCCCATAATTAGGCCCCTTCAAAGGCCCTTGGAAGACAGATGCGCAGTTTCTTGATATTTAAAAATATAGAAGTGCTTTGAGGTTCTGCATGAGGCAGTTCTGAACCATGACATAAGCAGAAATCAGGATAATGTAAAAGTCATGCTACGGTACTGAGTGTAGAAGCCCCCAAGCCTCCATGCTTAAGGCAGCAGAGTCACAGTTTATTATCTGACTTCGGAAATGGTGGGTAACCTAATTCCACATGGTCTGCATCAACTCTTCCAGTTGAACCCATTTAGTTTGCAAGTTCAACAAATTTAACTAAACTTTTCTAAAATTCACTCTAAGGCTCTGATTCTGCACAGTACCTGAGGTTTACCTTCACACCTGCCACAGGCCAGTTGAATTCAACTACTCATGCACCATTTATTGCTGAGATGGCTGCAGCTCAAGCTGATCTCATGAGCCACCCACCACAGGCTTTGCGTGACTGAGAACTTAAACACTAACATCCAAAAAAGCCAAGAGGCATCTCTGAGACCGACTCAGCTCTGGAGTAAGCTGTAGATGAGAGCAAGCAGTAAATGTGCAAAAGTGTCTTCATGGATGAGGCTGGGTACAATCAGCAGCCTGAGCCAGCCCAGCCTCCTGCTGCTCCTGCTACATGCATCTCAGAGCACCAGCTGGCCAACCTTGCACAATCTACCATAAAATCAGGATATGTGTCCCAACACAATGTGCAAACACAGAACAGAAGACCAGTTCCAGTCTCAACAAGCCTGTGAGAAACACAAAGGGACAGTAAAGCACTGTCTGACAGTGAGACAAACCATGGCAACTACAGATTAATTACTGATTATTTTTGGGTATGCCACATGGTAAGGAGAAACATGACAGAGGATGGGAGATGGATTTGTAGTGCTTTTGTTTCAGCTGGGGAGATTCTTCCCAGCATGAAGGCAGAATATGAAAAAGTATAAAGGGTCTTGCTAACATCTGAGGTCATGTGGCAGCTTTTGGATGCTCAAAGGAAGCAATGATGTAAAGCTTCACCCATTTGGACTTGATTCCCTATTTCTTCCTTCCACCCAAGAGAAAAAAAGGGCAGGGTATTGACATATGCACAGTCAAAGGAGCAGTTAGCATCCTAAGGACCATAGAGCTTGAAAAAGAAATACCAAGATTACTGGCAATAAAATAAACAAGTTTAAGAGAATAATGTAATTTTTTAAAAAGACATTACTTAATCAAAGGTGGGATTCTGCAGAGACACACTGGAACTCTGCCTGAAAACTTTGGGAAGCAAAACTTAAGATCAGATTTAAAATACATGTAAAGCAAGATCACAGTCATTGAAAATTGACTCAATCCTGACATGAGACAAGTCTCATCCAATTGGGGTAAGCCCTTGTAAATGTTGAATTCAGTACCTCTAGAAAATATCCCTGCCAAGGCCAAAACACATTGGAGCTCTGAACAGTGAAATAACAAAGATTTTCTTGGGAATAAACCCCAGAAGCCAGAACTTCACATACAAGACTGCAGGATTCCTCAATAAGAGATCAAAATTAATTTCCCACTCAGTTTCTTTTCATAGAAATGCTGGTGATTACTAGAGATAAGTCAGTCCTCCAAGTAAAAAATGACAGCAGCCAGCCAACTAGTCTAAATTGTTTCAGTAGATACTGATTTCCAAGTGACCTTGGTTGGCTGTGTTGGCTATCACAGCTCATTTCCCCATTCTGCCTTCATTGATGCCCAAAAGTTCCCGGAAAAACCCTAAAAGTCTATCTTCAAGCAATGGCACAAAAAAAATCTGTAAGGTGAGTGGAAAATAGCTGTCTGCTTTCTGGTCTTGCACCCCACACAACAGATGTTTTGACCATCACCTTACACTATGTAATGATGCAGTGCAAGAAAAATATTCCAATGATCAGATGTTATGTGCCCTCTGCATAACTTTGCTTGCAAGGATATTTTTGAAAAGGACAAATTGACTTCATTAATTGAAGCTGTGCATCCTGCACTTTATGGGAAAGATGCTCCAACAAGCATGACCTCACTTTGCAAGGAATTACAAAGTTCCCACACAAAAGAATGTTCTAAGGAGATAACACAGGGACTCAAGTGGAAAAAGACAAACCAAACAAACAAACCAAAAACAACAAACAAACAAGAACTCAATGAAGTTTATTAGAAAAGAACAAGCCATTCAGGATGGTTTTGAAGCAGTCACTGCTACGTGAACGACTGTCCTGAGGGTTACCAAAAGGAGGAGTATTCAGTTTTATTTAACATCATTATTATGAATCCAGCTGAGGGGCTGCAAATGCATTTCTTGAGTCTGCATCTGTATGGAACCAAGAGGCACTCTGCCCCTCAGATGCTGTGAAGTGCACAAACCCAGCCTTAATGGTAGGCTCCCTCACATCAATGCCAAGTTTCTCAGAAATCCTAAACCCTTGCACCCTTCTGATGGTCAGAGCTTTATATCAGAGGAGCTACTCAGTTGCTAGGGGTGTCACTTACACGCACTTAGGTTTCCAACTCGAGTCTCAGGGAGCCTGACCTAAAGTCCCTTGAAAGCAACAGCAGTAAAAGACTTGATCCATGGTCTTTGGACCTCC
Source organism: Serinus canaria (assembly GCF_022539315.1). Classification (NCBI taxonomy): domain Eukaryota; kingdom Metazoa; phylum Chordata; class Aves; order Passeriformes; family Fringillidae; genus Serinus; species Serinus canaria. Next base: position 52,840,710 of record NC_066315.1, on the reverse strand, counting down.
AATAAAATTCATATGGAAAAGTTAGTACTTCAGATGGAAAGTAAATGGTACACAGAATATCCAACAATGCAGCTCTTTCAAGCTGGACAAAGCACGACAAAAAGTCCTTTAATAAGAAGGTAATAGCAGAGAAACTTCTTGGCCTGGCTTTGAGATAGGTGAGATAATCTGTTGGGTCATTTTCATGACAGATTTTTTGATGCTCTGCTTAAAATGAGCCTAGAAACCTGAGCAAATACAAATATCTAACTCCATTTTGAGCCTGAATAGCTGAGGTCATTAGAACATTCAAACAGCACTTTCAGCCACCAGATACGTGGAGCCTCCTAATCATACATGAGCACCAGACTGGGGTGACACACCGCCATGGACATACAACAATGGGAAAGGGAATCTTTTACTGAGCAAATGGTAATAGAAGTAGAAAGACAACATAACTAAGAACAGTGATGTTGTGGTAACTGTTCATGGAGTTAGTTTATCCTTTGCTGCTTTGTCTTGTTTCACATGGACTGATTTGGACTGATTTGCCAAAATGTTTCAATGACTCATTGTCTGCTGGTAGGGCATGGAGCAGCTTATTTAATAAGAAAACCAAACAGAACTACAGTCTTCTGTATGGAGACAGCTGCTTGTACCAATAACCTTCTGCTTACTAACAGGACTGTACAATGCACCAGCCCTAACTTAGAAAGGATCCACTAGCTTAAAAATTTTCCTATCTGGTTGCTACCTTGCTGCAGTGAAGGAGGCAACATTTTTCTCCCTTAACGAGAGCATGAAGGGCTGTCCTGTCCAAAGGTATCACAAGGTAGTCTCCTAATTCTCATCATGAGGATATTGAACAGCTACTTCATTACTGTCGTACTTCAGAGGAAAGACAGCAGCCCACAGCCAAGCAATCAAATTTAGACTACAAGTCCCTTAGGTTACTAAAGCACAGCCAGCAAAGACACTTGTGGCTCAGAGTTTAACCATAACCAAGTTCACAACACATAACCAAGCCTGATAAAGGGCAGACTAGAGCATGCACTGGAGATATGACTTACATAGAAGATTAAACTGGATGTTCACATAGCATACCTACTGGCCTTAAAACTTCATAATGCATTTTGGGAAGACCTCTGCAATAATTCCTTTTTAGCTTCCAAAACAAAGTTTTACTGTAACTTGTATGTCCTCTTAGCAACTGTCAGGGCCTGACAGCTCAACCTGTGTTGTTATTAAAAAGCAATTAATATCCTTTATGTCACTAAAAGCACTAATACATTACTAACATAACACATTTGCTTAGAAGAGCAATGAACACAAGGTGATTGGCCTCAACTCCAGCAGCAGCTGCTCTGAGGAGTGCATCTAAAACGTGCATTCCCCAGCATGATGTGAATCTGACCTACATAATTTCAGCAGCATTCTGCAGGAATTTAAGAGAAGACCCCAACAGAAATGCTGCTGGTGGGTGTCTTCAGTTTGTGCAATAGCTCTCCAGGTCTGGCATTTGGTTTTCAGGCTTGAGTTCAGTTCCCTCCTCTGCTCAAGTGGAGATTCAACTACCAATATCTACACTTCATACTGCAGGACAGCTACTAGTGACACTCTCTCACTTCTGGGTGAAGTTATTCCACTATAGAAAAAATACCTAAGTATCAATAGAAAGAAAAACAGAGCTAGCTCTCAGCACCACCTGTAAGGATGCTCACTTGCCAAGCAAAATTCTTCATTCTCTGTTTCCGTTCCAACCCGTTTCAGTTATTTACATAAAATTTAAAGAGAGGGGCTTATGAAGACTCCCGAGCTCCAGATTAGTCGTCAGCTTTGTGATTAAAGTCACTAATGGGATGCACAAAATTAAAGAAGCCCTCAGGAAATAAGGGGAAGCAAATGAAAGTTTCCACCTTCTAGGTGACAACAAAACAACAAAATCCCAAGAAAAAAGGGACAATGACCATTGGTGATTTTGTGAACACAGGAATTCCCTTCTTTTGTTTTCTAAGCAGCTGCTGAAAACAGTGCTATATGTTTAAGTTTAAACTGAGTGAAAAGTGTTTTTTAGAAAAAAGGGGAAAACTTTATATTTAGCATAACCTCAGCTGGATTTTTTTTTTGTTTTATTGTTTTGGTATTTTATTTTATTTTAATATTCAACTCATTGACATATACACATATATATATTTTTAAATCAATTATCTGGACAGGCCAGTTATGAACATTTGGCATGTTAATACACCTACCCTGAGCCTTGCATTAAACATATACCAACGTCAACAGATGTCATGCATGCAGATCAAAGGCAAATATCCCTTTTGAGTGTAACCCTGAAGCAGCTCTGTCTTTGCAACAAGGCAAGAATCCACTTCATTCTTGTAAATCCATCTGTCATCAGAACACCTCAAAGCTTCCATGAATATGAACATCACAAATGAAAACATACACGCGGCTTTATTTGAACAGATGATAGTCAAAGAACTGCTCCTCAGCTAGGGGTAATGCTAAACATGAGAGAATAACCCACATAAAAAATCTCTGGTTTGCACCAGGAATTATGCCTGCTTCCACTGCCACGACTGTGTTAACACTTTGTTTTTCACACAGAAAAAAGTTTAATGGGAAAAACTTAAGCACAACAGAAGACACCAGTTTCTGTCAAGCCTCTGCAATGACTCTATGACCAACTGGACTCGGTAAATTCAAGTTAATTATCACAAACCTGACAAGGTTTGCAATATTTCACATATGTCTCTTAAGGCCTAAGTGGCACTGAATTATGTACAGAGCGACCCCAAACACAGCCAATTTAGTTTTTTTAAAGCTTATCAACACTGAGATTTTGTGTAGCAAGTGCATTTACATACCTGAGTTGTGAAAGTAGGTTTTTACATACTAGTATTTGGTACTCATCTTTTCTCACTTAGCAGCCCAGTCACTGGCTGTCCTGATTGTTTTCAAGACGTTTGTTGCATTTATATCTATTGTATGACTTTTTATTTTAATTTTCTCAGTAATGACAGAGATATTTGCTAATATTCATTATTCAGTAATAGAACTCAAATAAAGTGCCTTTTTGTCACATGGCATACGAGTAGCCAGGAAAACAAGTTTAATGCTTTGATGGTACAACCTTAAATTAATTTGATTATTATTATCTCAATCTTGGGAAAATAAATCTACCCCTTGTCTTGTTATACTGACTCAGATTTCCTCCTAATGCATCAAGTACCTCAATGGAAACACTAGATCATCCTGAACTTTACAGAAGAATGTCTACCCTTTTTGGTTTGGGTTCTTGTTTCATTACTTTTAACCCTCATTTATTCAGGTATCTGACTTCCATGATATTGGAAAACCACATCCAAATCAGTAAAGACAACATCTGCAAATTTCACTTTTCCCAGCACAGTGAAAAAACTGGAAAGATCTCCAACTTGCATCTCGAATCACCTCCAGAAGAGACTTACCTTGTCTGTTGTTTCTTTAAATCTATTTTAAACACAAGTGAATGTCTTTATTTGGTATTTTAAATGAAATGTTTGTTGATAATATCAAAACAGAACCTTTAAAATACACAGAATAACCATGCAAATGAGAAGCTTGGCTGCCAAATATTGTGTGGGTAATAATTATGGGGAAACCAAAAGCCTAAGCAATACAGTGAACACAGATCTGAAATACAGTGCTTTTTTTACAGTGCAGTCTATTATCACAGCCAATATTATTTCTAGGACTTGTTGAAGAAAAAATCTTTATATTACAGTCTGCTCTTGTCTCACTGCAGTGGACTAACTCAATTTTGATGCTGTGCAAATAACACTGATCTTTGTGAACAAGGGACCTAAGGTGGAACTTCTTTATCAAGAAAAAATTGGTGATGCCCCACAGTGATTCACAGCTTCCCTTCTACTGTTGGAATGCAGGAAATCCTTAAGTCCTTTTAACTTCCAGCATGAGAAATCCTTCACTCCCCACTGCAAGGGGAAAGGTCTTTCTTCTATTAGAGAAAGCTTTGCTCTAATCTTTAAAACACAACTGCAAAGCCAGCCAGAGCCCTCAAGACAATGACAAAGCTGCTACATTGTCACCGACATAGTTTATGAAAAATCCTTTACTTAGGAATTTTCCTCTCCTGAGAGCTGAGAGGACTCGGAACAACTGTAAACAATTCTTATCTGCTGCTGTGGAATGCAACGGGAAAATCTCTGATTGGCCCCGTCAGACTGTTTCCAGTTGAGAGCCTATCACAGTTCACCTGTTCGGCCCGTCTCGGGCTGAGAAGACTTCAGTTTACACATTCTTTACTATTCTTAGCTTAGCCTTGTAGTGAAATCCTTCTCTTTATTCTTTTAGTATAGTTTTTATATCTTATATATCATATCATAATAAATCAAGCCTTCTGATGCATTGGAGTCAACTGTCTCATCTCTTCCCTCATCCTGGGACCCCAGAAAACCACTGTAATACTACATAAACTCACACACCTGACATTTCCAGCCCTTCAGGTCATTAAGGGAGTGTATCCCAGACCACAATGCATTATGACAGCCCAAATTCCCAAGTATTACCATTTGACAGCTGGGCTTAGGGTGCACCAGACCATTAGTGTAGGTCCCACTGCAGCCTGCACACCCATTAGGCAAGGCTTCCCTATGAACTAAAGCAGTCACAGTTATGGGGAGGCAAATCCTGCAATCTGCCATTCAAGAGGCTGTCAGTCATTCAGCAGGGAGGGCAAAGGGAGAAATTCAGATTTAAAAGGAAGAGAAATTTGTGGGACAGGGAGAGCAGTGGGACTGAGTATTATGATATGTCTGGTGCACAAAAACTGGTGCTTAGTCCAAGTGCTATCACAAGGATTATGTTACTGTATTTATTCTGCTCTGAAGAACAAAACTTCTCTAAGTGCTAGGCTTAAGAAATAATTGGACACCCAGATTATCATGTAACTAATATCACTGATGGAACGATCCTTCTTAAATCCAAAATCAGTGGAGGAAATTTTGATTCCAACAAAATCAGATACTTTCTAGAGATAACCTGGAAAGGCATATGAGTGTCTAACAGCTATATTTGTTACACCTCATAAACTGAATGTGGCTTTCTTCTTTGCATCCAGGTAACAGTCATACATTTACACAGCTATCTCATCTTCCAGGGATCTTTGCCAGCCTCTTGCCAAGATAAATTTTTCCTAGTTTCATATCAGCTCAAAAGATTTGCTCAGGAAGGGGAAAGTGGGAAAAGTTGTCTGGGCACCCCAAAGCATTATCACGTTCAAAATAAGGCACAAGCACAAATTTGTGTGCAAAGAGCTCTGTGTCAGATGCTGCCAAACTGAAAAAACAAATTCTATAGAGGTACTGCCTACAGTGTTACAAGACTGTCTGTGTGACATTTACACTCAGTGAGACTCTGAGACTCATGCTCAGGGCAAGATGTTTCAGGTTGATTACCTACTCAATTAGAGTGTACTGTAACCAGATTAAGGAGATTGCTCTATCCTTGATTACTTAGAGTGGTTTTGTTCATACCATTTATAGAGATTTGGACAACTCGAGTGAATATACTTTCTGTTACTGTTTTCATTCTTCCAAAGAAATATTCCAAACTAATTGAAACCAAATTTTTTTTCTCATACCTAGCACATCATAGCTGTTTGAATTGGAGCATGCAGTAGCGCTAGTACAGCATCACGTCTCACTGGCAGTCAGAAATTGCAATTTCAGAGACACATGCCTCAGGATGAAAACTTTTCTGAGAAATTTGGTGGGAAGAAAAGGAAAAGAGTTAAGAGCGATAAAGGGAGAAATGCAAATATATTTAAATAAATTACCAAAAATCCCTAAGAATTGTTAGGCAATACACAGCTGAAGCTCCTGAGCCAGAAAGTACTGCAAGCTGGGAGAGTACTGGTAAAGGACCATTAGAAAGCCTGGGATGCCCCTACCTTTCATTAAGTAAAACATATGTTACTAGCTCATGAGGCAGGAACTGCACAAGGGGGACCTTTCCATCTGATCCAATACAACTGCTCTCATACTTCCACAAAGAACTTCACTACTATGCACCATATCTGTTATTAAACTTACTCAAACGTCTTATCATATAGCGGGTTTTCACTTGCTCTAATCATGAACTAAAGTAAGCTGGACTCATGAAAGCAAATTAAACTTGCTAGGTCTTTCCAGCTTTAATGGTGTGAAGTATTTTTTAGCAAATGAGAGATAAATGGAAAATGTATTCATTTTGATTACATAGCCAGACATCCCTGCCTGTAAACAGAACCCCAACATTCTTGGTTTTCAGCAGCTCTAGTCTACAGCTAATATGCATTCATATACTATATTAATACATACAGAAATATGTATTTGTTGTCCTATTGAAACACATTTTTCATAAATCATTCTGCATTATACCAAAATTGCCTCCCAGAGAAGTAAATGTATAAAATTTCCTTGATATGAGTGAGAGTGCTCTTAAGCCAGTAATCTAAAAGACCCTACTCTGAAAAGCATAGTTTGTACTGAATAGTCAAAAGCTCAGCAGAATAGGATATATTGCAATTGGGCTTTTTTCTATTGGTGCCAATAGAAAAGCTGCCCCTTTATTAGAGTTAGGTACTCTGCTTTAATATATGGCACATCCTTGCCTCTAAATGGCAAATCCTGCAAATCAAGCGAAACAACAAAGCTACCAACAACAGAATTCATACACTGTTAATGTATCTTTCTGTCTATTATTTATTACTTTGCTGTGATACTGTCCATCTGCACAACACATTGCCATGCAAGGACAACTTAACCTGTCTTCTTTCACATCTCACAAGCCTTAAATGGCTTAAATGATTACAACTTTTACTTCTGGTGTGGGCGTGGGACAGAGTCATTGTCAGAGCTCAGTGCAGCTTGGCACTCTGGACTAAGAGAGGTGAACATCTTTGCTGCACAGTTGCAGTGGAACAGGAGGGCAAAGGTATCTCCGAGCCAGAAGCACAGAGAAATGTTCATCTCTACAAGAAGCCTACCACACACACTGCTGCCACTCAGAATCAGGCTTCATGTCACTGTGGCAAAGCCATTTAAGTGCTGCTGGTTATCAACACATTATTATCTCCATCTTTTGTGGACACAAAGAAGTGTTTTCACCCCTTGTGGCTCCCTTCCTCAGCCAGTGTCACAGTGAAAAGTTACTGTGTGGGCACAGCCTTTTAATTAAAAGCCTTGTTAAGCTCTGCACAGCGCTTATTTTTAAAGCAGTGCATGAAATGAAAAAGGAATATCTCCCAGCACAATGTATTCCTACGAGCCTCTGATAATTAGGGCAGAAACTTAATTTTCACATTTTAGTTTCTACTGGGTTATGTGCCAATTAGGAAGGTTCTGTGACGTTCCTGCCCCCCAAAATTTTTCCCCTTCTTAAAAATTCATGCACAGCTTATGTACAGCTGCCTGCAAGCTCCATTTATGCTATAGCAAACATTAAATATTAATGTGTCCATGAAGAAGTATTATGTAAGCTATCATCAATTCACTGGCATCAACTGATGCCTTTTTAATCCACTGATTCTGGTGCAGTACACCTCCCATTTGGAGGCCAGCTCACATATGATACTGGTTTAGAACTACAACCCAATGGGAGTTCAACCATGCAGCCCTGGCTGCCGAGACAAGGACATCTTCAGCTGCACTCCTGGCACTTTCCCTGGCCACTGCCCAGGACATTGCACTCAACAGCCTCTGGACAGCACAGGCCAAGCAACTCCTTATTCCCCTCCAGGGACAGCCAGCACTCTCTCTACCTTACAGCACGGAAGGACTGCCTCAGCCTGCTGAGGTACCCACTCTTCTGTACCCTTTTGCCTTGGGTCTCATCTAACACTCATTGGGACTTTACTCTCTCACTGATGCTGTGCTCTTTTCTCAATCTGCCACTTCCCCACCGGTCCTCTCAGCCTTCTCTCAGGTAGGATCACACAATCACTTAGGTTTAAAAAGACCTCTAAGATCATCAAGTTGTTATGAACGAGGTCGTATATGTCTAATTTAATAAACCACAAGAATAAAATTTAGCAGCAATTTTAACTGAGGAGCAATTTTATATAAAATAATACAATCAAATATGATCAAGTAGTTACAAAAAGAAATTTGGCAGTTGTTTGGGTAAAGCATAAGCAAAACAAATCAACCGGGGTACAGGGAGGGCTCCCCACCCTGCCTCACAGACAAAAGGCAAAAAGATCCAAACACAACATATATATTGTAAGCTAATACACCATATTTTCCCATAAATCTCCTCCTATTTTTGATTCTTGAAATCTCCGTCACTATACTGCACAGTGCCTGCTCCGCTTGTTTCTAAGGGGTCTTCTGGCTCTTTCGTGATTGCATCTGACAAAGACTTCTCCTCATCATCACTGTCCTCTGAATAACCCCACAGGCACATGCACCCCAAGTTGTGTTTTATAGAAGCCAGTATTATATTCCAAAAATAAGCCTTATTATTTCATAGATACCTGGAATAATTTCAATTTTGTCCATTTCAAAGCCGATTCTCTAATTACCCCGAGGCCTATTAAATCTTGGGATGTTACTTATCTTAAATATATCCTGCATCCTATTTTCTCATGAACATCTGAAAATATCTGTTTTGTGATACTAATTACATTTATTTTCCTCTATTACTTTTAAACAAATATTTTCTAAAATATCAATATAGTTACAATTGTTTGCATGAATCACATTCATTTATCCCAAAGTCAAAACACTAACTTAGCGCTGTCAAGTTCACCACTAAATCATGTCCCTAAGTGCCACATCTACACATCTTTTAATGGGATGGGAGTTCCACCATTTCCCTGGGCAGCCTGCTCCAATGCTTGACCACATTTTCAGTGAAAATTTTTTTCCTGATAACCCATCAAAACCCCCTCCTGGCACATCTTGAGGCCATTTTCTCTCACCCTGTCACTTACTACTTGGGAAAAGATACTGACACCACCCCCACCGTTCTCTCTTTGCAGGTAGTTGTAGAGTGTGGTAAGCTCTCCCTTCAGTTGCCTTTTCTCCAGGCTAACCAACCCCAGCTCCCTCAGCTGCACCTCATCAGACTTACATGTGCATAAACAGGGTAGCAGCTCGTTTTCTGAAATCAAGCCCAATTCAGTACTGTGATTAAGTATATGCTTGAATTCTAAATAGCATAACTGAAGTATAAAATTTAAACACACGTAGAAGCTCAACTAGAATTATAAAAGAGTGATTCTAGCTGTTAAGGTCAACTTTATCTGTAAAAATGAATAACACACAGGACTACCGCTCTCAGAATATCCGTTTTGTCATTTGCTTTCATCTCTAATTAGGGCAAAACCTCAGAATATCAGCATTTTTAACAGAATAAAGCATTTAGAAAGTAGTGTTTTAGAGAGTAAGTATTCCACTATTCCCCAGCTGAATGCCTTAGCATCATGGACTAAATAGCAAAGTCTTAATTTGAACTGGTTTGACATTAAATTCAACTGGGTCTAGGCTGGCCCCAAGGCCACATTCAGTGCCGCAAAGCCTCCCAATAGCATCTCCTGGCCTTATTCTCTCCCAGCCACTTTACATCTCATTGCACTCAGCATACAGGGAGAACTGGTGTTCTATTGGGAAGTTGTTCAGGCAAAAAGGAAGATAGGGAGTTTTTTTGAAATTAATTTCTGTACTCCTCCTTAGGCATACATGGAGTATGTTAGAAAAACATACAGAAGGACTAAAATTTTAGATGAGGCAAAAACCAAACAAAATTTGAGGAATCATTTAAATTGTAACTTACAGGATAAATGAAAATACCTGTTACAATCTCTCTTTAGTGTGTTCTACCTTTGCTTCAGATTTCGAATTTCCACTTCCTCTGTATATACTGAGACAATGATCAAGTCATCACTCCATATTTCTTTGATAAGGTAAGCATATCAACACGTTAAATGGGTACAGCATTTCCCAGTCATCCATCCCCCCATGAATTCCTCCTCCTCTAAATTCTTTCTAAAACTTTCCTGCCCCGTGGGCACAAGAAGATGCAACACAGAAAGAAGTGGAAGCCTTTATGTCAGCAGTGTTTTTCCTATTTACCGTTACATTTGTTGACCTCAGTTATATGGTTTGTATGCATTTAATGTGTCACATTGATTCTGAATCAACCCAGCGTCTCAATCAAAATGTTGCACAGCAGCAAGAGAAATGCCTTACAGTAGTCTTGGTGTATTAAATCAATTGCATAACTTTTCTTAACATCAAAGAAAAAAAAGCTTGATTTGACATGATTTTTTTGGTACCTATCAAAACCCTGACGGGTTAGTTTTCCTTATGCTACCCTTCCTTAAAATGTATGAATCACATCCCATAATTTCTGATTGACATAAATAACAGGTAATAGACAAACAAGTGGCTGGGTTGCACCATTCCTCCTTCAATATCTACAAAACAGATACCTTCTGTAGTTTTCCAAACCTCTCCAGGGCTCTGATATATAATAAAACTTGCATTAGTAGCCTGCACAACACATCAATAAGCTCTTTTACAACTAACTGATCAAAGCTTCTGGATTTGTTGATTTCCTTAAATGCGAAAGGTTTTTATTTTCTGTTCCCCACAGCATACCATATAAGCAATATGCCCAAGAGACATACACAAGAAAACAGACTCTGCTTAAGGCTAAGGTCAAAATGCTTTGACCTGGATAAAGCAAACTAAAGCAGGTCAGAAAAGGGAGTATTCCCCCTGCCCTCCGGAAGTCTCCTTGAGGAATATATGTTAAGTGCTACACAGTTTTCTGAAAAATAAACTCAAATGAAACTTCCATATCTTTATTCCTAAATTGATGATTGCATGCAGATATCTCTATAACCTTGCTAATCTCCCTTATTCTGCCTCCCTGTCTTTTATTATCTGTCATCTCTCTTTAATTTTTAAGTGGTCTCTTACACATTTTTGAGTGAATAGAATGAGTATCTGTTCAAGGGGGTGGAGAGAGTCATGTCTGGTGCCCTCCAGAGAGGACTGTCCTCTTGCTTTGGCCATGTTGCAGTGTGTACCAGTGAAAACTCTGTTTTCAGTCAAAGAGAAAAGCTCTCATTGTGCATTCCTGTGACTAAAAAAGAAATCACTGTCAAACGCTAAAAGGTAGGATGATTTCAGATTTTCATTAGATGTGGGTATGCTGAACAAAACAAAACAAGCTTCATGTTCTGGGCTGGTCCAAGGGAAAGAAGAAGATAAATAGTAGAAGCTTCAATAATGTTTCACTCTACCATAATATCATGGGCAAGTCAAGGAAAACAGAATATGGGTTTTAAGCTGTACAAGCAAAAATAAATCCAGTTTAATTGGTTAATGTTAAACGTGTTTTCCATGAAGAATGGGGGAAAGTGTCCAGAGCTCATTTGATAAAGACAGGAGCAGTGGCCCCAGGCTCCCGGTACAGGACAAGAAGTCAGAAAACGACTCATATCCTCCCAATTTCCTTTGGCAAATTTCAGCTCATGATCAGAAACTCTGCCTCAGAACCTGCCCAAAGCCTTACTCAGGAAACAGAAAAGGCAAGGACATGAGTGGAAAACAACATTAGTTTAAGAGCATGAACAGCAGTGCACAAAGCTACAGCAAGGAACAGCAGCTGAAACAGTCTCTACCATGTAGATGATTTTTGCTCATTTTCTTAAGACAGCAGAAAACCCACACTAAGAAGGGCTATCCAGTCCTTTCCCACCGCTTCCCAAGCCTATTCATCCCTTCTGAAACAATTAGCTGTGTAAAAGTCAACCTTCACAGAATTGTATTATCTGACAAGAACAGTGAAAAAACGGTGGAAGTTTTCTGCACCAGAAGAAGACCAGATTCCCCTCTCCACCCATCAAAGCCTCATTTATATATTTTTCCACAGTAAAATGGAAACAGACTCATAAAAAATAAATGTACCTAATTGCTTGCGTTCCTGAGATGAAACCAGTATGGAATATACACAGTGGCTATACCTCTGCAATTCTTCTCATACTGCTGTAAGTGGGGTTTGAACAACTCAAACCCCTGCAACACCCAAGCAGGCTCCTGCACCATTAACTCCTTTTACACTGATATACCACTGTTCAGGATTGGTTGCAGGGATTTAGTTACTTGAGGTTTTTCTTTATCTTTTTAGCTAACTTAAGGGCATAGAGCCCATCCAAAACCCCACAGCAGTAGGACATAAATGAAATACACCACCACCTCCAGCTACAAGACTAAAGGACACATTTTTCATTGATCCCTACCACCAGACCTGTATCTGCTGTGGCAGACAGGATTTTGAACAGGTTCACCACCTGAGCATGTGCCATTCCCCCAGACAGGCACCAAGTATGCCACTGTCATCACACTGCCAACAGCACCTGGAAGAGTCACGCGGAACCTAATTCTTGTATCTTCACAAACCAGTCGTGCTGTACAATATAGTGTACTAAACTTTCATCACCAACTGAATTCCCTTGCTGTTACTTAAACAATGTGCTTCTCTCATCTCTCAACACTGTATTTTCCCATACTTTTGAAACCTTCTCTATACAACAACACTGTTCAGAGATTCCATCATTGGTTAAAAACAACAATAACTTTAAGGTTATATTGGCAAAAAATTGTGAAGTGACAATCACAGTATCTATTTCAGAAACCTTCAGAAAGCAGGTAAAGTAAATTCAACATGTTTTCGGACCCACGACTGTTTGTGAATAAAAAAGGAAATAAACTTTGAAATTCAAGAGATCCATTTGGTCTAAATAACAAAAATCTAAATGTAAAATCACACAGTTCAATTAAATATACACACATACAATTAAGGCCTTTTCCAACTTTTCCTGTGCTTTACACACAGTTCAATTTTGTTTCAGTAGAGATAAATTAAGTTGGAAAGTTTATTATTGCCAACATTTGTATTTAAGTTTTTACCACGACTGAGGTTTCTTTTCCATAATTTTTTCAATATATTGCAGACATTTTGGAAGATGAAGGAGATTAGAATATGCTGTCTCCATGAGAATTCTGAGGCTTCATGAGAAATTCAAGTTAAATAGGTTAGCTATTCCCTTTAGTGTAACAACTCATGTTAGTTCAAAAAGGCAGAAAGGCGAAGCAGAAAAATAAGTGTTAAAAAGGAATCTGTAAGGTCCAACAAAGTAAAGGAAGGTAAGTTTACATAGATTACTCAAAAACCAGTTTATTCTAATTGCTGTTGGAGAACCTATGAAAAAGAGTGCATTGTCTCATCACCAATGTTTACATCTCTTTTCAATCATAAAACACCTCTGTTTCCAGAGGTCTGGAAATGCCTTGGCAGTTGTTACTTATTCTCTAGAGATAATTTATCTTCTCAATCAGAAATGCAGCTTTGTAGCCCACCTAATGTATAAGTGAAGGATTCCAACTCTGAGAATTTTTCTTAGCACCTGACTACCATTGTACATTGCAACACATAACCAGTTATCCTGCCTACAACATACTCAAAACAACTGGGTCTCGAGCTCATACTTGGGAAGGTGTGCAGAATTGGCATCAGATGAATCTCGGGACAAGCCTTCCTATGCTGTAAGCCTCTGAAGGAGGAGCAATGCAGCTGTCTTTTCAGTATCAGACATTTCTATTCTACTTGTTGAAACTCTAAGCCTTAGGCAGGAAAAAACCAAATCCATTGGAATAGAAAAGCCAACCCAGAGGCCTTTTATTTTGTAGCTCATTGAAGATTAGGATGACACTTTGCTAGTGTCCCCAAAGTGCATTTCTACAGTGACTAGCAGCGGCAGGATGAAACTGGCTTAATTCACTCACAGTCTAATGAAGTTTTCTCTTGACAATTTGAGAAGAATCAAAAATGGTCCATGACAAATGGACCATTGTCATGGCGTGACATCATCTCTTTCCAAGAAGTTTCAGAATCACTGCTACTGGTGATGAACAATGCTATGTATTACTACAGCCTCTTGATGCTTGCTCACAGGTTCAGGACATATTCATTCAGTGGACTAGTGGAAAGAAATCTTTCCCCCCAAGTAAAAAAGGCCACAAGTTGCTCCTGAATGGGAATCGCAACACCTGCAGTACTAGCACCTGTTACAATCAAAGGTGTGACTTTGATGACCATTTTGCCTCAAGTCTCGTTCTGAAACTGCTTCATTTGGTATTACAAAGTGACTCTAATTTAATGTTGGCATGTATAGTCCACACTGTACATTGTTGCCCTGTGTCCTGACACTGCCCTCTTACATCCCATACTTTTGACATTCCTTATATACCAGCAAAGACAACTCTCAAATAACAGATTTGTTCACCTGGGGGTAAAGTCACACACACACATTTATGCTCCTGTGCAATGGGAAGCAAGTTGAGCAGCTTTACAGATGTGGTACATACATCACATGAAGTATCCTAGAACTCAGGACAAAAAAACCCAAACAACCCATTGCAAAGAGACACAAGACTAAAGAGAATGTCCTAGTCAAAATGACAATGTCTAAAATAAAATCTTTATAAATCACCTTGTTGGATTCTCCTGGAGTAAGAGGCAAAACATGCTTAGAAATTATTAACTCCTTTTCCTGTTAAACTTACACCCCAGAGGGTTTATAGAGCAGAGTAATTTATTCTGTTTTGTTAATAAAGAAACTTCTTTGTAAAATTGTAAATTATTTTTGTTTAATAACAGCAAATGGAGCATCACAGAAATACATGTCCTCCATGTGTCTGCTGTAAGCCAGACAAGGAAGCCTGGCAGTTGCTCATTATTATTTGTCATGCCGCTTCTAATGAACAGATCTATGCTCTCACTTTTCATTGGCTTAATCAAGGATTCTCTATGATATGTAATTAATCTTTAATATGAAAGTGATTAGAGAGAAGACAAAAAATGCAGCTGAACAACCTGACCACTGAAAACCAGATTAAAGAATTATTCAAAATCCATTGCCTTTATATTGCATTTTTACATTTGCAAATCTCTTGATACATTAAAGCTCAATGAATCAAGTTTATTTTTATAACCCATGGAACAAGACCCACAGTTTTCATTCAGATGAATATGTTGGTAGTTCTTTTCAGCCGTGAGCCCACTTTGCAATTTTAACACTTTAAAGAAAACCAGAGGAAAGAAGCCCATTACCACAGTTTACAGAAAGGTATTGGGAGTACTTACTGAAATCGTAATACTGGCAAACCTTCCACATCCATCTCCTCCTGGTCAAGCATACCAAAAAACACCACATGTGAGCCTAGGCTGTCCAGCCTTGCTGAACCTTGTCTGCATCAGAGGTCTCTGAATGGGGGCTTAAAAGCATGTAAGACAAAAACTAGAGAAGCTGCTCTTCACTGTGATAGGAAAGCAGATAAGACTCTTTATATGAATGGATGGCCTTGACCACCACTGCACAACTTGAGACCCACTGACTGGGTATGACAAATCTTAAGGACAGGAAGGAGGCTGAAAACTAAGAAGAAATTAACAAAAGATGGATCCTCTGGGTTCAGTGTGGAAAGGACTAAGCTCCCTGGAATGTCTAAGCAGGGCACCATAAAAACATCACAAAAGGGTGTTAAATAAGATTATCCGAATTTTCCAATCAATATTCCCAAATGTTTTGAGATGGCACATGAGCTACTAAAAATAAAATCAGTATTGGTATTTTAGAAGGTTAGTGGTTTATCACAAGCATTACTTTTAATCAAAACCAGAAGTATAGCATAGGCTGGTTATACAGCTAACAGTGCTGTAAGCAAGACTTTTATTATGGGTAGTCTTTGCATGCGTTTTTGTTTCACCAGAAGCTTCAAAGGGCTAAAACTTTCAAAACACAAAGACCCCTAAGAAGTAGATTCTGTGGAGATTTATGGAAACCAAGATCCTTAAAAAAATTCTCTTTTTAAAACAGTAGTAATCAGCTAAAATGGAAAAGTAGGTAATAAGTCATTACTGTGTACATCTTCGACAATTTCATTCAAGTCTGCTCAACAGACCATTTCCACCAGGATAATTTCCAAAAGTCAGCAGAAAAAAGCCCAATTCTCTGGGACAACTGTTTTTTTTTCCTTCTGAAAGAAAAATACTTGAATATTTTGTTTGGTAAGCAGAGGTCTGCAGTGGGTAAGTCGACTTTGAACAGTAATGCATTAAAAGATCCAGGCTTCTAGGACTCACTGGAGCTGGATCCTATTCCCCAATCAGGGCAATGTCCCCAGCCTGAAACCATGTCTTCAGAACCTGCCCCCACCCTGGCAGCTCCCCACACTAACACTGCCTTCCACTTGCAGCAATATAAAATAATACATATAAACCAATGTATATTTCTTTTAATCAAAAGATATCTTTAATAGTTATGAATTCCCTCCTGCATTTGGTCCTCTATAGCCACCTCTATAATATTTTTTAATTAAAAACTCCATCGTCCAATAAAAGCTGACATGCATGATAGCACACCAAACTAAGTTTGAACCACTGAAGTGACAAGAATAATGTGGCAGCCTTGCATTTCTAAACCAGGATCAATATAAATTGATGATTATTTTAAGCTACTTTTGCATTCTTTTCTTTTATAAAAAAATCATTACTAACACAGCTCAGAAATAGATTCTACTGAAACCCCACCACCTTTCCAATGACATAAATGCAATTGCTCCCATGCACATGGACCTGCCTCTCTCAGAAAGGGGAGATGTGCACAGCCCAAAAAATGGAGCAGACCTCTGAGTATACCAGTATTTCCTTGCCCACAATCCAAGATGCTCTTAGAACAAGTCCTCTGATACCCAACCTAAGCTTCCATTTTCACATTTCAAGCCTAGTGCCTGACTTGTGCAAACCTGAAGAATTAATTATAGTCAGTCTCAAATAAAAGTAAAACTGCAATCTGCTTCACGCCTTTCAGTCCTTCCATATTTTCCCTCATGTCTTCCCAGTACTGTTACCTTGAAAGAGAAGTGACCTTAACTGTTCATAAGAGAATCAATCAGCCTCTCATAGTATCCTGTCTACAAGGTTTAGAAAAGCACTTTATGAAAAAAAAGAGACACTTAACACGTGCTTAAACATGTTCCTGACTTCAAAAGAATCTTTATACATTGTTTATTATATCCATCTAGCTTAAATGCCTGTAATTCTCTAATTCTCAGTGCACAGACTCCTTCCAGGGAGCAGCTTTTCTCAACACCTAAAGGAACTTAATTACCTCCTCAACTTTGACCCCTCTGTCAGATTCAAATAAGCTGATCAATGGGGTCAAAAGCTCTGAGGTACCAATGGAAGAGAGACAAAGAGACAACTGGATCACAGGATTGTCAGTCTGTAAGCCTCATTTCCTCCTGAAACCAGGCTAAAGAAGTATCTTGGGACAAAAGACTTGTGACAGCCCATCCCTTACCTACTCATGTGCAGGAATGCAGCTGGATAGCAGGGTAATTATAGATGGAGAATTTAGGGGGTTATTTTAAATTACATGCCTACCCTGGAGCAAAAGCTTTAAATGGACAAATTGGAAGAAGTCATTATCTCACCCAACCTCTTCCAATGTTTCCTCCCTTCCCCCCCTTTTTAATTTTAACCTTGATCACAGCCTGCTCCAACAGTCGGGTTTCTCCTTTTGTTTGACACTGTAGTAAAGTTGTAGAGCTGTTTGTGAAATGTGTTGCCATGGAAACTAATGTGTGCTGCCATGGAGATCATGTCAAATCCAGCTTCACATCTTCACTGCAGACTCAAGAAAAGAGGAAGAGATGGCAAGGAGGAGAAATCCTTCCTTGAAAACCCAAATGTTTTGAAATACTAGCAAACCTAACAAAGAAAGTGACAAAAATCAAGGTCACTTTTAAACCATCAACATTGACTAATAGTTCACATGATGCTTTCCAAGATGCCACTTCTTTTAACGATGTTCTCAGAACCTGCATAGCTCAGGGCTTCAAAGTGTTGAACAACATATATGCAAAATCCTGGATTCATTTTTAAACTATCTAGATATCAAAAAACTTTGCTCAAGAAATTTTCCAAGTCAAGTAATTTCAAGAAGCACAGAAGGAAAGAAAAAATAGTAACTGCAAAAGCTGCATAAAATGCACGTGTTTTAATAAATTAATCAACGATACATGACATACATACACAGTCAGGTTAAGGCCTAGAAGAGATTAAGGAACTGAAGTACATTCTAAAAAAATATAACTAAAAAATAATCTAGACATCATTTTATAAGTGAATGGTAGAAACAAAATCTTGTGTTCATTTCCTTACACTTTAAAACTCCAAATCTTATTTTTCCTGTATTCTTTAAACAAAAAGACAGAGAAATTATAACTAAAAGTCACCAGTAAATTATGTTAAGATTATGAGGTATCTTAAATCCTCCCAGTAGCCAAATCCTAGGCATTCAGGCTCCCTGAGCAAAACCCAATTGACACAAACTCTCTTTAGCCCACTCGAGCAAATTTCAAGCAGAGTTTCTCTAATCAATATGCACACTCATCCTGCTTTAAAATTAAAGCTAAGTCTAAACCTTTGCCAGATCAGAGACAAAGTAAGTTTGCCTGACTGATGAAACTATTTGAATTACTGATAATAAAATGTCAGAATAAGGAAACATATAAATTAATGTTCAAAGACCCATCATGAAGAGCAATGCCTTCCTGAGTTAATACTCAATATTATCAAGTAAAATATCTATTATGTTTTATGCAAGATATACTGCATCTCCAAATTATAACAGTTCTTCACACTTGATGGCACTGCACCAAGCACTGAAGGTTTGCAGATCTTATAACACATGAAAAAAATTATTTTGATATTCTATAAATGCATTCTGAGTACAAACTAAGACAACAAATTTAAATTTCAACCGGTCATTTTCTGTGAAAGAAGGGGAAATAGGCACTAAAAACATGAACATGTCTTCTTCCCCAAGCTGATGGATTCCAGGAAAAAAAACAAAACATAAAAAACCCCCAAAAAAATATAAACTCTAGATGAAAGTTTTACAGCAAGAAAATTTTACAGCTATATCAGTCCAAAGGATTTGTCTGAGAAAAACATTACACATATAAAAATGCCTGAAACCCTTGCTGCTATACCACCTCTAAAATCTTAAGAGCATCACATGTTTTCTTATATACAAAAGGTATTTCAAGGTGCTTTTGAGAAAACTAGATATTTAATCAACACTTCTATACTTTGTGTTAGCCTGCAGGCAGAAAACCTGCCCCATATCTGACAAATCAAGTTGTGAGGCATGTAACACTATTTTCAGAGTGCCAGCAAGAAACAAATGGAATATGGAGTGAAATTGCACTTGTATACAACAAGG
This sequence comes from Serinus canaria, assembly GCF_022539315.1. NCBI lineage: Eukaryota > Metazoa > Chordata > Aves > Passeriformes > Fringillidae > Serinus > Serinus canaria. The sequence goes on along the minus strand of NC_066315.1, from coordinate 52,821,377 downwards.
AGGAGGACTGGTAAAAGCCTTCCACAACTACACAGTGATAAAATAGCTTCTAGTAAGTAACATCTTTTAGATGGAATTACATTCAGTAAATAAAGTATATTTTAGATGAGAATAAATTTTAAGATTCATAGATTCAGCCACAAAAAGTCTTTTAAAAATACGCCTTGAAAATAGATTAATCTCCTACACTGCTCCTGCCTTCTGAAAACAGCTGGAATCCAACATTCACCTTGACTGGAATAGGCTGAAGCCCTGGAAAACTTCTGTACTAAGACAACCTAAGTCACTGAGATGCTACAACTTAAATCCTGTTTCTTTCTCACACATCTACTTTCTCAGTATAAGCAGTTACCTAGACTTGTCATCCCTAAAGATTTTTTCCTCCAAACACACAATATGGAAAAAAACAGACCATAAATCTGCATTAATTTCATTTTCATGACATCATGAATCAATCAAAGTTTATGCTGTATATTGGATTCCACTTTCTTTCTATCTCATGCATTTGAGGAAGGACTCCTTCATTTTTGAGGACAGGTCGAGGAAGCTGAGCTTGTATCAGCCTTGAGAAGAGACAACTGCAAGGGGAACTTATCAATGTCTGTAAGTATCTGAAGGGAGAGTGCCAAGAGAATGGGGCTAGACATTTCTGGCCAAGCAACAGGGCAGAAACTGATGCACAGGAAATTCCAGCTGAACATGAGTAACAACTTCACTGTGGGAGTGACTGGGCACTGGAACAGACTGCCTAGTGAGGATGCGGAGTCTGCTTCCCTGGAGATACTCAACAGCTGTCTGGACACAATCCAGAGTAACATGCTCTAGAAGACCCTGCCTAGGCAGGAAGGTTGGAATAAATGACCTCCAGTGATTCTCTTATTTGGCTACAAACACGTAAGGTATCAGGGGAAAAGGAAATCTTATTCGTCTGGAGTGCTTCTTCTACTTGGGTACAATCTAAATAATATAGAAGATATTCCAGGTAATCATACCAAATACTCCTTCTAGCTGGCAACTGCTGCACAGATTCTAGGACCAGCTGGCACACTGTGCACCTGGCCAGTTTATTAACTTTCTGGACATTGCAATAGACCCCAGGGATAGGAAAAAAAAAACACAACTGATTTTTTTATTCCCTTGACATAGAATTTATGCAGCCTGCCTCAGAGGCTGCAAAGTCTAGACAAAGAAGAATAAGTCTGAACTGCAATTCCTCTTGCTCTCATCTTCCGATGAGAATACTCCAAGAGATCTTGGAATGGGACAAATCCAGAAACAGCATCAGGATACTGGTTAAAGAAAGTAACAAGAAACAGATTCATCAAGAAAAAACACCTCAAACTAATTCAATTTTCTTCTGCAGCAAAGTAACAGTTTTTGGGCTCAAGAAAAAGCGTAACTACTTTATATCTTGACCAAATTTAAAGTTTTTTGTAAATTTTCATATTTTTTAGCAATTATTATTTTTTTTTTTTTCAAGAAAGTTTGGAAAACATGACCTAGATAAAGTTCATTCAGGCTGGATTCAGTGGTTATCATTGGTTCTTCACAACTGATTGGTACAGACCTGGATGAATTCCATGTGCTATTCCTGCTTTCTTCTCATCTCTAAGTGGATGAGAAGAAAGAATCAACTTATTAAATCTGTAGACCAAACAGAACAAAGAAATACCAGAAGTGTGAGGGACAGGATTGAAATCCAGTATTATTGGGGCAAAGTGGAAATATTGGAAAACCAGGAAAGAAATACAGCTGTACACACTGCATAAATACAGTAAGGAGAACTTAGAGCCAGGGGTTCTGATTTAGCCCCACTGTGCAAGCCCTGTGCAGTCACTTGGTCACTCCCCCCTCAGTGGGATCAGGGAGAAAATCAGAAGAGTAAAAGCTAAATCACTCGTGGGTTGAAATAAAGACAGGTTTAACAGAGAACGCAGAAGCTGCACTCACAAGCAGAGCAAAGAAATTAATTCACTGTTTCCCATGGGCATCCTGGTGTTCAACCATCTCCAGGAGAGTAGGGCCTGCCTCATCAGGCAGAACAGTTACTTGGGAAGACAAATGCCATGACACTGAAAAGTCCGCCCTTTCTTTCTTCTTTCCCCAGCTTTACAAGCTGAGCATGATGCCATATAGTATGGGATATTCCTGTGCTCAGTTGTGGTCAGCTGTCCTGGCTTTGTCCCTTTCCAACTCCTCATGCACATCCAGCATCCTCACGGTGGGGGTGGTACAAGAAGCAGAAAAGGCCTTGAGGCTGTGTAGGACCTGCCCAGCAGTAACAGAAACATCTCTGTATTATCAACTCTCTTTTCACCACAAATCCAAAATACAGCCCCACATCAGCTACTATGAAAAAAATTAACTCCACTTCAGCCAAAACCAGAGCACTCAGAGAGAATCCATTGGTAAGAGGGGATGACAATCTGAACAGGAGTCAGAGTTAAGCTATTGAGCACAAGGCAAACATGCAGGCTGGAGCACATAAACATGATTGTGCCCCACAGAACACATGGACTTGTCCTTTCACTCTACTGAGCATCAGCAGAGCTTCAGCTGCAGTACTACATCCTCGCCTGGGTGCTGCATTTAAAGAAACAAATGAGCCAACTGGAGCAGGTCCAAAGAGCCACAGGAAAGAGCAAAATTCAGCAAAACACAACCCAAAAAGATATACATATAACTGGGACTAGCTAGCAAAAAAGATGGAAGACAGAGTGGGAAGAACAAGTGACACCATTCAGTATTTAAGATGCTTCTGTGAAGAAGGAACATTTTTTTCTTCTGCCCACAGTGGGTGGGACTGATTACACCATAGCAAGAGTCAGCTCAGACATTATGAAAAACTTCCTTTCATTTAAGAGAGCAGAACAGGTGTGATATTGTAAATGCAAGGAAAATGAAGCAGCTCTTTAAAATCGCTGTTACTTCGGGGTGAAAGACAGTGAGAGAGGTACTGTATCTGTAAGCAAAATTTTTCTTCCTCTTCCATAAGGGATGGCTTGGAAATGGTCACTACTCCATTTTATCAAGAAGCTACTTTAAACATCACTTCTGACTGATAAATCAAAAAAAAAAAAAAAAAGACAGGTAAAATGACTGCTTGTGATGAGAATCTGCTTCTTGCAACTGAAGAATTACACATGGCAATGGAACAATTGAATATGGCAATGTGCTTCTTTTTTCAGCTGGCACTTTCTATTATTTGCATACTTTTAGTAAGACACAACAAGATATGACAGTTGCTCCAATTTCTTGTCAAATTCTTTTTGTATTTTCATCTGCAATAAATGACAAATGGGGTAAAAGCAATGAAAGGTACTCTCCTCACCATATGAGGAGGGGGAGAAAAATTGCATACACAAGTGATCCATTAGTTTAATGCAAAAGAGATTATGGAAGCAGTAGTCACTCAAGAGCAAAGGGATAAGTGATGTTCTCACAAGCCATTACACTAATGGTGAGAGCAAGGGAATGCCTCTGTAATTGCCAGAGAGCAGGCTGAGAAAGACCTCTGGGGATTCAAACAGTGCACAGGGCAAAGGAGAAACCACTCAGCCCTGGCAGAGGGATGACTGCTGACTTACAAAATCACATGTGTTATTACAGACATCAGACCCATCCTTGCAGCCTTTACTTGTTAAATGTCAGTCCCTGGTTTGTTCAAGACCCCATGAGTCAAATGTATTTCAAAAGCATTGCCTAGGGGAGTAAAGGATCAAGTGTTAAGTTCCCTGTATTCCCTCCTCCTCAGTTCATTTACTATTTCCAGTTTCCCAATTCAATCCTCATCTGTGAATCCAGAGACAATCCTCATCTGTAGAGGCAAGAGCAGAACATGGATACAGTCTTCCCAATGCACAGCTCTGAGTTGTACAAAACCTGGTCACACCAAGGGAAGAAGTGAGCCACTTCTTTTCATGCCTCTACTAGACCTGGCCCAAGAGACAGTCCTTTTGCTGCTTCCCTAAAATTTGCCATCCCACCTGTATCTCCACCCCTCGGCTGACCTTCCCTCAATGAGTTCATTGCCCTTCCACCTCCAGGGTTCAGCCAGTGCCAAGCTGCTTGTGGCCAGCACACATGAAAAATTAACCACATTCATTTAAAGCAACACAAATCTGCTTAAGCCTCACAAACTACTCCACTATGCTCCAGGTAAAACTCCACAGGAGGCCAGCACGGCTGATGCCATGCTCCCTTTTAGCCAGGGAAGGTTGGAAGTGGTACCTCTAAACTACAGGCCACTCTTTAGTATGAAGTCAAAGAGAGGTACAGCAGAGACACATGTGACCATGTACCTCAACCAGCCCTAATTCCCAGAACTAGGGAGTCACTTCACAGATTCGATGTGCGCCCTGCAGTGCTGACCTCCATCAATCAGATAGTTAAAAAAAAAAAAAAAAACAACACTGCTTTCAGACACTTTGTTGTGCTTCATATCTCTCAAGAGGCTTCCTACACTGCACAAGCTCTTACCAATGGGCACACATTACTAACAAATGTCTCCCTCATCTGTTGGCTTTTTGGCAGTCCACAATAGGTCACTCAATGCAGTTACCCTTCCTTAATAAAATCTTCCCTGAGGTATCATCAGAAAGTATTATTTCCTTTTGATTATTTAATATTTCAGAATAGAGACAGTCTCACCCTGGTTTCATGGGGTAGAAAGTTTCTCCCATGATTACCCCCAGAGAAGATGAAAAGATTTTTCTTTTTAAGTGAGTAACATTCACGTTTGTAAAATAAACAACATCTAAAAGGCCATATAACAAGGTTTAGGAGAATATAAAGGAAAAAGTGAAGCATAGCCAAGTCAAAACCACCCCAAATCAATAAAAAAAACCCCTGTCATTTCTTGCTACCTCAGACTTCCAGAGTTTTTTTGAAACTGGGCAGAAATACCCCCAAATCCAACCACCTTCTAGTGAGAGCAGCACTTTTGGGAATTTAATAAAAACCAAGGCTTTTCCTAGTGTTTGCAGTCTCAGTAGTCACAGGGTCAAGGAAAAAAAAATTCAGCTTTCATGCAGTACAACCCCAACCTACACACACTGAAAGCCTTGAACCCTGTAAGCACCCTGATTTCATAGGAGAAAGTCTCCACATCAAAAGCCTAGAAAATTCCTCCATTGGCAGGGAGTCCAGCATCTGGGTTTTCAACATTTATAGACAAAATTATTGTCTGGATATGCAATTACCATTGCTGTACCAAGTTATATGCAGGTGATTATGAATCAACCATTATTGCTTGTGACACCTTCCACTGAACATAATGACATTCAGCCCCTCCGTTAAAGCAAAACTAAACTCTCCAGGGAGACAGACACAAATTATACGAGCAACATACACTTCAAGGAAATGCTAATATGAATTACCACAGAAATACTGACCAGAAATTCCAGTCCTGTATTGACACAAACAACCCTGTAGTAGATGTGAGGTGAGATTTACATCATCCAGCTCTAGCTGTTTTGCTTAAATTTGCATTGAGGCTTCCTTGAGAGAGAGACATAGGAAATTACAACTTATCTTAAGATAGAGAATGGTTCATCCCAAGCCCTTCTCTGCACTACAAAGAACCCAGTTATTCCACTGGCACAAAAGGACTCAATTCTAAAGAAAGATAAGATATATTTAATACAGCAATGGGAGAAAGATCCCAGAACACCCACCAAATTGAACAGGAATCCCCAGTACCTTCTAAAACTCATAATAATCCCAATAAACAAATTGTGCATGAAAATCCGAAGCAGAACTCACTGAGGTGTTCTGCATTTTGGAAGATTTGAATATTTCACTTACCAATTAGGGTAAGTCAAAAATGTCAGAAACATCAGAAGTGACTGTCTCACAAATGACAACTACGAGACACAATTCTGTGAAATACAAGGTATAGCACTGAGCAGTGAATCATCCAGTGTCTGTACACCCAAACCCCTATAACATCACACAGGTAAAACGAACACAGCCGTGGTTCACAGGTATTATTGCAATGGACATTTTGTAGCAGCAAAGGGAAGGATCTTAAGGAAGAAAGTAACAAAATATTCAAGTAGTCTCATACCACTGCCTCAATGAGTAGAGAAAGCAGCTTGAAGTGAGTTGCCAAACTTTGTTGCAAAAACAAAGTACTTCAGTCATGTTAATTATGTAACAAAATAAGAAGAGGAGGGCACAAGAACGTGTAGTTAAGAATAAGCATTATTAAGCATATCCACAAAGATAAAAATAAGATCAGTAGACAAAAAAAAAATTGACCTGGGATTCAAATAAAATGAAATAGACGAGAAAAATGCCCTCATAGCAGTGTTTTAACTTGCAGAAAGCTGATGATGTTAAGATCACCATACAAAAGGACAAAAATGACCAAATCATGGACAAAGATTTTTGTCAAAAGACAAACAGAAAATTATATTCTATAGTAATCAAAGAACAGAGGTCAAATTGGTCTAATTAAAAAAAAAAAAAAAAAAAATCAAATACTACAACTAAGTCCCTGACCAAAATATTGTAGTAGGAGGAGACAAAGGAGAGAAAGGGATCATATATGAGAAACTGGATCATATCCAATGAGATAGCAGTGGAACAGGACCACACAAGATACCCAGAGGTATAACAAAAGATGCAAAATTGTGCATTAGGGGGTTGGAGTTAGAAGACAATTACTATGGGATATAATGCAAAAGGAATATCCAAAAAATAGAGTGCACAGTATAATGGTGACAAATCAGGAGCAGGATGGTACTAAAGATAAAGGCAGAGGAGAAGATTAAGAGAATTCAGGGAGGAATAAAAAACAGCTGAGGGAAGATACGAGGTTCACATGGGAAGGGGCAGGGAGGGGAGGGGAGGGGAGTGGAGTGGAGTGGAGTGGAGTGGAAGCAGTAGGAATCTGGTTCACAACATCCTAAAGGAAGTGATTCTTAATGCAACAGCTAATTGAGCTCTGAAATTCATTTCAGATACAATGGAGGTACAGACAGGTTCAAAGGAATGCAGAGATTTCATGGAGCAGATCTCTGTTGTAAGGTACTAAATCCACAGAAATTCAAGCAGTTAAAGTTTCTGAGCAGCAAACAGTTGGGGTAAGGTTAAAGAAATAATACAGAGAAAGGGTTTTTTTCACAGCTGACAAAAATCCCTGCAAAACACCATCTCCGTTGCCTTAGTAAGTCTAGACCAAAGATTTTTACCCTTAGGCCTTCACATCTGTTCACAGTCCACCCAGGTGATGACTGTAACAAAAACTTTAAGCCAGTAAAAACTGATACTTCCACAAGGAGAAACACCTTGCTTTCCTCCCACTTCTTATTCCCAGTCTTTGCTGGTGTTTGCTTGCACTGCCCTAAGCCTTCATGGAGCAGCCAAGCAGACCTCACTCTGGGTTAAAAGCACGCAGCATAAAATAACTGGTTACTTCTAACCCGGGTCACTTCCCTGACACAGCTCTCCATGCAGGCACACAAATGAATGTCCTCACCCAAGGAAATGACTAACATGCAGAAAAGAGTGGCTAGAGAAGCAGAAAGATGCACTGGGATTATTTAGCCTGGAGGAGAAAAGGCTCAAAGGGGATCTAATCAATGTGCATAAATGGCTGGTGGAATGGAGTGAGGCATTCTGAGCAAGGCTGTTCTCAGTGGTGACTAGTGATAGGACCAGAAGCAATGGGTACAGACTGAAATATAGAAAATTCCCTTTAAGAAAAAAGCATTAACTAAGAAAGAAAAAAGCCCCAAACAACTGTGAGGCCTGAAGAATGCAGGTTACATAGATAATTGGATGGCAGATTTGACATAACATTCCTATGGGAGATCACATCCCTGCTAGAAGAGCATTTAGTACCTGAAAATTTTGGGTCAATACACTGAAAATGGCTAAGTCTTTGTGGCAGAGCATGACAAGGATCTCTGAAAGATTCCTATTTTTGTCTATGGACAGCAGAACACCTCTAAGGAAATGGAAAGAACTTTTCAAACTATTTTTTCCTACATATATACTTGGCTATCCATACTCAGACCAAGCACAGTGATAAAGCTTCTCCTAATTTGCTTTTGCTTTATCTGTCAACAGACTAAAAGTTTGACACCTCCAACTTCTGTCCAGCTAATAAGAGCACTTCAAGATTAGTTTTGCCTCCTGCTATGTGAGTACCTTGACCAGGGAACCAGAGGCACAGCAGAGATACCCTCCAATCCACCATCCAGCAGAAGTGGTGCCAGGCCAGGGGGAGACTGAAAGGTAATTGTACACACAAGACGCAAGGTAAGGACTAGCAAACAAGCACAAGGAATCTGTTAACTAAACAGAATCAGAAATAATCTCAGGATATCAAAAAATTCATTAACTGTCCCTTTCTTCATCTTAAGAGACAACAAACTGCTGTTGTTGAGCAGCTTCTTCTGAACAAGGAACAGCTCAACTGTCAAACAAATGCACTGTCACACTAAAGAAATGCATTTTCCACATTCATGTTTTGCCAGACTAAACAGCTGGAGGGTGGTCTTCAACATACCAGAGCAATCCAGAAGGCAAAGAGCGAAGGTCCTTTGAAGGAATAAGACAAATCATCACAAAAGTGTAAGACTTTAATTGAAGCCATCATTTTTCTGTCCACTGCACTAGTGACTAGTTTGACTGCCACAACAGAAGTGAAGCCAAAATGGGAAGCTAAAATTTGTCTCCTTGATGAGGACCACTTTCAAACCATCTGGTGAGAGTCTGCCTTTGCTATATCCTAAGACAGGCCCACTGTGTCAAAATACAGGCCATTTTGCAAACAAAAATAAGAACGTCCCAATACCACTGAAACCAGGAGGGGCCAAACAGTAGCACTATACTTAGTTTGCACCAGACACTTGAAAGCCCAAACACAGGCTCAAACAGCTACAAAAAAGGTATTTGTGAGGTGGAAGGACGTTGAGATAATGAGAAGAAAAAAAATTTGCTCCCAGCAGTGTCAGGAGGGAAGAAAAGAGAAACTCTCTAGCATAACATTTGAATCTAACCCGGGAAAATTTAATTCAAAAAGGGAGCAGGTATCCTGTTCAAGGTGATCTTGTCAAGCCAGAAAGCAATTGTGTTTGGGGGACGGGCTCCCCTCACTAATGTGTTTTTGTTTTCCAGTGCACAAGTGTTAGAAACTGAAAACTGAGAAATCTGTGTGGTCTCTGTCCCACATATGCGGTGAATATTTCCACAGTTATTTTAAGTCCTCATGGGCCAAATGCATCCCTAGTGCAAGATCAGTGACTTAAATGAACTTGGCATAAGCTGAGACATGGGCCCCAGGCTTCTGTGAAGTAAATACAATAGTACAGCACTTTCATGATGTGCACTTGAGATGGGAGATAATTTTTAAGAAAGGGCTGTATAAAGAAATGGCAGAGTAGGTCAAGTCTCATTCTCTGCACTGTGGGAAATCGAAGCATTCTGAAGTTTTCCTTACAGCTAAAACATAACAACAACCACCACCTTGCCACACCTCCATGTCTGATCTCTCCCAACTGGATCTGATCATTAAACAAGGCTGCAGGGCTCCAGATCCTCTGAACAGTTGCCAGCTGCAGTACAAACACATCCTCATGAGGAACATTTTGATTCTGTTTAAAACAGCATTTTTTTTGACAGAAAACTGTTCCACTGGCAAATTTTCATGCAGCTTCACTACTTAACATGCCTCCCCTCCTCCCACACATCCATGCTCCAGAACTACTTCCAGAAGATAATTATACTGCATGTTCACAGTGTATTGGATTTGCTCCTGCCAGGTCACCTGTCTTTACTGGGAGTGAGAGACTCCAAAGAAAGGAGTCATCAAAACAAGGATGATGCAATGTCTACACATAAATGACACATATGCCTCAAAAATACCTGCAAATAAAAATACATGGAGTTTTTGGGGGATGGGGGTGGTTTTAGAGGCTTGGTAGGTATCTTCACGGTAGCTCACATGGTAGCTCACAAATTCAGCTCTTTACTCAAGCAGCTATCTATCAGAAAATGAGCATTGTAATTATATCACCAATCTTGATCAACAACTCATGACTTGCTTGTGTTTTTTGGGGACTCTAGTTTCCAGCAAATAATGCAACAGCGCTGCACAGATCTGAGTAGTATTTGTATCTCCATCTCTTCCCTGTGACTCAGCATTCAGCAGGGCTGAGAAGGGCTGGTCCAAGCTCCTGAACCAAACCTGAAGCTGGGCAAGCCCAGCAGGACAGCACTGCAGGGACATGAACTACAGCAAGAGGAGGAACATCAGAATTAGTTAGCAGTCTCTGAAACACTCTTCTCAATGCCAGCCCTCTCTGCTCTAAAACAGGATTTTTTTTTTCTCCACAACAATTACATAAAATTGGTTCATTATGCAGAAGACTTGCTACCTCCAGCAGATGCAGTATTTGCTTGCTGACTTAGGCTGAAAGTTTTTTATCTCATGCTTCCTTTAAAAAATGTGCGTGTGGGGAAACAAGAAAACAAAAAAAAACCCTTAAAAGCTCCTAGAGGGAGCAAACTTTTTTTATTCATTCATCATGAACAGCAGTTTTAACTATGTTTCTCTAATGAGAATTGGCATGAAGTCCAACTGAGACCTCTGCAGCTACAAAGTCTCCTCCCACTCTACCATCTATCAGAATCCATGAAAAGAGAATCAAGGATAGCGGTTATGGAAAGACAATGGTTTGGCTGAGTGGCGCACCTGGAAAGCATTTCTCAGTAATCTCTCACCTTCACCTTCTCACTCAGAGGTGAGTCCATCAACTTTCTATGCTCGGATCGAAGGTCCTCTGAGGTTATCCCATATGATATGCAGCTTATCAAAGCTCTGACTGAATTACACCAGTATCCCGTTACATGGGAATTCGTATTTGAAAGCTTTCATATTCACCAGGATTCCACTGAAGAAATGAACATGCAAATTCCCACTGGATGCATCAGTGAGGCATGAATAAAACAGTTCAGAAGAGTAAGACTGAACATAGATATTCTGGACCAGATCAAAAGAATGGGGCTTACGCAAAATTTAGGCATTGAAGTTGAAAATGATACTTACTGCTACTCAGTCCTGCTCTCAGCATAAGAGGATTCGGGAACCTCGTGTTCTGCTCCTGTGCATCGCAGAAACACCAGTCTTGACAACCCACGTGCTATTCTGCATATAAAACACCGGAACCAGCTCTTGGCAAAGGCACACACAAACTCCCCTTCTACCCATCAAAGCAGAATTATGCTCCCTCTTGCTCTCTGGCTCAATGAATCTTCAAATGTTCCATGAAGAACATAACAACTTTGGCCAGATGCGTGTAAAGCACATCCCGTACTCACACACACTAAAGAGAAGCTCCCTGCCTGTTAGGACACATTCCTGGAAAGACACAGATCTAGGTCCTAGATCTAAATCAGATACAAGAGAAATAGTAACACCCTTCTTGGGGAGGGCAGCTTCTCCCTGAACACCACGCCTTACCCAACACACCAGTTCTGAGTTCCTGCTTTTGAGAACCTGCCTCCCTTCAGGCATTGTTAGCCAGTTTTGCTAATTTTGACTTAATCCAGGTCACAATGACACTGAGGGGGCAGAGATGCAGCAAGCTACTTTTGCCTTCATAACATGGGGAATAAAAGTGCTGGGGACAGCAGAGCCCTGCACATAAACCAGTCACACACTGCCAACTCAAGATAATCTGTCATGCCTCTCTTTTTGGTGCAGCACTGCACGAAACATCGCTAGAGTGTCCTGGATATAAGCGAGTAAACTCACGATATGCCGTGTACACTTAACAGCTTAGATCTTCATTTGCTTAAGGCCCTTTTATCACTTTTCATTTCAGCATGTGGATGCCCCCTCTTGTGGTCCCACAAGGATGATTTGGATTAGCAATGCTGCATTTATAGCCTTTTTGGTCCAGGTAGCTAAAGCAGATGAACTGGGTTTTCAGTGAGTTATTAGAAGGCCATCAAGTAGACTGATCTCCTGTCCATCTCAGTCTACTGTGAGAAGGTCACAAGTCAGCCAGGCATATTATTTACGACCCTTCCCAAGCTGCCAGATAATTCGGTGTTAAATCAGAAACCTCCTCAAACGCCCTATTTCTCATCTTCCCCTCACTGAGCCAGCTTGACAGCCCATCTCATGCAAACCCTGAACCTACTACTGCTGCCACCACTTACACACCAGCTTTCCTAAGGTGCCTTGTCTCTCTAAGGTCAGCGGGACTCCCTCAGCAGGAAACATCACGCGTGCACATGCAGCGCTTGCAGAACTAGGTTGGGAAAAAATAGGTCAAACCAGGAATATATTTAACTTGGAGACCAAACCTCAAAATCGTATCTTCCCAACTAATAATATATACACATATGCACAAAATCCACAATTTATAACCATTAGAAAATCATCCTTTAAAGAACTAGGCAACCAAAATATTTTACAGAAGCAGAGACTCTACCAGAAACATTTCTATTTCTACTCCAAACAAAGGTTTAAACATAAAACGTCTTCCCCACAGCCCTGCATCATCCTTTTGCTGTAATCAAGCAACTTCTTTCTCTACTATCTTTTGGGAAGTGTTACTCATTTCCAACCAGAGCCTTAGACACTTTTTAGGGTTTTTTTGAAAGATGGTGATGGTGCAGGGTTGCAAAACCCCTGCAGGGAGCCTGGCCTGAGCCACTGCCTCTATTCCAAACTTCAAAAAGCCACCTTAGCAGACAGTCAGGGTCAGGAAAGGAGGCAGAAAGGCAGCCTGCCCCTTTCTAGAAGTTCTGCAGCAACTTCCCTGGGCTTCTGACGATCTTCCAAGATGGATACAACTTCCAAGACACTACAGCTCACACGTCAAAAAAAATTACCATGCGGCTCCAACAAGCAAGTCAAGCAGTTGCTCCTTAGATTCCTTTTCTAGAAGATGCTGTCTTCCTCCACCCAGTGTAGGCTCCACCTCTAGACAAACCTCAATAATTCAACTGGCAAGTTGAACACACAGGCACCCAAAACACTTTACCACACATTTGCTACAGTTTTGCTGCATTCCCTGCTTGTGATTTTATTCCCACATTCCAACACTTTTTCATTCTCTCCCCAGCAACAGTAAAACCTAATTTGTAAATTTCCCTAAGCACTTCATGATAGGCAAGTACCCTCTCAGCACCACGCAAAAGATAGCAATATTTAAAGACTCGGAGATATAAAATTAGGTGATACACATTTTTAATTAAATGCCCTAACATAACTGCTCAAATAGACAAACTAAGGTTTTAGTCTACATCATGTTATTGGGTATGGAGAATTACTCTGTGTTATTAAACATGTTTTAATGGTCTGAAACATAAAATTACATGACCAATGCTACCTGTGCAGCAAACTGCATTGCAAAGAACAGTACTTTGCAATCACTTGGTTCTTGAGCAGGGAGAAGGTAGAAGGGGGAGAGCAGACTATCAAAGAGAATGAAAACACATGTGCAGAGAGGGAGTCTGAATATCTGCAGCAAGGATTCTTTGAGAGTGACAGTTCTGAGGAGCATGAAAGAATAAGGCAAAGTCAAATTTCAAGAGTGGCTAATGTTCTACACCAGGATGCAGTTTCCTGACCAACATAAGAACTGCTGTCTTTAGTCAGGTGAGAAATCTTATTCTTTAATGGGAGTTTTGTTCACAAAAAACCTGGGTAATTTCACACACAAAGCAAAATCTTTAAGGAACATTCAGAAATGGAAACAAAAAGGAAGGTAAATCAGGTAGCCTGACCCTTATAAACCACCAAAGTGTTCGCTCTTGGAAAGGGGTCTACCACAGGACCATGTGTTTCTCTACTGAAATAATTTTCTAGCCTAAGAAGTGGAGAAGAAAATACAGTTCAGCTCATTAGTCCTTAATACCTGGTCAGGGTAGTAACTTCTGTGGCTGTTTCTGCTTTAGCCTGCTGCTCAAGTAATGAGAAAGAAATGTCAGTGCTTCATGCTGGCACAGGACACAGCCAGCTTCCCTATGACACTCAGTTCTATAAATAAATAAATAAAATCACCAGAGGCCTTGCAGCACTGCCTTTCGTCAAGAAAAGTTCCAAATAACTTTAGAAGGAGCATTGCTCATTCTCAGTGCTCAAACCAAACTCAGTAACACTATCTCAGCATCATGGCTTGCCTGTGACTCTGGGTACGTATGTAATGTTTCTGAATCATGGCCTCACATTGGCTACCACTTGAGAGCATGGTGCAGTCAAATTAGGCAAACTAAGAGTTCATGGAAAGACCTTCCTCCTTATCTCTACACAGCTTTCACATGCCTGTAACCAAGGACAGGAGACCACCTAATGGCTACTGGGCATTTCATGAGTCTCGAACAGCATCATCTTAGAAACCTGTGTTCTGACTCCAAGATTAAATATTTCATCTGCTTACCCCACTTTTCATGGTTAAGCATGTGGCAACTAAACTTTGCTATTTAAATCAAGATGTGGGTTTAGAGAGTAAATCTGGTATTTTCTTTGTCTTCTTAAAGCAACCATGCAGTCGCACACGAAACATACCTCATTGAAGAAAAGTGTATCTATTCTTTAAATTAAAAATTCTAGGGCCTCTCACATGGCTTTTCTAAACACATCATTAAAGATAAGTGACAAATATCCCAATACTTGACAGATGTTCTGAATAAAATGTGAACACTTAATGCAGCCTCTGGAAAATTTAAATTTTCCTGAGGCTGCATTAAGACCTTGGAATAAGACAGTATCTCCTACTTTAATGACACTGTCAGTCTTGAAAGGGCCCAGATTTCAAAAGAAAAGCAGCAAGTTGCCCAGGCTGGGGACATCAGATGATCACATTCATCCCAGTAGTTTGTAAAGCACTTGTAATAGTGCTCAGATGCCCAGACAGGTAGTCCTATGCACCTGAGTTATTGCATCCAGCTAGAAGGACTGCAGTTCAAACAGTTTAGGAAGTGCCTTATAAGAGGCATAGAGTTCACATGCAAAGTTGGATTATGCCCAACTTCATGGCTTCTTACCTAGCTTAGCAAAATCTGTACAACATATAATGTACAAGGTGCCAAAGAGACAGACTTTGGCAGGATAGTTTGTTTTAGGGAGGAAGAAAAGTCACGGCAACTCCTAAGATCCAGAGAGAAGCTCCTTGACCCATCCCTGCTCCATACAACCACAGCAAATAATGACTTGTTTTACCATTTTACCAAGAATTTCCCCCCCTCCTCTTGTTCTCCTCCTACCCTTGGGAAAAGCAGACTATTTCCTGCTCCTCCTCTTCTGCTTACACATGTTTCAGAGAGTTATTCCTAACCAATCCTCCTCTCTGTATACACTGAGTAGCACAACATCAGAACTTCTCCAGCTTGCAGGATGTCATCCTAAATTTTACATGGAGATGTGTGAAAGCATTTGGTTGGCACCAGAAGTACAGCAGGCTCCTGCTTCCTTTAAAAAAAAAAAAAACCAGACAGGCCTGCTGAACCACACATATCAGGACCTGAGGAACCTGATTTGGAAATTGAAGGTGCATATGGCACACATTTTTCTATGAAATGGAAAAATTAATTTTACCACATGACACATTCCAGTCTTGGTGTTCAAGAGGTCATTAACAAAACTACTTTAAAAGGTGCTAATAAAAACAAATGCCCTTAACATCATAGACTTCCCAGATGACTCCTGCTATGGAGATGGATGACAAATCACTCCGTCAGTGATCTCTAAATTCCATATTGACTACACTGAAGCAATTAACCATTTATTTTTAGAGCATGTTCCATTTTAAACACAAGTGATTCAGTCCAAGATATATTCTATACTCCATTGCTATTTAATGGGTTAACAACTCTCAAATTTAATTGGATTTTAATTCTGGGAGAAATACTTGCCTTTTTGATTTTGCCTCCAGACATTGGTTAGGATTTTAATTCAGGCTTGAAACCAAACAAATGTTGGTGCTCTACAAGCATCTGCAGAGAAATATAAAAATATCTGGAAAGTGTGAAAGAGCAAGCCTGTTTTGCTAAATGCATAAAGTGAAACCACAGCATAGGTCTCAATAATAGGTTTCCTGACTGCTGTGCACACGCTCTCTCCCACAGACCTTCTGCTCTGCAGCAAGGGAACGCTGCCTGCACTGCTGCGTCCTCAGAGAACTTTGCAATACAATGGAGCACAGCGATTCCCTGGGGAACACAGCGCTGATCACCGACTTCGATATTTCAAACACAAGCACGAGGGATTCCCCCTGTTTTAGGATCTCAAAGAAAAGGCTTGCCATATCCAAGCCATAGTTTATCTGCATTATAGGCAATGTTCTGGACAAAAGGATGAGGAGCTGGAATCAAGCTAAGGCTTTTTGAACTCATGGAAAAGAAGGGTGAGATTATGAGTGGAAAGTTGGGGGAGGAGAGTCCTGAAGAGCTGACAGTGGTTTCTGCTGCTGCTGCCACTGGAGGGAGAGGACAAATGGGAGCTGCAACAGGTACTGCAGCAAGGGAACCCTGCTCAGCTGCTGCCCTGCTTCAACCCAGCTCCTCCCTGCTGCAAAATCAAAAGCAGTCCACAGCCAGCCACTTGCCCCCAGCAGTCTGCTGCCCAGGACAACAGCTCATTTCACCTGTAGTTTGGACCAGTCTTTCTGGTCCATTTTCCATAAACATCTGAGATTGAGCACATCATCTTGCCAAGGGAGAGTCCCAGCATCTCCTAAGGAGCCCTGCCTGAAGAACCTAAACTTCCTACTTCAGAGCTAACAACAGGATACCCTAGCTAGACATTGCTGACCGAAAAAGGCCAAGACTGAGTCACAAGCCCATTATATAGCTGCCTAGCCACCATTCATTAAATGTAAGGAGAATGGCCCTGGGCTCACTGCATCAAAGAACCTCGCCATTTCCTAATTAATTCTAAGCATCTTGCTGGTCTCAAATCTCAGCTGGAAAAAATCAACTAAAGTAGGCGGCATCTTATCTTGCCCTTTGCTACTGGCTGTGCTTTTATTTTTTCTGAGTTGCATGACCCCCACCCTTCTGAGATTACCACTTGAAAACAAAGTATTGCTGTGTTTTAGGACAAATACGTAAGTACACAAGATCTAGTCTATTCTAAGCTTTATTATAATTATAGGTCATGATATCTAAGGCCAATAGAAATACACTTCTAAGGAATTAAACCAAAGGCCTGCAGTATTTGCCATTCAGCCACTGCAGAATCACAAGAGCACATGAAATGTTACTGGAGAAATGGGTAAAAAAAGCCTTAAACAGAAGCAAAACTGACTCATCTCCTTATTGCCAAAACCGAGAAAGCCACTGAGTGTAAACAAACAACAGACATCCTGAAGAAAAGGGGGTGTCACAATTCCTTTTCCTGCTAATAGGCAGATACACAAACCCGTATGGGCAGGATCATCCTCCAGCTGCTGCAAGCCAATCTGAGGGACACAGCCAATGCTACAGCAACATTCCCGGCAGCACAGGTGCCACTGGAGGCAAGGGAGCATCTGAGGTGATGGTGACTCCCAGTGCAATGATGGTTCATAGCTGTACCTGCTGGAAAGCTGTGGCAGCTGCAGGCATGATCCGCCCATGTAAGCTACACATAAATATGGACACCCAGCTGAACAGTTTGGGGCACTGCTCACAAATGCATAACTTTGGCTTAGGCTGGCAAGCACCCCGTCTACAGAACAGGAAGGAGAGTGAGCCAGAGCACTTGTTTAAAGCTTGAGTTCTCCTCCCTGTCTCTAGAGACCTACAAAGACTATGATCTGTACATGCTGAAGCCAGGCTTTGTGGGTACCCCTAACTTTGGAGGAAACTACATCGGGAAAGACGCAGGACCATAGAGATATTTAGAAAGATCAAAAGTCATAATGAGGACAATCTACGTTCTCTGGCAAAATCTATCATCACAAAAAAAGATATTTTGGAATAATTGCTTCTTTTAATTACTAAAAGCCCTTCTGTTTGAACTTTGCAACTGGTGTGGAAATGAGGAGGTTTTTTGCTGGGTAGTTTTTACAAGCATCTTTCAGAGGTGAAACCACAGGGGCAACCTTAATCCCCTGCATCCACAAGGCAGATCCAGCAGCTTTAAAACACAGGTAACCTATCCTCTTTATTAGAACAGCTCCCGGCTCAACGCCAACTGTCCAACACCATCACTCTCACAACTTGAATCCTCCCCACAATACCACATCTTTTGCAGTGTTTCAAAAGGCAGCTAATAAGCTAAATTTCGCTCTCACTATTTTTCCAAGTCACTGCATTGTTTGTAAGAAGACTATTCAAAAGGAGACAAGGAGAAGGATTTAGCACTACCTTGAATGAATGCTACTTAGCATCTGATGCAGCACGTGCTAAACTTCATGAAGCTTCACAGGGATTGTCTCACAATGGCAAAGGATGCAAGATCGCATGCCATGTATATGAAACAAAGCCACTGAAAAATGCACCTTAGTAACAAGTCTTAGCCAATTATTTATTGGAAAACAGTAAGGACCATACTGTTTATTAGAATGCACGTAAAATACTGAGCATATGGATTTGGGATTAATTGTTTGGGATGTTCTGAGCACGTTTACACAGTCTGCTTTCAAATCAGTTAGCATCACAATCAGATATTGATAGTTCCTGATAAAATCACTGAGAGGATCAGTTCATGCTCTGGCCTGCTCTGGTTTCAAATGAGTAAGCTGACTGACAATAAAAGTTTAGGAGTCCAAAGCTCAGGTCACATTAAGTCAGAAACACATCAGCGACAGCATGACACAAGCGACAAAACATGCCCTCCACTCTTAACTCACATGCTGCTCGCTGCTCACAAATGGTGGCCATCAACCACTCTTTGTTCTGACTCATCTCCCTGCTCACCCTCCTGAAACAAACAAGTAAACAGACCCCATATTTCCTCGGTAAGAACACATACTCTTTTCCCCTGTACTAGACTGAGACTGCATTGACAGGATGAGTGGTGTGGGTTGACTAAGTGTGTGCTGCCTTTTACGTCTTGTTCCGGTTCCAGCATGAAAATCAACATTGCACCTGTGTTGTCCAAACTGGGTGTGCACTTTAGAGACAGACAGAAGGGAAGCAGAGAGAGCAGCCAGGATACATACCGTACTCCACTTCTTCACAAAACACACGTACTACACAGAGAAATGATAATCCCTTCTTAGTGGAAAATCCAAATTTTCAAAATGAATCCCCAAGCCAAAATGAATTACTGTAATAACTGCAATCCTCGCATGAACACTAATCAGAAAGGCACAGCTGACCACCTGCTATGTGCCACCACTGGCACAGCGGCACCCTGCCCCTAATTGCTGCCCTGTTCATACAGGGCCAGGTGCCCCACAGAACATGACAGTGGTGCTGGTAAACACAGGGACAGGAGCACAGCCTGACTGACTGTTGTACAGTCTCACTATGCACTTCTGCTGAGTGCAGCATATATATTAAAAAAAAAAATAGAAGAAGAAGAAAAAAAAAAAAGCAGTACTGCAGCTCCAAACAGCAGGATGCAAAAATCTAAACCCAGGCCGAGTAATTTCTTCTGCAACTACAGAGAAACACATGGGAAACGATGCAATAGAGAACAAAATGAATTGTACTGCCCGTGTCAGTACAAACCCATTATCTATGCAGGCTGCAAAATGAGAAACGCAGCATTTGACAGTGCTACAGGCTAGGGCAATGTTCTTAACATACTTATAAGTTATTTTATTTAATTGCTAACAAAAAAATGCAGTTACATAATAACACAAGGTAATAACCAAAATATGAAGTCACAAGATTGGCTTACAGCAACAGAGCACCGGTGGGGGGGCTGGGGGGGGGGGGGGGAGCAGTTCGTGCTTTAAATTTTGCTGCATTGTCAGGGAGCCAAGAACCAAAACTGGGGGCTTCTGCTTTTACAAGGAAAGGACATAACCACCAAAATTCGGCACGGGACTCTTTATCACCGCTTGCGAGCATCCACATCCCCAAATGATGTCAATCCCCGCCGGCACGTCGCTCATCATAATTCTACACTATTTGGTCGCTAGTGGAATTCAGCCGACAGGCCGACGGCTCAGCCCGTACGCCGCCGGGGCCCAAGGAGCCCCCCGAAGAGCGAGCCCTGCACACCGCCCCCGCCCGGGGCAGCGCTCACGGGCACGGCCGGGGCTCCCATCCCGCACGGACCTCCGAGGCACAAAGGCGGCACCGCGCAACCGGGCACGGTGACAGCGCACACCCACGACCCGCCACCGCATCCCGCCGGCCCCGGGGAGGGCCTTTCCCGGAGCCGAGGCCGCTACCAGCTCCATCCCGCCTCGCACTTCTCCGCTGGGAGCCGACGCCACCCGCCCCACCACCCTCACCCGGGGCCGGGCGGCAGCAGCTCCTCGTACCTGGACAATGCCGGCCTGGGCACAGCTCATGCTCCCTCGGCGAGGGCAGGTCTCACATCCCACACGTGCCTGTCAGCCGGCAGGGAGGAAGGGCGGGCGGGCTGCCGGCGTGTCAGCCCCCGCCGAGCCGCACCATAGTCCAGCACCGGCTGATACGCCCCGCAGCACTACCGCGCTCCCTCCTCCTCTTCCTCCGCCCCGCCAGCCTCCTCCCACCTCGCCGCCTGTCGCTGGGTACCGGCCGCCTGGAGCCACCCACACGCCGCGGCGGGTGCCCAGCAGCGCCGCCCGGCCCGGCCCGGCCCGGCCCGCCCCTCAGCGCTCCTCCCGCCCGGCCGGCAGGCGCTGTCCCAGGCCGCCCGCCTGCGGAGCCCACCCGCGGGCCGCCCTCTCGCTCCCCTCTCACCATCCTCCCCCGCACAGCGCCCCGGCTCTCCTCGACTGATCCCACGGGGACATCGCCGCACGCAACCCGGCTCCCCACGCATCGGGCACGGAGGCCGAAAAATCGACGTGTTGTCCCCTTTGCCCCTTGAAGTCGGGGCTGCCGCCCTCACATCAACTTCTCACCAGTGCCAGAGCCTCCGGAGTGATCATTAAAGCCTTTTCCCCGCTCACCTGAGCAAGAGCTAGGGCGGCACTACTGCTCTAGCCGCTGTCTCCTCCCCTAGGGAACGAGCACCTTTCACCACCGTCGTCTCCAGCCTCTCCTCCTGGACAGGGGTTTGTGACTTTAACCCCTGGACAAAGTAAGTCATAGTACACAGCTGTGAAAAGAGCAATTTTCAAAATGCAGTTCAGGATGGGGACAGAGGAGCTCTACAAGCATTTCTCCCACAGGTCTTGCAGACCGCTTCACAAAAAACATACCATGAGCTGATGGGACTGCAGGGAACAACAGCTTCCAGCAGCAACTTGCTGTGTCTGCATCCACCGGCCAAAAGGGCTGAAGAACAGCTCTTCTTGTCAGCTGGCAGAGGGAAAAGACAGAACAATCGTGCAGAGGCCCACTTACCCCCTCACCTCATTTTTCTAGATAAAGGGTTTTTTTAAATAGCCCTTTTTAAAAACCATCCTGTTGGAGTGGTTTCACACCCACCCACTACTAAATATATCAATTTTTTCAAGACTCTTCTGGATCTTAATTTTTGTCCCAAGCAAAAACATGTTGATAAAAGCCACAAATGTGTCCAGTGACTTCATAAATGAAGCTAAGCTTGTTTCTAAAACCTTCTTAGCAATCTTCCCCTCTTGCAAGTTTCTATGGATCTAATGCTTACTATGCTTGGTATCAGTGCAAAAAATACCTATTTTAATTTGCTAATCAGTTCACTCCAAAATGCTTTCAGACACATTGTGGCCTTTCATTTCCACTTAATCATCCCATTTTCTTTCTTAAAAAGGTGAAACAGGAGAAATTAGAATCGTATAAGCAGAACCTCAGGAGGAAAATCAAATTGGATTTGGTGAAAAGAATGGCTTGGTATTTTATAATATTAGTGAAAGATGAGATATACCAACAGTCTGAACTACCCACACATGATAACAGTAAGTGGGCTAATTCCCTGTGCATTGAGAATGGGAACAAAAGGGTGCATTTTTATGATCAAAAAGCAGCTCCAGCTTTTCCCCAGGAGCAGGGCAGATCAAAAGCCATACCAGGTCATGAAAGCCACATGAGAAAATGTGCATCTCAGAAACATCTTCTGTAGATGTTTGGGAAATTCAGGGGGTGTTTGGGCAAGCACACTGGCTCTCCTCATCCAGCAAAGCCATCCACTGATCATAAATTGCAGTGGGCCATGATGACAAAATCCTACAGGAGGCCTCCAAACAGATATTTCCCTCCTTGTTTTAAATCTGTATATCAACATTTACACTAGAACTGCCTACAGTAGGCATGTGCTTTTGCCTTTGCACTTTGAAAGTCTAAATAGGAAAGAAAAAAATAGAGATGAGAGAGAGAGTCAAAGGAGTGAAAAGGTGAAGTTTGCCCAAAGTTCACACAGTAATTTTCTGGACCAGAGTAGAGAACTGGTCCAAGCCTCCTCACTCTTGATTCATTGCCCCCTCAGAGCTTTTACCCAGCTCCTTCTGCTCTTCTGGGTTACTGGTGTAATTCTACATCATGTATTATAATGAGACATGCTTCTCATCTCCAAGGGTGGACACCTTTGTTGATTTTATCCAAAACCTTAAGTTAGTGAAACTAGGAAAAACCTGATAAATGCACCTGTTTAAAAACAGTCTAAATCCAGCAACTCAAACTTCAAGCTTGGTTATGAATTTTAGAGGCAGCTTAACGTTATGGCTGTGCATGAGGAGTAGGAGCCTCCAAGAACACATTCAGGGCCATGAGATATGAAGCAGAAGACCTTGCCATGTGCTGTGGACCTGGGGAGAGGAGTCCTTTTAGGGGGACAAAGCATATGCTTTCCTCTTTAGAAGCTACCATCCTGGCTCTCCTTTAAGACTGAAAAGAATATCCGGAATCTCCTACGAGGGAAAGAAGTTAAAAATTGTCCCCTGCTGAAATTTATGTTAAACCAGAGATCAAAATTAAGATCAAGAGGCAAAATGCATACCCACTTCCAGCAGACATCCACTCAGATACTGAGCAGAAGATTAATGTGGCAGCTGGTTCAGAAAATGAACCAGGCTTTGAAGAGGACATTTTGCCCTGCTGTTCCTCAAAATAATGAAATTATACATATTGGAAATAAAGTGGCTTGCATTGTAACTTTGCGTTTGACTGAAAAGGAAGAGAGTTGCATAATGCATAAGGAGTTTTAAAATTAGACTAACTTTGGCAGTTCAGATTTTTATCTATATAATAAACAAACCTCTGAATTTCATATGCCTACCTTTTATACACTCCCCAGCCTCCCACAGACTAAGCAAAACAGCACATTTTGCTGTCCCACAGGCTTGCTGACAAGTCCTGGTGTCTTTTCAGACATTAGCTAAGCCCTATTCATGCCTCAGGACACATCTGCAGGCAGTACAAGATGAAGATGATTTGAACAGCAAGTGACCAAGATGCATGCCTGTTTTGCAGGGAATTTTGCAGAGTTTTGACAGCCAGAGAGTAGTCCTGCAGAAGCAGGAAATGGAAGCAAGAAAAATTTGTCTTGGGCGTTGTGGAAAAAGCAAGATGAAGCAGTCTTGTCTTTTCCTACCAAATACTTCTGAGGTACATAGATACACACTCTTGAGTTGGCACAGGACAGATTCCATTGCATTTCCAAAATCTCTCATTCTGGTGGCTCATGCCTGATCAGAGGAATGTCCACTTGGTAAAGTATACTTTGTAGTTACATATAAGTGCTTTGATCAAATAGGTGGCAAAAATCAGGAAAAATTGTTATTCTTAAAAAATGTCAGGCACACCTTGATCTGGAGAAACAGGCAGCTGTGTTGGTTGCTGTGTTACAGCCAATAAAAAAGCCCAGAAAACCCCACTGATGTCCTTTCCTTTAAGACTCGGCTGGTCTGGGTGATGATGGTAGGACTAAGTAAGGCTCTCACAGAGTGTACTCATACCTTACATTTGAAGGGGGCCAGGTACAAACAGACCCAAACCTTCCTAGGAGAGCTTTTCTGAAAGCAGGAATGGCCAGTCTCTGAATCATTGACTAGGGATGCTCTTGTCTTAAACCTCGGTGAAGTCCAAGAGTAATTTCAAGCTGCTTAAGCTTTATATTTCCCCTTGAATCACTAGGAGCACAGCCATTATCCTGCCTCTGGCTCTGGGTGGCCTTTGAATAAATAAAGACTGGAAGATTGATAAGTGAGAACCCACCACCTTGGCAGAATAGGGTAATTTAGCAGTTCACATGTACATTTGGACATATCCTAAATTTTTATGCTGGATACATCTCCAGCTGAGCTAGATGCCATGTAGGTACATCTCTTTTCTGCAACTTAGTATTCACTAAATTTTGCCAATAAACACAATTTTCCACTAATAAAGAGACTGCCACTCAGATGATCTAGGGCAGCATTTCTCAATGCTAGGCTCATTTTGTTCAAGTAATATTCGCAGACCTGTCTTCTGTGGCTTCTGACTTCAGATTATTCACTGTTGGGACTCAGAACTCTGTTACTGACACATAAAAACTGGTTTTAAAGTGGGACCTGGCTG
This sequence comes from Serinus canaria, assembly GCF_022539315.1. Taxonomy (NCBI): domain Eukaryota; kingdom Metazoa; phylum Chordata; class Aves; order Passeriformes; family Fringillidae; genus Serinus; species Serinus canaria. The sequence goes on along the minus strand of NC_066315.1, from coordinate 52,796,843 downwards.
ATGATGTCTAATGTTTTTTACTGTACTTTGGTTTACACATGGGATTGCTCATATTTCAGCTTATTGCCATGCTTATGCATAGCAGTTGGTACTTGTCTGGTGGAGGTGCTCAGATTTCAGTCCTAACAGAGTACTTTGTTTTAGCTGCTCTTGGGCAGGAGCTGACTATTTCTTAGTTAGTGTAACTTTCCTTCCTTTCTGACAGCCCAGATCTGAACATTTACGGAAGCCATGATGGACATTCTCCTAGAACAGATGACCAAAGATTGTAACTGTGGAAGAATGGTATGGGGCAGGTGTTAAAGTCATTTCTGTCCTAGCAGGACTGCACCACCTATTAACATTTTTCCTCAGAAGAGCAGACAGCATGCTCTGCAACAGCCCTGACTCCATCCCTGTTTTATCCTGGGTGTGCAGAGAATTTTCTTTGCAGAGGGCCTAAATTACTGGAGTATTTAACCAACTTGATGAAAAGAATTGTAGCCCCTCAGCTGCAATCATTAGCATGGCCTGATTTTTGCACTTTCACCTAATTGTTTTACCTGTAGATATACACTAGTTTGACATTTGCCCCTGTTAAGTTTCATTTTCTTCTACCTTGATTCTCTTTCTGGAGCAAATGATAACCAGTTTCAAAACAGAAGGAGGTTAAATATTAGCATGCCTGACAGAAGAGAATCAGTGATTATGAAACATTATTCTACGTGGGCAAAAACACTGCATATTTTTCCTGCATAAAGCCTATGATAACGCTACTAAGAGACCAATTATTTTTACAACTAAGGCTCTACTTAACAAAAAAAAATCATAAAGCATGTTTGATGACACAAAGATTGAGCCCACAAGTGTTCTGCCACCAGTGAAATTATTTTGATGAGTGTTCCTGTAGCTTCTTTGATATGTCCTTATTGAATGGTGATTTCACATTACAGCTTTTTCTCCCATACCAGGGAAGTGGGGATGGGAATCAGAGTCTCTTCTCCTCTACCTGGCTGTCATAAAACTTGAAAGAATTCAGTACATTTGAGTCTCATTCATCTAATATATATCAGAGGTCTCAACCAGTTTAAAGATTGCGTGGATTGCATAAATTTGGACTCTCAGAGTACATATGCTATATATATATATATATATATATATATATATATATATATATATATATATATACACTCTGAGTGTATATACAGGTAGTATGGATATATAATATATTTAGGAGTATATATATTATCTTCTTAGGAATCCCTGCTAGTAGAGGGGGATAGTTGTCTCATTGTCTATGAAAAAAAGTTGACCCTACATAACTACACTTAAGCCAGAAGAGAACAAGAGACCCCTGGAGAGTCAACACCATTGTGATTTGACTTAATTAACATATATTTAGTTTTACTCTCAAATGGAGACCTCCTCTTAAGGGGCAAACTGAGAAAAACTCTAATTACAGGAATGGGTTTTGAAGATACTCCCCCAAGAGGGCTAGTTTTGATTAATTTCACCAAGTTTACTTTTCACGCAGGCAACACCGCTAAATTACCGACCAGCAACTATAAATCTGTTTAGATACATGCCCTAACATTGTGCTAGAATACAGCCAAAGATTTTCTTTTGATGACAGTGGGTATTCAAAAGGGATTAATGAATCCTTATGGAAAGGGGATGCTTCTGGTTTTGCTCAGCACCCAATTTAAGATCTGGTGGTCCTACACATTTTTGTGGAAGCTTTCCCTTGGTCCTTCAGTACCCACTGTTTACTGGGTTAATTTTCCACTAGCTGAGTGGGAGTCAGACCAACAACTCCCCCGGGTACACTATTGAGAGATGAAAGCACGTGCACAAGCAGTGTTTTCCAAGGAGGGAAAAAAAGTTGAAATTTCACCTTTCATGAGTAGTTAAGCCTGTTGGATCAGTTCAGACATTTCAGAAGATCTCTCCTAGACTGAACTGGAAAAGGATCAAGCCCAAGAAAAGCAGGAGTATTCCTCTTACCTTGTGAAAGCACACCAAGCCAAAAATCACTGTTGTACTCAGTAGGGTGGTGAAGATGAGATTATTCCTGCCTGCATCCAGGCCTTGAAATTTTTTTGAAGATGCCAAATGCTCAGTTGTTTTGGCCTCCCTCACAAAGATTTCCAGACAAATCATTAATTATTTACATTTTTCTCAACACTGACCCACCACTGAGTAGCAGGCCTGTTTTAACTAGGTTGGAATGAATAGAAGAGCTCATCGTCCACATTCATTTGGCTGATAAACAATTCAGTAGTAACAGAGGGCTGAATTAACAGATGAAGGCAGATGGGCTTATGGAATAAAGGAGGGACTGAGAGAAAGGTTATATTGAGAGAGCAGAAGGATTGGAAAAAGATCAACCAAAAATGGGCCAGCATGGTAAGCCATATGTCTCTTCTAAATGGTTTTTCTGCTCTTGTTGTTTGATTGTCACAGTGCTTCATAACTATTAGTTGTTTTGTTCTGAGATTTTCAGGGTTTTGGGGTGTTTGGGGGAGGTTTTGCAGGAAATGCTTCACGAGAGTCCAAACAACCAACACCATGGACACTCCATTTCATATGGGGTGAAGATCTCTGTTAGTTTTATAAATCTATACAATCAAAATTATATGAATACAGCTATAGTAAGCACAGATTCACAGCCACCCTCAGTCATTCTGTAATGTCAGATCCACCTCCCCATGCAAATGCTGCAGAGATAAGTCTGGCATGGGTTCAGTTGCCACTGTCTTCCTTCATCTGTCAATGTATCCTACTAATAGAAGGGAAAATAAGTGGATATTCACTTAAATAGCATATCTCTTCCAATTGCATACAAAAGAACCTACTATGACATGTCGTAATCATTCAGGACAGATGTCCTGTGATTATATACAGCCTTCTGCAACATTTCTGACAGCCTTTGGTGGATATCAGCCATGCCAGGCTTAAACTTCAGCAGCCAGTAATAAAACATCAGCTTGAATCCTCACCCTACTACATCAATTTTCTTAATAAATTACTTTAATAATGGGAGGGAAAGGAGAGCAACAAGATAAAGTTGCATTATAATAGCTCACAGCTTTCTTCTCTAGCACCTTGATGCAGGCTGTTGCTGGCTCTACAGCATTAGCTGCTGCTCCTGGCCACAAGTCTACCTGCTCTCCTGGTTGAACTTTGCACCCCTCTTTGAGCCCTGCCTGCTCCTCCTCGTCTGCTCTTGCACATCTTGCTCTTGCCCTTTCTCTGCCAATTCTGGATCATTATGAAAGCTTTGCTTATAGATGCTTCTCTTTTCTATCAGCATTTCAGCTCCAAGGCCTCCTGACCAAGGTTTCTGCAGACATTGCAAAGCCTTTTAGTCCTCAACTGCACCTAAAATCATGTTCACAATCTTGAAATTTTGCCACCACATCCCTGTACCTGCTGGAATAACTACTCCATATATATAATTTGCCTTAATTCTGCCTTTGAGGTACAAGTGACTTGACTATGTTGGCACTCGTCTAGGAAGTCTGAGAGGCAGATTTACAAAACTTAGATGTACCTGCTGGTAAGAGCTTTTTGGCATCTTCTAGGTTTACAGAGCACCTTTCTCTGCCTTTAAGTGCTCCCACAGTTTCTGGTCTCTACTTAAAACCAACTCATACATATTCAAGGAATTCTAGCTGCAGAGAAGTCCTTGAAGTTTTCATGCATAACTCCCTTTTCTTGTAAGTTGCGTTAATTACACCAGGAATGTTCATCAGCCCCAGTAATCATTTCAGCAGTCTTAAACTGAAAGGTCAGGCTGAAAAACCCCACTAGCAATGCTTTTATGCTCTGTGAGAAATACAGCTAAATCCTTTGCTTTCAACAGTTTGTCTTAAAAAGATATTACCATTAGCTGTCTGAGCTAATGACTATAAAATACTGCAAAGTTATATTCCTACATAAAATAAACTTTTATGTTATGTACCACTGAAAAATACATCAATATGAAAGAAGCATCAGGTCTGCTCTTTGTACACAAATGCATAACAAATTCTGTCTTCTCATGACTACATATGAAACAGCAGCAAAATTTAGGCCTCAGCAGTTCTGTGTAACTTGAGTCACACCTGGGATTTCCTTCTGTATTTATGATGAGCCTCTTTATTCCTATCTGTTCTCTGAAGCAGGGCTTTGAGAAAGTCCATGTTCATTGCTCCAGTTCACATCTAAGGTAAACTCTAAGAGCTGCTCCTCCCCCAGCAGCCCTACATTCAATGCAGCATTAGAGGATAAGCAAGGCTGATATTTGGCTCACATAACACTTGCAGAGACTATTCTCTATGGGGAACTCAGCAAATGTGCTGTTAATAATGCACCAGGCTTGCAATTCAGCTGTATTGCCTCTGTAAAGCTTAACAGGAGTAAAAAGCAATAAAAATTGTTTTGACACTCTTCACAAACGTGAATGACTACACACTGTTCTATTGAGAAAGTTGGAGTTGCACATGTTTCATCCTAGAGCTTATCCTTACACATTTGAAACAGAAGAAGCACTGATAGAGCTATGGACAGGTCATGCAGAGCAGCAGCTGAAGCCTTCTCTGAGCCACGTGTACCAGACAAGCACTTAGGGCTGATTTCTGAGCCCTGTAAATCAGTACAAGTGGTGTTCCAAGGCCTCTGCAAACTACCAAGCCGCCTGTGGGGGGTCATCAGGTATTATAAAGTAGTGGTCTTTTGTGCTGTGCACTTTTAAAGGGGCCGTTCCCGGGTTCTCCTGTGTCTGGATTCCCTCTTTGTTTCATTGCATCAAGGGAAGGAATGGTCTATAATGCATCCCATCTCGCCCATCACAGTTCATTTTTGTGCAGAGAGGAACCTGCATGGCAATGGTTCTTTCTGTAAGACTGATGTTACAGAGTGCTTACATTTTCCTGCCAACATAAGAGTCTTCACAGAATAGACAAGAGCAAGTGCCAGGAGCAGGGTCTGAATCCATGGTGAAAATGACACCTGGTGGGAAAAGAAGGGTTGATCCAGCAGTATTAGAGGACAATTGACACATGAGGAAGGAAAATGTTGTGAGAAGCTCTGAACACCTTCAGTATGTGCACATTATTGAAGTGTTCTTTTTCCTTTGATATCTTCCATTTTTTAAAGCATTTTAACCTACGATTGAAAAAAAAAGCATTATTCCTGTAGGGCTAAAATCAGAAATATCACACTGCTTTATATCCAGAATAATTCATTACTGAGACCAGAATCTCTCTCTAATTGTTACGAAAGAAGTATCAGTATCAAAGTTCAACACTACATTTTTTGAGATACACACAGATGAATAGACTCTTAATTCCTACATAAGCACCTATTCTAATGCTTTTGTGCTTCCCAGTCAAGCAGTAAACTTGCTGGTTTCAGTTTTAATGTTTGAAGTAACATAACAGTAACATTTCTTAAATGTTTTTTGATGATCTTTTAAAAGTCTACAAAAAAATTAATTTCCTGGTGATTAATATCTCTGAGGCTTCATACTTCAGAGGAGGTCTAAGGAAGGAGCTGAAAGGAGGATGCCTGGCTTCACTATAATCCAATGATTTTCCATAGAGCTTGAACGTATCTGGCCACAGATTGATACTATTGTATATATAATCAAAGTATTTAAAGAAGAGAGCAAACATAGTCTCCACCACTGTTAGTCAGAGCTGTCTGGATAACTCTGTAGACCAGAATTCCTTGCGGACTTCAAGAACTCACTAACTTTTGTCCCATATCAAAACTCTCCAGAGTATTAGGTGGCACACACCTTCTCAGCTGTGGTTTAATATGACAAAAAAATTTATCCTACAACAATTATTCAGCTGCATCCTGTTGGCCTAGAGCGCTATTTTCCCACAGAAATTTTCCTCAGTTTATAAGCTTGCATATTCTGGGCTGCTAGTGCAAATTTCCACTCCTGGGAAGCCTGGGGGAAGCTAATGGAACACAACTTATCCTGATAAACTGTATGTCGTTGGCAATTTTTTTTCCTTCTTTTTTTCTTTTTGCAGAGCCGATTGAGTATTAGGTCTGACTGACCTGCAGAAAGCTGCAACATTTCTGTTTGAAAATGACTCCTACCAAAAATAACCCACAACCAAAAATAAAATTAATAATGCAACATCCCTTTTACTCCTAAACCTAGCTGAGACACCCTGTCTGATGTTCAGGCATTTCTGGATAATAGTGCAAGTGCCTCAGGACAGGAGTTATTTTTTCCATACAGCTACTTTAAATAGTGTGGTGATATTTTTAGTTTAACTGTACCCATACTGTTTAAAATTGTATTATTTTAAAATAGCTTCTGCAGTACATGGTTCCCTGCTGTGGAAAGAAAATTGAGTTAAACTTTCACACTCAATATTTCTATAAATCTGATGCTTTACACAAAATAAACTGTGCATCCAATTATCTCTTTCTCAGATTTATCATTTGATAAAAGTGTTTCCTCATAATTTTCAGCTTTTATCCAAAATGTGACTTACAATACGTAGTATAAGTCAAAGCAAGCAAGCTAAATACCATCAGGAGTACAGAAAGGTAAAGAAGGATTCTTGCAAAATCCCATAATGATTTTTGCCATTACTCAGAATCAGTAATAGAATTTGCTTTCTACAACACTATGCTCTTGGTCCCATAGGAAAAGTGATCATGTCACCATTGTTGGAATACACTAGAAGATAATGCAAGCAGATGACAACTGATGTCTAGTGACATTACAGCAGCTCCAGGTACTCAAAGCCAGGTCCTGGCTGTGTCAAACTTCCCATACAGCCTTGGGTAAATCAGTTTACCTGCTGTGTCTGTTCCTCAGGTGTAAAAGGAAGACATTGATTTACCCAGGGAAATGTCACTAAGCAATAAACCAAAAAGAATTGTGAGAATGTCAGGTCAGATTCATGTTATGAGTAGCAGGGATCATGGAAATATTTGGACAGAAAGGACAGACTGAGGTGCATAAGAGCACAGGAAATTAACTTTTTTCCAAGGGTATTAAAGTAACCAGTGTAATTAGTTTTGTGTGGCAGACTTTGCTTTTCAAGGTCTGAAAATAACAAATTATTTGCAGACTGAAAACTGCAGTCTAAGTCTTTATTATTAAATCAGTGTTGACAAAATACAGAAGCAGATTATCATATAGTGAGGATTTTTAGTTTCCAGTATTCTCAAGGTAAAAATTCATGAAATAATACAGCAAGATTTCTTCATGACCTCTAATATTTCCAAGTATCTTGAAGAAGAAAACAAGTGACAGGCACAAGCTGCAGAATTGCAACTGAGAAATAAGCATTACTGAATTTCTCGGTTGTCCAGTGGCAGACCCCTTGAGTTAACTCAGTAATTCTGATTTCTCTATCTTAAACCCCCTTGATTTGAGTTATCCCAGATATGCCCAGCTGTATTAAACAACAAGAAATACAGTACATAAAACTTCTTCAGGGAGAGGAGAAAAATAGAGACTGAGCTATGCAATCCCTAGTTTTTATTGTAACATTTAAGCTCCTCAAATATAGATCTACAAATCTAAAAAACCTCAAATTTTCATACAAGCAGAAGAGTCACTGATGTAGGGTCTTCATTCTGAAAGTTTCTAGAGTTATATATTGGACAGAGGGTACAACTAATGCAACTTCACTGAGGTAGGGAAGTTAAATAATTGGAGAGTTTTGCTGTCTTCTGTTGGAACTGTTATTACCAGATAGGAGTCTGAAGCACGACTGCTAATAGAAAAGCAGCATCTCAGCATTCATTCCCTTTGAACTTTGGTGTTTTTCACGTTTCTGTTTTTAAATTCATGATGTTGATACTTCTGCTCAGCAGTTATTTGGCATTATCATCCGTATGGAAAATACAGGCAGAGAGGAACAGACCAAAGACCAGGTAGTCAACTGTGTGCTTTCTGACTATTGTCAGGAGCAGATAACCAAAAAGAACCAAGCAAACAGGATAAATGCCACATGCAGTGCAGATCATTGCACTTCATGACCCAGTGATGCAATTTCATAGATCATTTATGCTTGTGTAAAGATGCTGGTCTGTACCATAGGTGTGCTCATTCCAGCTCAAGCCAGTCTCTGCAAGGATATGCATCCCTCCTGTGTGTACATGGGGCTTGCCATAATTCTTTTCTTCCTTTAGACATTCTTGTACAGTTTCATGGGGAATATACAAAAGAAATCCAAGGACCTACCCAGAGATGCTTTCCTCATATTCCTCTAGAAGCATACAGAAGAAAACAATTTAAAACAAAATAATGAAAAAAAGAAATAAATGAAAAATCAAATTTTTGTCTTTCTTTTCACTGTTGAATCCCTGTTTCAGAAAAAAATCCTAAAGAATTTCTACAAGGACAAGACTTACAGCAAAGATATGATAGACTCAGGTTTTCAGGGATCATTTGGAATACATCCACAGATATCTAATATACTTGGAAGTGCTGTTCACTACACAGTAATTTATGTATTATTTTATGTACAGATTATTTTATGTACATGTTCTGCCTAAACAGAGCCATTCTGTGTAAACCATTGTTGTCATTACTACACAATCTGTTATGTCTCATAATACTTTCCTAATCAGGAACTGTCCTATTTTATGATTAATCCACAGGAGATATTTGGAAGTGTTTTCTCTGAAGTACAATTTTTCTAATCCTTTCTTAAAAGTTTTTTAAAAGTATATAATAAAATAAAGATATGGAAGTGACTAAGCTCTAGACTCAAGACTTACTTTAACAAGGTTAAGTTTTTCATGGCTCAACACTAGTTTTAATTCAGGTTCATGTGTACATTTTGGATTATGCCATCTGATTATTTTTACACTTGTTTCATAACTCAATCCATTATGAAGAGATGTGGTATTAAAGTAGGAAAGTTGGAAGCGCTTAAAAAATTTGAAAACTTTTTTTGACCCTAAGAAAATAACTAAGTTTGAGCTAAGGTTATTGTTCAATGGCTCAGTGTAGAGGGTGATTGTAGAGGGTGATCTTGTCCCCCAGTGAGTGGCAGCTGGACCAGTTGCTGGAGACTGGAGGCAGGCCTGATCTTGACAGACTACAGCTGTAATCAATAAGAGCTAGTGCTATATAAGAGTAAGGAAAGAGGAGTGAGAGGAGTCAGATTACTACTGCAAGGACTTGGAACAGTCAGTGTGTAGAGGAGCAGCCTGTGAGGAACATCAAGAAGGTATGAAGCTCTGATAATGTGAAAACCTCGTGCTATGATGATGCTAGAACTCATGATGTCTAAGACAACAGCTCAATTATTATTTTACAAAAGGGTTTTTTTTTGAGTTCATGCAAATAGCCAGGCCAGAAGCACTATGTCTAAACACATGCTGTTAAAGCAAAATAGAAAATATTGACATTTGTTGATTATTTTCCTGATTATTAATCTTTGTATTGTTTCCCTCATTATTTCACTTCATGGCTACAGAACCTATTTCAGTCTCTCAGTAGGCTTGAATTCTGTCTTGATATTACATTTACTGACAAATTCCAGATCATGGTAGAGGATGTCACTGCCATTTCCTACTTTCATATAAATACAATTCCTGAGCTGTTCTAGAAAACTGAAATTGAACCAAACTGTCAGTTTCTCTCTTTGTAAAAAGAGAGATATGTCTTGAGATATGAGTACTGTGCAAAGTCAGTGATAGTAGAGTAACTTTGTAGAGGATGTTTTATAAGAAGAATTGAACATTATTCTTCAAAGTTCAGAGCAAACCTTTGGATGAAAAAACTTGTTCTTTTTTGGCAATCTTTTTTATCGCTGACTCAAGCGTCAAACAATTTGTGTGAGCAAGGAAAGAAAAGAAAAGAATACAATGTTCATAGTCTTTCCCTAGACTTTGAAAGTCATAGCTACAGAGCAGCAACAGCCACAGCTCAGCCTGCATTGAAAGAGGTGCTCACTGCCTGGAAATCCAGCGTACTTTTATATCAACCTTAGGTAGGGTCAAGAAGCAATTTGTCAACAGATAAAAGTACACTGAAATACATAGCGGATGTTACTGTCATTGAGTCCTCTGACTCAGCAGTCAGATACACACTGCTGGGTGCACTAGAGATTCCTCTGGTATCTTGGTGCTTAAATGCATTTATTGTGAAATACTGAATGAGTGTCACAGGGACTCAATTTCAGCAAAATAACAGCTTTGCTGCAGTCCTGCATCTACTGTATTTCCCTCCTCAGCACTGCCTCCACAGACTCATTCCCTGTAAATAGCATCCACGTTCAGAGTGCCCCAAGTGAGTATGTCATAGCTGTAGCAATGGAATAATGGCCACATGAAAATGTGAAATCAGAAGAGTTCTGGAATGCCATCTGAGTTTGGAAACTCAGATGGAAAATGGGAGTGGTCCATTAGTGCTGAAAGGTATCATCCTTTCAAATATGCGTAATATTTAAATGAAAAGCCAAAAGCAGAAGCTGAGATCTTCGTTAGTCCATACTCTGATGTAATCACATTTTAAATGGCCTCGAGTTCTGCAAGAAGCAACTTTCAAACAAATTGTACTAAGCTGCACGTACATACTTAGATAGAGAAGAGAGGCCTTATGACAGCAGGTTGGTGCACACCCTGAGTGCTGTACTGTACACCCTACCTATGTTTTCTGACCCTGTTACTTAGAGGCATGTCAAGATGTAGAACAGTCAGCTATCTGATCGATCTGATGTCTGGTAGGACAGAAAGAGTGTATCCCACAAATAGCTAGTTAAGATCCTAAATCCATTGGAGAATTTGGAGAGTGCTGTCATAGTGAAATCGTGTGGCAGAACAGTGGGGCTCTGTCACCATTAACAAACTCCCTGTTAAGGCCATGGAAGTTGGGTACTTTTCCCAATTTCCTTTATTTTATATTTGTGTCACAGATTAGTATAAATATGCCAGAATTAAAGCCTTTAATCAAAGAACTTCCAGAGTCTCAGGGTTCCTACAAGTGACTTGCATTCCAGTGGACTTTCCTGAAAATACTTTCGATTACTGATTTTCTTAAAGTGCAAATTTAAAACTTTCCCCTCTTTACAATATCTCAAGGTGAACACCTCACATGGGAAATCCCTGCCATCATTTTCCCATTACTTTGGTGTGTTTCTGAAGCAGCATTTTTTTTCCTTGGCCGCTTTAAAACATCTTCTCTACAGTGGTCAGTTCCACACATCAGTCTTTATAAAGACTGAGTAACAAAAGAGCTTAAAACTTCCCCTCCTTGAAGTGTTAGGCCTCTTCAACTATGTTATATCCACAGGTGTCCCAGATTCAGGGAAAAGAGGATGAGCAAAAAGATACTAAAAGGAAAACAAAGATATGAGCAAAAATCTGTCAGAATTTGTCACCTTCCTGGGAACATGGATATGTAAGTCTCAATTGGAGAAAACAAATGTGGAAATAATCTACTAATAGCATTGTAGAATTTGATAGTTATCTCTTGGTCATTAAATTGACTTTTCAGGATGAGGGTTGAGGACAAGGGAGAATAAAGGTGCTTTGGAACACCTGCTATTATCATCCCATCAGCTAGTCAGGTGGGGGTGGGATTAGACTTTAAGAAGACAGCCAGTCACATCAGGAACCTGTGTTTTTCTGACAGAATGGCATTAGAGCAATGTGCAGGCAGGTGACTTGAGTCCTGCACACCACATAAGTCTGACTACAGGAAGAATTGTCTCCCCAGCATCATGTCCTGCCATTCTTCAAGCCAAGTAAATATTTTTTCACAGTGCTGTCTGACTTGTACTGATGCAGGGGTAAGATTTTCTAATCACTTACACCTTCCTGACACTCTTTTAGAAGGCTTTAGCACTTTTCTTATCATAAAATTCACAGACTGGGTATCCTCTAGCTCCAAAGCTTTCCTATTGTTACTTTGATACCTGTTACCTTAAACTGAATGCCCCCAAAATGTAAAAGTAGTATTTTAATATTTCAGTAACTGTTTAGGGTGAGGTAGGTGAGCATGTTTGTTTTGGTTTTTTTTAACAAAGATACAAGTTTATTCCAACTGTGTAACCAGGACCAAAAATCGACAACAATGTGCTAACCAGCCCATAGAGTCTTAAGATAATGGATAGCTGTGAAGTGGGGGCAAACAATGATGGCATGTCATTTGGTTTGCAGCTAGTCTGTTTAACTATCCTTCCTGTAAGTGACTCTGCTGGGGCACACACAATAGCCCAGGTCATGCTAAAAATTGGCAAAGAAGTTGGAACAAGAGCCAAGTAATTCTAATTCTCTAATTCCTCTCAGAGATAATTTTCCTCAGATAGCATTTTAAGTCAGCCAACTAAAAATTGGTGAAAACGTTGCCCCTTCTTTTTTCAGGTACAAAAAAGGCAGACATAAGAATGTTTCCTTCTCCCCTCCTTCAGCATGTTCTTTCAGCATCTCTAAATTTGGAGGTTTGTTGTTGAAGTCTATCTTACAACACAGTATTGCAAGATGCCATAAAATTTTGAAAGCCAAGTAAGTTTTTTACCAGTTTAGTGGAACAAGTCCTTCCTGGACATGAGTGGTATTTCTGATATAGTTTAAGTGAGTGGGATTTTGCCCAGGATATATTTACTGATCTACAGTAGCTGGAACTGGAAAACACAACAGAAATTGATAACACATTGGTCAAAAACTATTTCAGGTTTGCATTTCTTTTTCAGGTTATAATTAATAGGGAAGGCCCTTTAGAAGTTTTTAAGTTGTTCTAATGACTGTCCGTGTGAATAAATTTAAAATTACAATTCTTTAACTCCGGTAGTGAAGGATATGTATTAGACTCTCATCAGTATTTGTTAGCTGTCTCACTAGATTATCCAAGCCATAACAAGATATTTTTGCCTTTCTGTTGCTTTATTTGATGGAAATGTAATTTCCTTACACCAGCAACAGTACTGACATGTAACAATAATGGCTCATAAGGCTCCTTTGTAATATGTTAGTCATAACCAATATTACAGAGCATTTACAGACAGCTCATTTACACTGACAATTTAGGTTCAGTAGTTTCTATGATTATCAACTAGCGAAAAAAAAAATCTCAAGATTTATTTTTAAAATATTTTCCATGAGTCTCCTTCCAAGTCATTCCCAAAGACTTAACCTAATCCCATCCTCTTCAGACATTATCTTTTCAGGAAAAAAAAAACAAAAAAAGGGGAAAAAAAACCCCAACCAACAGAATTTTCTTTTATCTTGTCCTTCCCTCTTTAAAATGAGACTTGCATACTTGAGAGTTCAGTCTGACACATACTTGGCCTTACAGAGTTTGGGAACACTGAGAGAGCACCCATGGCCAGTACTTCATATGCAAGCTAAACAACCAAGGATGTCAGCAGCTGCTTTGAAAAACCACAGCAGACAGAGTATCTCTGTGGAACACAGAACACAGATTTGGATTCACCACTCCCCTGCTCAGTTTTGCCCTTCCTAAAGTGTGGCAGGATGCTCATCAGAGCAGCAGGGTTGCCCAGACCTGTCCTTGCTCCACCCCAGCTCCAAGCCACAGCAACACAAGCTCTGCCAAGGCCATGCAAGGAGCCTCTGGGATCACAGAGATCTCTCATCAGTTTGGTGTGTCCAGGTCGTATAGAACACTGGTAAAGCAGATCTCAGTCTGTCTGTAGAGGACTAAGCAGATGGATTGTCTTCTAGTATAATCTAGTTAAAGCATAGACTTCATTCAGACATAATGAGTCCAGCATTTGGGGCACAATGTTGTTGGGGATGTTCAGTCACAGCTGTGTCAAATCTGAATGCACCAGGTAACTTTGCCCCTACCTCAAGCTGAGGCATTCCAGATTTGGGCAATGGTTTTTAGTATGCTTATGTTGCCTTCTTCAAACACTTTCTTAGTCAAAAAAACACCTGTGTCAGTATGCAACAAAAGTATTATAACAATGCTCCTTGAGTATCTCCCTGTCCTTCTGGGGGTACTGAAATATTTTTCAAAGACTAAAAACATTTTTATTTAAAAATAATTCATGCCAGCATAAAGATGCAAAAGAAGGTAAAGCATTATTCCAGGATACAGCACAACTGTAGACATCAGGTAGCTGGGTTATATGTAGCAGCTACTATAGCATAGCCACAGAGTTGAAAGAATACGGCTCTTTGTGAGCCAAACATTCTTTTCTCAAAGTCTTACAGAAAGCAATAATGAGAAACCATATATTTCCACAGTCACAGCCTTTCATTTCTGATCTATTTATTCCATCATCAGGAGTGTCCTGATAATGTGACAAACTTGATTTCCTTTGGCCATCTCAAAATGAACTGGTACAAACAAAAGCCTGGTGTGTAAAGGGACATGGGTCTCAGACCTAGAAGAACAGAGAGCTTCTGCCACCACATTCAGAGTGCAGAAAGTCTGAAAGCCTCAGGTCTTTGTCAGTCTCGGAACCTTTTCCTGAAATACCCCAGCTCCTGCCCAGCAGCGGTACATTAGACACCAGGCTTCTGCACAAGCCCTGCCCTGGACTGATGGGTGTGGAAATTACCTCACTATCCTTCACAGATGGAAAGGCTCCCTCTGAATAGCCATTAAAAAAACCCCATATGCAGCCCTCCTGAAGGTGGTGATGGGATTAGGGGCTTCATACCACTGCATGAAGTGAAGAATTCATAGAGACCTGAACAGCTAACAGCTTTCAAGGCTCTGCTCTAGTTTATGCCTGAATAAATCTGGATGCAGCCTTAACACTACAAGTTCTATTGTTCCCTACAGCAGTTCAAGTGAATTTTTCCCACTCACTGCCTACAGAAGGTGTACCAACACAAAGAGCCACAAGTAATCCGCTTTGACAAGAGCTGCTGTAACAAGTCACAAGTTCTTATCACACCTTTGAGCCACACATTAGTTCCAGAATACACTGTTTTCAGAGCAGTAAGATGCAGCCTGCCCTTCTGTAGTCCTAGCTATCTTTCAGAAATAGAGGATGCTTACCATCCCTTGTTGGAAAGATGATTATTTTAGAAACTCTGTTTATACCGCCACATGGTCAACTACAAGAGTTAGATGTGCAATCTCTAAAATGGGTACTACACCTCCCTTGGATATATCTACACTTACACTAGGTAGGTACTCTGTTTAACTGGTAATAAAAAGCAATATGTTGAGCTCTAACCCCTTGGCCTGTTCCTGTAGAAACGCTGCTCCAGCTTCTTGATAGATGTAGCATATCTTGACTCTGATGGAATTGGCTTTCCATGTTTTTGAATGGTATTAGCTAGCTGAAGAGCAATATCTTGTCATTGTAGCATAATTTACAAAGGGTTTTTGTATTGTTTTGGAGTTTGTGACTTTTTGTTGGTTTTTGAATTTTTAAAAATATCCTGCCAAATCATTGTACATTAAGCCAAGACTCTGCTTTTTAACTATCACTAGAGTTTTTGAACACCCTCTGCAAGGAATTCAGAAGATCCCTTAGGCTGAATGCAAAATATAAAAGCCATCTGAGAGAACCACCCATCATCTTAATTAGTTGCTGATGATACATCATATGATTTCCTTCTTTAGACAACTTTTATTCCTATCATTCAGCTGTACTGCTATATATTACTGATAGCTTTGAAATGATACTCCATTGCCTCTAATAAGTTTTGCAGATGTTTCTTTAAGCATACTGCTGGAACTAAAAAAAAGCCATTCCACTTAGCAGCATGGAAAGGTGGGATTAAGCAGTTCCTTTGCTGGCATCACATGCATAGCTTGGGTGGAAAAGTTTGGTTTAGATAATTAGATGATGTTCTTGAATCTATTAGCCTACCCTACCTTACCTGTGGCAGATTTTTAGCAGCTAAGGAACAGCCCATAGAATTTTAACAAAACATTTAATTAACCTGGGACAGATTCACACACCTAGATTTCACCACTGATTAAAAATATGTAGCAGCAGTTAAGCATTGTGTTTAATGAGCATACAAATGCAAGGTTAAATAAGCACATTAGTTTGACTACCATTTTGTTGCTCATTATATCAATCTTGTTTTCTTTTAGAGCACAAGGTTTTGTTTCTGGTCGTGTCTAAATATATGCAGCCCCAAAAGCATTAATTCCTGCAGGAGCAGTACAAGTATGGAAGGCACTGACCTTTTTTGTGGCTTTCACAGAAATGACAGTAGCTGTGAGCTTCCCCATGTTTTTTTTTCTCAGTAGCTCAAGAACTCTAATTCAGCTTTTAGGTACAAGAGGTTGATTAATAAAAAGAGAGGGTTTTCATGGACACTTATGCAATTGGTTTCTGGAACTTATATGCCAGAAATTGTTCCATGTGAAGGGAAAAGAGATTTAGTCTGACATTTGCTGTCGTGAGGGGAAACTAAGAAATGGGATATGCTGCTCCAGATATCATTTTTGGGGGAAATCTTGTCCTTCCCTAGTATGTAGAGGGACTTAATCACCAGGCCAAGCAGAATAGAAAAAGTCCCTTTTTTGGGCAGGAACAGACAACTTTTTTTCTCTGCTGCATAAATACAGTATAACCAGAATTTAAGCTGCTCCTTACAAAAACCAAAAACTCTCCAAGTTTATTTCTCCACACTCCCGGGTGCATTTTTGTTTGCTAGGAATAATTTCCTTTGTTCTAAACATGACAAGAATAAAGCAAATTTACAGGAGAGCGGCTCTTTAGAACAGCAAGATGGGGAATGGCTAGACTGACCCAGTCGTGTGAGGAAAAGGGAGGGAGCTGCCAATACTATCAGAGACCAAAGAATTTCAAAACCAGGAGAAGATTCCTAAAGTGAGAAACCTTAGTGAGAAATCCAGACAAACAACATAGAAAACTACTATGATGCTCTGTGTATTTTGGATCAGTTCTGCAACTGGTTCATTATTGGAATTAATTATGATTATTAGCCAAGGATCCATCCTTTTAGGGTTTTTTATTTACATGGAAGAATATCAAGGAAGGGGATTTCAGCTTGGATGGAGGGTTGTGGATGCATGATTTACATACATAGCATTAGAGGCAATGCAAATCAAATCAGTTTTCAGGACCACTTTCATTTGTAAGTGACATTTGAAAAGAAAAAACCCAAAATAGTTGTTCAGGAGGTGATTTTATTGGCAGAAGAAATATTTCAGAAATAGGTATCCCATTTAAACATGAGGTTTTCTGTATCTCACCCTTTTGCTGAAATAATTCCTACTGCATCTCTAGAAGAGTGGTCCACTGCAGCTTCTTCCCCTGGTAGAAGCTATTCCACATGTTTGGCATCACCCAGGCATGCTGGGAGCACATTTGTGCTGTTATGATCCTGGGGACAGTCAGACTAGGGCAAACATCCACCAGTATCCTGTTCTTCCAGAGGTGGCAGATGCTCAGCAGGGACACAGATAATATCTAGCTGTGAGGTCTAAAGGAAGTGTCTTCCACTGCTTTTCCCGTGCCCTGATAATCATGTTGCCTCCCCTACCTGCAGCTGCCCTCACCTCATTGTGCCACTTTCCCCCTGCTTTTTCTTCTCCCAACAGATTTCTATTCACTGGGAGTGAATAGAAATAGGGAGCAAGAGTGGTATTGAGAGTTCTTCCTCCAAAAAATTGCCTTTTGAGACTCTTGCTTAGGGGAAAAATTAAAAGAAACATGGGAAATACAGAGTAATCCTTTCTCTAGTGTAAATCCCTTCCCTTTTTTCCAGGCAGTAAAGAGTCAAAGGACTTCTGGAGCTAAAAACGTATCTGTGTTGACACCATTATGTTCAACATCTGCAGCTCATGTTTTACTCTTTTTCCTTAGCCCTTCTGTACTTCTGGCCTCTGCAACATCATCTGCTAATGACTTCTGCCTCTTCCCTATGCCCTCCCTGAAAAAATGTATTTTTCTTTTTGATGCCACGTTCCAACATAAGAGCCTGGTGAGCAGACACTCACTGCAGACTCTCCAATCATCCTTGACTGTACCACATCCTTTCTTCAGCTTGGGGGAAAACTGAAGATTCTAAAATTGTACCTCCCTTGAATTAAAAAATCCTGTAGTGGGATATCCTGAGGAGATTTCCCCCCACATTTTTCAACAACAGACTTCTCAGAGGAGTAGTGAGACCTGCAGATCTGCCCACAGCCTATGGTCACACCACAATTTACCTCATGGCATGACAACATTTGCTGGGTTTGCTCACAACTCCTGTCCTATGGATTTCTAACACTTTATTTGATTTTTAACCACTCCTGATACTCCCAGAGAAGTCTCCAGAGTATGACCTGAGCAGTAATTACTGGGAGCTTACTTTTCTTACATTACATTCTCTATAGGGATTTCTTGCTCTTATCCCATTTTCTTTCCTATCCCAGTAAGTCCAATACTGACAACTATCAGTATTTTTATGCCTGATCATAATCCCAGCCTGCTTACCTTCAAACCACTGTACTCTACTGTGGTGGCATTTTGGTGTGCCCTCATAGCATGGGAAGAACCATGAAAAGGGATTAGTAGCTTGGGAAAAGGGAAGGTGCAGCTTCCACTGCAAGCTGGGTTGCTGCTGCTGCTGTGCAGCCTGGGTAAGCCAGACAGACATGAAAACCAATATCCTTTCAGACTGCTTTCAGGTGCTCTGAGTGTACCAGTTCCCATCCATCTTCCATCAGTAGTGCTGAAGGCAGCCTAAAGTAATTCAATTTGCAAAAACAAGTGAGGACTATTCGTGTTGTCAGTCATGTGCAGAGCTCTGCCTCTATGTAGATTGCAGCATCTCATCCTCTGCATGACAGGCCATGGGACCTCACTGAATTATTCCATGTTCATAGGTTAGCTAAGGGTAGAAAAGGCCTTTTAGGTCATCAAGTCAAACTACCAATCCAGCATCACCATTCAACCACATCAGGTACCATATCCACGTTTTTTTAAAGCAGTTCCAGGGATAGTGGCTCCACAGCTTCCCTGAGCAGTTTATTCCAATGCTTTACAACCCTTTCCATGTAAAAAAAAATTTTCCTAATATCTAGTCTAAGCTTCTTGTTGCAACTTGAGGCCATTTCCTCTCATCCTGTCACTTGTTACCTGGGAGAAGAGACTGCTCCCCAACTTGCTACAACCTGCTGTCAGGAACTTGCACAAAGTGGTAAGGTCTCTCCTGAGCCTCCTTATCTCCAGGCTAAACAACCCCAGCTCCTTCAGCTGCTCCTCATCAGACTCCAGACCCTTCACAGATTTGTTGCCCATCTATTCAAATTAGAGTTAGTCTTTCAGACCAGCATTCATCCCTGGCCTAAAGATGCCCCACAGATTTCATGAAAGGTTAGTATCAGAATTCAGAATCAGAATTCATGCAGCTTTAGTGTTACTTCGATATTTCTTATAGTCTTTTTTGCTAGACATGAGTCCTCTAACCCCAGTTTTGTTCCCTGATAACATTGCTAAGCTCAAGAGGCAAAGTTCCAAGACTCTCACCATAAATCTTACTTCTAGCCCTTCTGTCACTCTCATTGCTCTTTTCCCATCTCCCAGTTTCTCAGCATCCTTTGGAAGGACATCCTCTGTTTTGACATGCTTGAATGGCAGAAGCACCCTTGCCAGCATAACAGCTGCTCTGGCCTCACTGAGAAGTCCTTGAAAAACAAGGGTCAAAGAGAGAAGCAGAAGCTCTTGTGATAACAGCAGCCTGAGCTTGCATTCAGCTTATTGCACTTTCCTCCTACCCTGCACACCACCAGCTCTTAGGTCTCCAGTACTTTCATCAGTTTGTTCAGAGAGGTCCCTGGGTCAGCGCCTGCTCTCTCAGGTCAGATCAGGGTCATCTAATCCAGTGGCCACGCTCTGGTGACTGATAACTGATTCCTGTCATGAAGACTGAGACCCTGGCAGGCACACAGCCATACTTTCCTAGGATAATCCCTTCACTTCCACCAACTTTCCATTCAAGGGCTGGCAGAGCCAGCACCTGCCATCTTTGCTGAGCTACATGGCCAATAGACCAAGTTTTACCTTTTTCACTGGAATAAGCAGGATTTTTATTTTCTGTATTTTAAGACTAATTTACACATCTTTAAATGACATTTTAAGCAATAAGAAAAAATTAATACACATACTCTGGAGTGGCATAGTAAAGGAAATAAATTGCATTTTAAGGCTGCTCCGCAGCCTTTGAAAAGCAGTTAGATTTACCACAGGAGAACAATCTTCATAAGAGTGCTACTAAAAATGATTAAGTTGCCAATTTGCTTTAACATAAGTCTTACAATTTAGACTCCTTCAAAATGTAGCAAAACTTGAATTAGATTTACTATTTCACCTGAATAGATTACTAATTCACCTGAAGCACCTGAATAACCTTTGGATGTTTCTGCATGGCATTGCCTTCAGCCTTGGGCATATATGAAGTCCTAAAGTTGTCCAATGCAAGGGAAAAAAGCAGTATGCCAACTTACAGTATATCTCTAAGCCTGCTGGGTGACTTAAACCTGAATGTAGAATTATTGTAAGGTTTACATTATTGGCAATCAGAAATACCATTTGTTTTATTTAAGAGAATGGATGTCTGAAAGAGCCCTCTATAGATATTTACCAAGTGTTGCTCTTAGCATACATTATTTAAGACCTGAGACTGTCTCCAGTTAAAAAGCACGTGCTGGTTTTCATCAGAAAGCCTTATCTATTTCTCTAGTTTTGAATCAGCAGTTAAAAAATTAAACCCAACTAAAACAACAGCTGAAGAATAGTAAGTATTGGCCAATTTTGAGGATGTTTTATTGTCACAGGTTTCATGAGAACAGGCAGCACTAGGGAAGATGGACATGTTAATGACCTCCTAGAGCTTAAAGGCTGCAGCCAGAGAGAGCTCCTGCCTCCAAGGCAGCAGCAAACCCCAGCAGGAGGAGAGGCTTTGCTTCCAAGTCCTAGTGACTTTAACATGAGTTTCAGGGTGAGGTTCTTCATTACTGCTTCTACAAGTTACCATCCTTTCCCAGCTGCCTGTATTTCCCACATGACTCCAGAGTTTTGGCTCTCCCACGAGTTTGTTTCCTGGAGTCATGAGGTAGTAGGAAACACCTTATTCACTTAAAGGTAATGTGAGCTCTTGCTGTTAGAAAGAAACCTATAGATGCAAAACAGTACAAACCAAGTTAAACTCAGCCTTAATGTGGTAAATCATTTTGAGGACCTGAGAAACTGGCAATTTATTTGTTGTCTTTCAGAATATAAAGAAATATGCTAAACAATTTTTTTCTTAAAAAAAAAGGAAATAAATTAAGATTTGCAGATTTAAAGGTATTTTAGCTATAGTTTATTTATTGCAGTCCTCATCCCTTTATCCAGATTGGTGTAACCTGGGAAGTCATCTAATTACTTTCTTATCATAGAATATTTCTCTTTCAAATAGCAAATATAACCCAGAAGCTCCAGGAACTCATTCATTAGGAGATAAATATAAGCACCTGCCCCACTAGTACATTTACATCATTTGGTTTTCATTTAATCTTACCCAAGTAATGTAAGATTTTGAGCAGTCACATTGAGCAATTTGTGGCATGCAACCTCTTTATGAACCCTGGTAAAAAACATTAATAGTAACCACTCCAGAGGAGTCATTACCAAGTGTTACCAACCAGTCTGGCAAGTGGTACTAGCTTCTCTGTAGGTCTGTTACTTGCCAGACATTGGTTATGCCTTCCCAAAACCACTTTAGTGTGGTACATTTCAAGTATTATTTCTCTTCTACCTGTGGTTTTTTTTTTTTTCCTAATTAAATATTTAAATGGGGTCAGAGTTTTAGATTCGGGTGTTTTCTTCATAATGTATACATAAATAATTTAAAGTATTTAAGTCAGAACAGCTGGAGCCTATAGGTCAAAAAGAGGTCTTGGAAACCCAGGCTGCAAACCAAAACACAGCTCAGCAGGAAGGTGGAAGGATGGTTCAGCACTGCTACACTTTCTTTATTAGCAAATTCCTTCAGATGCCTTCTACAACTCAGGACTAACTCAGATTTGCACCTTCCTTTCCTACTGCCTTATTTACATGTTGCAGTTAAAGCTGATCATAGAAGGCTAATGAAATTAAAAAACCAAGGATTTTATTTTTAAATGCACACCCATGATAGACATCTCCTTTAAAGCCAGATCTCAGTGCAACTTGCATGGCTGTGACTCACGACAGTCATGTCTCTTCAGTGCAATTGTGTTTATAAACCTTGGCTGTGAGGCTGCTTTATGTGCTGTAACAGGGCTCAGCAAAAACTCTACAGGGATAGCATTGGACTATAGGCAGTGAAGGAGCTCTGAGGTTTCATGGCAATGCAAAAGATTTAGGGCTCAATCAAGCATAGCACATGAGATGCTCAGCAACCAAGGCCAAAACTGGCCAGTCATGCAGAGGAGAGCCCAGTTCCATGGGCAGCAGGGAGCCAGCAGCAGTGCAGTGAGACCTGTGCTGCAGTCAATTAATACTTGGTGACAAATAAGTAGCCCTGGGAGCTGGGGGGGGGGGAAATCCAAACTTCCTTCTTGGTGGGTGTCATATACAAAAACTTAATCACGACTTCTCATTTGTATTTCCCTACTACGAGTACCTCTCCCTACCCTTCGTAAGAGGAGGATGGGGGAAAAGAGGTCTTTACTGTGGCTGATTATCCAGGGAATGCCAACCAGTCAGCATGAGAAGGCCCCCAAGTTACAGGATTCAGGGCTCAGGTCTACACTCAACACATCCCACTGGGTACTTGCAGATGAGTGCATTTTGATTTTCAGTGGTCTCAGCTACTGACCATGGTGGCAGTCATGAACTCCTTCTGCAGCACAACCTTTTCTGTGCCTCACACATGCCAGGTCCCATTTCAGAGCTTTAAAATGTACTCCAGTGCATTTTTTGGGACTCCCTTCCTACAATGCATGCCACTTGCCCAGAGTGAACAAAAGGAATAAGATATTTTTGTAAGCCCTAGGGAACTGTTCCTCCTTACTCCTTCTGCTGGTTATGAAGTCTTCTCAAGCCTTTGAGTTGTGCACTGTACATATGCTGCCAACACGTGGAATATTTTCTTGTTTTTGCCATCAGAACAGCAATTCCAATAAGAAACTTCATTAAAAACTGCTTCTTTGCTGGTCTAACACATGTTGCTTCCCAGCCAGGAGCATTGCTGAGACTAGTCCTTAATCCCTGGCCACAGGAAAACAATATGGTGCGTAATTATCAAGCTGGAAGTCAAAGATGGATAATCTCCTAGTGTTCATCTTTGTGGCCCACACACAAACAGGAGGTGGCAATCTGCCTGCCCTGCACAGGCAGTAGACCTCAGTCTGTCACTGTACCTCACTATCCAGCCTACCAGGCCAGCAAAGGCTTTTGTGTTCAAGAGGAGGAATGATGCTTATTTTGCTTTTTGAAGGGATATAAATTAAAGATCAAGGTTAATATCCTATATCCTCTGGGTTTTATTTCTTCTGTGAAAAAAAAACCATGTTAGGATTCATCAAACTGACTGAAAAAGATCTTATAAAATAATGACCAAAGCCTTCCAATTGTCATAACAGTGGGTGTGGAAAAAATGTGCAGACTTCATCCCTATTTACTTAAGGGCATGAGGCCAGGTTGCTCACAGAAAAAAGTGGGAGAAGAAAAGCAAATATATTTTTTGTTGCTTGCTGCATTTTAGGGATTAAAAGTGTACATTTTTTTTCAAAAGGGGTCCAGAAAGTTTAGTCAGATTTTAAAGGGCTCACAGAAAAAGAGTGAGGATTATTGCCTATTTAAATAAAATAGATCAAAGTACTTCCAAATGAAACATTCACAATACTGTCAAGATTTAAGAATTATGAGTCTAATTCTGAAAACTGAGATAATTATAAATTATCCATGCACATGAATTTATTTTAGGGTAGTTTTAAACTGCAAGTATAACAGGCACAAATGATGGACAGAAGTCTTTAAGGCCCATGGAACACAGTATAAACTTAGGAAACAGCTAAATTAAAAAGGAGCAGAAGCATTTAGGTACATGAAGCGCCAGAGTCATTTGAATCATCACTTCTTTGAACTTAACTTTCCATCCAGACAACAGTGTCTCCCATGGCTCAGCAGATGTGTCAAGAGTGCCACCAACCTCAAAGCCTCTCCTCTGCTCCACAACTGTAGGTGACTGGATGGCAGACAGCCTATAAGACATTAATAAAAAAGCTTATAAAAATAGCTTCTAAACCTCCTTGCAGCTTGCATTTAAGTAGGTTTAAGATCTATTTAAAAAGCCTACTAAGTTCAACTCCTTACATATGCATTACAAAGGCAGCTGAAAAAAATACACAGCCTTTTTTCAGCTCAGATATGAGACTTCTACATTTCTGTGGAATTTCACAGACACAGAAGTCTAGGAAAGACTGCTCCTGCCCTGAACCATGCAGTCCATATCAATGCTGACTAATCTGCGCAGCTTTCTCATCCTAGACTTGAGTCAGTAGATATGAAATTAGATGGACATTGGGATCTCTGTTCCCAGCTCCCACATTTTTCAGTCTTTCATGTTTGTAGTTTTTTCTTAAAATTTCAGCTCTTGATGTGAAAATATCTGCTGGTTTTTATTTAAGGGAAATTTGTTGCCCTTATTTGCAAGAAAGAGAAGGAAGGACAAGCCAAATGAACATCATTTGGTCTTCAAAGAAAAATCAAACAAAAAAAGGGGGAAGTTATGTGTATTTTCAAACTCACTCATTTGACTCAGTTTTCACAAATGCTTCATTTAGCAGTGGAATTGAAATATCATTATCAAACTATTGTCTGAAAGGAGTATGGAGAAACTGCTGCTGGTGAGACTTCTGGTGTTAATTAGATTTCTTTTAAATGTTCCCCTTCCTTCTCAACTCTAGATATTATATTAGTGTTTCGTCAGAAAAAAAAAAGGCACAGACCCGCTTAGCCCATGACTCCTGCCCAGTTTATCTTCATAAAGTCCACATAAGTTTTCAAAGACTTTTTTAGAATATACCTAAAACTTTTTGGACCTGAATGAAGATAGAAGGGGAAAGCATATCTTGTACCAATAAACAGTGGCAGATCAAGTGTCAAGTTACTAAGGGTGTTTGTGCCTGGTTTAGTTAAACAGAAGCTCAGTTTCAGGTGCTGGAGGCCCCTCCTGATGGACCCTTTACCTGATATGACCACACTGAGCTTCCTGGAGTTCCTTCTCACTTGAAAGAAATTGCTCTTCCTCCTGAAGAGAAGCAGCAATCCCTTTAAAAGGAAAAGCAGTGCGAAAATAAAAAGCTGCACAGAGATCTAGGGAAGTCCTTCAGCAGCCTCCCCATCTGAACCACCATGGTCCTGTCACTAGCAAATCCAAAATCCTGACCCTGATTTAAATATAAATCAGTTCCTTGTCCAAGTCATTCCTCCTGTACAACCTAGATGCCACTATCTCTTGTTTTCAGATCCAGAGTGTCCCTGAAATGCTAAAAGAAGAGCAAAGTCTTCAGTTGGTCACAATTTCACTTGACACACCTGAATGACAGGATGCCATCCAGAGGGATCTGAACAGGCTCTTAAGTACGCCCATGAGACTCTTGTAAGGTTCAACAAGACCAAGGCAAGGTGCTGCACCTGGGTTGGGGCAACCCCTGATATCAACACAGGCTGGGGATGCACAGATGGAGAGCAGCCCTTGGGAGAAGGACCTGGGGGTGCTGCTGGATGAGAGGCTGGACATGACCCAGCCATGAGCACTCACAGCCCAGAGAGACAAACGTGTCCTGGGCTGCCTCCAAAGCAGCGTGGCCAGAAGGGTGAGGGAGGGGATTCTGCCCCTCTGCTCCTCTCTGGTGAGACCCCACCTGCAGTGCTGCATCCAGCTCTGGGGTTCCAGTACAGGACAGATACTGACCTGTTGGGAAAAGTCTAGAGGAGGCCAACAAAATGATGAGAGGGATGAAGCATCTCTCCTGTAAGGAAAGGCCAAGAGAATTGGGTTTGTTCAGCCTGGAGAAGAAAAGGCTTTGAGGTGACCAAATTTCTGCCTGCCAGTACCTGAAGGAAACCTACAATGAAGATGGAGAGGGATTTTTTACAAGAGCATGTAGTGACAGTACAGGGGGGAATAGATTCAAGCTAGAAGAGAGTAGGTTTAAATTAGATGTTAGGAAGGAATTCTTCCCTGTAAGGGTGGTGAGACACTGGAACAGATTTTTCAGAGAAGTTGTCCAGCCCTATCCCTGGAAGTGTTCAAGGCCAGGTTGGATGGGGCTTTGAGCAACCTGGTTTAGTGGGAGATGTCTCTGCCCATGGCAGGGTGTTGAAACTAGATCTTTAAGATTCCTTTCATCCAAGGCCATTCTGTGATATTTATAGAATACAAATCTCCTCCCTTATAGACAGTATTCAAATGGTTGTGGGCCTGCTTATGTCATAAGCATTTGCATGATTATACTGTAAATGTTATGGGGCAGGGAAAAATTCCTGGGCTTGGTCCTCTTTCTCAGTGTTCTGTTGTGGAGAAAGAACAATCTATTCATCTTGGGACAAAAGACTGAAGTCCGAACTGCTCTTGGCCATCAGACTTTCTGCATGACCTCAGGCAACTCATTTATGTCCAAGTGTTCCCAAGTGCACCCATGAGGAAAGTGAGATTTTATTTTAAATCCCTTTCTAACAAGGACAGAACCATGCACTCCTAGAAAGTACTGAGCAACTGTTAACAGTTCTGAAACAAAACCAGAAAATGCTTACTTAAACTCTGTGAGCAGAACTGCCCTCCCTTTTTATGCCCAGTTAAAAGCATCTTAATACTCGTAACTCTTTGACAAAATTCAGCTTATACAATGCACCTATGGGACAAGGAACTAATCTTTTTCTCCTTGCAAGAAAGGGATAAATGTTAAATCACTCATGAAAGGTTAGAAAATAAAGCTATACAAGATGAGAAAACTATTCTTGTAGGCCAGTCCTGCCTGTAGTGAGGTCTCTAGTGGAGTTCCCACATGTTTCTAGGGCAGCAGAATGGATCCTTAAAAGGATTCAGATTCCCTTTAAGTATTCAAATTATGGAGTTTACTACAGCCTGAGCAGTGCTTGGTCTTTGAGAAAAGATGATTTAGAGACACTTAGTGTTTTGCAGTCTCTTCAGAAACTGACATCAATGCAGAAGGCACTGTTGTCTTCCTCTGACATATGAAATGGAAATTATTTTGATGTGGTAAAGTGATTTTTAGAAGTACTCAAGCCTGATTCTTTTAGAATAATTTTTTGTTTATATCTCCTTTCACTGCATTATATTGAGAAAACCTTGCATTCAATTGCCTTTTACAATAGTTATTTCCCAAGTTTGGAATTCAGTCAAGAAACCTGTCATCTTTGAGAACAAAGCCAACAGGCTAGCCCAGTGTCCCACTTTGGTTGTAGTTCTTTTAAATTAGTACTTGTAGCAGAAGAAACAACTATGAAATTAATAAATCCAGAAATTCATGAAATAACTATAGCCTTTCTGAAAAACAGCGTGAATTATTCATCACTTTAGTTAAACTACTTATCATTAGCTCAAGTGGCAAAAAAAGAAAAATGTAGACAGCTGGTGCTTTAAAATCTTAAGAAAAATGCACAAGATACAGCATCCTTTGGTCTCTTGGGAAATGAACTTGACTGTAGTGTTCCCTCCCTCAAGAATTCAACTTCTAAAACCTCAAGAACAAGAAAACACATGCTCTTTTGGGAATGTCTAACTCTGCATCCTTTTAATAAGGCAAACTTTTTATTTCATTTGGGTTAAATTGGGGAGCTAAAAAACCACAAATCACATTTTCACTCTCCTACTTTAAAATGCAGTCTGTAGGTTCAAAGAAGGCAAAGCAATCGCTCAAAAATCTTCTAAGACCTTTCAGACTAGAATATATTAGAAAGCTACTAAATAGATGCTCAATATCCAAAGCAGCTTGGAGCACAAAAAATGGGGGTTATACAACTCAGCTGAGATGCTTATGTAGATTATCACAGTTCTGAAAACAAAGCCATTTTTCTCCTAATGATCCTGAGGCAAGAAATTATTATTGTCACTGATTTTTCTACTCAGTACTGGTCAATAGTTTGGGGGATTTGTTCATCCTAGTGCACAACATCCATCCTGGTGTACTAGCTCTTCCCATAATTAGGCATCACATTTTGTTATTTTCTTCAAGAAAGATTTTATTTCTTGAGAGACACTTGACTTCTGAATAAAACAAAAAACCACCATTTTATTACATTACATACACCATTTTATTGCATTAAAAAAAGAATGATTAAACTGGTAACACCTTCTTCCTTGCCTTTATACCTAAGGAAGACCAAAAAAAAATCTATTTCTGCAGGAAGTTGCAATTAAAATGCAAAGAAATAAAATTTGACTGAGACATCTCAAAAATATGGCATCAAGAAACTAAAATGTATAAAACCAGCCAATGAGTATTCACTGTCAGCTAAGTACTTCACATTAAGCACTAGAACCTACTACCTTATTGTTTTTACAACACTTTCATGTGTATTTATTCTAGTCTAACAATAAATAAGACATTTCTCTTAACAAGCAGCTCCAGTGAAGTTACACAAACCAGCATTTCCACATGCTTAGAAGCAGACCAAGGAAGGACCAGGAGCAAAGCTCATTTGGGCAGTTCTGCTCCACATTCCAGTCCCATTTCATCTGGCCTGCCACTTGGCTGGGTTTGGTAACTCCCAAAGAGCTTGTAGGAGCTTGCCTCTGAGATTGTTATTGGTCTACTGAGTTTGGTTACATTGGTCAGATTTTTCTCAGGTATTTGGGAAAGAGCTAAATGGAGAAGAGATGAACACCTGGAAAAATTATGTACTTCAAAAACCAGCCCCAAGTCAGAAGGAAAGTAAGACTTCAGAAGATTTGTTCTTACATAAATAAGTTACTTTACCAAAGAAGCTGATAGATGAACTGCACCGAAACACAGAAGTTAAAATGCACACTGTTTACTTAAATATAGACTTGAGGTGAAGCTTAGAAAGCTTCAAAATGCAAGAGTTCTTGACCAAAGGTTGCTGAGGTAGCCACACCAAGCATTCATCTCTACCAGCATCCTGATTTACAGCTCACAGGGGCACAGGGCCATGGTTAAACCCAAGAACCAGATAAGTCTGTGGTCACATATCTCCAGACTTTCAACTAGTCATTCAACTCCCCTGCTCCAGTGAGCAGCAAGAACCAGGCTTATTCATGCAGGAGGATGAGCCTAGAGCTGAGCACAAATATAGTGAGCACCTCCTGGTGATAGGAGGGTCCTCCAACAGAAAATACAAGGTAAAAATGATGAACTAGTCCAGCATCCAGGAGAAGCAGAAAACAGCACTTCCATGTAGGTCTGTGCAGAACAGAGGACCAAAGGCAGGGCTGCAGCCAAGCTACCAGGAGTTCAGGGCCATCCTCCACCCAGAACATCACCCCCAGAGCCAGGGGAAATAATACCCCCCCAAACAGAGCTCCTGGGCCAATGGACAGAGGATCTGTGGGGCTCTCCAGGCCCATTTGCACTAATCAGTGCCTTCCAGGCCTCACCTACAATCTAAATTGCTTCATCTGTGTGTTGCTCCTTCTTTTTACAGATCTTCGTTGTAATGTCTTCTTGTTACTAAAGACTCCTAGTCTATCTAATTGTCCTTTCTCTGGAAACTGTGTGATTGTCTTTCTCACTGAAAGACAACCTCTTCAATTCTATATTCTTCTGAGGTGGAGGAAGGAGAGGAGAACTTCACATAATATTCTGGAGACATCTGG
The DNA here is from genome assembly GCF_022539315.1 of Serinus canaria. Taxonomy (NCBI): domain Eukaryota; kingdom Metazoa; phylum Chordata; class Aves; order Passeriformes; family Fringillidae; genus Serinus; species Serinus canaria. Next base: position 52,767,167 of record NC_066315.1, on the reverse strand, counting down.
AGAAATTAAATATTTCTACAGCACAGAATTATCACCTGGTGTTTTGTTCTCCAAGATTTATTGGAAATTCAAAAACATTTGGATTTTGCTGGTTTAGTCACTACTGAACATCCAACTTTTATTTTCATAAGGCTGTCTATTCAAATTGCACCAATGTCCTGAATAATAAAGATGTCAGACATTTTTTTAAATGCACAAAATTAGGAATGTTTTACTTTTGTTTGTGTTGAATTTCTTCTGCCTTTCATTGCTGAGCTGGACAGTAGTTTGAGGTCTTTCAGCCTGTCTTCCTAGCTAGTCCTCCACTTCCTTGGCTGACTGAGGATTTTTGACAGAATGGATTCCTGGCTACCCATTTCCATTTTCTGACCTTGGGACAGATCTGCCTTTCAGACCATTCAGACTTGGAGGGACCTCATGGTAAACTTGTCTGGCAGGATGTTTGCAAGAAGTCTCCACCAGCAGTAGACCTTGCTCCTAGCCCCACATCAGGCTCTCTGGTACCCCAAAATGCTCAGGCCAGGCAGCAAGGGATGCAGTGGAGACAGAAGTGATGTGGCAGAGAGCAGATCACAGACTGAGCACACCCAAAGGCTGTAGTATCTTTTCCCCTTACTGTGCTAATCTGTTCTGTGTTGTCACTGTTTTGGTGAAATGATGTGTCTGGCTGGCAGGCAGAGGTGTAGGAAGGAGGCATTTTTGAGCTCTGTTATATATAGCACAATCTGAGGAACTGTTGCTGTTAATCTCTATCCCAGCAGGAATTTTTTTTGCAGCAAAGGAAGAGAGAAGTTTGGGGGCCATGCAATTCCCAGGATGCAATATGTACATGCATGTATCATACTTCCTTACTTCAAAACTTCAAGTGTAGCTTTAGGCTTTGCCCTGGTGAAAGCCTGTGCCATATCCCTCATTCTCACCCACAAACCCTTCTCTCCTTTGCCTACTCAATCCTTGTTTCCATGGATCAGTCTCTTTGCTGTGTTACTACCAGGCATTTACCAGTTTTGGCTTATGTAGGCAGCTCACTCTCTCCTCCAGGTACCAGTGTGAACACATGAGTTTTCCCCTCTCAGTTTTCACATCTCCTCTTGCAGCTGAGGATTTAATTCAGAGATAGCCCCCTTCAAAAGCAGTAAAACACCTACAGCCTCAGCTCCCAGCCATTTCTGTTGTCCCTGCAGCACTCCAGGCTTCTCAGCACTATTTTAGGAGTGCTATTTTATTATCCCTCCATGGGTTTCCCATGTCTTTGAAGATAGGCACAAAGAAAAGAACAATTCCTTCCATTCCCCTACTGCTCTTGTTTGCTCTTGGACTTCTTGGGTTCATCCTTTTGCCTGGGTCAGCCCGTTTTCAACCTCAGTCCCAGCAAACAGTCTGCTGAATGCTTTCCTATTCACCACAGGTTGCAAAATCCTTGCCCTGTTGAGGACATGCAGTCTCCAACTGCAGTGCAGACTGGAGCCCAAATGCTGTGATTTACAATTTGCAGGCAAACACACCACCAAGCAACATACAAAATATCATGTTACACTCCTTGCTTCCCCCAGACACTCACCCCTGTGCAAAATAATCCTTCCTTACAAATCCTACCCAAGCTTCTGACTTTGTTGTGTTTCCTGGTTACTGGGGTCTTTTCTAGGAAAGCCACTACATAAAATTATTAATAGCCCTGCAGGATTGTGAAGCTGCTCACATTGGTGTGGCCATCAGCAGCTAAGAAGAGGCACACAAAGAGCTGCCAGGTATGTAGAGTGGTTTTTTCACTCATGCCTAGTACATTAGAAGTTAAAAGGCCAAAATAATGACACTTGTGTATCTGTTGAGAACAGGCAAGAAAAAAGGGCCATAAGCAGATCTTACATATGCTTTTTTTTTTCATAGTGCATATGGTCAGACACCAGGGTTTCTTTACTCTCTTAGAAAAGCTGCTTCAGGGTTAAAAAATCTTACATCATCTCACTCTCCATTAATGTATTTTCATTTGTTGACGTTTTGCAACACATACCAGTTAAATTGAATATCTCACATCTGAAAACCTTTACGTTATCTCTTTATGTCCTTTGAAAGAGCACTGTGCTATACAAAATGGCTGCTTTCAACAGGAAATATTTTAAAAGAACTTATTCTCCAAAATGCCTTAAGTATTTAAAATCATATTTTTTTCTCTCTTGCCTGCCTGAAGTTTAAACAACATTTCTCAGGTGAAGAGAGTAGCTACTATTACTGCTGCAGGTTTAGGCGAGCTGCAGGATGGTGGGTGTGGTATTCACATGCCCTCGGAACAGAGAGAAGCAGAGAAAAGAATGATCAAAGTTATTCTTTTCTCATTTGCTGCTCCTGTGTTTGTGCCCATGTGGAATGTGTTCTGGGGATTGTTTACCTGAGGTGATTGCTTGATTGGATTCTGGTGATGGTGTTTTGGTTTATTGACCAATTGGAGCCACGTGTGTGTGTTGGGACTCTCAGGCAGAGAGTCGCGGGTTTCTTTCAGTAGTTGGTAGTATGATACATTAGAGTATCTCTCTTTAATAAAGAGAGATATTGTAATATAGTATAGTTTTAATAAAGCTAGTGTTCAGCATTCCAAAGACTTGGAGTCAGGTGCCAATAATTTCCCTTTGTCGGGGGTCCTGATTTTACTATAGGTGGGTGCAGAGGAGAAGAGAATGAGAAGTTTAGGCGAGTCTTCATTTTTTACTGCAAACCAGTAAGGTGGTACCTTCCCTGTGGAGCTTAATGTCCTCCTTGACAGGTGCCTGGGCAGGACCCAGTGTTGATTAACCCTAACACTCACCTCTAAACAGCCCACCAGATGGTGATTTCACTGACAGCTCACACTCATCTGTGGTGTGTTTATGAGTAAGTGCCAGAAACACAACACTCTGATGCTCTGAGCCCCTCCAAGTCAAAGCAGTCTTCTCCTTAAAATGAAAGGGGGAGGAAATGTTTCCTTTGTCATCTCGTTTTAAAGTGCTTTTGTTAAATTGATGTTTCATAAAAATTAGTGATGGGCAGAAAATTTGTGCACTTGGAACCTAAGCACCCGCAGGAGCCATCAAATCACGGGGCCATCAAATCACGTGCTAAATTAGGGGTTCAATCAGTTGAAAAACTCTCAAATAGATACAGAGGTACAGATAAGGTTGGTTCTGTGGGCCAGTATTAGGAAAGAAAACTGATGGAGCAGAGACTGTCCAAGATGTTGAGAGACTTTATTCCTTCTTCAAAACCAAGGCTGCTGTTTCTTTATTATGAGCACAATCTGCAAGGCAAATGTTCCAAGACATGTTGAGCATATTCATTATCACTGCTGTCCTCTCTCAAATTCTCCTAGGTAGTTATTTTGGGGAGTGAAGGAGATGGGACTTCAGGAAAAAGAGCACATTAATACCTGTGGGATGGAAAATGTCATGAAAAATGTTCATCAGGAGGGTCAAAATAAAGCTGTGAATAATCTTAGATCCAAAACTAAAGTTTTTCGCTTATAACATATAGCAAAATAAAATAAAAGTAGTATTTTTAATGCTTTCCAATTAAACATGTACAGATCTAGAGCTGACTTGTTGCAGAAATCCAAAAATAACCTGCATAATATTGTTCTAAAATTATCTATCTTCTCAAGCTGGTGAAAGATATCCAATAACTAGTAAATATTTGCCCAATGCTTAGGAAAAAACCTCATGTAATTCCTTTGAACTTCTAAAGACTGAAGTGACACTGCCCCCAAAAGGGTTAAAACCTAAACAAGCTTCGTGATTTAAATGTCAAATGTACAGATGAGACATTTCTGGATACTCTGTGGTCCAGTAAGTTCCTTTGGCCCAACCAATTCATCTTGAATTCAGCCATACTGATTGCAGCACAAACACTTGCATATTTACCCTTTGCTTTCCAAGATCAAAGCAATATGCAGCCCAAGACTTCGTTAATCAGTTACTGAAGTGAATTTATGCTTATCAGATGAACCCATTTCTCTTCAGCCTTTGAGGGAAACGGTGAAAACTGATTTTCCACTTTCTATAGGGCCATCTCTTTCAAGTAAAGACAGAAACATCTTAGCTTGGGGATAAATTAGTATGCATTTAATTCAGGAAAAAAAAGATGGACTTGCCCTTTTCTGTCTGGATTACGGACATTTGTCTTCAATTTTCACCTCTAAAATAAAGCTTGCTATGGAGTTCCAAGCAAATGGAATTCCCAGAAAACCACTTAGGCCCTGCTTTCATGTCCTATCCCACTAATTCATAACTACACCTGCATCTTCCTATTTAAAGGTGACACTGCGGTCCTCGCTGTAGGGTGTTTTTTGTGCTTTTTGGACTCTAACTAAAATGTTTTCTAAAACACACAAAGGTGTGGCATTCAAATTTTCTGGAAAAATCCCTTTTTTTTTCTCCTGGGAAGCTGAGAAGCCTCAGAGAAAAAAGAAAGCAATAATTATCTGATTTGCTTCTCCTTTGTTGTGCTCACATGTGGAATGTGTTTGGAGATTGTTTACCACAGGTGATTGTTTCATTGGGTTTCTGTGAATTGTTTTGACTCTGGCCAATCAGGGTCAAGCTGTGTTGGGGCTCTGGAAAGAGTCACAAGTTTTCATTATTATCTTTTTAGCCTTCTGTAAGTATCCTTTCTGTACTCTTTAGTATTAGTATAGCATGGCATTCTTTAATATAATATAGTACCATAAATAAATTAGCCTTCTGAGAACATGGAGTCACATTCATCATTCTTTTTTTCGTCTGGGGGCAACCCAAATACAATAAAAAGATTTTTATGTTCTCTGACAAAAGGCCAGAAAATGGTAAATTATTGTCTTCAATTGAAGTCCAATGTATCAATGTTTTATGTGTAAATGTGAGCATGTGCATTCCTCAACCTATTAACCTACGTTATTAGTCTAGGCATGTAATGCCATGGCAACTGGCTGTGAGAACAGCTCTGTTCACCAGTAAAACAAGAATGTGTGTGCACAAATGAATATTTGCATTTAACACCGGGGACCGTGTCACCACTAATGGTGTATATATAGGAGTAAGATAATTAAGTTCTTATTGTTTATTTTAAATAATATAGAATTATACACGACATTGGAAACCAGTAAATTCCAAAGTGCATGGTGTTAGTCATTTCCTCCAATAAAAGACCCTGTAAAAGTCTCACATTCCCTCTTCAGCAGCACAACACTTTTCTGGGTAGGAGTGAAATGCCTCGTGCAGTGTTTTTCTTGGTGACGGATGAACTCTGAAGGGGACTTCCACCAGCTCACATGGAGTTGCTATGTATTTCTAATTGCTTTTATGCTGAGGCAGAGGTTATCAGGAAAACAGCCAGAGAGGAAGGTGTGAAGAAAGCATCTGTGCAGTTCTCCAGAGTATGGAAGTTGGTTTCTGTATAAATATAATCAGTGGGAACATTGCCATTTTTCATGCAAAGCAGAGAAGGATTTCTCCTGCCTTCTCTGCCATAAAGCTGGAGAGATCTTGTTTTTCAGCCATCAGCAGCACATGGAAACACCTGCAAAGTGTCTGCATGCTTTAGAGCTGCCACCTACAATTTCATGGCCTGTGCTCTCAGCCTTCACTCTGCTGAGAAAGTTGTGGCCCCCATGGAGCCTGAGTGAAAAGGGTAAAGACAAGATCACTCAGCAATGTCCTCTGAAGGCCAAGGATTTTCATATTGCATATAATTTTTTTTACCAAAATGCCAGGTTCATTTCCATCTTTCTCTCCCGGGAATGATCATAATGCCCATAAAAAGCACATTTTCAAGCATTTTACCACTGGAAACAAGAAGTCTCCAATTCCTCCTGGACCAGTGAGGACCAAATTTTTTTAACTCATGACATCATGAGCTCCATTCAAAATGTCAGCCTTCAAGACCAAACTTTATATTCTGTTATCATGTTTAAAGCTCATTAAGTCAAAAATTCAATTTTGTAGATTCAGGGGCTCTTAGTAAAGGATTTTGAAGATGTTTTTTCCCTTCTGCCTCTCCTTTCATTGCTCATACCACACAAAAGGCAAAAAATGCATGGGTGAGGGAAAGAGACTGAGATGAGGAATGGGGAAGATTCTGCACATCCATTTCTTGCATAGGGATGAAAAGTGAAGAATTTCTTTCATTTGAGATTACTGTTAAATACATTCAACAGCTTTGACTATTTAATTTCTGTGTGGGGAACAACTGGAACTGGGAGGAAAAAAAAAAGCTTAACAAAAGCTGATAAAGAATGTTTTATGTCTGAGAGAAAACCCTGAGATAAAACCATTTTTCTGTCTGCTCCTGCCGAGGCTGTTAAGACCATGAGCTGCAAGTACCAGGCTGCATCCTTACGACCTGAACAAACAAACAGCTTGCCCTGGCAGAGGTCACTGGAGCTGTGGAGGGAGATTGGGATAGCTGGTTGTTCCCCTGGAGCAGCTCCAGATGCCAGTCTGAGGCCTTGGGGGCTCTAGTGTCTGCTACTAAACCCTGCTGGCTGTTACCAGACAGTGACTCACAGACTAAAGGAGAGCAGGAGTCTGGCTTTGTGCTCTGGAATTGCACATCCTGGCCAAGAGGTTTCCTTAACTGCGCCTGCCTGGGCCTGACACTCAGCAGACACATGTTGTACCACATAAGCTCTTGAGTTACATCCAGCTCATTTTCTGAGAATGCACTCAGACACATCTCAACATCCATGTGTTTAACCACTGGCACCACTTTGGTGCATAAACATGAGTTCTCATTAGCAGGGAAGCCGCCCATGCAGAATTTATGAAGAGAAAAGTGGTGTGCAGGCTGTGATGGGTAAGAGAAAGCATTGCAGGGACAGAACTGGTGAGAAGGTGACTGAGAGGCCATACACACTTCTCCAAACTGGCTGCTGTCACATGCTCTGTATTTATAGCAGGTTATTTTGGTGACACAGGCTTTCATTTTGCATGATGCATAGGGCTTGAAGGGTTGGACTGTGCATGAATACATATCCACACAGAGGGATGCAATGAATATAACAAGCAAGGTATCTTTGTTCTGAGTGCATTTGCAAAACCATGCTTCATTTCACCAGTTTTACAGTATAAAAAAATGAGAGCTGACAGCAGTTCTCAGCAGCCCACCTTCCAAGCAGAAATGAGGCAATAATGTATTTTAAGTACTTTAAAAGGAAAATATTGTCACTTACTAGTGACTGTACACTCAAAGATGACTGGCACTTTGAGTCACCAGATAAAAGGAATTATGAGACATTTGCAGGTGGTGTTTTTTTTCCTGAAATGAGACTTGTCAAGGTATTAAGCAGTACACCTGGTAGCAGCTGATTGCTGGATTAAGTCCTAAAAAAGATGCTAATTTTAGCGTTTCTTTGTCATGGTTTCAACTAAGAATGGCTGTGAAACCAGGTGTCCAGAAATTCCAGCTGGGAGAAAAGAAGGAGGAAGAAATTGTGCATCAGGTCCAGTTTAAGCCAATAATGTCAGGCTTTAAAACAAGGATGCAACTTAGACTGAAGGCAGACTCAACCTTGTAAAAGATCTGAACTGGTGCTGTATTTGTCTAAATGGAATTTATTGCAGATTCAGGGAAATGTAGAAAGTTCAGCTTTGTAAATATGCCACTGGCCTAGGACTTGGTCTAAGGCAGTTCTACAGTTCCTGGAGATTTTCTGTGTCTAGTTGGACAAGCGAGACGTGAACTCGAGCTCTCTCTCTCAAAACCACAGCTGTACAACAAGAATGCCTCTTCCCTGTTACACTTTTTAGGGAAGGGGACAGGAATTTTTGCACACACTGGAACTAAAGTCCCAGGGAGAAGGAGCCAGGAGAGAGCAACTGGCAGGTCTGAGCTTACATGACTGGGATGGGGGAAAAGGAACTTGGTGCTACACTGAATAGAAGTGACATGGCTTCCAGGAAAAGGGGGAGGCTTGCCAGAGCTGTATTTAAACAGGTGGTTTAAAAACACCATCTGTGATTTCAACTGCTAGTGCTGAACCAGAATGAACTGCTTTCGGGGAGGAGTAGATGTAGATGAGTCTCTGGGACTGTGATAGCAAAGATGGGCCAAGGTGCTTTTAGATTATGTTCTCCACATCAATTGTGTTTTGCTGCTGTGTCACTAAACTGTGGCACAGGGGAAGGCAGCAATGGTAACGTGTTGTCATAGCACCCATGTGGTGGTGTACACGGGGGTCCCAGGAAGAGGGAATAGACGAGGACCTGACTCCATGTTTCAGAAGGCTTGATTTATTATTTTAATATATACATATATATTATATTAAAACTGTACTAAGAGAATAGAAGAAAGGATTTCAGCAGAAGGCTTGCAAGCAAAGGAAAAAGAATGGAATGATAACAAAAGCTCATGACTCTCAGAGAGTCTGAGCCAGCTGACTGTGATTGGCCATTAATTAGAAACAACCACATGAGACCAATCAAAGATTTACCTGTTGCATTCCACAGCAGCAGATAATTATTGTTTACATTTTGTTCCTGAGACCTCTCAGCTTCTCAGGAGAAAAAAAATCCTAAGGAAAGGATTTTTCATAAAATGTGCCTGTGACACACCCATCATGGCAAAACTGATGGCCCAAAGATACAAATCAGGTGGGGTTTGAAGGAGGAAGTCACACAGTTGTTAGTCAAAGGGGCACAGGTGCGGGAGGAGAAAAATCCAGACAAAGTTCTGAATGCCAAAGTCTGTGGCATATGCCACCCCATCATAGTCCTCAGGGCTGTCAATATCATACAGATTTATGGCCACACACAGACTGCAGCTTTACAGCCACACCAGCAGAATCTAGGACAGCTGGTCAGAACTGCTGGTTTGCATGACCAAGGATCTGGTCCTGTCTTTAAAAGGACATGGCCCAAATTGGTGGAAATTGTTATTTTTGGGTACAAAGGCTTCAGGGAATGTTGCACTTGTGGATGAGGATGGGGAAGGAGAGGGTCTATTGAAGCAAATAATGATTCTGCCATGAGTTTAGTAGGTGTGCACAAAAGTGATTAGTAAAATGCATCATCTTTAATTAAATTATTAGACTCTTGTGTGTGTACATAATGAAAGCCTCTGTCATTGTAGGTACTAAGGGTGGAGTGGATGATCCAGGTGACAAGAGTATTTCAGGCAGGAGAGAGATGAATTCCCCCAGCTGGGGCTGGGAAGGGAAGTTTAAACACAGCTGTGTTTTGAAAAAAGTTTCTAATACATTGAAAGGTATGAGGTGCCAATTGCCTGCTCCTCTTGCAAGGCTTCTTATAAAATGAAGGGAGGAGAGAATGAAATTGCAAAAGACACTACACACCATTAAGGATTGTGCTGCAAACATTGGAAGTGTTATTAACCTGCTCACCAAATGTGTGGGTTTCCATACAAGTGGCTAAGTAAAGGGTACAGAGTAAGTTATCTAATTAAAACCTGAAACTGGACAAGTTATTATTTTCTTGAAAATCCTGAGCACTCACAGCACCTCAGTCTCAGTTTAAGTAGCTAAATTGCCTCAGGAAATAAAAAGCTTTTAAGAAGTCTCAGACAGGATAGCTTTGAAATTTCATGCTGCCTCTATAAAATAAGAACAAAGCAGACATAAAGCATCACGGTTTTTCATCTTTTAATTTATTTTTTCAATTCATCTGGCATAATGCTCATCACTCCTTCTTTGTACGATCCCCTAAAATCATGGAAATTTGTTTCTTCAAGCCTGTTCTTTTATAAAAAGCTTCTAGCATTGCCCAGTAAGGTTGACTGACACTTCACATTACAGGACATAGTTGCTTCTGGCTTAGCCAAATGTTATCCACTGGACTTATGCTGCCTCTGCTGAATGTTTGCCTCGGGCTGATTATCTTTAATTAAAAAATAAAAAATCAGTGAATATGGCTCAGCTTTTTCAAAATAAAATACTGGAAAAAAAATACTGGTTTGGATGCTAGAGGAATCTTTATCTTTTTATTTGAAATGCTAAGGTGACTTGCTATTTTGAAAGAGAAAATTGAAGCTTGGCAGAGATGGCTTCCCAGTCAGGCAAAGAAGAGAACCTGGCCAGGTTTCAGAAAAGAGAAAATAACACTTCAGAAATTCAGATTGCTAAAAATTTCACCCCTGACTAAGCATACAGTGCCCCAGCACATGGCCAAGCTGCCTGAATATCATCCTAGAGCATTTACCAGGGCAAGACTGGTCTTTCTCAAAAGCCCATGTCACTGAGGTGGCCAGTGGAGGAATGCTGCTGCTTCCCTTGGGAGCTGAGAGGAGGGAGCCATCTGCTCCAAATGCAGGTAAAAAACCAAGTCAGGTGGGAAGAGGAGGAGTGCACTAAAATGAGGAGTTAAGTGAAGGCTAGGAAAGGGAAACCACTGTTGGAAGCAGCAGGGGAAACTGGACTGTGCAGGACTACACAGGCTCAGTTCAGACAGCACGCAGAGCTCTGTGGCTGCAGGGGTTTGCTGGAGGGAGGGGAAGGAGGCTGGACCAGAAAATGCACTGAAGCCTGGGGCTGGTGGAAATGGGAATGACAGGTTGGGACTCAAAAAGTCATTGGGTTTCCACTGCTCATAATTCAACTGAGTTTGGATGGATTTTCAGGGACAGTGCAGGATGTGCCACCTCCTGGCAAATCTCACTTCCTTGCTTCAGAAGTCAGGATTGCTGCAGCTGCCTGAAATGCCTGCTGCATCCTCACAGAATGTAGTTTGAGTCTGGATTTTGCTACAGGATCAGCAGTTTATTGTGACCCTAAAACATAATGTTTTGATAGCACATTAAGACTCTGCAGCTATGTTCCTCTATTTTCAAGGTCTACCATGTTCATATATGGTAAATCATTAGAGAAAAGGGCTAACTTACCTTACATATTGAGAGCTACATATGAAAAGTCCTACATCTTGATTTTTAGGTGCTACAGTAATAGAAACAATTAAGAATAAATCCATTTTTCTTGCCATACTGCTAATTTTATGGTAAAAGAGTGGCAACAGAACCACAATGCCAGCCCCTGCTGAACACTGATCACCATAAAGGTTTATTGTACCTAGAGCTCACTTTTTTCCATCTTTTCAGCACCACTTTCGGGCATGATATGCCCAGTATGTCCAGCCCTGCACTTTCCCCAACAGCACAATGAACTGCAAAACTTTCATTGGAGAAGTCAGTGGACCACTTTCCCCACCCCACATCAACTGCTCTTTAACTACACTTCTCACTCCTCAAGACCTTTCTATATGTTACTTCTTAGACAAGTGGTTCATTCATATTTGATGGCGTTTACTGAATGCCCTTGGTCTGATGGTGGAGAAATATGATTATCATTGGAACTATTTCTGCAACCTCCATCATTTGAGCCACAGCATGGATTTGCTGAAGTCTGGTGAAATTATTTGTTGAAATGACAAGTCCAGCCAATTAAAACTGTTGTCTCTCCATCTGGGAGCATTAGGAGCCTTTTGTGTTACATTTATATGAAAGTTTATCTCCAGCTAATCCACTTACATAGCAAGCCCATCATTTTTCCAGTGCAAGAGAATTCCCCTTCAAGTTACAATGATTCTTATAAAAAAGAGCCAGACAACTCATGTTTACAAACCAGAATGTGTGGTCATGCACACAATCTGCAGACATACGGCTGACATAGGATGACTTCTGCCAGGAGTGCAGTGTGTTTTACTGCAGCTTGGTTTCAGCTGTGTTTGATTTCTTCATTAATAAAACCTCTGGTACTTTCATGGGAAAAAAAAAGACAAAAATATTATGCCATCTTTGGGTCCCACATCATCACTCTAGAAACTCTGAGATCACCTAACTTGTAGCCTATTTTGTCCCAAGTCCATTCATGTTATGATTTTCTCCCCTATTTTTTATTCAGTTTGAGGAACTTTACATAATATGACTTTGCTGTCACTGTTTGTTCCCTTCACAGCATTTGACGTTTTAATAAAGACATGCTCCAACAAAATGCATCAGATAGAAGCTTGAGGGTACAAATGCTTTAAGGACAGACCAGATTTAAACAAAACCCCCACACTCCATGACTGGCATAGGAAAAAAAATGAATGATATTTCAAATTTTCAGATAATAGAGCTCGGTAGCACAATTCCCAGATATCTTTGGGCAATTTCTCAACTTGGAGAAGATGCTGCTTCTCAGCCAAACATTTCCAGGAAGCTTAAATAAAAGATGCCTCTGATTTATTTTTCTACAAGGGCTCATGTAGAATAAATCCTATTATGCTCCAATCTGCACAAAGAAGCAGGTGGGCTGAGAGTTTCATCCCTGTAGTTCTCAGTACCATGTGTTACAATGCTCTGCCACATTTAACACCTTCCACATCCCTGTCAGACAAAGATTATCTTCTAGGTGGCAGTCAACAGCCAGCAGGCATTCAGGTTGTGCTGACAGTATCCATTCCTCATTAGCAGCCTCTGAACTGTTGGCCCAGAGGAACATGTATTTTGAAGGCAATTAAATCTTAAAAAAAAAGCCTATGAATAAGTACCAGCATCAGGTTAAAGCTGAAAAAACAAAATTAGTCACATGCTAGGGAGAAAGTGTAAAGTGTGTCACTTCCTAGGGACACAGTGCAGGACACATGAGGGCAACACAGAGACTGTAGGTGTCCCACAGCTCCTGATGGGACACAGGGAATAAATAAGATGGCATTACTAGATTTAGAGGAGAGAAAAGAGAACTTGAAGGCAGTGAACTCCATGGCTAAGATAAATGGCTCTTTTTTTCAATACAAGCCAATGAAATTTATGTCCCAGTCTTCCTAAGTGAGTGTGAAGTCTACCTGGCCTTCAATGAGGTATTCTTGGAAGGATGCACAGCATACATGGATGTGTGGCTTACAGAGGCATAGTGAGTTAGAAGTATCTCTGAGGATCAGAAAATGCTTGTTCTTGTTTTGGTGTTTGCCTCTCATTAGTAACATTGTGCTAAAAGAACCAGTAGTTTGCCTAAATCCTTCATAAATATCTCAAACTAATCTGAAGTAAGAAAATTCAATCCTTTCAAATCCTCTCAATGCCATTCATAATCAAGAATTCAAGTCCTGAGGAGGAATGCAATACAAAATAACCAAAGTCATTTAATCAGATTCTCCTGATGCCTCCTTTATGAACACTTGTGTTTCGATAGCGTCGTTAATTTTATCCTGACTTGTCTCCCTTGTAGACAAGATATTTTTCAGCAATAAAAGCAGGGGATTAGTTATTGACTGGTGTCCAAGTTTATTTTTGCCTTTCACTTGTTTTTGAAAACAGTGCTACAGCATTCTAATGCAAATTAAAAAACAGTAACTCCCTCCCTTATTAAAGACAACCACAATTTTTAATTTTCTTGGGTAATTAGTCTCTGGTGAAATATACACTTCTCATTACAAATGAGAAACATACACTTCTCATTTTGTTAGAGGGTTTGGTTACAAATATATACAAGCAGATCAAAATGACAGTTTGCCAGACCCTTGAGTGAGAGGTTCTTTATTCCTGTGTTACAGTCTTCTGGAATAAAGTTTTCCAGAGGTATATTATTAACAACGGCTACACAACACTCAAATTTTGTGGTACTGCACTGTTACACAATAGTACATTTAAGCTGGTGGTACATACTGTATTTTCATTACACATAGCTAATTGAGCTGTTTGGAATAACCTTCTGCCTCACAAAGTTCCTCGTTGCAGGATAACGTGCTAGCAAGGGTAACAACACAGCAGATGTTTGTTTTTGCCTCTCTTACCCTCAATGCTCTCTGCCTTTCATCACAGTCAAAAGATCCTCATTTTTTTATCTATAGGGGATTAACCAGACCATAAATTGTTCCTGCAAAAGTATGGGGGTTTAATCCCACTGATCACCCTCCTTCTCAGCACACATTGTTCCATTCCATCCATGAGAAAAAAAACTTATGATTCCCAAAACAAATGCTCACAGTTTATGCAATTGCACATTCTGCTCAAAATAAAGATACAAACATCCAGTTGTATTTGTTGTACCCTCCTTATCCTTTGCTCCACCGGGGACCAAAGGCAGAACATAATCATTAGGAGGGAAGTTTTCTCTACTTCAGAACAAAATCAAATAATGCTACTTCCTTTTTATAATGTTTAGATCCTTCCTTGAAATCTCCAGAACTCTGCCATTTGCATTAGCCAAATGGCAGATTAGTAAGGTCATCAATGAACTATCTTAAATCACCAATGTTTTTTTAAATTTTTTGTCTATTTTGGCTGACCTTGACTTTTGTGGAGCCCTACTCAAATATGTGTGCTACTAGAGAATGATTAAGGAAAAGAAGCACCTCTTCTGCAAAGACCATCCAGTTCCTGAAATATTTCACATAAGACTTAGTTTGTCTTGCATAGTAATTCATCCATGAGTTGTGGCACAGCACTGACGGGAGTAAGTCAGTCTTCCATGCCTGTAAATCTTTAGAAGGTCGTACCCAGGTACAACTTTTTAGTTCAAATCTCTGACTGACCCACCCTCTGTCTACTCACAGTGCAGACCTACAATTTTAGTAACTCTGGGACCCAGCAGTGTAAACCAGTACCTAGGTGTTGTACCATCATAAAAGTTATTAATGGCACTGGAAAGCCTTTTGAATTTTTTCCAGTGGTATGCACTGCACCCTCCGCAGTGAACTTCAAAAGCCTGAGACAATAGGCTTAAAAATCAGAGAATTACCTCCAGCAACATATTTTAAGAGTATTCCATGGGGCACAGATTTCTCAGTATTGATTTATACCTGCTCCAGCCATGATAAGGTAACATGATAATACAGAATATTAATGACAGTGAGGCTTCAGCTGCAGAAAGAAATTTATAGAGATGAGCAGTGAAAACACACCTTGGGAATTACACTTCTGGATTAGAATAAGATTTTGAAAGTTTCATTTATTTGTGGAGATAACTTTCAAATTTGAGTATTTTTGGAGATTCTGTGTTAAATGGGAGAATATTTAAATATTGTATTTAAACTGGAAATATATAAGTCACACTGTATGGTGATGAAGTCAGCTGCAGAAAGTGATTTAAAAGGAAGCAGCAGTGCTGGAAATATAAGCCTAAATCCCTTTGGTTAAAAAATCAATGTGACCAAGGTTTCCTCCTGCTAGGAGCAGAAGTCCTTCTCGCAGCTGGCAAGCTTCAGGGACACTTTCTGTGAGCAGACCATGAATCCTGTGGTGGAGACAGATTTACCCAACTGGTGAGCTCTCTAAGCAATGACATCTTTCATGGCTTTAATGCCTGTAAATAATCAGAATGTTGCCAGGAGTATCGGCAGCCCTGCAGCCTCACCTCACCCAACAGAAGCAAAATGTCCCTGCTGGGAGTCACAGGTGTGCAAACTTTATGCTGGCTTGTCTAGATGGCTCACTTCTGGTGTCCAAGGAAATGTCCAAGTCCCATCTCCATCCCAAAGGGGTTTGTGGGGAAAAGCATCTCTGCTGTATCAGAAAAGGAACAGCAGAAAGCAGGGGGAATATATAAGGTCCTGGCACAGGCCAGGACCTGTGGTGTTAGAGTCATCTGAAAGTGAACACAACATCAGGGCAGCTTCTTTTGTCTCCCACTGTCAGGTCATACCATCAAGGAGGGCTGTGTTCCAGCAGAGGAAGGGATGGGTTGGGCAGCAGAGAAGCAGAGGACCTCCTCATCACTGCAGGCTGACACACCTCCACCCTCCAGAGCTGAGCAGAAATCTACAGGGCCACAAGTGCTCATGGCTCAGCTTTGACTAAGTCACACAATTCTCCCTCCTTTCCTTCCTCACCCCTTTCTTCCTCAAATGCTCTAACATCTGTAATTAGAACAGTTCCAGTGGGAAGTGGAAGGCTCAAATACTCTTACTTTGGTGCCACAAACCCATAAAAGAATAGCATCCCAGGGTTATAAAAAAGTGACAAGATTAAGTAAGCTCTCTAAAACACTATTCTAAAAGCTGCATAGAAGAGCCCAAAACTTGGGCAGTTTACACTTCCCTTTTCTCTGGCACAGCTGTGCTATATAAGGAAACTACATCCCAGTTTCATATTAGAGTATGGAGATGCTAAGTTGAAGACATTTTTTCAGAAGCACTGGTTTATTAGAGTCTGTGCTTTTCTGGTGCTCACGTCTCATGCTGCAAGATTTGTGCTGTGTTTTCTTTAATTGTCACTTTGATGCCAGGGTTCCTGAAGGAAGAGTGAAGACAGAAATTCACAAACAGCAGATTCATGTACTTTATAGAAAAAATAAAAAGTTCTTTGCTGACAATATTTTCTCCTGCAGCTTCTAACAAGTGTAACTACAAGTATCTAATACAGTATGTAATATAAAATATAAACAAAGAATATAAAGTATGTAATAAACTGTAAAGAACATGAAGCATATAATAAATTATAAGCCTGAAATATTTTAGCCTTCTTTCTTTCATCTCACACAATAAAGGTCGTAACAAGGCAATATAATCTAGCTGGATTCTTTTCCAGTCTGTACCAGTAAGAGTCTGGAGAACAAAGCCTGTTTTCTCCTGTGTCCTCAGCATTTGGCCACTGAGAGGATGGAAACCTCTGCTGCTGTGAGGCTCTTCAAAAGCACAGTTCACGTGCACCTCCCAAGATGCAGATGGATGGGTTGATTCTTGTGTTCTTACTTCACGTATAGATTTGCCATGACCACATCACATCAAAGACAGCAAAAGAGATGAGCAGATAGCCTCTGGTTTAAACCACACCAGTCTGCTTAGGGCCAGGAGTGTAACTGTGACATCCCTAGATGCCCTGAGCACTAAAGGACTCTCAGTAGACATTATTTTCAAACTTTGTCCAAGGAATTATAGCAATTACAACTGAAAAATCCCATCTCTACTGTCTGCTGTGCCTAGCACATGATGGCTGGCCAGCACTGTGTGCAACACAGCATTTCATTAACACATCCAAAAATGCAGTTTGGATTACAGATTGTGGAGCAGTAATTTTAACCTTAGTGCCTGACCCTTTTCTTTAGCCACAACAAAAAGAACAGAGCTGCCTTAGAAAGAGGCAGAAAATATATTTGTGAGTGCAGTGATCAGCTCGTTCCCCGCTTCTCCCCCCACTTCTGCAAACACAGCCTGACTGTGAAGTCTGCCACGAAATCCGTATGTGCTGCATTCTGGGGAGGGAGTGATGGGAGAGCATCCTTTTCATTTCCTAAATTAAAGCCAGTGATGAATCAGCCCCCCTCAGCAGCACCGCTGCCCCGCGTAGCGTGTGACCGAGCTGGATGCGCAGGAACAATGGGCCCATACAGATGATGCACAATCATTCTCTGGATGAGTTGGGATCTGTCTTCTCAGCACCTGCTGCAGCTGAAGCCCCCATCTGTGCTCCCCAGGGAGCCACGACATGGCAGTACTTAATGTGCTTGGTGTCACTGCTTCCTGAGCTCTTGTTTAAGACGAATGAGGCAGAACTTGGAGAGTAGAAGGTTGGGGGTGGGGATGGGGGGGGGTAGCATGGGGAAGGGCTCACAAAAGCTCATGCACACAAAGAGAATGAGTTTTAATTAAAAAGCAGACTGGGGGGACACCCACACTGTGGGCTAACTCTTAGTGCAATGCAGAAGTAATTAGGTGCACAAATATCAGTTGTTAACAGACTCTTCAACACCTATTATCCCCAATGCTGCACAAAAAAAAAAAAAGCAGATCCCTGTGTGAAAGGGGCTGGAAAGCTTAATTTTCACTTTTTTTTATTCAGGTGGATCAATGAAATGGCAGAAAAGAGAACTGGGAAGATACAACCCTGGGCAGGCAGGGTCTGGGTCCGCCTTCACTCTCCTTTCCCCACTCCCTCTCTCTATTTGCCACAGCATCCTTCTTGCCAAATACATTTGTTTGCTTCTCCCAGACTATGAACTTATTTTGTCCTGGTCTGTCACCTGCTTTGTTCTGTTTCCTCCCAATACCTCACTTTGTTACTCCAAGTTTCATCACTCTTATTCATTACTGCACCTGTATCCACAGGCTTTACTGAGAGGTAAGAGGACAAAGCCTACATAATTTTTCATTTTTCTCTATAGTCACAAAGCTGTGTCCTTATTTTCCTTCTCTCTATATTGAGCTTACTTGCATACCTGGTCCATATGAGAAGTGATCGCTCTGCACTGGATACGCTGACAGAAACTCAGAAGCTTCTCTTCGACACCGATTACTTCCTGTCACTGCTTAAAAAGCCCAACTTTGCTAACATTTCCATTTCAGGGACTCTCAACTGTTTTACGAAAAAGCCGCTATGAGGGTCACTCTAGCTGCACTAAAGCTTGAAATTGAGGGTGGCCATGAATGTAAGGTATACACATTTCAGTACTGACAAATGCTACAGTGCAAATTAAGTTATCAATTATCACACGTCACATTCTGCCTCCTTAGTCACAGTGAGTAAGACAAATCCCCAAATTAGGCCCTTTCATACACTCTGGCCATTCTGCCAGAACAAATCAGAAGCAAGGCCCCTGAAGAATTCAGGCAATACCAGTTTCCATGAGATCGAACATGTGGCATCATGGATTCACAAGATGAAATTCCATGTCCCCTGCACACTTTAAATATTTTTTGGGGTTTTTTTTACTATAAAGTATATAAAATCTCCAACACGTTTTTCTTGAATTTAGCTGATGGAAGTCAAGTGCCTGCATCTGTGGGTAGGCAGGAAACGGAGTGTCCCGTTTTCTGTCTTCAGCTAGCACTTCAGAAATAAAAAAAGTCTGACTGCCTAGCCAGGTAGGCAGTTTGCTCCTCCACCACCCACGAAAACACAAAGGAGCTGCTTCTTTCATGTCAGCAAGGCCTGACTCAGCTCGTGTTGGACCAAACTTCAGGCACACAAGTTTTGAAATAACAGCGGGTCCCACTGAAATTGTCACTGGAAGAGTCAGGAAAAAAGCTGAAAAAAAAGCCTGGTCTTCCAGTACCTTGCAGAGCAATAGCTTGGTGGGAACAAGCGACAAAACCCTCCCACTTGCATTGTTCTGCCCTTTGCTTTTAAGTCAGTTACTTATTTTGCAAGCAAATTGTGTTTCCTAGGCTAAGAGTGGGGATCCCATAAAAGAGGTAAGATAGCATTGACGTAAGAACTGACCGTAAAAAATGTTCCCCAAACTGCAGAGATACTTGCATAGGCACTGAGGAGGGTGCAATTGCACCATATGGTACACTAAGGTATGTGAGTGCTCCTCACAATGACATTTGCATCATGGGGGCCCCTAAGCACTGCTGTGACGGCTCTGTCCCTGGGCCACATCGCAACCCCAACGCCTGTGCTTACCATCTTCAAATCAAAGTGTGGAAGCCAGTGACTTCTGTACACTGCTGGGCTGAGACTTGCTCACAAACACCCTTCCCAACCAGTCAATGCCACAGTCAGGACTGAAGGATTGAACAGGAGCTGCTGCAATGTGCTGCAGCAGTTGTTTAATGTGAGCCTTACGCTGCAGTCCATGAGCACCTTCGCCTCAAGTGCGGCGTGTTTTCCCAGCAGGAAATGTTCCTTCTTGATTCACTTGCAGGCTACACCATTTCAACAGTAGAAAAGCTGAGTTCATGCTATCAATTACCTTTTCAAAGCCACTTTATGTTATTTGAGAGAAGGGCTAAGCACATAATGTGAAACCACAAAAGTGCTTTTTTGGCATTCTTTAACTTAGGAAGAAATGGGTATGCTAATTTAAAGTTGTTGTAGCTGTTTTCAGACTGAATTTCATCCCAGGGAAAAGTTATTATTGCTATGTGCCTTTTGAAAAAGGAGGAAAAAAAAAGGCCTTATTAAGAAGCTAAGATGACCTTCACCAGAAGTAATAGCTATAGTATCACCATCATTCTACTAATGGAACACACAGAAGGAAGGTGCCCAGGGATAAGAAGATAGAAACAGGAAATCTGCACATTTCAGTCAGTCCTTTGCTCTGCTGTTGACTTACTTGGCCTCAGGCAAGCCCAGGGAATTTAGTGAAGAATTTTTTCTGACTTGGTTGTCTTGGGGTGAGGCTCTTAAAAATCATTTCTGAAAGCTCAGTTGGTCTCTCTGTAGAGCTGAGATATTGAATACTAACAGAAAGCAATTCCTTAATCCTTGTGAAACACTTTCTAATACTTTGGCAAGACTACTTGATGATTATTGCACACAGTAAGTGATATGTATGGCTGTAGAGATATCACCATGTCTAAATATAGGAAGGCATTCTTCTCCCTGTGAAATATTTCCAGATAAATTACTGTGGTTTTTAATGGCAAGTATGTTTTAATTAATAAAAAGTAAAACAGTTAAGTATACTTTAAGCTATAGGGGCAATGTAAAAGACCCCTCTATCATCTCTCAGTGGATCACTTCCATGACCACTTTAAACTGCCACCACCATAAAAAAGGTAGTTTCATCCTCTCCCCTACCTTTTTTTTTTTTTGCATGCATTCTTGTACTGGCAATGATTTCTGCATCATATGTTGAGATCTGTCTTTCATTTTACCCCTCCTCTGGATATTTTTCAGCCAGATCTGTTCCTCTGCAAGGCTCTGTGGCTGCAAGGTGTCAGGAATGCTTGAAAGCTAATTTTCTACATCAGTCCTAAGCCAGCCTTGATTCAAATGATGGCTTCAGGACTAGGAAAGTGATTGTGAACCAGAGCACAGAGGATCTGGAGTCACTGAAATAACACACCAACCATTTCCCAACCCTCCTCTGCTTACCAGCCTGTGAGCAGCACCCGGTCTGCCTGTCAGCTCAGCAGCAGCCCAGCCCTCATTTCTCCATGGTGTGTGTGAGCTTTCAGCATCACCATGTGAAATCCATCTCTGACTGCAAACACCACATGGAGGAACAGCAACAGGAGCCTAGTGTAAAAGCTGTCTGTGCTGAGAGCCCAAATACACATACACAAGCCTTAACAATACAGATTTTAAAAGTAAAATAAGAAATGACTCATTTGCCAGGGAAAGAAGAACAGTTACCCTGGCAGCACGTGCTTTATTTATGGTAACAGGTAATATCTCTGAGGACTGCCAAATACTCAGCAAAATGCAACCAACTGCAGTGCAACTATTATTAATAAATTTTAACTCTTAGTTGGTCAGTTCACTCAGATTCCTTTGCTTCCCCTGCCAAGGCAGCAGAGCAAAGCATGCTGACAGCTTCCATAAATAGCAAAGATTTAAATTATTCAACAGCAGGAAAACGGGATGCACATTTATACAGAATGTGAGCATCTCCCTTGCTAGCTCTTAGAGCCCAAGATAGCTGAAGCATTTCCTTGTAGGCATCAGTCAGCTCCAACATAAAAGAGCAATGCAAGAGCACAGAATCAAAGGAGTAGTTTTGTCTGTGGTGTTTCACAAGGGACCAAAACTTCCCTGACTCTTGAAGTTGACTTTGGCAGCCACTAAACTTCTTACTTATACAGTGCAAATAACTATATTTCCCACCTGAAGAGCACTCTGTACTTTGAAAGGTGTTTAAAAGCAAGCAGCCTGGCTTTCCAAGGCGCTCAGGGAACTTAGATACACTGCTGAGATGCCACTGACATTCACAAAGCCACCCCTTGGTGACAACTAACCTTGTAGGTATCTAATGGTGCATAATAGTTACATTTTATAGGTCCATTATAATACATAAAAGTACATTATCAATAGCCATATGCTATTTATAATGGCTATCTGTAAGTAAGGAAGCCTGGAGACAGAAGGCGGGCAGCCAAGGGTGGGGATTCCCAGGCCAACACCTGATGCTTCTCCAGGAGGCCATGAAGAAGCAGAGTAAAATGCCACAGAAACACACCTGGGCTGCTTGGTGTGTTACTCAGATGCCTTCATAAGTCCCCACTGCTCAGGTGTTGGCACTGCTGCCCAAAGGCCACAGTCCCAACCATGAGGTGCACATCTGGTGCACAACTGGTGCACACCCAGGGACCACAATGAGTGACAAAACAGCATCGATCTACGATTCCATGTGCCAGGCTCAAACCAGAGGGAGTGATCTCCCTGCACCTGCCCAGGAAGTCTGCAGACAACACCAGCACTTCCTTCTGCTCAGTGGCTTAGGATGTTCACCTGGAAGCCTCCAGGAATCAGTGCAGTGTCTGGGGCTTTGGGAGATACAGAGCAGGTGCTCTAGACAGAGGAAAGTTTCAAACTGAGGACTCCTGTACAGGAGGAAGCAGTAGCCAACAACCTGTTGGCTACAAGGGGAAGGGGCAATGCTGATTCCTTCTCTGGCCAGCTACGGGAGTGAAGCTGGCTTAGAGAGCAGACTCCTCACTTATGCTCAAGCAAAACTGGTTGTTTACAGCAAAGAAGAGAAAACAGATGCTACAATCCTATTTTGTACAAGGACGTAAATTTCTCCTGTAGTACATAGTCAAGCAGAACTGTCTCCACACAAAAAACCAGATCCAAGAATAAAAAAAAAAAAGCCCCTTATAAATAAGTGACCCTAATGTGCAAGAATCCAGCATGGTCCTTGAATATACACAAATATCAATGTATCATGTAAGGATCTTGTGAAATGTGACTCTGCTCATGCTTAACATGAGGCAAATGTTTCTTTGGATCAGAGATTAAATTTTCCTCCTGCAAACAAAGAGCACCATGGCAATTAATAGAAACCCAAAAGAAATATAGGCTACAAGAATGTTCATTTTAACAAAATAATCCTAGTATCTGAAACAGAATGCCTGAATATTCAAGAAAAATGAGTTGAGCAGAATGTGCAATCACATTGGGAAAATCTATTACTTATTCAGTAGCAAATGCATTAAGGATATCATCACAAGCAGTAGCACTGCCAAGTACTATTAAGAAGCTGTGCATTGAGTCAGGCTGCTCCTCATAATTTATTAAATGAATGCCTCTTTCTTCATTCCAGCAAAGACTGGCTTCTGAGATTGTGATGCTAAGAATGATTGGATGAATTGTTTTCTTCAGGACAGCTTCCAAAGAGTGATGCTTTCTATTTGCTTCATGCACTGTGGAAAACAATGCCTGATGTTGATGGGAATCCCTGTGGGCCTGGCAACCCCTCTGCAGTGTGGGCTCCAGTGAGGAGTTTTTCCTCTGCAGAGTGCTGAAGGAAAAGCCAGCTGGTGGCCCCCTCACCTGCTCTGCTAGAGAGCTGAAGGCTGGGAACTCCCAGGGAGCAGCACATGAACTCCTGGATGATTCAGGAACATGGCACAGCCCTAGGTCCCCACATCAAGCCTGGAAAATATAAAAACATGTCTCCTAATCTCACTGCTCATTTTTTTCTGATTTAGTTCAGGCTATTTGTAGCACATGCCATCCAGAAAACACAGACAGCACTGGCAGAGGAGTCACTACAACTGCTCTAACATGTACCTTATGAGGATTCTCCTCTGCTGGAATCATCCTTAGACAGCTGCAACCCACCAAATTTACATTTCCTTTTGCATCAGGGAGCCTGTGCAAAAAGGTACCTAAGGATTGGGTAACAGGGCTGTTCAAAGATGACTTTGCATTATTTCCAATAAGCACATACATTTTCACAAGGTCTTTTATTCAACTGTACAGGAAAAGGCCCCTGATGAGAGAAGAAAAATGTCCCACAGGAGTGGGAGCAAAACCTCACAACCACATGATGATTTGGGTCGGAAGGGACCTTTAAAGATCATCTAGTCCAACCCTCCTGCCATGGCCAGGGATTCCACCCACTAGATCAGATTGCTCAAATTCCCATATAACCTATCCTTGAACACTTCCAGGAATGGGGCATTCACAGTGTATCTGAATGACCAGTTCCAGTCTTTCACCACCCTCAACGTAAAATATTTCTTCCTCATGTCCAGTCTAAATCTACCCTGATTCAGATTAAAACCATTTCTTCTTGTACTGTCTCTACAGGCCCTTGTAAAAAGGCTCTTGCCATCTTTCTTGTGAACATCCTTTATATATGGAAAGGCCCCATTACAGTGTCCCCAGATCCTTTTCTTCTCCAAGCTGAACAATCCCAAGTGCAAAGCCCTTTGTCAGCAGCTCTCCCATCTCTCCCAGTTGAGTACAGACAGGTTTGGGCTGACTTCTCTGCCATTCTAGACCAAGTCTTTAAAAAAATGCTGGACCAAAACAAAAATCAGGAACACCCTGAAAAAATTCGCACATCCAGAAGCAGGTCACATGTCAATGCAGACCTTTTTAGGAGAGCCACACTTAAAAATGCCCTGCTGTCTTTTACAACATTATTTTCAGGCAACAGCAAACACTTCATTGTCTCAGGAATTATCTTCACTTTTATTGTTAATAACGCTATTACAGGAAATTATAGCTGTCCAGGGAACCCATTCTATTTAGCCTCTGCACAAGTAAACACATAATTCTCAAAAATTTAATATCTACACATATAGTTAATTCATTTTGGGTATTCTGAGTTTGAAGTCTCACTACAAAAACCCCTTTGGAAAAAACAAGTCCTGTGGGTTTCCCTTGTAGACTGCCATACCAAATTTTTGAGCAGCTCTTTGAATTGAAATCTGGAATTTCACCATTTTGGCTTAACCTGGCCTCCCTCCTGTCCTCCCTGAAGCATTTGTGATAAGCAGCTCACCTCTATGATAAATCCTAATTCTTGGCAGATCCACAAACAAAAGGCAGTCCTCTGGATGGACAGCCACAGCCTCCTGAGCCCAGAATGGGATTTCCCTCTGTTGTGGTAGCACACACACTGCCATCAGGAAAAATGGGAAACAGCAGTATAGAAGACCTCGAATAAATCCCATAATTAGCAGACATGCACACATTCTGTTTTTTCTTTCAGAAACAATTTTGCTCTCCCATCATAAAACATCTCATAATGAACTATTAAACTAGAAATTCAGATGATCACATTCTTCCCCATATGTTTGAAAACCTGAAAATCTGGCAACAAATGTTCTAAGAGGAAAATTATTTTTTTTTCTTTTTTGCCCCATAGCTTCTTCTCCCTGACATCTTTATCCATCTTACAAAGAAGATCAATTTTTCATGCAAACTGTACAGCTAATTTGCTCAGTTGTTTTGATTTTACATTTCTGAGTTGTCATGATCCTAGCACCTGTGGGAAAAGTTCACTGAATCTGGGTAAGGGATAAGAGATCTACCCTGTCATATTGAAAGAGGACTGGCTGGAAGCTACATTCTGTTTTTCCTTTTTCCCACTTTAAAAAAAATTGAATGAAACCTCAATAGAGAACTAAGAAATGAAAACATTATTGAAACATTGTGGGGAGCAGAGATGGATGTTCTATTTCTCATGCACCATATATCTTCAATGAGCAGGATAAGAGAGAGAGAAAGAAAAGGCAAATTATTTCTTTTGGATTATTTCCTCTAGGAAAATAATGTTTAGTTTAAATTAATATGTTTGGAAACAGCCACAAGACAGATACAGCAGAAAGAACACCCTGAGTATCTGAAATAAAATGAAAACAGCTT
Source organism: Serinus canaria (assembly GCF_022539315.1). Taxonomy (NCBI): domain Eukaryota; kingdom Metazoa; phylum Chordata; class Aves; order Passeriformes; family Fringillidae; genus Serinus; species Serinus canaria. The sequence goes on along the minus strand of NC_066315.1, from coordinate 52,741,751 downwards.
GGTTTCCTTTCTCATTCAAGGTAAGAATAGGTGTAAAGTGAATGTCACCATCCTTGTCCTGAGCTACATGTTTCTAGGAGAAGTGAAATTCACCTTGGCTGCAGGGATCTGTTTCTCTTTCCTTTGTTTCCTCTGTGGGACAGAGAGAATAGCCCCAAACTCTCAGACACAGATTGTAGCTTCAGGTTAGACGTCACTCATCCAAACACTTTCTTGTTTGTTTTTGAAGAGGTCACTGGCATTCTCTCAAGCCTCTCTCACACCTCTGTCAGGAGACTTCTCTTTCTCATTTGCGGTGTTCATCCCCTCTGCATTTTACTCATTCCATGGTCTGCAGAATGCAAACCCAGCACTCAGGAGACACCGGCAGAGATGGAACAAAAGCTGTCATCAAGCAGCATAACCTACAAACTCCCATACAATTATTTGTTTTTTCTGCCCAAAGGAGAAGTGGACTGAGGGACTAAGGACAAGCAATGCTGAAAACCTAGCAAGTGTCTGCCCAAGTGTCTGCAAGAAGAGCAAGCAGCCTGCTGGCAGGCTTTGTGCTAGACAGAGCTCTCCATCTCGGAGGCACAGCATGAGAGCACAGAACAGGTGCCATGTGATCTGGAGCCGTGACTGCAGAATTGTTGCTTTTTTTTTTGTTAAATCTGGCAACAGTTTCATCAAGGGTTCAGCAACTTGTAAGGTTGGTGTGTCAGACCATGAATCTATTTCCCAAATCACCGTGCTGACAAAAACTCAGTGGGAGATGTGCTGCTGGTGTGATTTGCCTCTGTGGAGAACAGCACCTCTCCCTTCTACCGAGTTTTTCTCTCAGTGTGAGCTGCTGCTTCTTGTAAATGTCTCTCTCCAAATACTTCAGGTCTCCTGAAAAACTTGCCAGAGCACTGTTTGGCAACTGTGGCTGAGGTGCCTGCATGCCAGCCTCGATGACAGCAGAAGGGAACCTCCCCAGCCTCCACTGTCACACACCAGTAAGGCTGTGGGATGTGAGTCCGGCTCTGTAGGAAGTGACTTGGGTCTCTACCAATACCAGCCACAGCTCCTCTGTGTTCATCCTCCCTGTTTCATTCAGCATCCCTTTTTTTGGCTTACCCATTCCTCATGATTCAACACAAGTTTTCTCATTCCCAGTATTTGCTCTCCTCACAAGCCTGGCAGCCTTTGTGACCTCCAATATATCTGGCAGCTGGCTCAGTACACACTCACACATGATTTACTGAAGGAGTTTAGTCTAGGCTAGTTTTGAGGTGAAGGCCAGTGGTACAGTAATTAGCTGGAATGTCACAAAGTACAGTGCCTCGTGTAAATGCATCTTGCCTCTGGTTTATCTCAAGCTGGAGAGCTAAAGACCATAAGCTCAACACAAAAGAAGCAGGGAAGAGAGCAAACTGAGGAAAAGATACAGTTTATTTGGGAAAACCTGTGTAACTGCCTGAAGCACTGAGAATACTTGCTTTCAAGATTTTTGTGAATCAGATTTCTGCTGCAGAGCCAATTTTATCTCTGCCAATTGGTCAGAAATGATCTAAGGAATCTCATAGGAGTATCATTTTCCACTTCATTTTCTGCTTAAAGAAGTTCTCAGAACCCTTGCTAGCATAGAAAATATGATATTTAGCTTTATATACCTGGGGTGGGGGGGTGGTGGTAGAGCTTAACTTCTCTTTATGCCACCTGTTGTATTCCTCACCAACCCACACAATCACAAAATAAACCATATTTCACTTGCCTTTTAACTGTCTCTGGCAACACTTCTTTATTCATTATCCACCAGTGTTACTGGCATATCTCAGGTCATAGGGTGATTGCTTAACAAATTAACTTCACCATTTTCCCAAGAGGATCTGGAGGACACAGACACAATCTGCTGGGTGCTCAGTTGTCATACACTGTTCAAAAAAAACTAAGTCAGGACAAATAATAAAAATAAAAAATACAACCAGAGAATATAAGTGAAATTTTCAAAGCAGCCTATGCCTATGAAGATAAATTCATTTTTATTTTAAAAAATACCACTGTGTTGGTATTTGTTTAACTCCAATGTTTTTGTTCCATTAAATTCTGTCAACTTTTTCATGCCTAAACAAATTTAGGAGACAGACTGTGACTCTAAACAGCCACACTCTGACACTGGGTCCAAGGCTGCTTGGACACTGCTTCAATCACACTTGCAGGGCAAAGGCTGCTTCTGTACTGGAGCAGGGAGAGGCAAAATGGATGGTCCATGTTCTGCTGCTCCAACCCAAACCCAAATTTTGAAGGGAAGGTTATACCAACTCTACCTTATTAATACAGTCTTTCGTCTTCTCCAGAGGGAAAAGGATAGCAAATCCAAAAAGATCCAATTGAAACCAGCTAAGCAGAAAATTTTGAAGTAGGAGGGAAAAAAATATTTCCTGGGAAATGGCATCAGGCATTGCCTATAGTCATAAACTCAAAGGTAAGGAGGTAAAGAAGGAAAAGATGCATTTTTTAGTTTCAGATTTTGCCCCATAAGAGCTGGAATAACTTGATAGAGACACCCATCACAACTTTGTCACAACCACAGCTCTCAGTTGTGGAATGATTAAATCCCAGAATTAATGCAAGCATTTCATAGGCTAAATAAAATTCTGTCAAACCTGATTCCCACAGTAGGATTATGCCTTCTTAGGTTAAAGCAAGACAGCCAAGATTAGCCAAAGTCTTTCAAAAAGGAACCCACCTAAAATAGCCTTTGCATCCTTATCTGGTTTAATTTTACTGAGTTAAATCTTTGTCACCACCCTAAAGAACTCTGCTGCACATAGGACAAAGTTGTGAGCTCCTTATCTCTACCTCAGAGGAACTCCAGGCCACCAGGAAGCAGTTCCACAGCCTGTATTAATCTTTGCAGTGCAGAGGCTGCTAATTTTTTGCATGCAATAGCTCTGTATTTACCCAGACCTGTATGCAGGGGTGTGACCTTGCCTTTAAACAGGAGCTCCCCACTGCTGCTACAGGAGATAAAGAAGTGGAAGATGGAAGCTCATTTTTCCCTGTATTGTCAGAAGCTGGCCACCTTCCAAACAGCTGGGTGGTTTTTCTGAAAACTCACTACCAGTATTCACAACTACTGCCTCAGCTGATTAACAGGGGAAGGGGGAGAAGGTTTAGGGTAGTAACTGAATTTACCTGTGACATTTTGTTTCATTGGAAACCCTTTATTTTTGCTAAGAAGATGCTCACATGCTCCCCTCAGCCACTGCCAGTTTAATTACACCTTCAATAATTCAGTCAGTGGTTGCTCAGTCTTCCCAGCTGAATTATTAATTAGCAGGGTGGAAAACCCCACAACTGAGCATGTGAGGAGGAGCACTCTAGGAATGAAGCTGCAGCTGCGCAGAAACAACATCTGGGAGAGTGAGTCCTGGAGCTGTTCTCCATCTGAGCCTAATCTCACATCTCCAAGGCACACAGGATCTGCCTTCTTCCCTCCCTGCTTCCCTCTCTTTCTGTCTTTTTGTTTTTCTTCCTGAAGAACCCCTTGCATCACCTTTCCTGAACAAAGATTTTGTGTGGCTTCTCCCAGTGAACTGAGTGGAAATACAAGGTCCCAAACCCATTTCAAAACAAGGAAACACATGTTTTCAGGAGCTTGGGAAAAACATAAGCTATCTCTATAAGACTCTAGTGGGGGTGAAGATAAGGATTTTGTACAATAGCTAACAATGACCTATTAGGGTCGGAAGTGACCTCTGGAGATCATCTAGTCCAACCCCCATAATCCTTGGAAGAAAATATGGGAAGAAAGTGTCCCTACCCATGGCAGGGAGGGTTGGATCTAGATAATCTTTAAGGTCCCTCCCAACCCAAACCATTCTATGATATAACAGATGGCTCACAGATGTGGCTATAGTACAAAAAACTGGATAGCTTCACTGAGACAAAGGAATGTGGAAAGCATGAGGGAGAATAAATTTGTGATTATACATGAAATGGCAGAGAGAAAGTAAAAAGGCACTTTTTAATGACATAATTAACTATCCTTATGGCAGCTTTCCTTCAATTGCTAAATTTGCATATATGCTTCCCATAGTGATCCACATTTCTAGTTATTAACTTGTGACAAGGTCATCCACTTGAAAAAGATTTCTGAATAAGGCAATGAAGTAATTAATTTTTCTGTTAGAGAACTCGTTTAGCCAATAACATTCCTTAAAATATTAAGAAATTTTCTTCTGCTTAGAAGAATATATGGAACATGTGTGAATAAGTAGCAGGGAAAAAACCTTACCCCTCAAGAAAAATAATGGGCTAATTAAACCACTTCTCATACACAGATACAATATTAAAAATTAATTAATTACAAAACATGGCTTTCTGCTGGCTTCGAGAAAAACCAGCAGAAATTAATCTAATGGTATAGCAGCCAGATACACTCCATGGGAAGGGAATCAAAACTGCAATGGCCACTACAGGATATAAAAATCCATGGTGGCGGTGGCCCATAACAATCCACACTGTCTTTGCATGACCCTATGAGATTAATGTGCTTACAATACAGTCTCTGCTTTCCCTACAGAGCACCAGCACTGAGTGCTCTCCAGCTGTTCAACCCCCTTTCCCCTCCATGCACATTTCCATATTGCTGCCTTTCTGATAACCCCCCACAGCCTTGGGACTTGCTCTGTAGCTAAAACAAGATATAAAGCCATATTAGTCTCAGCATAATGAGTGATGCATCAGACCTCTTCTTCTACATGTTGCCAGCATCTTTCAAGCTGATCAGAAATAGGATAAAAAATGGAAACACATCTCTGTGTGAGCAAATGAAGGCTCCTCCTCAGCACGGGCTCAGTGCTCTGTATTGCTGCCACTGGAGCTGCTCAGACACAAAGATGCCTTTTGTGGGGGCTGAATGTCACTGAAGCACAATGTCCTTTTCTTCACAGGAAAATACAAACTGGAAAGAAGAAGTCCACAAGGTACAGGGAGTCCTCCATGTTTATTGACTGTCTCAGGGACTGAATGCTGAAAGTAGTTTGCATCAAGTTGTTCACCAGTTCTGGAGCTTTGGCTCAGGATTTTGCTTTGCTGGAAAATGCCCAAGGAAGATGCTAGTCCAGGATTAAAAAAAAAAAAAAAAAAAAAAAAAAGGAAGTCTGAGCATAGTGCTTTATTTCTGCCCTGCACAAATTCATTTTTTGCAAAATCCAGAGGCACTACTGCAGAGCCCAGCAATAGCTGGCTGGAAATACAGAGCCATGCTTTTCTCTGTGCACACTGCTTAGATCAATAGTTTACCAAAGGCAAAATTAGCCCTAAGGCCATTCACAGAAAATAGAAGGAGGACACTAGGAAAATCAGGTTGTATAAAAAGTAAGACCTTCCTTTAAGAAAGGTGCTGAACAGCTAGCATTTTCTTAAAATTTCAAATGGGGAAAACAAGTGATTAGGTTGGGAAATCACAAGATGTGCCAAAGATAAGCGTGTTTTGGCAGGGCAGTAAGCAGCAGAGGCGAGCCCACCATGGTCAAATTACAATACAAATGTCTAAATATTCAGACATTGCAGTAAGAATTGCCTCATGGATGGAGCCTGGGAAAGCAGAGCATGAAGAGGCCATGGAAGACAATAGAAGGCAGTTTTTGCAGCAGCAATAAGCCTCAAAGTTGATGCCTCTGCTCCTCCCTGCCTCCTCAGAATGTAAGAAGGACAGATAATTGTTATTATTTACCACAACTACTCCTCTGAGACTTAAGGGAAGTTGGTGAGTGATGAAATTTAGATCCCTATTGCTTGGCAAAGGTCACTATGGATTTCACTCTTGAAGTAGGGGCCTTGTAACTCACATTTTTCTCACAGCTTTTTCTGCTCCCTGCTCTTTTATGGAGAACTACTTGTAGTCATAATTAACAGTGAATGTGTAAGAGAAATTCTCTTGGGGTACAAATATAGAATGCACAAAATTCAGCCTGTCTAAAAATGCTGTCTACAGTTTTAAATTCAGCAAGGAGCTTTCATCTTATGTTTTTTACCTCCATAGGCTGGGAAAACTCAGAGAAATATTACCCCTGGTCATCACTTCTTCATTTCAGCCTAATCTTTGAAAAGAACAGAATCTTGCTTGAAGTCTTAGATTCTCCTTCATATTTGTGAGACCCAAATGTAACTGTAAGGTCTGCCAAAGGTTATGGAGTATTTTTTTTCCTGCTTCAAGTGCAATGTTCCTGATACAGATAGAATTCTTGAAAATCATATTAACAAAGCCAATGTCTATGCTCTTGGGAAGATACAGTCATTGCAATCAGCGTTATTATAACATCAATAAACTACAAATAATTAAATTACTTTTGATCAAAACTGACTATTCTCAATTGGTTGCCTGTTGAATTTGTGTCAGCCAAATCAACAAGATGAGGAAGATACACTCTGGTGGCTTGAAAATTAAGTACAACTCTTTGATCAGAAAGGAAAGGCAAGAAATCATTGCAAATTCTCTTCCTTCATATTTTCCAGTATGAAGTGTCTCACAGGAAAAAAAGATCTCTTTTAGAAACAATCTAAACCAATTCTTTGATCATGGGTGCTGCTGGTTTTGCTTGTGAATGATCTCTGGATCTTATGTTCTTGAGGTTTCTCTCCCTAACAATTTAATTGCTTGTATTGTTTGTGTTGCTTTTTTTTTTCCTATTAGACATAATGTCTTCTTTATAGCAGATAAAGAAGGCACCTTATTTCTGGACCAAAAGAGTCTAATCTGTGGAGAAGAAGCCTTTTACTTCTAGGATTACACTTATTTTTAGATTTATACATTAAAAATTCCTGGGGACAGATTCTGCCATTGTTGTCCAGCTGAGTCATACTTTTATAAATAACCTTACTGCACAGAATAGCATTTCTTTTAGTGTAGACACTGTTTCTGCAGATGAGAAGTGATTGGGTTTGGTCCTTGGAAGCTTCCTGAAAAAATCTCTCTGTTTTTCCTCCTGTTTTAAAGGGAAAGGGGAAAAGAGAATCAATAAAGGGGGTGTGATTTAGTAATAAACCAGATTTCCAGTTTATCTGAGGAGCTCTAGATAAAGGCCAGGATGAGCCTGTGTCCCATCAAATGTTCTCACATATGGTGTCTTTGAAATAGTTTACTTGATGAGAACACACACCAGGCCACATTAACAGTCAGCACAAGTGACATTTGTCATTACTCCCTCACCTGTGACAGCAGAGAACACAACAGGCTGATAAGCTGCAAACAGCTCCAGTTCCTTCCCCTGCCACCAAGGGAGCAATTTTGAGGAATTCCTTTGTTCTTTTGGCACTTCAGTTTGCCACCTGTCATGCAGGAGTCGTGCCATTTACCTTCCAACATACCAAAGTGATGTGGCAGGGTTTGGTACTTGCTCTGCACCCCTTTCTGCAGGGCCACACACACGAGCACTTTGCAGTTACTCAGTTGCATTTCTTGCAGCAGCTCCTGGTGTGCTCCTCCTATTGCACACAGAGACACTGCATGCCTCTTACTTCTACATGCTTGCCAATGACCTTCTTGCCTTTGACCCTTCCTCTGTTCCTTTTCCCCAGTAATGCTGTGGTGATCTACTCTGTGCTGCACAAAAATACCTGACAAATATGCATCTGGGGCAAGAGAAACTGAAACGTGAGCATTCTCCTGAATTCCTAGAAGATTACATTCTTTGCTCACAAATGACCTTATCCAAAGGACTGTGGCAAACCTGGACCCTTGGGCTCATGTGATATGTCCTGAAGGGTGTTGGAGATGGACAGGCTTAATTTTTATTTCCTTGGCTTCCATTTCAAAAATTGAAAATTTAAAAATAAAGCTTTCATGGTCTCATTAATTGACTTTGTAACCAACAGCTTCATGTTTTGTAGCCCATCTCTCAATCACTTGGAATGACAATTTCATTTAAAAGAAATCCTATGGAAATCAATGGATTATTGGAGACCAAGATATCATTCATCCTGCTTAAGAGAGACAGAATTATGTAAAATATCTATTATTGGACAGACTCCTGATGTTATTCAAAACACTTTAGATGCTCTACTTGATCTGACTATGACTGAGTAGGAACTTCCAAACCCACTATGTTTAGAACAAACCTTCCATATAGGACTGGCCTGTCAATTTTGAGCCTTAAGCTATCCAGTATAGCCCCTTCAAAACCTCTGTTCTTTGTATTTAATAGTAATCCCAGATTTTAAAATGAAATATATATCTTTCCAACCTCTTCAAAATCCTTAGTTCCACTGAGAGAATGTCACATAATGTGCTCTAGAGCTAGAGCACAGTGGAAAGCAGAGCTGTAAGCCACACTGATAGACAAGGTGATGAGCTGTGTGATGGGGCTGGGGATAGAAAGAGCTTTAGTATACCTTGGGAATGGATGTAAAGCTGGCAGCCCCATAAGCAGGGGCTCCTTGTCCTTCCTAACCCATGACACAGGCTGCATTAGGGTGCCTATTCCTCTTGCACCTTGGTGAGATGATTCCAAATTTAGGACACATAACATGTTATTCTACCTTACAACCAGGACATGTCAGACAAGATCCTGTACCCTTTGAAGAAACCAAAGGAAACAGTCAGATATCTGTGTATTTGGATTTGTATATTCCAATTTTTCAAAATCTTAGGATTAGTTTAAAAGGTAGAACATGCTAGAAAATTATAAGCTAGGGCTGGATTTCTGCTGAGTGCTTTTGCAAATCTTTGCTTCTTCATTTTCAACCCACTATCTTAGAACCAAGAAATTTGCTTTATTAAAAGAAAAAAAAAACCAAAAAACCACAGGACTCAGCAGTGGCACACCAGAGAACTCCCTGATACATTTTTTATGTTGACAACTCCACAAATGCTTTGTTTTTGGTCTTCTGCTCCAGTTTCAGGTTTCTTTTTTGTAGATTTATCCAAAACTTTAAATACTAAATGATTCCTACTTTTTAAAGTATGTGTATTGTCCTCAACTAGTGAGAAGAATACAAGAACTGAAACTGAAATATAGGATGTTTGAAAGAAATCAACCAATTAAACTGAATTTATTACATTCATCAAAGGCAATTTTAGTTTTCAGCCATAAACCAGATGTTTGGTGCCCAGCAGTAGTTTCCCAGGTACATGCTCTGCATTAAATATATATATATATATATATATATGTATACATCCATATGCCCACATTTCAGTACACTGGACCAAATTACCCCTTGAATTATACTGAAGTCAACAGAATCTCCTAGGAACATACATAAGAGTATGCAAAAATTAGATCCATCACTGCTACATAGTCTACTTTCTTTGCATTCAGTTCATGGGGTTTCCTTCCATTTAGCCTCATTCTTAAGTCTTTGGCAGATTCAGAGTGAGGTAAATTATTCAGAAACATCTCATATTTATTGATCCTCCTTCACAGCATAAATTACACAATGCAGTCATAAGATGTGAAATAAGAAATTTTATAAATATTTAAATATTAATTCACAGTTTCTAAAAACACAGGAACCTTTAACACTCAAGTGCTTCTAAAACGTTTCAAACTTTGATGGGGCACAAAATCTCCTATTCCGTTCTGAGCAACTGATATTTTTTTTAACACCACACTGGTTCCTTTTCTTTCCAGTTTCTGTTTACAAATAGATCCTTATGGTTCTGTGAATTCAAGACAATTATACCTTTATATTCACTGGAATGCCATCAGTCCTGTCATTTTTGAGACTTTCTAGCTGCATAAATAAAATGTCAACTATCAGAAAATACAGGCATAGAAATATATAGGCATTGTTTTCTATAGGCATAGAAAACAACAAGAAAAGCCATCTGTAATTAAGGAGAAATGATAGGTGAAACTGCAATGTCAATACTTCACCCCACAAAAAACATAAGTGCATAAATATAAACAAAAGCCACCACATTAGTTCTCCATAGATATTTAATTAGATCTAGTTGGAACAATTAATTATAATAGATTATTTTATTTTTCATAACTACTATTGTATATTTCCTCGCATTTATAAAATTCAGTCTTTTGGCAGAAAGACTGCTTACACAGGTGAAAATTCTCGGAATCTTCTTCCTATCGCCCTTGGGAGCTTTGGTTTCTCACCTGCCCGAAACCTGCACTGCTCTGCCACCTAGTGCTGTGAAGGAGGGTATCTTACATCAAATGCCACCACAGGATGTTCAACAGAATAGATATTTCTATACAGAAACATTTTATTAACATTTCCTCACTAAACGGGTGATTAAGGAGGAACTTGGTTTATCAGCCTCTAAGGATATCGTAATTGATCACTACCAGAGATCACCTCCATGCCTGCAGATCTTAGTAATACACAAAACTGTTTAGCAGCCTGCATCTTTGTATTTTGGGATATTACATCATCTTTATGGATCTTTTGAAAATGTAAAATAAATTAATTTTTAAATCCTTATAGAAGAAACAACATAATCAAATATCACATGTATTTAATCATATGAAATTTTTAGACAAAAAAGTCTATTTTAACTTCTAGGAGGTACACAAAGAATCAAAATGAAATTACTGGTGCATAAATTTTTGTTTGTAAATGGATTCTAAAGGACAGCAATTGCAACAAACAGCTTGCCTCTTGTTAATTTTAATTTACACTGTTTTCAAAAGTGTGTTTCTATATTAGCACAATTGCAATTTATATTTTTATAAATTTTTTTATACAATTTTTATAAAATTACTTTTTAAAAGGGGCTTATTTCAAGTAACAGACCAGGCTACATATTCTAGAGGAATTTTTTATTTTTTACAATTTTATTTGAAGGTAATGGAGCTTGACATTGGCAGAGTTAACACGACAAAGCTATGAAAGTGAGCTTTGCTCTCCTTTTGAAGGAAAAGTCATTCAAGCAAGACTGCTCTGACTCTCACTGAAGATAATTTCTTCTATGGAAAATTAACTGGTACAACATCAATCACATATACAAATCTTCAATATTTATCAGTTGGTTCTAATTTTTCTTGTAGTTACCGTGAATACCAAATGATTTTCCCCTCACACTACTCAGAAAGAACTATGAAACATTGTCAAGCATCTCTTCTTGTCTGGATTGCATAAATGTAGGTCCAACACAAGCTGTATGGCTAAGAGATGAATTACAGAATGGTTGGGGTTGGAAGGGGCCTCTGGAGACCATCTAGTTCAAACCTCCTGCTAAAGCAGGCTCACCTAGAGCAGTTTATGCATTGGTAAGATCCTGGCAGTCCCTCTTCTCAAGGCTGAACAGGCCCAGCTCCCTCAGCCCGTCCTCCAGTCCCTGAATGATCTTTGTTGGACAAGACTGGAGCCCCTGCTGACCCCTGCTATGTGCAGGCCTCCAGCTGGACTCTGGTGATGATCACAATGCTCTGGGATCTGCCATTCAGCCACTTGTGACCTATGGGAGTGTTATGGAAGACAGTGTCAAAAGCCTTGAAGTCAAGGTAGACATTATCCACTGTTCTTCCCTCATTCCCCCATCCAGTCATTCCATCATACAAGGATGGCTGGCCAAGCATGATTTTCCCTTGGTGGATCCATGTTGACCACTTGTCATAACCTTCTTTTTTGTCTGCACACTTGGAGATGACAACCAGGCTGTTCCATCGCCTTTCCATCACAGGGATTGAGGTTAACTGGCTTTTAGTTCCCTGGATCCTGTCCTCCTGCTGGTTCTTTTTGAAGTTCGACTTCTCATGTACCTCTCTATGATTTTATAAATAACCCTCAGTGTTTGAAGGTGTATCCCATCAAGTGCCATGGATTTGTGGGTGTTAGGTTTGCCTTGACACCCACAAATGCCAATTTGATACTCCTCAACACAAAATCTTTTCTCTAGACTTTTTTTCTTGCCTACAGAGTCAGAGATTACTGGGGGCTGCCTTAGCAGTAAAGACTGCAGCAAAAAGAGACCTTCCATAACTCCACCTTCTCTGGATCCTTTGTCACCACCAGCAGTGAGCCCATATTTTCCAAAATCTTCCTGTTGCTACAGATGTACTGGAGGGAGCCCCTGTTGTTGTCCTTGATGTCCCTTGCCAGATTTAATTCCAAACGGACCTTAGCCTTCCAGATCTTACTCCTGTGTACTCTGAAAACCTTCCTATATCCCTCCCAAGTGCCCAAGAACCCTGCCCCCTTTTCTCACACGCTTCCATAAATTTCTTCGTTCTCTTTATGTTTTGTCCGAAGCTCCTTGCTCATCTACACAGGTGTCTTGCCCCTTTGCTTGATTTCTTACCTGTGAGAATTCACTGATCTTGAAGTGAAAGCTTACTCAGCTTTTTTCCTACAGAACTGTCAGATATTAATATCTAAAAAGCAACTGAGTGCAACTGTCAGGGTGTAATTTGTCCTATGTGTGGACAAATCAAAGGACCCTCACCTCTCTCTAAAAATACACTGCCCTGTGGGAAAGGCATGTGTGTATCTGCCTTACTGCTTGGTTAATCTCAACTCTAATGGGTCAGTCTCATCCCATGCAGCTCTGTCAAAAGTTAGCTTTCCACTCCACATCCTGCTGGACACTTTCTATTGGCTTCACTTCTGAACAAGGAAAAAATAGACATGACTGGACTTAATCCTGCTTGGACAAATCAAACAGACTTACGTTGTTTGCTTGGGTATTGTCAACTGAATGGCATTAATTTGCACTTATCAGCTTTCATTATGCCCTTACTTTATGGAGGAAATGTAGAATCTCCACTAACATCTGTTACTACCAGTTATGCTTCAAAGCATGGGATCTAAAGCAAGGAAAGCAAAAGTGAAACATTCCAGCACACACCAGCCCACTCCTTAGGCAGGCATAAGGAGCTCAGCCAACTACAAGTGAAGGCTATTGTGGAAAGTGTGGTCCTGTGTCCTCCACTTTCATATTCCTACAGTCTGCCACTCTTCTGACCCTGACAGAAGATTACTGTGGGGAGAACCCCACGAAAAAAAAAAAAAAAAGATGTAGAAAGCCAGGGAACAGTTCTAAATCAGCACAGCTCCCTGAACCAGGAAGCGAAGGAGTACATACACTCGAGTGCCAAGGATATAGAGGGACAACCCAGACACAGGTAGTGCTCTGCTCAAGGGAGCAGTCCCTTTGGTGGCAGAGAAAAATGATGAAAGGGATAGGAGAGCTCACATTATCAACAAGTGGCTCAAGGCTTGGTGTCATCAGCAGAATTCTGGGTTCTTTAATGATGGGGCATCTTTTATGGCACCTGTCCAGCTGAAACTGTATGGGCTCCATCTCTCTGTTAGGGGCAGAAGGATTTTAGCTCATGAACTGGTGGAACTTATAAGGAGGACTTTAAACTAGGTTTGAAATGGGAAGGGGATGTAGCTGGTCTCTCTGGAAGCAGGCCCAAAGGTGGTAAGCCTGAGTTAGGAGTGATATCAGCAGCCCAGCTGAGGTGTATGTATACCAATGCATGCAGCATGGGCAACAAACAGGAAGAGCTGGAGGCCATGGTCCAACAGCAGAGCTATGATGTAATTGCCATCACAGAAACGTGGTGGGATGACTCACATGGCTGGAGTGCTGCACTGGATGGCTACAAGCTCTTCAGAAGAGACAGGAAAGGGAGAAGAGGTGGAGGGGTGGCCCTTTATATTAGGGAGGCTTTGGATGCCATAGATATTGAAACTAATGATAAAGCTGAATGCCTGTGGGTAAGAATTAAGGGGAAGGCCAACAAGGCTGACATCCTAATGGGAGTCTATTATCATCCAACCTGGAAGAAAAGGTGAACAACTTATTCTATAAGTAGCTGGAGAATGTTTCAGGATCACCAGCCATTGTTCATGTAGGTGACTTCAAGCTACCAGACATGTGCTGGGAACTTAATACAGCAGAAAAGAGGCAGTCCAGGAAGTTTTTAGAGTGCATGGAGGACATCTTTTTGTCACAGCTGGTCAGTAAGCCCACCAGGGGAGGGGCTATGTTAGACCTATTGTTTGCAAACAGAGATGGACTGGTGGGAGATGTAGTGGTTGGAGACTACTTGGAGCACAGTGATCATGAAATTACAGAATTCTTGCTATTTGGTGAAATGAGAAGGAACATCAATAAGACTTTTACATTGGACTTCTGGCAGGCAGACTTTGGCCTGTTTAGGAGATTTATTCAGAGAGTTCCTTGGGAAGCAACCCTTAAAAACAAAGGAGTCCAGAAAAGGCAGGCATGCTTCAAAACAGAGATCTTGAAGGCACAGGAACAGACTGTTCCTGTGTGCCCAAAGATGAGTCAATGAGGCAAATGCCCAGCCTGGATGGACAATGAGGTTTTGAAGGAACTTAGGAATAAAAAGAGGCTGTATCATCTTTGGAAGGACGGTCAGGTCCATCAGGAAGTATTTAAGGGTGTTGCTAGGGCATGTAGGAAAAAGAATTAGAGCGGTCAAAGCTCAGTTTGAACTTAATTTGGCAACTTTTGTAAAAGATAATAAAAATATTTTTACAAATATATTAATGGCAAACAGAAGGGCAAGACCAACCTTTGTTCTCTACTGGATGGGGGGGAGCTTAGTAACAGCAGGTGAGGAGAAAGCAGAGGTGCTTAACACCTTCTTTGCCTCATTTTGTTGCAGTAAGGTAGAAAAATTATAAAAGAAAGGCCTCATAAAATCAGGCCTGCTCTGTTAAATGGATGGTTGGCCTTGTCAAGCTACCACTTTGCAAGTTCACATGTGAAAGCAATCCTGGTGTGAGCAGTTCATTAACATAATAATGTATTCCTGGCTGAAAAACAACTAACACCTGCATAAACATTACCCCATGAGAACCAGTGAAGAAAATATGCAAACAATTGAAGAATAGAGAAATTTGATGGACGAGTAAAATACCTTTTACTAACCAATAAAGTAATTAGCAAGAAAGCTACTAACCAAATGGAGTCATACGTGAGGTCTGTAAATCTGAGGTCTGCATAAAAATAAGTTATGTGAATAAAGAATGGACTTTTTCCACCATGAAGAAAATGAAGTCTTGTGTGATTTATTCTGATAACAGTTTTTAGTGGGAAGATGGCTTGTCCTCAGGACAGCTGTCCTCCTGGGTTGGCAGAGGGCGTCAGGGCGCAGAACTGTTGTCCAGGAGGAGGCAGTCAGAGAACTGCTGAGCTGCTGGATGCTCATAAATCTCTGGGACCAGTTGGGATCTGTCTCAGGGTGAGGAGGGAGCTGGCAGATGAGCTTGCAAAGCCAGTCTCCATCATTTACCAGCAGTCCCGGCTCACTGGTGAGGTTCCAGATGACTGGAAGCTGGCCAATGAGATGCCCATTCACAAAAGAGGTGGGAAGGAGGAAGTTGGTAATTCTAGGCCAGTTAGCCTGACCTCAGTACCCAAGTAAGGTTATGGAGCAGTTTATACTGAGCGTCATCACGCAGCACTTACAGGATGGCCAGGGCTTAGGACGGGTAGGTTGTGTTTGACCAATCTGATCTCCTTTTATGGCCAGGTGACCTGCCTGGCGGATGCAGGAAAGGCTGTGGATGTTGTCTGTTTGGAGTTCAGCAAGGCCTTTGACACTGTCTCCCACAGCACGCTCCTGGAAAAGCTGGCAGCCCACAGCTTGGACAGGAGCATTCTTGCTGGGTTAAGAATTGGCTGGATGGCCAGGCCCAGAGGGTGGTGGTGAACAGTGCTGCATCCAGCCAGGGCCAGCCACCAGTGGTGTCCCTCAGTTCTGTTCAATATCTTCATTGGTGACATGGATGAGGATGTTGAGTCTTTCATTAGTAAATTTGGGGGCAACACTAAGGTGGGAGCATGTGTCAATCTGTTGGAAGGTAGGAGGGCTCTGCAGAGAGACCTGGAATGGCTGGATGGATGGGCAGAGCCCAATGGGATGGAGTTTAGTAAGTCCAAGTGCCAAGTCCTGCATTTTGGCCACAATAACCCCCTGCAGTGTTGCAGGCTGGGGATGGTGTGGCTGGACAGTGCCCAGGTGGAAAAGGACCTGGGGGTACTGGTCAACAGCTGGCTGAACATGAGCCAGCAGTGTGCCCTGCTGGCCAAGAAGGCCAAGGGCATCCTGGCCTGTATCAGGAATGATGTGGCCAGCAGGAGCAGGGAGGTCATCCTCCCCCTGTACTTGGCACTGGTGAGGCCACACCTGGAGTGCTGTGTCCAGTTCTGGCCCCTCAGTTTGGGAAGGACATTGAGACGCTTGAGCACATCCAAAGAGGGCAACGAGGCTGGTGAGGGGCTTGGAACACGAGCCCTGTGAGGAATGACTGAGGGAAATGGGCCTGTTTAGCCTGGAGAAAAGGAGACTTAGGGGTGACTTCATCACTCTCTAAAACTTCTTGAAAGGTGGCTATAGTCAGGTGGGGGTTGGTCTCTCTATCCAGGCAGCAGCTGACAGAACGAGAGGATACAATCTTAAGCTGTGCCAAGAGAAATATAGGTTGGATATTAGGAAAAGTTTTATATGGAAAGAGTGATAAAGTACTGGAATGGCCTGCAGGAGGAGGTGGTGGAGTCACCATCCCTGGATGTGTTTAAAAGACTGGATGTGGCACATGGCTTAGTTGAGGTGGTGTTAGGGCATGGGATGGACTCAAAAATCTTGAAGGGCTCTTCCAATCTAGTGATTCTGTGTCAGGGTTGGAGCAGGTTTGCATTTTCTGGCAGCAAACAGCTACTAGGGTGGATAAGCCACAATACAAAGAGTACTGTGTGTATACTGAAATCCCCAATAGAAACTGAAAAAAGACTCAAACCCCTAAAGCAGTGGGGCTGCTGTGTGGATAAAACTAAAGTGAAAATCCAGGCAGGTGCTGCAGCTGCACCTCTGAAGGCACCGGTGGAGAGTGGAGGCAGAGCTGCCCCCTCTCTGCCCAGGACTCCAGCTGAAGGCACCATGGCTGCTCGTGGTTTTCCAAGCACACACTGCCCACCCAGACTACTGAACAGCTGCAAAGAAACAGCTTTGACCCCTGTCACATTTACAGATTTCCAGTCATTACATTTCAATTTGGTTTTTTACTCAAGTGTACGCTGATGGGAGGGGAAAACAGGCTTTTCACATCCCTTTAAAATAGAATTATCTCGTATACTGGCAACAGCAAGGAATATTCAACCTTTGTCCAGTGCAGAAAAAAATGCAAATACTATGTGACAACCACTAATTTGCTCAAACCTAGGACTATCACAAATTATTTCAAACAGCAGCGTTGTGGAGAGATCCACACAAAGGAAATTACCAAACTACATATTTCCTTGCAAATATCCTTTGCTTCTGATCAGTATCACTCTTAAACATTTTTTCCCCTTCTAAAAGAGCAGTAGCCAAAACCAGAAAGCAAATTTCCCTGGGACATTTAACAAAATTTATTGTACATCTGTGAATTTAGAAGATGTTTTTTACAAAACCAGCATAGAACATTAGCATACAAATTGTTCAGGGGATGGTACGCAGATATCCAAACCCAAGGCAGATCTGATTTCTCTGTGTCAGCTGCTGTGATGTATCACTGAGAAGCATTTCCCGCTGCATGCTGGAGAAACAACATCTGACTGGAAAATCTCATGGCACAGCAAAATTTCAAGCAGGCTTCCCAATAGTTCAGAGGAGTTCTGTTCACACTGAGTGAACGAGAAAAACATTCTTGAAATTGATGAATTCTCTTCCTGCAGCAACTGCTTTTGCTACCATTAATTCTACAGCATTAATTTTGAACAAACCAAGATGGACGCTTCTTGGCTCTTTCAATGATCCGCTTGCCTTCATCTTTTTCTGTTGGTTTTTCTCCTTCATAAAGGACAACAGTCTCTACAGGTGGAGCATTAAATGGCCCTCCTTCTTTCTTGTATATTTCCATCCGTATCAGTCGAGTTTCTTCTTTGACCTTTGCGTAACAATAGCCACAAAGGACGTGCTTCTGCTTCAAGTTTCCACATTCAGGACAAACATCTATGTTCCTCTAAAATGACAATGGAAAACAGGAAAATTCATAATTTGAACAGCAGCAAAAAAAGAAAAAGGGAACTACTACAAATAAAAATGTTAAATTAGAGAAATTCACCAACAATTTCAAAATGTATTCCTCTACGTAACTTTTCTGTAATGTGTTGCTATGTCAAATGCTTACTACTAAGAACAGCCTCTAAATTCAGTATCTAAGTCATTATGCCTAATTATGTTTGGAAGACTAAAGACCTATGGACTCAATTAGATGCACAGAAAAGGTAGACCTTTTCCATTTACATTATCTGGTCAGCCAAAGTTCACATTTTGTTGGCTTGCGCCTCAAATGTCACTGTTTATTTTACCTCAGACTACTGTCATACATGGTGAATTACCAAAGATTTACAAAGGATTTTAAAGATTACAGTATCTCTTACGCTTACTGATTTATAAACAAACTCCAGAGAGCTTTTACAGTCAGTCCTTCCCTCTGCCACGATTCTCCAAAACAAGGGCTTTGCTGCTTACCTTTATTTCTATGAGCTTGCTGGGGTTCCTCCGCCTGCAGCGGTTCACCTCGATGGTGCGCCTCTGCTTGGGCGCCGCCATCCACACCACACTCTCCAGCAGACTCGGCGCCCCAGTGTCACTGACCCCTTGTGGAATGAGGGCCAGACCTTGCACAGCTAGTGCTGGTCCTGCAGGAGAAAGGAAAAGAGGGCCGTGATTGTCCCACTCTGCTCTGTACTGGTGCAGCCTCCCCTTGAATATGGGTGCGCAGTTTTGGGCACCACAACATCAGGATATGAAGCTCTTACACAGCATTCAAAGGAGGGCCACAAGGATGGAAAAGCGCCTGGAGGGGAAGCCATACAAGAAGCAGCTGAGGTTATTTCATGTATTCAGCCTGGATGAGCTTGAGGGGAGACCTCATCACATACTACAACCTCCTCATGAGGGGAAGGAGAGGGGCAGGCACTGGTCTCTGTACTGACAGGATTCAAAACCATGGCGTGAAGCTGAGTCAAAGGAGATTTAAATCAGACATTACGAAAAAGTTCTTCGCCTAGAGGGTGTCTGGGCACTGGAGCAGCCTCCCCAAGGAAGTGGTCCCAGCTCCAAGCCTGACAGAGTCTTTCCAGCTAAGCCCCATTTACGTGCGGTTGAGGAAACACGGCACGGAGGCTGCCGTCACCCTCGAAGCAAGGCCAGAGCGGCGCCCCCACCCCGCTCCCTCTCTGACCCCAGCGCCCTCCCGCTCTCCTCCCTTCAGAGGTAAAACGAGTCCCTCAGCCCCGACATCGCCCTCTCACAAAATCATAGAATCGATGGCGTTGGAAGGGACCTCCGAGATCATCTACTCCAAACCCTTCCCAAAGCAGGTGACACAGGAAGGCGTCCAGTTCCTTCAGCGGGGTGGAGAAGAGCCTGGAACCTACCCCAAGGCGGGCTTTGGCCCCCGAAGACACCCGGCCAGAGGCCGCGCTCCAGCCGCCCCCAGCATCGCTGCAGCAGAGCGCGAAGCCGCGGCAGCGGAGAGCGCACCAAGACCAACACCGCCATAACCCCAAACGGCCCCGCCGAGCCCTCTGGGGAGGCGACCCTGTTCCTGAGCCTTCTGGGAAACCGAGTGCCCGCAGCCTGTCACGACATTGCAGGGAGACAGAACTAAAACTACAAATCCCAGCATTACCCACGCTACCAGGAGGGCGGGGCGGTGTAGGGCAGATGGAGGACTCTAACTCCCAGCATGCCTCACGGCGCGCCTCGCAGCCAACCGCATCCCAGCACGCTCAGGCAGAGGCCACCATCCCGCCAATCAGCGCGCTCGCTGTGCCTTCGCGCTGGGAGCGGGAGCGGCGTCCGCGCCTGCGCCGAGGAGCCGGCGCGGGGAGCGCAGGGGCTGGTGCCAAAATGGCGGAGCGCGGCTACAGCTTCTCCCTCACCACCTTCAGGTGCCGGGGCAGGGCCGGCTGTGGGCTCGTGGGTAGAGGTGGGCGGGCTGTCGGGTCAGCGGGAGAACGGCGCGCAGCCTGAGCGGAGCGGCCTGCCGGCAGCAGCGAGATAGAACCGATGGGGCGCTTTGCAGAGTCATCGGGCCTGCGAGCGCTGGGGGGAAGCGGGGGCTCCACCTGGACAGGAGTGCCGGGCGTGGGGAAGGCGGTGGGGGTCAGGCGCCCGAGGGGGACACGCAGCTGCCCAGAGGCTTCCTCAAGGGCGGCAGGGAGTGTCTACCTGGTGGTGTCTGTCGCTGGCCTCGGGCCCCGGTGCGGGCGCCGCTTGTGTCTCCTCGTTGCTGTGAGACAGAATTGCTGTAGCACCACGTTAAGGTCTGTCTGGACACTGGCGATGCCTTACAGCGAGTGCTTGGCTTAGCAAACTCGGGATCACCACAAACACAGTTTAGGCTGGGGAGTAATTCTGTGATTCTGAGCTAACTGGAAATGCATGATGACACCTGAGCTGTGGTGTCCTGAAAGCTTGCTTCAGATGTGGGAACGAATGAAGCAGATGAGTTTTAAGGTAGTTTGTGTTCGTTCCTGCTACGCTTGGCAGTGGCTGCTCTCCTTGCATTTGGTGTTGTGCTTAGCCTGAACATGGAAGGATGGCATGCACAGAGTCAATATGCTATTGGAGCGGTGTCTGTTGGCGTGTTGCTCTAATATCTAGGCTGAAGATTAATTCAGAGTAAAGGAAATTACCTTCCATTCAATTTTTTGTAACTAATAAGGTATTTAGACCTATGTTGCATATAGAAAAAAAATTGGACACAAGAACCTTTATGCTGTTCATGGGGAAGTGTCCCCTTAATCTCAGCAGAGAGTTACACTGTGTAATTGCAAAAGGGATTGCTAAAGGCTTGTTGCAGTTGAGCAAATGAAGCAGTTTGTAACCTAAAATGATGAAAAAAATTTTCTTAATGGATGGGAGTAGCCTAACATGGTTGCTCTGCTCAAGTAGATTGAATTCTTTATTAGCTTTCAGAAATGATTTCCTAAGGAAGTCGCAAACATTTTGTATTTTACAGAAGCACTATGTGCTTCGAACGATTGTTCTGATTTATTGTAGTTTGTAGTGGAAAAGCCAGAATTACTACTTTGTCGCTCTTACACACTTTCCTCACTGTATAAGTGACTACACTGATTGATTATTCCTTGCTTTCTTTTCTTCATCTAAGCACTGAGTTACATAATATCCCACTTTACTTCTGCAACTATTAAAGCAGCAGTGTCTGAAATACAGCCTAGAGAACAGATCCACTTGTCCAGTGTGTGCTGTCTCTGGTGTCCTTTTTACTGGGGATGGAGAACGGACCCCTCCACCCCCCTCCTTCTGAATAAGTTACTTTGTAACTTATTTTGCATGACACCTGCAGCTCCATTCGGATGATTCTGCATCCATAAGCAGAATAAAGTGAATCATTAAAACAAGATGCAGGAATACCTGGGAATGAAATAGGAGTTGGTGCTGTCTTGTGCCATTCACCTTGTGTGCTTGTCAGTCAGAAAGCATAGCTGTGTTTTGCTGGTTCCTTTCAGCAGTGAACATCAGTGTCTTGAAAGCTTTTGGAAACCACATACACAGTGTAATTTCAATAGAAAGTCATGACACCCCCTGAAGTTTTACCCAATTAGTGGAAAACTTTATTTTGTATCTTCCTTTCTAGTCCTTCTGGAAAGCTTGTTCAGATTGAATATGCTTTGGCTGCAGTAGCTGCAGGAGCTCCATCAGTTGGGATTAAAGGTATGTCCTGAAAATACTGATGGATTTGGGATTTTATCTATTTTTTGGGAGAACTAAACAAGTTTGGATCATGTACTGAGTCTTTTGTATTGGATCCTTCTTTATATTTCTGTTACATATTTTGTTACTCTTTCAGTGGATTTTCACATGTTTTAATAAGTTTTATGGTTCCTGGGGTTCTTTTTTTTTTTTGGTGATTTTGGAAACATTCAGCTGGTAGAAGTAGATGTTTGGTTTTGGTTCCTGTCCTTATATATAGAAATAACACAGACCAAAAAAAAAAAAAGCTAGTTAGATTGCTCAATTATTAATGTTATACAGAATCTTTAGAATGGGATTATGGGAGCTGAATGGTTATTTTAAAAAAGAGACAATGTGTTGGGTGTATTCATCAAAGTATCTCTCTTTAACCTGATTGTAAGCTTGAACAGCTTTTAAAAAGAGAGGAAGTAATTATTTAGTTTAATAAGCTCATCCTGTGTTTTGACTGCTAATTTTAGTTTAATTTTTAAATTATTTTTTGTTCTTTTCTAGCTGCAAATGGAGTGGTGTTGGCAACTGAGAAGAAGCAGAAATCCATTCTTTATGATGAAAGGAGCGTCCACAAAGTAGAACCAATTACCAAACATATAGGTTTAGTGTACAGTGGTATGGGTCCAGATTACAGGTATTAAAACATTCTGTTTGATCACCATTTAGATGCATATTCATCTTAAACAAGAAGTTTCAGTAACAGGTAGCAATTAGCTGTTTCTTTCAAAGTGTATGTCATAATACTATATTGCACTGTAAATGACGTTCACTTGAAGTTTTTCTTAATATATCCTTTAACTTGTCAAATAACCTTGTATCTAAAGAATGAAAGCAGTGTAATTCAACCTTGCTTTTAAATATTTCAGCAATTACTTGGCTGATAAAATAACTCAGCACAGTCTTGTGTTCTTACATTGATGTTGTGCCAGATGTACAACTCCTGAATATTTATTATTTGTGAAAAATAAATAATACATATTTATTATATGAGTTTTCATATTTATTAGATATTTATTATTACGAGTTTTCAGTTCTAGTTGGAATTTTTTTTGACATAGTACTTTTGTCTTTGTTTTCAGAGTACTTGTGCACAGAGCTCGGAAGCTGGCCCAGCAGTATTACTTGGTTTATCATGAACCCATTCCAACGGCTCAGCTAGTACAGAGAATTGCCTCTGTGATGCAGGAGTACACACAGTCTGGGTACGTGCTGGGATTGCAGAGCTGCTTGGAAAGATTGTGGTGTTTAAATGTAATGAGTAACAGCTACCCAGTGATTGGGGGTTTTGTGGAAAAGGCAGTTTTTCAGTGGAGAATGTGTACAGAAAGTGTGCTAGTAGGAGGAGCACTGACTGGCAGCGGGTGAGAATGGATCTTCCTATCTTGCACACAAACATGTCAGCCAAGGCAGGACACTTTTGGTTTTGTTCTGTTGGTTAACTCATCCTCATTACAGCCCTGGTCTGGGGAGAAGATAAACACGTCCAAAATAATTAGTCACCTTTGACTTTCACTGGATAATTCATTCCGTTTTGTTTGCTTGTAGTGGTGTTCGTCCCTTTGGTGTATCACTGCTAATATGTGGCTGGAATGAAGGGCGGCCATATTTATTTCAGTCAGATCCATCTGTAAGTATCTTACACTTGTAAGTTCTGCTGCTCTGATAAAACATGTGAAACTTTGCATGTGCTCATGAAGTCTTTCTGTGATGAGAATATTAATACAGAGCTAGAATGAAAGATAACTTCAGAAGTCAAAATGGGTCATTTCAAGTAGGTGCATGGAGAAAGCCTGCATCATTCTGTGCCTACAGGTTCCTGTACTGCTTTGAGGAATGGCACCTCCTTCTGAGGGAGGTCATCTCTTTTCATACCTTCCCACCTAGCTGATAGTGCCAGCAAAAATGGCATTCTGTAACAGCTACTAGGAAAAAATAAATTGACTGTTTATACTGCTCCAAACTGATGGAAGTAAAGCTGAAATCTGTAGCATTGTGAGATGTAATGCACATGTTGTGGTATTTAATGACAGTGGTTAATTTTAATGAGTTAATTTGTTGGGTTTGCAGTGCACTTCAGAAAAATTACCCTTTGATGCACATATGAGGTGCTGTGCTTCAGATGAGAAAATGAGGTCATTGTAGTGATCATTGCAACTTCTGGTGGTTTGAATTACTTGATGCTTCAGTGTAAAAAGCAAAATGCAGATGCCTTGTTTAAGGAAGTTTGATGGAGGCATAGAACTGCTGGAGGGAACTTCTGTTCTCTCCTCTGTCAAGGGAACATTCTATTCCCATGCCAGAAGAGGGAATAGAAGCGATGACTAAATATGTTGGTAGTAGTGAACATAAATCAGGCTGATTTGCAACAAGTCACTTAGATTATCTTCAAAAAGAAGAATATGTGGGATGAGCCTCAGTAAGGATTTGAGTGTACACTTTCTCAAAGGCAAATGAACTATTTCTGCTTAAGGAATCCCAAATCAAAACTATGCTAATGACTTAATAAATGCATCTTTCAAAGTAGTGGGAGGATGAAAATAGATGGAGCACAATATATACATCTTGTACAGTTTCAAAGCATGTGTTCCCATATAAACTTAGTCTAAAAATGATCCAAAATTGTCTCCTGTAGTCTCAGAACACTCAGTATTTTACTAATTGCTGCTGTACTTTTTTACCAAGTAATTGATTACATACTGTTTCACTAAGTTTCACAAAACAATTCAATCAATAGCTTATTGCTTTTACAGGGAGCTTATTTTGCCTGGAAAGCAACAGCAATGGGAAAAAATTATGTCAATGGGAAAACATTTCTTGAGAAAAGGTAATGTATTTGGTACTTCTCTGAAAGGATACTGTGTTTTGTTCAGGTTCCATATAAAATAGCCAGATTTTAAAAAATGTACACTTTTTAAATTGTAAGAACAAAGTTTTAAAATACTTAAGGTATGATGCTTCCAGTGTACTTGTTTACAAGTGCACAGAAAGTTTGATTTATTTAAACTCCAACTTTTGTGTTTATGTAGAGTTACTTGAGTGCAGTAAACATTGTATTCAGCATATTTGCAGCAATGTTATATACAGTGTCAGTAGGAAATGTAGGGAATTTTTTTAAACAAATAATAACTTTGACTATTAATGCCACTATGATTACAAATAATATTTGTAAGAGAAACAGATTTTAGTAGTTTTGGGGATTTATATGGGGATTTAGAGACTCCAGGATTATTAAAATTTGTAAAGGTTTTTATCCTATGCTGAAATAAATGAATGTCTGTTTACAGATACAATGAAGATTTGGAGCTTGAAGATGCCATTCATACAGCGATCTTAACACTAAAGGTTAGCAAAGTATTTAAGAAAGAAGTTTCTTATGTCTTCACTGATATGATTCACTTCAAATTCACTGTACTTTTTTTAATAGGAGAGCTTTGAAGGGCAAATGACAGAAGACAACATTGAAGTTGGCATCTGTAATGAAGCTGGTTTTAGGAGGCTCACTCCAGCTGAGGTTAAGGACTACTTGGCTGCAATAGCCTAGTAGAAACCAAGCTAGACTGTGGTTCACACAAAGGTCTTTTTAATTTTGGCTACTTAAATGTTTTTCTTTGCAGTTTTTGCATACTTATTTCTACATGGTTTGTCTGAGAGATTTTTTAAACATCATGGGTGCAAATACAACGGTCCTTGATATTGTAATACATGGAATCTTGTTAAAGATAATTCTTTCCCTTGATACACAAAATACTGTACAAAATGTAAAGTTATAGTGACAGCTTGAAAAAGGCTAAAGAATAAAATCAGAGGCCATTGTTTTGGGGGAAGGTGTCTGTGTGTCTTTTCAATCCTAGCCTGTTTATCTACATAAAACTTAGGTTTCAGTATCCTTATTGCTGAGGAAATAGTTTTTCATATACAGCCATGATGAACTTACCTTCAACCTTCTTTTAAAAAATTTAAATGTGGAGTGATAGGATAATATTTTCACTTAGGAATATTGTTTAAATGTTAATTAACCTCCAGAAATAGTTTTATGGGATGCACAAGATCATGTACTTTCACAAAGGGGCAGGAAATTCTTCCATTTCAGGTGTGTACTGCGATCTGATTGAGCCACTCTGCTTTTGACCATCATGGTCTTTGTGTCCTAAGAACTTATTTTACTTGAGTTATTTTCTTGGCCCTTGAAATTGCACCTTTTCAATCTTGAAGTATTGTTAGGAAAAGTAGAAACAGTAACTCTTACTGAAAACTAAATGCATTTATTGCTATCAATAAAAATTAATGGGATTTACAAAACAGAATGAGAGTATGTAATGTAATTACTTTATCCCTTGAATTGTGCTAAAGTGTTTGCCGACTTGCAGGATAATTCTAAAGATGTAATGAAAGGAACATTTAATTTGTGCACCATAACTTTTACAGATATTGTGTTGATATATCAATACATTTCTTACATGTGTAGAGTCATTCAAGTCATAAAAACCTACATTTACCACAAAAGAAATGGGATAAATACACTTTTTTTCAACAGAAATAATCTGGTATGCAGCTATTTAAGTGACTGTTTTCAGATTTTGTATTTTTAAAGCAATCTGATTGTTAAAACGTTTCTAGCAAACTCGGAGCAGCAGCTCAATTAGTCTGCTTGTACATAAGGCTAAGGATGTAGGGGAGCAACCTGGCAGGTCCCACGTCAGCCAGCCATAACTAATGAAGAAAATACAGAATATGAGTAGAAAATAGTGTAAAAGCTGATTGACCTGTGCTTTCCAATGTCTGCCTTTTGATGGTTTTTGTTATCATCAGGTGAATAAGAATTTCTGAAGCATGCCAGAAATGAATTTTTATTTCCTGAAGTCAGAAATAAAAGCTCTGTCCAAATGGTTCATTAAGAGTTCCACCAGATCACTTTTTGAGTATTCTACTCTGAAAACTAGTCTATACTCTGATACTTATTCTAGAGAAAATAAAACAACTCAGATCTGAAACTGAAAGCTTTATATTGCTGCATCTTGATGTAGAATATTTATGCACTCTTAGTTTTTTAATGCTGTATAAATATTCAGGAGTTTTCTACATAAAAACATGTATGTAGGTACTTCGGTAATTAACTGTAGTGGTTTAGTTGTGTCTGCTAATAGAAACAGTTGATGAGCAAAGAACACCCTCTGAAGGGTAGTTGAAACCAAAGCAAGTTTCAAACCATGGTAAACAGCTCTTGTTTTGTGTTAAAGGATATGAGAAGGTCTCTGGTCTACTGCCAGTTGTTTTCACTTGGATAAGCCAAGCTGGTGACTGTTTTTACACCATTAGGAACTGAGTGCTAATACTTAAACCCTGCAGTGAATCAGAGTTCATGGCACTTAGTGTAATTTGGAAAGAATACGCATACTATTTTGAATTTAGGCTTTATTTAGAGTATTAGATAATTTCCTTAGTGGCAGTCAAATAGACCTTGATACTATGCTGCTCTGAGGGGGAAAGTGGTATGGCTTTAAGTGCAAGGTTCTTTTTTTACCTGCATGTCTAAAATAGTAGCTAAATTTTATCTACTATTTAAAGGGAAATCTTTAAACTGCAGAGAACTAAGTAACAGATTTTTCTATTTAAAATCTTTAAAATTGAAGGAATTTATACTTTTAACTTGAAGATATATTTCTTAAATAAAGTCATTTCAGAAGTGAGTGATACTAGTGCAGTGGACTGCCAAATTATATGTTGATTGTGGTAATTTTCAAGAAGTGCACCCTTTAGTTACATGAGATTGGCTTTATTTTTAGTATTTTGTAGAAACTGCATAAAGGGGACAAGGTGCAATAAGACAGACAAACATTGTTACTTTGAGAGAAATGACAAATTACAGGCTTGATTACTTCAGCTTACTATGAATTATAACTTTGTGTTATTTAACTTGTTCCTACTAATCAGTCATCTGAAAGAAGAAAAAGAGACACTTGTCACTTGTAGCATGTAATGTTGATTTTCTTATCCTGGAAGAGGATCTGCTCCAAGGTCCTCAGGATAGTGTGACACCTATGAGAATTGGACTTTATTTAATGATTGGGATTGGGATTGGGATCTGAGAACAGTTGCTAATGAAGTTGCTATTTTGAGTCACAGAATCACAGAATGACATCTGGTCTAACCTCCCTGGTCAAGGGATCATCTTAGAGCAGAGGGCACAGGATTGTGTCTAGAAGTTTCCTGAACAGCTCCAGTGAGGGAGACTCCACCACTTCTCCAGGCAGCCTGTTCCAGGATGCCATCACCCACAGTAAAGGACATACAGGGGCAGTGAGCCCTTACAACTTACTTTGGCTTACTGTTGCTTTCCAGATCTTGTGCAATCATTCAGACAAGTAGAGATCATCTCTCCCTGCAAGAACGGGCACTCATGCTGTAAGAGAGTACTGCTGCATGGAGAGCAGTGGGACCACAGCTATGTCTGCTGTATGGAGGCAGGCAGCAACTTGGGGCAAATATTGGGAACACTTGCTCACATATTCACAGAATGGTTTATTACAGCCCAGTTTTGTTTCCAAATGTAACAGACCCAACGTGCACAGATCCAACATGCATGGAGCCAGGGCTGTTGCTTCTCCAGTGAAAAGTCCAAGGCTAACTTGTCTCTGGCCTGTCTGTTCCCATTACTCTGTGCTATTGCAGCCTCACACTGAACATTGTGTGCTGTTCAGGGCATCACACTGTAAGAAAGATACAAACATTTTACAGAGAATCTAAAGAGGGGCAACACAGATGGTGAAGGCCCTTGAGGGGAAGCTGTATGAGGAGCGGCTGAGGTCACTTGGTTTGTTCAGCCTGGAAGACACTGAGGGGAGACCTCAACTTTTTCATGAGGGGAAGAGGAGGGGCAGACACTAATTTCTTCTCTGTGGTGACCAGTGGACAGGGTCGAGGGACTAGCCTAGAGCTGTGTCATGGGAGATTTAGGTTAGATATTAGAAAAAAGTTCTTCACACAGTGGGTGGTTGGGCAGTGGAACAGACTCCCCAACACCACGCCTGACACAGTTCAAGAGGTTTTTACACAATACTCTTAGGCACATGGTGTGACTCTTGGGGCTGTCCTGGGCAGGACCAGGATTTGGACGCAACGATCCTTGTGAGTTCCTACTAACCAAGAATATTCTGAGGTTGCGTCTGACCTGATGTAATGCATTTCGACCCTTGAAGGGTTTTCGCGATAAGCCGCGGACAGGCCGCAGAGCAGAGCCACGCCGGGCGGACTGGAGCAGTCGGAGCGAGGCGGGTGGGGCGGCTGTCCCCGCCCGGCGGCCCCGGGGGAGGTGCCGGGCTGGGCCAAGCCGCGCCACGCCACGCCAGGCGGGGCCGAGGGCTGTGGCCGCCGGGCTGTGAGTACGGGCTGCGGGGGCTGCCAAAGACGGCGGCCCCGGGAGAGGGAGCGGGGTCGGGAGCCCCCGGAGGGGCGAGGCGGGCCCGAGCACCTTGCGTCCCGGCAGTGACTGGAGGACGGGGAGGACAGGAGGGACAAGGGCCGGCGTCCCCACCCGCTCGCCCTCCGCCGCGTGTGGGCGGAGGGTCGAGCCGGGCTGGGACGAACGCTGAGGGCGCCGTACCCTCAGCCGAGATGGCGGCGCGGCCTCCTCGGCGCGGCGAACACGTGATGGCGGAGCGGAGGCAGAGGAGGAGAGGGCCGGGCAGGGCCGGGCCGCGGGCCCCGCGCCCCGCCCAGGGGAGATCGGGCCCGGGGGCCAAGGCAAGGGGCGGTGTGTGACCTTGTGGTTGATAGAGGCGCTACCGCCCAGTAGTTGTGCTGAAAAAGTAGTTGTGTCGGTGCTTTTATTGTCACTGCAACCCTTGATTTATGCTCTGTGTTGAAGCGTCTGTGTGTGTGTGTCTGTGTGTGTGTGTGTGTGTGTGTGTGTGTGTGTGTGTGAGTAGGAGTTGTAGCTGCTTTGGGGAGAGGTGCCCAATGACTGATCGTGAGGTTTTACTCATTGCATTACATTCAAGGATGAGCTTGTGGCAGTGGCAAAGACTTCGAGGGGGAAAGGCTGATTTTTGTGGCCTCCTGGGACTGTGAGAAGCGTTAGGAAGTCGTCTCGGAATGCATCAGGATTCTTGGCCATGAAGAGGCAGGTGGAGATGTTGCTGATGCTGGATGGGGACCAGGCCATATTTCCACTTGGACATAGGGCGGGGGAAGCCCACTGTTTGAAAGCAGGCCACTGTTTGAAGGCAGGCCACTGAGTTGCCCTGGCAGAGTCTGTTGTAGGACCTGGCCGTGTCTTATTGTTCCTTTTCAGTTGGAGTTTCATTTATCTTGTCCTTTAATACCAGTTGACTTCAACATGAGGGTTAGGTAAGAATTACAGTGTTGTACTTGTAGTCAGGAGTCAAAATTTATTTGTTTCACTATTCATAGTGCTTACTGTCTTAAATGTGCTATTGTTTGGTGTAGTATGAATCCTATATTTTCAAAGCGCATATTCAGTAAAAGAATTCTAATCATACTTTCCTTAAGGAAGGCCTGCTAAAGTAATACAGATGTGAAAAAAAAATAGATTTATCAGATGCAACCCAGTAAATCTCTTAGTAGAATTAGAAAACAGCAATTTTAGCATGGAGATTCTCGTGATAGTAGAATTATGAATCATAGTCTGTCATGAGGCTGTGTAATAGAAACATATGATGGTTTGGGTTGGAAGGGACATTAAAATTGTCTAGTTGCAACCCCCCTGCTGTGTGCTGGGACACCTTTTGCTATGGTGCCTTTTATTAGACCAGGTTGCTCCAAGCCCGCTCCAACCTGACCATGACCTTTACCACTTCAGGGATGAGGCATCCACAACTTCTCTTGGCAGCCTGTCCCAGTGCTTCACCACGCTCTGAGAGGTTCATGCACTGAGTTGAACAGTGCAGGTTGAAGGCTGGGTATGTGTAAGTGTGGCGGGTAGCTTTTAATTTTAATGGTAAGTGTGATGAGAGAGAGAGACAAGATTTGCTTATGGCATTAAATGTATTTCTGATTTGCTCTAGATGGCAGCTTTTGCAAATGAGCTGTGAGAGTTAGCATTCCTTTAAGTGACTGGCTGAGTGAAGGTCTCTTACATGGCAGGTGGGGGGAAACCACAAGCTTGAAAGGACTGTGTGGAGACATGAGTGCTACCTAGCTGAGAACTGGGGTCTTCTGAGGCTGTAGGTTGGATTTCTGAAGGTGAAGTAAAGGATGAACTGATCACTGGGACTTTGTGTTGAGGTTCCAGTTCCTTGTGCTTTGCAATAGCTGTTGCACTTAAGTCTACTGCAAGGCTGCAGTATATACTGTTAGATAGAACTCTTTCAACTGTTTTTATTCTTGGCCGTGCAGTAACAATCTTCTTTGTTCTTACTTGACAGGAATAATGTTTCCAACATGTCTGTGCAGTCGCTGCTTTGTGAAAGAATTGCTGTTGCCAAAGACTTGATTAAGAGAGCAGAAGCCCTTTCCAAGTCCCAGAAAAGGAGAATAGAAGGTGGGGCAAAGCTATGCAGCAAACTGAAGGCAGAGCTAAATTTCTTACACAAGGTGGAGGCAGGGAAAGTGGCCATTAAAGAATCCCATCTGCAGAGTACAAACCTTACCCACCTCCAAGCCATTATTCAGTCAGCAGAGAACCTGGAAGATGTTGTCAGTGTCCTCCATGTCTTTGCTTACGAGGACAGGTTTGGAGACAAACAGACACTGGTGGTAGATGTTGTTGCAAACGGAGGTCACACGTGGGTGAAGGCCATCGGTCGTAAAGCTGAGGCCCTGCATAACATCTGGCTGGGAAGGGGCCAGTATGGTGACAAAAGTGTCATTGAGCAGGCAGAGGACTTCCTGCAAGCAAGCCGTCAGCAGCCCGTGGAGTACAGCAATCCCCACATAATCTTTGCGTTCTACAACAGCGTGTCCAGTCCTATGGCAGAGAGGCTCAAGGAGATGGGAATATCTGTGAGAGGAGATGTTGTTGCTGTGAACTCACTGGTAGACCCATCTACAGAAAACGAGCACCTTGACGCCAGTGAATCAGATGAAGAAGGCCCTGAACTCCTGCAGGTGACCAGAGTAGACCGGGAGAACTTAGTGGCCAGCATTGCTTTCCCTACCCAGATCAATGTAAAAGTCTGCAATAGAGTTAATTTGGACATCACTACCTTAATAACCTACGTCTCTGCGCTGAGCTATGGTGGCTGCTACTTTGTCTTCAAGGAAAAAGTGCTGACAGAGCAAGCAGCCCAAGAAAGAAGGGAGAGAGTCCTGCCTCAGCTGAAGGAGTTCATGGAGGGAAAAGAGCTCTTTGCCTGCGAATCTGCTGTCAGGGATTTCCAGTCCATCTTGGAAACGTTGGGAGGACCTGGAGAGAAAGAGCGAGCTGCATTGCTTGTCAAAAGAATTAACGTGGTGCCAGATCAGCCCTCGGACCGTGCCTTAGGACTAGTGGCTAGTTCAAAAATCAACAGCCGCTCTTTAGCCATTTTTGGCACAGGAGACACTCTGAAAGCCATCACCATGACTGCAAATAGTGGGTTTGTGAGGGCAGCAGCAAACCAAGGTGTCAGGTTCAGTGTTTTTGTCCATCAGCCACGAGCATTGACAGAAAGCAAAGAGTCTTTTGCCACACCTCTACCAAAGTGCTGCCCATCTGATAATGGAGTATAACTCATTAAATGAGTTAGCAGTGGAAAATACTGCAGCTACTGCAGTGGAGGCATTTGGAGAAACAGAAGAGTCATAGCAATACAGTTTTGGGTGTGTATCAATGGTGACAGCAACTAGCAGTGGAAGAGCTCCTCAAGGGATTTCTAATACCTTTACTCCTTCCTTGAGGTTATTTTTTGTCCAGATGACCATTAATTTATTGACTAAAGTAACAACAAGACAATGAAAATTTTTAACTGGCTTACAATGTATTACTTGTATCCATCCCCATTAAAAAGTTCAGTTAAAGCACAGTTACTGAGGTCCCCTTGTTATTTTTGTCCTCCTCAGAGAGGTAAAATTCATCATCTTCAATCTCTTAAATCTCTTAAATGGAACTTAAATCTCTTTTTCCCCTATTCCATTCAACTTAAATCTCTTTCCCCTATTCCGTTCAGCTTTGTTTTTAGTTGATTCAGAGGGACCTTGAGCAGAGACCTGTGCCTTTTTGGAAGTGCGGTGTTTCATGAAGATGTGGCTAGTAGCCATGAATAGAAACCAACTTAACCCTTCCTTGTCTTAGTGAAAGCAGCCTCTGAATACCATGGTTAGGCTGAATTGGGTAACACCTTTAAATTTCCATAAAAATCAGTTGGAGTTAATGTGCTGCTCTTGGGCTAAACTGCACATATGTTGAGCAGTATATGTTGCTGCTCTTGGGCTAAACTGGACAGCCAGTGGCAGCAGACCAAGGAGGCACATCCACTTTTCTCTTAGCCTTTGTCCAAATGCCAAGTCTAGCTGGTTGTAAAACCAGCTCAAAGCTTCAGATAACAGAATCCTAAACTGAGCAGGACCCAGGTAGTTTTTTATATTAGCGTGCTCTTTGCTGAGGACTCATGGTGATCTTGAACCTGGCTTTGTTGCATCTGAATTACAAAGCCTCAGTGAGGTCCTTCAGTGTTGGAGTGATGGAGATGTGCAGGGTATGTTCTTAAATCCTAGTTTGCTCTGTAGTAGAGAGAAGCCTTTTTGCTGGTGGTGTAATTGCTCTTTAAATTCCAAGTGTAGAATGAACAACTATTTCTTCTGCTGTATTTTTTTTTCTTTGCCCAGAGAGATTTGCAGTTGTGGGGGTCTTGTTGTTTTTGGTTGTTTTTTTTTTTGCACTTGCTGTTTGGTATTAATTTTGATCAGTTTCCTAGTGCAAAATCTTGAGATGTTGGAGTGAAACTCTGAGCCCCAAGCTATACATTTTTATCAGGTCAGTGAAAGGGATATCTGCTGAATATTTTATAGGCTGTCGTTCACACAATTGCATTATTATGCAGCTTAATAGTTCAGGCAAAGAACATTCTCTTGCCACTTCACTCTAAATTTCTTCCTACAGTACAATGTATCTGCAGTGCTGCCCTTAGCTGTAGGCTTAAACCATTTCTTTCTGGTTGCTAGCAGTGATGCAAGATACTGGAATGCCAGCAGGACCACTCTGCATGCCTTGTTCAGCTGAGTAAGATGAACTCCCAAGGGGCAGAAGTGTATTTCTTGTTGGTGGGATTCTTGGTCTGCTCTTACTCTGTTTGTAGAGTAAAATGTTAGGAGTGGTCACCAGTAACCACATGCTGCATAGCTTTACCTGAAGTTCTTAGCAATGTGGATGGCAGTCTGCTCTCTATGCTCCCCATTTTCTGTGGGTCCCTGAAGTAGCTAATGAAGTTTAAGATGGGTGGAACTGGATTTAAGTTCCATGGTTTTGCTGCTTCAGCATCCAATGTGCTACCTGCAAGTTTCTCAGTTTCTCCTTGGTGAGTTCTAACAAAACATCTAGCTTGCTCCTACAGTCTAACACAATGTATTGAAACCTCATGGCAGGATTCATCCCCCACTGTATCCATTAATTTTCTTGAAAGTTCTTCTGAAGGGAGAGGAGGACCAACGCAATGAGACAATAATATGTTGTCTGTGCTGCAGAAATGCAAGTCTGCCTTTACTAGTTAACAGTGCAAGCTTCACCATGCAGGAGCTTAGAGAGGTAGTAATCTATCACGGTGTGTTGCATTTACTAGACACAACCAGAAATGTCTGTGAAGTGTTGTAAACAGCTGGAAGGAAAATACCTTTCATTTCTGCCATGAGAGCTCTTACTCTGGACACCTGTGTGATGTCTTTCCTCTGCAGTAGGTGTGGGAATAGGGCTTGGGGAGGCCATCTGTCTAAGAGAAAAAGAAACATGTGGTTCAAAACTGTGTTTGTCTTGCATCACGTCCTGAAAAAGGGTACAGGAAACCTCCTAGTTAATAATTTATGAACAAATAACATGGAAGGGAGGAGTTCTTTTTGTCTACAGCTCAGAGCTGTAAAAGTTGAGGTTCCAAAAGATAGCTTACTATTGCATAGATTGACAAAATGTTAAGGGGTTGGAATGGACCTTAAAGATCATCTAGAACCAACCCTGCCTGCCATGGGCAGGGACACTTCCCAGTAGACCACATTGCTCAAGGCCTTATCCAACCTGGCCTTAAACACTGCCAGGGATGGGGCATCCACAACCTCCCTGGGCAGTGTGTTCCAGTGTCTCAGTGCACTTGCAGTAAAAAAATCCTTCCTAAAATTTAACCTAAATTTTCCCTCTTAAAATATGTGCTTATTATTCCATGTCCTGTCATTGCAATTCCTCATGTAGTCTCTCTCCAGCTTGATGAAGAGTCTCCAGCTTCCCTGTAAGTCCCTTTCAGATACTGGAAGGTTGCCATCAGATCTCCATGCAACCTTCTCTTCTACAGGCTGAACAGCTCCAACTTTCTCAGTCTATTTCATAGGGGAGGTGCTCTTGTTCTCTTTTCAGCTTTGTGGCCTCCACTGGACTTGCTCCAACAGTTCCATGTCCTTTTAATGTTGGGGACACTACAACTGTGCACAGTACTCCAGGTGGGATCGCATGTGAGCAGAGAGGCAGAATCCTTTGACCTGCTGGCCATGCTCCTTGTGATGCAGCCCAGGACTTGATTGGCTTTCTGAGCTGTGGGCACACACAGCTGGCTCATGTGGAGTTTTTCATCACCTGTCACCCTCAAGTCTTTCTTAGCAGGGCTGCTCTCAATCATTTCTCTGCCCAACCTATTGGTGTGTCTGCGATTGCAGTGACCCAGGAGTAGGACCTTGCACTTTGCTTTGCTGAACTTCATGAGGTTCGCACTGGCCCCTGCGTGGTATTATCCCTTCCCTCCATGGTCAACTGCATCACAGAGCTTGGTGTTGTCAGCAAACCTGCTGAAGGTGCACTTGGTCCCCCTGTCCACATTGCTAGTAAAAACGTATAAGAGCCCCAGTACCAATCTCTGAGGGACATTACACATCACTGTTCTCCATGTGTAGCCATTGACCACAGCTCTCTTTATGTGGCAATCCAGCTTTATCCACTGAGTGGTCCATCCATCAAATCCCTGTCTCTCCAATCCTGGGACAAGGATGTCGTGCAGGAGTGTGAAACACTTTTCATTTAGTCCAGGTAGACAATATCAGTTGCTCTGTCCCTGTTCACCAACACTGTAGCCCTGTGACAGAAAGTCACCAGATTTGTCAGGCATAATTTCCCCCTTGTAGAACCATTTTGGCTGTTACCAGTCACCTCTTTGTTGGCTGGGTACCTTAGCATAGTTTCCAGTAGAATCTGCTGTGTGACCTTGTGTGGCACAGAGCTGAAACTGACTGATCAGTAGTTCCCTGGGTCTTTCCCCTTTTTAAAAATGGGAGTTACGTTTCCCTTTTCCCCATTATCAGGGACTTCACCTGACTGCTGTGATTTTTCAGAAATGATGGATAGTGGCTTAGCAACTTTGTCTGCCAGCTCTCTCAGGACCCATGGAGGAATCTGATCAGGTGCCATGGACTTGTCCGCATTCTCAAAACTGAGATGGTCTTGAACCTGATCCTCTCCTACAGTCGGGGTCTTCATCCTCCCAGTCCCTGCATCTGCCTTTCTCAACTTGGGTGGTATGGCTGGAACACTTGCCATTGAACACTGAGGCACAGAAGTCATTGAGAACCCCAGCCTCCTCTTTGTCCAGTGTAGTCAGGTCTCCCTTTTCCTTTTGGAAAGGGCCCACATTAGCCCGGTCTTTCACTTGCTTGCAATGAATCTATAGAAGCCCTTCCTGTTATCCTTAATATCCCTGGCTAGACACAGTTCTAACTGGGCCTTGGCTTCTCTAACCTTGTCCCTAGCTTCCTGTACAATTTTCCTGCTCCTTTCAGGCTCTCTGTCCTTGTTTCCACTTTCTGAAAGCTTTTCTCACTTTGAGTTTGCACAGCAGCTCCTTATCCATCCCTAGAGGGCTCCTGGCATTTTTGCTCAGTCTCCTTGTGGAGATCCCTTGCTCCCGAACTTGGAGGAGGTGATCCTTGAAATTCAGCCAGCAGTCTTGGGCCCCTCTGCCTTCCAGGGCTCTATCCAATGGGACTCTACCAAATAGGTCCTTGGAGAGGCCAGAGTCTGCTCTCCTGAAGTCAGGGCAGTGAGCTTGCTGTGTGCCCTCCTTGCTATCCTCAGAATCATAAACACCATCTCCTGGTCACTGCAGCCAGGCAGTGTGTGCAGTGCCTGCCTTGAAGCACTGCATTCCCCACCAGCTCCTCCCTCTTGGTGAGCACAAGCTCCAATAATCGCACCAAAGATACTTTTTTCCTTCTTTGTCAAATAGATCCTGTCATCCCCCAGTAAACCAGGTTTGTCAAAGTGAGTCCTATGAGTCTTAGTATCCAAAACCCTGACTGGGGCACCATTGCTGTAGCCATTTGTTGACCTGCCAGATTTGTCTGAATCTTTAAAGTCTCTCTCCTTTGACCTGAAGGATTAATGAAAAACTGCTTGAAATCCAGGACCCTTTACTCTATCTCTCCCAGGGCTCCTTAGTCCCTCTTAATGCTTCCCTGACTGGTGCCAGCTCCCACACTAATACTGGGCAATAGTCTGTGTTTGAGTAGGGTTGGGAGCTTCTCGGTCCCAGGCTCCTGGAAGGCTGTCCACCTCCCTTGAGAGTGGGTCAGGCCAACAGATGAGTGCCTCTGTACCTCATAAAGTGGGATCACCCACTCCTATCACCTGCTGCCTTTTCTTGGTTGAACTTTTCATTAATTTATTTGTAGAACAGATTGGGCAGCTCCAGTTATCTCCTGCTCTCTGAGGTCCATCTGGAGATGGACCAAATTCCTTTTCCCAATGACTGAGTTGAAGGCATATTTACTCCTCTTCTAGTTTGATCACTCACTCCATAAGTTTTGTGCTCTACCTTTGCACCCTGCCGATTCAAATAGCTCCCTGTGCTCCCTGGAGCTGTTTAAATCTCCCTCAGATGCTCCTGGCAATGCTTCCTCCTTGCCAGTGATTTTTCACCAATTAATCTGTTTTACAGTATTACAGGATATAGTGCATGGTGATAGGTGCATGGTAATAGTGAACTTATGAATGGTAATTCATTATGGCCTTTCAGTCCTTGGCATTTAAGTTAATATGCTCACAGCCTTTGCACCCTGATAAGGGCTTTGAATGAATAAATGGGAGACAGCTGCTTCATTCCACTTCTTGCTGTGACTCTAAAGAAAAGTGTTTCCATCATTTTCCCTGCTGTATTGCATTCAGCAATCTTGAATATCCTTTGGGTACCCTCCAAAGAAGTTTCTTCAAGCCACAGGTGAGAGGGCAGTGGCCTGCATTTAAACATGGTAGGTGACTCAGAGAAAGCAGTAAGAAACAAGTGACCTCTGTATTCCTGGGATCAGAAGTGGGTGAGTTCTCTTTGCGGTATTCCTTCACAGCTGCTGATGCCGAGCTGGCAGACTTCTTTTGCAGGGACACTTTTGTGGGACCTCTAAGAATAACTCTGTTGAAAAGCCTCTGTATCTGGAGCCACCGTGTGGTGATTTTCTTCATTACCAGTCCTTTTTGACCATCACGGTATTTGCTATCAAATCAATTTTCTTTCTTTTACTAATTTCTGCCTATCGTATAGGCAATATTTTAGGAATATTAAATCCTTTCTACATGCCACTGGAAAGCTTGAGGGTTTTATTGTTATTTTCTGTCTCCATGTTGCATCTTGCAATGAAAAACTCAGAATGTGGATGGGTTTTTTTCCACAGTGGCTTTTTTTGCTTATCAATCAAACAGAAGTTACTGTGGACAAACTCTAAAAATTGTTTTATAATTTGAAAGAATGCTCGTTTGGAAACAAATGTGTTTTGATTGTAATATTTATTGTATCTTGCCTTTTAATATATTGGTGATCTGCTCATATAAACCAGTGTTCTGGTTTGGTGAATTTAGGTATCTTTTACTTAATGTCACCAACAGGGTATTAGATGTTGAACTCCCCTTATTTATGACTTTGAAAATGAGCCATTAGAAGATGCAAAATTATATTTGAAAAAAGCTTGAATAAATGGAAATCCAAGACTGCTTTTCTTGTCTTCCAACACCACACAACTGCTTTGTCTACACTACACCAGGCACTAGAGGATATGGAGATGTCTCACTTGCTGTCATGGGTTTTGAGGAATATTTTTTTAGTGGAAGTTTAAGGCATTGAGTTCCTTGAGAAAGAGGGAGTCTTAAATTTTTTTTAGGGGGCCTTTTTCTTCTGACACTTTAAATTTTAGATTAGATTATTTCTATATGGTCTCTAAGGGGAGCCAACAATCTCTGTTCTGTGCAGCACACAGCCTGCTCTCTTTGCTCCAACAGTAAGAATATTAAACAAAGAATGCTGCAATTCATGCCAGGCAATAGGAAGCACTTGGCTATTATATGAGAAATAAATCAGTAAGTTAAATTTTTAGTACAATCATGTTTCTGTGTATATTCTTTACTTGCTGTTGTTCTGGCTGACAAAACTTGAAAATCAGTTATTTATTTGCTATTGTACCTGCAAGCCATGAAAACATTCAGAGATAATTTTTGTGTGTTTGAAGCCATAGCTATTTAAAAAGTTAATGGGCTAAATAGTGGTTTGTGTTTCAAACTGCTCCTGTCACCTGAGGATACCTTCAGCAGATGTAAAGCATTCAGAAGTCAGCTGGAGCCTATCTGAAAATGCTTTCACAACCCTGCTTCTAGTTCCTGGAAACTGAAAGTAGGCTTGGTCATAACAGAAATAAAATAAGAAAACACAAACATCAGTTGTATGAAATATGTTTGAGAGGTGACATAAAAAAAAAAAAAAAAACCACCAAAAAAACCTGAAAAAACTTACCCTAAAGTATTTTTAATCTTTTTAGTTGAAGTGGACCAGGGAAAGGACTTACAATAATGACAACGCATGTACTTGCAATGACATTCTTTATTTCAGGTTATTGTGCAAGCAAAACAGCACAGGCCAGCTGTTGTCTAATTAATCTGGTGAAGTAAGCAAGAATTAGATGGGGTTCTGGAACTGAAGGCTATGGCTACAGTTTTCCTGCAAGTTGTAGTTCTGGGAATGGCTCTGCCATCTAGCTTGCAACAGGCACCTCATATGTGTTCTTGGTGGTGAAATCACCTCTATAGGTCAGTAGGTGTTTCTTTTTCATCAAGTTTTAATGTTGAAATTTACTCTAGATCAAAAAAAAAAAAAGAGTGAATATCAAATTACTACACTGCTCAGAATTGCAGCTTTGGGGCTTTGCAAGTTACATATGAACGCCACGGAAATTAAGATTGTTCCTACATAAACTATTGTAAGGAATAAGCAAACATAACCCCCCCTTCACAGCTTCATTATTCTATTGTGTGTATTTAAATGATCCTCATTTATAATGTCTCTTACAGAAACTGAGTGATCCTTGCACAGAAGGAAATATGTAATATGAAATAATATAATAAAAAAACCCCAAATCAAACCCCAAATCAACCAAATAAGAAAACACCCACAAAATCCCCAAAAGAATTAACATCCGAAAATGAAGCTGTGCTTCTTTATTTAATAATGAGACTGAGTACATGATAAGGCAGCTCAGTGTGGTAATGAGAAATATGGAGATACAGGCCACAAAATTTTCTACTGTATAGGTACCAAAATCCTCCTCAGGTCTTTCTTCTGTAGGGGTTAATTTGGCATGTCTTTATTGAGATGGTGTTCACTCAGACATACCACAGGCCTTCATAACAATGGAGTTTGACCAAATAAATATGTTTTCGTTTTTGATGTGGTTGGGTTTAGGTATTTTGTCCCACATTAGAAATGTGCATTATAAGCCAGCATTAACTATATCCACAAGAGAAACTTCTTCCAGGTCAGGGGAGGTCTTTGCTTCACATACAGTTATAAAATGCACTCATCCATAATAACACATTTTGTCTTAAGGAGTGTCATCTTCCTCTCGGTTGCAGCAATTTCTTTATGTTTTTGGAATGAGAGGCTAGATATCTGGTGTGCCATATTTCCTGCCAAAGACAGACTACAAGGCAAAGCAGTGTTTTAATTCATCCTGCTGCCTTAGTGCAAGAAAGGTGGGAGATTGGAGTAACAAAACTGAGATGTCAATAACGTGGACAATCAAAGACAAAGCTCTTACCAGATATTTCAGTGGGTGACTCCTGGGTTGGTTCTTGGCTTGGCTCCACACTGGCCTTAGGGGTAGACTCAGCACTTGACTCTCCGCTCAGCTCCCAGAAGGTCTGTTCACCTTCTTGCACTCCATTGTTCCCAGCTTGCTCTGTGCCATTCTCCTGGTGTGAGTCTCCACTGTAGTCCAGGGGCAGCTCTGTGCTTGCTTGTGTGCTGGGATCGCTGCTTTGCTCCACGCTGGCTGCCTCAAGCACTGGGGTAACAGGAGCACCTACAAATAAAGTGAAAGGAATTTACAGGATGAGGAGCATGGTTTGAAAACTTATTTCTAGGTATATCTAAAAATGTGCATAGTTCTTTTTGGGGATCAGAGATCCCAAGTAGGAGTTAAGGGAGGGAGAGAAAAGTAACTAGGAGTAAGTATATGAATGTGTAAGTATATATGAATGTGAATCTAACTTGAATTGACAAAAGTGGATTTGCCAATACATTGTTGACTCACTTTGTGCCTTTAGTTGATCAACCAGGATCAGAATCAGCAGTGCTGAGAGAATTGTCATCTTTTTCAGCATGGTCACCTAAATTCCAAGAACAAGCCTTTGGAGCAAAACTTGAATTGTGTGGTGGACAAAAAGCCCTGGGTATTTAAAGGCAAGCTCCTACATCTGTGTGCTTTGACTTCAGCCTGAAAATAACAGGTTACAAAACCAACATCAAATTACACTCTCGAAACAAATATAGGATCTGTAAGAGACTGTAATCAGGCAATTCCTGCCCTTTGCTTTGGGGTGAGATAACCTTTGCTGCAAGTAGTAAAGGACGTTGGGGGCACAGAGGTGGGACAGTGACAGCCCAAACTGTGGTAGCACTGATAGTGATGTCACTGTTTGCCTCTGGCAATGCTGGTTTCTCCAGGCAATTGATCCTGTTGGTTTTGAATGAGGATCTTCAAAAATCCTTTGAAATGACACTTGACAGATTGGATATTCCTTATGGGTAACAGGTGAAAGGTGAAGTGTGACTAAAAAATGTGCACCTGGCTTCTGTGTTGCAAGGAAATAATAGCAGTGGGAAAGAACTGCGATGTT
The DNA here is from genome assembly GCF_022539315.1 of Serinus canaria. Classification (NCBI taxonomy): domain Eukaryota; kingdom Metazoa; phylum Chordata; class Aves; order Passeriformes; family Fringillidae; genus Serinus; species Serinus canaria. The sequence goes on along the minus strand of NC_066315.1, from coordinate 52,699,802 downwards.
TTGGTCAAGCATTTCATTGGGAAGACTTCCTTTTTCATAGTTGAAAACTTGTGTGTTTGTGTGTGTGTTGTTCAGCCTCTGATATCTCAGTCCCATAGTGATGCACTTGAAAGGTTTGGACAGAACCAGAAGGTCTAAGTAGGACCTGTCTCCTCTGTGTGGTTTCATCAGCAAAGCACATTTATTGTTCTAAGGTCCATTTCTGATGTAGAGAAGTTGCTCTGATTGCGTTCATGCAGTTCAGTTCCCTGTGACCTTCCCCATCCAGAGAAGAGGGTACACTCAGGTAAGTTATGTTTTGGGGTCTGCTGAAGGAGTAGTGAACCTCAGGGCTGTGTGAGCAGCTCTCTGTGTTGCAGATAGAGAATTGTGGGCCTGGCTCTGGATATTACACTTGTATGAGTGAGTGGTGTAATTGCTGCAACTAGCAATTCTGCAGTAATTAGCAGAGTTAGATTAATGTCAAATCAACGTAAAAGAATTCAGAATCTGACTCTGTAAGATTTCCCCCCACCCTGTTTTCCTGATTTCACTTGTTTAATATTGCATCAACTTAGTTTTTGAAACACACTTGTTTCTTTCAAGTTGCTTCTTACCTCTAGGGTTTGCCTGAGGCATTATTCTTCTAATCAAGCTTTTTTGCTGCAACAGAAGGATTTTATTTTTTTCTTGAGAAGAAAAAGAAATACTGATGCCCATGAACACCTACTGGTACATGGCTGCTGCAGTATATTTCTTGTGTGTTACTGGTTTCAACTGAACGTTGATGTGTAACATCACCTTTTTTCAAATGTGGAAAAATTTTTCTTCGGTATGGAAGAATTTGTTGCCGACTCACCTATAACAATAGGATGCACGGGTCAGAAATCTGCAGATAACTATCTGCAATGAGCAAGATTCCTCATTGTAGACTAAGAACTCTGGTTTTTCATTCTTGAACATGTTTTTCCTACACAGCTTTCATTAGGTACTGGGCCTGCTAGTTTTGAAGGAAATACAAATAAATATGTTGCAGAATTTGTTATTCCTAATAGGTTACTACTGTGCAAGGAAAGAGGAATTGTCATGTTACTCCCTCCGTGGATCTCTAATTTAGTTTTGAAATATTTATCTCCTCTTTTACTTTCTCATTGAGCACAGTTGCTCAGCTTGCTCTTTTCAGGTTCTTCTGTTTGCTTCATTGTTATAGTTTCTAAAAATTTGAAGTAGTGAATTTAGGCATTCTAAGGCAGAGTTTCAGGTTAGCTGTTTGTCTGGAGACAAAGTTAGTTTCACTGTTTTTGCACTGCTGCCAGTCATATTGTTAAGGGGAAGTCTCAAAAAGTAGTAACAAAGGGATATGTTTTGAGTGGGATTTCTTACTCTTTGAGGTTGTGGGGGTTTTTTTAGAATAAATACAGACTCTGTCTCTATTCAGTATCTTCAGTGGTCTGAAGGAAAATGCAGTTAACATTACTGAAGGAATCATCAGATGAGATGAGAATCCTGTGGAATAAGTAATAGTGAGGACAGAGGTGTGTTACATGTTTATCACTTTTAGCTACAATTTTTTCTATGCACCCCAGCCAACAAGGCAAGTTACATGTAGAGCATAAAGGAGTAAAAACCATACTTAAGCAACGGAGGCTGCGCCTGGAAATGTCTTGCTCCAACTGTTTCTGTCCCCAGATCCCCAAATGTGGCCCTCAGGCCAAATATTAACATCCATTATAGAATATAACCAAACTAGAGAGGGTAAAGAAATAAACCATGAATGTTGGAAAAAAATCCTCCCTGTGTAGGGACAAATATTTTCAGATGTAAAGTCTGTATATTTTATCAAAAAAGAAAGATATGGGAGCGACTTATGTTTTGTCATTTCATATAGGGGGGGAAAAAAATCCCCAAAAAACTAGGTCCTAAAGCAGTCATTAATGGCACAGATGAAGGCATAGCCAGAGACTGTGGCCCTCATGCTAAAGAAAAATTAATGACTGAGGTACTAATCACTGGATTTACTAGGAGGGAACTGGGTTGTATTGAAGAATCTGGTGGATTAAAAAAACCCTAGGTATGATTATCTAATGTTTCCTCTTAGTCTTGTCTTTTGAATCTCAGTTGTGCAGATTGATACTGGACTCCTAGGAAGAAGCAAATACTGTGGAGATGGACCACCACCTTCCCCTGTGAGGGGTGGTGGATATTTGGTGTCACTGTTAAAATGGAAGAAGGTTTCAGCATTTGTAACTCTCTGGTTACAAATGGACAGTCTGTACAAACTGTTCATACACTGTGTCTGCCTCACTCCTGTGCAGAAGGTGGAAAGTTGTGCAAGTGTCCACTTGTCTTTAGTCAGGACAAAGGAGTGAACTCCACCTAAACTGAATCAGAGTTTTGAAGGATGTCTGATAGAAACCTGGCAGTGGCTGAAACTCTCTGCTGATAAACCTGGAGTGTGACAGGTTGTGATGCCACTGTGTCAAACCATCTCTGTGCAGGGACAAAGTCACTTGTTCTCAGCACCCATTCGGTCCAGGTGCCTTGGTTGATATGGAGACTGGCAACTGGGACTCCATCAGGTGTGGGACAAGAAATTCTTTCTTCATATGCTTCAGTGCCTGTGCAGTGACTGAATGTGGGAACTTGTCTTGCATTGTCATGACTGAGTGCAAGAACTCCAAAGGTGTGCTGTGAAGTCAGGCAGAGTGCTGGGAAGTTTTGACAGCAAGTGGTGGTAACTGACTGGTATGTACCTGCCTTTCCCCCTCACCTCCAAATTCAGAAATACATTGCAGGGTGTTTAGTAAAAGTACTTTCATGTCTTAAGAACATTGTGAATAAATTATGCTAAAATAATTTAAAAAAACTTGTTTCCTTCTTCCCTTGCACATGTTTTTTGTATTTCTTGCACTTGAAAGCAAGCCAGAGTTATGTAATGAAGTTCAGTGAAGCTAGGAGCAAAGCAAGGGACATTGTTTATCAGATGGTGGAGGAACTAGTTGTCAGAAGTTTGCACAGGCTCAGGAGAGAACTCCAAATAAAAGTAAAACTGTGGGTAAATAACTTTGGACATGGAAACAACATCCAGACCAAAGTTCCCCAGATGAAAAAGGATAGGCTAATAGGATCATAGGCTAATTCAGCTTGGAAGGGATTGCAGGGGATCTCTAGTCTGATGTCCCACTGCAAGCAGGGCTACCTGACTCATACCATTTTACTCCGAGATTTATTCAATCTGGTTCTGAAGTCCTCCAAGGACGAATCTGCAAAACCTCTCTGAAGAGCTTGCTCCTATGCTTGACAGTCCTCATAGTGAAAAAGTCCTTCTTTATGTTCCATCTGAACATTTCTTGTTTCAACTTATGCCTGCTGTCTCTTACCCTCACAATCTTATCTTCTTATCCTTATGTCAAGCATGGCTTTTGGAAACCTGAAAAAATACCTGCAAAGTGAGAGAATATTAGTAGGGGGCTGACATACTACATATGTTTATGTGCATAAAATAGAAAGACTTTCTCTAAATTCTTACTTTTCTCTGGGCATCAGCTCATGGCCACCTTTGGAAATAGTGCACTAGGTTAGGTGGGTCCTTGGTTGGACTGGGTTAAGCATTATCCTTTGTTGGACTAATGCAGAGGGAAGGGTGTTCATTCTAATTTGAGTCTCTGAAACAGCTGCAGAACACTTAAAAACAAATGTAGGTGGATATCTTCATTGCTGTTTGAACAACAAGTGAATTCTTATAATGTTGTGTTTTAGGGTTGGTTTGGGGGGTTTTTTTTGGTTGTTTTTATTTTTCACCATGCCAAAAGAGATCATTTGAAAAACTGTTTAATTTAGAGACGTTGACTCAGTGCTAAGGAGCTGTGAGATTAGATTGCACAACACTAGACAGAAACTACTGTTTTAAAAACAAGCTTTTTTTTGTTAGCAGCAAGGACCAGACTTTCTGGAAAGGTGAAGGATGCCAAGACTGGTGCATTCTTTTCTTGTGAGCTGATGCCTAGGGCATTTCATGGCAGATATAACTATTCATGTTTTGGGAAAAGTATTGTCCCTTCAGTTATTTAATTTTTGTTTTGCAAAGAGTTATCTTCTTTTTCATGGAGATTAGCTGAAGAGAAAAGGAAAGTCAAAGATTCTAGTCAAATTCTATGGGAGGAAAAGAAGAGGTTTTTGTGCTTCAATTAGTGTTTAAGGTTTCAGAAGGATTTCTGGGGTTAATTGATTGATTGGTTTGGTTTGACAGTAAAAAAAAAAAAAAGGGCATTTTCCAGAGAACCTGAAAAAAAAATAAAGTCAGGATCTTTTGTGTATAGATGAGGGTATCCCAAGTTACACATCAGAAGCTCTAAATACAATGGTTGGAAATAACTTTTTGTTATTTAGATCAGACTTTCAGCACTGCTTGGGATGTAGACATTTTTCTTTTGCCTCAAAAGTCCAATATAGTTTATAAAGGTAAGTAGTTTTAATCACTTCACAGCTTGGGATACTCAGGCAGAGACAAGACTACAAGACTGACTGAATGAAAACCTGCTGCCTCTCAGGGAGCAGGTTTTCAAAATAAAGTATTTATTTCAGGTTTTCCAGATACTGGGGGAGGGCAGGGGGTGGAGAGGGGGAAGGAAGAGCCATGAGGAGGAGGTGAAGGAGGTCGAGAGAGAGAAAAAGATGCTATGGAAAGTTAAGATACCTTTGGTAGGTCAGAAGAAATTGGTGTTTGGGTGTGTGCTCTTTGTAGGCTGTTAGAATAACTCAGGAATGGTGAAGTTGAAACAGGTCCTTCTGTCCTCAGTTGAGCCCTGCACAAAGCTGAGAATCACTTATATCAGACAGGGGTGAAGAAGCCATTTCATAAACTGTTACTGGACAGTTTTCCCACAGAGATCCCTTCTTTCTTGCTGTCAATAATTATGTGCTTAGGAAGACCTAAATCCTGTGTTTGTTTCTGCTGACTGTGGGTGTTATTTGGGCTGTCTCATTCTCTCCAGTAACATTAGGTGCTTTTGGAATCCTGTTATGTGTTTTGCCTTATTAATCTGATGACAGTGCTTTCCATAAGCTAGTGATGGAAAAATGAATGGTAGTTGAGAAATTAATCCATTATGTGTGATGAATAACAAGGTGGAGAGTTGATCTTTGCAGAAGAGTTGTCAGAAGTCACTTGTTTGATGTGTCTTCATTTCTAAAAACATTTCAGAGCTGACTGATATTTGACTAAATCAACCCACAGGTTCACTGTATAAGGAGAATATCCAACTGTTCAAGTAAGGCAGCTTTAAGCCACTTCTTGTATTGAAGAGAATGATCTAATTCTGTTTTGCTTAAATGGTCATCTCCTGGGAGTGGTTCACGCAACTTCCAGAGAGAATTGTGCTCACTATTTAACACTCAGGTAGTCATAGGGCAATGTAACATAATATGATGCTGTTAAGTGAAAGTAATGAAAATACTGTAGATAAATAAGAAGCAGCTCCTCTAAAGCTGTGGACTGAGTTGTCTTTTCTGCTAAGTATTTTAGTTTATAAGAACATGGTAAACTGGGAGCTCTCTGAAGCTGTGCAACCCTTTGTTCCTCTGAAGAAAGTTTCTACATTGCTTCACTTTGATAACCTGTCAGTTGTACCAACTGAAGGAGTGAAGAAAAGACAGAGAATGTAAATCTTGTTCTTTATTGAGGGTACTCTAATTTTGGCCATGTAAATTGGGATGTTAATTTGAATTCTTGCATATGAACTAATATAAAAGCCTTTTCAGAAGCTCCTGTTTAATTTTGGAAGGTGTAATTTGCCACAACTTAAATCAGACTGTATTATGGCTTGCATGAATTGAACCTGGGTGAAATGAAAAAAGATTACTTGACCAGCTTAACTGAAAAAGCATAAATATCACCCACGAAGTCTTGATTCTCTCTCCTCTTCTGCTTTGTCCCTGTGCTTTCTCTTCTGGTACAAATGGTGTTTAAATGCCTTCTGGGATGCTGATTCAACCTGCTGATGTGGCAAAAAACTTTCTTTACCTACTATACTGGAGAATTAGGATACCTCAGTAGAGGTCAAGTGACTATTGGAAGTGATACAGAGGAATGGAGGAAATACGTGGCCAAGAACAGAGTATGTCAGTGGCTGCTGGTCACCTCAGCTGATCTCATCTGGTAGCTTCATAATTCTCTTGAAAGGCATAAATTGAAATGGAGGGTTGTAGTTACTTTTGTCTATGTAAGAACAAATTAGCAGTAATTAGCCCAAATGGAGCTGATGTGGCAGTGGCTGTGTTGGGCCAGACACAGCAGAGCTGTCTCAGAAGAGCTCCCATGCAAGTTCTGGCACTAGTGGACTTGGCAGCACCAGATAGGGCTGTGGATTGTGGTGCTACAGCTCAGAAATGCACTTTGAGCTTCCCTGAAGCCTTTTTGATTTTAATGGAAATTCTCCTGCCGCCCCAGTCTTGCCCATACTGACAGTGACAGGGATTGACATTTGAGACCAGGCAAGAGTGTATGAACCAGCAAAGCAGATGTGCAGTTTGCAGTGCACTGTGCTGAGAAAAGACAGACAAATGAGATTAGCTGATACTTTCACCTGCTAGTTTGTTTAGTAGGAGATGCAGGCTTGCTTTTATCAAGGCAATATTTTTCACTTTGTATTTTTGTTCCGCGTCCTTTCATGTCACAACAACATCATGTCCTTTCAGTCTTTCCTTTCTGCATACCTTTCTCCTGCCATTCTTTTCTAAATGCATGTTTGTCACTATTTCATAAGACTAAGGCTTTAGTCTCCCTTCCATGGAGGGTCATCTGAAAGAGGTCAGGAGGAAGGAGCTCACCTGAGCTTTGTCAGGAAGGAGTATATAGAAGCATTTTCTTATCTGTAAAACTTCAACTTCTCAGCTTTCTGCCAGAGGGCAAAGGTGCTCACTTAGAAGTAATGTGACCCTACTCAGCTGTTGAAAATTTTACTTTACCAAGCAGCATATTTGACTCCGTATGTCATGGCTTCCCACCGTCTATGAGGGCTTTTCTGAAATGGAGTGCTTTGTGTAGGTAAAGATTTATGAAAAAACAAATGCCAGCACAGCACAAATACCAGAGCTCACCTGTTCTGTCAAGTAATCCACCACAGGATCCCAATTCTAGCAGGTTCTTGGGAAAATGGGAGAGGACTTTGAAAATGGTTTATAAGCATCATAATAAAGTCATAGATTTCATAAACATATTCCTTTCCTTGTACCAGGGAAGCATGTTCCATTGTGAATTGTTTTTTCTTCTTTAGGATTCAGTATTTCTAAAGCTAGTGGAAGATGTGTTATCAACTTCAGCAAGAGCAGCTCTGAGGAGTGCTAGAGCTCATATCTTCTGCCATTTTTAATCTTATATGAGTGAAAGAGTCATCTTCCTCTCCTGGGATGTTCCTCTTCAAGTTAATATCACACCAGTAAACTGGGTTCATCCAGCTTTTTTGATTCTCTATGGATACCTTTTTGGTATGTGTCTTTGCTCTGACTTCATAACTTCATTGTTTTCACTCTTGATAAGTTTTCCATATCAATAGGCTTGAGCATCGCAGCTGTTGGATCAAGCAAAAGCTTTCCTTAGAATTCTGAAAATTCTCTCAGATGTGGGCTTGGATAGTCATGGATTCAACTCAATTTGCAGTTATGGTATGTGCTGTATGTGTTTGTGAACTGGATGGGTATGAAGGATGTTTAACCAGTCAAATGGAAAGGGATTATGTGATCTGAGGGGGATAACTGGGGGCTGGATGCATTGATCCAAAATAACTCTTCTGACTTTCCCTTTACCTACCTTCTTCCTGAGACATAGCTGGGAAAAAATGAATGTTTCAGAATTTCTTCCTCTACAACTTTTAACAACTTATGTCCTGCATTCAGATGATTTTTATTCATCCTCATTCTGCCCGCAGAGAAATAGAAATGGAGTTTTCACAGAGGCAGGATTACATTTTAGTCTGATCTAAATTCCAGTGGCATCAAGAAAGGTTTGTCTTTCTCTAGGCCCTTCTTGCTCTCCATTGTTTGATTACATTAGTTTCCCTATGTAACAACATGAAGCCGGGGATGGAAATAATGGTCAGCTTGGCACCGTGGTGCATCCCTTAGGTAGTTCATACTACTGGGTAATGTATATGCCTCCCAACTTCCTTTAGGCTCCTAGAATTTGATATTGAAAGTTCTGTTATACCTCTGTTTTAGTCTGGGGTTACTTTTTAAACGCAACATAAATTCCAGCACATCCTCAAGCCTGGCTTCTTATTTCCATCCTCTAAGCTTGCCTCTGTGACATTTGTCTGGCTATGGGAACAATAGCCAGACAAATGGGAACAATTTTGCTGAAAAAGGGCTCAAAACAAAAAAGGTGATTTCTGCTGGATTTTTTTTTTCCAGTCCACGGTGCAGCTGTGTGAATATCCAAAGGGCAAGCACAGTAATGACTGTAGCAGGGCAGAGCTGTGGAGGATGGCCTACAGTGCTCAGCAGTGATCCAGCTTTATTTTGTGACTTTAAAAGCACATGAGTTGCAATGAAGTTTGAGGCCCACAAAGCAGGATGGATGCCAGAAATGGAGGCAGAGCTTGCCTTTCCCTTGTCAACAAAGGAGCCATTTGTAACACAGGATGCTGACTCCCACCTGGGAGATGGAAATTCTGCTCTTGAGAAACGTGCCTGCTACTTAGTGGGTAAGGCTGCTGTGATTTGTGGCCAACCAAAAGGCACTGCTAGCACAGCAATTGGGATTTCTGTTGAGAAAAAAAAAAAGGGGGGGGGGAATGGTATTAAAGAAGAAATATTCTTTGAGTTAAAGTAGGTGTCAGATGATTGGCCAGAAGAGCTATGGTTGTCTGCTTCTTATCTTGGAACTAGAAACTGAGCCCTTGTAATGCAACGTTCATCTAAGGCAGGAGTAAGTACTTTATCAGAAAATCCTGATGGAATCTGCTCTTTGTGAGGTACTGAAAGAGTTAAGAGAAAACTTCATCTCTGCTCAGCCTAGCAGCACCCAGGTCAGAAGAAAAAAGCACCCTTCAGGGTGAACAGCCTGCAAAATGTATTTGAAAATGAATTGTTTAATGCCAATTGTCATTAAGAATTTATTTGCAAATATGTTTTGCAGTTTGCTCATGTTGAAAGGTCCTTTTATCTTTGTCAGTGCCAGACAGTGGGACAGAATCAAATAGGCAGCTTTCCTTTTAAATAAAGTGGAAAATATTGGAGCAAGATTATATCTATCACAGCTTATAATATTTATATATATTTTTCATCAAACCCAAATTCCCCAAGGACTGTCAGATTTGTATGAAGTCTCAGAGTCCTGAATTTTGCATCTGGGTTTGTGATTGCCTTAATGGAAGAACAAGCTGTTTGCATTTTCTCTGCCAACACTGAGGTAGACTTGGTCACATGAACACAAAAGCAGCCTAAAGCTGTTTATAAGGATGGTACTTCAGGTAACACAGTGAGTGCATGTGTCCTGGCTCAGCCTGACACTTAGGTTCAAACCTGGCAGTCCTGACCACATCTGCTATGATTTGTTAGCAACCTAAGTACCATGGCCAGCTGTAGCCTGCACTCCAGAGAACTCCCTGAGTTCTACCATTTTCTGGACAGCATAAATTATTTTACATGTGTAAAAAACCTGTGAATCCTTTCACTTCTGGAAAACTATGAATTCCTTTATCTCTTTCACAGAAGTTCCAGAGGAAATGTAAAAGTCCAGTCAAACAAGTTTTGTTTTGTTCTGTTTTTACTTGTTTCTGGTACTCTGCTGACCTCTAGAGAGATTGAGCTTGTTAACCATTTAGAAGTGGAACTGAAGTTTTGGATATAGGACTTACTGAGGTGTTTTAATCAGTTAAGGAGTTTGCATTCTAGTAGAGCTCAAAAATCCCTGTTTAAAATCTCTGTAAAATATACTTTGAATTCATCCTACATTATTGATTTCACAAAATAGACCCCAAGCACTTGGCCAATGCAATGGAACTCAGGGTTTGGTCTGTTAGGATGTTTGTAAGCAGATGCAACTGCTCCCAGAAAGGGAAGTCCTTCTTTCCCTGTTTCCCATCATCAGAGGCATGTTTCTGCCTTTGCCTTGGGCAGGGATGTCTGATCCTCTACTGAAACTATTCAGAGAACTAAGCAGAGAGAAGGATGCCAGTGCCAAGGAGACCCTAGGAGCACACAGAGACTGCTTCTGCCAAATGGAGAGACTGCTTCAGCCATGAAGCCGTGTGGCACTGAGATGAACAGGCATGCTGCAAGTATTTTAGGTGTGTTCATGATATGCTGAAGGACTCCACAAAAAAGTGATGAATACTATGGAAAAGCCTGTTAGGATTTGTAATTCTGTGCTTAGGTCAGCAGAGGGAAGACATGCTCTCAGTACCATAAAGTGAATCATAATGGTAAAACCAAATAGCCATTCCCTAGTTCAGCCATCCATCATGGACTCTGGATGAAGCAGCAGACTTAGGTTATTTCAGTATGTGGCTCAGAGGACTTGTAAAAATATTGCATGGGAAATGAGATCTGCCACTTCCTAAAGGTGGAGTAGTGGGCTGTGCCATGTTCACAGCAATATTTGAATGTAATTTTATATATATGAGAGGCACAATAATAGATGTCCAGATGTGTGACAGAAGTCCAGAGGCCTGTGTCTTTTGGTGGGATAGGTATGTAGGACATAGAAGAGGGCAAAGTCTTCCCAGACCTCTGTCTTTGTGTTGTCCCAGAAGTCGGCTCTACCCTGCTGAAGTTTATGAGAAAAGAGCAGGAAGGAGTCTCTAAGCAACAGAGAGGACAAAGCCACAGGCCAGTGGGTACCAGGAGGTGTGATGATGATGAAGATGGGACAAGAGACATATGGGAAATTAGGAACTATTGGTAAGGGTTGTCCTTGGTAAGGAGGACACTACAGAAAAAATTAAGGAAGTGTTACAAGGACAGTATGGGAATCCCCCTGGAGGCACGTGTGGAATTGGACATCACTATTAATAGCTGTAGGAAGGAGGAGGAGGTGTGAAGAGATGAGGAAGGAATAGCAACCTCTCCAGCATGTAATAGGTAATTTGCAAGGAATAAGGCACAGCTTGACAGCTCTTCTTGCAGCTATGGGAGCTTTTTGCCAGCCTGAAGTTTTTCTCCCTGAAACACCTGATACTGTGTTCTTGAGTGAGGTCTGTCTGCATGTAACAGAACAAAGCTCCTGTGTTTCTCTGAGGCATAACGATAGTAACAATATAATGAATATGGTATGGTCAGTGTCTTGGCCATTTGTGGGGAAAGGCAGGAGAAAAGCAGCGCAATATGTTCCCAGAGAGGTGGTGTGGGATGGGTATTATTATATTATATTATTAGTAGTAGTAGTATTATCAAAAACCTTGTTTCTTTTTGCAAACTCAGGTTGGTCAGAAGTTATAACTACGAGCAGAGAGGAGTACTGAATATTAAGAACTGCTTTGATTCCTGCTGTGAGGTGGATATTACCAGGCACTGCCAGCAGACAGGCTGACCTGAGATACAGATGGAGGCAGATGCCCTGGGAGAAAACAAATGAAGGTTGTAAGCTCAGTTTTTCTCTGTGGGAGAATTAAACATGGCTTATGCCTGTTCTATTGTTTTTAATAGTTCTGGGTTGGGGTTTTTTTGTGCTTTACGTCACAGGGCTTGTCAAATGGTTAAATTTGGCATAGGTCTGGAGAGAGCCAAGTGCAGGGCTCACAAATCCCAGGCAGTTACTAAAATGCAGGAGGGCTGTGGCCTGAAGCACGGGGAATGTTGGTAGCATTGAGCAACTCTGCCTCAAGGAAAGATGAATACAAAGCCTTACCAAAGATAAATTGGGGTGCACTAGAAGAGACTAAAAACTTTTTGTTTCTCAACAACAGTCTTTGTAACACCACCAAGTTGTATGAATTTGAAAATGAACTTGTTTATTTGCCACACTTCAGTAAGAAAACATTAGGCCTATTTATTTATTTATTAATTATTCTCTTGGAATCAAGAATGTTCTTGTAATGCTGGTCAAATTTGCTGTGATCTCTCTCCTGGCAAAGCTAAGTGGTAGGAGTTTAGTATACATCACAACTTTTCTCCTTTTATATTATGACAAGAGTAAGTATTAAAAAAAATGCAACACCCTCCCAAAACTACAGGACAAGTCTTTGCAGAGCTATAGCTGTGCAGTTCAGCAGAAGGGCTGTTCTTGGCTCTATTTTTAAATTTTATTTATTTATTTAGTGTTGGAAGTTGTGGGGAGCTCTTATCCTCAACATAAATTTCTGCATAAGCTTGAAGTATCTGTGTTCCAGATGATCCTTTTTTACGACCCCTTTTTGACTGTAGACTCAGTTTAAGGGCTGGAGCTCCACAGAGAGCTCTGAGCTTGTTCCTAAGAAGTCTGTGCTCTGTTCCTGGCTTTCCGTCCAGTCTGCTGCTTGGCACTAAGCAGCTCACTTTCCTTCTGTTCTTCCTCATACCCCTGACATATCTCATATTTTTAATAACAACTGTTGGGGCTGGTATGCTTCTTTCAATGAAGCCTCAAATCACCCAGGGCCGGGAGGAATCACCTGGTGTCAGCTGGGGCTTTTCAAGTTGGTGGTTCCCATCTCTGAGCTCTGAGGGCCTGTGGGTGGGTTCTGGAGCTCACAGTAAATGGCCCGAGGGTATTATGGGCCCCAAATGTTGACTGGGCTGATTGCTGTTTGCTAATCTGCAAGTTAAAAAAGCCAAGGGATAGTTGGTCTAGATGCATGCTGTCTTGTGGGCAGCAGCAACATTAGAAGGCAAAGGCCTGCCATATATCAGTGTAGAATTCTCTGATAAAGGGCTTTTGTCACGTCCTTGTTTTCAAATTTAAGCTGTTTACTTCAAATTTGGATTATTATTCCATTTAAATGAAAAGCACACTTTGCAGTCGTTCTTTAAAACAGAGATATTTGAAGCTTTTTCACTAAGCCATATGTATATTATTACTATTATTTCATTTTCAGCAAAACTCAGTTTTGTTTGCATTCCTATCCTTTTCTGAAATAAAGAATTCCCCTGTGGCCATGATAACAGTCTGTAGCATAGTCTCATAGATATATTTGCACTAGGGTATTAAACTCAAGTTGTATTAAAGAAAAATCTGCCTTGAAGCAGGTTTCTGCCTGGAAAGGTTGTTCACTTAAAGAAATGTAAATTAATCAAAGCTGCTGCTTCAGTTTCTTGCAGTCCCACCTGCCATTCAGGAAGTGTCTGTTTTCAGATTGAGCTCCTATGGGGGAGGAAATTCCCCACAGATTAGGAAGAATTTTTCATGTAAGACTATTTTGATTTGTGTAAGGGACTAAAAGGCTATTTTTCATGTCACTGGAGAACTTCTAGCCAAACAGCTATTTTTCTTTTTGAGCTCCTTAACTTGAAGGTATTCTTGTTCAGAAGTAGGGTTCCTAGGAGTTGTTGCAACTAAGGCTATTTCTTAATGAAGTAATTGTACAAAACCTGCATTTAGATAGCAAGAAAAATAAATAATCATAAGCTAAAGCAAACCCTTATCCTTGTACCTAGGACATCTGTAAACTTAAATATACAAATTTAAAACCGTGGTGTCAACTCCCTTTCTCTGCAGCAGGTCTGTGGGGCAGATGCACTCAGCTGTGCTCAGATGTGCTGCCCAAAGCCCAGACCCCCACAGTGATGTGGGCAGAGGCACTGTTTGTCTATGAGAGTGCACAGAGACTCTCCCTGATCTGTTTTCTAGTTGAAAACACTTTTCAGTTGCATTGTAAAAAAGAAACTGGTTTGGGAAATATGCTTCAATCAAAATCCAGAAGAGGGAGCCCTCCATCAAAATAAGGCTCTGAACTGGATCACAACCAAGATTCACAAAAGTTTCCACTTTCTCATCCACCTGCTTATAAATCACTTGGTGGAATTTCTTGCCTGTCTGCCTATTCTTTAAAGCCTAACAGCTCACAGTTTCTAGCTTTAAACAATATCATTCAATAACTGACATGCATGAGTGAGATTTTTTTAAAAAATTCTGGCTGGATATAACAGATCTAGAATTCAGCCTCTATAAAAGAAGAGCTTCCATTATCCTGCAAAACAAAACAACTTTTTTGTGCCATGCTTACTGTATCAAATAGCACATCCTGATTTTCACTCAGAGCAAAACCTTCCTCTGCTTTAAGGAACCTTGCAGTTATCAACCTGGTTCTTGCTTGTCTGAATTCAGTAGAGCTTGCTGTTGTCTTAGAAGAGGGAGAAGGCTCTTTAGTACCACAGACCTTTTTATACAGGAATTTCTCTCAGATCCTCATGATGAGTAATTAGCTCTGAGCGAGACCAATCTGTAGCATGAAGCCAAATGACCTCTGATACTCTGTGTGCTATTTGTAATGTTCTTTAGACTCCCTTTTTAACCTACCCATAACAGCCCCAAATGTCCAGAAACGCTGATTCCCCAAGTTACACCAATTTCCAGCCACTGAGATTTTGGCTCTCAGCAGCTATTGGCTTTCAGATCTCTAGAGTTTACTGCTTGTCCTATCACTCTGGTTGTACACAACAAGTCAGAGTAGGTTTGAGGTCCAACCCACTAAGAGTGTTCCGTTACTTATGGTGTTGCTTATTTTTCTTTTTCTTCTTTCTTCTTCCTCTAGGTATAGCTCCAGGGTTTGTATAGTTCTCCCACATTACTACAGTGTTCTTCCAGACTCAACTCCAGTGTGACTCAGAAGCATGAGTTGTGTCTAGGAAATAAATTCCTATTTTTACTGAGAGAGGACGCGACAGTGACCTTGCCCGGTAGGACATGATTTGAGAAAGAAGGACAAAAGATGCATTGTATTAGGCGGGAGCAAAAAGATCCATGACTTTTTGAGTCAGTGGCTAAACTTCCTGTTAAAGAGACCCCAGGCTGCTTTCCCTTCTTTTTTTATCTTCCTCTTTTTCTTTTTTTATTTTCTTAGCTATTTTCTCTTCTTTCTGCTTGAGCAAAATGCTCAGCTTTCCATATACTTACCCAGGATTGTTACTCTACTTGCCTGGACTATGTCCTCATCTTAATTTGTCCCTTGATGTAAGGTTGAATTAATACTTTGAATAGCCATTCTAGTCATAAATGTAAAGGGGGTGTATTGAGATAGCATACAATAGATGGAAAAGTCTAATTAAGAAAGGAACAGGCTAGGTTCTTGGAGATCAAACTTTTTTTAAATTTGTTATCCTGTATAATACCTCTGAGGTGAATGGTAGCTGCCAGTGTTTTATACTGACACACAGTGGCTTGTTTGTGCTGTCTAGAAGAAGACAGCAATGTAAACATATTTAGAGCACAGTATGTGTATGTTTCCTTGAGCTTTAGAAAGAAAAACACACCTGCTTTACTCCTGAGCTGTGGGCTGTGATTATCCATTTCAGAAAAGTCTTTGGGGTATATTTTGGGGATGGCAGGCACTGTGGCTGATTGGGTAAGTTATGGCCATCCTGAGGTCTGCACGTTATCAGCGGGAAGGCAGCAGTGGTCAGGTTACTTCCCTTCCTTTCCCACTGCCAAAACACAAGGTTAGACAGTCAAATTGCCTTCCCCTTGGGGCTGTGTGCTGGAAGGTGAGACCAGGCTGCCACATTTCTTTCCGTTGGATGGTGAAAATGTATTGGTAAATTAGACCCCTTCCTGCTGCTGGAAGGAGAGCTTGGATGGGAGCACCTGCACCCTGAACCTCTGTTCCTGTTGGGTAAATCTGCTGCTAGCCAGGAGGCAGACAGGCAGTGGACAATGGGAATGGCTTACAAGGCAGTACACAAGGAGTGCTCTGCCTTCCAGGCCAGAGCAGTGTAATAAGAAAGGATCCAGTTTTTTCACACTGACATTTGGGTTTGTTTTTTAATAAAACACAGTGTAATTAAAAAAACCTAAATCAAATCAGTTCTATAACAGCTCATGGGCTGACTGCAGTTAATGCCCTTAAAATAACCCAGTAATATATGAAAAAGTCTCCTACTGCCCAGAGACAACCAGTTAACTTCCTTTTATGAAACTGTAGGTCTTTTTATTAGGCTACAAAACTGTTTCAAACAAATGAAAACCAAATGTGTAAAAAATGCCAGTGTTTTTCTTTAAACTCCTACCAAAATAGCATAAACCACGGGGCTCTTCAAGCAAAGCTCTGCCTCAGTCTCTCCTGCAGGCTGGCTTGGGCTTTTGTGAGTGAATGCAGGGCTCAGCTATTGAGCAGCGCCGTGCTGCTAGAGACAGGAGCCATACGCAGGAACGGAGATATTAAGCAGCCATTCAGTGTGGAACTATTCAGAGCAGCGAACCCTGAGATATGTGAAAGCATTATGCAACTCGAGATTGGCACATGTTGTGTTCTCCAGCCCAAAATAGTTGCTATTGTGGAGGCA
Organism: Serinus canaria; assembly: GCF_022539315.1. Lineage (NCBI taxonomy): Eukaryota > Metazoa > Chordata > Aves > Passeriformes > Fringillidae > Serinus > Serinus canaria. The sequence goes on along the minus strand of NC_066315.1, from coordinate 52,683,410 downwards.
GGCTATTTTAACATTCACAAATGCAAAAGCTTTCAGCACGCACGGTGAACCCATGCCCTGCCTTGTAGTATTATTCATTCTGTGCTAAACAGACATGAGGCCGAAAGCAGCCCTGCTATAAATGAGTGCATCCACTATTGAGATCAATAAGGGCTGCACTTGCTTGCACCAGGGCTGGATTTTTGCCTATAAATTACACACAGTTCCGCTGTGGATGGAAAATATATTAACCTCCTGTGAACGTAAAACTCAGCGTGTCATCTGTAGGATTTTGCTTTTCAGTGATTGCTTCCTTACTGGAGAACAATTCCATTCAAGTGGGAAATGTTTTAGCAACAAGATCTTTGTGTACTGCCTGAATGTGCTCGTGTCTTGGCCTCAGTGAAAACAATCCATGTGTAATGATTATGGTCCAGGCACTTAGGTCTTGAATTCTGATAAAGTCCTTGTAAAGACTAAATGCCAGGCTGTTTTGGGCAAGAGACCAGTAAATGAGACTGCAATAAGGTGTGTTACTGTATAGAGCAAACTTTAGTAAGCAAAATACACAGGTTTTATTTCCTCTATCTGTGAGTCCTGTCTATTGTATTTGCTGGGGAATGTGAGGCAGGCAGGAGGCAGGAATCTGACTCCATGCTCTCAGAAGGCTAATTCATTACTTTATAATACTATATTATATTAAAGAATACTACACTATACTATACTAAAGAAAACAGAAAGGATACTTACTCATTGCTAAAAAGATAATAATGAAAACTCGTGGCTCTTTCCAGAGTCTTGACACAGCTTGGCCAAAGAGTCAAAACAACCTACACCAGAATCCAATCAAACAATCATCTGTGGGTAAACAATCTCCAAACACATTCCACAGGTGAGCAAAACACAGGAGAAGCAAATGAGATAAGAATTGTTTTCCTTTTCTCTGAGGCTTCTCAGCTTCCCAGGAGAAAAATCCTTGGCGAAGGGATTTTTCCAGAGAATGTGAATGTTACACTTGCCTGGTGAGTTAGTCTTCCCATTAAATACCCCCTTATCTGACTCATATTTCAGTCAAAGGCTAGATCCCTACTCTTATATTTACCTGACCACGCACATGGTACCTGGTGCCAAGAGCCATTAGGTTATGTAGATCGTCATATTTTCCTGTAAAATGAAGGAGAATCCAGCTCCAAAATGTTTTCGATGCCCTTGGGCTGTGCTGGATTTAGGAACTGGCACATGTTACCAACTTTTAAACTTCTATCTGTGTCAATCTCACTTGGAAATTATTTTGCTGTGAGTACCATAGGGGGAGAGGGCTTGGAGGATGAATAGCCAAAAGAGTCTAGGACATGGAAATTCCAGAGGAAACAATCTAATTCATTAGAGTTATTGGGCAAGAGTCACACAGCATGCAGAAAGTCTGCAGAAACTTTCTGTGGCTTTTTTGGCTCCCCTTATATTACATGTGTAAGCAGGCTTTGTGAGGTTCATGGCAAAAGCAAGTTGACACACAGAAGATAGATAATGGACTCTATCTTAAAAATAAAAGTAATTTGAGAATATGATACTGTACTTGAGTAAAAATGGTGATCTTGCAGCTAAATTGTGTAGAACAACACATACCTTCAAGAGGTTTCACATAGATCCTTCATTTGAAATGTTTTCTGAATATTAAGTGTTTAATTGTGTGCTCTCGCAAAGCAGTTGCTTCTTAAAGGAGTATAGATTCTATATTCCACTTAGTTTTCTATGGAATGATGTATGACATTTGGTCACATACATTGTGCTCTCAGGATAAATTATAAAGTACTTAAATGTATTTTATTACACATTATACTTCATCTTCAGGCAAAAATATGTTTTGTCAAAATATTGATTTGTATTATCAGGGCACATTGTATAAAATCCAAGACTGAATTTCATTTTAGGGAACTGTGCAATTTGTCTAACCATTCCAAGGAAAAGGACATCAAATACATATGAGCAACTGTGTTGGTGAAATGAATTTTAATCATGTTTATCATCCTTCCAGATACACTGTACAATGGCATTTGATAAATTTCACTCCCTAGACCTTAGTCTGATCACTGATGAGATAGGAATGTTACAACGTCCTAGTGGCATCGAGCTGGATTCCTGCTCTTAATAGAGTGCTGATAATATAGACACTAGTAATTCATCTGTTACTTAAGAAAAATTAAATCTGATTTTGTGAAAGGAGGAAAAAAATATAAATGAATATAGGTAAGAAATAATGTAGACATACCCTGCAGTATATAACTGGTGTCTAGAGGTTTTAAGGACTGAATATATTTGAGGGATTGTTTTTTCTTTCCATCGTGTGCTTAAAACTTGAGAGTCATGAAACACAGAGTGTTTAATTTTCATTTTTTCTTTTTGTTTGACTTCCTACAGATTTTCCAGATGACCTTGGGAAAATCCATGGGGCTAATTCTGCACTGGAAATCAATGGGCCATATTTGACGAAGAGATGAGGACTGAAACTGCATCCTTCCTGTATCTTCTGTCTCTGCACTTATAAAAAGAGGCCAACAGTGTACTCCTAGCTCCTCTTTGGGATACAGCAAACCTAAATCACCAGCTATTTGCAAGGATTCTGGTGTCAAAGATATGTAGGCTGCATCTGCTTGATTCTGCTGGTACTCTGAAGAGCAGAGATTTCTCAGGTTGTGGGTTACCCAGCAGATGGCAACATCACTCACACACGAAAACTATTTGTATGCTGCTTGATCCAAAACTTGCTGAAAGCACGAGGAATCTTTACTTTGGCCTTTATAGCTCTGTTTAAATGCAGATTTTTACTGTATTTCAATATTAGCCTTGAAATGAAATGGCAGTCTGTGAGCACTCCCATGGCACTGTTGGCAGCTAGCCTTAGAAAAAAAAAAAAAAAACAACTTCAAAACCTTCCAGTGCTGGCCAGAAACACAATAGCAATTTTTATTTTGTTGGTGGTTGATACAGTGCTAATATCCTTAACAGCTGTGACTGAGAGGTGCTTTGAGTGTTGCACGGCTTTAGTTAACTTTTGTCACTCTTATCTATTTATTTGACATGTAACCCAAGGGTATTTGAGGTACATGTCACAGGAGCTCCAAAAGAAGCACATCAGGTGGATCCTGACCTCATGGAAAATAATGGCAGCATTTTCTTTCATTTTCAATGAGGTCAGGGCTTTGCCTGAGCTTCCCCTCGGAGCTTATGGCTCTCAGGGTCCTTGGGGCACTATTGAACCTTACTGACACTGACCAGCTCCTCCCCTCTCTCCAGGAGACCAGTTTCAGCTCAGGGCTTGGCACCCAATCCTGGCCTGAGCTATGCTGTGGGCATGTTTATCTCTGACCTTGCCTTCTGGATGGACTCCAGTCCTGTCTCCAGTCCTTCCTCTGGCCCTTGTCTGCTGGACTGACCTTGGAAGTGCCTGGTGACTTTGTCTGCTCAGAGGCTGCTGGTGAGATTCACTGCTGTGACCCATCCTCAGACTCTGTGGGACTGACTGCCACTGTGCCAGTGAGGACATGGCCTGTGCTGGGTCACCTCTGCTTCCCAGTTTGAGCCACTCATGGCACAGCCCTGCTCGTGCAGAGACTCAGCTTATGCCTGTGAGAAATCCCCAATGAGAAATTCAGTCAAACCATTTAGAGCACTTGAAGTGAACAGAGGGGTTATAATAAATCTTTGCAGGATCACAAGTCTGTGTAATGCAAAAATGTGCAGCCCAGGAAAAAGAGATAGTTGTATACAGCTTGACTGGGTGGTAAGCAGCTCTTGCTGGAAGCCAGGCTTTTATATATCCAGATCTATTAAAGAAATGGTCAGTCTCCAGTCTTGCAGAGAGCAGCTTGAAGAGTGAAGAACTATAGAGGTCAAAAGAATAAGAATTGAAAATAGAATCCAGACAACCCAACTTACCTTTGTTGTACTTGGAATTTAGGAAATCAGGTAGATTTTCAGCTAACTTCATGATTATTGCAGTTTGCTGCCTGATGCTTGGATGCCTGTGACTAGCCAGACACAGAAGATGACAGGCAATGATATTTTTTGTTCACTGTGAGGCAAAAGGGGCAAACTTCATTCAGTTTTCTATTAATCTTTCTTCTCCAAGTGCATAGAAACAATCTGAAATTCTGTTGGTGGGAAAACAGCTATCCTCAGGGTATTTACCTCTAGGCTAACAATTGATTCACCTTTTATATTCCCTTTCTTTTTCTCTTTTTTTTTTTTTTTTTCACTTAAGAAATACAGCCCTCAGAATGATTGGGATTTTCTTTTGTTGTTGTTAATATGAAATTATTAATGCAAGTACTTGTATAAAAATTTGGTACTGAGTAGTTGATATTTCATATGTGAGCCTCTGGGTCCTCTATCTTTCATGTCAGGAAAGGAGTTTCTCAATTTCAAGGGTGTTTCTGCATGATCCCTGCACTGGCTTTGTTTTTTGAGTTGAAGTTGGAGAAGTGTCATTAGAGCTCATTGCAGGGAGAAACTTGTCCAGCCCCTAATGGGAACTGCACCATTTACCAGGAGCTTCACGAACAATTTAAAATGCCCAAGGCTTGTCTGCTTGGTGTAAATAATGCCTCTTCCAGCTTTAATAGGTGCAAGGTTTTGTGTGGAAAATTTAACCACTCCAAAGTGAAACCAGGGTATTGGTCACAATCTATATTTGGAAAAAAGTGGTATGAGAAAGTTTAAATTCTTCATTTGCACTGTTCTCCCATGGGAGAGGGCTTTGAAAATGTTTCTTGTTGCTTTTTCCCTGTAAAATGACATTCAGATCGATGGTATTCGGTGGAAAGATTTTGGGATCTGCAGTACAGGTCCAGGAGCAAAATTTGCCCTGTGGCATATCCTGGGTGTGCTTGCACTGTATAATGAACACAGTGCAGCACCAGGAGGGTGCAGGAAGACCTGCTGTAATTACTCAGTTCAGATGAGTTTAACAGCCTGCGTTGGATCTTGAGATAAGGTGGTCATGCACTTCTGAGAGCAAAGCTTGTGTGAGGGACTGCAGTGTGTCCCTTCCATGCGACTCTAGGGGTAACAGGATGGCTAAAAAGAGGTGTTCTTTCTCTTCTCCTTACTAGAAACCTCCAAGGTTGTGCTAATACTTCAGTCAGTTACTTGTTTATATTTGGGTAGCTTTGAAAAAGTCTTTGTAGCGAGGAAGATATTATTTATTGCTTCTCTTTACAGGTCACAATTCACCTAAGGCATGACATCAGTATGTTTCTGCCTTGAAAGACAAGTGCTGTGGCTCTTACTGCTTCTTATTCTCTTGTGACCTTCCTCCCCAGTTTTGAGATTTGGTCAGAGAGAACATCCTCTGAGGGACGCTGCCTTTCACTGCTATTTTGTCTTTCTCCCTTCTTTCCTGTTATCGTGTTCTCATGCAGTATTAATGCACAAGATGGTGATTCTGGAATGAGTTGACAGAGGTTTCACTGTTTTACTGGTAAATTTTTGCTGAACTGTTAGTCACTAATGTGAAGGCATTGATTTGTAACATGTACCAAAACTTTTAGTTGATGGTATGAATCAGTGGGTTTCACTCTTTGGTTATCAGATTCACACGTTTCCTATTATAAACTTTTGCATACATAGATTTCTGCAAAGCACATATGAAATAAGTTATTTTAGTCAACTCTCTTGGACCTCATAGGGCATGAGTCCATTGAGCAGAGACCTTGATTTAAAACAAAACTGCCTTCAGAGTAAGGTGTATAGCTTTCACAGACTGGATTATTTAAAGGAAATGTTTGTTGAGATTTATTTACAAAAAAGGTATTATTTCATAGGAAGGTTATGTGTATTTTTCTAGTAGATTTAATTGTGAAGATGATTTTGAGAAAATGACACCTCACCGCTGCTAGTGAATAAGGCAGCTGAAATTCCTCCAGATTCATAAGCTAAATTCAAGTTCAGCTTTTCAAAGGATTGTGTCAGTAATAGTGTGCAAAGCATTTCTGTAAATTGTAGGAAGCTTAGGAAATAAATTATTTGGGCCTGCCAGACTGGAGATATTGTAAATGTATCACTGGTGAACAAAAGAAAATTATTTGTAATAAGGCACTCTGTTTTCTGCTTCTGAAATTGTTGCTATCAAAAAAAAAAACACATTATGGATGGCAAATGCTACTAAGGCAATATCAATATCTTGTATGGTGATGTCTGTAAGATATCTAGAAGGGTTTTTCTGGTGATCATATCCTGAACAGAAAACAGCATAGCACCTGGCCATAAGATTGCATACAGCCTACAATCAGTTTTCTGAAGTGCAAACTGGTCAGTAAAATTTTTCTGAAATTAATGCTGCCAGTTTAAGTCAGTGTTATCAACTGCATCATTTCCAGTCAGTATTTCTACTATACACATGAAGCCCATTATCCAGCACTGTTGTGCTTAACTATCACAGAACTGGCATATGTCTGTCTGGCATAGCACATGGATTTCCTTTCGTCAGTCCTGTCTGAATGAGAGCACTAGCTCCTTCTTTGGTATGTTTTTATAAACCACATATTTTCCTTTTAGGAAGGTGTTTCCAGCACATTTTGATAGTATTAGTAAGTATGTAGTTATGCTCATAAATGAAAAATACCTTCTTATCTGTCTTTTTTCTTTCTTCTTTTTTTCATGTTTTACTGTAGAGGCAGGTATAATGCAGGTATAGTCAGTGAAATAATTTCATACTCTTTTAAGGTTTTGATATCTTGACTATAACAGCTCAAACCCATGATTTCTCTGTTTCTTTTGGCATTTGTTTAGTTGAAGGGGTCAGTCTGTCAAGAGGAAGTACAGTATTCTCCCTCTTTTGTAAAATCCTCAGCCTTAGAGCTCCTTTCTAGTTTGTAGTTGACCCTCTTGGTATTTCTGCCTTCTGTCAACTCCTGCTTCCAGCACTGGAGTGGTTTCTGAGAAGACTGACTAAATACTTTTCTTCTTTAGTGTCTCTCCAAATTTTCTGACATTGTCTATTGTCTGAGGCACATAAAAATTTCTTCTAGAGGAAAGTGCCAGACCACTAATACATATTGTCAGAAACATTGTTCCAGTACTCAGAAATAGACTCTGATATGCCATTCAAGACTGTTGTAGCATAAAGCTTGGGGCAGAGATAAAGAGAGATCCTCATCTAAGACACTGCAAGGAAAAGAATGAAACTGAAAACAAACTTAGGGGGAAAAAGAGATGGCAGATCCTAAGGCAGTTTGAATAGTATTTGAGATTGGGATAGATTTTATCAGCCCGGTAAAATAAGTCAGTGTTAAAATTAATCTGTGAAGAAGCAAATTATTTATTATTACACTTATTAGGATTTTAATGATGTTTTAATAAATACACTGGAATTCTTTTTAAACAATCTAGAAAGATTCAAAATGTGGATGTAAAATGTCCACAGAAATGGGCAGTATTTCCAGCAGGATAGTAGTTATATAATTATTTTGAGGTTGTTAGTGATGTTTTGCAACTAATGTGCTTCTGCAGCTTCTGTAGCCATACATGTAAATCATATATAACATCAGCAATTTACAGTCTATTGCTATTTAATTGCCAGTCTTTAATTCTACCTGACATTAAAACCATGTCATGCAATTAGCAAGACCAAAGGCATCCCTGATATTATGAACAGTTTTTGCAAAGCGTTAAATGTTTCTGAATCAAAGACTGGCATTTCTCAAATGCATATTGTATTATTGGGCCAAATCCTTAGATCTTAAGAACTCTAGATTTTGTGTGTATTTGCACAAATACCCTGTTCTGTATATATGCTTGAAGAATTATTTATGCATTTTCAGAATATTTCCCGTTTGCTGCACAAGTCTTCTGTTCTGTAAAAAATGACAATGTCAGTGAAGATACCAATTTCAGTCAATTTACTCAAAGGACTTCACCTTCAGCAAGCTGTAGTTCTTCTAATTCCATTTATTATTATTACTTAAATAAGAATTTATTAATTATTATTGAATAAATAAATAAATTATATAGATTTGTTTGCTATTTATTATTTATTTATTTTATTTCTCTCTAGGATTCCTATCATACTGCCTGCTTAAGCGTGTCCTGCCATTTCATACCTGACTGGAAGGAAAAACCAAAGGCAGAGTTAAGCTGGCAAAGCTCCTCTGTGAAGTTCTTTCCTCCACAGCGAGCGCACTGTGTTTCCAGACACTTCACACCTCATAGCCATTGAGAAATGTGGCCCTTCTGACAGCAGAACGGGTGGAAGGTCTGTAAATGTGAAACACGAGTGTGTCTGAGCGCTGCTGGGCTCCTTCCCTGCCCTCACAGGAGTGCGACGGCACCGCGGGGCAGCAGCCCCAGGGCACAGCGGGCACTGCATCTGGGTGCTGCGGGCAAAGCAGGAGCTGGGACCCTTCTCTGCTCAGCCCCACTGTGGATCCTTTCCCCACTGTGTGCCTGGCCAGTGGGGACATGGGTGTCTTGGTTTGGAAAGACAGGAGTCTTCTAAGGAAGGCAAGAACCTCCCCTGAAATGGAGAATGTAAACCCTCCCCACCCCTCCGAACTCCTATAAATTTTGAATTAAGGGGCTCTCAGGCAAAAAAGTATGGGAACAAGAAGTAACAGTTCTTTAAAAGGGAAGAAAAATAAAAGGATAAAATAAACAATGCAGTCAGAACTCAACCTGACACCCTGTTGGTCAGGGTGTTGGTAGCAGTCCAGTTGGAACTGTGGCTGCAGTCCTCCTGAAATGTCAGGTGCTGTTCTGCTGGAGCAGGGGGTCCTGTAGAAAAGGCGGTAGTCTTCCTCCAAAGATCCAGTGGAAGAAGAGGCAGCTGCTGTTCCTCTGGGGAAACCAGTGGAGAAGCCATGCAGTTATTCCAGAATCTCAAGATTATATCCAGGGAGGAATGATTGGTTCCTCCCTCTGGGCAGAGCATCTCCCAATGGGATGCTGTAGTTCTTATCAGTCATGCAGTGACATTCAATAGCCTGTTATCAGCAGATGTCCCCTCCTGAGGGAGGAGTGATTGTGATCACTCAGGGAGAGAGATAAGGTAAACTGCCCACTTGACAAAAGACAACTGCCATACAGATGGTAATAGAATATGTCTTGCCTTGCAATCTGGAACAATGTGGAATTGAAAAAAATTACAGCTGAACTCTCCCATGCCCTCTCCTCTCTGTTAACCTCGAGAGTCCCGTGTCTGATGCAGAAGCACATCCTTTCATCTCCAGGTGCTCCTTGCTTGGGCAAACAGGACAAAGTGAGTCCTTTCAACAACCTTTCCCATCTCAGCTCTACTGGAGAGGTTCATAAAGACTGACACTCCTCAAAATCCCCAGACCTCATGAAAAGTGTCCCTCCCCCCCAGTTATCTGGCAAGCCTTTTGCCTCTGTTGTGCATCTCCTTGGAGCTCCTGTAAACCCAAGAGTCTGCACAGCAGAAAGCAGGGTGTGTTCCCCTGTGCAGCCTTGGGGGTGTTGTCACTGAGCCCTCCTGTGCTTCCCTGCCTGCCTTTACACCTGCTCAGTTTGCTGTGAAATCTGTGCAGAGTAAACAAGAGACTGTCACAGCTTTTGTCATCCTGTGAGTGATCTGGGTACAGCCTCGTGTGTGTAAGGCAGAATAAGACTTCTGGCAATGTGAGACCAGGAAACAGAATGGAGACAATGGCAGGATATGAGGGTTTGGCCCTGAGGTGACGTGGAGGCAGATGTAGAGGCAGGAGCTGAGGATGTACACCTGATGTGTGCATCTCCCTGCCTTATTCAATGAAAGGGTATTTTGTTCTCCAGGAGTTTTCCTGAAGGATTTCTTTCACAACAGCAGAGATCAGCTCAGAGTTATGTAAAGTTGAGGGGAAAATAATGCAGCAAGGCTTGAAGCACAGCTGGAGCTTCAAAACATCTGTGACTTCAGACCTCTCTGAAGGACTGGAGCCCTGCTTGGAAAAAAAAATCTTTTAAAAATTCCTCTAGAGAAAAAGCTCATTGCTCATATTTGCTGCTGAAGCACCCCTGAATTTTGCATTAGGAGGACATTTACAAGGACTAAGAGGCAAGATGTGTAGGAGAAAATTGACACCCAAGAAAAGAATAACTACTACATTTTGAAGCTTGCAGAGAAGCAAGTGTTAGATAAATGCATATGACAAACAGATCCTGTTTGATCTCTGTAAGAAGATTTGACAAGTCAGACACACAGGAGCCATAAATTACCTGTAATAGCAAAAATTACATCAGTTATAACCTTTTAAGCAGTTGTGCCTCATACAGCATCAATTCAGAGATAGTGATCTAAGGAGAACCAGTCTCTGTGTGCATGATTCCCTTGTAATATACAGCTACAAGAGTAAGCTGTGTATGATTTTCATAAGATGTGATAAAAATCTAATGGTTCTAGGCTGCATACCGCAAACCTGAGCAGATAACTGGCTCAGACTAACTGATAAACATACTGGGCCCGAAAAACCATTTTTTACTTTAAAAAAGAAATGGAAGTATGATTGAGATGTCATGGTGTGGGGGTACCGCATGGGGAAGATTCCCATAATCAGTCATCAGGCTGTTTCAAAGACAAGTTGTGGAGCTGCAGGGGGGGCGGGGGATGCCAGTGCTGCAGAGCAGCCTGCAAGGATTTTTGTACCTGTGAGACATTCTGTGTCTTCTTTAGAGGATCACCTGAGGGGAGCTAGTTGTCTTTTCTTTGGTGCCTGACTTGCAAGTTGGTAACAAAGGTGGGATGGGAAGGGAGGGAGAACCACAGGTTCGATAAGTTTGGGAAAGACCTCTAAGGTCATGGAGCCCAACCAGTAGCCCAGTGCCACCATGTGCATTACCAAGCCACCAAGCCTTCCCCGGGTGCCACATCCACACATTTGTTGAACGCTTCCAGCAGATGCAGCAGTCAGCACTTGGGTACTGGGCTGAGCACCACTGGCACCTGAGGATCTGGCTGGTGCAGATCAGAGCTGTGTATGACACCCCTGCCACCCCATGCCAGGGCATGACAGCACAGGTCCTGTCAATGACCTCTGCTAGGGGCTTGCTTCCCTTTCTCCTGTAATGGCAGAGCTTGATTTCCCCTTGAGCCCAAGGAGCATGTAGGAAAGACTATTTCCATCCTGTGCATGGCCTTGCTTGTGCTCAAGCAGCTGCTCTTGGGGCTGGAGGAAGGACTTCCAGGGCTGGCTTTGCTTTTTAAGCAGCCCCTGTGCACATCTGCTTGGTGTGCTGCCTCAGCTGGGAAGGGAGGCGATTTGGGGGTCAGATGGATGCAGATGAACTTATGTTGGAGCTGGTGCCAGGCAGCCTTGCAGTCCCAGCAGAGAAGGCTGCTGGTGCTGGGCTGGGAGCATCTTCTTTTAGCTCAATTGTAATTTTAATTCACTTCTTATGACTGCCTGTTACTTCAGACCTAAAGGCCAAAATTCTTTCAAGGCTGCTTTCCCAGAAACTTCCCCAACAAGTTGAATCACACTGGGAAAAGCTGCTGCCTGGGATTTTTCCCCTCCAAAAAATAATTTGTTTATATGGTAAGGAAAGCTCTATTTGTACTACCCTTTTTGGGGTGGAAAAGAGAAAATTACACACTGGTTCTAAGAACTGCAATTTCTATCCCTGTGATGCTTTCTGTCAGCACGCAAACCACGAGTGCCATGAGCAGACTGGGTGCTGGTGGGCTGGAAGCAGCCTTGGCTGGGGGCTGCCAGGCACCCCACAGCTCCCCACAGTCAGTGGCTGGTGGCCCGATGATGCCACTGGCCCCAGAAAGGTGCTGGCTGTTATGTTGCTCTTCAGAGTGGCCCTGGGCTGGTGGCAGGTTCTGGTGGTGGCCACAGGGCTGTCGGTGGGGTAAGGCTGGGCTGCCCTGTGCTGAGCACAGACGGGCACAGCCCCAGGCTGACTGTAGGAACCCTCAGGGGCAGGGGAGTAGAGGAGTCAGGAGAGAAACGAGCCTGGGAAAAGGAGTGGATGGTAGCAAAGTAGTAATTTAATTTTCGTCTCAACACCCAACTCTATTTTAATTGGCAATAAATTAAATTAATTTTCCCCAAGCTGAGTCTCCTTTTGTCCTTAAGTGATGTCCTTGACCCAAAAACTTTTCCATCTCATTTTTTCCCCCTTTCAGAATGCATTGCTGCATGGGGCTAGCCAGGTCTTCAGGAAGGGCATACTGCAGCAGGCTTTCTTCCTAGGGCACCACTTTCATGTCTTTAGGGTTGAGGTCCTAATCCTTGACATACAACTGCTGGGGCTTTTTTCTTCTGTCAGTACAGAGAGGGTCATAGTTGCTGCTTTAACTCAGGGTCTTCTGAAGCTGTGGGACAGTTGAATTGCATGTATGGCTGCCCTGGCCCTCCTTAGTCCAAATTCTTCTGGAACAAAGGAAATCAAGAGGATTGGGTCACATTCTATGGATACAAACAGCTGAACAGCACGAAGGTGATGAAACTCAGCTTTCTGGGAAGGTTCAAACATAGCTTCTGATTCAGAGCCCAATGTGGAAGATCTTTTTTCTTTAGTATTTTATGTGACCATGACCAGGCTACAAAGTAGGTGAGAACAAATCTCTTGAATGGGCAATAGAGTGCAAGAGGGTATTTTACTTTCTTGGAGAAATGCATTATATCCAAAGTATATGCCTGTCACTTCACAGAAACTTTAGGGCTTCTGCACAGCTTTGTCTAGACCAAGAAGAGCAGCAGGTCCCAGAGGCTCTGACAAATTGTAAATTGTTAAAAACTTGGCTGGTGGACAGGCCCAAATGAGAGCAAACACTGAGGGAAAGATGGGAACTCAGCAGTAACATTTTGTGCTTGGTAACAGCCCGGCCATCCTGTGCAGGTGTCCTGTGGGGCTAATTGGAGCACAGCGAGGTGCAGACTGGCCTGGACGTGTCCCCTTCCCTTGCCACCAGTGGTATTGTGAGGGAGAGGCACAAGTCTACAGGAAACAAAGCTTTGTTGCTTCTCTATGAAAGAACCTAAATTTCTCCCAGTGCCTCAGAAAAAGGCTATTTATTTATTTATTTTCAGCAGCATGCCTTTCAGTAGGGTTTGCAGATGGAAAGGGTCAGGGTTCTGTGATGTTCTGTGTGTCTGCCCTTAATTCCTTTCTTTTGATCTCACTGTGACTTCCAGCAGAATCTTCTGTATTTCCTGGTATAAATGGATGCAACAGTTCATCTTTAGTGTAAATACAATTTATGTTATTAGCAAAAATAAAGACATCAAAATTTTTCCTCTAGATTTTTTTTTTTTTATAAGTTGTCAGAAAACTGAACTCTTGCTACCCCAGAAATTTGAGCCTAGGGAGTTCAGTGGTTAGTATATGACTACTCTAGGGGAACAAAAGGTACCTTTCCAATTAAAGTTAATAGAGGGATAACTTCAGACACACAAAAGGAAAAAAAGACACCTATAAGTCATGGTGAGTTCAAAAGGAAAGAATTAAGGTAGGCACACAAAGCATCATGGGAAGTGCTATTCAAGGTACCATGTCAAAAAGGCTGATTAACAGCAGTTCCAAGTCTACCTGATCACCAGGGAGTCTTACTGATAAAAATTATTTCCCCTCCAGAGAGAAGAATCTCCCTGAACTGAACAAATGTGTCACTTTTGAATAAGGATTCATGAAAAGGCAGAAGAGGAGAAGAAAAAAGAATAAAGGTACGCATTCACCAAAAGATCTGAAATTTGTAACTTGTGACTGTTTATCAGTCTTTAAGTTCTGAATGAAACTGCAAGTCATATGTCAGTGAGCAGGATTCAGATCATTAGATTTGCATTTATTTTTTGTTTAAAAGTGGCTGTTTGCAGACAAAATTGTCTGGTGTTGGTTGTAATTGCAATCAGAGAAACCTAATGGCTTTGTTTGATGTGCTGCTTAGACCTTCCAGGCTGTAAGGCTTTTCAACAGAGTCCCCTAAAGATATTGATTGAATTCTGGAGCTACTTTGTGGAATCTGGTGGTCTGTGTCGTGCGCAGAACTCACACTAGGTGAATGTCATGGTAAATTCTAGTCATAAAATAAATTTACTTTAGGTCATGAATTAATTTTGATTATACTTCCACCCCCCCCCCACTTCAATATCTTTAGGTTGTTTTAAACACATTGAGCTGTGCAGAAGAGACATGAAAGGAAATGCAGTTTGAATGTCTTTTTGTGAGCATGACGTAAAAATGCCATTTTTTTTTACTTTGGCCCTTACCTGTTGTTTGACCTTTTATTACTCTCATGTATATTTACATGGTATTTTGGAGGAATTTCTCTTTAAATTGCTTTTTATGTCTTTTTTCATACCCATGGTTTGTTCCTCCATTTGTGGTGATGTGGAATGGGTTAGAGAAGAGGATTGCCACCGATGGGGGGCAGATCAGTATGGAAATGTGGGCACTTGGGATGTGTTGTGCAGGGTGGTGTTTGAAGTATTACAGTGGGCTGCATGTTTGAGCTGCTTTCTCAGGGCTGCTGCAGTAGATGTGTGTGAGGTGAGTCCCCAGCTTTGACATTAACTGAGGAAATTCAGGAAAAGCTCTGCACTGGGTACAGTAGGTTTTGTTGGGAGGCAGCAATTTGAGATGCAGCAGGGATGAAACAAATGGAAGCAGTGGGTTCTTTGGCTGCAGCTGGACAGAAGAAAATGATGAAGTCCATGCTGTGCTGGCTGGGCAAAAATGGGATGACTTTTTGAACTTCAGGCAAGTTGTGAGAAGCTTCACTCAGTACAAGAAAGAGATTAATGCGGCTTGCCTACAAAATGGGTGTAGAAGGAGACTTTAGGTAGCAAACTGCCAATTGAGGCATATTCTGTCTTGCAAAGGGAAATTAGGAGTTTGCCTCGCTTAGTGTGTGTTCTAAATAAACTATTGTCTTCTGAGAAATCATTCAGGGTTTTCCCTCTGTTTGGCTCAGCACTTACTAAACCAGTGGGCAGTGAGTTTCACCTTGCATTTCTGATGTTTTGTAAAAGAGAAATTCTAAACCTGCTCACGTTCTTCTATTTGTTTTCTCTAGATGAGTTATTCATTATGTTCCCATAGGTTTTTTTTCTGGTTGAAGTTTTTAATGCTATGGGCTGGTATTACTCTTACTTAAATGTTAGAGTGGGCTTTTCTTAACTCATTTCCTAACTCTGCTGTCCTTAACACCTTGGGGAGTTGTAGAGTATGAGCTATTTCATTCACTTTCAGCATCTCATCGTTTATTCATAATGGCATTGTAAAACTGCAGAAAAATACAAAAAGAGCAGTCTAATTGTAGTATAAATTTCTCCTAAAAAAGTGCATATGTATGTATAAAAATATGTGCACCTGTAAAAGAGATTAAGTTAAATAATGTTTACATTTTTACATTTTGTTTCACATTATGTTTTATGGAAAATTTCAATAAACCTTGGGAAAATTCTATGTGTAATTAAAATACATATTAGCATTTTCAAACAAATGCATATTGCACACAATTATCTGGAATATATATTTATTTAATCTATTTGTCCTCTTGCTGTTGTCCCAAACAAGAGAGTTCAACATTTAGTAAGAGAAAAGGAAGGTTATTGCTACTTTCTTTATTTGACTGAAGAAGACTACTACACAGAATACTATTTATATGCATTGAGTGTTAAATTCACAATTGCTAGACAAGTTTCCCTAGAGTGAAAAGGAAGCAGTGCTGTTTGTGTTCTGTTTCTGTTTGCTGCTATTAACATCTCTTTGACTGGATTATCCTTCATGGAGACAACAAGACCATGTCCTTGCAGCCCACATGACCACCATCCAGCTCCATGGGTAAGAGCCTGGAAGCATCTCTGAGCCCTCAGCTATTCAGCTAGAAGATTTGGATCCTGTAGTTCTCAAGGGACTGCTGTGTTGTTTCTCTGCTCTTTGCTTGAGAAGACACTGTAGGCTTCTGGCTCTGTTAATTTTCAGGCAGAAGTCCCCGTGTCGTTATTCTAGTAAGCAGTTTTGAAACACACACATTTTGGGAATTCTGTTTGAAGGAAAATGACAGGCACATTTAGCAAATCACAGCTTTTTGGCAGGTGAGCTGACAGCAGGCTTCAAATATAATTGATTGGTGGTTGATTTAACATCATTAATTTCAGCAGACTGTAATGTTTGACACCAGTTTTCTAATGCATTGTATAAGGCGGGAATAGTTTTTGCTGAATGAAGGATTTCTTTGTTACAATAGGAGGAAGTCAGGACAGGGCAGGTTAGCTGTGAAGAAGGGAAAAAAAGGGCTTTTGGTGAAGGTGAAAAGAAATCACACCATTATTTGCTTTAACCTGTCATTGGTTTCCTCTCCCCCTGAAAATTCCTGTTCGCAAAAGTTTCTCAAGTCAAGTGAAGAGTTTTTCGTCTTGTGAACCTTCAATTTCTTTTTTGAAAGATTCAATTTCTTTCTCTTGGAAATTAAATTTAAAAATTCTCATTAATCTTTTAAGAATTTCTTTAACAACATGCATCACCTTTAGTGGGGGGAACCCTCTTCCTTGTACCTTCTTGGATTCAGTTGTCTTCTCATTTGGACACATTTCATTACAAATGTAGTTTTGCTACAAATAATCATAGTTTGTGTTTATTGTTTAGATTATGTCATACCTTTTCCTTAGTTTCCTGTGTTTTATCAGTGTTTAGTTGAAACTCTCTCATGTATCAAAATCAATGTGCCTTTGGTTCTGCCTATTTGCCTTGGCCTCTTTGTGTTGCTTTTTTTGATCTTGCTTTGTTCTACAAAGTAATCAAAATAATTTTTTGGTTTTTTGATTATCTTCTTGCACAAACTTGGCCATGCCACCTTTCACACTGCCTTTTACAGAGTAACATTCCAGAGCACATAAGCAGCTCTTTCTCTTGTCCTGCTGAAGCCCACCCTGTTACTTTCATTTCTACTGTGCTGTCTCAGTAGAAAATTGCTCAGTGTCCCATTAAAGCAGGGCTGTGATTATGCTGGTTGTAGCTTTCCATCTTCCCCCAACTTCAGTTTACTCATCTGGCTTTCTTACTGTTTTGAAAAGTACCTAGGGTATGTAGTATCTGGTGCACAGAAAAAAAGTTGTTTGCTAATTATGTTCTAGAAAGTTCACTCTGGAGAACTGCCTCTGTGTAATTCTTTAATCAGGGACACGAAGCTGGGGTGCACCAACAGTACAAAGGCACTTTGGGACAGAAGAAAAAACAGAGTTTGGGATAGCACAGAAAAAGAGCTGGATAATGTTGAGGACTATAAATGGGGTAAAATTTCTGAATGCAGAAGATAACATAATGCATTTGGGGGCTCCTCCTGAAACCCGCTGCTCTAAGCTGGGAGGTCAGCAGCTGGAAACAACCCAGAAACATATAGTACTCACTCTGTCACAAGCTGACTGTAAGCTGTGGAGGTATGAAAGAGGTAAATGCAATCCTGGGATGTCTCAGGAAGGATAACTCCAGATAAGGAAGCATTACAAGCTGCATAGAAGAATCATTAATGGAACCTCATTTAAGATAGCACATATGGTTTTGACTAACAGTGTTCAAGAAAGATGATCTGAAACTGAAGTTTGCATAGACAAGGCCATAGGGATGATCAGGGAAATGGAGAATTTGTTTTACAAACAGGAGCTAGGAGAGGTTGGTTGTTTAAATTGGCAAGGCAAAACCTGAAGAGAGCATGCAAATTTTTTGTCTTTAAATACATCGTGTCAGAAAATAACTCTTGATCTGAAGGGCAATGCTGGCAAAGGAACAAAGGGGTAAACTGGCTGAGAATGCATTTTGGTTGGGGTTAAGAAAGAAGTTCCTAACTATTTAAGTGGCTGAGCTCAGAACTCTGACTATTCCACGGGAACAATCCAAGCACAAAACACAAAGAACACAAAGGTCAGTAAGTTTATAAAGGAGATTATCTGTAAGAAGGCTGCTCCTGAGAGTCAGGAATTAGACAACCTGAGCCAGGTGATCGTTCTAGACCTACAGCCCTTAGGACATATAAAGTTATATATATTTTTAATAATAAATATATTTCTTTATCTGTAGAAAAGGCATTTGCACTTGATTCATTGTTTCAAATAAACTCACCATTTGCAGCGAGAAGGATGTGTTTGTAACTGTGGTTACCCCCTAGAAGTAAATAAAGTTTCCATCCTTACAGTGATGTGGGGTTTGGAGCAGTTGCTTTTGGAATCTTAGCTCAGCTAAGCTAACTGAACTTGACTGAAACTCTGCTTTTCTGAAGCTGAGACGTAGGTGTTGAAATCTTTCTGCTCAAACAGTGTGTGTCAGCTAATTCAGTCATTTAAACTGGTTTGGTTAAATAAAGCAGTTTTATGTCATTGACATACATTTTCATCCCTTTGAATATCATCCACCATCTGACAGGCGCTAAATAAAAACACTCAAAAAGTTGCATTGGACAACAAGTTCCAATTCAAAACAAAACCAAATCTAAGCAAAACCAAAAACCAAACCAAAATGAAGCCTCTAATGATTTATAGATTGGTCCAACATGAACTGCTGGAATTATCTATATAAGGCTCTAATGCTCTTTAAGATAGAGGATTAATAGTGTTAACGTCTCTGTCGGACAAATCTTTTGCAAGTGAGAGGAGATTGGGATGCAAGACAATTTCCAGTCGCTTCTATCAGAGGACCTAGCAAAAGGAGAAAACCACAGTCATAAAAACATTATCCTCCCATGTGCTCTGAAAGTACGAGTTTGGCATTTGATAGGATGCCAGTGTGCTGCAAGTGTTGACTGCTGTTCTTTAAAGCCTTATAAAGAAACAAAACTAACAAAAGGCACTACAGACAATATTGCAGCAACGAGTGTTTCTTGGATGTCAAACACCCTCCAGCCCACAGCACTTTGATCTTGGGAACAAACCATAAAGAACAAATAGAGTAATTTTTCTTACATGCTAAGATTTAACAGTGAGGTTGATGAACTTCTGGAAAACTAGCATAATGGGCATGCCTTTTCCATTTGTTAAATTGTTTTGACAAGGACATATTTCATTTAAAGAGGCTGTTTTCTATTCCTTCCCTTTTTGGTCTCTGAAAAAATAAAAGAGGAACCAATATAGAACTTCACAGTACAGATCAGCTCACCTTCCACACGAGCCAAGTGGAAAAAATATCACTTAAATGCTCTTTTATTGAAGGGGGAATAGGAAGGCGGGGGAAATAAAAGCGCATGTAGACAGTATAGCTGGGTATTTGTGAGTTTTGGCTCTTTAAGCCTTTTCATTGAAAGCCTCTGTTTCCATTAAACTTGCCAAAGAAAATGTATGAAATATATTAATACACACTGTGCACATTAGGGATGGGTGCAGTGACTTAGAGGCTATCAAAGCCCCTCTGCTGCTCTCTCTGTGCAGATAGGAGTATTGGCAGGCTCTACCATGTTTGGTCACCATTTCCCATCTGCAAAAAAGATGCTGCTTTTAAATTTTTATATCTCACTGTCCTTTCACCTTTCCTTACAAACTGAAATCACCAAAATGGAGGAGGTTCCCTCGTGTGTCGCCATTCCAACTGCCTCAGAAGGGTCTTACTCTTCCCCAAAACCTGTTTTTCCAGGATCCCCTTTTCTCTATTTGCAGACTTAAGCCTTCCCTCTGTTTGTCAGACATACAGCCTTTCAGTATGTTAAAGCTCAGGCTCTATTCACAGATTCTTTTGAATTTGGTTTGCCAGTGTATCTCTGTCTTCCTGAACACTAAATAGATTTTTTTTTTCAGGTATAGCTTAACAAACCAGAGGAAGAGACTCTTGAAGTTTTGACTTTTTGGAGTTGTGAGTTGAAATCCTGACTATATTTAACCCAAGCCTTTCATTGTGAGGAGATGCTGGTTTATATGATTTCTGGTGGAAAACTGTAGCATGTCCAGGGCTTGGGTGCTCTTTCTGAGTGGATGCTAATAGGTGCTGGCCATAAGAGCCAGGATTTGTTCTACCAGGCCTATTCTTTCCCACTGTTTGCAGCAAAATGCCTGTATGTCAACAGTCCTGTGAGAGACTCTATCAATTTAGAGTCAACCTATTGACTGAAAGACTTCATTTTCTTCTTGTCTCACACAGACAAATTAACCAGTTTCTGCTCTTCGTGGTTTTCCTTTTCAAACAAGGGGTGATGACAAAACCAGTGCTAAGACACAACTGTATCCTTGGCCCTTTTCAGGGCAGAAATGTCTCCCTCACTGGAAGACACACCAAATCATTGCACACATTGAATCCTTGCATTCAATTTCAATTCTTTATTCAGCTATGCCCGGCAACATGCTAAAAATGAAAGTCAGGATGCCTAGTCGATGTTTCTCAGATTCTGTCCTGACCATTTGCAGAAGGAGTAGTGTTTACACTATCCAACTTCAGGCATCTGACATGGGCTATGGAGCTGCTTTGTCTCCTGGATCTGTTTGTGCTGCTGGATGGAATTACCATCTGCAGCTGGGTATCAGAGAGATGTGTGAGCTTCTCTCATTCAGATCTAGGAACAGAACTGCTATCTGGAGTAAAATTCTGCAAAATGTTCTGCTTACACAGTTCAAGCTAGCAAGGACCAGTCTTCCCAGTTTGGCACATCTTTTCACGTTTATAATAAAGCTTAATTGTATGTGGTTGCAGGTTTGCAAGTGCATGTTTTGTTGCAAATGTTTCAACGCTTCTGCCTGGTTTTGCCTTGGGGTAGTTTTAACTGAGGTAGGAAAAAAAAATAGTTCTGCCAGAGGCAAATGTTCTCAAAAGACTGTTTTTTCTGTCTTCTGAAACTGCTTTCTGTCTTATGGCAATTAACAGATGATCTCAGAGGAGTGTGGCATCTGCACATAAACCTCTTACCTTCAATTTTTCATGCAAATAGAACACAGAAATAACTGGTTAGAAAACAACTACTAAAAATACCCACAGTAATTTCTTTTTATTCTTTGACTTGTTGTAGCTTATGGGGAAGTAAAGAGAAATTATGCACAACATGATGATTTTCCCGCTTTTTTTTAAAATATTCTTTTCTCCATGTGATTGACTGAAATATTTTTTGGGAATCATTTAATGTAGAAGCTTTTCAAAGTTGCAACAGCTGTTAAAATTCTGCCACATTGGGCCAAATGATCGAAATTCAAATAGAAAGTCAATTTTGCTTCAAGATTTATCCTGTGGCTCCTTTCCAGCAGGAAGCCTTTTATGGCTTCTTTAAGATTTTCCAGTCTGGTTCTTTAAGGAAAGTTTGGTAAATCTTGTGAAACTTTACTTTGGTCATGTTCATATGAAATGGGTATAGGCTTAAGTGTGCCTTTAGGTACAGAAGGAGTATTCACAGGTGAATGGCAAGATGGCTTCTAAAAGATTTCCAGCAAACACCCACAATTTGATGCAGTACCTTATCCTAGCTCTGGATGCACTGGAGCACCACCTCTGCCTGGAAAGCTTTGTGCTGATGCCTTTGCCTTCATTTCTCAAGAAAAACATCTCAATAAAGCAAGAGAAAAAATCTCCAGCAGGTACAGATCTGATTTGTTCCTGCATTAATAATCTGCTTCAGTTATTTGCTGATGAACTGACAACTTCCATGAGCTTTGTAACAAAAGCTTTTTCACACTCAAGTATGTCAAAACAGGACCAATGTCATACCCCCAAGAGTTGAACATTTCAGTGGACAAACCGTGGGCACCTTTTTATTTGCCCAGCTGATCACTGGGGCAGCACAAAGCGTCCTACAGTGCTGCTGGGTCGCTGCCCTCTGTGAGAGAGCAGGGCAGATATCTCTGCATGGCTTGCTGTCTGGCTGATCCTACTGTTATCCCCATCCATGCCCAGCCTTAGAGCCAGTCTCTGATCTACATGGCAGCATCTCCCAGTGTTCATCCTGCAGTAACAGATTTTCTTCCTTTTGCATGGAGATTTCTGGATGGGGTTCTCAGTGGGAATCCATTGACTCTTCTGCTTGATCTGGGATGAGCTGATATTGGTGTCCATTTTGCCTGTACCTGCTCGGGTGATGACTCTCTCTACCTGTCTGCCACTGTCATCAGGCTCTTTCCCAAATATTTGCTTTGAGAGGCAGGTCAGCAGTGTGCGAGGTGCTTGGAGATCAGCGCAGAAGGCTCAGTTACCACATTTGCTGACTCATTTCCCAGCAAAAGGCTTCCCTTCTCCATGGAGGACCTGGGGGCTGTGGACTTTGCAGAGGGTTTAATTAGGAACATTGCTGCTTGTGTGTCTTTCTTCTCCAAAACAGAAGAACTTCTTTGAAATGTAGACTTTTAACTTTTGATGTTGTCAGCTTGCAGTTCTTGTTTTGGGGACAGTCTTTCTAGTGTGGTGCTCTTAGTGGGTTGTCTTTTATTTTTTTCAATTGCCAAAATATTTTGAATGCTGATGTAGGTGGGCAGTTTTTGGTCTGTCTGTATCTGTTTAAATTTCATGTGCATTGCTGGAATCCAGTCTTTCATCCAGTGAGCGAAGTTAATTATTTGCTTAACAAACAGTGGTAAATAATTCAGTACCATATTGAATTGTGGAAAGTCTCCATTCTTCCAGAGAGAACAAATTTCAATCTTCCTTTGATGGGTAAGCTCAAGATCACACCTGGTTAGGGTAGCAATCAAGAAAATTATATATGATGATTGTCCTGATTTTCTTCAAGAGTCTGTAGTACCTCTTAGACTTCAGAATCACTGGAATTCAAATGCCTCTGAAGTACAGAAGTGTACACTTTTTATTCCTGCATGCACATGACATTTGGCAATACTTCCATTTGTCCTTGTAAGTGCAGGAAAAGATGATATTTCAGCCTGATGTTCACAACTGAGATTCCAATTTTTGAAAGAACTCATCAATTTAGTAACCTTATCCTGGACTGGAAACATTATACTAGATGAAAACCTCAGGCTTGTGCAATATTGAGGATTTTGGACCATTTCAGAGGGGAGCTGTACCTTGTAACTTTGAGCTCCTCAAAGTCATATTGCTTTGTCCAGAGTGTTAGGAAAATTGGAATTCTTAGTTAAGTGCCTATCCCCACTTTGTCAGGAAAGTGCAAGTAACATTTTTTACCTTGTGCTACTTTCTATCCCAAGATTGGAAGTGTTAGATGTGCAGTGTGCCTCATGAAAGCTCTGTGTTCAAAGGAATAAACTAAAATAAAGATGGGCCAAGCAACATTTTGTTAACCTGTTTGGTTCAAGAATCCTGAAACTCAAGAACAAGTCTTAAGTTGTGACAGAAGTTGTGCTTTTCCCACAGAATTACTCTGTTTTTAAAAATCATGTAGGTGTTTTTTTTCAGGGCATGTGGCTTGTGGCTTTTCTTCTAGACAGACTGTGATTATCTACTGATAAGATCAGCTGCAATCAGCATAGCAGGCACATCACCTCCATGACTTCTCCAGGGGAAAACTTGTTCCCTTGGTGAGTCTTGGCTTGCAGAGACCTGGGCTGAGGTCTCCATTGGTGAAACATGGGTCAAGCCTGCCATATGCTTTCCTATGGCTCCTGTAGATTGTGGATTATACTTGTCTTTCGCATTTTGTCTGTTTCATCTCTGACTGCAAGTACCTTAGTACAGATGTGATTTTCTGCACTATCTATGAACCACTGCAGGGTTTCAAGCTGCTGCTGTAACACTGTGGGTTCAATAAAGTGGCAATTACCTGGAAAAACCTTGCTTTAAAAAAAACAAGAAACAAAAAACAAAAACAAAAAGAAAAAGCCCAAATTAAATTGCCGTGAACTCTTCAATGGCATGTTGAATTTTGGCACACTTCAAAGCACCTGAAGCTCCAAAAAGAGAGGTACCTCTTCTGCCTCTGATATACTATCTTGAGAAAGAGCAACATTCTCATGAAAGAGTTTGATGCTTTCTTTGCTCCACCTCATTTTACATCAGACTTGCTTTGTGTCCATTCTCTTGATTTTGTAAAGGCACGTGCACAGTGTCCTGTTGCAGGTGATTGCTTCTGATCACTGCTCCAAGTGAGAGCATCCTCAGCCCTTGGAGGTGTGGTCACGCTTGCCCCTGGAGCACTGTGCTCCGTGCTGGAGTCCTGAGGGAGCTGTCTGGGAGAAGAACAATGAGGCACTCTGACAAAGTGTCTCAGGCAGCTTGAACATAACTTACTGTGTCAAGAAGAGAGAGCAAGAAAAAAGCACGAGGTGTTCTAATAAAAGCACTAGCGCCGTGAAGATTCATTTTTCTTAGAAAGAATCTTAAGAAGTTCTTTTTTCATTCTTTCTTTTTTTCCTCCTCTGTCTGCATTATCAAATCTCTACCCCCTGTGTCTGTCTCTCTGTTACTTTCAATATGCATTGCAGCTTCTGTCTCCTCCTTTGTTCGAGTTAGCACTATGGGTCTTTCTAGGCGAAGGAAAGGGGACCTTTTGCTGGCCTAAGTATCGAGTAAACCTTGTGAACAGTGGAGAAGGCAATCCAGATCTCTTAGTTCTGAATCTCTCCTTTCTTTCTCTCAGATTGTACTTCGAAGTTGACATAGGGTGCTGTTGGCTTTGCTGCTGTTTGTCGTTTGACAGATGCACACAAATCCAGGAAATAATCCAGATCCTGTATGACTTCTTTTAACCCCAAAAGGACTTCCTGCAGAGGAAATAATTTGGGTGGCTTTTGTTGGTTTGGAGCTAAGGAGAAGGCTGCTATCAGATTTTATTTTGACTGAAAGATGCAACTCCTTTAATATTTCACATCCTGAGTTCATTTGTGAAGAAAGCTTGACTGATCAGACTTTTTCAGTAGATGAAGAAGCTGTTCACTCTCAGGTGGCTACAGGTTAGCCTGGAGCGGTTGCATCAAGCTTGTCATGGAAGTAAAGGGACCTGTATGACCTACCATAGGCTTCCTCTTTCTGCAGAGACATCTCTTGGTGTCATTGCAGTGATCTGAAGTGCTGTATTATATTGCCACCTTTTTGCAGAGGAAACTTCCTGACTTCCTTTGTAGCTACTGTGTTCTATGCCATTGCAGCGTTCTTAAACTTGAAAATAATTTTGGGCAGGGATTAGAGAGCATCAGGAGGTGCAATCAGAGACCACCTGAGGGACTCTGTGAATCTCTGATGGTCTGCTTATTGCTGGCAGCAAATTCCTGTTGTGCTTAATGTGTAGTGAGTGTGCACAGAACGGAGGAAGTGCTGTGATGCCAAGTTAAAATACTGTCTATGAAGGTTTATGAACTGCAGAATCCAAACTATTAATTGTAGCTCAAATCTGGATTTCTGTAGCCAAAGAATTGAAATCGGTGGCCATAATATTATGAAAGTGAGTGGCCTGTGTGACTATGTTCCTGGGAAGACCTGTGTGGGTTTTTTGGTATTTAGAGGGAAGGTGCAAGTGATCCTTCCCACCTGTCTGTGCTGTAAGACAGAGGTTTGGCTCAGCCTTCTGCTTGAAGCCGTGCTGGGAAATATATTTGAAGACCTAGTCTTGACTCTGGTCAGAGGGAGGAAGTGTGCAATATAAAGATTTTGAGCAGGTATTTAAAATCAAACAAACTAAATTTAGGAGTATCTTTTTTAAAAAAAGAAAAATCTATTTATCTTTATCATAGAAATTTAATAGCCAGGACTTGAATGCTATGAAATGCTAAGGAGGAGCATTTCCAAAAGACTCATCTGTATTTGAATTATAAATGCCCTCAAAGCTCATGAACCATTCAGGATTCAAATTCAGGATTTGAACCTGTTTGAGGAGGTGTCTCAGTCCTTGGATGGGGTTAGTTCCTCTGCTTGTAGCTGTTTTCATTGACGCAACTGGGTAAATATTGAGAGAGAATAGACTCAAACTTTCCTGTTATACCTGAGTTATACCTGAAACCACTGAATTAGAGTTCAGACTATCATGGGATGCTTTCAGTTTCTCGCTTAAATGGTATTAATCCCTGTCTTATCACCAAGGGCCACAGAACAAATGCATCCACAGAATTTAATGCTGTTAGTTGACATCATCACACAGAAAACAAATGCAGAAGGCCTCCACAAACCAAAGGAAAGTTTCCTCTGGCAGAGAGAGTGTAGCATGAGGCCAAAAGTGAATTCCTGCAAGGCAGGACTGAATGCTGTAGCCATGTGATAGATGGAGGAGACCAGTATAAATCACAGGATAAAATAACCGCTGTAAAGAATGCTCCTTGTCCTACAAATGTTGTGCAGTTATGCTTCCTCCTAGGATTTATAAACTATTTCAGTCATTTTTTTGCAGAACCTTTCAGCAGTCCTGAATTCTCTGAATCAACTGCTCAGGAGAGAATTGAAAATGGCAGTGCAATGATTCTATAAAGGAAACCAGAAGACTTAGATTGCATTCATCTCTGATTTAACCCAGTGCAATACAACACTGAAATTAGTAAGGTTAGAATGATGTTGCCATGAGCAGAAGTTGCCCTTTGCAGTTTAAAATGTGTGGCTCCAGCTCTCAGTGGTGTAAGTTACACCCCAGGCTGGAGCACACAGAGTGGTGCACTGAGCACAGGTGTGGTGCTTTGTGGGTGTGCCGTGCTGGGGGCATGAAGCAGGAGTGTGCCACTGGAATAATTTGTGTCTATACATTCCTTGGAAGAGATCTGAGCTTGCTGCAATCCCTAGGGCAGCTAAAGAGGCTTCCTGGCTGAGAGTGGCCCATGCTTGGTCACAGGAGGATTGGGAAGGATGTGAGCACATGCTTACAATAGGCTTTGCTTGAACTGGCACACAGAAGTGTAGAGGTCTAATAACTTGCAACCAGTTTGGACTCTTACAAAAACCAGCATGAACACAGTGTTCTATCATTTTCATGTGCACTTTGGCTTTAAGTAACGTGTATTAGGAGTTCACTTCTAGTAAACTACCTAGGTTGCCAGCTTTGTCCTGGTACTCTGGGCAGGCCTGTAATGCTCGAGGCATTGATGCACAAGTGCCTTGCAGAATTTCACTGTATAGGCTACGCTAGCACTCTTGCCTGCTATTGGAATGTATTCACACTTGCATTTTACACCCTCTTGATTCCTTTTTGTTGGAATTTCTTCCACCTGATTTAAATGCTTTAAATTGGGTCCTACTTATAGTCTCTCTCTTTGGTTTTCTTTTTTTTTTTTTTTTTGAGGGCAAATTCTACCAGTGATCTTGTGTCACTGCTCTGCCATCGTGGTCCTGTGGTGGTGAAGCACAAGCTATTCTGGTGGTAGCTGAGCTCCTGGAAATGCTGGCAAAAGTGGTGAGAACAAAGCTGCACCATGGTTAGAACTGAAGGAAGAAAATCAGCTTGTGTGAAAACATGAAACTTGTGAAAAGATTTGGTAGGCAAGCTGGGACTCTAATTTAGCATTTTACCCTTATTCTCTATCATCAGTAAAATCAAGAATAAGTTGTGCTTGGGCCCACTTTCTAATAATAAAAATATTGAGGATTGATTTAAGCCAGTTTTTTCTATACAAATAAACTAGTATGCTGTTAGCACATGCTGCTATGGAAGAGGGATTGACATGAATATTCGGAAAAGTGTGTTTCTAGAACTTATAAAGGATTAAACAGTAAATATTTTAGTAAGCAAAGATATGGCATATATAGGAAAACCTCTGTGTAATCCAAACCAAACAAACCTAACTGTTTATCCCAATAGCTTGTCAAAGACACAGTACTTTAGAGTTTTTCTCACCCTATACGCTTCCTGCTCTTGAAGTTTACCATCTGTGTTCTCCCTAGTACTGAAAACTCTCCTTGGAGGAGTCACTAGTGGCCTGAGATTTTTGCCTATATTCAAGGAAGTGCAGCTGAAGTGAGCAAAGTTATGAAGTTAAACCTCATAAACCTCAGCAGACCAATGTGTGGCTCCTACTCAGCAGTGCTGCTGCTGTCCTGGGTGTTGGAAATATCCATGAGCCATAATCAGCATTTTTGAATTAAATATTTTTTCTGAAAAATGGATCAGCAAGATTTTTCTGGTTTTCCTCCTTCAAGCCTAAAAATTTCTTTGAAAACTGAACCAGTGGAAACTGCTGACCACTGGGAGGAACACATAATGGGCACATTCCCAGCAAGGACGGGAATGGATTACAGTGCTTCTCCTGTAAAAGGCAAAAAACCCCTCTCAAACTAAAAAATTACTTTCAGATTTCAAATAAATTTCCCAGAGTTTCTTTCAGTGATTTCCTCACACAAGGACTTATGCAATAGTCACCTCCTTAATTTAAATGTAAGCTTTTTCTACCCAGTGTGGGAAAGATCAAAGATAGTTTCCAATTTGTAAGTACTAGTGGAAAAATTGTAGAAGTTTTAGAGCTGGATTTATATTTTAATTAAAAAGGGCTTTGAAGAGGGAAAATAAAGAGGGTTTTGGCAGAAAATTTTAATTATTTTTAAATTTCTGGGGTTTTTTTATGGAAAAAAAGGCAAGCATGAAAATTTGTTCTCCTGATGATTTGTTTTTATTAATAGCATTTTTTAGGTTAAAAAGTGACTTTTATTTTTTTTAACTGCAATTACTTATGTTAAACCAGGTAATTTTTCCTATAATTCATCTGTGAATAAAAAAATAGTATGAATACCCTAGACCAACACCCTGCCACCCCACCACCCAAACTCTGATCTTCCCTGCACCCCCAAAATACAATAGACTCATTAGTGCTTACATGGGAAATTTTGATTTTCAGTTTTTTAAATAAATGTGAAATTTTCTTTTTTAAAGGATGGTATTTCTCCCTCTGCTACACTTGAGATCTTTTCAGATATTAATGATATGAGTCAAACAAATGTTTAGCAAAGAAACACAGTTTGTTATCTTAGCTGGTAACACATCAGTTCCAAAATCTCTGGTAAATTCACTAGTCCACATTTGTGATGGAAGCAATGGTCACATGCAGTCAGAATTATGCCTAACCTGTGCTTATATCAAAGAGGAAGTCCCCTTAAACGTGTTTCAAAAGGAAAATTGTGGTTGGTAGCCCTTTTTTTTTTGTCCTCCAGATGTTTTTAAACACTTCAATGTTTTGTCATGGTGAAAAATCAAGATACATTTTTATTGGTATGTGCCTGTCAGATTTACATTTGTGTCTGTGCTCTGTGAGCACTGTGGAATTTTAATTTACTTCTATCCACCCAGCTGGGTGCCTGACTTATAGCCATAGCTCAGAGA
Source organism: Serinus canaria (assembly GCF_022539315.1). Classification (NCBI taxonomy): domain Eukaryota; kingdom Metazoa; phylum Chordata; class Aves; order Passeriformes; family Fringillidae; genus Serinus; species Serinus canaria. Next base: position 52,654,345 of record NC_066315.1, on the reverse strand, counting down.
AGGGGTTGAAAGAAGTTAAGAGCAGAGAGCACATATAATACCTGTATCAGTAAACTGCAATCTAGGGGTTCAGGTCACAGCTTTCCAGCCATGTCTGGCTCTGTTAGAGCTTACCAATAGATGCAATGAGAAATTCTCCTCTGAAAAAGCCACTTAATTGATTTTTGGCATGTGAATATCTAATGAAGAATTACTTAGAGACATGTAAGACGTGGTTGGCCTGCAAAAGAACTAGAGAAAACTGGTATCTTTTTTGTTGAGAAGGAGCTCTAAAAATTGAAAATATACCCGAGATTTAATTTTTGTATACCACAGGTCTCCAGTTTTAGAACAATAAAACATTACTGTCTGTGACAAGAAAAGTAAGAACATGGACATCAGTGATCGAGAAAGTTATTAACATTACAATCACCATGATATTGGATAAGCAGTTGAGAAGTGCTTTAAATATTTGTCAAAGACCTAAAGAAATTAATAAAGCTAGTGGAAAATGTGCTTAATATGTGTTCCTGAGTGCCTGGAGGTACCTTCCTGTTGCGTGCCAGTGTTGCTGGTTTCATCAGGAGTAACAGCAAAATCCCTTCCACTGCATTTTGCTGAAGGTTTAATTTTCCAGCAGGTAGAGGCAGAAGAGCCTGCATCACAGAGTGAGCGAGAGCTAGAGCTTGTGAAGGACCTGCATGGGCCATTCTTTTGTATAGGGATGTGTGGGAGTCTGTGGATTGAGTCTTTGAAGAGCTTGGATTTGAGTTTAAATTTATCTTTTGTCACAGAAGCTGAGTTTTTCAAATATTTTTCTTCCTATGCAGGAATGAATTTGCTGAAAGGAGAAGGTTGTAACTTGCTCTGTGATATTTTTGGCCTGCTCTAATCCAGTAGATATTTTAGTCTTATATTTTAAAATGAGACTTATTAAATATTAAATTAACTTTGTTTTTGCAATTATTTTCTTGAAAGAAAAAAAATAGCTGCTTTTTAAGGAAATACTTACATTTTCTTTGATATGGCTCAATTGGCTGTAGTTATTAAAGGGAAGTCAAACCAGATGCAGCTGTAGTCCTCATCTGCTTCCACTAAGGCTGACATGGACTTAATGTTGGAGTATAGCTTTGATGACAATTTGAATGGGAACTTGGAGACTGTATTTCAGGGTCTGAGGGCTTCAGTACTGATCAAGCCTTAAACTAGGTGGTTTTGTAATTTGAGATTTCAATTGTTCTCTAGAGCTGCATGAGACGAATAAAGTGTTGTAGATAAAATGAATTTAGCTGACAGATATGCAACATGTGCAATATATTTTTATTATTTCTTTGCAAAGGTAAAGGCAAATGCTGAAATCTTTATTCATTTGTGTCTCCTTCCTTATCCAGACTAAACTGCCATTAGCCCTAGCCTGTCTCTGATTCATTACAATCAGTGGAAATGTATCCCCATAAAGGCTTCAGGATGCAATCCCCTTTGTTTCAGCCTTTCAGGCCAGCATCACTCAGACTCCCATCACAGCATTGTCACAGAGGCACGGACACTGCATGAGCAACATGGCATTCTTGGAAAGACATCTGCCCTAGTTTGTCAGTTCTCACTTCAACATCATCAAAAGTTCCTGTTTTAACAGTTTCTGTCACTGATTAATCCTGCAGCTATTATCTGTATGAAGGGTTTAAAAAAATATGTTGTGGTTGTACTGTAGTTTGTGTTTCTGCCACTGCCTTGCTGGGTCACATGGTCTGTGTCACACCATCTGCTTCTGATGCCATGTCCTTTCTCATCCTTGCTGATAGAGTCAGGAACTACTGCGAATTTCACACACTTTTCTAGGTGAAAGTTTGGCTCATAAGAAGGTGAAATCACTTGTGGATGTCCTTTGGTGTTTCAGTCAATTCAGTCTGTGTTTCCTAGCAAGTGCTAAGAGTGGCTCATATCAGTCACAAGATGGGGAAATAATGTTTGACACACAGGCACCATTTATTCTTTGACACTCTCTTGCATCTTGCCATTTTTGAGAAAAATGTTTGCAATGAGGATCCCAGCTATAACTTAGCATTTATATTTCTGTAGCTTGGTATGTTGCGATGACAGAGCTCTAAGCCGCCTATGTAGGAAAACTCAAATTCCCATAGTTTGATGATTCAGTTGAACCCTTAACCCTTTAAAATTATTTTTGAAAACCTTTTTTTCATCTCTTGTTGTTCTGTAAGATGATTGGATGTAATGGAATTCTTGCTTGTTTTACTGGTATAAGGCAAGGGTAGGATTTGAAATAAGTTTTGTGATTTATTTATTTTTTTTACTAAGACCAAATTACAATTTGACCACTTTTATTACAGATGATCAAACAGAACTGCAAACACAATTTCCAGATTAACATCCATTACAGCATAAAGTATTCAGTGGCAGCCTTTGCCAAGAGCTGTCCAAAACCTAATTATTCATCATTAAACTGCAGCCTGAAGACACAAAACCAGACCAGAGGTCTGCTGTATAACACTGCTGCACATGCACATAATAAAACAGAGGGTTGGATCCACAGGGGACTTAGGTCGCTGTTTCTGCTTCCTGCTCTTCATGCTACACGCCCAGCAGTTAAAAAATGTACTGTGTTCAGAGGGAAGGGCCTTGAAGCACTGCTGGATACCTGCTTCCCCTCCAGGTGACTGCCCTGGATGCCAGGCTGCAGGCACGCTCCCTGCCTCACTCTCCTTAGCCCCCCAACCTGGGATATTGTGTAAGGGGTAACAGCTATGGTGGGACAGATGGAAAATGTTCCTGCAGGCCCTCCTTAATGCTGGGAGGTTTGGGGTTGAGATGCCCTTTGAAGGGCAAAGTTGACGCCAGTCCTCTCACAGGCTTGGGACACTACAAATTCTCTACTCTGGGATGTCATTGCTGCAGATAGGCACTGCAGGAATTCCTTGGTGAAAACTTGAGAGCCTGAAGGTTGGATGTGGGCTGCACCACTTGGAGAAGGCATCTCTTTTCTGCTTTTGTTGTGCCTCTCTGATTACAAAACCAATCAGAGGATAGCAGGACACACAAATGTGGAGAGGGGAGAAAGGAGGAGCACAGAGGCAGCAGGCATCCTGCCTGGGCTTATGCAGCAGGATGAGGCAGAAGCAAGCAGTCTGTGCAGGATTCCCCATGCTGCTGTGACATCCCAAATCCTGGAAGATATTGCTCCTCTTACAACCTGGTGTCACATGATAATCGTATCTGGTGTTTGAGATTCCAGAGTACAGAAATGAGCCACAAGGCACCAAGGGTTGCTTCTGTTTGCATTTAGAGAATACTCTGGGTCATGGAGGGAGCACATGGGCAGCCCAGGAGATGACTCAGTGCTCTGCTTTGGACATCTCTCTGTGACTAAAAGAGTTCATAACTTACTCTCAGCCTTCTAAATAGGGCTGAGCACCTGCAAACTCAACATGACAAAGTAGAGCTTGGAAAACTTAGCACTCTGAAAATCAAATCCTCATCAGTTCCAGCTTTCCACATAGTATTAAAAGTAATTATGTACAAGCTCATGCTTCTGCTACTTGATTTGACCAAAGACAGCTTCCCACTTCCCATTTATGCCCTCCACTTCATATTTTACTGGAACTTATACCTTCTAATGAGAAACATGAAAATATGTTGGGCTGTTTTTCCTTTTAAGGATGGTATATGATGAATTGGAAATAGGCATGGAAATTAAAAAACTTAATGTCTCCATAAAATCACATTCAGTAAGCCTTTAAACTATTCACAGTTTGAAACTGTAATGCCTGCAGCTAAAACAATTGTGTTTAAAGCAACAAGGCAGACTCACAGTATAACTATCAAGATTTTGAGCCTGTACTTGTTTTCTGTTTGCTTTCTCTTCTCTTTCAAGCCTTAATCTTCAATAAAAGCCATGGAATAGGGCCAAGTAACATGGAAAAGCCTATGTGCTGCTGCAACAGTGAAATCCATGGCAGAAGGAAAAATCTCCTTGATAAACTGTTCAACTGCCTGTGCTAGATGGTGATGGTTCCTGCTGTTATTATGGGGGTTGTAGGTTGCAAAATTTCCTGTCTCACTTTTTTTCCCCCTCCTGGCATTAAAGACTCAAATTCAACTGTTCCTTTCTTCTCTTGTCTTTTCTTTTTGGGTAGAACAGGTAAAAATATGAACTCTCTCTCACCTTTCTATATCCTCTGCTTTTTTTCTTTAGGGTATTGTATTGCCTTTATCAGAATTATCTCCTTTTCTTTAAATCTTACAAGTTTGATTATTACAGCCCAACAAGATTCTTCAGCGAATGGACCAGGAGCTAGAGACCTATATGCCCTTTCCGTTTCAAAAGTGTCAATATCTTCACAATACAAAATGCCTTTCAACTTTTCTTTCTTCCTTTTTTTTTAATTCAATGAAGTGATTTCAGTAAAAGTAAGCTCCAGAAATTTATCCCATATTCTCTTCTGACAAATATACATAGATAATGTATATGACTGTCGGTTTTCAACTAATGCAGCCCCCTTGAAATGTTAGTAATTTGTTGCTTAGAAACTAAATCTGCAATAAAAATGGATCTGAAATGCTGTTTTCCATGTTAGATGCTTTTGCTAAAATTATTGTATGATGACAGAAGTGCTTATGCTCTGGAAATCAACATAAAAATGTAAGAGATACAGATACATGACCTCATTCTCTTTCACCTCAAAATATATTTATGGCAAGACTGAATGCCTTATCTGCAATTCCTTCTTTTGGGTCAAGGCCTCTTATTGGAGGAAGCTACTTCAGGACTGGCAAACCATTGCTTTTCAGCTGTATCTCTCCCATTCATCAACTATTTTCAAAAATCCCACATCTTTTTCTTTGTCCATAGAAACTTGGATTGTCTTCTCACCATCTTGTTCCATACTACACTAGTGGATCATGACTGGTGTCTCTTTCAGATGTGATTTTTGGAAACCCAGCTGAAAATTACTTGTGAGGGTCTGGATTTTAAAGGGAAGGCCTTCACCCTCACTTGAACCTCCTGTGTGTTGAGTGACTGATCTGTGTCGCTCATTAGAGCTAGTGACAGAACTGTCTTGTGGGTCTCCCCAGTGCTAAAGATAAATTTGGCCCCAGTGGAATCAAAGGCTACATCCTCAACGCACTATTGAGTGATACGTATTTTTGGGGACTGGTGGTGTAGTACTCCCTCATGATAAAATTGTCATTCACTTCTTGCTAGGGTTGCATCCAAGGAGGGAGCAGAGGATTAAGCACACAATTCCTGCTAGCAGCAATAACCTGGCAGACTAGGGAGCAAGCAGGCTCCTTTAACCCTCAAGATGAAAATCTAGGGGCTTGCCTTCTTACTGAATACTAGTTTTTGGTCTGTTTGATAAAGATTGGCGCATATTCCTATCTCTCTCTGGATTTGGTCAAGGGTAGAAAATGAAGAACTGTGATTCAAATCTCAAAATAATTATTACCCTCTGGTTTAAAACACAAGCCTTATTTTTTGTTATTAACAATGGTAGATCTACTTTCCTTATTTTTAAACATATACTCACCAAATTGAAGGCAAAATCAAGCGAAACAAAATAGCATACATATTTACTGCTTATCTGAATTGAGCATGGAAATGGTGCAATATGTGGAAAGGTCTTTATTTAGGAGTGAAAACATTTTTATTAAGGAGTGAAAACATTTTTCTGAAAGTTATTTTCCCTGTTTTCCAGTACACTTTAAGGAAGCTGGAGTTTCTTTTTTTTTTCTCTGAAGGTGAAGAGAGCTTTGGCTTAATTACAATGAGCCGATTACATTTTGAGGTGAACCGGAGTCATTCCAGTGATGTTATACGGTTTGCATCCATCAGAAAGCTTGAGTGTGGCCTAGTTAGAAACTGTTCATGCAGAGGTAATGAAATCAAGTCTGGTACATAGCAATAGCTGTCATTTTTACCTTGCATGGTAGTCTGAAATTTATCTACAAGCATCATTTGTATTGCTTTAACCACACTGATATAAGTTAAATGATATAATAACTCCTTAATTTTTCTCCTGTGCCAATATGAGTATTTCAAACCATGGTGTAATACTGCTTTATGTATTATATCAATAGTTGTATTTCAGTGAAGAGAAGAAGAACTAGTTATGGGTGAACAGACTTTAAACTGATATTGTTGCATCTGGAAAGATAGTTGTATTAGGTGCCTTGTATATATTTCTCTTTTTTTGGGGTATAAGGCCACAGTCAGGAGTGCCTTGGGGAGGAGAGTTAGAAAAGTTGGCTAGTCTATCTTTTTGTGCTCAGCTCTTCACTGCTGTCTTCCTAGCTGACAAATAGTTACTGGCTGTGTGAGTGTTCCTAGTTTGTTTCAAAGCCAATAAACTTGGTTAGATTAGATGGCCATCATAAGAGCTTGGTAAATTAGTCCATGCTGGGCCCAGGACTTTTATATCTGGCTGGTGTCCAGGTCCACAACTGCCTTGTTAAAAGCTGAGCTTGAATGCCTCTGCATTCCAGGCACTTCTGTGACTGGTGTGCACACATCCCACAATGATTTTACCAATTGGACAACACTCACTTTAGTACTTAATCACCTAGAAAACCTTTCCTGCTAGGGTTCTTGCTGAGTATGCACGTTTCCATATCTTTCTCAGTTTTTATTTTATTTTTTGGATTGTCTATAAAAGATTGACCTTCACTCTCTTAAATATTCTTGCCATCAGATATAAAGCACATGTATTGGCATAAAAACTACTGTATATGGAACGAAAATTACTGGCAGTTCTTGAAACACATTCTGCACGTTAAAGCCTAATTGTATGTTGGACAGTGGCGATCATAAAAAAGCAATCTTGAATACTTGTGGTTTAAATCAATGACCTTTACTTCTGTAAAGGCTGCATTGATACCGAGGATGTCAAGTGCTAAGCCAAGGTGAAACTGTATATTCTGTGAAAACAAAGACTCGTGCCAGTACTCCCTGCCAATAAACAGCATGCCCTAAGCGAGGGTGAATGAGGAGACTGGTGAGGGGATTTGCAGGTTAAGGTGCAAGGTAAGACCTTCTTCATGTGAGTAAGGAGTGATTCCTACAACCTTGGATGATATAGTTAGCTAAAATTTGATTCATCTGAAAGGTTGAGGAGTTGCCTTGATAACCAGAGTATCTGAAAATGTCTCCATCCAACATCCACAAGCTGGAAATGCTTTTAGGATGCAAATGTTCAAAACTGGGCCAAATTCAGTTTCCAGAATTTTATTGACATAGCCATTGGTCTAAATGGAGTTTCCTTGGGGTTTTTGTAATGCTACAATGAACAGAACTGATTCCTCATATACTAAGTGCTAAATGAAGAGTCTTTTCCCATTTTGGGATCAGAGCAAAGTCAGAGTGATTAACTAGAAGAGCATAAATTCACATTGGCTGCCCTGTAAACATTTTCTGTCTGGCTACTCTTGGTCACATTGCATCAACAACACCCTGAAAGGGAGACCTAGTAAGACTGGTGTAGGCAGTGTGCAAGCAATGTGCACTAAATACCTGTTGCAGTCCCCTTACCTGTGCAGAGAAACTTTTTTGCAAATGCAGATGAGGAGTTAATTTAATCTAAATAGTTATTTTAGATACAACCACATGTGTGGGAAGAGGATCAGACTAGCATTGTTTTGCAGATGAGTGTTGTTTTTTCTGCCTTGTGTTGTTTGTCCGGAAAACAGATTAAACAACCCAGTTCAATAAAGCCTGGCTCACACCTGGAGTTTTTTCATTCCCTAGTACCAATGAGAGTTTGTTCGCTGGTGTTAGTTAAAGGTGTTAAGAGATAGGTCTGAAAACTGAAGTCACATGTTTGTCTCTTGCCTTAACACAGGCATTCCCAACTCATCCTATAGAGCTTCAAGAAAGGAATAAGAGAAAGGAGGAAGTGCTTCTCCCAGTATATCTGTGTGCCACTTGTCTATTCATCCCCCTGCTGAGAGCAGAAGGAAGCCTGGGTAATTAGCAGCATCCACACTGTGGGAGTTTGCAATGCTGATCTCCATCTCTCCAGAGCAGGACTGGTGACACCCACTGCTTTGCACCTGTACACCACGATGGCAATCCCAAGGCAACACCTTACTCTTCCTAACAAGAGTAAGGTGTTGCCTTGTTGCTTTGCCACCAGCAAAGCCCAGGCAAGGGAATGGATAGCCTAGATACTTCTTGGGCTGAATTTATACACACACAACAACAGGGTACGCACCTCATGGATTAGAAAATAGTGCTTCCTAAACTGAGAATGAAGGGGGAGCTCTGCAGGCAAACAATGTGGTTAGGCCAGACTGAGAGCTCAGGGCTCACTTGTAGTACATAGAAAGACCTCTTCACCATTAAATCACCTGTTTTCTGTTTTCATTAGCACCAGTGTAGCCCCTGACTACTGCAGATTTAAATCAGTAAGAGATGGCTAAAGGCCAAAGTCAACTTTGTTTTAAAGTTTCTTCTACCAAAAATTTGGCCCTGGAAGCTTGTACTTGGAATTGTACAAAGTTTCATTTTATTATGGTATGTTTCCCCCTCTGTCCCCAAATTGGTGACCGTTTATATGAATTTTGGCAGGAGACGAATGATCCTTCACACTCAGCCTGTAATTTACAGCTATGTTTGGTTTTACATAATGTACAATTTCAACGTTGTCTAACATTTCTTCATGTATTGCGGAAGACTTTCAGGTTTTATTAAACTGGCATATATAAATTGATTTTCCAGCTGGATGCAGTCACTTGGCAAACTCTGCATATTCTAACTACATATGAGCTAAATTACACACTCTAATAGTGTGTTTGAATTATTTTATGGCAACATATAGTTGCAGGAGCATGTGGCAGTTTCCCAGTGCTTTGCCTAACTAGGGTTTTGCTCCTAGCTAAAGGAGCAGTTACAGAGACAGACATAAATATTGCAGTGAAAGAACAAGCAGGCTGTGCCTCTTGGTAGGAGAGACTATTGCCAATTTGCACTTGCTGAGAAGAGGTATTACTGTCTCCCCATGACGTGAAGAAGCATTACTTAGGGCAAGCCTAAGTCTGCAAAATTACCACTTGAGTTAGAGGGCTTTATGGATATGAAGAAGAATAGAGCTAGACTGGGGCACTTTCAGTGTCAGGGGGATTTATTTCTTATACAAATAGATGATCCATGTAAGACAGAAGAATTCTGCAGCCTGTCCAACAACTTTTCATGAGTTTTCATTCTGGAAAACTTGGACATATTGATTGGATTTCCTCTTTGCTACAATGAATGAAGATGACATTGTTCCCCTCTAATATGCTTGCTTCCCCATTACGCCATTCTTGCTCTTTGAGAGTAAGCTGTAATCCCCCCACAGCCTCATTTTTGCATTACTCTTTGTGAAGGATCAGAGTGTAGACAACAATCTCAAAAAAGCTACCCAAAAATGAGGACCGGGGAGGGAACTGTGCTGATCATTTTCTCACTGAAGACAGACAGATGACTTCACTTCACATGAACCTTTGACAGTATGGCCTGAGATTTTTGAATTTGAAAATATATTTGATGCTACTCGCATGCTAAAAGGCTTGGCCTTTCATGGGGTATAGCTACTAGAGTTTGGATATTTTTATGATGTTCACATTTATCAGAAATCTTCAAATATCTCTGTCCAGAAGGTTATCCTACTCCAGGGTGTAGTGCCCAACTCAGTAAGAGCCATCTCCATCTCATTAAGGCAGTAGTCTGGCTCACAGGGTGCTGGTGTGGAGAGTAGAGTCAGATGGTCACACCTTACTCTGCTGGAGTCAGCTCCTTGGGCCATGCAGGCTGATGCAGGAATCACAGTGGCAGAGATGGCACTGGGAGCTGTTTTGTCGTGAAAACCTTTCCCTCTGCATCGGGAACAATGTCTCATTCTCAGCCTCTTTGTAAAATGGAATTTTTAGGTTTGAGCGTCTTTTGTGTTGAGACGCTGCAAGAATTTTATGTCAGGCTGCAAACCCTGTAATGCAGGTCCTGCTCTCCTGGTAAAGATGGAGGAAAGGAAAGTGATATTGGAATGTTGTTACCAATAATCTTTTAATTCACCAGATATTTGACTATTACTGGAGAGTAATGTTTCCTTATTTCCTGAGGGATGGAATTAGCAATAAATTCTGCCACTACCTCAGAGTTCTGATTTTGTCGCCATTGCTCCTCTTCCAGTGCTTCAAGTGTCAGTTGTGCTATCTATTTACCACATGGATAAACACATAGCAAGCATTATATCACTTTATTAGGCCACTAATATCCGAGAGCTTTGTCTTATGACATGGTATAAACAATAAATCATATGTTCATTGCAGTTATTCTTTATGTCAAGTCTTATTTTTACATCCCAGGCAGAATAAAGTGTTTGGTACAGCTTTCTTGTTATGCCTTTCTGCCTCCTCTGTTGTTATTAGTTGACGGTGTGTCTGATTATTCTGCCAGGGAAGGCAATGTGGGATAAATTGTGGGCTCAGATGAGGGAATTGGAAAGAAATGTTTCAGTTCTTCCATGGTACTCACAGCTGTGATTTTATTTGGGAGAGCTGGGTGCACTAAGGACCAGATAGCTTAAGTTCGGACAAAACTACAAAACTGTTTAGCCTAATAGTTCCTGTTGAAAAGGGCACTCTAGATGCCAGGGAGCTGAGACTGTATGTAGCATTTAGGACATCTAAATACAGTCCAAGGTATCACACTGGTTAGAGATCTTCATCCAAGATTTGTTGTGTGAGATGACCTTTGAGCAATTTCCTAAGCTAACAGGACTCCATACAGTTCCAGACTATAAAATCATTAGGAAAAATACTGACTTGTATTTTAATGAAGAGGGGTATCAATTTTGTCACAAAATAAAGAAGCATTTTATGTCATCATGACCACAGCCATCGCTGTGCAGCATCTATGGTTGCTGTCCATCAAAGCTTTCCCCTTCAGTTTTCTGGTGCCAGGCAAAACCATGGAAGCTTTCTTAGCTGCAGCATGTTGTTTGTTGGTATCAGTTTTAATCTTTTAGGAGAAGTAGCAAGTGGCCTTTATTTTCCCTTTCTTCTCTCCCACTTGATTAGAAGCAGGGGTGGGGAGGTATGGGGCAGAAGAGAAACACAGAGACATCAGCTGTGGGGTTCCAGAGTGCCTTCAGCCTGTTCTTTCACCTACAGCAGGTTTCACCCAGGCTATGGAGAGAACAGTCCTTGCCTGCCCTAGCAGTCCAGGGCTTTCTGCATGACATTCTTGAAGAGTCACTTCAGCCGAGCATTATAACAAAAGCAGCTTTGACTTTGTCAGACAGCTCCTTGAGATAAAATCCCCCTGACTGAGATTTCTTACCATAGTCATGGTCAAGCATACAAAGCTTTCATAAACAAGATTCACTGAAAGCCTTGAATGCTTGACCTTTCAGTTCTGGAGACTCTGCTGGGGAGCAACCATACCACATTGCATATTTCCCAAGACCTTTCTTGATTGCTATCACTTCTCTCAGCTGATTTTCCAATGGGTAGCTTTAACCACAGAGGATTATAGCTATTTCTGTGGATCTGAAGGAATGTTTCAGAACATCAAGTGGATACCAGGGATCCCAGAATCTTTCCTGACAGAGATTGACTCAGCTTTGCAGGTCTTTCAGGAGGCAATCAGCTTACCTTGTTGTCCAAAGCCACAGAAAAAACTGAACCAAAACCACCAACCCAACATCTCAATGTCACAGAGCATTAATCTGTGTCAAAGTCTCTTCCTTGATATACACTTTTCCTTCTCAAGTCCCTTGTTTGTCATCTTTTGCAATAAGATAGTTCAGTAATCAAACCGTTTCTAGTATGATTGTGTGACTAAATGCATGAACTGAGCTACCTGGTTAGTAGAAAAGTTATTCTGACTAATCATAACCTCATCTCTCTCTAATCTTTATATGGTTCTGGAGTGAAGAAATGGAAAGGGAGAAAGGCTCTGTTGCTATCTTGAATTAACTTGAATTCTGTCTTGAATTAACCTGAGCCTGCTCACGAGACAAGAACATCAAGACTGTAATAGGTAAATGTTTCGGAGAATCTTTATGTTGCCTTTTCTTATGCCTGTGTGGAACAGCTTCAGGAAGAAGGAAGAGGTAGGCTTTTCTTCAGAGAAACATCTCCTGCCTGAGTCTAAATCTGGGATTGTCTATCAGTCCTGCAACTTCAAGGAAAACAAATGCCACTCTATCTAGTATGTAGATATTCTTTAGGGCATTAGCATATTTGTTCCCTAATTCAGGCCTCTCTTCTTTCTGCAAATCACTCAGAAAGACATCCTGTTTTCCACAGATTTTTGCCAGACCATTTGGGGGAATTCAATTTCAATCTCTGCTTTGTTAGCAGACTACCCACTCCATCTGTTAGTTGTTTGGTGTTTGGTGTTTGTGAGGAGTGGTTTGTGGCCTAAATTGCATAAAGTCTTGTTCTTAGTGGAAATCAATCACACAGCTACAGTCTTGTGCTCTTCAAAAAAAATCTGGCACAATGTTTTTCTTCCAATCCAGTTGATTGGTTGCCTGAAATTTTTGGAGAAGAAAATAATAACCAATGAATAGGGAAAAGCCATTAGCATATAAATGCACTTGTTTTCTAAACAAAATCATCATTCAAACAATTTTTACCATGAGGAGGAGGGAGCGTGTAGTACGGGTAACTAGTGTCCATGAACACATCAGGATGACATACCTTTCCTGAAGTCAGTAGCATATTTGGTACTCATTTCCAGAAGGTAATTGGTTTATCCCACTCCTTTTGTGTTATTCAGAAACCGAGGACTTAACATCCCAAAGAGCTGGGGGCGGGGGGGGGGGGGTTTATGCAGAGTAAAAGCTTTTGAGTGAGGATCCCTGTAAATAAGAGCAGGAGTTTGGTTGTGGTTACCAGCATGTGAGTAATGTGGGTTTCAGGGTGGCAGTTTGCTCCCTGGAAGAAGAGACTAAAAAGAGAGTTTAAAGGATGCCAGTGTGCTGAAATGTGTTCACTGGATGGTGGCTTAAGCCGTTGTCATCTTCCATAAATACAGACATGTTCTGGGCCGTGGGAGTGATAGGCTGAGAATGAGCACGCGGTGTCATTAAGGGCCACATCTGTCCATGCTCCTAATCCAAGCATTGATTCCCCCTCTTCCCTTCATTGCCCTCCGTCAAGGTGCCTTGTGCCTCCCACATGCTGCGGGGAGATGCTGACAATGTGGTATAGATCAGACGACGCGTCGGGAAGGGAAAAATTCGACATTGACTAATGCCCGATTAAATCATATGTTTGGGATCTCCTGGGTCGCGAACTGTGAGAACTTTCCATGAAAATTATGAGCCATAACTCAAGCAGGCAGCTCTGGGACAGTTGCGCAGCTGCACGAGGCATGCGAGCTACCCTTTTGCACTCCAGGCTGATTTTTTTTTTTTCTCTTTTCTTTTTTTTTTTTTTTTTTTTCCCTTTTTGGTTTTTGTATCCCGGTAGCCCCGTCCGAGGGCCGCAGGTGAGGCCTCACGGCGCGGCCGCGGCACCGAGGGCGGCCCCGAGGGGGCGCTGGCGGCACGGCCCGCCCGCTAGCGGCTCCATGACCGCGCGCGGGTTCCCGCCTGGATCGCTCCCGGCCCCCTCACGCCGGGAAGCCGGCGCTGCTCGGCGGCTGCTTGTCAGCGCCCTGCCTCCCGCGGCAGGCGGGGAGCGGCACCCAGCAGCTCCGCTCCCTGTTGCCACCCGGAGCGATCGCCGCGGCTGGGCACAGGGTGCTGTCCTGGGGAGGGCCATGGGGACGCCTCCCTGCCTGCGGTGGGTGGCAAACTCGGCGCAGGGAGACAAGTTTTCTCCAGGCAGCCTTTGTCCAGCTCCCTGCTTGGAGGGGAGAAGTGCCCCGCTGCATATGCCTGTGCCCAGGATTATAAATTGTGCTTCCTAGGAGGAGAGAGCTGGAGCAGCAGTGGGGGGCTCCGCTGTCACCCCGTGACGCTGTTGTGCTTGCTCTGTGTTGCAAAGGAACGCGAGACGTACGGGGCTGCAAAAAACCCCGTGCTTAAATATTTTATTTATCAAGGAGGCTTGGCTGCAACAATATGTGGTTTGAAGAATCTCGGAGGGTTTTCTCAGCAAGACTTTCTGGGGTAAAATGAAAAAAAAATACTATCAGGGATCAAACAAGATACTTTCTCTGTGTCTCGCTTCTCCCACACTGTGTTTGAAGGGAGAGAGAAGCATAGGAAACAGGCAAACACAGATTAATCCCTTCCTGCCAAAATTTCCGTTAGCAAACACCTCAGTCTCCTACTTTTGCCATTTGACTCTTTGGCTGCTTTGCGGGATTGATTTGATACATTGATTCTATTATGGCAGAGCTTGCAAAGAGTGAAAGAACATGAAATATAGTCCCCCAAAGAGCGGATTTCTTGAGCTAGGAAGATTCGTACAGACTAGCAGCAGAAAGAGAGCACTAGCAAGTATGCTAAATAAAAGCAGATACCAATCATAAACAATTACATATGTGCTTAAAAATTCTCCCCCTGACATCTTTACATTTGCTTGTGGAAGTCACCTTATGAATATCAGCAGATGAATTATTCTATATGGGTAAAGAGTTGAAAAAGCAAAGGACATCTCACTTTTTCCTTTAACCTTGGGGAATAGAAAAGATCTGGCTCTTGCATCTCTTTTGAGTGCATACAGTGACTGTAAGGGAGAAACTCATATGCATTGGAAGGCTTCTGAATACATCTAAATAACAGGCATATCAATTAAATGCCAGACTTTGGCTGAACGATAACCCATATATAAATCACATAGTGCACTATTTACCTTGAATAAATGCTGAACTGAAAATCTGGCTCTACTGGGAATTTTGCATAGGTGCACCAAAACAGACTGGCTAAGAAGTACATCTGCTTCATCCATTTTTTGTACAACCAGAGCTGAACTGATGGTCTGAAACTGCAATGGAAACTGGGAATCTGTTTGTATTCTGTCTAGAAGAGCATCTCTGTTTGTGTGTTTGTAGTTAGAACTAATATCTCGTGGTCATCCAAGTATTAATTCTAAATAATATTTGCTGTGAATGTAATTGCCTTTCTGAGTAACACATACTCTCTTGCAATCAGTCTAGCTTTTTGAGAAGGTATTAATTATTGTCTCTTCTTAGCTGAACAGTTTCAGCACATAACTTTCAGCCTGCGGTTTGGTTGCAAACTTTCTCCTTTGAATATTTGTTACGCATCTCGGGTGTCTAAACATACAGCGTGGTATTGTTTCTGGCTGCTGAGCATGTGACTCACATTTTTGAGCAGTAGATGGATAATTGGCAAGTAACAAACTTTCAATACAAATTAATCATTCTGGCATCATGGAAAATGCAGGATTCTCAAGGATTTCCAGAAATACCTACTGGCTATATGAATATTCTGAAATAATGAATTGCATTACTCACAGCCAACTGAAGTTGGCTGTCAGCTTGGCAGTCATGCCTGCAAAATATTTTTGAATAAGGTTTATGCCTGTTTGTTTTTTGCTGTTCAGCTAGAACAAGTGCTATCACTTCCTAACTCGTGATGAATTCAGTGTTGCCAAATCCTGTGATTTTTATCTTAGGTCTCGTGATACTTGATGGGTTTTTTTCCCTGTAACTTCTCATTCCCGGAGACATTTAATTAGGTGAGAATCTCAGTTTTCATTTTATAGAAATCAGTTTCTACTCCTCAGACTGTGAAGAAGTTTGAAAGTATGGCCCCGGGGCATTCTAAAGACAGCCACAAACCCCAGAAAAAATAAAAATGTTTCCAACTTTTTTTTTTTTTCCCTCATGGCAGTTTCATGACTTTTGAATATTTAAGGATGGGACTACCCTTAATGAATTTTCCTCTTTCCCTCCCTAAATTTCAAACACTGATACATTTCCTTCAAAGGGGACGACTTCTTGTTGTGGAGCCACAGTGAGGCCACATGGACAAGGTTCAAAGCACTCCCTCACCACCTGTACTCTCAGCTCAGTCTAACTGTGATCTGAATGCATTTTTTTGCTTCATGTTATTTCTCTCAAAGGTCAAATTCCTTGATTCCCAAGAGCAATGAAACCCATTACACACTGTGCTATTACAAGGTGACCCTCCCTACGGCCTGAAATAGGAGCCCCATTGCCTTCTCAGGGTAACCTGCCATGAGCAGTAAAGAGTGAAGCTTTGCATGGCCAGCCTCGTATGATGTGGGGGAATGCAGGCATTTGCAAGAAGATTTTTCAGTTACAGGAACAGGAGAACATCAGCTGTTCACAGATGAATATCACACTCACCATGAAATACTCCCCTCTCGTCTCACTTTTTATTTAATAATGCTTGAAACATTCCCAGTTTCTGTGACTGTACATGCTGTTTGTAAGTGTTTCCAAAAGGAGAAGTGTGTATTACTGCTAGGGTAAGTAACATACAGTTGATGGGTTTTTCAAACTGTTTGATTAGGAGTTTTCTGAGCTTGCTGAAAAGCAGTGTTTACAGTTTTACAGGTTTTTTTTTTTCATTTTTTAGAAATTTGACTTTGTTCCAATTGGTCTAAAAACTCCTTTTTTTAAAATTTCCTATGAACCGGAAAAATGTCCCCCAGAGACATTGGCAAGGGATGTTGCATGCAACAGTCAAACTGAGGAGAAGGTCTGTCTGATTTTTCAGCCTCTTCTCCACCCTCCCAAGAATTTTGCTGTTCTTTCCCTGCTGCCAAGCTATAGTGCCACCATCCCTGTAACACCGCCCAGCCCAGCTCTGGTCTGAGCATTCCTTGCCTTCCTTTTTTTCCTCCTCCTTCACCATCCTCCTGACTACTGCAACTCTCTGCAGGTTATGAGAGGAAGTATTTAGAAACAGAAATTTCATTTTGGGCTTCCTCCAAAACTGGTGGCTATCCAGGCAAAAGGGCAGAACCTAGGAGAGGGAGTCAGGTCTTTTCCTGGTTTGCAGGAAGACATTTTTAGCAGGGATGAGGCTTTTCCTTCTTCCCCTACAGGCCCTTTCTAAGAAAATTGATGATGAAATGAATGATTGATAGTGATCCTGCTGTTTATGCCTAATCTGAAGGAAAGACTCTGATTTAGAATTAAGAAAATAAAATTATTTTGTCATAGAACACAAGGCTAAAAAGGTATCTGTCTAAACTAAACCCAAAGGACCAACACATTTATTGCCCTGGCCTGCATCTCTTTGACCTAAATGACATCCTCTGCCTCCAGACTTTCCCTTAACTTGTGAGAAGTTTTGATCCTGATCTGGCCATTGCAGCTGAAATGGGAAGGGGAAAAAATTGGCAGTAAGGGAAAGGCTCTATAAAATAGACTATAGTGGAAGGAAATTAAAGATAAGGAGGGCTATGAGAGACTCACTGTTGAAATGCACATTTCACTGACAGGGCCTTCACAACAAGGAATGATAAAAAGGAGCAGGGGGAATATCTTGCATACATGGGAAGTCAGAGAGCTTTCTTCTAAGTACAGGAAAAGGCACTGTATGTGACAGAAGGCCTGGAGCCCTCTCTCTTTCTAACTGACCCACAGTGTGGATGGGTATCATCTTGGATGGATTTGTCCAAAATCTTTTTCCCACTGGCTGTCCGGGCTATATGGTGAGGCTGTGTGGATGATGGAGGGAGGCCCATTCCCTCCAACCACGGTGTCAGATTGTGTGGCAGCCACCTGTGTGTTGGCATACAGGTGCCTGTGTTCTCGCCTGATGGGTCGAAATCCTCCCTCATCCTCTGTGCATGAGTTAAAAAATGCTGATTTAATGTTTTTTGGGGGATTTGACTAGAGTATTTGGGAGGTTTCTTTCCAGTCAAAACAAAACAAAACAAAAACCCCAAACCACATTGCCAGATGCTACACTGCTAGTATATTATAAAACAAAGAAAGCTGTAATTTTGTCACAGATACATCTGGGACAGGGCTGATGGAATCAGGCTGAGGATCAGAGCCTTCAAAGAGACCACGAAGCAGGCCACGCAATAAGCCTATTTTTTTATATGATTAGAGATGGTGAAGCATGTGAATTTGTATCACAAAATAAGCTCCAGGGTTCTCTTCCTGACGAGGCACAAAAAGCAAAAATGGGAAATGCTGGAAGTTGCTGGCCCGATCCCTGTGTCCCATGTGCCTACCACAGTGACTCATGGAAGCCGCGGTTCTCGTGATCTGCTCTCCTCCAGGGCTGGCGCCCCCCATTCAGATGACTCTTTCCATCGTGAGCTGCGGGAGTCCAAATAAAAAGAATACTGTGGTGCACTGTGGAAAATGTGTTCAAGCCTAAGAGCCAAAGAGGAAGGAGAAGGGGGGCTCACGGCACTTGAATTACTGCTCCCATGAGACAATAGGGCTAAGAAGATGACTGGGAAATGAAGCTGAAAAGAGACACTATGATTTTTGACCGCTTTTTGTGAGTTGTGTTAGCAAATCCTGGAGCTAAAAATTTTAAGTTTTGTGACGGGAAATCAAAAACTTCTGAGAAAATCAAAACTTTCTCATGGAAGGCGCGTTTGGCAGAATTCACATTTTCCTTTAGCAAAAGCGGTAATGCTTCAATGAGCTTTCTGATCTGTTCAGCTTCCCATATTTAGCCCTGTTTCAAGTGGGACTGAGCATGGGGTGTAGTTACTGCCTCCACAACTACACTTATGCAGATGCCTAATTAACCAGTTTTATCAGCTGTCACTGGGCTTGTCTATGCAAATGTGCTTGCAATTCTTGTTTGAAAATGCTGCTTTAAAAGTACTGGCTCCCCAGAGACTGAACAGTAAGAATAGCATGATATTACAAGTGATGACATATGGTGTCCCTTCTCTTCCCTCTAGCTGAAGTTCTGAGCCCATGTGCTTGGCAGAATGATACAACAAACCAGAAGAAGTCTAGTAGAACATATTTACTAGAATTTCAGGCTTTTCTGTGTAAGCTTCCGTGCTGAAATATGTAACTTGAGCATTCAGTAGGCACAACAAAGCTTATTCTGGAGTTGCATAGCTTCTAGAGCAAAACATGAGCACAGTCTGTAAAAATGGGTCCCTTTATGAGTTCCTGGTCTACTGGACTTGTAAAAATAATTAACAGGGTGTCCACCATGCCATACCTCTGTGAGACATGCCAGTGCTTTCATTTTTTTTGTCAAGCTAGGTGGGATTGAGGAATTTTCCATAAACCCGAGATCACGAACTTTGTGTGAGTCTCTAATGTCATTTTGAGGGAAAAACCCAAAACCCAAACCTGATCCCTACAGAGATGTTCTTGAAGATGACTCAGTTGAACTTGGAGGTTCAGAGTACTTGAAGCATCTTCCTCCCTCTTCCATATGGGCAGTAGCAGAGAGGGTGAGGTGGTATAAAATCTGCTGACTTCAGCTTCCTTTGCCTTTTCCTTTTTGTAGCTCACACTCCCCTTTTAAATGGCTCCTTCTATCTCGAATGGCACCAGTTTAGTCAGATAGGAGAATGGTTGCTGTGAGAAACTGAGTTCTGCTAGAGGGCCAAGCATTTTTAAGGGGAAAATGCTTGGCCCTCTAGCAGAACTCTCTAAGGGGCTAAGCAGAGTGCCTCACTCTTAGGTACTCTGCTTAGCCCCAGAAAGCAATGGATGATTCTACCTTTGCTAACACCATGGAGGAAGTCACTCACCTGCCGTCATGATGGCGTTGTGAAATTTATTGTATGGGTGTTACGCAGTATCTTCTCTTCCCTGGGCATCAGCATTTTAAATATAATTGGCACTGGAGAGCAGAACACCACAGGACAGAGAATATAACTTTGTTCTTCTGAAAGCTGGAGATATCTGTATGCTGCCCCATGGATTTCCAATGCATAGAGAATGAGCCACCAAGGGTTGTAGGGAGGCTACTAAACTTTCCCTTCCTTACAGTTACTCTGCTGTCCTCCAAACATTAGGTTTCCCTAATGGGAGTTAGGTTTGACTTGGTCCAGGAGCTTCTTCAAGAGCTTTATAAAATTCCAAGGAGAAAGTGCCTGCAGTGTAAAATTAGAAACAGGAAATGACCAATTCAATTGTTTGGCTTTTGACCAAGAGCCACCTCCACTGGGGGTAACCCTTTCCTAGTGACCAGAGAAGGCAGACAGGGCAAAGCAGATCATTTGCTTTGATTAACTACTCCAAGTGGCTGGGAACAGGGGCTGAAATGGCAGTTTGCTCATTTTATAGATACATGGATTACAGGCAAAACAAAAGAAATTTGCAAATAAGGAGGAGAGATTTGAAGAGGCAGTGGGCTTCATTCTCTAAAGAAAATAAGACTGACTATAAGAATTATGAATTTGGCGGTTCATTTTCTGTTCTTTGCACTGGAACTCTGAGTCTTATTTGGACCATGAAACTCCTAAGGAAAAATGAAATTCTACCACAGGAATAAATGTAATAAAATCTTAAAGGCAGTAGGGGAAAGAATATATTTTGTCAACTTTGTTCCATATAAATGAGTGACTAAAACTTGGAAAAGATAACTTGCTTAGCATTTCTATCTCTTCAGTTCACAATGAAAATTCTCAAGCTCTCCATAACTCTTTTAGATAAATTAGGACATATCCAAGTGAAACATGCAGATATTTATAATATGGAAAAATTTCAAGAGTTCAATGCAAGAGGAATCAGGAAGCTGAACTGGGAAGATACCCAGATTTGCAGTTCTGGAAACAGGGTAGGGGAGAGGAAAAGAGCTTGAAAGGAAACATGTGAGACCACAAACATTTTGTAGGCTTGATCCAGTAAGAGGAGGGAGCTGTTTCTTATCCCTTCTTTGTAAGGTAACTTGATTTCTCAAGGTGGAAAAGCTTCTCAGTGAAGGAGAGCAGTCTTTGGCTATCACTAATATTTGGTAGTCCAATAATAATGTACAGGGTCCATGTATTTTTTCCCATTTGGGAGTAATTTCATTTTGTTTTTTCTTAATTTTTAAGTACTTTTTCTGCGGTTACCTGCGGTATTGTTTTATCTGGGGAGTGACACAAAGTATCACTGGGCAAGGGGAAGTACAAAAAAAGTAACCTAGCCTATTAAAAAATGGCTCAGTTTCTTCAGGCCTTTTTTTTAGAACTGGACATCTGAGGAGCTGTGCATGTGCCAGTTCTGAAAGGGATACAGAGACCCAATAATTTGGTGGCAAATGGTAAGGGCTAGCAGGCCAACACCCTGGTTTTGGGTGTTATGGAGTGGTCTGTTGCCTTTATATGCACAATTGCAAACATCAGGAAGAGAACAGAGCATGACTCAATCTGCAGAATGAACTACGTGACCAGCAGCAAAATTCACAGAGTTTCCCTGCCTCTTATAGAAGTTTCCATGTTTAGAGGAGGAAAGGAAAAAGAATAGCTAATTGCCTTGAATGGTTCATTCTGCAGCAGAGAATGAAAATTAAGTCTGTATGAGAGTTTGGCACTGGGAGAACAGAGGATGCAGAGGCAGCTGAGAAGCAGTTCTGGAGTTCAGTTTATTTTGATTCAAACCTGTGAGAAGTGGATACTGTAATTTGTGTCATTGTTTTTATTGTTTACAGGGGAAAATAGGCTAGGCCCAGAGAGCTTTCTGACTTGTCCTACACAGAGAGACTGGGGCATTCCACAGGAACAGGGCTCACCCTTGCTACCTTCTCTCTGCCACACACAGCCACTCTTTCACACCACTCAGCTCCTGCTGCTCCCTTTTTGGATGGAAAGGGAAACTGCTGAAGGCTCCTCAAGGGATTTTGGACCTTCTTTCCTTGTGCTTGGAGAATAGGGGAAAAACGCTGGACCTCTTTTTCTTGCCCTAATCCCAAAGAGTGAGAGGCAGATGAAGGACTTCACTCTTCTATCCTTCAGGGTAAGGTGGAAGCTGGGAGCAGAGCCTGTGCCTCTGCTTACTGGTGAGCACAGTACACTGTGCTCAGAGGAGGTTTCTCTTGTTATCCCTGCAGAGAGTGCTGGGGGCAAGGGGAACACAGCTGTCTGTCCCACTGGGTGATGGTCCTGGCTCCAGTGCCAGCTGAGAACCACTGGAGTACTGCTGCACAGGAACCAGTCAGCGTGTGGCCAGGTAGGGATGCAGGGAACCTAGCCACCAAGTTAACTGCTGTTCAGGCACTTCAATTCACATATTCAACAGTCCTGAAAAGTACAGAAACAGCCTCAGTTCCAAGCTGTCCTTTTTTTGTGTCAGGTAATTTAATTTCTTCCTGGAGGGACCAACGTTCAGATGATGAAAAGCCTTTGTCTTTGCATGGGGCTGTGTGAGATGGCAGCAGATGAAATCTCCCAGAATCAAAGAAAACATGACCACCAACTAGGTCCAAGTTACCATCCTTTGGATTTCTGTGCAGACTGCAGCTGTCCTGCTGGTGCCCTTTCCAAAATCAAAGCCCTCTACTCTGACAGCCAGTTAGCGGGACTACAGCTGCCTCTTGGAGAGGAGTGAAACAAGCTGGCACGAGTTATCTTGCGTTCTCTCAATGGAAAGTTACGTTTTCCTTCTATGACAGCATCCACTTGGGATACTAAAATAACTTTCCAGTGCCTAATTAAGCTTCCACATCCTTATTGGGAAAAGATGGTGGTATAGAAGAATTGAGATCTGCTCACTGCTAATACATGGGTAGCCAGGGGATACAGACCAAGAATCCTGACTCTGAGGGCCCCACAAGCTAATAGCAGGCAACCCCAATTTGCCTGAATGTTGGAAAAGACACCTGCAGTGGACTGACTTTCATTCAGGGATTTAGGCTTCAACCTAACAAAAGATAATTGAAATGCTTTTTTTTTTTTTTTTTGCACTGGTGACCGTTGTAATTAAAAAAAAAAAGCACCAAAGCTCATCATAATTGTTTCTATAATTCCTCTCCCAGATTTTTTTTTTGTTTTTTAATCAAACAAGTAATTTTTTTTTCTTTTTGATGCAGTCATCTGTCCTGGGAATAGAAGAAGGTCAGGGAAAGTATGACAGTATAACAGAAAAAAAAATTCCTTTCCAGATACTTTGGAAAAAAATCTGCAAACTCTGTAGCAATTATTTTCTGTAGTGCTAGTCAGTATACAGGGACAACAAAGTTCAGCCATATATTCTGAATTTACACTTCTATTCTGATGAGTCAAGTGGTTTAAACTACTCTTTCTCTCCCCCTTCCCTCCTCACTTCCATTCTCTGCTGTCTTTTTTTTTTGCCATATTCAAAAACCGTGTAATAACTTTGATTGATCAGTAAAATCATTGTCTGCAACAGAACTTGTAATAGAGAACTTTCCTCTAGTCTTGTCTATGAATAGATGGAAAAGACAACAAAAAAATTATCTGGGATTTGCTGTTCATCGCTGTAAACTCGATGTTCTTATTCATAATGCATGCAGTGTTTCCATTCATACTATTTATATGCATATGTGTAGCACTCCAAGTGTAATCACCAGAAAGTTAAATTTACAGGTGTACTTATAAATCTACAGAAAAAGTTTTATGCATAACTTCATAAAAGGTTTACAGAACTGTTGGAGTTAATCTTGATACATATCAGGATGTTAGGATCCCCTAAGTAGTCCAGGAATACTGATTTTTATGGAGTTAGCAAGGTGATCCCACAGTTGCATCAAGGCTGCAAGAAACTTATTAAATTGTAATCATCATGAGAGTCTCGAGCTGAACCTTGAAGGAAGGTGTATTTTAGACATGTGGAACTAACTTTTTTTGTGGGTAGAAAAACATGGGAATAGATGACCTTGCAAAGGTAGCATTTAAGTTAAGTAAAATCACTCAAATGAGGTTTTCCTGCTCAAAGAATTTGGTCTTACCTCTTAAATAATGAAAGATTAGGCTCGGTTACTAGAGGCCCTGACTTGAAGTACATTACAGACTGCTAATTCATCAAAATAGGTTTGTTGAGGCTAGTTTTTTGTTGTTTTCATTTGGTTGATCTTTAAGATTTATTGTTTTAAACCTTGTCTCTCCTTTGTACCACATGTATTAAATAAAATTAAATACAGGCTATGGTATCTGTTCTGGCTGCTGATGGAATTATTCTGTGCTTGAGTGTAATTTCTTTTAGACCTTAGAAACTTAATTGTCAAAAGCTAAGAAATTTGTGTATTTTTCTAAAGATGAATGGTGTATCAGTTACCATGAAATAGCGTTACAAAGGAAATATGGGACTTGTTGGTAAAGTTTCATTTTATTTCCACCTAAATTCAGGAAGTTAATGTAAAGATACTTGTGATTTTCAAAGGCTTTGGAGCGGTCTTGTAAATAACTGCAAAAACACTCCAGAATCCTTCCAACAGAATGTACTATTGTCATGGTGAGTGTCTAAAATATTTGTTCTAATAAATAATCCATTCTAAATTTTGGTGGGTAGCCTATTTATTATTAGTAAGATCATATTTGCATGTGCTTATTCCAAGTAGAATGAGAAACTGGCGAACAACAACTCTCATCTGCTTTTGGAGCTGTGGTGACTACAGCGTGCACCAAACACCTGCCTCTTTGTGTGAACTCCAGCAATCACTTTCTTTAGGATAGTACCTGCTTGCTACTGCTCCTTAGTGAAGTCAGTGCCATGCCAGAATCTGGGATGGTGGCACTCTGGTGCCAGCTCTGTCATGGGGTTGCTGAGTGGTCTCAGTGCTGTCGCTTCTTGCCTTTCCAACCTTCTGGGAAATGAAGTTTTATTTGGTATTTTTTCCAAAGTGCTTTCCCAGAGTTCTCCATAAGAGAAAGTGGTTTGCTTTGCAAGAGAAGAAGCTCTCCCAGTCCAGAAACTCCAGGAAGCCTTGGGGTAAGTTAGAAATATGGCCCAATGTAGCCCTGGTCCAGCAGAGCGTGGGAGTGTGGGCACAGCCCCAACTCCTGAGCAGCATCACGGATTCAGTGCACTGAGGAGACCCATCCTCACCTATGGCCTCAGACAGCTGGAATCACAGCAGGCTCACATCAAAAAGAGGGACAGCAACTTTTCACCAGTGAGATCTGTTGTGAGGCATTTTACAAACATGCAAAGATAGGGTCTGTGGCCTGGGGAGCTCAAAGGTAGGCATAGCAGGAAGGTCAAATAAAGTTAGTTTGGAAGAAAAACCCAGAAAATGTAGGACCTATGGCAACAAATATTGTTCATTTGCTTTTGCCTGCTTTTGTGGGGTATACTTAAACTTTCTTTACAACTTTTTTGTGTGTTGCTCACTGCAGAGGTTGAATGGAAACTGTTTGGGGAAATAATGACTGGGCAGGAAAGGTTAACCTCAGGTTGAAAAAAAAAAATTCTTCTTATTGTATTCTGTTGTATCAAAAATATCTTTGAATACTTCTGGTTTCTCATTGTCTGTTTGGATCATACACAGCACCCATTGTATATTCTAACCAGTCTTAATTATTTGCAAATGTTCAGCCCTAAAGCTGCCTGTGTTTCCAGTCCCACTCTCATAAAAGTAATTGACTTCATAGGGTTATTATGCATTTGCCTAATTATTGATATTTCTCTCCACCGTATGATGCTAATTTAACTTTTACTTTTTCCATCTTGGATTTATTCCTGATTTTCTTGTACACTTTTTTTTTTTTTTTTTTTTTTCCTGGCAGAATGTTGGCCTGGGCTCCAAGTATCAAATTTAAGTGTGACAGAGTCTCTATTCAGTTCCAAAGTTATTTTCCATTCTTTATTTTCCTCAGTATTGACAAGGGACACAGTTCCAATAAACAGTTCGTATAGCCTAGTACCTCTGATGACATATGCATTTCTGCAAGCTGGGTTTTTGCTGGTTTGGGTTTTTTTTTTTCCATCTCTCCATATATCCCCATATGCGGAAATTGTATTTGTGGGATTTTTGGTAATATTTCTTCCATAAACTAAATTTTGCCCAAGTTTATTGCTCACTGGTTACACAGTTGTTCTTTATTAAAACAACCCTCCTTCCAGTTTTTAAAATAACATTTTATGCACCTCACCTTCAGCTAGTTTTACTATGTGACCTTGCATAATGAAACCGCTCCAGTACCTTAGATAAAGAGCAATGTGCAACTGCTCAGCTTCCAGAAGGGTGTTGGGAGATTTAATGCACTAGTTTTGGGATATGCAAACAGCCCTGCTTAGCTCAAAGATAAGATGGCCCAAATAATTCAAAGATAAGGAAATACAAATGGGAGGTTCTTACTGGCAACACAGGGTTGTGAATTAAACAGTGGTTCCTGGGTTTTGATTTTAAATTTGCTACCTAGAAAATTTTGCTTGGAGGAAATTACTGGGCTTTTTTGTCTATTTGCAAAAATCTGTGTGAATATTATAGTGGTCTGAATGTTTGTACTTCACATTTGGTAGCCATTGCTAAGGTTAACACTGCCTCTGAAATGATTGTATTCAGGAGCTTTTGTGAATTTTGTGTCTGGTCTCACAGAGGTAAAATTGAGTACTGTGCATTTAAATTGTATGTTTGCAAGTGTAAGCAGGACTAATGTGGGAGCCCTGTGTTGGACCTTTGCACAGGGACTGAGTAGAAAATAGTAGGTATCTGAAGCTGGAGTCAAGAATGTCTTCTGAGTGATGTCACCTTCTCAGTGAATGTATTCACTTATGTCATCTCCTTGCTGCTTTTAAGCAAGGAGGAAAATCCCTAGTAAAAATATGTCTCTTCAGGAACAATTCATAAATAGAGAAGGAACATTGTGTCTTATTAAATAAGTGACACCAAATAATTTGCTCCATCCAGATTTTTCCAGTAGCATGTATAACTCAGTCAAATTGCATTTCCTGACATTTAATGAGTAATTTCTGGTATATACATTTAACCAGGAAAAACAGGAAATTTACCTCTATGGAGAAAAGCAACTAAAAACCTGTGTGTTGTGACAAAGTCAGAACTGCAGTAGGAACTTAAACATATTCATTTCCTGGTGTCTTGCTATATTAATTATGCGTCCTTTGCCAACAATTAATTGAGGCCCAAGGCTTTCACAACAGGGGAGTCAAGTTAGGCTTATGGCCTTGTCAGACAGACAGTTAAATAGTTTGATTTTTCAGAAATACTGGATATACTTCATCTCCCTTTTGCTGGAAAGCTGCACTTTCAAAAATCACATCATAGGTATTGAATTTTATTTCCTGAAAGGCAGCTGGCTTTATATGCTGGAACTGGGGGTGGGAGTGGGGGGGAAGTAGTTAGAACTGTTTTTTACTGACAGGTTGTGCTGCTTTCTTTCAGTGTATAGTGCATCTATGGTCAGCCTGGTAGCAGAGCTTATCTTTGTGCTACTTTTGCATGTTTTGAGGGGCGGGGGGGGGCAACAAAAAGGGCAATGGGCTTTTTTAATCTAACTGCTCTGAAGAAGGGATGAGTGTATACCATGTAGTATCCAGTCTACTGCCTCTGAAAAACGAGGGTTGCTTACTGGTTTTGATTTTAGTACATAACATGTGAAAAGTTTTCATGCCCTGGTACGTGGGCTTTATGGCAATAAGCTACATCTGGGATATCAGATGGGTCATCACCAAATCCCCATGAAACACCTCCCACCTAGTTTTCTCAGTGTGTTTCCTGTGTGTAGAAGCTTTGTGGGTTGTAAAAATCAGTGGTCTACAACAGGAAGAATGATTTGTGGTGTCTGCTCTACAACTACAAAGGACTTTAGTTTATGTGATGGGCTGGTGTTACCTGTTAGTGTTGCTGCATGGTTCTAGCATCAAAGGGCACAGTCTCACCAAGCAGGCAGTGAGGACTCTGTACCCAGGAATGTCTCTGGAATACAGAGAAGAGGTCAAAACACACAACCTCAGCCCTCAATAACTAAAAAAGTTCTCTGATTTGCTGATAGTGTTTGTGAGGCAGATACTGAACAGTCCTTGGTGCTGGCTGAAACACAGATTGCTTAATTAAGTTGTGATGGATTTAGTGCTCTTTTAAATATCACAGGATTTAAGCAAAACAAGAGCTATAATAAACAAAATTATTAAACTAAGTGGTACAAGTTCAAATGGGTCTTTGCAGGTTGTGCTTCTCAGTGGAACTGTGGAAATTTTTAAGCATAGGAAGAGTGAAGTCCTTGGCCTCTTGATGCAGATGTTAGGGCATGGAAGCAAAGTTGTCTTTCCACCAATGTTCATAAATTTGGGATAGGAATTATTTACCAGAGTCATCCTGGATTTTTTTTTTTGTTTTTTTTTGTCTCTGAAAGGATGCTGAAATGAAAGTTAGGTGCTTCCTCCTTGTTAAGGTGTCAAAATAAATTGGAAGAGTTGTCTTGGCCAGTCTTACCAGAGACAAAAAGATGCGTTTCTATTCATAAAGCATAACCTATGGAGCCTCTTTGCTTTCCTATGAGGAATGGCCAAAGATTGTAGTTGGAAGGAGCAGATGTATCCCAGTGATACTGGGAAACCTCTCAGGTTCCTTGTTACACCACTCACCCCATTGAGCAGAGATTATCAGCTTGGCAATTGTATGGCCAAGTCACATGAAGAGGAGCTGCTGAGGTGTTTTGGTCCTCCTTATTAGTATGGGACACTGTTTCCTGTGTTTGTCCAGACACTCCAGCTCCACAGATCCCCTGTTTCTGCAGGGAGCCAGCACATGAGAAGCTTTGCCCTGTAGGTGTTGGAAGCACCTGTGTGGATAACTGTGCACATAAAAAGAAGAATTCTGACTTGTTGTGGGTAGTTACATGGTTGCTTGTGATTTCAGGAGACTGAAGGTGGTGATCCACTCATTATCTGCCTATCACATACATGCCTCTATATAAGGCAAGCATTCATACCTATTCAATGAGCCAAGGAATATTGTGAAGATTGTCTTTGAATAACTATACTTTAAACCTCACCACTGTTTCTCTTTTGAAAAAAGTTAAGCCACCTCAATTTGAAAAAGAGCATAAAGTAAAGCATTGTATAATATTTTTAAAATTAGGGAGAAGATACATAGAATTAATACAAAGATATTCAGTGAAAGAAAATGTTAAGTGGTTTATAGTTATAGGAAAAAACCCCAGACATTACCTCTGTAGAAAATTAGTAAATTATGCATTTGGAGTGAAAAAAGTGAGCATCTTTACACAAATGAATGTGGTAGATTTGAGTCATCCACACAAGATGTGATTAAACTAATTAGAATTTCCCCAAAGAACCATAACTCCATACATTGAGTGGTATAAATGGGAATATCACTTATGCTGTAATCTTCTGTAGTCCTTGGCTACAAAAATGACTTATTAATTTTGAAGTTCTTTAAAGAGGATATGTAGCAGACAAAATAGTAGAGCATGAATTACAGGTTTGAATGTAAGAAGTAGGAAAGTGATTAAAACCAGGCCTGGCTCAGTGTGGACCAGAAGCCTGGGAAGAGACACACAAACAGGAATGAGTGCGTCAGGGGGATTAGAACTCAGTTGTTTGCTACCCTCAGGCAGTGAAGACATTCATGGACACTTGGTTAGGGTGCTGTGGCTGTAACAAGCCAAATTCCCACCACTTCTGTGGCTTCAGCAGAGTTGTGCCTGCTGTGCTCACATGTGAGTTTGGTGATCAGGGAAAGCGTAGAGTGGTGCAGAGGAGCTGTGGATTTTCTGTAGTGGTGAGCAGGCAGATTTGCATGTACTGAATCAGTAAAGTTTTAAATGCTCTTCCTAAATTCACCCCTAGTCCCTTCTGTCCCAGATGACCCCTCTGTTGAGACATGCTGTCTCTTTTACTAAATATAAAAAGTCTCCTAAAACATCAGGATGGAGAGGCACAGTTCTCCACAGACAAAGTCTGTGCTGCTAACAGTCTGAGGCAGGGTTATCATTGCATTTTTAGCATTAAGCTTTGTGGACCCAAGTAAAATCTTCTAACTGGGTATGCCACAACTGGGAAAAGATGCAGTCTTTTCTTCTTCTTATCCTTTGTTCTTCTTCTCTTCTTTGTTTCAATAAAAGCTACTGCAGCATACGCATATCAAAAACCTGAAAGTTGTCTGGCACTTCAGATCAAGGAATGGATTCAAATTCACTGCCTCAGGATATGTGTCAAGTCACTGTGCTTATCTTGCTCTTATGTTACTGACTTTCTAGGTTTTACTGGGGGTAGTTTTCTGTTCTTATTGGTGTTCAAACCACGAGCAAGAGGAGTTTGTGGAGCACAGCACCTCCATGCTGAAATTGGGCAGGTTTCCCTCTTTTCTTTGCTCTGCAAGGAGAGGAAAAAAGAGAGGAGATTGGGAGCCTTGGGAGTTAGGAGTGAGATTGGCCTGATGTCTGCTCAGTAGCTGTAGTCCATTATTACTATAATTGTTATTATTTCTGTTTGCAATTATAAATGAGGGGTACTGTAGACTCCTTTAAATGTCTAGTGAAACCAGCAATAATATGAAAATCACAGGCCAATGTGTGAGGGAGCATGCTGATGCCACTGTTTTCCCAAGAGTTAACTTTTCAGCCTAAAAGTAAATGCATTATATGCATTTACTAGTATTTTTTCCTGCAGTTTACAGAATTATATTTTTTAGCCTCTTTCTCTGGAGTTACTTTGAAATGTTTTCTGAGCTCCTTTGAAAAATCTAACAAAACAGAAAAATGGAGGATACGTCTAAATCCATCAGGCCTTTAGAAACAAAAATGAATGCCCTGGAAATGCTTCTACCAACCCAGCAAAAACTGTTGGTTGACAAAATATTTAATCAGACATATTGCATGCAGAGGGGATATGCCTGTCTGTGTTTATACTGTAGTTCAGGTCTGGTTAGAGGCAGTGGGTAGCAGCTGTTTTTCACACAGTCTGTATGGTTTTATATATATATATATATATACACACACACACACATATATATGTGCGTGTGTATGTCTCTGTGCATCTGTGTATATAGACTTTGGAAATTTTGTCCTGTATCTACTCCTAAGTCTAGAAAACTTTTATCATGTGTTTATATGCTTACAGGAATAAATTAGCAGGAAGTATTAGGAAAAATATTACAAGGAGTCAAGGTTTCATGAGATGTTAAAATACTGCTCTGTCTATAAAAGGCCAGATTCTGAATTTAGGGCTAAAGTGACCCAGCACTAGGCCCCAGGCTCCAAAAGTAACTTTGAATGCTAAAGGAGTCCTCATCTGCTTGGATTTGCCAGAGCTGAGGAGAGAAGCACTGGCTTTGCAGAGAGAAGCAGCAGGCTGAGGTGCCCGTGCTGATGCAGGGAGCCCACTGATATCTCTGGGTGTCTGTGCTGGGCTGTGTTGGTTCACCAGCTCACATGGAGGTGGTCTGATAGCCTGGGTGCAGGGTAGAGCTGAGCACTTCAGCTCCCGTGGAACCAACACTGTGGCAGTATCAGTGCCAGCCTGGGCTTTAGGGTCATTGGGAGCTTTGCCTTGGGAGCAAGGAGCCAACTTCTCCTTTACCCATGAGATGTGCAGTGTGTGCCCGCACAATTCAGCTTTTGTATGCTGAATGAAGATACAGGGGGTTCTAATGTAGACCAGATAGTAATTTCGGGTATAAAGGAAACACATAAAACATAATACATTCTAGAAAATGAGCAAAGAGTTAAAAGTCTGGAGGTAGAAGTCAGGACACTTCTGACCCTGCCATGATCTCTCTGACACTTTGCACAACTGTTACCTTTCTGCCTCTGTTTCTCCATTTATAAATAATTTCCTGCTCTATGTCACATGAACCAATTCATCCTTGGGCAGTTATGAGCATTAAACACTCTTAAAAAGGATAAGTAGTATTATATAATAATACCTTTTTCCCTGGTGTGATGAAGCCTGTGTCTGTTCTCTGACTTGACGGCAGGAAGGAAGGCTCACTCTGAACAGACCAAAGGACATGAGGGATTGATTAGGGAAAAGGAGTAGGCAAAGGAGGGAGGAGAAAGGCAGTTGATGGGGAGAGGCAAGGAGTGGATAAATGTCAATTAATTGACATGACTTAACACAGTGGAGGCTGAATCTCACCCTAAGTAATGTAACATGAGGCTTATATTCTGCAGGAAATCCTAAAAGCAGTTTATTTCAGGAAATATCCTGAGGCTGGGGTAACAGAGAAGCAGCAGGAGGAAGCAGATCCCAGTACACTGCTGTTCATCAACCATTGATATAACTAGATGTTGTTATAAAAATGGACCATAACCTCTATGTGGAATATACTCTTCAAAGCAAATTGTGCCTCCTTTAGCAAGTCAAGCAGTTCTTAGTTTTACCAGGTCTCACAGCTGAACAACAAATAGGTACACAAGCAGTCAATTGTGTGTGCAGGCTGGCCCAAGGAGCTCTGTCAGACTCTAACACACTAAGGCTCTGTGCCATGCATCTTTCTCAGAAAATACTGTCCTGTCAGAAAAAAGGTAAGTTTCTCTTTAGCATACTTCAGAAAAAAATGTGGTCTACATTAATATGTAGACTACATTAATATAGCAATTGCAAAAATCATTTAATATAATAAATAAGGAGGAGCAATGAGGCATATTTTCATCCTTTCAGTTTGAAAGGGTGGGAACATCTGTTCAGAAATATGTGATCAAGACTAGCAGTGTAAGCTGTGTATATATAGGATTGGAGAGAGACATGCACAAACACACATGCATGCTTTTTATGCATGACATTCAGGATGGTTTAAGATCCATAACTGAGAACGGCAGGAGTTAAAGGATGATAGCAACCGAGTGTAGGTAGCTGGGAGAGGTATTACCTACACTTTGAGGATCAGGACTGAAAGATCAAGGATGATGTTATGAAAAAAGAGCAGTCATAAATTATGTCAGAAGAGACTGATTGTATTTAGGCAAATACAAGCAAAGAAGGTAAAGTTTCCAAATCTGTTTTACATGGATGTCACCCAGGTAATAGAGAAGGAAGTTGTGCCTGTCAGGACAGAAACTGGTGAAGGTCTGCATAGGTGAATGGACTTGAAGAAATCAGATTTTAGTATTACAGAAGGAGTATCAGGAAGATACAATATGCAGTAAATATGCTCATCTTACGGGCCCTATGCAGGTGAAAAAGAGAAGAGCTGTGAACTTTTTACATATAGAAGTGGAGGTGTTGCTAAACTTTAGTTTGATAGCAAAATGGCAAAGACGGGAAAGAATGATGGTTCTGGAAGATAAGGAAACTAAACTGTTTATGGTTGTTTAAATAGATGAAACTTGAAACTTACAGTTGAGATTGCATGAAGTAGCCACTGGTTTGCTATGTCTTGGTTCAGGAAATTACGTACAAGAGGAAATATCCAAGTCTAAGTAAATATAGCAAATGAAAGCATGAGGAAAAATATGGAACTTCAGGTCTAAATGTAATGTGTGAGAAACTATTTTGGAGGAAGAAAGTTTAATCTGACCCTAACCCAAACCATCTGTTCCTGTCTTTACTTTCACTGCTCTTATCTCTGATCAGAGAGTACTATCACAACACTAAAATTTGGGATCTGAATCAAAAGTTCCATTAATGCTGACTTCACATTCCATATAATCACTGAAATTCCAGGGTTTTTATCTTCACCTGTGTATACATCCTACCTTCCCCCTCTGCAAACCCAAGCTGTCTGTGCATACGTGGCAGATTTCCATCCACAGGCTTCATATAAATTTTGGCTTGTTTTGCTTTTCTTGCTGTTAGTAGACCCCAGTGAGGCAGAGTTTCTTAAAGGTCAGCCCTTGCTTCTCTCTACCTTCAAGAAAGGGGAGGAAGTTATGTTTTTTTTAGCTCAGGCTCAATTGTGGCAGTGGTGGCTTAGCCTGGGCACTGACCACACTGTACTGGCAGATCAGTTGCCAAAGCAATGAGCATGAAATTGTTTTTCCATTTTGAGGCAAAATTTTGCAGTTACAAACTTGTAATGGGTTAGCAGAGTTTCCCTGAGTTGATACCACAAGCTGTTCAAAGCTGATCGTAGGGGAAATCTGACACACCCTGGAGCTCATGTGACTGCAAAGAGGCTGTTTCTATCTCTGACTCTACGGCGCATCTGACTTGGGCAAGAGAGCTTCTCCAGGCTTTTTTTGTCCACTTTGGACCAGGGACTCAGAGCTCCTGAGCACCCCAGCCACCACTGTCAGGGGCCATCTGAGGTTATGGGTGTACAGAACTCCTTGTTTAATGGTACCGTAGTAAATGAGAGAAATACTTATTGCAGGAGTGCTGCCATGGCCAAATATACTCTTAATCAAAACCATTATGCTCTTAGTGTATTGAAGTGCCTCTGGAATACCCATGGATCCAGAAAGCTCCTAGTTCCATCTTTCTCCTGGGTGAGTCTGAAATTTATGAAGGCAGTGGGGCTACTATGCTCTTACTGTCTCCTGCTTGTCCCCCTTGCTTAGGAATACTGCAAGCAGCAAAACATGCTGGAATAGTCTCTGCCAAGCACTGCTTTCACAAGTGTTGGCCTCCTCCCTATTCATACTGGCCTTTCCTCTATGGAAAACCATTTCCCTACAGGATTCAGGAGTGTAATCGTTCAAAGTTGATAGCTACAGACTGCTGCCTCAATAGGTTCTCAGTTGCAGTTCTTCATCGGAATGTCAAGAAACATTTTTGGGCAGATTTGTCCTCTGACACATAATTTGGTATGTTTATGTTTCTGTTATGTTTGGACACGTGCTCAGTAGAATATAAGATGGATTTGCCAGTTTAACACAGACATAGCTTGTCCTGTCACACCACCTTCTTCTGAGGTCGCATCAACAGGGGCTGCAGACAGAAGTGAAGGGGATCCTGGGTTGCTTTTTATTCCCAGTTTTTGCTGCTGACATTCATGACTCTAAAATAATTTTGTTTTTCTCTCCTATTCTATACATCCTTCTCCCTTACCCATTGTGCCTACCATTTCTATGTTAAGTTTACAACATAGAATCATGGAATGGTTTGGTTTGGAAGGGATTTAAAGATCATCTAGTCGTAACCCCCTGCTATGGGCGGGGATGTCAGCCACTAGATCAGGTTGTTCAGGATTCCATCCAATCTGGTTTTGAACATTTCCAGGGAGCATCCACAGCTTCTTTGGACAATCTGTTCCAGGGTGTCACCACTCATAGTAAAGGTTTTCTTCCTAACACCTAATCTAAATCTCTCCTCTTCATTTAAAACCATTTCCCCTTTTTCATATCACTGTCTTCCCTCCCTGTTTTTTATAAGCCCCTTGAAGTACTGGAAAGATGCAATGAAGTCTCTTTAGAGCCTTCTTATCTCTGGGCTGAATAGCTCCATCTTTCTTAGCCTGTTTTCATAGGAGAGGTGCTTCATGCCTCTGATAATCTTTGTGGCCCCTCTTGACCTGCTCCTACAGGTCCACATCCTTCTTTTGCTGAGAGCCCCAGGCCTGGATGCAGCACTCCAGGTGGGGCCTTGTGAGGGCAGAGTGCAGGGGGACAATCACCTCCCTTGCTGGGCACCCTTGTCTTCATGCAGCTCAGGATACCACTGGCCTTCTGGCTTGTAAGCACACACCACTGGCTCATGTTCAGCTTTTGGTTCACCAGCACTCCCAAGTCCTTTACTCCAGGGCTGTTCTTGGTGAGTTCTCCTCCCAGTCTAGACTCGCATCTCGGATTGCCCTGATGCAGGTGCAGAACACTGCACCTTACCTTGCTGGATGTAATGCTGTACTGCTCAGCTTTGTGTTATCTGCAAACTCGCTGAGGGCGCACTCGACCTCACTGTGTCATTGGCAAAGATATTACAGAATCACGGAATCACTTAGGTTGGAAAGGACCTCCAAGGTTGTTGAGTCCAACCTCTGACTTATGACCTTGTCAACCAGATCATAGCACTAAAACATGTCCAGTCATTTCTTGAACACCTCCAAGGATGGTGACTCCACCGCCTCCCTGGGCAGCCCATTCGAGTGCTGGACAACTCTTCCTGTGAAGAAATTGTTCCTGATGTCCCACCCGACCCTCTGTTGACACAGCATGAGACCACATCCTTTATCATTAAAGAGCACTAGTCCCACGAGAGAGCCCTGAGGGACACCACTCATGAGTGGCCTCCACCTGAGCACACAGACATCAGCAGCTGGCATTGCAACTAAGCCTGGGACTTTGGCTGGGACCCCAAAGTCCCAGTCCCACTACTGCAAATAACAGTCCTCTCTATCACTGATCCTTATAATTGTTAACAGGCTGAGCCTGAGCACATGTGAGAGAAGTGTTGTGCACCTGGGTGCACAGCCTCTCCCATACATCATCACCAAGGCTTGAATGTGGGGCTACTTACGTGGCCTTCACATCCACATTTTCTGGTAGAGCTGTCATTGTCTATATATTTAATAGTAAGTAAAGGCCATAGGATGTTTGTAAATATACTCTTTACTTAAAGTGAACTTAGAGGAGGAAATAGGAGAGAAACATATAAAGTCCTAGTTTTTCATGTGAAATGAGGAAAATGTAGGTTCAATCTGAAAGCCATCCTCTCTTGCCTACAGTTCCTTCCTTGTTATCGCCTGCTCCCAAAGTATCAGCTCCCCTCACAATTCATGAGCCTTTCCTGCCACTTACCCTTGTGACAGCCTCATTCAAATCTATCCCTTGAAATTTGATAGAAGAAGAGCTGTAACTCTAAAATGTCTGGCTTTTCTTACTGCACCTTCCTTTCTGAAATGTGCAGAGCATTCCTAAACTGTGGTGTGTTTTCTGTATCTGATTTTGAAGGATAATGCTCTCTTACTGTGTTTTGCTTCGATAAAGAGTAGTTTTGCCTTACTTCTCTGTGCTTGCCTACTTCAGCCAAAATACAGCACACTTGATTTCAGTATGGTTAAACATCATGTTTGCAAGCAATTTAGATTGTGAGATTTCCCTCTAGTGCCTTCCTGATTGGGGCATGATTAATGTATCATCATCTCATGTTATAGCCTTGCTTGTCTTCCTTTTCTTGGTAAGAGAGTGGAGGATTTTAATGTTTATGAACAATGTCACTTACTTAACTTCAGAGAGATTAACCAGCTATGGTCCTGGAAGAGGCCCTTGTGCAAGAATGAAAGTGCAGCCATGCAGAAGGGGCAATAGCTTGAGATGAAAAGCTCCAACTAGCCATCACTTGCAGCATTCTCCAGCTGTATGTAGAGAAGTAGCATCAGAGTGCAAATTTCTAGCACAGACACTGTGGTATGTTTTTCACATTTGTTCAAGCATAACCTTTCTCATGTCTTTCTGCTTCTGTTTTCTGGGTGTGTTGGTGGGGTTTAACCAAGCACTTTTTTATGCATCTTTTCAGCCCTTCAGAATGAGGTCCAGCACTGGGAAGCTTTTGGTGTTGAAATAGTGTAGCAGCTACAGCAAGGAACATATGGAGATCAGGACTGATTTTAAAACTATTTGTTTGATTCAAAG
Organism: Serinus canaria; assembly: GCF_022539315.1. NCBI lineage: Eukaryota > Metazoa > Chordata > Aves > Passeriformes > Fringillidae > Serinus > Serinus canaria. The sequence continues at coordinate 52,617,103 of NC_066315.1, read as the reverse complement.
TCCAAGGAAATAAATTGGAAGATTTAAATGATGTTTATTCAGGGGCTCTGACAATGCACTCTCTTTTCACCATCATTTCCCCTTCTGTCAGTTCTGTCTGGAACACAAGGTTTGTCCCAGGCCCCACATAAGATCAACTGCAATAAATAAGTGGAAAAACTATTCACACTTCACATGTGAGAATGTGCCCTCATTTTACAGCCCATCTATCAAACATAAACATACTCCAGCTTGGGTATGGATGCAGACCAGGAGGATTTATGATCCCAACTCCCTGAACACAGTTTTAATAAGTGCTACTACAAATATTGCAATAATATAATACATTTTAATGTGTTGGAATGCACTCCTTGGGAGTCTGTGGGCATTTTAAAAACCCAGCCCAAATAACTAAAACCAATGTTTTAATATAGCAGCTAAACCCCCTTGGACTGAGAACATCTAACAGTGCTGAACTCAGTGTTCATATAGGAATGACTAAGGTTGATTTAAGGTTCTAGAGGAGCTGGTCACAGGTGGAAAGATTTGTATAGGGCCTGAAACTGTTTCAGCCACGTACAAGGTGAAGGGCCATGACAGTTTTGGCAGAAGTAATGTGGGTCTCCTTTATCATTTACTATATTTGGGTGTTAAGTTCTGTTGAATAAAGCAGTTACTTGTTAAGTTCTGTTGAGTAAAGTAGGTTGAGAGGGTCTTTGTTGCTATAAAGAGATGCAGTTTGTTGTTTTTATTAAAAATGAACTAGTGAAACAGAGAACACAGGTGCTGAGTGATCTTCCTGTTCTTATCTCAACCCATGAGCCTTTAATTGTATTTTCTTCCCCTGCTCTGTTGGGCAGGGGAAGTGATAGGGTGGCTTGGTTGGCACCTGACAGCCAGCCAAGGTCAATCCACCCTAATGCACTTCACAGTTCATTTATGACTTTAACATTTCTGAGAGTTATTTGCCTACCTTACTTTGTGGGAAGATACTCAGATCTTATCTTAAACCCTAGCAAATACCTTGTTCCTTTAGGATTTGGTATTTTGAGTAATGAAAGAGTAGGGAAGGTATTACTGCTGTCATTTTATACATCTATGCCAAAATTTGTATGTATATTCAGACTATATCAATAAGGGAATTGATACCATATATATTAATTTCATTGTGACAGGGTCAGAGGTGAAAGGAGGGGTCTGATTCACTCAGCATGATCTTTGCAGAGATGTAGAGAGCATGCAGGATTTCCTCACCATTCCTCAACTGTGCATCAAGTGACATTTGCTAGTACACCATTTATAGTGAGATTTTCTTGAAAAAAACTGGAGGAATGTGAAATATCCATAGTGGTACAGGTGAGCTCTCACCAGGGCTTTACACAATGGTTGCTTTTCTTGCCTGACACACAGGAATGCTTTTTCCTGTATCCCATTCATGGCTTATAGTCACCCCATGATCTATTCATGCCTCCTGGAATGTTTGACTCCTCCAGTGTCTACAGACTGGAGCAGAAACTTCTGTCATTCCACCTGACATGGTGGTACCTATTTCTACCCTGCAGTTCCTCATGCAGGGAGTGTTTATTGATGTTGGGAATGTCTCTTCTGTCAGGCCTTCAGTTGGTGGGGAGGAGGGAAGCTGTAGAACTACACCATGAGATAGAACTTTTGTTCTTTCATGAGTGCCATGAAATCCAGAATATGAGGTGGACAAGGAAACCTAAATTCTTGAACAATGGTTTTTTGCAATCTGAATTTGAAAGACCTGACCATGAACTTCCATTTCCTACACTTGACAGCAAAGTGTGAAGGGTGGAGCCCCCTTAATACATCTCTCAGGCTCCACCCCTGAGTAACCTGCTGGAGCTCCACAGTCACAACCAGATCCAGCCTCTGCCGGCCAGCTGAGCCATGGACGAGGTGTGTGCATGGGCTCTGAACACAGGGCTGGTGGTGTCAGTCCAGCTCCTTTCAGAACTGTGTCTGCCTCTTAAAAGGAGAAAAGATCCATGGCTGGAATTAACTGAGCTTCTTTTGGAAAGTTTCATGGGAGAAAATGCCCAGGCACTGAGAGACTACAAGAGATCAAATTGTGCTGGCTGGTGTGATGCAGTTCTTGTCCCTGCTGTCTGTGGGGATCCACTTCACTCTCCTGGAGAATGAATAAAGCTAATGAATGAAATGCTGATGAACTTTTAAATTAATTCTGCAGCCATGTATTGAAGGGGAAGGTTGTTGTTAATGCTGACATGGATAAGGAGAGGTGGGCATCCAACATTGAGAAACAACTGCCTCTGTTTAGAAGCCCTTTGTGCCTGGAGGATACCTGAGCAGAAGGACGGAAGAGTTTGCTTCTTATGTGCCCACTTGAAATCATCTGTGAATGTCAGTGTGATTAGGTGACTGATGATCACAGGAGTCCAGAGGAACCATGATAAGGTGCTCTGCTTTGTGCCCCAGGGAACAAGAAGCAATCTCTGGTGTTCACCCTCAGAGCCACTCTGGGAGTCTTGACATTTTCCTCCCCCCAGATGAGGGCTCAAGGAGCACCTCTACAGAGCATGAGCAGCTGGCACCTGGCCAAAATGACCCAAAGGAGCCCTGACACGTGGTCATGCCTGGTGCTGCAGAGAAAGGTCAAACAACACCCAAGGACCAGTGCCAATCTGCCCTGGGGGGGACATTGCTTTCTGACCCCAGTGCTGGTGATCAGCTATTCCCTGAGCATGTGACCGAGTGTCCCTTCCCACTGGCTTCTCACACCTCCCAAGAGATTCCCAAACCCCAATCCACCCTACCTCCACCCGTCTCAGGGGCTCCAAGAGTGGCCAAATGCCCCCAGTCTGATCTGCCTTGGGGAAAAAATACTTCCTGCATCTGGCAGTCCACCAGTGGGTGCTTCAAAACCCTGGGACCCCTGGCAACATCTCTGCATCCCATTTCTTGTGGCTGCCCCTGTCTCTTCAGAGGGATGTAAATGACAAGCTCTTCTTTGCTCCTCCAGAAGGCATTCCCTTGGTCTGGCTGTTGTTATCCAGCTAAAAAGGCCTGACAGCCTCGAGAACCTCCAGTGGTTGATGGTTCTTGTGTCTTGAGGGACTTGCATCCATTTGCTGAAGGCTGAAGCAGGATTTACAGCTGGACTTTGAATAGGGCCCCAACTGGGAGCTGTTTTTGCAGCAGAGAGCTTCTAGCAGCCTCATCCATGCCTGGATCTTTCTCCCCCAGCCCAGGTAATTCCACCGGCTCCTTGGGGACTTCCTTTCAGATGTCTCTCAGATGTCTTCAGGCTGCCCTCAGGGCAGATCTGTCAGTAGGGGACATGGGAGAAATCTCCTTTTATCCTGCCTTGGGACTCTGTGATTGCTGCATTGGCAAGTGGTGGTGATGTGCCACGGGGGTGGATGAGGGCCCTAAGTGCAACCTTGCCCACTGCAGCCCCCAGAGCACCCCCAGAGCCCCTCTAGCCAGCATCTTTCTGGGGAAGGCCTTTGGTGGTTGATGAAATGTAGTTGAGTGCTTTAAAATGAGTGACAGGATTTTAAGCTGTCAAATCCCAACTTTCCCTCTGAGGTCTCCCACACCTCAGGAAATATTTGCTGTCACAAAAGAGGAGATGGTGAAATTTGTTTCCTGTTGGGAAGGCTAGGCCACTTTAAAGCACTTTTACAGGACTTTGAAGAGATCAGTTAATGTTATTCTGCCCCTTACTTGAAAGCATGAATACATAAAAGTTGGTCAGGCTGGCGGTAACCTCTGTTCATATGTCAGGGAACACCAGAGGGCTATAAATTGTGCTGTGTGGAAAATTCAATTCTACCAGAAATTACATGGGTATATCCAGCTACACGAGTGAGATTGGACACTGACCAAAATATTAGAAAAACAAGTGACCACAAACCACAGAGAATTTTCAGACCCACAGCACACCAAAAAGTGCTCCAAAGCAGATTTTATTAAAGCCATACACCCTTGGTTATGGATAAAGTACTGTTTTGAAGGGCTATCAGTATATTTAGCAATTTACAGAGGATCAGGCCAAACAAGCCCACATTTGGCTTGCCCAAACACATCCTGGTGATGTAGATTCTTTTCTCCCTGCAGTGTTGCTGAATGTTTTAGCAAAGACACCAACTGAACAGAGCAGAGAGGCCCCACAGGACTCAGTGAGATCTGGTGGAGCAGGAGAGGTGATAAGTAGGAAAGTATGCTCTGGTGCTTCCCTTATTTCTCCTTCCTTTTAAGGGCCGGATTCTGTGAGCAGCCCTGTGTTGTCTCTGGTGCTGTTGGAGGCATTGTGCAAATCATCTGTACGCTGCCTTTATGCACAAGTATCACTTTCCTGCCCCGAAAATTATTTGACAAGAACAACCCTCTGCCATGGCTTCTTCTCCTCGCTTCTCCTCCTGATGAAAACTAGGATTTTTCATTTTATTTTTACTCCTTGCATGCCCACCTGCCTCAGAAAGCTCTCCCAGCACCGTATGATGTGCTGCACCGAGGGCTCAAACCACACTGTTGTCATGGCTCTACGCACAGGACCTGAACCTCTTGCTTGCTCTCCCTCTGGGGTGTTTTCAGTTCCTGTGGTCTAAAGTAGCAGCTGCAGCTTCCAAACTCAGAGTAAGGATATTGGAATCATGTGTGTGCGCCTGCCTGGAGTGAGAAGCTTCTCTTTGTACGCTGCTGAACACAGCCCCCTCTGCCTGGGAGCTGCACAAGCTTCCTCCCCTTGGAAAGGTGCCTTACGGAAAGCGAGCAGTAGTAAAGATTTCTACAATTAACAAACCACTGCTGGATGTGCATATTCCAAATGGGGCTGGAGCAGTGCCAGATATGGCCCAGCTTATGTGAGACACAAAGTGCCTGTTTCTAAGAGGGAGGGTTATGGTTGCAGTACTGAAAAACTTCTTTTGATGTAGGCTGCTCTGGGGCTGGGGGAAGGGAAGACATTTTTGAGAGGTATTGTTGGAGGCTCTTTCAAAAGAGGCTGCCAACCTATTTGTGTAATAGGGTTGGGGTGGTAGAGAACATTGTGAGTATGGCCTTGCCTGTATCAGCATATTAACCACTGAAAAAATCCAGCTCAGCATGAAGTGAGTGTGTGATAGAGGCAATCACTGATTCCTTGGCTTGTATTCAGTGGGTCATTCCAACTCAATGACACTAACATGCTTTCCTGTCCTATAAGTGTTAATTCTGAAACTGCTTCATGGCCACAGTTTTGCTAAGGATTGTCAGCAGTAAATCGTGGACTACTCCATTGCCATGCTCATGGTGTTGCTACATCCCTGCTATTGCTTCAGTTGTGTCAGTCTTTCAATCAGAATACCCATGTTCAGGGATTAATACACCTGGAGAACAATTAGCTCTGGAATTAATCATGGCAGCCAAAAGTCAGGGAATTAATTTGTACTTTTTCTTATTATTTTGGTAACGTGTTTAAAAGATTCCTTTGCAGCCTTGTAGTTGAGCAAGGATTTCTCTGCTAACCCCAGTTTTTTGCTCTGGGTGGTGTCTGCAGAAGAAGGATGATTAAGTGATAGAAACTGGGAAAGGAGTTTCTTAGTTTGGGTGTGATGAAAAAGTTCTTCCAAGTATAGGCACTGGGCCAAGCGATATTGCATGAGTTTTGATTTCAAGGCTCTGCGTCTGCCTAGGATAAATGAAAGGCATGTCTTAAGCACTTCTAAATAAATAAGTGTCATTTAGGTATGCAGTTGCCACCCTCAGAAACTTTCCAGTGCTTCTCTTTGCAATTAGATGTTATCTAAACTTCCCTGCACTTAATATAGAGAATGCTTAAGCAAGCTGTGAATAATGAAGTATGGTTATTTAGTTACCTCAGGCAGTTGAAAAGATTTTAGAGGTGGCTGCTGTAGCACAATGGCTGCCATATCTTAATGAAATAACTTGTCAGTATTACAAGACTTTTCTGAGGTCAAGGAGCAGATTCTTTCATTCCTGAGCATATAATGTCAGGAATTTAAAAAATTAATTGCAAGACTGATAATAAAATAATTAGAGATTTGAAAGTATATGAAAGTATATTTCTTTGCATTGGATGCTATGGTTGGAGCCCTTAGATACCATATTTTGAGGACTTTTCTGCATTTACCAGGGCTAGAAATCTCTCCTTTTAAAATGGAAACTGAGCTCCTCATGTAACCAGATGACTTCAGGAGTCAGGGATTTCAGGGAAATCTGAACCATCTCAGTAACCACTCAGTGATCATCACCTATGGCCAGTAGTATTCAGGACCTCAACACCCTGTAAGTCCTTGAAAAACATTTCAGCAGTGGTGGAGGTCCCCTTTGGGGGCCGATGGTGTGAGATGAGGGTGCTCAGGACTGATCAAAAGGCTTCCTCCTCTCTTTTGCTGCCCCATGGGATGTTTTGCTGCGAGGTGGACGTGAGCTTGCAGCAGCACCATTCACCCCACATTGGCCCAGCAGTTACACCATGAGGCTCCTGTGCTTATCATGAAGGGATGAAGAAGATTCTGGGCATGGAGGAAAGCAGCAAGCACTCCCCACCTGTCATCAGGCTTTGGGGGTTATCAAAAGCTCAATTCCCATCGCTTATACTGGACTGCATCCTCCTTTGTATATTCTGGTTTGTAAAATCACATTTGTTTTCTCCTCACCATAGTAATTGATAGGAATTGATAGCAATTGATAGTCCATAGTAATTGATTGGAAACCACTGAGTTCTTCTAATGTCTTCTCATCATTACAACAATTTGATTGTCAAAGGCTGCAATAGTTCACATTCTCAAATCTCCATCGCCTATAAAATTGTCAGTGTTCTTACAGGCAACCATCTAACCTGACAGAATGCTTGCAGCAGGCGTTTTGTTGAATAATATAGGACTGATTTTGTATTTGTGAAATGAAAGAGGGCAGATATATTGTAAAAAAAATTATTAGCGATGACAAACAGATTCCTGAGGACAGTCATCTCTTTACCTGATAGGTGACTGATAACGGGTGCAGTACTAAGTCCTTTCCCTTTTGAATCCGACCTTGTCTGATGGATAGGAGTGGTTTTGATCAATATCTCCCATAGCCTGCTTCTCTGACTGGCTGGGCATGCTTCTTGCCATCATGAGCATCACCAGGAGAGAGCTGACTGATCTTCCTGGGTGTGTCTGCATTGTGAGTGCCCAACAAAAGCTTCCTTAAAAACTGCTGGTAAAGAGTGTGTGCTGCTCCTTGTAATTCGTTAAAGGTGTGGTATCTCCACTCCCTCCTCCCTGAAGGTCTACACAGGATATCTGTAGGCAGAACACTTATGCTGCTCCCTGCCCCCCCCAACCCAAAAAAAAAAAAAAAAAAAAAAAAAAAAAAAAAAAAAAAAAGAAAGGGAAGACAAGGTGTTTCCCAGAAAGTAGGAGTAGAGATTATTAGAAGCATGGGTTTTCCTTCAGTGCCTATAGTTTGGCTAACCTTTTAGAGCTCTCAATCAAAAAAAAGTTATGTTAAGTTTCACAGGGAATATATCAATGAAACATCAAGCTTTCAGAACTTTGAAAAATAAATTAAGGGCTTATAAATTACATAGAAAGAATTATAGTATGCCAAAAATTTCAGGAAGCCACACTGCTTTCATTATATTTTTATTATAGGATCCTTAGGTTTTCCCAATGAACAGAACCATTTTAATTCCTACATATAAATTCTGGATTGTTTTTGTGTAATTCAGATCTGGAAGCTACTTGCAATATCTAAAAGATAAATTTTTTGAAAAATTGGAATTTTTTTTAAAATTTATATTCAATGCTTGTTTCCAGACTGTCCTGTGTACTCTTGAGTTTGGGATTTCTGTCTCAACACAGGTGAGGTGGGACTGCTATAAATTTAAACTTTGGTAGAGCCATGACAGCCAAATTACAAAGGCTAGTGGAGGCACCATCAGATTTTTGGAATCCGCAGTCCAAACTGAGCCTATGGGGCTCCCTTGATGATAAAAGTCAGAAAAGTTTGAGAACAGGGTTTGGTCTGAATTCAATTTTCTAACACCTACTCAGCCTGAGATACTTGAAACCACACAGCTTTGGGGTATTTCATACTCTTCTTGTGCTCAAACATTTGACAACACGCAAAACTTGCCAGGAGAGAGCTCCAGCGCTGATATTTTTGTTCCCAAGTCCAACTGCTCAGATAGAGCTATGGAGATCTCTCATGGGGAAGTTGCATCAAGGTGATGGATTGAGACGCAGAGATTAGGCAAAACAGGATGCTTGAAACCTAGCCTAGTAAAGGCCAGACAGGATTTGAACTTCAAACAAATGGTTCTCATTTTCTCTTAGTAACTTAAATTTACATGTAATCTGGAGAGAGTCAGAAAGATCTTCTTAAAATATTCTTCCTTTTGGCAGGCTGCTCTTTTCTGAACCTTGTTTTCTTCTTTACATCTTCAGAAACATGATCTGGGAGGACTGACTTGTAACCAAAATTCCCCACTGCTGGTATTAAAAACTAAAAGACCAATGTGTAGCCTCTCCAACTCCCACCCACCTCAGACAGAATCAGGCCCTGACACAGCTTAGAGACAGATGTCCTAGGAAGTCTCAGATTGCTCCATATTATTTGTTCACACATCCCAGCTGATGCTAGATCTTGTTAGAGAGGTGTTGAATGTCTGAAGACGACAGAGGCACTATCCATTCCCAGAATGAGTCACTGGGATGGGAGAGATGAGTCCAACTATAACTGCCCGCCAGCGCTTCTGAAACTTCCCCAAATTACTCCCCCTTTTTCATTTTAATGGAGATATTAATTCCATTCCCATGAATTGGAATTTGGACACCATCCGTGATTTTCTTATGACATATTAATAGGAAAATTGGAAAGGCACAGGATTTAAAAAAAAAAACCAAAAACCTGGTGTATGGTCATAAATGTATAATAAGAACAAAAATCTCAGCTTTTCTTAAATGGAAGGAGCTATTCTCCTTTTAACCAAAAACTCTTCTAAAAATATATGAGAGCTCCTTGTATACAAAGAAACGGTTCTGCGAGGGGAGCCTGAAAACACTTCCTCTGTATACCTTCCCAGAGAAAGGGGGGCCAGATTTCACAGATGGGGAAACAGAAGCACAGAAAGTGAAGAGACTCGTCCGTTGTCAGCTGTGGTCAGGCATCAATCCAAGCAGTCCTGATTTCCAGGCTTTGCTTTAACCCATCAAGCAGACTCTGCTTTTTCCTCCTCCTCCTGGCCTCAGTGGTTTTGCCTCTCCCCTCCATACAACCTCTTTCTAAGGTTTCAAATGAGGCCAAATATCTGTCCAGAGCTGTGCATAAGGGAGCATCACACCATGCAGTTTCCCAGTATAGAAAGTAAACACAAAAATGCCGTTGTCCCAGACCTCAGCCTTATGCACACATGGTGCACAGCCCGGCTGAAACCCATTTAATGTGTTTAATATGCATCATCCATGACTTATAGGTTGGATGCAGGAAAAGAAAAACAAAACATCACTGTAAAACAAACTATGATTTCAGAGAGTTGCTGAAAACCAAAAGCAGGAACAGGCACCAGGGATCTTTCAACAAATGTAATTTAAAGAGCTCACTTTCAGCTCTCTGGGCACTTTGACAAGCATTTAGTGGGATTCAAGCAACTACTGAGTAGTAACGGGCAGCTGTCTGTGCAGCCTGGCTGTGCTGGGGTGGGAGGGAGGGGATGCACATGAGGAAGAAGTAGGGATGACAGGAGGGAGCAGGGCTGAGTGATCTGTGCTGGGGTCTTGCTTGAACCCCAACCCAGAGCACACACTCTGTTGAGCCTGTTGTGACTTTCACGGGGCAAGGAGTGAACACCCTCCTTGGTAACAAGTCTAATAGTGAAACTGCCCTCCCTGAGCCAAACACCATATGGTTTCCAAGACTGAGGAGGACCCCAAGGGGAGGGCTGCAGCTCCAGGTGGCTGAAGCATAGGAGAAAGTGGGGAGGCAGGAGACAGGACTGGGCTGACGGGAGGGAGCAGCTTGGCAACAGCTGATGTTCACCCAGAGCTGCAAAATTTACCTCAGCTGCTCATTCCTTGCAGGAAAACTGCTCCTTTCTTTTTTGGCAGAAGGAATTTCTTCTTGACAGCCAGCACTGGGCTGCAACAGCCCCCCAGTCAACCATTTGCAACTTCACTAAAATAACTTACGTGCACTGGGGAAACTTTTGTGTGGACTGTCCTAGCCCACATCTTTATTTGCCAGCTCTGCAGAACCAGTGGTTATACTGGACCAGGCTTCCTTCTCCTTTTTATCTTTCCCAGCACCACACAGCAGAATCAGGCAAGATCTTCTCTTTCTTTGCTAAGCTCTGCATGGTTTGTGTTTCCACATACCTACCCACATAGTCCTTAAAATCAGGCATTGAACACAAGTCCAGTTTACTTTGATGTCTTTTTCACAGAATCACAGAGGTCAGAAGGTGCCTCTGGATGTTGCCTACACCAATCCCTCTGCTCAGAGCAGGGTCATTACAGCGAGTGGTTCAAGGCTGTGCCTGGTTTGGGTTTTGACCATCTCCATGAGTGGACACTCCACAACTTCCCTTGGAAACCGGGAGTAGTGTTCAACCATCCCATTTCTCAGGTGTTCCCAGGTATTTCTCTTTTTGCTCTAGAAGATGAGCTGTGCAAATGGTCTTGTAGATTTTCCTGGGACTTGATACTTCAATGGCATAGGGGCCCTTTTTTATTTCTCGATAGTTGATATCCCCTTCATCCCTATCTACTTCCCACCAAATCTAGGTTGCGCATTTTAAGCCCACTTGAAAACTGGATGTGATATCCAATAGCACTGAATATTACGACAGTACACGAGTTACACATCTGTGATTGTGATACATGTGTGTGATGCATGCTTTTTGATTTATTTTTGTCTTCCTATGGAGATTTTACTTGACACACTCAGACATTTTGGCTGGTAATACTCTGCTTTCCCACCTGCTGTTTATTTTTCTGTGTCATAAAGAAGCTTGGATTGTTTTGTAAAAGATTATTGATTAATCCTATCGGTTCAAACATTTAGAAGGACACAGGTCTCCTTCATTATCTAGGTAAAAAAAGAATCAGATGGTGTTTGACTAGGTGATATTCATGTTCCTGAGCAGGTTAACTTTAAAAACAGAGATTAAATGGGTTTTGGCACTGGCTGAACTAGGCTGTTTCCTAGTAAACTGGAACTCTCCTTCCTGTTTCTGCTGTACTTGGAAGTGGGCTGAGCAATGTGAATCTTGCTGTGGAGCTAAACTAGGTGGTGTCTGCCTCCATCTGGCACAAACACCCGCACACCCCTCCAGCCACTGGTCTGGAGCAGCTTCCCTTTTTATCTCTCCAAGGCAGGAAATACCCCCACACACAGGCTTTGCTCCCTGAGTTATTTCCTGGGACAGGGATTCTTCCCACCCTTCAGGAGACGATATGGCTTTTAGGAATGGGCTGAGAGTGCCAAAACACACCCACTCAGCCAGCCAGCAGGAGAACTCAGTTACTGGCCTTGTTGCCTCCAAGCCCTGTTTGGGTTTGTTCCCCCTGAGGTGGGAGCAGTGGGGGGCAGCCGGGTGGTTTTAACTTTTTGTGCCAGCACAGCAATTTGATGATGACACATGGTCTCCTGGGGCACTGGCCAGCTGAGGTCACTGCCTTGCAAAAATACTAAGCAGCTCTGCGTTTTGAGCATGATTACTGTGAACCAAACCCATTCTCAGCTAAGTGAGAGTTGAACTCCACCTTTGATGGGGAGACAGCCATGCTGGGCCAAATGGTGTAGAAGTGTGATGTTGCTAAGAGGGAAGATAGCTCTTGTTTTGCTGTACTACCATTTTATTTCCACATTCACATTATGGTTTTGCCACTGTTGCCAAGAGAGTCATAGCTCAGAATCTGGAATTGGTAAAGGCAAGGTAGGCATAGGTTAAATGACATTCAGTAGCTTATTTTTTCCTTTGGCATGAAAAGCACCTGAGACGTTCTGCTGCTTTTGTACTTCTTTCTGCCTTTAGGCAGAGGCCTAACCATTGTGTGCATTACAATAAACACCTGGGGAGGATGGAAATGAAAATGTGAGACACCAAGGATGCTAGGCAGGACAGACTTTCCTGGGCTCATGTCTCCAGTACAGATGTAGGGCAGGTGGAAGCTGGCCTCAGCCAAAGGTAGTTCAGAGGATCTGTGCTCGATCCAGCTGATGACCCTTCTGGTTGAAAGAAGCCAGGTCCTTTTGAGAACATGCTGAGTAGATGAGCAGTGTTAAATAACATGGACAAAGACAGTGCCCAAAGGCTATGTTCAAAACCTGGTGTGAACTTGGGTCAGGCCAGCACTACGGGGCAGTAGCCTTGAGCAATCAGGCAGCCAACATGCTGCTTGTTTGTGGTGAAGAGAGCCAAACTCAGAACATTTTGAGGGGCATACCAAGTCAAAGCATGGGTTACATGCAGAGGATGGTTTGGTATCTAAGCTAAAGACACTTGGACTAATTAACCAGACTTAGGGAACTGCACTAGCTGAACTCCCTGCCTAAGAAAGTAGGTATGGACATGGTCCTCCTGGGTGTGTAAATTAATTCAGTGAGAGAATACATGCCATGGGGATTGGATGCATGTATGTGCATACATCGAGAGATTTAAAGACACGATAGATTTTCAACATGTGCCACATACTGCATGTCAACTATCATTAAAATGTCATCTTTGGAAAATAATGCTTGTGTGGGGCATTCTCAAAATACATTAATCATGTTTATAGCCATATATTAGGTTGAGTGTGTTATATATTTTTCCTGCTTAGGACATGAGGTAATTGACACCAGATTTGCAAGTTTTCCATTGAGTCAATTAAATAATCATCAGAATATATTTATTTTATATGTACAACATTTGCAGTAACATTTCTTTTGTTGGCTAAGAAATAAGCCCTGTGATTATTTTTTGAATTAGAAATTCAAAAATGTAACAGATAGTTTATACACAAAATCAAGGAATTAAATTCACTTTAGTTTCATAAATGAAACATATAGAACCACTCCCTTTCAATCTGTAAGCCAAAATCTCTTTGTATACGGAATTTTAATGATGGAAAACTTCGGGTAATGAATACTTTTTTTTTTTTTAATATTAAATAGGGGGAGGGGGAAAGGAAAGAGATCAAAAAAGAGTATTGACTATGAATTACTGTGTTACTACTCTACCTACATTACCAAACTCAGTTATGTTACCTTTGGTAATTCAGGTGCTCACTGTGGTTTTATATCAAGTAATATTTACACCAAGCCATCAAGTGGAGGATGCGTGTTCTTTGAGGAAGTATCTTTCATTTACTGTAAAAGTGTAAATCAGCTCTGAAACTATTTCTATTCATTGCTCAGTTGGCTTTGGTTTCAGCTTTAAGGCAGAAGGAGACCAATTAATGATAGCCCAAAGAAGAAAAATCATGAATATTCAGAGGCCTAGAAAGCATGACCTCCTGAGGAAAGACTGAAAGATTTGGGTTTGTTTAGTCTAAAGAGGAGAAGGCTTAGAGACAAAGATGATCACAGCCTTTGAGTACATTAAAAGTTGCTCCAGAAGAGGATGAGAATACATGGTTCTCTGTGCCCTCTCTGGGTAGAACAAGAAGTGACCGGCTGATGCTGAGGCAAGGACAATTTGGTTGCCACTTGGTAGGAGGTGCCATCACTGGTCTCTGGAAGGGAGATAGTGGAATTACATGTTTTAGGAACAGGTTTGAAAATCTCATATAGATATTTCTTGTTCCTGCTTTATTAATATTCTTCCTGGTCGGAATAGGTGATCTCATAAAATCCTGCTCTCGAAAAATATTCCCTTTTTTGAAATCCTTGTTTTCTAAGATTCTGCTTGTTTGTAATGAAGTTGGATGCAAATGTATGCATATAAATTCTTACCTGTATGTCGTACAGTAAAGTCATGCTGTAAAGTCATGTATTTTAAGAGTTTTGGCCATGAACATACTGTGAGCACAAAGAGAAAAAACTATATATTTGAACTTCAGGGCTCTGTTAATCAAAGACATTCAGGTATTGTTAAGTATTAAATGAAGCAGGTTAAGATGGAGGCAGCACACAGTACAGAGCTGGAATGGGCAGAAGTCTGTTCTGGAACAAAGTTTCAAAAGAGGGAAATGGTGCAAGTTTTGGGTTTTTTTTTTTTTTGTGTGTGGAGGGGAGGGGTGAAGGGACATGCTAGGCAGGATTATTCTTCTGCAGAATGCAGAGTAACAGGGAAAGCAAAAGACAAGCAGTCAGGAAGGGCAGAGTGGAAAGTGTTACATTAGGGTGAGTGAGACAGAGCAGAGACACAAACCAGGCTGTCAGAAAGGGTGGAGAAAAGGGTCCATTTTCAATGCATTAACGGGAAAAGACCAGAGTGAAGCAAAGAACCAAATGTAACAAAGAAATGTGGAATCCAAACTAACACAGTGACTGAAAACAGATTGAAGGAGAGATTAACATAAATTCTCTTGGAAAGGGAGGAGATAGAAATAGAGAGGAACTAGGAGAACAAAGGAGATGTTTTATATTTGTGGTGTTTATGGAAGTGCTGGGATTTCCAAGCACATGTCAGTAGCTAGAGCCTTAGTAGCATGAGAGTCTTGACAGGGCAATGCACACAAACTTAAGGTCATTTGTTCTAACTAAAACATTGAGAAATGCTTTTCATGAGCTAATTTTAATAAAAAATCTGCTTTTGCCTTAATGTGATGTCTTGTAGCACATGGTCAGATGCCAGCTGTGAAGGACTAAGGAAGCAGACTGTACTGTTTCTTAATTAATTTTTTTTTTCCTACATGCATTGATAGATTTCAGAAGACTTATAATGCACCTTTTACTTGTGGCCTGAAGTTCAGATTGTTAAGGAAACATGAGTCTGCAGAGTCATGGAATCCACAGCCTAACCCCAACAAAGCATTTGTTTATAAATAGGAAGAGAATATCTTAATAACAGGAGGCAGATGTTAAACATCTTGATTCATTTCAAATCTACTCAGCCTAGCTCAATGAACCCAAACTCAGGCAACAGTGGACAAACAGAGCTTTCTTTTTATCCTATTGGGTCACATTAAAATATATGTCATGTTTTCTGCAGTTTGTGAGCTTATTATGAAACAGTTTGAACAAATTTTGGAGAGAACCTTTCAGGACTGATTGTTAAAATTATTAATCATATCCTGATTTTCGCTATTGTTTGTTTAATATTTTAAACATTCTGCATATTAAAATCCTCAGGAGAACCTTAGTGTTTGTTAGCTTGTTGATTATATTACACATAGTTTCTCCACCATCATCCCTATTAAAGACAGTGTTACAACATCATAAATAGTTGAATTTTTATGTTGTTAGTGGTTTCGGTGACGGCAATTTAAAAATATTCGTAAGTGCTCTTTTTCTGCTTGGCCATGTGTACTTTTTCAGTGCTGTTCATACACAAATAAACAATTGGGATAATGCTGCAAAGTTATTTTTGAACTGCTGCCTGGGCTTGAAAAAGCTCAATGCACAAAACTCACTGAGGTGAATGGAAACATTCCAACATATTTCAGTGAGCTCTGGATCAGACTCCTGCACACAGTGCTGTTTCAAAGACTTTTTTTTTTTTTTTTCACATATTGTAATAGACAATGTTTACTGAAGTTATCTCAGGTTTCCAGTGATTAATATACATTAGCTCCAGCATGTTTTGACTAGCTGATGATTTGGTATCATCGGGCAATTTCTTAGTTTTTTTTTTTATTCTGCCTTTCTCAGGCATTACACAACAATGCTCCAGCTGTCCCAATGTCCAGATGTTGGCTGTAAAGCTCTCTGAATTTAATATTGTATGCAATAACCACCACCACCCCCCTTTTATTATTTTTTCCTCAAAATGGTTTGAAGCTGCAATGTCTGTGTTAGCTGTTTTCTTATAAGGACTGTTTTAAGGCACCTTTTACTCCAGTTTGGAGTAAAACCAGAGTTTACTCTGGTTTAAAGGGAGCTCAGCATTCACCAGAACCCGTGCACAATCACTTTGTTTGAAGCTGTCTTTCACATTGAAGGTGGAAGAGCCTTCTGGACATGCAGGACACATTCTGCTCTTGTGTTGAGTGAAGAGCCTTGCATGTTGGTTTTTAGTCCTTCATCCTTGCCACGTCCCTAGTTAATTTAGGATTACTCAGTAAACGCCCCCTACACCCTTCTGCCTGGGTCCCTAGACAGAAAAGGCACCTCTTTGTTTTAACAATTCCTGTCACTTAGGGGGAACGATTTCTCCCACTAGGGTATTTTGCAGCTTGTTATACATATGTGCTTTCTTTTGCATGCTGGTTGAACATCTCCCACCCCGTGATAGGTGTTAATCAATCTTCACAATTGCTCTGTGAAATAGGTAAGTCTCCTTGTTCCCATTTGGCCCTGGTTTGAAAGCTGAAGAAGGGAGAGATGTGCACCCATGAAAACATGTGGTGAAACCCCTATTTTTTTTCCTTTCAGCTAGTGTCTCTTGAATGTTGTTTGCTAAAAAACATATCTGTTTGGAAGGAAAGCAGTTAATAGTCCCCAGATATTCGACAATGGTTTTTTGGTGTTGGTAACAGGCATGTAATTTCAGTTGCTGTATACCACTTATTGCTTTGCAGGTCTCTTGAGAGCTCAAAGAGGGTTGAAAAATGTTACTAATTCTTCTAATCTTTCAGCATAGAGTTGAGATGGGGCATGAAGTATGTCATTCAAAGGATACTTGAGCAATATGATTGGCTAATGGGGAGTCCTAGCAGCAGGTACAACATTTTAAATATGCACTACCAGAACACAGGCTTTTAAAAAGCATTTCTCATAGCCCTCACCTCAAGGTTTGCAACACTGTAGATAGCTTTTCTAATTGTAATAAGTCACAACAGGGCATGCCTTGTTGGGCCATAATCATACTTCTCAGGCTGCTGATAGCACTCCTCCTTCGGGTTCGTGGCTGGCACACACCCGAGGAGTGCAATTATGGCACAACAATGATTGCCCTGTTGTGCCTTATTATTCAAGCAAGGCACTGAAGCAAGTGTTTGTGTGTGTGCACATGCAGAGACAAAGTACATCTGAGCAGGTCCTTACCAGATAATTAACAAACTTGTGTTAACCCTATCCCAACATTTCTTTAATTTGAATGTTCCTTTCATAGCTGCCATTTTATCCTGTTTGTCAGGTAGCTCCCAAAAAACCCACAAAAGAGTCTCTTTTCCTTTACTTTTTGCCATTTTTGGGGATTTTTTTCATTTTAGCATGAACTTGAGCCGTGACATGGGTGGCATTATTCCAGCCTTGGAGTAGGAAGAAGCCTGTTCCCCGGTAGGACATGGAAATTTTAACCTGTGGTGGTAGGAGGTCCCTTCATATCAGGTGGGAGACTTAAAGTGAGCTTTTGTCCTGATGGTTCATTTGCCCAGATCACTTTCAAGTGTGTCTTGATAGTGCTAATAACCAGGATAGGTCCTAAAAAGAGCCCACAGCTCTTCATAGGCCAAGACCAGAAAAGCCAAGACCTCATTTCACAGAAATCCCACTTCTTTTTGATGGGTGCACCTAAACCCACAACAGGGAAATGAAAGTGGAGCTACTTTACCAAACCCTTCAGTTATCCACTTCCCTTTAAAAGATTTTTGTGTTATTTTTTAGCTTGAGGTATATTTAGGTATGCAGATTATGAAATGTATTCATGACATATAGATGTGTGACATGCAACAAGCAACACCCTTCTCCTGCAATAACATCTGTAGCAGTGGACTGCTGCACAGGGCTGAAGGACATTCTGGGATCAACACAACCATCATTTGTAACTGAAATTTGGAATTGAGGAAGCTGCTTAAACAACAGACAGGGAAGAAGCACTTCTCTCATTTTTCTAGGCTTATGCTGTCAGATTTTTAAGTCATAAGAACGGAATGAATTCTATGATCCACATGTTTTTTTGGAAGATCTCTTCCAACTCTGAGCATTTTTAATTGCAGATGTTGTTAAGATGTCATTTTTAATGGCCTTATGAAAAAGCTCTGCCATTTCCACATTCTTGAGCTTTGAGCAGTGTGCATTCTTTAGCTGCTCAAAAACAACAGCCTGTCTCCCTTGGTCCCAAGGATGCTGAGAATGGGAACACTCTATCTTTGCAGACCAGCTAGTGTTTGTCATTGCACTGTGGCACATTCCCAGTTCAGGGGCTGTAAATTTTCCTTAAGATGTGCAGCTTTGTAAGAGTTAGTCTCAAGTGAGATTCTGTGAAAGCTAATGCAATGCTTCCTGAGATTACAAATTGCTAGGCTGGGGTCAGTGTTAGGACCACAAACATAAGGTGTTTGAGATAAAAATATTTTATGGCATCTGCCAAACTGGTGAAGTTTTCCATATTTGCTGCTGTGTTCAGGTCTTCAAACAGTTACAGAAAATCTTGGCTCCCCCTTTATCCTCCCTCGATAGCAAAAGTTAATCACTCACACATGGACTCACTTGAAAAAGTATCTTATATTTACTTGTTTTCCTCTCTCATTAAATTTCATTTCCTCTGTTTCTACCCCTTCTCTGTGGTGTGAACCTATTGTTCAGAGGTGCTTTTTCCTGAACAAAAAAGTGATGCCATTCATTTCTTTTAGAAGTGCTCTGCCCATCTGAAGGCAGGATGTGTGCCCTGATCCCTAAAGCACTCTTGGGTTCTCTCTGTTTCAGTCAAGGTGAGTAAAATTTGAAGAGAGCAAAAACAATGGTGTGAAGCTTATGGGTTTTACACCTGGAAGACATTTCTGCAGAGAGGTGCAGGACTGGGGGCTGGGATGCCAGATTCACTAAACACAACTTTGGCATTCATGGGAGACAAGCTAATGCCCAAGTCCAATGAGCTAGTTGGACTCTTAGGATTTGTGTTCAGCTGCAGAAAACTACCAGGAGGGAGCCTGGTCAGGAGTAGACCAGAAACACTTATCCTAATTGTTGTTGATCCTGGCTGCAGGGTGGCAACCCAAGGGAAAGAGGTATGGTATCCCTGTGCCTCCATGAATCCCAGAGGATTCAAATTGAGTCAGTCTTCTTTCCCACTGTGTGCATTTGGCAGGGTAGGATTCCCCATCTCCCCTCTAATTTCCTAAAGTGTTGTTTCAAGGTGTTTTGAGTCTTCCCAATTGTATTTGGTATGAGCTATCACTTCAGTTCTTCAGGGGTTGCACCTCAGATGCATGTTTTTTGTGCCCAGTATATAAGATTCCAGGGCTCAATCTGGCATACACCATTCGGGATGGTCCCTTAAATGAAATCTCTGTCTATCACATATACATCCTCACCAAATTAGTCTCCCCTCCCCTCTGGATCTGCATGCCGACCCTGCTGCTTTGATGTTACAGCACTGAGGAATTTATAAGACATGGTATTTTTTCCCAGCAAGAAAACATGAGCAAACCATCTAATATGATAATTACTGAAACTGATTTGCATCTTGTGAAAAGATTAGGCAGTGGCTGCTGCTGCTGCCTTGGAAATGTCCCATAATGATATCAAACTTCAGGCCTAAGGAGAAGTACAAAAAGGCAGTTTGAAAACCTCTGGATGTTCATCTTCTGATAAGTCTCCATGGATTTGCTGATAAGACTGCCCCTGGAAGGATTCTTCCTGCAGGTTCTCTCACCAGGCAGAGGGATTTTGCCCTCCTTGCAATTGTGCTTCCAATGAGCATTTGAATATGGGTGGATTTTAAAGAATGAAAACCAGAGAAAAAATAAATTCAGACACAGCTAATGTTTCAACTGGTTTTACAGTATTCCCCAGCAAGTCACATTGAGAGCTCTTCCACAAACAAATCTGGAAAATGTGTTTTCAGAGACAAGTCTGTTCACTATACATACCATCCTTTTCCCTCCAGCCTTTGGAGCCTCGTCTTGCAGCGGCATTTACACAAATAAATAGCTTCACATCAATAATTTTGTATGACTGTGTAAATCCTTGAAGCATCTTGAGCCTCTGCTGTAGATATTAAGGGGAATTTTATGTCTGTCTCCGGACATGAAATTCCCCTTTTATCCCCATGGGGTATAGGGAGAGCTCAGATACGTCGTTTGCTTCCCCCTTCTCTTTTTAAACACCACTCAAGTAAGGTATATGCAGAGTTGGGTGAATTAGGCACAGTGTTTAGGACTTGTGCACTAATTCTTACTGTTGTCAGCCTGCTGGGGTTTCATAAGCAAATGATTTTTACTTTGAAAATAACAGAATTTCAGACTTGAAAGGATGAGCATCTTTTGAAAAGTACGTTTTTGCTAAGAAAGCTAAATTTATACAGTCTAAAATAAAATCAATAGCAGGTGGGTTGAGTTGGGACTGTTACTAGGTAGAGAAGACAAGCATATCAAGA
Source organism: Serinus canaria (assembly GCF_022539315.1). NCBI lineage: Eukaryota > Metazoa > Chordata > Aves > Passeriformes > Fringillidae > Serinus > Serinus canaria. The sequence continues at coordinate 52,596,744 of NC_066315.1, read as the reverse complement.
GATTATAAAAAGTTCCATGATGAAGTATAGTTACACCTTTTTTATATTTGGATAATTAAAAAAAATTATGAGCAGAAGGCATTCAATGAAACCGAAAGGCCTTTCAACATCTTAGCATATGAAACTTTCAGTCATAGAATACTGAGGTTCATTCCAGTGACAGGAGCCTAGCAGGGTTCAAAGAATGGCATGAAAATTTATCTGGGCTTTGGTAGAATCACCACACTATAATACCACACAGAAAGCAAGCTCACTACTTTGCTTCCCACCTTTGCCATTTCCCCTGATTAACAAAAATAGTTTCTGTATGGAGCAGTACTTTGCCATGGGCATGTCACTGTCTGGATCAGGGAGCGGTTTGGTGAAAAGCTCAGATGTTTGAATGTTAATGAAAGCACTGCTGGGGTTTTCATTCACTCTGTTAAGCCATGGAATACTGTCAGGCTGTGCAGGCTAAAGAAGACAGGCATCAGTTTTTCAAGTTACTATGAGTGATGAGAGGTAGATTTTAGGATACTTAGGATGAAGTTGCTGAGGGGGAAATGTGTAAAATGCAATTTTAAACACCACTAAATTGAAGGCAGTGGAACACACAAAATATATTTTCTGAAGTCAAAAAGGGGTAAATTAATAATATATTACCATATGTGCATTTTACAATGTAATGTTTTATATGGGTGCTGTAGCCCATATAATTTGTCCAATGTTCTTATAATGGTTAAAGGTAGGTCTATGAACAAGGATACCTTTCATAACATATCTAATTCAACATGCTTAAAATAGTTAAGACACCACACATGTATTATTCGGTGAGAAAAATAAATCTGCAACAGAAACTTTGGCCAAAGGCAGCATTTTGGCTGAAGGCAGTGGTTAGTGCCAAAATGCATCAGAGACTGCTTTTCAGAGGGTGTCCCAGCCACTGGCATCCCTAGATACCTTATCCTGCTTTGTGCAGCTATGTATATTGTCATATCTTAGTCCAAAATGAAGGCTATTCTTTGTGTTTAGATGTTGCATCAACAGATCCCTGTAAGGTACAACTCAGCACAAAGAGGAAATGTTGCTTCTTGTGGTGATGACCACATACTGCTGGGACACCAGAATGGAAAGCCTCTTCCAAAGGTCCAGTTTGCCTGAGCTGTTTCTAGTCCCACAGAGGCTCATGGAGCTGCAGCAGCACTGCAAAGCTCAGTCTAATGTAAATGATCAGAATTACTTGACTTGTTTGCTTAGGAACTAACTGGCACCAGGTTTTCCCTGATGACTGCTAAGATCCGTGTGGAAAAGCCCTACAGGATGTAATAGGAATCTTTGCAGAAACATTCAAAAACCCTATTTAAACTGCTCTGAAACCTATAGAGTTTAATAGAGAGTAATATCCTTTCTATTGTTGTTTTTAACTATCCTATATAATTCTATATTAAATTCTTGAGAAAGGCTGTAATTTTCTATTAAATTCTTTCAGGCTTTTCCACAAGGGTTCAGTAACATTTTTCATCTTTCCCAGAAGTCAATCACTTCAAGCTGCTAGCCATATGTACCCATTATTTAGAAATATATACATATATATATATATATATACAAACATGTATGTAGGTATGTTACTCCTCTGGACTCCCTTACTCAGAGCACGACTCAGTTCCTTGAGAAGTGATTGCTGTGAAGAGCTTTACTCCCTCTGCCTGTAAGCCCTCAGCCCCAGGGAGAACACTGCACATTCATGCTCTCAGTCAGAATCACCCTTGCTGAGCAGGTCTCCTTTTTCTGTTTGACAGAACAGACCCTCTGCTTCTGCCTCCATTTTGGGCTTCAGTAAAGCTTTTGATACTGACCCTCACAGGATTCCTCTGGACAAGATGTCCAGCCCACAGCTGGATAAACACATCCTGGGATGGGAGAGCGACCAGCTCACGAGTCAGTCACAAGGTGACTGGGGTGACAGCAGACTGGTGAGCTGCCACTAGTGGGGCTCCCCACCTTCAACATCTTCATAAATGACTTGGACACAGGGCTGGAAGAGATACTAAGCAAGTTCACAGATGGCACAAAATTGGGAGGAGCTGTTGACTTCCTTGAGGGCAGGAAGGCCCTGCAGAGAGACCTGGACATATCAGATAACTGGGCAACCATATGAAGTTTAAAAAGGTCAGGTGCTGGATTCTGCATCTGGGATGGGGCAACCCTGGATATACGGACAGACTGGGAAATGAGACACTGAAGAGCAGCACCATGGAAAGGGACCTGAGGGTCCTGGTTGATGGCAAGTGGAATGTGAGTCAGCAGTGCCCTGGCAGCCAGGAGAGCCAAGCGTGTCCTGGGGTGCCTCAGGCACAGCTGGGCAAGGGAGGGCATTGTCCTGCTCTGCTCTGCTCTGCACTGAGGATGCCTCACCTTGAATATTGTGTGCAGTTTGGGGTGTCACAATATAAGAAAGACAGAAAGCTATTAGAGAATGTCCAAAGGAGAGCAATGAAGATGGTGAAGGGCCTTGAGGGGAAGTGTTATAAGGGGTGGCTGAGGTAATTTGGTCAGTTGAGCCTGCAGGAGAGGTTTAGGTTGGATATTAGAAAAAGGTTCTTCCCCCGGAGGATGTTTGGGCACTGGAACAGGCTCCCCAGGGAAGTGGTCACAGCACCAAGCCTGACACAGTTCAAGAAGTTTTTGGACAATGCTCTAAGGCCCATTATGTGACTCTTGGGAATGGTGCTGTGCAGGGCCAGGAGCTGGACTCAATGATCCTTGTGGGTCCCTTCCAACTCAGCACAGTCTGTGATTCTGTGATCAGCCATGGAGCAAAGGCTGGCAGGTCATTGCCCAGCACCTGCACCACAGGTGTGCCCATGGTGGACACTTGCCTTCCCACCAGGGAAGGTCTTTGGCAGGGGAAGGAAAAGTATGCCCTCAGGAAGCATGCAGCTGAAGCCAGCAGCCAAGCAGCAGTTCCAGCTGAGCTGCATGGCTCACATGAATTAATCTGCCCCTTTTAAAACATTCACACGCTGATCTGGTTTTGACTGCTCTCTGCACCCAGGCAGCTTTACAGCTTGGTGTGGTTTAAAGGGAAATTCCGACAGTGCTTTCTCTGCAGATTCAGTTTATTCAAGTGCTGGCACTCAGACCACCTGATGTGCGTGTTATGTTTGTTTATTTTGCTGATATCCTGAGAAGGTCGTTGGCAGTCTGTTTCCTGCTCTTTGGATACATATGCTGCTGCAATGACTCTGCTCAATATACAGTGCGCAAGAAATGTAAAGTTCGGGAAACAAAACCAAACACACACTATTTGTGCATTGGAGAATATTTGGGTCTTCCTTCTGCATTTTGGCTCTCATGCAGCAGGTGCAAAAGGGCCATCAAGCCTCCCTGTGAGCAGCCTAGCCTGACCTGACAGCAGTGCTCACAGCAGCAATCTCTTCCACTCACAGGTGTCACACCGAGCCCTGAGGCTGTGTGTCCATCAGGGTTTGATGGCACTGAGGTCCTGACCTAAGCCCTAGCTGTGGAATCACTCCTCCAGTTTGGCTTTGCAAGCTTGGCCTGAGAGTCTCTGATGATTTCATTGCAGTGTAAGTTACCAAAATACCAGCCACGCTCATGGTGATACACTTTTTGGGTTTTGTGATCCTGCACATGGACCTGAGGAAAGCAAACACATGTGAAATATGTGCATGAAGTGTTGATCCCAGGGAACCCTCAGCTTACAGCTTATTTCATGCTATAAAGCACAGCCAAATAGATATTTTTATCTTGGGTATGGGGACTATTCTGCCATGGTTCCATGGGAACCTCACCTCTGGGGCACACAGGAAACCTTGGGCCCAAGCTTGCAGCCCACCTTTGCAGCACCCATGCCTGCTCAGCAGATGAGAGGGGTATGTCATTCTTCTGTGCAGCCATATCCAAAGTGGTACTTTTGAGGCATTTGAGAGAAAGCATGCCTCATGGTAAGAAGCTGGATTCAGGGAGCTTTCGTTGGTAACATGGATATTTTAGCTGGAGGAATTAGCTCTCTGTAGTACTTTTGGGGGTGATTAGATTTTGGATGAATACCTAGACTGTTTTGCTGCAAAGAGAGACATTTGGCTTGCTGCTGCTGTTCTCATCTCAGCTTCATTATGTGACTAATCTGCTACGGTGCCTAGGTCCTGGACTAGAAATTTATTTTAATGTCTGGATGTCCAAATCAAAGTGTACAAACAATAGGGAGTAAACAAAAATGTATTTGTATTTCCATAAATAAGTAGGGCATTTAATATGAACCTGTATATTGAGCTGTCCATGAATGGCCATCTGCTAGGATCATGCCTGGCAGCATTGGAGAGGGAAGTATGTGAGATATGGGGCAGCTGGGAATATGCACCCTAAGATACACTTATTGAAGCCCCTGACAGCTATTCCAGAGAATTTCCCAGACCTGTGGAGTGTGAATATCTTGAAATTCAGGAAGAAAGAGATAGCATATCAAAGTTTGCCCATCTGAAAGTGCTGCTCCACCAGTGGTGACTCCAGTCAAATTAATGGAGTCACAGTAATGCAAAACTTTTGTGACATCGGCATCAAACACTTTGCTTTTCTAGGAGTTATTAATCAAAGTTCTGACCCATTCCCTGAGAAGTTTTATTTCTTTTTAACTCTGTCTATGAGGTTACCAGATGTGCTGTGTTACTGGGATTGGTTTAGCCATGCAAGGCATTCTTAGGGTCTTAGCTGATTTGCTGAAACCAGGATCGGTCCTGATTTCAGTAAAACATTGGGATTTCCCAAGGGCTTTCCCAAATGTCATCTCCATTCTAGCAGCATGTCTGTGTGGCTGAGCACACCCTCTCCTTCTGCAGGAGCCTCAAACCCCAGCTGCTGGATGCCAGAAAGCGTGGCACAGATAATGATATTGCTGCCTTTAGGTGGAAAGGTGTGTTCTGTAACAGCAGCAGGTCAGCAACAGTAATCCTGACTTGTGAGGGGAAATACCTTCATCTTTGCTTGCAGGCAATCACAGCAGAGCTATGAAAGGGGTAGACTTGGTACACTCACTGTGGAAGGGATAATAAAAGAGAAGAATCAGAAAACGCAGCAGAAGCAAAGTTAGTAGGATAGAGAATGAAGCAGGACTGGGAAGTGAAGGGTAAAAGGAATTACAGATTACATTTTATAAAGATCGTTTATATAAATGATCTGAACTGGCAACACAGGTTTAAAAGCTAAGTCCAGGATCTTCTGACACACTGAGAGAGCTGATCTTTAAGCTTGATATGAGATGCAAGCCAGGAATGTTTGGCATGACTTCACATTTCCTAATAAAAGCCCACAGTGCCTCACAAAGCATCCTGCTCTTGTTAAAACAGCAGTAGAATTTTTAATGAGTGAGTGTTCAAGAAATTGCTTTAATGTCCTCCTCAAAAAGCTTCCCCTCATATCACAGCACTCTTTAATGCCATACACACAGGGTAGGTAACTTTACAGCCTTCCTGGAGCGATTCATGGTGCTTAGCTGCCCCGGACCTGTGCAAGCAGTAAACTGCAACTTGGTCACAGACCCTGTACCCCATCTTCCTTTCCTTGTGGTCTAGCAGAGAATAAGCACCTCTTATCCCTCGGAGATTTTGCACATCAATTTGCATTCGGGCTGAGATGGAGAATTCTTCTAGCTCAGAATACTGAACAGGCTTGAAACCCTTTACGTGTGAGATGCCCCTCATGCAGGCAGTGCTCTGGCTGGGTACAGACAGACTGGCTTCCACAGGCTTCCCATGAGCTCCTCCAGGTGGCAACTCCTGCCCCTCTGTCCCACATCCATGCAGGTTACCACATATAATATATAAATTAGGCCTGGTAGAGAAGTTCCTTAATCACCTTTTCTGGCCTCTGGAGCCTTCTTTCTTCCAGGTGTGTTGAGGTTTTTTCACCTAGCTGTTGGCTATTGGGGTGAAGAAGGATGTGGCCTGTGCCACCATGGCTGAGAGGTGCTCAGAAGGCTGAAGCAGCTTCACATCAGGGCTGCTGGCAGGGAAATGTCCCCCTTATGCTGCCAGCTTGACTCTCTAGAGTCTTAACTTGCCAGTGTGAAATGCTGTGAAACAAACCTATTTTTCTGATCCACTGGATAGGCCGAGGCTTATCCCATGTCTCCTGGCCCAGGTTTTGTATGTCCTAGATATCTCTCACATGCGCTGGATGCCTCCTATGTGCAGTCGTGACATCCTGGACCTGTAGCTACCCCACATAATGAGCATTCCCTTGCAGCTTGGACATTGCCTTTTGTCCTTATTTTATGTATCTATTGGACAGCAAGGTAAAAATCCATGTGCACTGTGATCCCAGGTCTTTTGCTTCTTTTGTGACAAGCAGGCTATCACTGTTCCTTGTGTACTCCTTCTCTGGGCTCTTCATGAGAAGTTATCGTGTCTCCCTGTCCCTTCAGTCAATGCTGAGTAACTGTCTAGTCCTCATGAAAATGTCTCATGTTGGCATGTGATGGTCCATGCTGTCTGATAAGCAGCACACTTCTGTCTTCTGTGCCTTTGACATCAATCTCTGTCTCTTACTGCCGATGGTACTTTTCCAGGCATTCAAGGGAAGATGCACCGCACCTGGGCTCCCCTTTGGCACTGACTCACATGAAAGCTGCTGCAGGGCAGAGCAGGTGCTTGACTGAGCAAAGGGTGTTAGGTTATGACCCTCAAGAGAACACAACATCAGGTCCCTGAGCATGCCTCTTCCCCTCATGTTCCTTAGAAGCCCATCCTGTCAGAGCAGTGATATGCTGTGGTCATACAGTCCCTCTTACTGACAGTGAAAAGCCACCCTAGGCTGAGGTTTCAGTCTTCTGAAGCTGTAGAATCTGAAAATTAGAAACTTGGCTTCACATTCCAACTTCTGTTTTCATGAACAGCATAGTGCAATCTTTTTTTGGATCGACTCATGGGAGTCCAGCCCCAGGTGTGAAGCACGTACCAGTCTCATGAGGTAATTCCCAATCTGCTGGGATGACTGCCAGTCACCCTGAAGCACCATCACTTTTCCCATTCAGCTGGAAGCATGGGGTTACCTTTTGTATGAGTTGCTTCGTGACCAGCCTGATTACCTGATCAGCCCTGGGATTTGCCTCCCTTGCGTCCTCTGGGATCTTTTAGGAAAGATGTTGCTGCCCCTTCATGCCATGGCCCACAGCAGCTTTGATCCCAAGGGAGAAATGCTGTTCTCAGAAAGGTTTGGGGGGTTCAGTGACAAGGTGGGTGTTTCTAGGGCACATGAGTATCTTACACACTAAAGCTGGATTCCCAGACACGTGTTGTGGACACATGCATGGCTCCTGAGTCTCGGCCTGAAACGCCATGCAGTAGTTTTCCATGTGCCACTTCAGGCCAATGTCTGCTCACTATTTCTCTTATGTTTCCAATAGGATGTGGTTCTGCACCCACTGTGACTACACAGGTGCTTCATGGCTCTCAGTCTTCTGTCTGCTGTGCATCTTTTTTTGTGTCTATTGTTCATCTTTCTCCTTGATATATGGCTGCCTTTTTCTATTTCCCAGAATTTCTTCATAGCCCCTGCTCTGATGATTTCCTTAATGCTTTCTGTTTTCTCAGAATGTTTTGATATAATAATCATAATCCTGAATTGCTTCTCTGTTGTCAGCTTCTTCTGTCAATAGTTGCAGCCTTGGTGGCTGGGAGCTGCTCTAATGAGTGGTTCAGTTTACCATCAGGCTGGGCTGATGCCAGAGATATTTGTGACCAGCCAGAGGTACCAGTGTAGCTGCCAAAAGGCACAGCAGAAGTTGTTGGGAGAGCTCTTCCATCACAGCACGTCTGGGTTCACTTTGGCATCACTAGCAGGAATGATTTGCCCCAAAAGCCCTATGGAGGGCATTTATAATGACAGCAGTTCTCCAACTGCATAAAGGTGCAAGTCTGGGATACCTGAACTCTTCCAGCTCGTCAGGCTGGAAGTTAGAGTAGGAAAAAAGATGTAACTCTGCCAGCTCTTCCCTCAGAGACTCTATCATGGGTAATGGAGCTCCACATTTCAGCAGACTCAGGTTGCCAACAGGGATCTGTTTTTAACCTTAGTTTATTCAATGTGTCTGTCCTTGACATACATCTGTATATTCAGCAGGAAAGCTGCACAAGGAACTGTGCTCCCTTTTCTTTACTGCTGAGAACACCAGACATGAAACTACAGCCTATCTGAGGTTTGTCCTTCTCTTCTTACATGCCTTTCTATAAACTTCAATTTATAATTTCTATAAATATCCCCTGTTTGATGGGTTTCTTACAAAAGCCAGGATTTGCCCACTGGTCTTGAAGTGTTTTCCCTTTAAGGGTTTTCCCTGTACATGCCTAAGGTATGGTTATATGTCTTGAGTCACTTATTGCTGTTTATCCATGTTCATAGGATTGCATTGCAGCTGATTCCGCTTTCCAGGTGGAAGAAAATTAGTTTAACAGCACACTTTTGAATGTGGAAAGTTAAATACTTAGCTATCCCCTTCTGCAGCATGTGTGTGTACTGATTATCTGTAACATCTGCTAAGGTCTCACTGCAATCATAAGAAAAGCTCCAAACAACATATCTATTTAGAAAATGAGAGGATGACTGTGTAAAGATTGCATGAGAAACACACAAAATTCAGTGTAAGTGAACACAAGGTGTGTAGTGGCTTCTTCAGCCCTTTGGAGGTCTGTGCAGTGCATGTTGGTATGGCTAGCAAAATAAGAGCTGGCATGAAGCCACACATGGCTGTATACAAGCTACAGTGACATGGCTTTTTTTGTTCTACAGATGTCTATACTTGTTATATAATTCTCACAGATATATGCCAGCCTCTTCTGTTTCACACCCCCACCCCTTTTTTTTTTCCCCTTTTTTTTCTCCTTTTCCCATTTTAGCATTTTGCCCTTGTGTCCTGGGGTGGGTTGGTTATTTCTCATTTCCTTCATCTATCCTTGCTAGCTTGAAGTGTTTATCTGGATTAGACCCTTGCTCCTCAATAGCCTCCGTGGAACAGTGGAATCTCATGTTTTACACAAAAGTCTTCAAAAGGAATCCAGGTTCATGGGTGTATTCTCCTATTCTCAGCCTGCAATACCAGTATCTATTCAGTCCCTGTGGTCTTGAGGAGTCGGAAGAGGGCTGGTAGAAGGGGGATGAGAGAGGACCATTGTCTTTGCATGGCTTCGTTCCTCTGGGATGAGAGTCTGCTAATGCCTTTCCCAGCTGCTGCAGGACTCTCAGGATTACTCAGCAGCTCGTCTTTTCAGAAAGGAGATTGTGTTTTGCTTCTTCTTTCTTACCTTCCATGATTCACCCTGCTTACAGATTCAGGTTACCCTTCTTCAGGGCTTATACAGTGGTACTTGGCTTGAAATGAATCTTTCTGGTGATCTCTCCCTCCATGTTAGCTGCTTGCCTCCTTTTTATGTACTGTATCATTTACCTTGCAAACATATGTTTTTATTTACTATTGGACTCACTGAAATAATATTTACTGCATTTATACTGGGAAGCTTGAGTGAATTAAAAACATTCAGAAGAAAAGCAATTGGAATTCTCAGGAGCCTGTGTCCTTGATAGCACTTCTCTTTGAAAAAACCCTATCTACAAAATGTAAAATAAAAGAGGTTTTTATTAAAACATTCACAGACGTGCTAGGTGTGAACGGGCACAGACTGGTTTCCAAGCACTTCCTCTGACCCCTTCCCAGCTGCACTCCACATGCATTCCTCCAGCTTCCAGGAGGGCTGTGACTGGCTTGCTGAATCACCAGCTGCCTACAGCCCTGGTGGCATGGCACAGGACTGCTCTCTACACTGTCCCTGGGAAGGAGAGAGAGCTGCTGCTTCTCCCTGCTGCCTTGCTCAGGAGCACCAAGGGAAGAGCCCTGGCTGGCTGGAGCAAGGCAGGGCAGTATAAGCACAATAGGGCACTCCAAGAAGTGAAAGTGCCTGTGGGAGCTTGAGGGCTCCTCGGTCCCACTTCCTCCCTTAAGAATGGAGAAACAAAGAAGCTGAAAGTTTAGCATTATAATACAGTGACATATTCAGTTTTGATACGTGCTCCTGATACTAAGAGACATGTAAACCCCACAAATCTTTTCTGTTTTAGCTGTGTGTCACAATAACTCCTATGTAAGCTTTCTGTAGAACTGATCAGTGAAACCCTAAGTCCCCTGAAGTCAACTGGAAAGCTCCTGTTTTCCTGGATGGTGCAGGGCAAGACGACTAGCAAGGATTTTTTATCCTTGTGTGCGTTGCAACACTGAATATAGATTAATTTTTACTCTGTGTTCAGGCCCTTCCTATGTTTTGTTGTTAAATACACAGTATCTGCTTATTACTCAGGTGACTGCCTGAATTGTAAGGATAATTTCTTTATTATTCACTGGTGATTTGTGATGGCAGCCTGAGATTTTTACCTGGTAACTGCATGTAAAATAGCATTAACTACTCTGAGCAAGAAGTAATTACATAGATAACTAAACAGCAGAGAAATGAGCAAACCATTCCTAAAATTTCTGCTAAAAAGAAATTTTGGATGGATTTAGATATAAGATTTTGCTTATTTGTCACAACAATGCATCATGATGCCCTTGTTATGGGCATTATAAGAGCATAACTGGTTGGGGGATAATGACCCTTCAAATTAAGGATTTCCACTTTAATTACACTTTAGATTTATATTTGGTCCATGGAATTTGGGGTCTTGGATCAATTTTCTGGGAGGATATCAAGAAAAGAGATCTTATCTGTAGAAAGGCCATCATTTATGCAGACACTTGAATAAAGACCCACCTAGAAAATCACTTTACTGTTCTAGCATTTCTTCTCTGATCTTGCATCTGGGATGCAACCATCCTTCATAGTTTATGTGACAGCAATAACTGGCCCCTGTGGAATCAAGTTGAGACAATAGATTTGAGTACAGATTCGGGACATGTCCTTCACTTGTGTGAATCAAGGATTTTTCTGGAAAAGGAAAATTGTTGTTAATGCTGAAGTTCTTCAATGATCAAAATATGTAACACATAGTCACTTTCTCAAACTGTCAAAGCAAATACAAATTTCAGATTACTGGTTTAGAAAGTCCATTTCAGTCACCTTGAAATTTGCATTAATTTTTACTCCTGGAAACAGAAGAATCTTACAGTAACCACAGCACTTGGGCAGATAGATCAGAGCAGATACAGCATCTATACATTGTTAGTGTCTCCTAATTTCTAAATTTTTAGACAGACTTTTGGACGTCTTTAAGTTACACACCCAAGCTGGAAAAAGGCCCAACTACAAGAAAACAGCCTTGAATGGGAATATTTTCAAGGCTTACAAAGCTAACATCTGGCTCTAAACTCCAGGCAGTACTCCGGCCCCTTGCTGTGAAGCTGAGGACAGACTCCAGGCTTGGTTTGGGGTTTATGTTTGTGAGAGGGCTGGATGATTCAAGGCCACATGCATTTCACCAAGGTTTCCAGAGCTGGGTCGTCAGGGAAGGGTGGTGGATATGATGGCAGCCCATGTGCCACCCCTGCCTCTCCCCTCTGCGCTCCTTGTCACTGTCCTTGCCCCCATTACTGTCAGACGCCTCAAGGCAGCTTTCACTGCGTGCAGCCCACTGGGGCCGGGGAGTTCTCTGCGTTCGCTCAAGTATTGGGTCAGTCCTGTTTGCTTCACTTTTTTAGTGGGATCCTGCAGTGCCATCCAGGTCACTGTTTTTTTACACCATCAACCCTGACCCATCCAGTCGGACAGAAAAACCTTTGACTGACACGTTGTCAGAGCAGCCTTTGGACCAAATCCACTTTTGTACTGATTTTCATACTGGTGTGAAACTTGACTTCCTTGGAGCTGCTCTGGAGTTGCAGCAGTGTAGTTGAAAGTGGAATCAGGCATCAGAGTATCCTTTATTTCTCTGGCTGAGGAGAGCTGAGTTATCAGTGTGAACATTTAAATGTGAATGAAGCTAGAGAAATGGAATTGTGTAGCCAAAGGCTTCAGTGAAACGCCTTCACCAGTGTTTAACACAGGCTGGTGATAGTCTTTTCTTCACAAATTCAATACTAAGGAGGATTACACCCTGTCACTTAGTGTATAAAATCACAATTAATGTACTATAATGGACTTTAAAGGGCAAACCCTGTAGAAATTATTTATAGCTCATAAAATATTACATGAAACCCTCTCTTTCTCCTGCTATTTTTTGTCATGTTTCCCCTTTCTGCCTGTGTTTTAAATACAACTTTATTTCTTGCTTTATGGTTGTGCAAAGCTGTGGGACGGCTGGAACAGCGGAGAAAATGTTGGAAAAGAAGGATTTAGGCAAAGCAGCCATTTTGCAGTGACCGAATCCTGTTGATGTAGCACGTAATTTTCTATTTGCCACTAGCCTTTAGAGAACAGTAATAGAGTGAAGGAGGAGAGATGAAAGATAAAGCATTAAGTTGGGATTTCTCTGTCTTCTGCTTGCTCCTTCCTTCTTTTCTTTGCAGATATAGAAGCCAAATCCCAGTGTCACAACTCTAGCAAGAGCTGTCAGTCTGTTGTGGTTAGATCTGTGAAATCACAGAACATGTGGCAGCCAAACAATGTGCTGTGATAGGTCAGCAGGGCCAGCTGGGGTAAAAGGGATGGCAAAAGTAGCAGTTGATAATTTACCTGCCTCAGCATCACCTATGAAGGTCCACATAGGAGCTTGGCTATTTGCTGCAAGGCAAATATATCTCTAACTGAGTTGAATTTACATGAGTTGTAAGGATAATTTCTTTATTATTCACCGGTGATTTGTGATGGCAGCCTGAAATTCTTACCTGCACCTTTGATAGAGATTAAGTGGTTGAGGCTTCTGCATTCAGGATATTCAGGACAGTCAGCCAGGGACAGTCCATGTCTGACAAATATTGTCACATGATTAAATACAAGTATGGCCCTGAGTTGTGCTTGCCCTTTGTTCAGTAGTAAGATGCTTAAATAAATGGACACATCTTGTCAGTGAAGAAAACAGGCCCAACCCCATTAACTTAGTATGAAGCTACCCCAATTCAAACTACATAAGGGTTTAGCCTGGGGTGAAATGCTCTTCCTTCCCCATCCAACCCACCCACCGCCCCCAAATACTCCACTAGATTTCCTGGTTTCACAACAGCTACTTAATATCTGGTAAACTAGAGGAAACATAAACAAGGAGAGGACTGCATTAGTGATTAATGTGTAAGGACCCCTGGCTTGTACCACACACAACACAACGAAGATGGAAGGTCAGGAAACCACTGCTGAATTTTTTATGCTTTCTCAGGTGGTCATACCAAAACATTTCTGCTGTCAGTGTTTTAGGGATGTTCTAACACTTGATAATTCCTGCTTGCTCTGCATTTATCATCTGTGAATAGACAAATGCAGCTTATTTGCTGCTAAGCCTCTTATTGGGTAAGAGCTGTAGACACAATGAATTGAAATTTGAAACTGTTGCTTCATTGTAAAGAACAATGGCTGCAATTAGGAGCAGGAGCTGCATGTCAAAGAGTGGGAGCTCTGATGACTATGTTAATAAATGAATATAATTTTAACTCTACTGTTCAAATTTAAAGGACCTAACAAATCAAACAGCATTTTGATCTAAATAATTGGGAGTCCCACCTGAGAGGGTAAAACAAATTCCTCTCTGTTTTTCCTAGATCCTAGGTGGGATCAAAACTACCTTCCACTATCCTGGTTCTTGAAACAAGAATATTCATATCTCTTACATATCTTCTGGCTGTGTATGTGTGTATGAGCATATATGTTTTGACATTACAAGCAGAGAAGGGGAAAGAGAACAATATAGCTTGATGTGAAACTCAGGGTTGAGAAGAGGAAGGGAGAGCAGTGGCTCAGGAAGTTTTTTTTCCCTTCCAGCAGTTGGTATATCGTAGCTGAAATTGAAACCCTATAGCAAGCTCCCTGAAGAAAGCAGCATAATAAATAGGTCTTTAAGGTCGTTTCTGAATGACATGGAATGAATGCCTCTCTCTTCTCCCAAGGTAGACTTAGAAAATGATTCTCCACGTAGAGATATGTGATCCGTGCTAATGGAAGCAAATGAGAATGCCAGCTGCTGTTTCACCCTCTCTTGCACCCCTGCCCTGCTCCCACCACCCCACAGTCACTCTGGCAGTAGTTTCATGCTTTATTTCAGACTTACTGTTTGAATAATGATAATAATGTCTTGCACTCCTGTAGTGTCTTTCATCTGAGGACTACAAAGCTGTTTTACAAACGCTGGCTCTATGGGGGTTCATTCAGCAATGTACTAAAGATGATCACAGAATGAACATACAGTCCTCTAATCATGCAGTTGATTGTTTACTCCTTGCAAATCTATGTCATCTACATCTATACCCATCCCACAGTAAAAACTTTATGACTGTCTTTATAAGATACAACGAATACACGCAAGTTTAATGCATAGAAAAAATTTAAAGGAAAACTTACTGCAGATTTCCCAGGAGGAGGGATACTATTTATTCACTCCCTACTGCAGAATGAAAAATGGAAACTACTGAGGTATTTGTGCGTCATTATCTAAGACAGGGTTGTGTCTGTTCCAGCAGGAAGTTGTGTTCTCTCTGCAATCTGAATTAAAATTTCTGTGCCCTTGCTGCAAAGTATCAGGTCCAAATGACCATGGATTTTGTGACCTGGGAGAGGTTGAATACATACCCTTGAAGCAAGGTCCTCTGTATTCTTAGAAAGTTTGGGTTCCTGATCTGAGCTATGAAACTTGCAGTTCCCATCTAATCTAAACTTCATGAGATGTGTTTTGTTGTGTTTTCCTCTTATATTCATCCAGGGTAAGGCTGAATTCTGCCCTTTTTGCTGTTGATAAGCAAATTTCACTACTTGCAGTTCCCATTAAAAAATGCATGTCTGCTTGTTATCTTTCCCCCCCAAAGCTTCGAATTTTTGCTGGGAAATTCCACAACTGGGCTTTTTCTAATCCATTTTACATCAGCATAATGGGATCTCTCATGCTATGTCAGAATTTTATTTTCTTCTGTCTCTATCTCAGTCATAAAGAAGCTGAGAGGAAATGAGAAGTAGGCTATCCAGATATTTTTGAATTCAAAATCAAAAAAGAAATTTGAGCTAAAAATGAATACATATAACTCAACAACATGCCTTTTTTACAGTTTATCTAATGACTCACTGGATTTTGACAAAAGACTTCACAGGCTTTTCAAAAGAATCTGTGAATTCTGGCTTCCTCCATATTCAGTGTTCAAGTAAAAACACAGACAACCTGTTTTTACTGTCACTGTCACAGGTTATTATTATGTGTTTGAGATCCATAACTAGGCACTGCGTTTTGAGAAGATCCTGTGGTCACATAATCACCTAAATGAACTCCAGATAATGTCCATATGGACCTTGAGATAAGCGTCATGTATTTTGATTCCTCAGTGACAAAAACAGCTCCATTGAGATTTCTGGAATCTTCATGTGTTTTGAGACAGGCCATGCTTGGATTGTGCAGCTGTATTTTCTTCTGACAAATTGTAAATTTTTTTCTGGAAGAAGTAGGCATAAAGAGAGCTGTACTACAATAAACCAGCGTGGAAAGATTGTTGAGGTCTTAGATGAGACGGAATCACTATCTTGGAAGATTCATTTGGCCTGGGATTGCAGTTCACAGTGGAGTGAATCCCAGATACACAGAAGGACTTGGCACAGCTCAGGGAAGGTGCTTTTTCAAGAACTAGCTGAATGGTGCCAGGAAGAAGCAAAATGGAGCCAAGGAAACTCCAGGGCTGCTTGAAACTTCACAAGGTTGTCCCCTGGAGATGATAATTTTCTTGACAGAAGGAACATGCATGTGTATTTTTTGTTACTTCAAAATCTAATTTTAAAAAGTTTGTTTTTTCAATATAGTTTTACTTGTAGGGTGATGGCTTGGCCATATTATGCCTCTGATCAGCACCTTAGGCCAGCAGCCACTGGGACTGTGGTTTGATCTGGCCTTACAGAGGCCACAGCAGTAAGAACCCAGCCTAGGAAAGAAAGCAGTAACTACCTGAGGGAAGGTACAGACTTGACATCTGTGAGGGGACAAGGTAAACCTGACAAACAAAAAAGCAGTAGAGCTCCAGTTGTCCTGTAACCAAGAAAATCAAACACCAAGTGTATGTATGACCTTGTTATGATGAAATGTAAAGCTTTAATTTTAATGGTTAGAGCAGATTGGTACTTGGAGTTGACTCTACAAGGACATACTAGGTGACATACTGTTTGCTTTTTAATTTGCAGTTCTTTCTCTTGAATTAATTTGGTATATGTTGTGTTCCACACCCAAGAAATCCCAAAACAAGGCTCAGAAAAGCCCTTCAGGCAGTAAAGCTCTATGGATACAGCCAGGAAAACTATTTCAGGCTTCTCTCCACCAGATTTGAATCAGCCTAAGCTAACTTGTCAGTGTCACATTACCTGTCACTGTCACCAGAAAAAAGGGTCATATTGAAAACAGGGGTAATTTTAGACATTGTCCAAACAGAGAATAAACTGAAGTTTCTTCTTTGAGAAGGATTGCTTTTCAAAAGACAAAAAAAAAAAAAACAACAAAACCAAAATTCAGAGCAGGCACCTGAAGTTTCCATTTGAAAACGTCTTGTAGCTGTGTGACACTTCAAAACACCTGCCTAAGATATCTCCCCACCACTCCTCTCTGAATGTTTGCCTCCAGCCACTTTTGATTTGTGGACTTGTAGAAAGTGTCCCATATAGGTGTGGGCCCCTACATAGGGGCATTTAGCCTGGTGGCAGTGACTTTCTGAAAAGCATATTGATAATTCCTGCAGGTGTTCCCCCAGGGGTGTAATTTCCAGCTTTTCCATGTTTCACACTCATCTGCAGCTTCACTGCACCCTTAGGTTCCCTGGCCACGGAGACCAAGTACAAAGTCAGAAGGCAGCATGCTCTGGGCTCTGGTCTCCACACCTGTACAAGCTGTCTGACTTGAGCAGGGAGCTTCAAGGGACTCAGCTGCATTGGTGCAACCTTTTGGAGACCCCCTAGGACTTGTCCGCAGTGGTGGAAGCCTTCCTCCTGTGGGCCTTGCAGAGCATTTATTAAAAATCAGTGAATTGCACTGAATGACATCAAACACAAGAGTAAGGCATATGGAAGTAAAAGCTAAAAGCTGGGTATGAGTGCTTAATGACAGAAGGTAAAGGCAATTTAGTACATTGGTAAAGGCATTCAGTGCTGCTGCAGTGCTGAAGGAAAATGTGCTTCATGCAGGAATGGTAAATTTCATTTTTCCATTATCCTCAGGAAGGCCCCACAGTCCTCGCTGGAAAAGCATGAGAGTGATGCAAAATATTGTGAGTGGCTGAACTGTATGGTAATCAAAAGTTTATAGATGGATAATGAGTTGATTGGCTCTCGCAATTAAGGGATAACTATTGTGCTATTGTGTGAATATTAAGAAAAGCTTTACTGATGTACAGTTATGTTACTGTAGTTTAGATGTCCTCTGTTCTCCCCACAGTTCCCTTTTCCCCCCACTCTGTATGGCTGCCATCAGACAGCCAGGGTTGTCCATGACAGGTAAAAAAGAAGGCTGCACACGTGTCCCTTACCTGGAGCAGTTGGGAATGGAAAAGCTTAGGGCGTGCTTAGGGGGTGCAGCATGGCAACACCTGACCTCAAGTTACAAGAAAGCAGTCTCCACCTGTAAATGGCAAAGAAGAGCTGACTGACAGACTTTGGGAGGGGCCAGGGCTGGCTGATGCAGCCCCAGGGGGTATAAAAGACTGAGCATCCATCTTGAAGATGAACTTGATGGCCATGAGGGATGCATGAGGGGCAGTTCCCAGTGCTGCAGCTTTTTCCTTAGTTAGTCCTTTGTTGTATTTTTGTTAAGGTTTAATAAACCTCTTTAAATTTTCAAAGTGAGCATTTGTCTCTCACAAAAACCACCCTAGCAGGATATATATATATGAAAAATTATTCTGCTCCAAGGTCATGCTTCCACCCGCAGGACAGTCCCCAGGATGCTGGGGAAGATTACTAAAATGACTCTCTGTGTTGTTGCAATGTTCTTGGACCATCACAAGCTTCTTGGTGTTTTGGAAGAGCCACTGAGGGGAGGTTGGGTGGTGCCTGCATATAGCAGCTGCAGAGATACATTGCATTACTGTAAATTCCTGAGTGGGCTGGAAGGGCTCCCATGAAAAGGGAGGTTCAGTACCTAAATCGCCTCCAGGTGCCTGCCAGCAGCCTCCTTGCGTAAGGACCAGCGTTTAGCATGGTCACAGACAGGGGTGTGCACGTCAGCACCCACCTCTCAGGCAAGGGACTAGTTCTCAGATGTGTGCCTGTGCACACTGGCAATGCCCAATGCAAAATGCAGTTAATTTCCTTAGCTACTGCTACCCTGTAAATAATGATAGCACCAGTATTTTCTAGTATATTTCCCCTGTGGGGAAAACAAACCAGTTTGGACTCAGGGCATAACGTTGCCTTCAAACATACATGCACAGCTGACATGGATTTCCATGGCACCTTGCCCTGAATGTATAATTGCATTTGGGTTTGAACAGCTTTGTTTATTTGTGTATTTTGTTAATGTGTTTTGCACCTCAGGCATGTACTTTACAAATGCAAATTCTTTGGCTTACTGGGGTAATTTACGGCTTTTAAAGTCTAATTTTTGAACCATTTTGCAATAGTAAAAAGCCCTTGTTTAGTGAGATCCTTTGCCAGGGGGACCTTTGCTTTTTTTTCAAAAAGGTGCAGGGCATTCCCAGCTCCCATTGAAATCAGCAGGACTCAGCCCACCAGAGAGAAGCTCACAAAGTCCTAAGCCTGGCATGCAGGAGAAAAATCAACCAACCTCCTCCTTCTAAATCAATATATTACAGGAATACTCCAGGGCCCAGGACAGAGAGTGAGGCAAGCTCCTGTATCCACCATACAAACACAGAGAGAGGAGAGGGAGAAGATAATCCTGCACAGAGGAAATGAGAAGAGAGTATCTAGCTGAGGGAAGAAGTGAGAAGACTCAGGGATGGTTTTCAAGTAGGAGCTGGCATTGGTTTTCCCACTGCTAGGAAAACACTTCTGTGGGACTGACAGGAAAGGACATACAGGCTCGGCTTTGGCATGGACAGGCAACTTGGGGTTACTGATGCATTGTCCTGAAAAGGCTCAGGACTGGTGCAATAGAGGAGGAGAATTACCTCCAAGTTTTAGACGGGTAAATAAGACAAAGAATGGTCTCCAGATTTCTTCAGAGGTGTGATAAGAAGCCTAAATCAGATCTCGGACTTTCTCTCCTGTTTTAAAAAACATGCAGCAGCTTTCCAGCTGCTCCTCAATGGCAGTTCTCACTGGGGAAGGAGTAGGCTGGTTTCTGTTCTGAAACCCTGCAAGGAGTGTTTTGTCCTTGGCTGAATTAAGGGCATTAGCCCAGCGTTATACCATAAGAAAACTGGGTGCAATCTTGCTGTGTTACAAAATGTTTCTATTTGTATAACTGCTTCCTGAAGCAAAACCCTTAAATTTTAAATTGTATGTACTTAAGATGTAAGGGGCTTTTTTTGTTTGTTTAATAGTTTATTTAAGGAATAAGAAATGGGAAGAGAAGGGTTGCTTAGTTTTTTTAAGAGCCACTGAGGTTTTAGAGTTATTCCAAGCCTTGGGGTTAATTTTCAAAATGAAGTCTTTGAGAAAATAGCTTTCTAATAAAATTTTAAGATTTGGAAGCCTCTATTCTCTGGAGTTTTTAGGCAACTTGGTTTATTAAGGAATTTTACCACTAATAATTCTCAGAAATGGCTGTGCTGAAATTAAAAGGGCCTAGTGATGACAATGGAGTGTTCTGGTTCCCTTTGCAGCTAAGAACCAGGGGGTCAGAGGAAGTGCCTTACTTGCTTAGTTTATCCATTCTGTTTTGTGATGAGAAAGTTACTTTAAGCCAGCTCTGCTCAGCCCAAAGCCCTGTTTAGACATGAGAGTCATATCTCACTGATCCAGCTACTCCCAGCTTGCATCAGCTTCACCTTACGCTGGTGTCTTGTACTTGAGAAGTGAATTGCCGAGGCTCATGCCGCTTTGACAGAGGGCTTAAAGCAGCTCAGCAAGTCAGAGTGAGATTGTGTTAGGGCACATGGGGTCTGATCCGTTAAACTTTTGGCCATGCAGCCCAGCATAATTGTATTCTTTCTATTCACAAGCTGCTAAATTCCTGCAACAAGTTGCTTATATATGCTTTTTTCCTCCCTATCTGACTAATAAGATTTTTCAAGGCTCAAAAGCCACATAGCCTTGAAAGAAATCCTTTCTTAGTTGCTTAACAAAGATACGCCTGGACTTTTTGTGCAGAGGGTGTGGGTAGCTGTCACATTAACCCCTGAAGCTGCCGTCAGGATTCCTGGTTTACCCTAGAGGAGGGTGGAGGAAAATAATGCTTTGCCCTTATAAGAACAACACTAATTTGTAGATGGACTGGAATGTTAAAATTACAGCCAACAATATCTATTAGGTTTAGGGGCTCTTTCACCTCAAGGGTCTCTCAGCTGATATCATCCTTGTTTCAGCTGGAGGAAAATGCAATGAGATGCAATTCTGCAATTCACTGGTGAGTGCACAACACCGTGGTATGAAATCTGTTCTCTCGAAGCTGGGACCCAACTCAGGTCGCTGCCTCCCAGCCATGCCTGAGGCACAGGTCTGCTCTTCCCCGGCTTCATAGCCCACGAAATGGTTATGTTTCATTTCCCTCTGTTTGGGGTCAAGCACACAGCAGAAATAATCTGTGAGATTGTGTGGTAAGGCTTCAGTCTTCCCTGGAGACCTGTAGGGATGCAGTAGAGGTGGTGTGTCTGAGAAAAGATAACAACACTCTCCAGACTTGCCACGTTTCACCAGCCCTCCAAGTCTTGTTGAAATAGGTGAATAAAGCATGAAACATTTAGTGGTAAATTTTTAGGGTTGCACTATATCTGCAGGAGGCCCATAACACACTGCCTCCCATACCCAGGAGAAAGTTATTTCTCATTGTTAGGAGTTTATTCCAACGTGTAAAAGTAAATGCTTTCATGACATGGTAGCTGGATGTCATTGGGGCAGTAAGGAACTGAAATAGTGCATAATACTTCAGAGGTAGATTTTTGTTTAAATGTCAGTGCAAAATTATTCATTCCCCCCCACCCTTTTCTTTCTACTTCATAGGAAATTGGTAAAGTATGCATCCTTAAACATGAATGAAAAACAAATGAAAAAATGCGCAGAATTTAGTCCAGGATCTGGTCACCCACATGCCTTCTGAAGTTCAGTAAACTTAGAAATTTGTCTCCTGAAGCTTTAAGTGTAACTCTTGTCATAGTACAGTTTGTGGTCTGCAGAATAATAAACTCAGAGATAACAAGACACCCTTATCCCAGCTTTGAACAGTGGTAGAAAATGCTGATGGTGTGCACCATTGCCTTGTGCTGATCCAGACTTCTTAAATTTCCAGCTTCATTCACTTTCAGCCTTCGAAAGGGGATCACTGTAAAGCCACACTGTTGAGATTTACCTTGTGAACTCTGCTTAAAACTGAGAATCAGACGTATACACAGCCTGCTGAGATAACTCTAGTGCTCTGAGAAGGCAAAAATATCCAAGAAATTCAGTGTTAAGTCTCAAACTCTGTCTTTAAACCTGTCCTTCAGACCTATGATTTCTGCTTCCGGTAAGTGACATCTGTAGTGATTCTGAGGATCCCCAATAAGGTCTGAGCTGTTTGTTAACTCTTTTCACCCAGGCTGAGGTTTCACATATCCTTACTGAAGGTTATGTGGTAATCTCTACTATAAAAAGCAAAGGAAAAGATTCAGGGTAATCATCTTACATGCATCAGGGATTTTTATTAATTTTGATTTCCTTTTCTTTGAAGAGTGAGGAAGTAGAATGACTAATTTGTCTTTCTAGTACTTGCTAATATTTAATCTTCAGGGCTGGATTTTGGGTGAGGATTTTTGTAAAAAAACACTAGAATAAAATTGCTATTGAGAAACTATTTAATCAGAATACTGACCCATTATTTATTTCTTTTATACCAATATTGTATATTAGCAGTTATAACAGTGTAGGCATGATGCAATAATTTCTCATATAGAAGGCTTTGGAAACAATTTAAGTTCAAGTTACTGTACTACTTTAAACTGTGTAGTATCTGCTTTGTGTATTCAAACCAGGAAGTGTTATCTTCCTTTTCTCCTTCTATCCAGTGTGACATGGGTAGATGTTCAGTTGTGGTGTATGTGGTCATGAGGGATGGGTTGATCTGAATAGGCCTGGGCCATTTCTGACTATTGACTGAAAATGTGTCATAGTCTGCCTTTGAGTGTTTTGTGTCATCCTCACTAAGAAGATCATGAATCTGCAGCTCAGCACTGAGAAATCCCAGTATTTCCTACCCATCTGTGTATGTCCACCTCTGTAGAACATTCCCACTGTGCTGTGCTTTTACCTCCCTTCTACAGCCTAAACCATCTCAGTAACTGGCATCTTTGCTCTGGTGGCCATTCCACAGCCTGACATATCCCAGTTAGAAAACTCCTCCATGACTTTTAGCTGGTGGTTTTTTGCAACACTCGCCTTTCATGATAAGGCACCGTGCCCTCTGCTGTCTCCTCTGGGTTCGGCATTCACATCCTGCAGATAGCTGTGCTCCCTCCCCTTGTGCCTCCCTGCTCAGACCTCAGTCAGAATGTGCTGTTAGCAACTGGGATCTCTTTCCACACTAGTTTTCCTGCCCTTCTCAAATTCATTCCAGTTATCTTTCAGGTAACAGCATGCCCAGAAATTAAGGCTACATTCCAGTGCCTGAAACAAGGCTTGTAGTGACTCAAGCCAAAACATCTTTGGTCTGTTTTGCTACTGTATTACTTTTCACTGCATGTCCAATTTGCTGCATACTACTACTATTAAATCCCTGTTGACATTACTGCTTTCCAGGTTTCTCCCTCCCATTGTGTGACTATTTCCCATCTGGGCTTTTCTCACGTGGGAAATATTCACACAAATTCAAGACTTCAGCAGAGCTTCCCAGCTGCATTAGGCATTTCACCAATAAATCACTGCTTCCTGTGGCAGAAGAGAAAACTGATTGGAACAACCTTTCAAATCCCAGATGCAGTGATACTCACTCTTCTCTATTCCCTTACTCCCAAATCCTGTGTAATATCACAAGCAAAATTTTAAACAGAAAATTGAATCCGGCAGGATTTCAGGGAGGATTCAAAGTTGCAGTCCTAAGAGCTGGCGAGGATCCCCATGCTACCCCTGAAAGACATTGAAAAACTGACTGGAAATAAAGCTGAGTTTATTTTTGCTGTGTTAACCAAGGTTATGACCTAGTGCACAGCCATCAGGACTATTTCCCTGTTCCTTAAGTTTTGGCTAAGTTGATGTTGTATTTTAGTGTTGTTGAGATGAGGTAAAGTTGATTTAGACACCTGGCCACCCTGCAGGTTAAATACAGATGATCTGGGGTGTTCAGGTGGGATAGCCTGACAGCCTCTTCCTGGTGTTGTGCAAGGCCAGGACCCTTCAGAAAACAAAGCAATTCCCATAGGAACATTGTCAGTGTGACTTTAGCCCTGAGGATGATGAAAAGGTAATATTTCATCCAGAGTTCTTTGGTGTCACCAGCCAGGATGTAAAACTGGCTAAGGCGGTTCAGACCCTGGACCACCTAGTCCAGGGCTCTGTTCCCAGCAGTGCCTACAGGAGGGCAAGGATAAGAACAGGGCAACCATATGTGGTAATTCCTTCTTTCAGCCTACAACTATTTTCAGCTCAGGGGATTTCCTGGCCCTGGTGAAGCTTTGCTGCTTTGTCACCCAGGGGATTTCTATTTCAAGCACTTGTCCAATCTCTCCTCAAGTCTATGTAAACTTCTTACATTCATGTAGTTCTTTTGTAAAAGCTCTGCAGGCTCTCTAATTGCTGACTAAAGAAAACACTTCTCTATGTGACGAACCCAGCTCCATTTACCTTCATCTGGTGGCTCTGGTTCTTTTATTGGAAAAGGGAATTCACAATCCAGCCACTCCTCACTACTCTGGATTTTGTAGACCTTTATTTTATCTCCACCAGGTCTAGGCAGAAGAGCCCAAGACTGCTCAGGGATTCCTCACATGAAAGCCATTTCATACCTTTGATCATTCCTGTTTCCTTTCTTTGAGTCCCTCTTCCAGGGCTCTCAAGTTGGGTACAATACTGAAGGGAGGGAATGGAGGAATAGTACAGTGGCACACTGATTTTTCAAGTTTTTCTTTTTGTTAATTTTCCAGCTCCTCACTGACTTGAGTTGCCTTTGGATTGAGTCAAAAGTCTCTGCACGTTGATAACATGCAAGAGCCTGTGTGCTGGAGAAAAAAGGCTTTACTGTCTGGTCACTGCTAGAATTAAGATTCTTAGCAATAGATCAGATCTAAGATGAAAGATTACTAACACAATTCAGGGCAGTTCCTGGATGTCTTAGCTCAGGTAAATCTGTAAATTAAGCAGTGCCAAGGTTTGAGCCTTGGAGCTCAGTCATTGGCACCTTTGTTACTGTGCTCCTGGCTGCGGTTTCGTCCTGCACCAACCTGCCCTCTCCAAAACAACTTCCAAGCATGCTGCAAGAATTTGCATGGACCAGGGATGGTTCCCAAAGCAGTCTGGCTGCAAATCAGATGCTGTTAGCTCCTTTTACTGTGATTTAGAGGATGAGAGAGACTAATATTATAAATATGGCCAAACATGCCAGCTGGACTCAGAGACAGGGAAAGGGTCTTGGATATAGCCAAAAGCTTCCTTGTGGAATGATGACATTAACAGAAGCAAGGGCAGAACCTACAGCAGGCGTGGAAATGGTTTGACCTGTTTGTGGGATACTAAGAAATTAATACCAGCATTGGTTAGGCTTTTTGCATTCAGGTACGACAATGAATTTCTGTCTCCACAACTTTCCACCTGCCCACTGTTCTCAAGCATCCAAAATTGGGGATGATTGGATTATTTAGGTAAGAAGATTCATAAATTAATTTTGCTGCAGGGCATGAAAGAATCCATGCTGAGGGGAAATGTTGATTTCATTGATGTCATTGCAAAGACAGTTTAAGGAAATCCAGCTACAACTTGCATGGAAAGTAGTCCTAATGCTTGGTTGCTTTTGACTATGATGAAAGGCTGTCCATGTATTTTACAAAGGTAAATGAGGCTTGGGTGCAGAAAGGTGCAGGCATTCTCCATTTGCCTCAGTGGTGTGTTACCCAAAGCATTTCCACTGCTTTAGGTGTCATCACTGCCATACTCACTTTGCTGATCTATCTCTTTTCTTTCGCTTGCAGGAGCACTGGCAGCACAAAAAAAAAAATTCCATTTAAATTTTTTTACCATCTGGGGTACCAAATAATACATAAGGTAACTGTAATGGAAAGTGACAAGGGACAGGAAGTTTCTTGTTTATTGTAGTTAATTTACACTATGCATCAAGAGCATTTACATATAGTTAATGCACCATTGCCAGTGGTTCCCCTGTTGTTTGTGCAAGTCTTTTACACAGTGACAGAGAGAACACTTGAACAGATAGAAGAAATTAGGTACAGGCAGCAGAGATTCTTATCTAATAAGTAAAGCTCCAAGCGCTTACAGAGACCAATGTAAGTAGAGGAGGATTGCAGTGATATTTTAAGTTACTTTTATGAAAACTGGTGAAATAATGACCATACTTGTTTATTGATACTGGTTTAGTGAGGAGAGGCCAGCATTCCCAGGGAGTGATTTGCATTAGTCATCAGTTACTTATTTTGTGGGTATGAGGTACAAAGAAGATAAAAGAATGTCAAAGAACTAAAATCAAAATTCAGCAGTTGGGAAATGCCAAAATTAAGGTCCCTGATTGGAAATGTAATCAAAATGGAACAAGTTGGAAGTTATGGGGGCAATGTACACAATAAGAAATAGATGTTTCATCCCCTTGTAAAGTGGTAGCTGCAATTTTACAATTGAAAATGTTAGTCATATAGTACACAAACTCTCAGTCTGAGTCTTAAAAACGACTTCTTTTCTGTTACTATTTTAATGATTAAATATGGAGCCTACTGAATAAGAGGAACCTCCTCTCTCCTATGCTTACTCTACTTGAAACAAGTGCTACACAATTTTCTGTTAGACTCTAGACTCTTGCCAAAATTCCAGAAGCTCTCAGATCATTCCCAGCAAACTGGAGGTTGTATCTGTATTCCCCAGACACATAGCTGGCTGCACAGATGGACAATTCCTGGGAACCCTCTTACAAATTACAGAGCACCTTGGCTGACCACAAATGATCACGCTGTGATTTTCCTGATCCATCCTGTCTTAGGGATTTTGTTTTCTGTGCATTGCCTGCTGCCCTGACCAACACCTGTTTCCTGCTGATGTCTACAAAGTTGTCCCAGATGGATGAACCTCAGCAATCCCCAGTTCTCCTTTCCTTGTTCTTGCTCTGTGTTCTCAATTCTTCTGGTAGCATTTGTGTGTAGTATCTCCTCTGAGGCCTTCCAGGTCCAGAATGAATACAAAAGCAAAAAATCTGCGAAACAAGTTAGTTTCTGGGGAAAAAAACCACCCCATATAGTTTTATTTAGTGATTTGTGAAGCACTGTATCCCATACTGGTGTATGCAAAGGCTTTCACCTACAGCAAGACAGATTTTGAGCCTGCAAGGGTGTCAGCACCTTATGTAAGTCTATATGGCAGGAGTGGGAATGGAAAAGGCACTGAGGAGGCGGCAACACAAACACATTTTCTTGGCTGTAAAAGAAAAAGAAGATAGGGGAAAAAAATGTCTTGACTATTTAATCTGGAGAAAAAGGAGAGATTAAAGGGTGGAGAAATTTGCTTGGAGGGATACTTGTTGACCTTGTGAATACAACAGCAGAATCATCTTCTGCCAAAGCTTTGTCTCATTTTGGCTTTCAGTTCTGTTGTTGGGCAAGTCAATGCACTAAGGCAGAGGAAATAAGTGGAGGGGAGCTGCTTTCCTATCCCTCACTGGAGAGCCAGGTCCAGCACAGGGACCACTGGTGACTGGCAGGCAGCTGGTGACATGTCCCCCAGTCAGAAGTTACATGGGCTGCAACAACCTGCTCTGCTCTATATTGCCATAGCAGCACCTTCATCATGAGGATGTGTCCGGGACTTTCCCATCCACCTCTCAGGTAATTTCCAGTGACAGGGTACCCTGACATGCTGCACTCAGCAACATGCCTGAGCAGCTGAATGGTGGCTTAGTTTTGATTGTCACAGGAGTGAAGGTCTTTGTTCTTTCCTTTCCATTCTTTCTGCAAGCTCTGTGGAAACCAAATGTGCTCAGAAAATTAAAGTTATCTGCATTTGCAAGGAGTTTTTTAGCTGTAAGGTGCATCATACCCAGTCTTCTGCCTTTAGAAATGATACATTAAGCCCTAAAAATTAGTGTAATTAACTTTTTCTAAGGTAATACCTTTTTAAGTACTTTTCTTTCTAACTCTTTTTTTTATCCCCCAGGCCTTGAGCTCACATTTTCAGACTTGTCTCTGCAAGCACGAAACCTACTTTTTCTTTTAATGAAAGCTGAGATTTTTCACAACTCCAGAATCTGGAGCTCTGAGCAAAACAAACAATAATTACAGCTGTGAGACCTGGCAGTACAGAGCAGGTAAAGCCTTCAAAATGCCTTCTTGCCTCTACTAGCAAAACCTTTCTCTTACTGTATAAAAGCAACTATTCTTCACCTAGATGATCATTTAATTTACAGCAAGGCAGCTGGAAAGGGCAGCAGAAATGTGGACAATGGCATTGTTTCTCTGTTGGTGGCTGTTCTGCTTCCCTCTGACCATACACAACTCCAAAGGCACACATGGATATCTGTGCATGGGGAAGGGCAAAGGAGGAGGAGAGCTTTTGAAGTTTTAGAAAAGAGAAGTTCTGTTCTGTAAGAATTCATCCTGGTACTTTCTGAAATCCGATCCATACTTTCATCTGCTTGAAACAGAATATTCATACTGAGCAGATACCATGGAAAGTTTTAGAAAGAAAAGCATAGATATCTTTCTTCAGTGGTCGCCTTCTCTGATTTTTGTACTGCAGATGTACTTGCATCTTGAACTACAATTCAGGTCCAAACAACCTTTGGGCTGAATAGTGGGCAGGCAAATAGCAAAGTAGGTAGTTAACCAGTAAAGACAAAGCATCAATTTCCTTTGGCTTCTAGAAACCCTTTCTTGTATTCTTATGAAGATCACAGAATTTGTTATCCAATTATGAATCTATGACCTCCTCCAGCTGGCTCTTATATATGAAGAAATCAGAAGGGAAAAAAAGGATGTTGTTTCAAAATCTAGGCTTGTTCTAATATAATCTTCACTCAGCCCTGAATACTTAAAGAATCTGTTTGCAAAGTTAGTTCTAGGCTTTCATTCATGTTCACTGAAACAGTTCAGCAAAGGCTACTCTTCACAGAAACATGATTACTGATAAAAACCTATGGCCTGCACTGCAGCTGTTATTTATGACTGACAGAATTAGAGGCTTTTGTCACAAAAAATAAACAGGGTAATAAATTTTTAAGAACCTCAATGTAGCCTCTGCAGATTTTTTTAGGGTAATATTCCACCCCACAGAAAGAGACTTTCATTGTGTGTTTATGCAGAGCTTATGTCTGAGAAATTAATTGAATCACAGATGGTGACTACAATTATCAGTCAGTATCCTTTTTAACTCCTAGAGTGGTTCTAATGTTTCTGTCAGTGTAAGATGTTTTTCTTTTAGCTTAAGAGGTAGCAAATAAAGGGTTGTGAACATTAAAAATATGCATATATACATAAACACATATTTGTGTGTGGATGCACCTATATACAATATATACATTTTAAAATATATTGATGTATAATACCTAATGGGTATATATAGCTTCAAAGTTTTTCAAAATTTTTCTTTCAAAGCCTGAATAAATTGACAATCTTGGTCGGCTTTTATGGAGTCTTCCCAAGCCCAGCACACGTGTGGACAGCACCAGGACTGCCAGTGTGAAAATGTGAGTGAACCTCATCTTCCTGCACGTGCCCTGTGCGCAGACACCCCCAGCCCTGTGCTGTCGGGGCTCAAGAGGCAGGGACAGCTGATGGACGACCTGCAGCCAATTGATTGGGCCCAACGTGGTGTTTATATGGGAGCCCTGAACGCTGCCGTCATCCAATGGCCTTAAACATTGCCTTATATGGTAACACACCGCTCTTCTTGTTAACCAATGACATCACAGTTCACCATATACGGACATCCCTACCTTTCCTGCCTGAGGGACTGTCAGCTTAGCTCTGCACTGTGCACTGGGAATATTTCTCTGTCTCCAGGGCACTGGGAATATTTCTCTGTCTGCTCTGGGGTGCCCTGACCCCCAGGGGAGCACTGACTTTGACCCTCATTCACGGAGAAAGTTGCCTAGACTTCAAGATAGACTAGAATCCACAAAAGTGTGAAAGAGATTATAGAGAGTAGTGTAGGTGTATCACTTGGTGAGAGATTTAGGTTTGGGGAGTTTTAGTATGTTGTGGATGGAAGCAAGATGGAGGGCACAGGGTGTTGTCCTGGGTTTCTTCTTCATGCTTCTTCTTCCTTCTTCTTCATGGGTTTGGGTGATATTTTGTGACTGGACAGAAAAGTCCCCATTGCAGCTCTGTGGGATCAGTTATTGGGTTAAAAGGGCAAATAATCTAGGTGTCAGTTCTTAATTGGATAGTTTAGTCTTAAAAGACCTTGTAACAAGACATTGTTGGCCATTTTGTGCCTTCTAATAAAAAGCTGTCAAACTCACAGTAGAGATGTTTTACTGATAAAAAAATTAAACACCTAAGTCCCAGCACGAATTACTGTCTGAAGTGCCTTCAGTCCAGACCCAGAAAAAGCAATGAATGAAACCCCCACACTGCACTGCTGACATGTCCTGCTCTTTCTGCCGTGTATGTCCCATCTTATATCCTGTTTCCACAGCCCCCATCCACACTGTGCCCCACTCCCTTCTGTAGCTGCAGTCCCTGGAGAGTGGGTGGTGTCCCTACTCCAGTGTCAAGCCCTTGGCATACATTCCTCTGGAGACACTGAGTTCCAAACCTTTTATAGAAAGACTCAGCTTGTAATTCCTCCAGCTGTAAATACACAATAGATGGATACCAGGCACCTGTTGCCTAACTCCTTGCCAAGCTTTTCAATTTTAAATTGCACTAGATACTTGTTCAGGGGAATCTTTGTAACTTATTAGCTGTAGAATGTGTGGGAAAGTACTGGCCAAGTGTGGGAATGGCAGAAAACTGTCTTTTGAGGTATCAGAGAAAAACAATAGCCAAGGACTTATAGCAAAAATATGAAGCAACATCTGTTCTTAATTACTGTTGGGGAACGTACGTATATCATGCATGGAAATGATATCTATCAGAGGAAATTCCTCTCAGTTATATACCAGTGAAATTCAACTGAATCCAAGTGATTTACTCCAGAGTCACCTTGCTGTAACTGGAAGCTACAAGCTTTCAGTGGTGGACCAAGCTCCTCCAACTCACCGCTGTGATCCCGTGTAAGGAAGGACATGTAGGGAAAACATGTGGCATACACTTAAATCGTTCTTTGCTGAGCTTATAGTGCAGCAGAAGAATACACATGAGACAGGGACAAGCACATCAGGGGTCTGCTTCAATAATATTTAACTGTCTGAAATGATCACTTTAACTCTTAGGAAGAGTTATTAATATTCATTATTTGCATTTTAGTTGTGAGTGTAGGTCTCAGCTGAGGAAGGCAACTATGAGATGTAAATCCCTGGGTTCCTGCATTATCCCCCCAGCAATGACTGATGCTTTAAAAGCTCTGTGTATGGTCAGTATTCCAAGGAAAAAGTCATTCAAGATGGCATTCAGAGGAAGCTGCAGCTTGTGTTTCACAAAGCTTTTCAAAGAGATCCTGCAGAAATTCTTGGTATCAGATGCTGTACTTCCTAAATGACAGTCCTCTTAAATGCATATATATATTGCCTTCTCTTGTTTGAATGTTCTTCTTTTATACACTGCCAAAATCAAGGCCGTGCCCTTGTATCCTGTAGGGAAGAAAGGGATTAATTATATACAATACATTTCACATACAATAACACAAATATTTACATAATTTTTTTAATTGACTAATTTGACAAACTCAGTCTGCACATGAACCTCTGTAATATTCCTCACAGATGCATGGATTTTTCAACTGCTGCTTTGCATCTGTACACATACCAAAAGAGACTTGTAAGACTGATTCTTCTACCATTGTAGCTCACTGTCATACACAAGATCCCACCATTTATCCTTTCCCTGCTGTTTCTTCCTTGTGATTTTGGTGCTCTATTGCAAAGCATACTTCGCTGTTGTTAAAGTCCCTCCGTTATGCTCCAAACATGTATTTCTAACTATAAGCCTCACTAACCTATTTTCAGCTTTCTCAAAACTATCTGTATAATCACTCAATGGTCTGTGTGCTTCTAAGCTGTGTTAAATGGGCCTATGGGCCACCTGCAGGCAATGCCAGCTTTGATTAGCAACTATGGAATCTCAAACAGATTCTGCTGTACTTACCCACCTGGGTAAGTTTGCATTTCACACTTTGTGTATTATTAATAAATCCTTTTTCTAAAATGTAAAAGATTTCTGAAAACAGAGTGTCTTGCTGTACAGCCTTAGCTGCAAACTGCTTGCAGATCCCCTGTATGGTCCTCATCAGGACAAATAAAGCAAGTAGAGCAGATGCTTGAGGGTTGGCTCCCTCTGCTTCTCAGAGGTACCACACAACTTCTTCACTGTTCTTAAGATTTGACAGAGTAATATTTTTCTTTCAAATTGGTAGGATGAAGCTGGGCAGGAAAAGGAGACTACTCTTGTTTTAATATTGTAACTAGTGTGACACAGTGGAAAGCTTTCAGTATTTAATTTCTCAGTGCTCTTCACCTCGGAGCACAGTCTCAGTTCATCCTGGCTATCTCTCTGCTACCCAGCAGCCAAGCACATTTTTGGTTCCTCTTCCAATAAGTAATACTGAAAGCATGTTACCTGATTTCTGGTCTTCGCCTAGAGAGACTTGAGAATGATCTTTACCATGCTTTCTACCAGACATGAAGGTTCATCCATCCCCCATTCTTCACCATGATACTAGAAGTTGTTATATTTTTGTGCTTCTAATCAAATTCATTTATCTTAAAGAAGCCAAGTATACAAATTATATCCAAGGAGACCTTCAAGTGAAGAAAGCCTTGTGTGTGACTTCTTTCCAGCAAAGAACTCCACAGCAAGAGTAATAGAAGAGCTTTCATGCATTTTTGAAGGAGGCCTATGAATCTGCCTTGAGCTTTTTTCTCCTGAGCAGACATGACTCTCCCCTCTGGTGCTTTGTTTAGCAGAAACAAGGCAGAATGGGATGTCCTAGTAAGCATAAGTTTCTTTTGAATTTTGCATGGATTATTTTCCTCCCATGGGGATGGCTCATTGTGTGCTGCATCTCACTACAAATCAACCTTTTTCTGCAGTGATGTCTGAGACCTACATCTTGCTGCAAAGAAGGGACTGCAAAAAGCATAAACGTTGTAAATTGTGTGGGTTTGAACCTCTATCAGATAAACTGAGCTTAGGACACAGGACTGCTTTGTCCCTGAGGACATTTTTGTCTATCATCAGATTATTTGGGAAAATAGGACCAGTACTCCCGGAGTCCCTTCAGAAAATCCTTGGTTTACTTACAGGGTCTGCTGCAAATATTTTGGGATTATTGGCACTTTGAAAATTGGATATAGCTGGAATCTTCTGAAATCTACATATTAAGTTAATGCCTTGGACCTTGCTTCTTTTCTGTGGCCACGCAGAATAGGGAAGGTTGACTGTGGAGGATGTTATGAAGAAAATAAATATGGAAATTCCCCTTCATAGGAATCATAGGTGAGCAGCTGCTGCTCTGAACATCATAGAAATGGACAGTTGTTCCTCAGACTGGAATATTTTTCAGTTAAACAGGTTTATGATGGCTTTGCCAGTTTTTACAGTCAAGTCTAATTATATGCTGTGATTTTAGAAAAGTGATCTTAGATACTTAGATCTTAGATACTGTGTCCTTCATATTCTGTTGACTTCTGTACCTAAGCTGTACTGTACTGTAAAAATTCGACAGCTGGAAAGTTCAGTGAATCAATGAAAAGAATAGATTAATTAAAAGAAAATGGATACAGCTGTTATATTTATGGTATAAAACTTTACCTGGTAACTGATTTCTGTTACTGCAAGAGAACTATGAAAGTGTTTACTGCACTTAGCATATGTTTAGTGTCTTAACTCTGTTTTCACTTATGGCTCATTTCAGTTCTTAACCTGTGATTTTCCCCTAAATGTGGTCTACCCTATGGAAAAATTAGGACCTTTACTCTGGAAACTATGAGTGTTTTGTTCCAGTAATGAAGAGTCCCTTGTTTCCTGTCCCACAGAATTCCTGGTGTATAGCTGTCTGGAGTCTTTGCCTTCTATTGCAGGAATTTAAGGGAAGCTCTAGTAATTTATTTACATGAGTATCTTTGGTTTTCACATAGTTTTTTAGTTGGGTTTTTTGATTGTTTTTATAATATTGCAACTTATCGAGCCTCAGTCTTTCTGAACAAATGCAAAATTGACTGTGAAAAAAGAATGTAAGTTATCATTGGGAGTCAGTTGAAATATCTACTGCTCAAAATCCAGGTTTCCTTTGATTAATCATTGTCACATTTTACATTAAGGCACCCCACTGTCCATATTAATTTCCTTTCTAATTGCATCTCCATAGCTAAGTAATTTCAGTTGTGCATTTTGGAAGTCCTCTTTTTAGTTTATTCAGCAATGTGCTAAAGTAACACAATGGCTAGCCTTTCTGACGGAAAAGTAGTGCAAAAAGCTTTGTTCTCTTTCATCTGGCAGTTGTGGGTTGGTGCTGAAAAGATGGTTTCGTGCTGCACAGGGGAAAAGGGCTTAACCTGTATTTATGTGTTGTTGTTGATTTTTATGTCAATATCTTGCAAATTAAAAATCCTGGCAGTAAAAGTGACATGTGAGCAGTCAAGTGAGCAGACAAGCAATGCTTTCATTCAGGGAGGTTTAAACAGGCTAAAAATTGGACTGGGACATGAACGTTTTGTTCTGATAATGTCGGTTTGGCTCTGCTGCAGTTTCATTACAGTGTTTCTAATCACATTGTTTCATGTTTTTCGTTAATCTGAGGTACAATAATCAAGTTCAATGTTTCAGCTGTGTAAGGAAAACATGAGCTGCCTAGCTAAACCCATTGAAAATATCCATACATGCACTATGGAAAAATACACCTTCATAAACAAAGTGCACATGTCTCTCTGATGCTTAATCATGTTCCTCAGAAATAAAATGACCATGCTATATATGATTCTTATGTGATATATATAGAAACAAGCTGTTCCATAAGCAAAGTAGTAATGAAGCCTGGTTTCCTTAAGGTTTGTGTTCTTTGTTCTTAAATCCTCAAATTCAGTTCCCTCAGAGTTTACAGTAACAATGACTCACCCATTGTGGATAATATTAGAAGTAAGTCAGGGCTTAAAGAAAGGCATGTTCCTACAATATGGCATGGCAGTGTTTGTTAAATCTCTGCAGGAAATTTCTACTAAATGTAGAAATTTAGGATGCCACATGCAGAGCTGATTAATATTGTTCAAAACCAGGAGACTCCAAGCTCCAGCCATAAACTTAGACACAAGTTATGCCAAGTGTACAAAGCAGTTTCTCCAAGCCCAGGCTAAGGGCACTCCTTGCATCATGCTGAAGGTGAACTTGTGCTGTTAAGTGACGCCTCCAAAAGAGCTCCCAGTGCTTCAGCACTCACCTGGGAGATCTACAGGATGGGAGCTACATAAAGTGACAAAATGGGGAAAGATAAGCCCATTTAGGTGTGCTCTGTTATTTGTCCATTTTGTACTTTGCCCATAAATGAGAGACTGTTTTGGGTGACATACTCCTTACTCCTCACTCCTTCTAGTGCAGCTGTGTGCCATCACAGAAAATGGATTAAGGAGTTGTGAAGCTGCACCTCACTGGGCAATTTGATGTGGGACCCTGGGAACTGGCAGAAAATGAGAGAAAAGAGAAAGAGATTCTGAAGACAAACTTGGTCACCATGTACTTTCCAAAGGCTGTGTCATCCACCAGACTGGTGATCCACCTGGGAGGAGTGGGGAGCCCAGATCTCTTCTTATCCATTGCTGCTCAAGGGAACCCTGCAAGGCATATGCAAAAGCAAATGCACATCCCAGAGCTCAGATAGGCTGAGACATGAGTCATATACCCACCTGCTCTTCCCTAGCAAGACAGGGACCCTGGAGGCTGTCAATACAATTTCAAGTAACAAGGCTGAAATGAAAACTCAGGGCTTAGGGACTTGTAGAGTACAGGCAGCAGGGTCGTACAGCAGCTAAGCAGACCTGTGAACCCTGCTTGTCATCCTAGAACATCATAAAATTACTTCCATCTTGCCACTAGTCTTTCTTCTATAACCTTGGAAAGAGAGAGAACAGCTTGCTTATCAAAATCATGTTCAAACTTGATGTTGCTCTTCATTGATAATGGTAAATGTGAAGGTCAGACTTACCCGTCTGCTGCAACTGACATGGTGAAGGACCAGGAGAGGTTGGAAATGCTACCTGGTGAGAAGCAGGAGGAGAGGATGAGGCACTCTTTAGGCTCGAGTCAGAAATGAGTATCCCTGTAGTTTCTCCTCTTTCGTCCTCCACTTATTTTTCCTTATTGGGAGTCACTGTTCCCCTCAGGGAGAAGGAAACTGATGGATGTCTAAGGTCCCATCTCACATCATGTCTCCTCACGTTGGCCTCCCAGTATTACTAATAATTAATCTGGCCTGAACACCTCATTTATTTCCAGCTCACACTTGTGTCTCCTTTAGTTTTCTCTTGATGACTCTGTGCGTATTCCCAGAGCACCTAACAAATGGTCTGTAGATCCTGATTATTGCTTTGTGCACTAAGTCATTAGTAACAGCAGTACTCAAAAAAATTTTGTGTATTAATCAGATATTTTAAAAGTGGCCCATCTCCATCTCTGAATTTCCTGGTTTGTCTTTTTCTTTATGTATCTGATTTTTAGATTGCCATCTTTGCTGGATAGAAACTACATTTCCTGTCAAGAATGTCAGTGATATGAAGCTATTAGGAGGCAATAATCTGTATTCTCTATTGATAAACTATTCCAATAAAAATCAATAGCACATTTAGCAGTTTACAAAAACCTCACTGCCAGATGGTTTCTTCTGACATTGCTGATCTCTTTGTGTTCTTTGGTCTTATGCATATCCCATAAAGTTTGTACATTATTACATCTCTGCTTTTTAACTGCTGTTACTGTAAGAATGAGCTAATCAGAAATCTCTGAATGCCAGTCTAATAAAAGAGCATAAAGATGGATCATGGGAATGACCTGAATGCATAGGGGATTTATTGTATGAGTATGAGAAAACACGTTGGGCTGTTTGAGACTAATATTTTTGTTTGATTTATGGATTCTGTCATCTTTTATAATCCTCAAATTAATAGAAAACACAAGGGTCTTAGCTGTACTAAAACAAAAAAACAACTTTCCGTTGGTAAACTTTATCTACATTAGTTTTTCAAGCATTTTGAAAATCCAGAGTTCCTGAAATTTTTGAGCTGCGTTATGATTTGCTAAAATAATAAGGGACCCTCTGAGAGTACAAGTTATTTTCTTTTATTTCATTTGCCATAGTATGTGGGTCTGGTTTTGTTTGCTTTGGGTGAGTTACTTTGTTTTTAAACTCAGGACTTGAAACAAAACAAATTCTCTCTGCAAAATGTAAAAAATTTGTGTTGTTTAAAATTTAAAAAAATCAAAGAAAAAGCTTTTTGACATGTGTTTTGATTAATTAATAGTATTATCTTATAAATCCATGAGATGGGTTGCAAAGGAATAGCTTACTCATTTCCAGTTGGAAATAATTTTGAAAGCATAGAGATAAGAAATGTCTGTTTAAGGAGAACACCTAGTATGAATAAAGAAGGAGATGAAGAAAGGGGAGGGGAACTAAAATCCATAACTGTAGGAAAACCCATTATTTAACACCTAAACATATGTGTGCATATAAAAGCATACCTTATAAAATGCTTAGTTTTCAGAACGATATAAAAATTGTTGACATTTTTTGCCTGAAGGAATGTGCAAGAGAAGCAAGACCATGTACCCCAACTGGCTCCTCTCTGTCTGGGAGGTGAGTTGTTTGGGATGACTGTGAGTAATGGGATTGCTGCACAGAGCTGAGATGGGCTCTGCCATTGCACCATCAGAGAGCTCTCCAGTAGATAATTGTGGTCTGGTTGAAGCTCAAGGGACTGCTGGTCAGATCCATCCCCTCTTCCATTCTTTCTCATGGTTTTCTCCAATCAGGGTCTTTTGCTTTTGCTTTCTGCTGCCTGACACATTTCCTGGAATGAGATCTCTTAGAACGCAATGCTCAGGAGTGAATATTCTAACTGTGATAAACACATGGTGAAATACAAAGCTAACTGCACATTGCTAATTGCAACTCCCCCCACTTGGCCAATGCTTGACATGTGTCAAAAGTTTGTAGGCTTCCAATGAAGCTAAAATCAGGAATTGGATAGTTTTCAAGTGATTTAAAAAGTTTGTGGACAAGATGAGAATCTACCATATTTTCACATTGGAATAAAAAAAAAATTACAAAGAGATGCTTTCATGTCAACATTTAATCAGTTTTAGTAATACATTCATCTTTTGATGAAATCACTCTACCATTAACTATTGTTTGGGCTCTTCCATGTCCATCTGATGTCAAAGTTACTACACCAGCCTGTGGAGATTAGACATTGTTGTTCTCCTGCTGTTATCCTGTGATTTCCTAATTCCTCCGATACACAAAATAAGCTGGTCTTGAAACTCATAGCAATATGTTGAACTGCAAAATAATGTTTTTTGGAAGGAAGGTTTTGTAGGAACTACTGTTGCCTAATGAACCAGGAACAACTGCCTGCATGCCATGAAGCTTCCTCAGAAAAGGCTTACATAACATTAGAAAAGAATTTTCATTCAGCCTGTTTTTATCTCTATGTTAAGTGCTGTTGAGGCATACCAGTAAGAGAACAATTTTGATTGTACAAATATTTATAACAATTCAGAGTCAAGTGTAGTAATGAAATTACTTTTGGGCAGAAACTTTTTATGACTCTCTGTCAGCCAACAATTACACCATCCCACGAGTTCTGTGCCAAACACACCATCTAAGATGTGGTGGTGAATTCATTGATTATCCTTTGGTTGTCACCAGTCTGTATATCTGCATTGAAAATGAGTTATCGGGTTTTTTTTGTGGATTTTTTCAGTAGTTACTAGGTTTGCTGTCTTTATTTACAGAAGTATATTTATGCTGGATGTCATTACTTTGGTTTGGAAAAAAATCAATACCTTTAATGTCAGCACATCAGTAATGATATCTGCTAAATATTAAATGGTAGGTAAAAAAACCATGAACCAACAGAAACCAAACAAGTAATGGAATAATTTTGCATTAGGACCACATGGAAAAATAACATGGAAAATATTAGCGGGCCATTAGGCAATTAAGTATGTGGTACATGTTCACTTAGCATGTGGGATACTTTGCCCATATGTATCAAAATAGACAAATCAGAACAAATCAGTGAAAGTAGGAAAAATTCAGAGAAGGGAAGTATTAACAGCATATGGAAGAAGAAGCAGCTCTTATGTGGGGAGGGAATACAAACTCTGGTTGCTGGGTGAGGTACTCCCTGTTATCTGAAAGGAAAGGACATACATGAATTTGTGCCTGAGACTCAGTCACTTATTTCAGTTGAGAATATAACCTGAGAAACATAAAATGAGTACATCAGTCCTTAGTAAATTATTATCCTCTCAAAGTTTTTCTTTATTTCAAAGTTGAAGATAGTATTTGCACATGGGTTTTGGTTCTTCTGTACCCTGAAATAGGATGGAAAATGATGACAGAGTAGGGCACTTTGTCTCAGCCACTTTTTTTTTTCCTTTTTTTGAGAAGCAGAGGAGTTTCTGACTCAGAACATGTAATACAGAAAAGATCATAGACTAAACTTCTGCTATGGCCCCCAGGAAGTCCTGCTGCAGCCTTTTGGTTTTTTTCTGACCTGGTAGGTGTCTACACTCACTCTGCATGGGTAAAAACGATAAGATGATGTGTAGAAACTAGAAGATCCAACTCCAGAAGCCCTTTCCAATTTTAGTGTTTTACCTAGTCCAGGAATAGTTCCTACAGTTAATATTGGAAATGACTCCACAAAAGAATAGCCTATCTTAAGAATACGTTTTGTAGTAAAGAACAAAACAGATCAAAACCACATTGTATAGACTGGACATTACAAAACGTTGTGAAAATAATGTGTAAAATTGCTTTCAGGTCTCATTCTTCATGGATTCATTTTTGGCAGTGTATGTTTTATTGTTGGTGGTGCCTTTCATTTGGATACTCTGTGTCAGGGGCTGTACTTGCTTATAGTGAAATTCATATTCCTACTGCAGAGCTCCTCCAGCCTCAGCAGGGATCTAAAAAGAATAATTAAGATAGGTAATTTCCATTTCCTATCCCAGGGCAGATACAGTAATGAAACAGGCTGAGGATGCCAAGTGATTCTAAGCTTTTCTTTAAAATAAGCTTCATCAACCCTGAAACAATATGGGTGGAACTTGTGAGAGCCAATGACAGACATGCAAAAATGGGCAGGCAGTGCTTCAGTATTGCAACGCTGTGTGCCTTGCTAATGTATGCCATCCTTTGCATACAGCTAAGAGGTGGTGCACACACCCACTGACATAGTTACTAGAGATTTGGACATCCCCCTGATTGTGGCCATGGAGAAGACCCAGAACAAGTGAACCTCTGTGGTCACTTCACAAGCATCAAGTGAAATTTAGTAGTTTTCTGTAGCTTAAACAGACTTTTCAAATCTGCTTCTGACCACAGCTTAATTCCTCCTTCATTTCCATTACTTTCTCTAAATTTGCCTTTCTTCAGCACCCCATTTAGGCCAAGAAGGATTTGTTTGGTGATTAATTTGAAGTAGATGTAGGAATGCATTGGTTAGAGGGAGAGCAATATGTGCCACTCTCCGGGTTCCAGCCTGACCGAGACTTGACCCTTTTGTGCTTCGCTGTGTTTTTGTCTTTGATTTCAGTAAGTTTTGATGATGATGACATTCAGGAAACAGAGAAAAGCCCATTGTTTTCTTAGATTATCTCCTCAGATGCACCCCTGAAGTATATTGCTTGGTCTGACTGCAGATCAACCACAAATGCGAAAGCAAATAATACTGTGGGAGCCTGAAAATGCAGATGCCATTCAGAGTAGTCACAGACACTTTGATGTGGGCACTCAGTATATTTCCTGAGTTTCTTCACTCTAAATATAGTTTTGGCTTTAACTGTTTTCACCCAGTCTCTCAGGCCAGATCTCCATGCCATGGAATGAGAGTGTATAAATGCTGTGCACCTGATGATTTGGTAAGGACTCTTCCATAACTCAGGCCACTAGTACCTAAAACAAAGGTATGGACTTGGAAGGATCAAACTCAAATGCACACAGTGGTCACTAAGGAGTTTGAAACTCTGGGATTAATTTCATTGGCTGTAGAGACTGGTACTAGCCAGTAATCCACACCTCCAAACTCAGAAAATTTAGTACTCGACTCTGCAGTTTAAATCTGGCATAAGTATAATTTGAGCCAATCCAAGAGACTGTTATGGCAGAGTAGCTGGAGATTAAGGAGTGGAAAACGCATTGTTTTAAGAATATTATATCTTTGTAGTGGAGGAATTGAAAATACTTGCTTTCTGCCACATTATACCATTTTCTTCATCTGTCTACTGAGCTGGTTAAAAACGTGCTGTAAATCTATTGGTGCAGCAAAGAGGATGATGTCTAAAAAGTTATGAATTGCATATGTGCACCAATTCTTGACGTGTTCTTGCCAGCACTACAGTAGTCATTAATATCTCCCATACTTTAGGTATTATCATCTCTTTTTCTCTATCTGAAGGAATAACTTCCTTTCTTATTTCATGCACCATGAATATTTTTCATCCACATATTTTTTTTATTGCTTTTGGCATCTATACTTCCAAGTTGCACCAGCCAGATGGGCTGGGATGGTCTTTAAAAATGCTGTGCAAGACGTAAGATAATGAAGAATCCACATCACAATAAAACATTCAAAAGGCTCGCAGAATATTCTTTCTATTTTCGTTAATTTTGTCTCTCTTAACACCTCTGTGAAAGAAAGAAGCTACAAAGCTTTCGTAGAAAATGGAGGAGTACTCTTCAGGTGTTTCTACCTTAGTGGTCGTCATGCAGAGCTGATATGGCTACTTCTCCTTGTCCACATTTTCCCCCCAAATCTCTGTTGAGCCTGGTTTCCTGACTGCTCTAAAGCCTCCACAGTTCCAGTGCCAGTATGCCCATCTGCAAAACTATGTTTGGAACTGTTTGGAAGCTCCGGTCCCCAGCTATAGAGGCAGGAAAATCAAGGTTTTGTGAGCAAATAGTAGGATTCATGGAAGACTAAATCTGAAAGAATTGGAAGGACCGTCAGAAAAGTGTAAGAATGGCTCAGCAGAATCATGCCCAAAAGTGTGGCAAACCTCCTTTGCTACTCTGAAATCCCCTAGGGAATACCCAGAGGAAAATGTGGAAGACCTAAGGTTGGTCTGCTAAAAACTTCCATTTTTGAGTAAAGTATGACTGAAAGATGGTTGGTGGGAATGTAGTATGAGGTAGGATGTGAAGCAAGGCAATATCCTGACAGACAGTCCAGTTAGAAAGGACACATGCAGGTAGGAGAAGAGGACCACAGTCCATGGTGGAGGGGAAAAGTCACAAGACAACTTGATATGTGGAAAGCAATGTAGAATATATATTAAAAAAACCCCACATGAAGTGAGAGAGGGAAATAGGGTCACAGAGGATGTCCCAGCTTAAGGAGCTTGATGTAAGCCAGGGAAAACAAGTACTATTTCTGCTTTACTTTCCACCTGGTTTTCCATCAAGTGTCTTCATTGGCCAGTTTCAGTGGTAGGCTCTTACCTTTTATTGCAATAACCAGAGAAATGTGGTTAATAAACAGACTGTCGATAATTTTATTTGTTTCCATCATGACCCCTCACAGTCATCTCCTCTCAGAGAAGAAGAATCCTAGTCTGTCTGGAAGCCACTTCATATTTCTCACCCTCCTCATTTTCCTTTGTTTGTTTTCTGGTTCCCTTTTTAGAGTGGCCCACCAAGGAGAGGAAAGGACTGATAGACTAGACTGCATTCTGTATCTGGAATATTCAATTCCATATTTTTTTCCTCCATTCCATTCCTAGTTCTTCTCAGTTATTCAGAGGTCAATTGCCACATCTTTTAATAATGCTGAAGAAAAATTTTTGACTGAATCGAAGCCCAAACCCAAAAAACACAGCCCATGAAAAACCATTGCTTTTACTCTGGAGAAAATATTGTGTGTTCAAAACCATACAACCATTTCATAAAAGAATGTTCTTAACATCCATTTTCTTAAAAAGGATAAAAAGAAAGGAAAAGAGCTGTCTGGGTTAATTAAATGACATTATGTCATTAGCACACAGGAAAGGTGCATAGCAAGAAGGGCAAGAGAATCTGATACAGAACTTACCACATTTGTTGTCTGCTTTGTCTGTAGGAGATTTGGACAAAAATAAAAGCGCCCATGTGGTGGCTAATAATGAAGGATAGATTTATTAGCAGTGGAAATGGTCCTGGACTTTTAAGTTCTTAATGTTTCAGGGACTGTTTAGATGTAGAATTTTTGGCTGAGGTATGGCTTGGAACTGTTTCTGGCTTTGGCTTTTTTTCTTGTGTTTGAAGGCATTTGAATTCTATTTTGCTGTAGGTTTGATAGACATGCATACACTACAAGGACAGGCACAAAATGTACAAGTGTGTATGACGAGAGATTGTATATAATGAAAATTTTTGATGGTCACCTTAAATTCATTGTAAGTATTTCAGATTATATACTTCATAATTTTCCCTGAGCTAGAAAAATACTATAGTTATTTTCTTTTCCCCCTAAGGAAAGACAAAAAAGCAGTCCCAGTAAACAGATAGTACTTCATAAAACTTTCCTGAAATTGTTTGCTTGTTTTTTTCTTTATAAAAATCATGTAAAACTGTTGCATAATGTCCATAATAATGCAGAGAACCTAATCTGGTTATTTTTTATGCTAAAAAGTGTGTTTGCCTGTATATTCTGGCAGTCAGTATATATATCCTCTTCTTCAAGTCCTTTGAACTCAGGCAATTATTCTGGTCAGCCAATTGTCTTTTCCCTTGATGTCTTTGAAAAACTGTGTTCTTGCAACCAACCCCAAAACTGCTGCAAGTCTCTCTCCCAGGAGACATGAAAAAGTTAAGATTCATTGAATTTTTTCTGGGATGAGGTGTCCATAACACAGCCTCCAACGGGGTCATTCCCAGATAATTAGTCTGTAACCTCAGGACCTAAAAAGGAGAGCTTCTTCTCTTGGACTGAAAATCTATTAGGTAAGAAGGAGCAAAGAGGCAGAGATTCAGATACATATTCCCCTCAATAAGGCAGGAGACAGGATGGGTTGGGATGGGGAATGAGTGAGCCATGGAGTCTGTTGTTTTTCTCCCATGGTAGAAGCTGCTCAACAATCAGACTTTTCTGAACAGAGTCAAGATCACCACTCAAAGTGAAGACATTCTCACTACCCTAAAGTCTACCAGCAGAATAAAGAACATATACTTTAGTCCCAGTAGCAAAAATGGGAAGGAGGAGTAGGAACTCCTACAACAAGGAGTAGGACAGTCAGGGACGTGTGCATTGTTTTTACCTGCACATGTCTTTGAGAAAGAGAATATTGGAAGAAAGCAATTTTGTTTTCTTCCCTTCAGAAAGGTGACCGTGATTAAAAATGCCCATGTGAACAGAGGTAAAAGGGTGTCCTTATTAAGCCTCATTTGTTCATTATCCTCCCACTCAATAGCCAGATTTCCTTATTTCTTTTCACCAACCCCATCTCAAACCCCAAAATTCTCAGCCATTCAATTCCCAATCCATCTTAAAATCTCCTCCTGAGCCTCCCATTCTTCTCTGTATAGAAACCTCCTCTGAACACGCAGCCCTGCAGCCAGATACCACCCTGGCAGATGCTGTAGTCCTCTTCTGTGTACCCATGCCTACTTTTTCTCCTGCTCTGTAAGCTGAACACAGGTTGCACATACATCAAAACAAAACTCAGGAAAAAAGAGATGGCAACAGGAACATGTGCAGAATAAAATATATGTGCTGTAGCTCAGTGTTGTGAAAAATGACTTCCTCCTCACTGGGCTCAACTCTGAGTTCAACATCTGCTAGGCTACTTAGCTCTTTAGTGGACACTGCATCATTGCTTTACCAAAAACAATATCTCGACGTGAAAAGAGGGTTATCTTACAGTGATACTTGCTCACTATTTCTACCTCCTTTCTGGCAGTCTGCAGCCTAGGCACTTTTGAATTAGAAGTTATGTCTGTATCTTCCTGTTTAATCGCCCCTTGTGGACTTGCATTAATT
Source organism: Serinus canaria (assembly GCF_022539315.1). NCBI lineage: Eukaryota > Metazoa > Chordata > Aves > Passeriformes > Fringillidae > Serinus > Serinus canaria. The sequence continues at coordinate 52,552,035 of NC_066315.1, read as the reverse complement.
TGTTTATTTATATTTTAAAGCTTTTTGGTATTTTGACTTCTACAGCATGTGGGAGGAGGGAGTTCCACAGTCTTTTCTAAGCAAGCAAACCACTTTGGTAAGAAGTACAAGCTTGACCTCCATCATGAAACTAGAACCAGGACTGCAAAGAATGCGTGAGGGAAGCCAAGTTCAGTTTTATCAATTTGTGGTCCAAGCTGTAGACTGTGAAATCAAACTCACAGGATACAGAGGTAGTAAGTACCAGACTATCTGGAGAGACCCAGGTCCCAACCTTTTATTAAAAAAAAATCACCCCGTGGCTTAGCAATATTTGTCCTGCTGTCTCCCAGCTACACTCAGCTGACTCCAAAAGCTAGTTTTTAAAGGGAAGCAAATATTTCTTTTCACAAAAATAGTGAGACTGGGAAAAGGAAATGTCAACTCAGTGTGTGGCTCAAAAGACTTCTCATGGTAACAGAATCATGCAGCCACATAGTTGCTTCTTAAATGGTGGTTAAAAGGTGGTTTTTGTCAATCACTTGGAAAATGTAACCTCCTTATCAAGCACTGGTGAAGCTAATAAAAAGGGAGGAGTGGGTTGTCCTAGAATTCCTCAAAAATCCCTTCAAATATTTGCATTATTGCATTTCAGCTGGATTCCTTTTAAAGTTCCCTGCTTGACTGCCCAGAGCGTTTCTGTTCTCTAGCCCCCAAATAATAGTTCACATAGAAACTCAGTTCTTAGAAGGTTTTTTTTCTTCTTTTCCAAGGGAAAATGTGAAGACAAACAACTGCCTGGGATAAGCTGTTTCTTATCTTCATCTTGTAAAACTCCTCCAGGAAAGCTAATTACAACATGTAAGACAGGGCAAAGAAGCACCAGAAAAGGAAAGGAAAAAGAGGCCTTGAAACCCACAAGCAGTCAGAGGAAAGTCCTGGCCTTTATAGTTCCCGTCAACAGCAGGAGAAGCCTGGAAAAGCTTGTACAGTGAAATCTGTGGCTCTGTGATTCATTACTTCAAGGGGAGGTTTAACACAGCACAGGAGGCTGAGCAGCCCCAGCATTTCTGTGCCTGGGACGGAGCTGCTTGATTTCATGGCAGTTGGACGGCGCTCCAGGATCACAGTCTTTCCCAGGCGGCAGACTTGAGCTTTAACTACCTAGGCTTTTTAAAACAAAAACAAAACTAAAAACAAAACCCCAAACAAACAACAAAGCAAACCAAAAAACTCAATCTCCAATGACAGGGTTGTCGCCTCCCTGCTGCACCTACACTCTGGCATGGCTCCTGATACTGGGCTCCATGTGGCAGCAGTTGGGAATCATGACATTGAGGGACAGCAGAAGGCTACTGATTAAATAAAAAGCAGGTTTATTGAAAGTGGTGTCAACAATATGGTGGTAACAGCAATATGTGTTTGTGGACCTTCCTTCAGGATATTTTTTTTCTGGTGTGAGCAGCTTTGTGTTGTTTCCTGGCGGGCAATTAGGTGAAATGCAATTGCATTATGGTGTATCTTTGCATCTGTGAAACCTCAGCAGGTATGGTATATTTCTACCAGGAGATAAAGGGAGGTTATTTTTGAAAAATATCTTGCAGTGAGGGTGACTGGAAAAAATCGCCCTGAGTCACACTTGGGTGCTTGAGAGCTGTCAGCATTGGGGACCTCAGCAGGGAGGGCAGAGGGTGGAATTCAATGTACAGATTCCTAGGGAAAATCAATCAACATCTTTCCCTTGTATCACAAGATTTTTTTTCCCCAGATTTTAAGAATGTTCATTTTAAAACAAGATATTGAAAAAACATTTTCTTTTTCACTTATATGTAGGAATCCTAGTCCAAGGTTTTCCCTTTCTCCTTCAAGTGCTGCTGATGAGCCAGACAGCTGAAGCAGGAGGTGTGAGCTTCAGCAAAGCATTAATATTGTGGTGCTTCTCTCTTCCCTCTTGTATGAAAAGACCATAGCAATTCTTACCTAGCTTACAATACATTGAGAGGCGTATTATTTTCCAAGGACTGGTGATCTTGATCACTGTCTGCTAAATCTGTAACGAGCCTTCCTTGCTTTTTTGTGCTTTTCTGTTTGTTTTGGTTTGTATGTCTCTCTTTTTTTTTCTTTTATTCAAGCCAGTTCAAGTTCCTGCAGCACTTTGTAGCCCCCTTTTACTTTTCACCTTTAAAATTTTAAAGTCATCATTTAGGTCACCATTTTTAGTCTCTGCTTCAGCTCCTACTCAGTCTGAATGTCCAGTCTCCTCCAGTTCCATACACTCTGTACCTTGTCCATCTAGTCCCACTGTGGATCTTGTCAGATTGCTTTGAGAAACACCCAGCCCTAGCGATGGTGCACCACAGCCCCTTCCCTAGCCCAGCAGTAACATCCGCAAAGAATTCCCCTCTGCTAGTGAGCCATGGTGACCTCCCCTTCCTGAAACCATGCTGGCTATTTTCTGTTAATCTGCTCTTTTCCAAATGTTCTCCTTTTTGAATCTTAGAAGAGCTTCAAAGGCTTTTGCTCACAACTCATGTCAAACTGACTAGTGTGTAGTTTCCTACTATGTCTCTATAGGTTCACTTTTAAGGTTATGCCATTACGCATTAGTCATCCATTTTCCTCAGAGACCAGTTCTGAACTCAGTAAACTTATGAAAACATCTACCAGAGTCTCTCCAGTTCCTACTGTTATTCCATTCAGTATTCTCTGATAGCTGCAGCACCAGGGTCCCAAAACCTGGTCCTGTGGAAGGTCCCCAGGCACATGTCTCATCTTTGTTACAGCCCTGGAGTTCAAAGGGTACATCTAGAGGTGCCAGAGGAGTTTTTCTGGCTTTGCACAACTGTTAGTGACCCCAAAGACTGTCCAGAGAGCATTTGAAATATAGTTTCTGGTATTATGAACACAGCAGCCTCCAGAGAGGTGCTGTAATTTACTCTAGGTCTCTTGTATCTTCAGCTATATCACAAAGCAATATCAGTTCCTTAGAAGGACTCCAATGTTGCTTTTTCTGTCCAAATAATTAATTTACCATTTTCTTTTGTAATTATTACATCCATGACAATTTGAATCCTACCCTTTGGAGACTCAAAAGGAGGAAAAAAATCATTGTCACCTGAGATCTTTGTCAGGTTGTTTGACTTCTCTACTTCTGCACTTTTTTATGGCCTGTTCCCATATTCACTATGTATTTCTAGACTTTATTACATGTGATTTTGGAATATTCACCAATCCTATATTATGCCTTATGCTACTGAGATGTTCTCTTGCCTTTGTTCAAATGGACTTGCCAAATGGGATTTCCATATCGATGTTGCTTCCTGTCTTAGTATTTACACTTTTGCTTTTACAAATAAATATTTATATTCTACAAGATATCTTCCCCTGGTGTTTTCAAATGTAAATTATTTTAATAGATGAATCTATGAAGCAATAATGGGTTATAAATGCAATTGTAAAATTTATAGAAAGATACGAGGTTTGAAAGCATGTATTTTAAATTTGGGATCAATGGGAGAAAGGAAAAAAAGCAGAATGTCCTAATATCGATATTTATAATGAAAAGTTACTTTGAAGGTGAGTTTTTTTACTGAAGGATTAACAAGGACGCATACTGGATGTTTAAGGGAACTAATTTTCTATCTACAAATGAAATAATTTCTTTTCATTGCTTAGCATAGATAAAAAATATCTTGACATAATTCCTTATAGTTCCCCAGGACTTCAAAAAGCCAATATTTTCCAGATAGCATAGTCTTTGGCATCCTGCATCTGCCTTCATGGAGCTCAGTGGATGTTTGTGTGTCTTACCTGTGTCACCACTTCTAGAGGAATATAATTGCAAATTATTTCTGCTCTGTCACTCTATCTTTTACAAAGCCAGCAGTGATTGCATGGTCTTTGAGGACTTTCTCTATTTTTGGATACATTTCTGTACTGCTGGTGGTTGGGGAAGGCAGGATGTTTGTCTTTTTTTGCTTCTGTTTTTGGTAAAAGTCAGTTTGAGTTCAAGGCCAGATGGAACATGTTCTTGGAAGAAAAACCACTGAAGATTACTGAATACACAAGCACCATATCCTAATCAAGAACTTCCAAACTGAAAGCAGTTGAAGAGTGGGACATTAGTAATGGGAAATTTCAAACATGCCTGCCTTTCTTTGTCTTCTTTAGGTATCCATTTAACCACCACAGCTGGAGAAAGCATGATGTGTTCAATGGCCCAATGCTGTGATATGTAATGCCTTCCCATCATTTCTTTTAATGCAAATTTTTTTGACAACACAAAATGGATTTGTGTTTACCTGGTTACTGCTCCCCCACAAGGGCAATTCAGGTGCTTGGCTACACTGTAAATTTGTCCAGGGACATTTAGGACATTTCAACAGGCTTTAAAATGTAATGAAAATATTCCTTTAAAAGTCAGTATGATCTGCAAAGAAGATGATCTGCAAGACACTTGTGCCCTTCTGGGGAGGCAGTAAGAGGCCAGGGGTGTCACCCTCAGGTGCTGACAATGATGTGTCTGTTCAGGCTCTCAGAGCTCACCAAAGACTTTCAGTGTAGCAAGGAAGAATATGTACCCTAAAAGGTGGGATTTACCCAGGCTGTCTTAGACATGCACCTCCAGATGGAGTAACTCACTCAGATCATACGTCTGCCTCTTGGAGCTAGAGGGATTAGAGGGCTCCTGGATAAGCACCAAGAGATGCAAAGTGTTGAGACAGGAATGCCATGCACCATTTCTTTTGCTTCCTATCTTCTATCAGGGTTGACTCTCTTAAGAAAAGAAGCATACATCTGACTCTCAGGCTGGATTCATATGTTGTCTCCCTGACATAGCAGTGCCAGCTGGTCACTCTAACCCTGGCTGGCCAGACAGGTGACCACTCCTTCCCGTTAAAATGTGTAGGTGTGAAATCCCACCAGGCAACATTAATCAGTGGGAAATGTTTCTTTGGGCAGCATATATTATCACTATACTCGCTGAATCTTTCCCCAGAACACTGAATGGGAACTCTGCTCTAGGTTCCTGCTTGCAATGATAGAGTTTTCCTGCTTCATTGTCAGTCTCATCTTCACCTATACGCACACACACACACACACACACACACACACACACACACACACGCACACACACACACACACACACATATATAATTCCATATATATAAATATATAAATATATATTAATTCTGAAGATATTTTTCCTTCTTATTTTCAGCAGCTGGAGACAAACAATAGAATGGAGACCTTAAAGAACTTTTAATGCTCTGCACGCTACCTGCAGCTACCTCTTCAATAAAAGCGAGATCTGCTTCTGGATTGTATCCTTATGTGGAGCTCCAGTTTCCAAATCCTTCTTTCAGAGACTCCCTGAACCTGGGATGGTCACATTTTTTGCTCCTAACTCTTCCAAATTCACCATCTGGCACGTCTCAGTGCTGAAGAGTCAAGATAGTTGTCAGCAGCAATGCAAATCATTGTTGTTTTGTTAAACTAACTTATAGTACATCCCCTCCTGTATTTTTTTTTTCTTTTCTCTTGCTTCCAGAGGGTATAAATAATAATGTTTAAAAATGAATAAACACACATGCAAAGACATATAATATCTCAGTCACATTCCAAAGTCCTTGCTCAGGGTTTTCATTCATTTACAATGCCAATAAAACTCCAACTGAGGTGAATATGATTTTGATAGACTAAAAATTGAGTAAAATTTGCAGGAGAAATTTGGCAGAAATTTGCAACAGCAGAATTGGCAATCCAACTCAAAATGCTTAATAAAATGAAAGCTGAGATGCCATTTGTGGCTTGGAAAAAAAGAAGTCTATTTTGAGGACTTGGCTTTTTCCTTCCATCGCTGTGTCCTTTCTCAGAAGCAGCACAATCATTAGCACTTTTGGATAAAGTTCTGAAAATCTTGTCACACCCACTACCTTTCACAGCAGCAATGAGAAATACCCCTCTGGCAAAAGAGTAAGTTCTCTAGCATAGACAGGCAGGGAGCCCAATGAACATCTTTGCTTTCAGTCCTTTTGGTCAGTGAGTGTGCCGGTTCATTCATTGGCTTGGTCAAACAGCACTCATTCCCAATACCTTGTTTGCAAACTCCTATGCAAAAAGCAAAGTTCTTCAGGAAAAGCTGTTGAGGACAGGCTCCTAGTGGATGTTGTATTTAGCATCTGTGGGCTCCTGCTGCCTATGACACTGTGAATTAGCCTGATGAGGCACTGCAGAGTGCTGGAACTGCCACTCTTTGTCCCCTGGGACTGTCACTGTGCAAAGTTTTGATCTCCTCCTACCTAACAGGCAAATGAGATTATTTTCTCAGATACAAATCTTTGTTAATTATTAGCAGAGATATTTTTAAAAAATTGAATAACAAAATGTAATCTTGGAGAAGTGAGTACTCCCACAGAAGCAGTTAAGGATCTGTCTGGAGATCTTTGAAATTTCTGTTAGTGGGATTTCCACGCTGATACAATCTAACACTTTTTGGGGACTGTATACTTCTGTTCTGCTAGGATATCAGAATTATCAATCTTTTGATTATAATATTCATGATAGTCAAGCAGACCAGAATGAGCATTAGAGTATAATTTAATTTAACCACTTCCACTTTCATATTTCCATAGTTGCTGATACAATATCCTGGTGCAGCATATTCTCTCATTATGTCTCCATTTTGCCTTCACACACTGCTCTCTGCATAGTTTTCCCCTTTCCACTTTTTTCAGACCTGTGGATCTCACTGACTTAAGGTCTATCACTATAAATTCAAAGTACTGCCGTTTTTTTGCTATTACATGTTTGCACTGATACAAATCACAGCACCCTCAGATCCTTGGCATTGCTTTTATTCTTCTTCTCTGTTACCATCTCGCTGTGCCCTGTGCGTGACTGATCACTGCAGCTCACTCCTGCCAGATCCTCAGGCTTCCCCACCCAAATCACCCTCAGATGACATTTTTGCTAATGAAGGGTATGTGCTGCAGACTGCCTTCCTCCTGCACCTCTGCCCCATCTCCTCCTTATCCTGCAAAAGGGAAACCTTGAGAAGGAAGGAATACAGTAAAAACCATGGGAGACACAGGGAGGTGGAGAGAGCCTGAGGTTCAACAACTCCAAACTAATCTGTCAACAAAATCTCATTACAGTAATATAAGGTAAGTCTGTCATTGTACTACCAAGGCAAGCCCATCCTTGTCCCACATTGTTTTGCTACCACAACTTTTTTCCCTGATCCCACCACCTCCTTGCTTATCCTGGATGGTCACAGACCTTCCCTGTCCACTTGGGGAGAGGTGGAGAGCCAGAGGGGCCCAGAATCCCTACACCTAACTGGTGGGCTTGCGGTTCTAGACAGAGAGGAGTGAAACGAGTTAATGTGTCAGTTTTTAGAGCTGAGCATGGTCCACATTGCTGCTCTCAGCTTTTGTTCATGCAGCTCTTAGTGCTGAGTAATACCTCAGTTTTGTATCATTGCAGCTACAGATTTAGCAGCTTCTTCTGCAGCTTCAGACCACAAGATACAGTCTGACTGACAACCAGGAAAGAGAGGATCCAGCTTCCTTTTAGTAGCATAATATCTTTGGCACCAAATGAATTTTCTATTTCACATTGTCACACATCGTATTCAAACTGAGTGCCAGGTTCTGTGAAAGAAAAAGTTTTTTGTTTTGCACCAGAAGATCCTGAATCTCACAGGAAAGCTTTCCCAGCCTGCAAGGAGCCCTGGTGATTGCTTTTTGAGGCCAAAAGGGAAAGTGTAAACCTGAGGAGCTAACCAAAGGGACCGTTTCTCCCTTTGTCTTCAAGTCACACTGACTCTCTGGTATCTGATAGTGAATTTTTTCACTTAGCAAAACCTATGGGTAGCAGAAGGCAAGCACTTTTAAATGTGGTATATTTTCCTCATTTAATTAAAATTAAAAAAAAAAAATCTTTCAAACACTACTGAACCTCAAAAAGGAGTGAGCTGAGCAATTTTTGAAATGGCTTTTCATGGTCACAAGCCAAATGACCTTTGTGGAGGAAGTCAAGAAATTTATGAAAAAGCTGTTGAGTTTTGTGTTCAGTGTGGGCATTTACTTTAAAACCTCCTAAAGAGAAGACACATGTCCTGATCCAGTCATTGAATACAAGAATTTATTAAACTTTGATTTCTTGGGTTATGCATCCATGAAATATATGAATGTACTATTCAGTTGAAGGTTCATGAATTGGGTTTATGGAAGGGCTAATGTTTTTTTTAATCTTACATTACCTAATGGTTAAAGGTAATCCAGAATGTTGCTGAATGTGTGAAGCCACAAGTAAAGTTGTTTTTATGTCTGTGCCTTTTGGGAAGGTAGACTGTCTTGTTTTTTTAGATTAAACCAGATAGAAAAACCTGTTTTCATCTATGAGATTTGGACAGACATTTTTCAGTTTTCTTTTACTGCTGTTCTCTTAGGTTGCATATAGATTTTAAAAAACAAACCCAAACCAAAAAAAAAAACAACACTGAATCCTGCAATACAAACAAAAGAGTCTAAAGGATGCATAGACACCTATTGTGATTTATTGGTCCCTGAAGTTTATAATTATGGTCTTGTTACTGTCTCAGCTATAAAGATTTTGCATTAATTTATTTTAAGAAGATTGCCACATGAGCTGTATGTGTATCCACATAAATATTATTTAACTTTTAATGCAAGGGTATGGAAAAGCTAAGATGCTGCTGAGATAAGACATCAGTGCTGTACCTGGAAGAAACTTCTGCAGACCAAACTTGGCCCAGTTTCCAGTTTTATTGAAACCAGCTGCCTTTGCAGCATCTAGCTCCAAAATCTGTGATGCTCTGTCTAATCCATAACCCCTGGGAACTGCCAGCACCCAAGATACACCATGGGAGGGTGTCCCGGGGGCTGCTACCACAGTGGTGCAGAAATTATGGTTTTGGTGCAAAGGTCTTGCTTTTTGTGTAATTTGTGAAGAGCATTTAACTCCATGTGAGATTTCTTGGGAGAGATAGCGACTGTAGTCTCTCTGGATATTGGAGGATATGTCTGGACAGATGTTGGGAGATAAATTAGTATGAAACCCTTTGCAGTCCCCTTAAGACACCTTGCAAGACCCAGGACTGAAGCTACACAGGGCTTGGGAAGAATCTGTGTGGCATCAGAGCTTCCCTTCCTCCTCTTCAAAGGGTATCCCAGGACAGGGGAAGGCACTGGCCTGACTTGGCCTCTCCCAGCTGCCATATGGTTCCTCAATGACTGTGTCCAGCTGCCACAAATTAAGGCTGTCCCTTGGCCTCAGACTGCTGGAGGCTACCCTGGAATTGGGCAGGGAATCAAAGGAGCACATCCGACTGACAGCCCAACCGTACTCTGCCATGACAACTGCTGGAGTCTCTGTATTTAGCTTGGGACGTGCAGATTTGTACGCAACAGAGCTGTCCAGTCCAGCAGTACTTTCAAGGCTGAAAGACATGTTGGTTAACTTCCCCCCTCCCCTTAATCTGTTTCAGTTTTACATCCCCACCAGTCTCCAGAAACAGGTAACTTCACTAATCACAGAAAGCTGTTCTTGAGGAGTGCTGGTCTGCCAATGGAAACTTTAACGAGACAGTTTTCTCTCATGGGATTTCCCTCTCAGCATTTGGCCCTTTTGTTTTTTGCTGGTTTGGGGTTTTTTCTTCTTGTGAGTAATGGCACAATTACTCATAGGTTTCACATGAGAGAAAGCTGCTGTGTAATGGCCTCGTTTTGAAGGGACAAGGGATGAGATAATTGGTGTGTAAGTTATAGAGGCTGGCCTGTCTGTAAGATTGTGTGGATTCTACACCTACACTAATACAAATACACTGAGTCAAGGGGTAAAATTTCTTGTCAGAGATGTGCAATGGTCACAGAAAAACTAGTATTTAGGGAAAAGAAGACTTGTTTAAGAGAAAATTGTGATGGAATATGGCCTGAAAGCAATCTGCAACATGAGATCAGCACACAGGGGTGCATCTTGGCTTCCTTTCAGCAGACATAGCCCCAGCTATTGGAGGGAAACATTGTTGAAACCAAGTATGAAACTTTCTGGATCCTTATCCCGTTTTGCCTTTTGTATAGTAGCATAGAGGACCAACACATATCATCATTGTTTTCTTCAAACTTGGAACAGTTGTACAGTGTTCTAGCTCAAGAATCTAGGGTTTTGTATACAGTATTTCATCAAAAGGAATAATTTAAGAGGGAAGTAATATGGTGCATAACTTGAGACACCAAGGCTAGCAGGAGAAAAGTTTAAATGTATTTATTTATGTTAAGATACGTTCTGCAAGACAGGAGAGAAAATGCTGAGTATTTCTGTTTGAACAAATTTGAACACCTTATGATTTTTAGCATTCAGACTATATTCATTCATCCATCTACATCTAAAACACCTCATTCCTCCCCTTCAAAAAAAAAAAAAAAAAAAGAAAAGAACAAAACCCCAACATCTTTTACCTTTTCCCCATCCAGTGCTATAACACTGAAGTGAATTTCACCCCTATTGGTCAAAATTTCCATTTCTAAAAGTGCTTCTTTATCTTCATATTTTTTCTGCTTCCTGGGCTGAGCTGCTGTGAGGGAGGAAAAAAAAAAAGCCTTTTTATGGGTTACATTACTTATGCAGCAGGCATGAAACTGCAAACACCTGGTAGAGTTTCCCTTGTGTGAGCTGCAGCCTACCTCAGAGTACTTTGCAAACATCTGAAACTCATTCTGCGGATCTCAAAGGCCCTCTCCATCACTGATTGAATATTTTTATGAGATTCATTATGGAGCAGCTGTGATTGATACCGGTGATCACACAATAGAGGGTATTAATGTTTGAGATGTGGTCACTGTCATCCAGAAGAATAATTATTAAATTAAGGTAAATACAACATGTATCCCGATTCCACGCACATTACGCCTTTTTCTGGCAGGGAACATCTGGATGAGGTGATGCTTGCTGTAGGCACGGGGATGGTTGGAGTATTGGCTCACAAGGATGTTAATTTTGGCTAGTGAACTGAGAAGTAAAATATCTGAAAGAGTTGCAAAATTAATATCAGATTTAAAATTGATAAATAGTAACTGAATGGACAACAAAGTATTCTGCGACTGTGCTTCTGCCTTTCTGTGCATTTCCTGGAATATTTCGTCTTTGTTACCAGGGAACCCCCAAAGTTTTCCCATGCCATGCAGTCTGAAGAATCTGTGTTATCACTTTATACTTGAACACTCCATGCCACTGTCCCTGTGGAAAATAATAATATTTTTGGGGGGCAACATGAGTGTCTTTTTCAAGAGACTCAAATGCAGACATGGCAAATGTACTTGTAGGAATTTTTTTGTGTGTTTGTGTGTTTGTTTACGCACACGTGCTTATGTAGCACTGTGTGTTGGGTGTGCAGGACAAGCATTTGTGTGTGTGTGTGTACTTCAGAACAAGGACAACATCTAAGAAGATTATTTTCATATGAGAGCAATCAGCAAGCAATCTAATTCATAACTTAAAATAATCTCTGGTATCTGGAACACAGCCACTAGCAGCTGAATGGTGCTAGACCACCAGATTAATATGAGGGGTACCTTTTGGCAGTAGCACCCTCTGAAAGAGTCCATAAAAATGTATATTGAAAATAAGAGAAAACGAGCCGATTTTTTTTCTTGCTAGATTTCACCTTCAGTAGTTCTTGATATTATGTCTTAGTAGGTACTCTAGTTTGCAATGGATTTGTCATATGCTGTTTAAACTAATTAATTGATCACAAACTGGCAGTATATTAGAGATCTAAAATCATCACTGTAATTAACTTTGTTGCTGCTGCTTGTATCATATTTCATGGTATTGGCCACTTAAAAGAAACTTGTCCAGATTGTTTCATCTCGGTGGAATTATGTTGTTTTATACCTGGTGGATTCTATGAGTATGACAGAGGACAGAAATTGTGGGGTTTTTTACATTGCTTTGATCCTTTGTTGATAGTGTTCCTACAATCTTTTTTCTGTCTAATCAAGTGGATAGCATTAAAAGAATAAGACACAACATCAGAAATTATTAAAAAGGGCAAGCATCGATCTTTATTCAGTTTTTTATAGGCAGAGTCTGCTTTTTTTAGTTTCCTACATTTTTTTGTTCTTTAAAACCAATGGCAATAAGATCTGCAGTTATGAAAACATCCAGTGTTTTATTTATACAAATATCTTGCTAAGAAATGACAAATCAAATAAAGAGTTTATTGTTTCCTAAAGTGGCCAAATTCTTCTTTCAGTTATACCTGTATATAACTGTATTGAATTCAGGGCTGTTCACTGGTAGAGACAAAAAGTTAGCTGATATTTTATAAGTGAATGAAGTATTTTACCAGGTTCTCCTTTCCTTCCTGTGTGAGTCAATTACACAATACATTCAGAGACTTGCTCCAGCTGGGGCTTTACACAGTAATCTGCACTACTCATATGCCAATCTCAAGTTTATATTAGAAAGAATCTTTAAACAGTTGTAAGTTCAACAAAACAGAAATTCAGGGTTCAATGTCAGAGAATTAATCTTTTTCCAGATATAACAGAACCTGGTCATCATAGATTATCTCAGTTTATGCAGCTGAAAACTGCATTTCTTTAAAGTGCAATTATGCTTACATTTTACATTTGGCTAGATTATATCTCTTCTCTGCAAGCTACACTACTAGAAGTGACTACAAATCAACATATGGGTTTTCTCTTATGCAGAGAAAGCCCAATTATGGCAAGGCTGAGTGGTTATTTGACATTTATATGAAGTACACCTATCCTAAGGTATGGAAAATTATCATTATTTTCAGATGGGAAATACCTGGCAGACTATTGAACACTGTCTGTGAGAACCTTTGTTGTACAACACAACACTCAAGCTTTACACTGCTTTCAACCATAAGTGTTGGAAGAAAAATTCAGGGAAAAAGAACCTTGACATGCTACTTCTGTGTGTTTTTTAAAGACAAACACTTTTTTTTCTTTTTTCCCTGCGCATTCTACAGTGCTTTTAATTTGAAAAATCCTTTGGTATAGATGATTGCATCCATTAGCATTTGAATTTCAGAGGTAAGACCCCAATGACCTTAGCAAATGTACTTGTGGAAGGCTGTGAGGTTAATATCCAAAATAGTCCTTCTTAGCTTTACTGTCTCCAGAACTTTTCCAATATCCTAGAATAATGTAGTCCTAAAAGGAGGTGGATAGGATATCTCTGTAGCACTTTTCTGCTGGTTCCTTGGAGGAGCTGAGTGGCTGCTGAAAGAAGCCCAGAGGAGTGTTGTCTCTTACCACATGTGTATGGGAGCAGTCCTGAGCACAGTTCCCAGCTTCCAAAGGAGTCATCCACCCACTGGAAATACTGGCGTTAGCACCTCCGATGTTTTGAGGTATAAACTGAAGGACCTTGCTTTTCAAAGTGCTCAGCCTGGCAAAACACAGTTCCTCTTGTTCAATGAAGGGCTAGTGAAGGTCACAGGAGTTGGCTGGCCAAACCCAGAGGTCCAGCTCTGGAGGTCTCTGGTTTTCTTGGGCGTTGCCCTTTGATTCAAGTCCTGTTAATACCACTGCGACTCCGTGTTGTAGTTGACTTTGGGAAAGCTGGGAGGGTGTTAGAAATATGAGCTGTGTGGGTAGAAAAGATTTGAAAGAGGGCACAGCTGAGAGTTATCAAGCAGGGCTGTGCTCCCTGGGTACTTAGAGCTACTAACATCCCATGCTGCCATTCCAGCACCTCTGTGTCCTAGGACAACTCCACATCACAGATAAGGGAAGTGATATCGCGTCTGTGTTTTTCACTCATACTTCACCAGAAATCCGTGCTGTGCTACCAAAACCTCCAGTTCTGAGTGTGCATATTTTTCTAACCTAATTACATTTACGAGGTGATTTCTTAAACCACCTGAGATGAGATCATATCCCCACCAAATGGACAGGGAGAAACTTGCTTTTTATCACAGCAACCAGCTGCTTGAAAAGAGTTCTCTTTCAGTCATCCTTTCAAAAATCCTACCTGATCTCATACATTTGTGTCCCTTCAACTTAGCTGTGTGCTCTTTTAACATGATTCATTCATTTTTATCTTACAGTATATGATTCAAAGGGAAACACAGCACAGAGGGGCTGCAGATAACCTAGAAAGGCCTGATGGTGTGCGCTGCATTGTGCCTCAGAGGGTCATGGTGAGTTTGAAGTGACATTCGCACTTCTCACAGCAGAAATTCAAAATTCAGTTACAGTCAAACCTCTTCATTCCAATGGGCCTAAGATAAGGATGCCCGGAGTAAAGCATGAAAATCTGCTCTATCCAAAGCCTGAACTTATGAAACAGTAACTCGGAGAAAAGAGGAGTTCATATCAGCACATATGAATATTTTTATCATATCAGTCTAGATTTTTGCTCTCATTTTCTGTCTTTTCCTAATTCTAAGGCAGAGAGTTATTTTGTATCCATAAATGTGTTTACTGTGTCTTGCAGCATAGGAGAGGTCTTGGTACTGTAAGTAAACACCCCCCAACCATTAGAACATCACCATAGCACTTCTGAAAACCCAAAACCTCATCATAAAACCAGTCCTGGTGACCTGTCTATGTCTCATGTTTAGAGGGATGAATATTGGTGGTATTTTTTTCTTAGTAATGAAGTTTACTTCATTAACTTCAGTTTAAAAATCAGAAGATGTGTCTATATAAATAGAGATTTTTCTGGTATTTACTTGTGCACTGGTGTTCAGAGGACTGAATAATATCTTAAATATAGTTCCTCTCAAGCACTTCCTGCTTGGTTTGTGTTCTAAAAGCCACGATGTAGCACAGAAGTAGACAGAAAACGTATCTGAATGGGTATATGCACAAATATGTGGTATTGTGTGCACTTCACTATGTTTAACACTGGAATTTAAAACATTAGTTATCCTGTGTGTTATTCTAGTCTTCTGCTAGTGTCACTCCTCTGTGATGCTTTACAATTCAGAGAAGCATCCATTATTTATTTTTATTCCCCCAGGTGACATGGGGCCCCAGGCTTTATTTAATACGTATCATCAGGCCCTGCAGTGAGTACAGAGTTGTTAATTTCCTTGTAGGCTCACTTGTGAGCTGTTATGAGAGCAAGAGTTGGGTGAACATCTTTTAAAAGGGTAAGACTGATCTCTGAAATATGAGATGCAGTGGGACTGTTGTCTCAGTTTTACAGATGAGGAAAGGAAAACTGGGATAAAAAATAAAAAGGCAATCAAAGGTACCCAGTAATTCAGAACAGTGAGCTTCAGGAGGACTTGGTAAATTTATACAATTTGAATATTTAATGCCTAGCTCTGGTTGTTTTATTTTCTCCTGTGGAGGGTCAGACCTCCACCTACATCATCTGAGTGCAGACTTAGTCATACCCCATTTAAGTGCTCACCATGACTACTTAGGCTGGTAGCATTTCTGGCATCCTTGTCTGGACTTTGCAGATAACTTACAGAGAGACAGTATCATGCAAGGAGGGATTCATCAGGGCTGTGTAAGGTGTCCACTTTAGGAAGAGATGAAGGATATAATAAAACTATGAATTTCATGGGCTATGAAAGGAATAAGGACCACTTGCTCAAGGCAGAGGTCCCAGGTCAGCTGAGGTGAACTCCTCTCAAGGGTTTAATGTTAGCAAGGACAAAGTTAAAGCTCCAGTTCTTTCTATATTGATAATATTTTGATTATCACATTAGATACAGGTAGCAGTGTTGTATTACCAACAGGGTCCAGAATAGTAAATATGTGTCCATTTATCACATGTTCATCAGATATGTGTACATATACACACACACAGATTTTGCAGCTATCTACATGTTTTTTATGTATGGACATTGAAACATGAAGGCATTTCTGAGAAATTGAAGGGCAACTAATGCAGAGCAGAACTATACTGCTCTTAAATTGAAATTTAGATGTTCTTCAAAGGGATTTTATATGGAACAGGTAGAGTTTCATGTTAACCATTTGGGAAAACATTGCAAAGATCTTTATTACTGGATGTAAACCTAGGAATGTCTGCACAGCAATAGGATGGGTACATTTATGTATTGCTTTGTACAAGTATTTTTAGTGCCTTTGCACTGAATACTAGTGGTGTTGCCTTTTCTATGTCAGACGTGAAATTTAATTCTACTCCTTCTTCCTTGATTTACTTTACAATAACAAAAGTTTTACTCAAAGGATTGCCTACATGGCTTGCAGACAACTAGCTGAGCAGCTTACAGGAAGGTTGTCTGGTTTCTTGATTGGCACTTACTACTCTCCATGTCCAGAGGTCCAAGAAGCCCTTGCTTTGTTTTTGTCCAGCAACACAAGCCGAGGAAGTGCTAATCAGTAGTATTTTGTTGTCATTTACTTTCTGCAGAAGGCTTGATTGTGTTCCCTGACCTTGTGAAATTTAAATCTCCTCATCTTGCAGGCAATGGAAGGAACTATTGCTGCATGATCCATGGCACTGTGGCTTGGTTTCTTCTTCCCACTCTCCTCTTTTTCTCGTTAACCATCATCTTGCTGAGTAAGCTAATTTGTCTTACACTGCCCTCCCAGCTAATCTGGGAGTGGAAATGAAATGAAGCACTGACGTGCTTCAAGAGCAATCTTGGGGGCTGAAACAGCAGATATGTAAAATGTAATGGGAAGTAACCATGCAGCTGTATTCTCAGCAGCTACCTTCCACCATGCCAATCCAGGTGCTACCTTCAAGTCTGTGCTTCAGTTTCTGACTCCTTTTAATTTCCAAGTTATTTTCATCAGGCTTGGATACAGGATTTATTTCAGCTCTGCTGTTTGTTAAGCCTTCTAAAGAAAAATTAAGAAGCATGACTTACCAACATGAAATACTGGAGGGAAGCATGATTTACCATGACTTACCAGCATGAAATACCAGGAAGGTATTTCATACCATTTTTTCAGAGGGGTTACTAGTGTTGTGTCTACAGTCTGGTTTGTTTGATTCAGAATAATTTGAGGGAATATGGTGAAGCCTCTTCAGTCAATGCTGACCTGCCAAAATGTAAAACCACAATTGTTTTTAGTGCTAGTATACTAGTGTACAGATTAATTTAGGGTTTTCTTCTAGACCAGCAGATACAGACATCAATTCTGAGATTGTCTGCAGATCAATATAAGTATTTGATGTGTTCACTCGGATCTAAGAATTAGCTGTTTGTTTATAACTAGTTGAATTGTAGGTACATAATTCCCAAGCTCTTGGTTTTGTTTAAAATATCCTTAATCAGAAATCCAGAAACTCTTGCCAGCTGGAGCAATGACCAAATTTCTCCCCTCACTTCCCTGAAGAATGAAGAAAACCAAATGAAATTGCTCATGACTTAGCTTTCTTACCCTTCTGAGGTCACAAGTTCCAAAATCAAATGAGCAGCCTACAGAAAAGCTGTTGCTGTTTCTGTGTTGATTTTCCCTTGGATACTTTTCCAAATCATTGCATGTTCCCTGTTACTGAATATTCTAAAAAGACTGAATATAAATTCCCAGACAATCTACTCTCATGGGTTTTATTTAATCTATTTTTAAGTTATAGCACCTCTTGCTAATCTCTTACTGGGGGAAAGGGATGATCTTTTAAAAATATCTTTTTTAAGCATTTAGCATTATAGCACTTATAACATTATATCAAAGCATTTTAGCACTTTTAAGGATTAAATCATGCTCAGGTCAACATGGAGTGCTTTAAATGCAAAATTGAATCTTTCCACCCTAAGTGTTTAAAATATTACCTCTTTGCAATGGGCTTTATTAATTCACATTGGCCGAACAGGGAAGACAAAGCCCACGTTCTTAAATTATTTATCAATAAGTGAGGATTTTTAAATTATTAATTAATTTATAATACTAACAGCTATCTGCTACGTTGATTGAGCAAAGCAAAAGCAAAGTGCTTCCATTGGATCTGTACAAGAACAGAACTACTGAACGTGCTTGGTGCTGCTCTGTCCCATGGCACCTACCCATTGCATTCAGTGGGACACACCACATGAGCAAAACCTACTGCCCTGGGTGCTCCTACAACTGATCAAATGACAAATAGAGTTTACAAGGGAAAAAACTCATGCAAATAGGGGAATATGTCAGAACTGAAACTAGGGTAGGAGAACACAATCCTGATCCTGGGTCTCCAAAACTTTTTATTAAGTTTACATACATTCCATGTGTGACCATCAGATCTTTCCCAAAATCCATGGAGGAAAAAAACCCAAACAAAACTACAAAGGAAAATATTTTAAAGGATTCCTGTGTGTTTTGGAGCTAGATCTGTATTATCAGAGCAGTACTAATAGTTAAAACATCTATGTCCATGGGAAACAGAAAGTGCTAATTTAGAAATCATTTTCCTGTACAGAATTCTTAGGCTGTACCTTACATGCAAATTTCATTAATGTAGATGATAAAATAATACAATAAGATACCTTTTTTGTCCAGAATTCTCAGAATAATAAAAAGAACAGTGGCCAAAAGTGCTTTAAATATATTAACATTTTTTTTAACTCTGCAAGCCTTTGTTCTCAAGAAAGAAAACTGCTGTTTCACTTCCCTGAAGCCACTGGTAATATGATGCAAAAACATCAGAGAAAATCTAATCCGAGATAGGTGCAGTCCCCAAGGGAACATGCTCTTCTTTGTTTTATATTTCCATTGGAAATCTTGGAGATTTTGCATGCAAACATCTTATTTCATGGGGCTGCTTCTCAAATTGAGAGATTAAATCTAGCTCGGTATAAAAGCCTTTTCAATAAAGTGGGTTGCACAGTCTTCTGTTTACAGAAAATTGATGCATCATCTGATATGTCTGAAATTGCTAACTTCTGTTTCAGTAAAGCTGAAGGAATTTCAACCAGCCCATTATCTAATCAAGAAAAATATTCCCTTAGCATCTTGTTTTAAGGTAGCTGGCTGGCAAGCAGTGTTTGGACTACTGTATATCACAATTCATTACAGTTGCAAAATGGACTGATTTTCTTGAGAAAGTCACATTTTCAGGACTATTCATCATCCCCAAAGTGTTCATAAATGCCTCAAAAGCTGCAAAACAGCTATTAAATCCTAACTTCATTTTGCTTTTCCTCCCCCCTTCATTTCATACGTAATCAAAATTTAAATATAAGTGGTCATTCTTGTTGCATGCACATTGACAGAACTCGCAGCAGTAGCGACACTCAGTATGAGCCACGGCTGATTTCTCAGTCCTCAGAGCTTTATGGGTCCCCTGTGCCCATTATCAACTTACCTTCCACCAAGGCAGAAGCCAGCTGAGTTCTCAAATCACTGATGTGACTGAATACATCCCTTGCATTTAAGCAAAATTGCAACCCAAATTTTTTCCGTTAGCAGGAGGGAAATGTGCCTGTAAGTGAAACCCTGTGAGTGTGGACCCAGCATTGCAGGGCCAGAATTTCTCTCCTGCCCGTTGTTGTGCCCAGTAGCAGAAGCAGGAGTTCCAACAGCTTTGTTTGGTAAATTTGTCAGGGTGTGAGTAACTGGAGAGGGCAGTGCTGTGTAATGTGTGGGTATGCTTCACCAGGTATGCACACCTTTGTCACTGCTGTTGTCAGGCAAGTGACACTATTTAAAACAAGCGCCACAGAAACTTTTCAACCCAGAACGCAAAAATGACAACTGACACAAGCATGGCTGAGAAGCAGGGCAGGTAAGGTTTACAGAACCAAGGTCATGGCCCAACATCTTTGCAGCTGTCAGGACTGCAGGCACCCTCTGCTGCATTTCATTTCCTACCAAGTAAGAAAGAGATTAAAGCTTTAATTAACAATGCCAACCTTTTCTGCAGGACTTTCTATTAATAGATCTCAAAGGCCTTCACTAATGAGTTAAGTAAAAAAAGTGTGCATCTCCTGGGTTCCCAACCAAGCCTCCCAGCACTGCTGCTTCCTTCCTCACCATTCCTCCCCTATTTGGTTTCATGGAGAAGATCAAGTCTCGGATGCTTGCAGGGTAGGATCGTTGACACTCCTCCACGCCTGGAAGAGGCTTCAATGTCCACTGAGGCAAGAAATACAGAGGATATTTTTCTGGATTTGGCTTTAAGAAATAAAAAACTGATCCCTGTTCCCAGGAGGTGCAATGAGAAATGTATCTGAAGCAGAATCTGCTGCCATATACCTTTTACTAGTGTTTTCATCTCAAGGTTACTTCTATTAAAAAAAGTACTTCCCTTGGCAGAGAAGCCAATTAACACATGGATTTCGAATTTAGATTTTAGATATTTGTTTTAACGAGCAACCCAAACTTAATCCCAAATTCCTGTAATTTTGAACAATTGCTATTTTGCAACTTATAGCAGTACTTCTAGGTACCAAACTAGCACTCAGGCCTTAATGTACTAGGCATAGTGCAAAAACAAAAAAAAAAAAGGAGAGAAACCCTTCCCTGATGAGTTCCTGAGCTAAATACATAGGTTAAGGTAAAGAGAGCATGAGATTATACATCATTTGCAAGACAGGGCCAGTCACTTCGCTGTCTGTCTGCCTGCCAACTTATGCTGCTTCTCCTCTTGGAAGGACATTTGCTTTCAACTAACAAGCTGCTACTTTTGCTAACAGTACCATCTGAAAACTATTTAATAAAACACAAATAAATTAGTCAAGTATCTGTAATAAAAGCAATTAGAGCTAACAAGAGTGATGAGAGTGGGCTGTCCAAGGGCAGCAGGGTCAGGACTGGTGTGCCCCATTATCCTGTCTTTTCTGCATGAGTCCCTCAGAGGAGCAGATCTGAGAATGGCAGCAAGACTTCCCACAATGGAATCACCCAGCCCTAGTCCAGAGCAAAGCTTTTTTTGTCAGCCTCATGGTTTTTCTGTACAGCCACGAAGCATAGACAGCCTGACTATACCAGAGGCCTGGGGAGGCACTGAAGTTCCAGGATATCATCTTCCCTCCATGACTGGAAATATACCTCAGGCCCTTCTTGCTCCTTTTCTCTCTCTCCCCTCACCTTTCCCAAACAAAAAGTTTTTTCATGTCTGCTGAAGACAGTAGAGAAAAATATGAAGATGCAGGTAGTGTGAAGAGTTTCAGGTGTCAATTCAGGTAAACACCCAAACAGGGAAACCAGCCTCAAACCTTGATCCCACCTGAATAGCGCTTGGAAAGTGAAGCCTGGCAACTGCTCCTCTGAGTCTGATGGTAAAGAACTCCAGGCTGTCCTCTCCTCCTGCCAGCACCAGTGGTAGCCCCTTTTCCATCCCTCTGAAGACTACTGATGTTTCATTCTCTGAAGAAGGGCAAAGACAGACAAAGGTTTTTTTCAGTGTAACACAACACTTTCAACAAATTTCATGTGTGAAAGGATTTTTGTGTAAATAAATATATAAAGAATGGGGGCATAAGGGGTTATGCCAGGATCCTGTCAGCTCCAGAGGGAGAGTCATCCGCTGGAACCAGTGCCATGGGCTACACAGCAAGGCCAAATCTCACACTAGGTTACGCAGTCACTCAGGCTCCGTTTAATCAATTGGAAATCTCTCCTGAGGCAGAACTGAAGTAGAGGCTTAACCCATTGTCATTGAACAGAACAGCAAAACCTCACAGGGTGAGAAGAGAAAATCTCAGATGTGTCTCTCAAGGGCAGCTCCCTGTTTTGGTGACTGTTAACTTACTGCATTTTTTCCCTTTGTTCCTGAAAATGTCAGTGATGTAAGAAAGGCTTATGATCACCTCCCCCTCAAACACTGTAGGGTTTGATCCTTGAAGGAGATGGAAGTGATCCATGAAGAAGTGCCTCACAGGCCATTGCTGCTGTGAGGGGGAGGCTCCCTCTTTGACTGGGAGGTAATGCTAGGAGAGCTCACAGGCTGGAAATGGAGGATAAGATAGGAATGGGAGCCTGCAGCTGGGGAGCAGAGGCTAGAGATTACTTTTTTATTATTTTATTTTAAACATATGTATTAATCATGGCTCAAAGCAGGGATGGCAATGGGAAACTGCAGCTGGAATGGGTAAGGCAGGAGGAGGAGGTGATTTTTATTTCAGACATAAATTATGTATTAATTGTGGCTTGAAGGAGGGGTCAGTGTGGGAATCTGTAGTGCAGAGAGGACAAAAAGGAAAGATGATTTCAATTGCAAGTATATTTATTGAAGTGTAACTCAAAACAGGGACTGGATGGGAATCTGCAGCTGGAACTGATAGGGTAAAGGAAAATATTGCTTTGGTGGAGCAGTATTATTTTAAACACATGAATCAGTCCTTAGCTCAAAGCAGGCACAAGGGTGGGAATCTGCAGTTTGAGGATGTCAAGTAACACTTGTGGGAGAGAAGATCTTTATGTCTTTTCAGGTGCATTCAGAACTTGTGAAGGTTGCTGAGCTGACTTTGCTGGCACTGAAACACCATCTGTTCTCAGAAATGGGTAATTCAGGATTCCCTCGCAGCCCTCCACTTCCCTGCTGGCTCTCGAGAGTCTGCTCTGCCTGACAAACACAGATGTGCCTGCGTGACCGTCACAGTGGAGCTCACAAGCGGCGAGCAGGGCAGCTGGCTCTGGGTGCAGCGTGCAGCTCCACTCAGAGTGACCAGCTTTGCTCAGGAAATGGAATGGTTGCCGCCACCATTAGACCACAGTCCAGCCCAGACTTCCTGCAGGGCAGCAGCGGCGTGTGTCACTGTGGCCCGTTTGCCCTTTGCCTGGCCACCAGGCAGTGGTCACCACCCATTGCCTCGGAAGGCCACCATCCCTCATGCTGATGATAAGTGATCTCCAGCCTGTGGGCTTTCCCTGCAAAGAATGGAGCCAGCTGGGAGTGGGACTGTGTGCTGCCTATGCTCACTCTTGTCTGGGCAACAGGAACAGTCATTCCCCTGGAATTAGCCTAAAGGAGCTGGTTGACATGTTCTGGAAACCCATTTTGTTGGAGAAGGCATCTCTTGGAATTCAAATGATGTGCAGCATTGGTTAGAAAGAGAATGCTGAGTCCATGGAAATGTCACCAAAGTTCTAGTGCCAATTAATATTCATGTATCCCAGAGACAAGAGTCCTTTCCTGTCTGAAGCTCTGGTCTGAAGCCTTGTGTCTGGCCAGTGTGTTCTGTATTGCAGCCCTGAGCAGGAACATTGCAACTTCCACAGGGTGACGTCTGAAAGAGCCACTAAACACTGTGGGTTTTTTTTTTTTCAGTGCATCATTGCAAAACCACATGTCCTGAGTAACTTTTCACTAACAAACTGTGAAGACTGTTAAAGTAGTCATGGAACTTCAGAATGTGATTTAAATTTTTTTTTAGATAGTTAGCTTTAGTGTTTGCTTCTTTGTTCCAAAACAGTAAAAAAAAAAAAAAAATTAGAGAAATACTTGATGCCAGGCTTTGCTTCACATGAGGCACACCAGAGTCTGTTTCCCTTCTGGCTCTACAAAACATGCCACTATATCTATGCTGCTGCTTTCTTTTGAAATTCCCACAAGTGCAAGCCCTCTTTACACATACTGTGCATATTTGTCTACATCATGTATATTATATAATTGTGCTTTGCTCTGTAGAAGTGTATGTTTCCCAGTGTCTAGCACTCTCAGGAGAAGTTATTCCTGAAGGAGATTCAAAGTGCCTGAACCATCATGATATAAAACTTCCCAGAAGGCTCCAGAGGTTTTTAGTTGCCTTGTGGGACTCATGCATGGCATGATGCTAACTGGTGAAGGAGGCAGGAGTTCTTGCCACTTAGAGGAACATCAGTGCTGTGCTCATCAGCTGTATCTGTCTTCGCTTTACACATAACAGACCATCACTGAATAGTGAGTTGCAAATGAGAAACTGGTCAGAAAGTCTGAGGGATTGGTCAGAAGGTTTATCATTAGGTTATGCTGTTGACCACTTGTTGACCGTACTTGAGGAATGCAAGTCTTGAGGTAAAAATTGAATTTACCTTAATTCATGCCATCTGTGGGCACTCCAAAGAGGGGCCTTAAAAGATCTCTTTTCCTCTGAGTGAAAAAGCAAATCTTTGGTGCTTTTCTTGGTCTAAGCAGAGTTGACATCCATCTTGTTCCCTATCCTCTAGATCTCAGATCTGCTCACATTCCAGTGCTTGGGGCTGCTCTTTGCCTGTGTTAGCCAGCGGGTTTCTGACAGGAAGAAATAACCAGTTTTCCGGCATTGTACTGTTCCAACTCACAGTCCAGACCTTGATCCAGTATCAGTCTCCTTCAAAAGCTCATCCTGATTTCCTCCACTTCAGTGAGCAAGGGGAGACACCCTCATAAACTCAGCATGTCGCAAAGGCCTCACTGTATCTGAGTTCTTATTTCAATGCTCAAAACCTTTCCAAAATTGCTGTGAGTTCATAACAGCTTAAGCCAAAATTTCTGGAGCTATTCTATGTCTTGTGAATTAATAAGAATTTCTAAAAATGATCATCAAACTGGCTTTCTTTTATCCTGTTCTTTCCTCATTCTCCTTAAAAAAAAAAAAAAAAAAAAAAAAAGAGGTTTGGATTTTTTTCTTATTATTGGTTTCAACTAAAAGCTTGATTTTTTTCCCCTCATTGCAAAATTAAACAAACAGGGGGGAAAAACCCATTTTCTTTTTAGTTTAATTGTGTGAAATACACACACTCAAAAATACCTAAGTATTTTTTGATTTTCAGATCTTAATAAGATCTACTTTCTATTGCAGATTCTCTGATCTTACTGGTTTTACTTGTTCTACCATCAGCCAAATTTCCTATTTTTATGTTACTAACTTTTTTGTTTCATGGACAAATAGCAATCAGATTTAGGGCACAAAATAATTTAAAATTTCCACCTCTTCCAAAATGACATGACATTTCTCCAATATTCACACATGGAAGGCAGCAGGTAAAAAATGTAAGAGAAAATAAATAAAAAAGCATTCAAACTGTTGTCTAATTTTTGCATGCCTGCAAGCATAAGCAACGACAGTTGATTGTGAATGTATCTGAAAGGTTGAGGTGTCCATGGATTATTCTAAAAAGCTTAAGAATTTTTTTTATTAAAAGTGGTCCATAAATGCTTCCATATAGAAAGGTTTAATAAAAAAGCAAAGTCAAGCACTCCTGACTGTGAGGTATTCATGGTTCAGTATTTGAATATTATTTGGAGATGTCCTAGGGGTGGCTCCTTTTTAATTCACGACTGTTGTGTAGCTCTGAGCCAGGATGCTTCTGCTTCAAAATTTTAAAACTGATGATATTTAAGAGAGAAATTAAAAGGGGATGTATTCTCACTTGTGAGTCCATGTTGTTGGGTTTTTAGAAGAAAGTTCAAACAGCTGGAGTAAGCTCAAATCAGTGCATGTCTGTATGGGAAAGATAAGTAAATTTTCTGCTGCTGGAATAGACAGCAGTCATGGCAGGGTGGGGGGGTGAGGGGGGTAGAAATAATGTTATTATCCTCTGAAAGCTTTTAATTTTTTGAAAAAAAGTCTCAAATAAAATGGAGATGAACATTAAATATTGTATTTGGTCACCCAAAATGTTCAAACCAGTAAAATATTACACTGAAAAGGGCAGGTTTTTTTCAACACCATTAAAATAGTATTTTGATATCCTCAAAATGCTTTCCCAAATTTTTTCAAAATGAGAAATGTTCAGAACTAATCTTTTTTCCAAGAAACATTGATTTTTGGTTAACAAATGTGCATTCTCTTAAAAAAAAAAGTTTCCTAAATTCCTACTAGCCAGTGCTTTTTTAAATTCTCATTTTGAGGATGCTTAGGATGCTAATGTAAAGAGACAGCTCATCCAAATTTAAGTTTTCTTTTTTGGCACTCGTATTGGCTTTCTCAGTAAAAGCAAGGGTTTACAATGAAGACTTTATCTTTCCCTTGAATTTTATGTGTACTTATAGTTCTTTACCCATTTTCAAGCAGAACTCCAGACTAAGAATTTTTCTGTTTTGTAAGACAGCAATCATTGAACAGATAAACAACTTTACCTGTGCAAAACCCTACATTTCAAGATACAATGAACCTTTAACTCCCATAAGCTAAATCAGGACATGACATAGCTCGTATGGGTGCAACTTTTGCCTTCTCTGATCTTCCCTTGGTTCTCTCTGTCATCCTTTTTCAGTTCAGTCAAGTTGTGTGTCGGATCTCGCTGCTTCCTGGGTTCCCAGGCTTTGAAGCCTTACTGTCCTCCAGTTCCTGGCTCGGCAGTTCTCATCCTCAAACCTTTGCTGATCATACTCTCTGTACGATACTTCCCTGGGGCTTCAGACTGCCTATTGATACTTTCTCTTTCAGATCCTCGTCTCGGCTTCTGCTGTATTTTTCTCAAGCTTGAATTCATTCATGGCTAAATTTCTCCAACTCAAAGATTTTAGAGTTGTGAGGAACTAGAATCTTCTTACATTAGACCAGTCATGTAAAACACAATACTCAAAGTGTAAGTAGTGTAAGCAAAGCAAATAATGGATAAAATTACATTCCCTCCCACCTCCCCTCCAACAGAAGCATGACAGCTTTGCAGTGTCATCTAGCTAAGGAATACATATGAGAACTACACTTCCAAAAAATAGTGAGACTCAGATCAGCAAATGACATTAGACATGGGAAATCATAGGGAAGATGAAGCATACGCTTCCGAGGTGTTAGCAATGCAAACACTTCTTTCATGATGATGCTAACAGGCAAATAACCCTGGAGAGAGTGTGCTGTAAGCATAATGCAAAGCTCATGTAGGACTAATGCACTAAAAAATTAGCTTCCTATTCCCAGACCTGCACAAGGCAAGCACTGTGCTTATTGCCTCTGCAACTCATAGAAGTTTGTGGGATTGCCAGCACAAACAGCTACACAGGAAAAGCTAGGTGTACACAAGGAACTCTTGGTGTACATCCAAACAAAAGAAAGAATCCAGGGCGAAGAAGCATGAATGTTAATAATCTTGCCAGAGATCCTTTCTTCAAGGCTAATAGTTCAGTAACCTCCTTTGATGTATGACTTGAATATATCACAGCATCTGCATGCCTCCAGCACCTCCCTTAATGCACGACTACAGCCAGAATTAATTAGTAAGCAGGAGAGGGAAGGAGCAAATGACCCTGTATGACGCCGATCAGTTTGTTCTTACTGCTAGTGCAGCACTACCAATAATCTAAGCAGAATTTTAATAAAGCACACACAGTGGCTGGTTCCCAGTAGCCAGGAGTCTGTGGTAGACTTCACACCCTATAGCCTTTAATTATTCATCTTTGTGAACAACAAAAACCAGAGATGCCTAAGGTACTGGACAAATCCCTTGACCTGCTCAGACAAGAGATGAATGTCCATTAGATTAATTCTTCTATTTACCTCTCCATTTTATTACTCCAAATCTAATTAATTTTGTTTACACTGAGGGATAACACTATCTTGCAAGTGAGCACATCAGCAAAACAGGGAATTCAGCTGGGCTCAATCTAAAAGGTTTCAAGGGAGAAGTTGATTCCACTTGCACTGCTAGAATTAGTGAAAGCCAAAGTGTAACAACCTTTGCCCGTGCTTGACTATAAGGTCTCTGACCATGAACTAGTATCTGCAATCAATCCAAATTCTTAACTCCTGTTGTGGTTTTTGCCTGTGAATGGGACATAACAGGCAATTTGGTTGACTATGTGGGAGAGAGAAAAAAAAAATCTCTTCCCAGTTTTATGATTTTCCTATTCAGAGGACCACAGAAAGTTATCTGACATAGAGAAATTATAGTTGGAAGGGAAAACCAACTTTTCTGTATATACAGTCTTGTCATTAAAATTCTTTGCAACAGCCTCTGATGTCCTTTATGAGGACATCAAGTATTTTCTTCAACACAGTTCCTTTTCTATTAAAAACTTTTGTTTCTTCCTCCATGCAACCCCATTGTCCCTATAAAGAAAAAGCATGAAACTTCTCTTTCTTCACTCCCTTTCTTAAGGCTTGTGATGATCTTAGCCAGAGACAGTCTGCTGGCCATAGAAAGACCATTGGTGGTTCTTCCCTTTTTGACTCCTTTTCTGCACATGTTCTCCTTGATTATAACCTTAATTAAAGCCAAAGAATGCTTGAATTTTAGGAAGCATGTAGCTATTGTACCCCACTCATATTTGTCACAGTAGATTGCTGTATACTGTTTGCCTCTATTTCTTTGAAAAGAAAGATTCATTATTCTGACTTTATAATAAATAGAAAGAAACCCCAGTCCAACTGCAGCCTTTGAACAGTATTGCAAATAACAACAACAATTACTCCTAACAATTACATAAAGTAAATTATATATCACTTTCATGCCTAGGAAAAAATTCTAAATCTTCTATTCTGCCTCATATGATCATCAAGATTTCTGTGCACCATATTTATATTTATAGAAGTGGAATCACCACCATGTAAAGACAAGAGAGAGAACAATTAAACAGTCCTCAACTCAGTTTTCCTCAACTCAGCACGGCAATAAGTCTAAAGCAGACTAGGGAAAAAACATTTGGGGTCAAAACTGTCATTGAAGCAATAAAACTAATTCCCCAGGCTAAACTCAGTGACTTATTTCAGTGGGGTTATATCAGGGTGAATTTGGACCATTATTTTTTAATTGCTTCCAAATGTGTCTCCGCCTAGTGAACAATCCTGATAAAAAAATGGATTCTCATTAACTCCTCAGTCAGAAGCAACACCAAGGTACCACTAAGAAGTGTCTACTAGTAAAGGCTCATCTCTCCATCTCTATAAACACAAAAACATACAGGCAAAACATTGATATTCCTCCATAGTAAATATCAGACAAGAAAGAGAAGGCAAGAGACTGGCCAGAGAGCAGTATTGCAACCCCATGGCCAATCTCACTATTGCCCTGGAGCAGCTGTGGTGCACAGCCAGCTTAGTTGTCTCACCAAGATGGACTTTCCTTCCCACCTTCCTCGGTCCAACACCCTTCAGAACTGGAGTCGTATACTAGTGTTTTCTAGCACTGTAGTTTTAAAAGACATACCTCTGCTCTCTCTGGAGCTCAAATCAGTCTCCACATTGCACTGCCCCCCTGCTTGCTACTGGATGCAAAGTGGGAGAACACTTATAAGGGAATCTCATCAACACCTCCAATGAAAGGCACCATGTGGATTAGTCCTCTCAAAATTGTTTGTGGGATATAATGAGAAAGGCTTGGGGCTGCAAACAGCAAGGCTTAGGGAAGCATCATCCCTAGTCAGAACTTGTATGTGATCATTTCCGAGATCTCTGGGTTTTGATTTGGCTTCTCTTGTGTTGGGTCTGGTGACCATGCCTGAGCCAAGGCATGGCTGAACTTTACACTTAGTATTTTGTTTCATTTTGCATTGAAATCCTCTCTAGACCCATCAGAACACAAAAGAGTCTGCCTTCTTTGTTTCCTACAAGTCACAGGAGAAAAAGCAAGGTGGTGTTTTCATCTGGGATTGCAGTAGAAGGGATGCAGTAGAACACTACTGTACAGATGGCCCTTACTGGAATATCTGTTGGGCAAAATAAAAGATTTTTTATTTTATACATCTTGCTGTATGCATGTCATAGATGCTAGACATATGAAATCAAAACAAGGAATAGTTGTTTTGTTCCACCTAAACAGAATTCCTGGTCCCTCCGGTCTCTGGAATGCTCTTCTGATGGTGCAGGCTTTTAAAAATTTGAGTCCTGTAGGCCCAAGCAAGACTGGATATTTTTTCCCTGTTTGCAAAGTTTCATACTGTAAAAAGGAGATATATTTATATCTCATATTTATATGATTTTAGTGTTAAGAAGACTAAAGAGATTTAATATGTGGGACATTTTAATGGTGTTCTTTACAATATTTTATGAAAGAATAACATGCTTCTAGAGCAAACAGTCCAAAATCCTACCTATTGGGGTTTTGCCTCACAAATTCTAATGACAGAAACACCGCCTTGATGTCAGTTTAGTTCCCTAAATGCTTGACAGCATCTACAACACAAAGATGGCTGAACTCCAACTCAAATAAAAATGAATGTCTGTGGGCCCAGGGAAGTTCACTGAACATCAGCGAAGGGGTTTAAGAGACAGGTCGGTGATACACATTACTACTGCCACTGCCCTGAAAATGCCACTTGTTCTCAAATAACCATGGCAACAGATGTTCTCCCCTCCAAGGTAGGGTTCTATTGCAATGGTGAAACATGGGTAGCCATTTCTTTTTGGGAACAGAGTGGTGTATTCAACAATTTATTTCCTCTAGTATCATCTAGGTGATCACTGAGAATAATTTAAGGAAATCTATGTAGCACCTTGGTCAGGCAGGAGCTGAGCAACAGTGTCACAGGGGCTGGCTGGGATCAGCCACCTCCAGTTTCTGTCCAGGTTTCCATTTGAGTTCAGTACTGACCTGACACAGTGCTGTGAAAAGAGGATGCTGAGCCTGCCCAGCCAGGCTGCTGTAGGGACACACCAGTCCACAGGGAGACTGCTCTGGGACTGTGTGTGTGGCTGAAGGTACAGGGGATTCCAAACTTGGTTAAGGAGCACACCGAGGCCAGTTCTATAGTTGCCTGTGTGATTCCAGCCTTCTTGTGCAGCTAATGCATGCTGCATGTTTATGCATTCAAATGCCTGCTGGGCTGCAGGGCCATTGCTGTCAGCAAATCCTATTTTAGAGTGTTACTCTTGAAAGCATCCTTTAGAGATACTTCTCCCCATTATTCAAATTCACACTTCTTCTTCTCACATGTTTTTCTATTTCTATGCTGATGGAAGGACCGAATCTCTTCCTGTTGGCAATTTTGGCCCCCTTTAAGTTCATGAGTTATGTAATTATATTGTGGTTAGAGCTACAGAAGCCAGTGAATACCATTACATGACTAAAATACACAGAGTTACCAGTATCTAACTGAATGCTTTTTAATGTACTAGTATAAAAATTGGGAGCCAGAAGTGATATATTTACTATTAGCCTCTATCCCTTTTGTCAGTGGTATGGAATGAATGTAAAACTGAACAGGGGGAAGTGTAGTAGCTGATACCTATTCCAGATGTTCTGCTAAAAGGTGCCATTTATGAGAGGATATGATTGGGAACAGTCCTGACCTAATACCTAAAGGATTACAGTAACTGTACGTTACACACACACACACACACACACACATATATGCATACATATTCCCACCATCAATGTGAGAATTCTACAAGTCTGAAGGGGAAAATGTGGAAAACACTGGATCAGTGAAAATAGAATAGTAAAAATATCTCTCCTAAAGTTCAAAGCAGTAATGCAAAGAGTTGGGTTCTCTTGCTAAATTCCTCAAAATACCAAAAGAACACTTGGCAATCTATGATTTTGTGATTCTTATTCTCACCAAAATTCATGGAGAGGAGATCTGAACCTCAACTTCAGTTTGGTTCAGTCTAAAAGTCAGAAAAATATAAAGCTTATCAGAAAATTTCTATCCAATCTGCAAAACCACATTGGATATTGCAAACCTTCTGAGCTTGATTCTTTACTGGTGATTGGGCACCCTCAATTCTAATTGCAAGTGAAAAAAGACCAAAAACTGAGAGAAAAAATGGAAGTGAAGATAAATATTGTCCATCCCTGAGTAATATTTGCTCAGCCTCTAGGTGAGTTCAGGACTGAGTGGAATCTGAAGAATTCAAGCATAATTAAAATTTCACCATCAATTTTTAAACAAATAAGGACCAAATGAAACTATTTAAAGATTATAGTGAAAAAGTTAAAGAAAACTCTGATAAAACCCTGACAAAATAGTCAGGGGCAGGTGGCCTCTTCACTTTCATTTCCCACACTTCCATACCCTTATTAGATATATGAGAACAAAAGTGTGCCTGATGCTTTACAGCCACGTAGGAAGATGCTGTCTCTCACTGAAATTTTACTTAGACTCCTGAGGGTAATGGGACTCCATGGGTGTCTGGGCTGCCTGCACTGCACTCATTAAAGATTTCATTCTTTCCCGAACAGCTTGTACCTATTCACATGTCATAGGATAATCTTCCAATTACCCTGGAATGAAACTGTGAAACAATGTTGGGAGATGACCAGTTTCAAACCAATGGTTTGGAGATTAGATAGGGATATGTGTTTCAGATAAATCCTCATGTATTAAAGAGCGTGTTTGTTTTAATGACAACTCGAATACTACATCACCTTTCCTAACAGGGAAGCAATTAAACCTTCAGATTTGTCAATTAGCTACTGATGGGCTGATTTCCTGTTTGTTAGTGTACCATTAGAGAGTCATACAGCTCTGGAAAGTTTCAAGACTGATGTCTGCGGCTTTTCGCACTTCAGGGACATGTCTTGCAGACATTAAACCCCTGCTTGATTCCTCATCATTAAATATCAGCTAAAGTCTGGGAGCAGAGGAGAACTTCAGGCTTGAAACCAGCAGAACTGCAGAAAGTGAGCTGCTACCTCATTATGATCATAGAGTCAATAAAGTCACCTGATGGCAGATTTAGAGGAACTCATTAGGAGATGGAATTTGGTTGTGCAGACAAGCTGCTGTGATTCTGGAACCAGGCCCTTTCATTAAGGTCTTCAAATAGGATACAACGCAGAGGGAGGGGGACCCTGCAGGGCATTGCAGCTTTAAAGCACGGCAATAAGAATTCTATATGCATACAGCACTCTACATCGCAAGGCAAAGGAGTTAAGTTCTTAGGTGAAATTTAAAAGAAAAGAATTGAGAAAGGAATTTAGGACACCTATATCTCCTTAAAAGTGATATTTTGTAATTCTAACTTAGAGTGAAAGCCATGACATCCAATAAGAGCACAGTGCAACAGACCTTTTATTACCTAATCTCTATGTAAATTTACTGATTTCTTATTCTTGGAACTTAACTTTTTTAAAAACTTAATTGAATTAATCCAAGTCAAAACAAACTCAAAGCTTTTCATGTGGCCAATACATCTTTCCTTTGTTTCTCCAACCTGATTGCTGGTAAAGCAATTGTTGATTGCTGCATTTAGTGCGCAGCTTCTAATCAGTGATCTCTGTTCCTGCAGCACTTGGCCTCATCTGAGAAAGGTGAGAAGATGCAGCTCCTAAAAAGTTTTAGTCTAAGACACATAAATCATAGACATGTCCTGTAAAACCAGCCCAAAGCAGGAGAAACTCTGTCTCGTAAGCAGCAGGCACCCTAGTGAGCTGCTGAGCTGTGCGTGCAGAAGTAGAAATAGGTGCTATAATTTTGAGCCAGAGAGAAAACCACTACTAACAATTCCCCTTTTGAGAATCACCCATGTAGCGAAAGTCTAGCTGTAATGAAAGAGAATAAAGGTCCTGAATTCTTTCACTGCAATTTTGGTTACGGCGAACTTAGAAAGAAAGTGAATGGAGTGGAGCAGCTTAATTATAAGAAGGCTTGCTGTGGTTACTTTAAAATCTTGGATAGGGTGTAGGGTACTTTTTCTCCCAGCCAACTCTTTAAAATTAAGGAAGGTCAGGAGTGTTCCCCAGAAAGCACACAGTGGGTGCAGTGTGTACTTGAGCTGCTATGTTTTTCACCATCCTACATCTGCCTTCAAAACATTTAGCATAAAACTTTGTTCAACGGCATTGCAATTGAAGGAAAAATTGAACAATTTAGCTCTGCTAGAGAGGTGCGTTCATCAGAACAGTAGGCAAATAATAGATCATTATTGTTCCACTTGATAGCTATTTCAATAGCTTGAAAAAAAAAATTAGAAGCATGTAGAAAGTAAGTACGCATCTTTTTATGTGCTGAAAACTTAAACAAACTTAAACTGTCTGATACTCTGTTTGCTGTAACTGACTTGGCTCTGTGAGCAGTTCCAAAGCCATGCTTCTAAAAAATACAGTCTGTGTTTAACTTATAGGCATGAATATGTAAAGGTCTTTACCGGTGTGTTATTTGTCTGCATGTTCCTGTTCCTGTGCCTGGCTGTCCAAACTTGAACAGCCTGTCTACTCTTTCTTTCTGCACTGACTGAAACCAGCGGGAAGTTTCTTACAAATGTTCATGAAAAATGTTAAAAAAATCACTCTGCCCTGCTTGTTCATTTGCTTCTCTCTCTGCTGCTTTTCTTTATACTTTTTTTTCTCTTTTGTGCTACCACAACACCTTGCAGGCCAAATAGTGGTCTAGAACCACTGCACACAGAGTGCTGGAGAAACATGAAACAGCCAGGCTCTGTCCCAAATGGCTTAAAATAATAAAAAGACCAGTAACCACAGATGGATAAGAACGAGGGAATAATAAGATCATACTAGGGGGTGCTTTCCATGTGCCTGTAAGTTAGCCATGTTCAAGTTTTTGGCAAAGGAGAATTTTAATAAGGGATTCAAAGGAGGATAACAGTTGGTTTTATGAATGCACATGCAGGCTCTTCTCAAGCCTGAGGGGCAGCAAGGGAGAAAGCACAAAAGATGCTTGTTGGAAAATTTAACAAATTGATCAATTGAAGCTGGCATCTGGGGTTGACTGATGCTGGGCATTTATATTTTGATAGTAAATAAAAAGTGACAAGTTGGGAGTAAGCCATGAAGGGCTTTGAAAGTTAAGAGAGCCAGAATAAGCTTGATGTCCCAGAGGAAAAGGGAATCATTGAAAGGGCTCAAAGATAATGGGTGTAGTCAGAACAACAGGCCAGGAAAATGATTTATATTGCTGGGGCCTGAAATGAGCAGGGCAAGAGTGCTTTTGTGAGGGCCAGGAAAAAGGGCATTGCTCTAATCGAGATGAGCGTCGGACAAGAGCTTCAGCAGTAAGACGAGACAATAAAGACTGTTGTTTAGAGATAGTGTGTGGAAGCACGGTGTGGGCTGAATGGGGAGCACAGATGGCAGACTCAGTGAGAAGACAAGATCTCATGCTTCTGCATGTGGACATCCAAGGCTGAAATCAGTGGTGCTCATCACAATCAAAGATGAAGACAAGAGAAAGGATTTGTGAACATTCAGGGCTTTTAGTCACTGTTGGTGCGATACCCAGAGATATACCAAGACTTTCACAGGATAGAAATACATGTGTCTAGAATAAATTGCTATGTAACAGAGCTCTGATTCTGTATCATGTAAATTGTGATTTGTTTGCATGAGTGCATGAAATCATCCACATTATCCAAATTATCCAACGGATAGAAGAGGAAGAGAAGGGAATCTTGTGGAAAGCTTAGAGAAGACAAGAGAAGGGAAGACACTTTGAGGAGAAAAGAAGGGGAAATATTAGGAATAAAGAAAGGAAAAGTAGTCAAGAGGAGATTATTCAATAGCATAAGTAGTACTCACAGGGCCAGAAAGTTGAAGATGTAGAAAGACTATTGAGATTTAGCTAAGGATTTGCCATTTATGGTTTCTGCAAGGCAAAGGGAGAAGAAAACATATGGGGAATATAAGGTAGCATATAACATATGCTACCTTATATTCCCCAATATATTATTGTAAAGAGAATATTATATTCCCCAATATAACATATGGGGAATATAATATTCTCTTTACAATAACTCCCTGAATTCCTTCCTTCCAGAAGGAAGGAATTCAGGGAGTTATTGTAAAGAGAATCTTCAGCCTATTTACAAGGAAAAGAGATGGGTGGAAATTATAGATGTAAATGAGGCGAAAGTTAGGAGATTTTAGCTAAGAGAAGAAACCAGGTATTTTTGTAGTGTGAGGAGAGAAAAGAGCCAAATGAGAAAGAGACGTGAAGGAAAAAGGAAGGGAGCAGATAACAGCAAACACTGAGACTGGAAGAAAGGGTAGGATGAGGTCACTGTGACAAGCAAAAGGTCATCTAGAAAGAATGCTAAACAAAATATCTGATTTTTAAATATATCTTACAGGCTATTTGTGGGAAATGCATTTGGGAATAAATATCCACAAGTATTTGCCCTGAAGATCTGCTTTGAAGACCTAAGCTCATGAAGTCAAGAAACAGAAACATAAAAAAATAAGACATGCTAATTGAAGCAGCTCAGCTTCCAGTTCAGGTTTCCTAGCAGGACATTTGTAAGGAAAAACACATCTTTTGAGAATGGAAGACTAAATAGAATTAAAGAGAGAAATAAAATTGAAGTTCTGAAGGCATATGAATTTCTGTGTTGGTATTGGCCTATTTCAAATGTGGAAGGCCATTGGGGGGTTCAGAGTGAGGGGTTCATTTTTCATCAGAATAATACTGAAGGCTACATTGTGTTCACAGCAACATTCTGCACTAATACATGGCTTTGTGGTTTGCATTTTAAAATCTCAAGCACATCATGGTCTTATCCTTGCTTAAAGTGACACCCATTGAATTACTTCTAAAACTTAGTTCAGCAGAAAATTCCTTTAAAAACTAATGTTTTAATTTTTTTTCCATCAGCCTACCCATTTTGAAACCCTTCTGACAAAGTGCTAATGGCACCCTCATGAAATCTTGCCTGCTTTCCAAATATCTTCCCTGATTGCCTGCTCCAGGAGCCAGGTCTCCAGGACTTCTTGCTCTTTGAGAGCAATTCTTAGCTGAAAGAGGGAGGCAGGAGGCTCAGAGTTTAACCTTCCAAGTTTCACACAGTTTCATTGCTTTGAAAGCAATGATTTTCAATACCTTCAAATAGTTTTATTTCCTTCTTTATGGGACTTCTGATGTTTATTCAAAAGTGAAACTATTTTTCCTCAGCACTTCAAAACATGCTGCAGAACAAAAATACCAGCTTTCAAACACCATAAATGCTAAACAACATAGTGAAAAATTGACACATGCTTTTTAGCCATTAAGAACCCCTATGAAATGAAACATGTCTTTCTTGCACATTGTCAAATGTGTGCATTTTGGGGGAAACTCCAGTAAATTAATGAATGAGCTGAATTCACATTAAAACTTCCATTGAATGGTGCCTGTATTGCGATACTTAACAAATGTTGCTTGTGTTATATGGAGCAGAAGAAAATTAGCTGCAGTTTGGGAAGGGGGAAATGCATAATTTGGTATTGGTAGTTCTTTTCAGGGAATGGCACAGACATCTGACTTCTTGATTTTATAGCTGAACTTGTGGGTGAATCAAGTGATCAGGGCAAGTAACCCTGATTAAAACAGCAACTTAATATTTTATCTTTGAAGATCACATGGTTTTATAAAATCATGATATTTTTAAGATAATGCAGTCTAAACTGCATGAGCTAGGTTATATAAAGGTATGGACTTAGCAACAACAAAGTTAAAAAACTACATTGAAATAGGTGAATTAGGGAAATTTTGAGAACAGGGATTGAACTCAATCCTGTAAACACAGGTAGGTCAGGCTGCTGTGCTGGACCTCTAAAACAGTTCCATGTGGCAATCAATTTTGATCTGTATTTTAAGGGACAAAAGTGCTGGAAAAATAAGCTACTGGGTCAATATCTTACTGTTACTATCGTAAGTGTCTCCTACATTCCATGAAACCATAATATTGTGTCGCTGCTTACGAGTTAAGTTCATGCAGGACAAAAAGGTGGAATGATTACAGTAACTTCTAGTTTAGAAACTTGAGAGGAACAGACAATTATCACTATATAAATTTATATTAATTTTATTTATTTTAAGGTAAGCTGATCCTCAAGGAAAGTAATTTCAAAGTAGCCTGAAAAGCATATTTTGTTTTTGGAATAAATTCTGAAGAAAGAAGGTCACTGGAAGGGCAACATCATGGAGACAGAAACAGCTTGAAAACCACCGAGAGCATACAGCATCTCTTCCCAGCACCCCTATTTGCTGCATGGAAATCACAGTGTACTACCTATTATCCATCTGCAACCAGCTTTGGATGAATCAGCACCCAACATAATAGGACCTTGCCCCAAACAGTCACTTCTGCTTCCTTCATGACTGAACGTCTGTGCCATGACTGAACGTCTCTTTTAAGTTGCATCATAAAGTCAGAGTATATATTTGCAAGGGGATATATTCCTTAACGTTGAAACAAATTGGAAAGGGAATTAGGAAATTTTTCTTGCTTTTAGATCATTAGAATACTGTGATATATAGCATGGCATGTGTGCATAACTGTGAAAATTCTCAGCTTTTATTATAGTGTGTGATAATTATTATTTATTACTGCAGGTTGATGGCACTGTGCAACAAAGGTTTCTTTTTCCTTGCATAACATAACAAAACTTCCAAAGTTGCAGTCACAGTTGTCTTAGTATACTTTGCTTCCTTTCATAGCAATCACAGAATTTGATTCTTTGAAAAATGTAGACAGAGTACTTTCCTTAGACATATACACTGGGATACTCTTTGCTTATCAGGTTGTTTGGTTTTTTTTTTTCCTGTATATTTGACATAATTAAATAACTGATTTTATTTCTCTGAACAGGATTGCAGTTCGTAAATGAATTCAGATAAGAAACTAAAAAAAGATGAAGGAAAGAAGTGGTGGGAAAAAAAAATCAAGATTAAAAAAAAGGATCCTTCTGAAGTCAAAATCTCATCAGCTGATATAATTTTTTGAGAAAAATTGTAGGAGTAATATACCTACATATAATGTTAGAAGGAAAGTAAACCATACATAAGTTAAATGAAAACAAAATATGCTGGGTTAAACTGTACTAGATTGTGCTATCTAGCTATTCCTAGGGATCTCAAAGAAATCTCATAAGCATGAGTGAAACTTATTTTTATTTCTTAGAAGTTTGTGCTAACCATGAAAACTGGTAGATGTTTCAAACAGTGTATGGACCAAGACAAAATAGCATATTTGCATTTTGTAGTTGCTGCAAGCTGTAATGTAACCTACAGGAAAAGAGGAAGTGCCCACCTGTTGCAAAGTGATGCAGATTCTGCAGAGGTCTTGGTGAAATTCCATGGCACCTATAATAATACCTGAATAGCATAGTCATAACTATGTATTGCATTATATATGCACATTTTCTGCTTTGCAGGAAAGCTTCCATAATGTCAACAGTGTTAAGCTGCCTTCTGAAGGAATAAAATGTGAACTATTTAGTATGGGCAATTCTGACACTAAGGAAAGATATGTTGTTAACGAAAGCTATGTCTTTCACAGACCTAGAGATTCCTTTGGGATGGAAATAAACCCAGGATTCAAATCTCTTTGAACATCAATGTAGCCATCTCCTCTGTTTGTTGATCTTCACCTTTTACTACTGACTGTGGCACATTGCTCTCCAACAGGAATGTTATTGTTTTACTATAACTATGCATAAAACTTTCAGTGCTTTCTAAGAGGAAGCTAGCTGAAGTCATCAGTATCCAGTGCAGGACCTTATTTAATATTTTTCTTAATGAATGGCACAATTAGATTCATATTAACAAAGTTTCCTAGACCTTGCAAATTGGAAGACATCACCAACATTTTGTATAGTATTGTAGAGAATACTCTACAAAAATTATTGCACAAATAATTCTGAGAAGTGAGGTAACCGTGATGCCGTGATAGTTAACAGCAAGAAATGTTCATTTAGGATCTAATATCTAGCATTTCTGCCAGAGCATTTCAGGAGCATTTGTTTTGTCCACACCTGTGGGAGAAGACTGATGGATACATGGCCACAAGCAGTAACACACCATCCCAATTGCACTGGTGAGGTATTTCCAGCAGGGATAGGGAAGTTAGAATAGTGTTGTGTTAGGTATGAGAAAGAGCCAGCTAAAGTGACTGTGTGTGTAGTCGCATCCTTCCATATTAAGTGACTGGATCTAAAGCAGATACAAGAAAGAACTGGTAGGATGATCCAGGAGCTGCAACTTTGATGGATCAGATGAAAGCAGGAAGTCTTGGCAAAGCAAAGTCTGGGAGAAGTGTATAATTCTACAGTGTTAAGAAGGATAAAGAGTGGATAGGGAAAGCAGCGTTTCAGCATTATTCACGTCGATGTTGATACAAACACAAAAGAAAACCACTGGTCACAAGTATATCTATATCTAAAACAAGAAGCTTTTGAACCATCAGGGTGATGAAGATCTAGAAAGTCTTTCCTGCAAGAGATCCTAGAGAGCAACTCAGCTAGTTTTATAGTAAGTCCAGGGCAAGCTCTGAGAATTTTGGAAATAAGGCCTAGGGAAATATTCCATTGGTTTTGTTTTGGCAGTAATTAAAGTGTTCTTAATGTATTGCTGATTTGTTGAGATAATCAGTTCTTGGACTTGAGATTTCTGACACACTGTATTTTTATATAAAGTGATGTATGTTTTGCATTCATGTAATTGGTTGACACAACAGGGAGGAATTCACTCCTCGTTCTAAAATATGTGGTCCTGGAAACGTTGTCAGAATAATGGAAGAACTGAAGGAAAACACCACCAACAGTGTGAGGAGTCACTTTTATGTAGGTTTTAAGAATTAGCTTACTGT
The DNA here is from genome assembly GCF_022539315.1 of Serinus canaria. Classification (NCBI taxonomy): domain Eukaryota; kingdom Metazoa; phylum Chordata; class Aves; order Passeriformes; family Fringillidae; genus Serinus; species Serinus canaria. The sequence goes on along the minus strand of NC_066315.1, from coordinate 52,511,777 downwards.
TTCAGACAATTTGCTTGAGTAGAATTTGGCCCTCCAAGCACACATAAATAAATGGGTACCTAATTTTTTCCTTCTTTATGTTCTTATCTAGAAGACATCCTAAGTATCTCTCAAGGATTGCAACAGCAGAAAACTAAATACCAAATTTAGGTGGTGACATTTTGATCACTCTCTTCTACAGTATTGCAGGCAGGCCAGATCAATAGATTTTCCTAAAGGTCACAAGACATCTTTCTCAGGGTGCTTCCCCACACTGCTCCCTGGTGCATCCATTTTGGAGAGCCACAGGCCTCTTCCACTGGTATAATGTGTAATGAAAGCCAATATAGCCCTGTTGTAAAGGATAGTCTCTGGTGTGGGAGTTGTAACAATTGGACAGAAGTCGTTCATTCCCTCGTTTTCTTCCCCCACTTAGTGGTCACTGAAATGTGCTTAAAATTTTTAAAGCTGTTGCTGTTATGATAGTGTTTTATGAAACCTTTTTCCTTTTTCTTTTCTCTAAACCTAAGTTTTGGGCCTATTCTAAATGAACAGTGTCCCTTTGACATTCATGGGATTTATGGGTATGCATGGAGGGAAAATACATCCCTTTGCTGCATTTGAGTCAGGAGAATCCCAGAGGCATATACCGTACTTCTGAATTTCCTTCTGCTTTTCATGACTGTAATTCTTGTGTCCTCTTTTGCATACATAATTGATTAATCTGTATTTTTAAAGGTTTAATACATTTCCTCTTTTTAATCTGGAGACACATGATTTCATTTTCATTATACTCCCAAGGTCTCTGACTTCTGTTTTCTATTTCCCTACCCTGCCATCTGTAGGAACAAATTAGAGAGAAAATAACACTTTTGGATTATTGGGATAAGGAGAGAATAATACAAGCAGCAAAGGAAAAAAGACTATTAACTGGAAATTCAAAGATTTCCTGAAACATGAGCAGGGAAATTAAAATTACATTTTGTTGTGCCAGTATCTCTCTTGAACTGTGAGAGAAGAGAGCCCATATTATTGTTGGCGCCCTATTGCCACACTTCCCAGACATCAGTGTCCAGTACCCCCCAAAATTCCTACTGCTTGAAGTCACTTGATTGATTAATTCCTCAGATTCCCTGGTCCTCTCTCCATTTTTAAGGCTTAAGAGAAGATCTAGTAAGAGACTTAGGGATTTTTCAGATGGCTAAATGTTGCTGGGCCTGTGCTAATCTACACAGCTGTTGTGGTGTCCTAAGCATCCTCCACTTTCACCCCTAGGATATGTTTTGCAGGGAAGCATGACAATTGGATCGTGACCCATGAAGCCCCTCTCTGCAGGCTGCCTTATCTGTGCACTGCATGGCTGGGCACCAAAACCCCAAATCTCTTTATGGAATATGCCCCTGGCCACTCCTGGTGCTCTTGGTGTAGAGAAAAGCCCATCTTTGGGCTTCCTTCAGATGGGAGCACATTTTTCTAGTGAATTCTCAGCCTTTGGACTTCTCTTTTGCAAATCATGAAGGAACCAGAGTGAGTCTGGCTCATTCAACAAATCTGAGTTTGTATTCTTTCAGGTTTCAGCCCCCACTATTCAAATGAAAATAAATAGAATGAAGTGTGAGGGAGCAGAAATTAGGGAGTTTTCCATTTCTCACTGTGTATATCATGAGTTAAATTGCTAATAATCAGCTTCATCCCTAGCCAAGATGCATTTTTACTTGTAACTCAAATAAGACCATAAAACATAGATTTATAGTAATGTAAAACGAAAAAAAAAAAAAAAATAAAACTGCATTTAGCAGGAACCTTAACAAACATCTAACAACCACAATGTTTCAACTTGTGACTTGTGTGGGTGGCTGTATGGGTTCTACAACCTCTTCAAGGTCTAGCCTTTCTCAGACATTTCTTCAGCCTACACCTTTTTTCACCTCTTAAAGATAAGTGCAGCAGCTGCTGCAAACAACTACCCCAAGAATCTTCTCTAGCCAAAGGTGTAATGACCTCCTCCTTCCTCTCTTTTCCTGTTTACCTGCCCTTGGTCTCCATGACTGGGCACTGAGCATTTGGAAATTAGCTCATTTCCTTCCCCCACTGCTTAAGCTTGTTTGATTATTATTTCTATTGTGTTTGCACCTATTTTCTACCTTCTGAAAACATGCTGGTACAGCTTTACATGGAACATCATTCGGCATATTGAAAATACAATCTTCTTGCCAGGACTGTAGCTATCCTCATTCCATGAATGCCGCATAAAAGCTGTAAGTGATACAAGAATGTTGATGGTGGAACCAGGAGCCTTGGGCATCTGTTCCCAGGGGGAATTTAGGACAGGGGCTGGGGTGGGAAGGAGGGTGACTGTGTACTTGCCTGATTTGTTAATGTGCTGATGAAGTAAATTTTTTTTTTACAACACCAAGTTGTAAGCTGCTCTTGTGGTTGATATCATTGAGTCTGATCAGGAGTTTTCAGGGCTGAGAGAGCAAAGGGAATGGGAGTTGGAGTGGGCTTCCCTTAACACAGGAGGAGTGAATCCTGCTACCTGCTCCAAGTATGAATTAAATGCTTTCCATTTGGATCATGATAATGTGTCTAGACAGGGATTGGAGGAGGAAAAGTTCCCATTTTTCTGACTCCTGAGTCAGGCAAAACTCTTTTGTTTTACTTTGTTCCTCTCCCCATTCAACTCTTATTCTTCCACTTCCATGGCCCAGTCTCACCAGGAGAAAAGAGTAAAACACCTTTCACTGTTCAAACTCTGAGCAGCATTACTGTATGTGAAGAATGATCATTGTGCCCTCCTGCCCCCCAGTGACTTCTTCTTGGCAGATGAATAGAGAGTAGGACATGGTACCAGAGATACCAAAGTGTCACACCAGTGTAAACACCCAGACTGTCTGGGCTTATCTTATCTCCTTAGCAAGGTGTTTAAAAGGAATTTATCAGTAATTTGTATTGTCAACAATGCTGTTTGGCCTGTTAGCCAAAGTGCTGAGCTTGAGAGGAGAGATGGGGTTTGTGTTAACCATCAAGCTCAAGTAATGAAGAAATTGGTGTTTTCCTAACATGGATTTATTTTAACTGTTCAGCTAAAAGTACACATGGAAGCTCCATTGCAGATCAAAATAGTTCTATAAACTTCATCACATTTCTCAAGCAGATTATCAAGTTACAGATACTACATCATCAACACAAAGTCCCTTTGGCTGGCCACCCTGCAGAACTCAGTGCTTTAGGCTTCACTATGTAGGCATTTCTGAGTGTCCTGCACATACTGCTAGCTCACATTTTCAGAGACTTTGTAATTCTCCACTGCACAACTTTGGGAAGGGAGAAGTGTGTGAATTTTGTTGTTTTCCTGTCTACCTAAGAGATCCTCCTTCAGTGCTGGCCTCTGTCTGACTTCTGTGGTCTGCTGGAGGATAGTTAGCATTTCTTGCTGGATGTGTTCCATTTCCCTTATCTAAATTTAAAAGGAATATGATTCCTGTTTTATAAGAGACAAATGATTACCGAGTAACTTCATGGGTGAAAGCAGGAGGCTGTTTCCCCGTCATTTTTTAGCTGACTTGAGCTGTTCTCACCAAAAGCAGATGTCATTCCTGATGGTTAAGAAAACGATTTTTTGAAGGAAGTGCCATAACCTCCATTCATGAGTTAAGGCAATATACCCTGCATTTCCTACAGGCTCTTCCTCTGAAGCATCAATGGGCAGTCTGGGCACAAATAATGGGAGGCAGTACCTGCATTTGAAGCCATTTACAGCTTGAGATGCACTGGAAAAATGCAACATAAAGGGGCTACACTCTGGTTTTCTTCTGTGTGTCAGTCCCACAAGCCACTATCAGTAGGGTGCCATGCACACAGATGAATGGCATATAACCCAAAGCCTTAATGAAGAACAGATTTTTCTGGGTTTTGAGGCTTCAGTAGGAACTGCACAAACCTGTACTTTAAAACTCTTTGGTTTTGAATATGGCAAGTAGAATTACTGTTTCTTGCTGGTTTCAAGGTAACATTATCTCACTCCAAGTGGTAAAGGGAAGAGGATGAGTTTTGGGTCTCATAAAACAGTGTTGCTGCTCTTGTGAACCATTAAAGTGGGCAGAGCTTTAGTGGCATTAGTCATGGACTTTTTCAGACCTCAGAGTCCTCAGATTGCACTGTGTGAGCGGGCTGATTCTCTTTATGCTTGTCCTTTTGTGAAGTCCATTCTCACACACACACTGAAAAAGAACAGTCCCTTTCCTGGTGCGCCGGCAGAGCAATGGGGAAAAGACGGATGTGAAAAGAGTGTTGGCTTCACTGCCCTGTTGCTGGCCCAAATAGGCCACCTTCCACGGATGCTACCTGTCTCTAATGGTTTCTGGCACATCACCAGTGTGTAATTGTCCACCTACCACAAAGGAAGTGCCAAGGAACAAAACTTCCTAGGAGGAGGGTGTAACATTATTTTCTGTTCAAGATGTAATGCAACCCTAAACATTTTATACTCCCCTCATATCCATTATGTATTGCAAGATTTTATCTTCATTTTACTACTCTAAATAGTTAATCAGATTTTTTTTTTTTTTTTGCAAAAGTGTTTTGTTTGCTGTTTTAGGCTCAGTAGGCTGGCTATTGGTGGGGGGCAGGTGGCAGGGGGGAAAAAAGCATCCTTATAATAAGCTCCCTGGTTTTTTAACATTAGTGTGGGAAATAAAATGATTTTTTTTTGCAAGCAGCTGAGCTCCAGAGTGATTCCACTAGGCTCCATTCTGCTTTTATTGATGAAACTCAGGTGATTTCAAGCTAGCTGCTTTCCTCTCATAGGGAAGTCACACAAGATCCTTCAACTAACTTAGAAAATGCTTTATTCTGCATCTCACTATTTCCATTGAAAAGTTATCCTAATTGAATCAGTTTACCTTTTGAAACATTAATTAAATAAAAAAAAATTTGGTGTTTCCAACAAAACAGAATAAAACTTTTTAAATATAGAGCGGAAATCAATTATCCTGTATCAGTGGATGTAACTGAAAGAATATTATTGTAATTTCATTTTGTTTTCTTGGGGGGAAGAAAGTCTAATTGTTTTTTAAATGAAATGTTAAGTAGCATAGTTTACCCAGAAGTGTAACCACATTCTGGTTTGATGTGTGTTGCACAGCTGGAATTAGAAACACACACAAAAAGAAAGAAAAAAAAAATAGAAACCACAGGGCTATTAAACTGAGACAGTAAAGAAACAACAAATTTGGCCTGGCTTTTATTTTTTCCACTTAAAGATACTATTCACTTGGACAAACAGTATGGTCTTCGCAAATAAATAAACTTACATTTTTTAATTACAACAAAACAAAGAAAAAAAAGAAACAGAAGAAGGAAATAGGAAAAACCCAAACCAAACAAAACAGTGAGAACATAGGGATCATTAAGTATGTGATTTCAAACAAAAATGTTGTTAATTAAGGGCAACGCCCAGCAGAAGGAATCTGGGAAAGAGGTTGAAACAAGAAACAAATATCATGTCCTTCAAGTTTAATTAATTTCTTTGGACAATCTCCAAACATGCAAGGAGTGGGGAGGGGTGGGGGGAGTGGGGAATGACAAAAGGAGCACTAAACAGCCAAAGGAAGAAAAATATGAAAAGGGAGAGTTACTGAAACTTGAAATAGTAGCATTTGTAGAAATTTAGAAGTCAGTATGTTTTCCTCCCAAAAAGCTGTAACCAGAACCTGAGAGGTGGGGAAAATGAAGTTTCACGTGTCTAAAAAAATGGGGTCTTTTGAAGTGCTTGTAGCAGCTGGATGCCATGGCAGCCTCTTCATGATGCACAAAGTTGTTTTGTGGTAGAACACTCAGACAAGTGGTTCCTTGCAGAAGGAACCTCTTGCATAAAATGCATACTGCTTCCATGCATTCTAATTGCCTGGGTCATCACTGTCTGCAGTCCTGACCATATCCCCAGAAAATCTTTTCCCATTGGTTTAGCAGTGCCCTCAAGTCTGTTTGTACCTGGAAATGGGACCAGTGCAGCCACAGAGGAGTAGCACAGTAATGTGCCCCTGGTAGAGCAATACCTGCCAGGTTTTACTGAAAAAAAAAACAAAGCCAAAAGAAATTAGTCAAAGCAAAAGAATATGTATTCCTTTTCCACTTCATTTGCTTGCTTTTTTTTCTTTTTTTTCCCTTTTTTTTTAATATGTGAAAATCATCCTTTACTTCCCCAGTACTAACCAGCTCCTTCATCTTGAATTCAGCTCCTGCTGCTGTAATGAACTTAAGAAAGCGCCAGTTGTGGGCTGATGTATTTCTAGCCTCTTTCTTTTTTTTTTTTTCTTTAATATTTCCTGAGTTTTTCAGTCAGATATCTGACTCTCTTCCACTCTTATGTCTTCTCTTTTCCTTCCAACCCGAACACTTTCCATCATTGTGTAACAAAACCCTTTCATTGCCAGTCACTTCCCTAACTTGCACTTGGAGCTGAATTTCCTTGTCTGGCCCCAACAGCCCTGTTATTTCCTCCAAGGTTTTAAGAGCTTTTCCCAATGTAAGTGATGGGCCAAAGCCTGACAGGGCAGTAAGTAACCAGAGGGTGGAAAATAAATGGATTAGAAGCTCTTATGCTGCAGATTGCAGGAGAAAGGAAAGAGACAGGCAGTGTGGACATATACAGTGAACTTGTTTATGGTGATGACTCACAGGACTGACAAAATCAGTTGCTTAATGGAAGTGGGTTCCCTATAAACACTGAATAGATTCCTACTCAGTTTCCTGTGTATTTTCGGCAGAATTACATTCCATCTATTAAAATATTCATAGACAAGCAAAATAATTTCAAAAGACATCTTTTAGAGATGTAGAAAAAGTGACTTCAGCAGTTCAAGGTATTCCCTGACTCCCATGGGATTTGCGGACACTCAGCTTTAAGGATCATTAGACCAAAAATATTAGGTGTGTGGTAGTGAAGAGGCAGGAATGCAAATAGAATTTCCTGGACCTGAAAAAATAATAGTTTGATAAGTTGCTCTCAAGACTGCTAACCAGAGTTTTTAAAGATCTTATTTGTATTTAATATTGTGCAGTCTAAGGGGGGAATTGAACATCTGGGTAATGATGTGTTTACAGTTTAAAAAACATCCTAATGGTCATACTCCTTCCTCTGTAGAAACACTTGCACACTTCTAAACAAGATACTTGTTTGTCTGTGTTGTTTATTGATCTACTGTCTGGCTAATACACCACTTGAGAAGATTCTGATTCAAACATATCTCTAATGTAAGCAGATGCAATGACTTCGACACTGGTTGCAAGTCTTGCCCTCTGAGTTTGCTCAAGAAAGACATTAACTTGGCAATGACTGGTCAAAAATACCTTTTTGTTTTAGTTCAAGTCTGCTTCATTGAAACCAGATTTAAACTGAGATAAGTTCAGTGAGATGAGCAGAATTGCTCTGAATGTGCTCTAGGATGATGAAAAACAAGCATACTTGTTTTTAAAGAATACCTTCCCAGTGCCAACTCTTAAAAGAATTTAAAATGTTGTACTTTTAATATGTCATTCACATTGGAAAGATACATGGAAGTAACCTATTTACACCAAAAGATCCAGGTTCTCATAGATTGTATGCAATAACACTTATAACAAGAAGATGTTTTGAGTGCTATGAAGGAAATTTTAGCCTTTTTCAGACAGAAGATAAAGGAAATCTAGAAATTTATTCACTAAGAGATTGACATTCCCAAACCAGCCTGGGTATTAGATATTTACCTTGCTCTGAAATTAACAAGAATTTTTGTCTAAAATTTTTTAATCACTTTCCCCCCCCATCGGATTTGGACTCTGCAAATGTATATGAAACCTTCACAGGATTAGACTAGAAATACTATTACTGTCTGTGCACAAATGTGAGTCCATATACAGTTGCACATTTGAATCTTCAGTAACAGATGTAACATTTCTGAATGATAAGAAAAGCTTAGCAAATTATGTAGGAAGGTGGGTGTCAATTTGGTGATTTACTCTACCTGCGTTTCAAAGGCAATCCTTTGAAATGCAGGTAGAGTAAATCACCAAATTGAGATATGAAGAAAGGTGGACCATGTCCAGCCTGACATTGTTTGGAAGACTTGTCTACATGACATCTTTATATAACATGAGAGAGATGACACTTTCAAAGCATTCCCTGACTCACACGTCAGTATGGTGGTGAAGGGTAACACTGTTTCAGAAAAATAAGTATTTATTTTATTTTTCTTGGCAGCTCATTGGTTGTCATCAGGGTTGCCTCTGTGGAAATATTTATTTTAGTTATGAGAAATATTGTGAAATCTTCAGCTTTTTGAAAGTGAAGGCCAAGTAAGATTGGCATTGAAATAGGGTCAATGGCTTCATGAGTATTGTGGCTAACAGAGTGGTACTCTGGTCTCAGTTGAACACTAAAGAAAAAAGAAACAGTGATTGAGATTTGGTATGAAACCCACAATTCTATATTCTTTATCAGGAAAACAATGCTATTTAATATATTTTATTTAGAATTATGAAAATCGCTCTAGTTCTCTTGTATAAACCCAGATTTGGTCGGGCACCTTGATGTTTGGAAAGGGGAGGGGAGGGGAGGGGAAGGGGAAGGGGAAGGGGAAAAAAGATGATAAAATAAAGGTCTTATCCCCTATAGAAAGGAGAGGTTTCTCAGCTCATGAAGTGGAGTTTAAGTAGTAGCTGCTTCACAACTGACCTGGGAATAAGTGCAAGGGAAACTTGGGACCCTGAGGTTCTCCATCTCTGACCCTAAATTCAAGAGGGGCAGGTAGTGACAATACGAACATGTGGGTTGCTGTGTGTTGTTGCTTTTCCAGATAAAGTGCAGTGCTGGTTTTGTCTTTACTGGTTTAGTTGGAAGGGTTGTCTCCCCTGACACACATGGTTGGGGCACTGGGATGGGCCAGCTGATGGCCGTGCCATCCAGATTAGACTGTGTTGCTGTTGATGTGGGGAAAACAATCAGGATCCATGGTAGGGATAATATCTGCCCCCTTGGGAGGGTGTGTACCTGCCACGTATTACTTGTTCCCAGTTCTGTTTAGTTTTCTGCATAACTAGAATCCAAGAAGAATTGAGAAGGACATTTTTCTTCACATTTATCTCCTTTTCTCCTGTGATTCATGCCTTTATCACATACAGACACACCACTGCCTCACTGATCCCCACCAAGGCCCCATCTCAGGCATAGCTGGAGATGCTTCCAGCTGGGCTGCCTTGCTCTGAGCACACCTTGCTGTCATTGGCTTTGATTTGTTAGGCTTCATGCCATCCTGAAGCTGGCCTACCTGCAAGGATGGCTCTTACCCTCTGCCAAGCATCAGCAGCCTTCCTCTGCCTCCAGCACAGCCCTGTGGAGGAAGGCATCTCAGTAAGTCCCTGAGCTTCTTCCAGCCTTAGGGCATCATGTTTGCTGCTAAGAGACCCTGTGGCAGAGTTAATCTCTTTTTCATGCTTGGGAAGAGGCAAGAAGTTCTCATCCTTCTCTGCAGAATAGTCTCGTTTTGGTTTTTTTGCTATTCAGTGTCTTGAGAAGGTACAGCCTCATTTTGCTACCACAACTCTCAACAGATTTTTCAAAAGATAGCAGACCAAACAGGACCAGATTTTGAAGTTTTTATTCAGCTGTTCTTGCTGAAGGCAGCTTCCTCACTGATGTCGGCCAGACTCAGGCAGTAAAAAAGAATGAAGAGGCAACTGGATAAGGACTGCAGAGTATGATCCACTGACCTGCACCCAGGTCAAAGGAGCAGAGCACACACATCAATCACCAGGTTTGATACCTGGGCTTATACTACTGGAATAGTATATGTAAGTGTATAACGCATCTGTAACTCTGAAGCCAACACATTTTCTCCCAGCTCCATAAAAATTGCCTGATTTAGACCATAAAGACATGCTGCTCTTTGTGTGATGAATATGAAAAAATTTCTGTGTGATCCAAGAGTTTTTTAATAAAGTCCATGTTCTTTAGACATGCTATTCTTTCTGGACAGATATAGAGAGTGATATAATTGAAGATCATACAGCACAGGTAAATTGCTGACTGTCTATAGCCTCCTCAAGTAGGCAGGGCTCTGGATAAAGGAACTTTTAATGGTTTGATACAGTCTGTGATATTAGACTGCTCATATATTACTGCTCAGCACATCCTCTTACACAACGCAATGTGGCAGAACAAATTAATCACACTTTGGCCTGCTAAATAGAATTTGGAGGGCATAACTATAAATTAAGCTTTCCTCAACTCCACCTCAGAATGTTTCATCCTCCATATTGCTCATGAGTCATACCTTCTCCAAGCTCTGCAGAGCTGAGTAAACCTTGTTCATTGTCTTCCTGCACATAAATGTTGAAGGTCTGCCTTGACAGCTGGAGGTTTTCTGTTTGTTTTCAATTGTTTGTGCTTCTCTTCCCTGTATGGAGATGGCAGGTAGAAGCTCGCAGCTTTGTGGTTGGAACAGAAGACAGTAAAAATTTTTCCTCACTGTTGCCTTAGCCCAGTTTCCTATACAAACAAGATTCTCTCTGGTAGGCTCCAGTGTGTCTGAGGAATGATGTTATTATGTGGTTATCACCTCGAAGCATTAGGCATATTTTTTAGATACAGTAAGATGAGGAATCTCATCTTCTTTGGGATTCTTTGGGAAACCAGTATAGGAGACAAACAACAGGCTTGATCTGCTTGCAGTAGTCTGTGCTGCTGAGGAAGCTTCACAAGTAGGGTTTTTTTTTTCATGTTTTAATAGCAGAAGTACTGTATGGGACACTTCTATCAGGCAAAGGTGAAGAAGGCAAAGGCAGAAGTCAGAGGTGAAGTCACTGGCTGCCAGGAGGAAACCACAGATGGCAGGAAGCACTGCTCAGGGAGCTGGCAGGTCAGAGTCCAGGTGGGATTTGTCTCACCAGACAGTGCTGGGGCAGCCAGATGCTTACCTCCTCCCATGACTTCCTTGCACTCAGCAAGATTAATTTGCCCTGGATTTCCAAAGACGGATTCATCCTGTCTTAGTCACCTGTTTTAGAAGAGATGAATTGCAACACAGGGACTGTCAAGGGCAACCAGATGAGAAGTTCAACTGGACAATGAGCTTTTAGGCCATTAAAGTACAGTTGACATGATGTCTGCTCACAAGTATGAGTGAAGATTAGTCTTTTTTGAACAGTGGAATGCACTGCCCAAATGCTTTTACATGCTTTTATCTATTTAGGTGGACACAGTATCACAGCTACAAGTTCTCCTTAAAGCTCTTATTGCTCACCAACATAATTTTTATCTTGTTACTTTGCTTTTCAGTTTTCCATCCATTAGCTGATTTTAATCTATATCTGGGTCATAGTATGAGTAGTCAAAAAGTTGTATATGGTGAAGGATAAGTAGAGCTCCCTGTCATCTTTTGATCATATTACCATCTTCTGCTTATGAGTTTCCTTTGGTTTACCTACTTGGGAAAATAACAAGTACCTTCCTTCTTTTTCTTTCAGCCTTGTAAAACTTCTCCTTGTGCAGTGTCCTCAGATTTCCAATTCTTAACTCAGGTATCGCACTATGTCACATGGGGTTATGCAAGTGCTTATTTATCTTTGTTTAAACTCCAGATTCCAGAATCCTGTGAGCATCAGCTATCATAGGGCTTTATACTGTGTATTCCCTGCCTTCACAGGTGCAAAGCAAAATTTTAAGTGTAGTGCAGTTTCAATTTCTATAGCATTCTTTTCACTATCTGAGTAACTAGCAGGATCTGAGAACTTTTAGCAGCATTTTAGTTGAATTTTCATCTTTTTAAAGCACATCTCATGATGTATGAAAGTCAAATTCATAGGCTTCAAACACTTTGATGTCTCTATTTTTTATTATGTACTGTGTGGTATCATGTCCATCATTCACCAAATATATTCAGAAAGACACATAAAAATGAAGAGGTTTCGTCCTCTTTGTGTTCCTAGTAACTAATATTTTGAAAGGTAGGAAGAATCTGATTTCTAAGTCTAGTTTAACAGTTCAATAAAGTAAACAAATAAACACAAGGGCTGAATAAAATGGAGAGGGTAAAATAATAGATCAAGCAAAAGGGTAAGAACTCATCCATCTACCATAGATATGCTTTTGGAAAGGGAAAAGTTGAAAACTTACAATGAACATAGGATAGATCCACATTTATGGTATTTGGTATTCTTCTTTTGGTTGTGCTTCTCCCTAAATGTAAAGTTTTTGTCTCATATTTAATAGCTTAATTTTTGACTTTGAGATACTCTGCAAGCTTGCTTTTTCTCCTAGCTATTTGTGAGGGTTACTTGAACTGATGATGCTACCCATAAAACGATGGTTGGTCTCTATTGCAAAATATTCTACTGCCTTTGATGGAGCATGGTCTTACTGTGCTGCGTATAGACTGTGAAGAGATATTTCCTGCCTAAAAATTCTGGTGATTTTTTTTTTTCTAAACTTGTGTTTTGCTTTGTCTTACTGGTTCAAAACTCAGGACTATATATTATAGCATGTCTCACATTGCTTTCCTTGTCTGCTGTTTTCTTAGTTGGCCAATTACTGGTCTGTTTCAGCACTAATGACAAGTTAGCACCAGCCTGCAATGTTTATTCAAGTAAAATTCACATACTTTTTGTTTGCCTGAGCACTACAAGAGAGAAACCTTTTAGGTTCAAGCAAAATAACATGTAGCTCTTCAAGTTTGTCTCATATACTTTAGATACTCTTGCCAACTGTTGACAAATTTGAAGCATGTTGACAAAGTATCTTAATTTCCTAAGGAAAATGCTTTTCTATCCCTTTTTTTCCAAATAGTTTACTTAGGACGAGATCCTGTAAACATACAAAGGATTATCATTTACTTTCAACATGCGGGTAACTCCAGCAAAATTCAGAATTTACTGTTGAAATTACACCCCTCATGGCCACCAAAGCCTATGGCAAAAATTGCATCCACTTCAACGAAACCTGGGAGCCTTGATACTGAATTGGGAGGCAAGATTAATATTTGACATGATTGATGAAAATGTGACATCTGCTTTCACTTTAGACTTGCATATCCCTGGATGCCCTGGCTTGCTAAAGAACGCTGAAAAGAGACAGAACGTTCAGTTACTGTTAGCTACCACCTGGCATTGTATTCCACTCTGGACCACTAGTGGTGAGCATTACAGTCAGGCCAATGCCAAGGATGGCTGGTTTTGATCTGTGGGGCTCCTCTCCAAACTTCCAATTTGTATAACTACCAAGGTGTACTTTGGAGATCTGTCTACTTAGTCCTTCAGAAGTTCTTCAGTCCAAGACCTCAAATCTGGACAGAAAGCTCAAGTTTACGTTTTTTTTTTTTTCATTTTTGTGACTGAGAAATTGAAAAAGTAGTACCAAAGCAATAAATATGATGGTAGTTTCAAGAAAGGGGGGCATATTGTGGGATCACTTGTTATCCTGGAATCCCATGTTTGGTTGACTTGTCTTGCTAAAGGTGTATAGGCAAGGGTGTGTCATTAAGCCCTGGTAAAAGGAACCTGGCGTATCAGCGTATGTATTTTTTCTGCTTCCAAAGTAGCAGGGCCTTGCTTCCCCTTGAACAAGACTGTTTGACCTTAAGCTGCAGATTCCTTCTTGTCTCCAACTGAGGTGTTACCCAGACTTCCAGTTTGGGGTACAGAGAGGTGTAATTTGTGTTATTCCCTTGTGAAATAGTGCAAATCTCCTGCTAATCAGTTCTTCCCAGGCTTTTGTAGATGTTCTTCATTACAGCAGTGGGAATGAGAGAACTCAAATAGTCTGTCATAAATGAGACGCAAGGAAAAATAACTGCGGGGAAAATGAAAGGCTCTGACAACATTTTTGTATGTGTATGTGCACATGGGACTGTTGTCCTCTGCCATTAATGAGAGCTGTGTATGCTGCTGGGTCACACACCAGCAAAAACTTTATCTTCTGTACCTGATCACCTTTCTGCCAAATTAACCAGAGCTTGAAGTATTTTTTATGCTCACTGCAGAGGAATAGAAAATTTCTCATCTGGTATAAATCCTGACTGTACTTCTTGATGTTCTGACTTTCTGTCTACAGAACAGCTTTATATTGAAGTGGCATCACATTTTTTATCCAGTACTAGAGGTTTAGTGTCTATCTGAACTGTAGCCTGATATGGAGCATGATGACAGGAGTAAGGGTGGAATACAGTCACCAACAGTTCCTTCAAAATATTATCTGATGCAGTGTATGCATTTTATTTGATTCATTTGGTGGGTGCACAGTTTAATGTCCCAGTCAGAATGAGACTAAGTCAGCAAGTGGTATAGACAGAGAGATGTGAAACAGAGATTGAGAGAGGTAGATATAGATAGATATATAACATGAGGTCTTGATGGATGAGAAATTCATTCTTTAGATTCACTAATCTCAGATGTCTCCTGTCTAGATATCATCAAATATATTGTAGTGTATCTTTCTGTAAGGACAAATGCCCACCTAGGACAGATTAAGGCCAGCAGATTGGCTGGATTCCTGACTAGATTGGAATCTGCACCCAGGTGGTGAAGAGGAAAAACTAGCAGTTCTCAGGGGCCCCTTAATGCCCATGGGATGATGCTTGATTTACAAACGTTATTGTCACACCTTATCTGGGACAGCTCTAACTGGGGACGATCTGCTAGAAGTGTAGTAGTAGTGCATTAACATATTATGAAAAAGACATTTGCAAATGCCCACTAAGCAGTGTCTCTATAGCTATACAAGGCCAATTAATCTATTTTTTTTCTATTGCCATTAAAAAAAAGAAGCAATTAATCTATTTTTTCTATTGCCATTAAAAAAAAGGCAAACAAAGGCACTCTATGTGCATTTGGACTAGAATACCACCAGGTACTGAAATAATTATTTAAGAGGCTGACAAAAAGTCTGAAGACTACAAGCCTTCCATGGTATTTGAGCATGCTTTAAAATGTTGGCTAGTAGATTTAAGACTTAAGGGAAAACCTAGTAATTTCCTAGGGGAGTGTCTGAATTCACCTTAGAATGTGTCTGTCCAATTCACTGCATCAACAGCTGACAAAAAAAAGACATTTTGATGGATCCTTTATAAATCTGTGATATTCTCCCCATCCCCCCATCCCTACTGACACAATTATAATAGGCAATGTTAACGTAGGGCTGGATATGCTAGAAAAAACTGTCTTTTTTTCTGATAAAGGTATTTCATTCGAGGAATTGGTTTGAATTCTACCAGGACAGTCTATATAAACTGTATCTCCTGGAGAATGGCTCATGACTATACCCTACAAAATACTGCTAAATCCTTTCACGTGCAGCTCAATGGCTCAGTTGGGAGTGAAGCTGAGACAACTCCCTAGAGAGAGGTTGAAAGTATCCCTGATCATTTAAAGGGGATGTTAATGATGATCTAGCTAATTATAACAATCTAAATATCACCACCATTAGCAATTTCATTTCTTATTACAGCATGGCAAAAAGGAGATAAACAGATTATTTATGCCAGTTCTGTATGAAATGTCATGATTTTTGTGTCTTTATTAGATGTAGCATGTCAGAGACACTCTGCTCTTCCCCCATATGCTACCTGCCTGATAATTAACATGTACAGCGTGCTTTTAAAAGCAAACAAAGGAAAGTCCCTTTGCTTGTTTGTTTGGTGTGTTTATGGTCATAAATCAAAATATCTCAGGCAGAACACCATTTTGATTTCCTGCAAGAAGAAAATATTCTTCTGAAGAATGTTCATAGTAATGAAGAGTTTTAATGCAAACATACATCTAAAGTTTAGGAGGGTAAAAGTATTTTAAAAAATAATTTTAATAAGTTAGTATTTAAGAGATGGAGAGCTCAGACTTTCTGCGTAGACAGACCAAAAGTACAGAATTTTCTGCATAAAATTGTCCTTTTTGTCTGTGTGTAAAAATCAGCTCTTAGCCTTAACTTTCCTTCAGTAATCACAACAGAATTTGAAAAAGAAATATGCAATTTTACATATTTACAAGATAGAGGAGGATAAAAAATTGCTGCATTTTGATCTGTTTAATTTTATTATACAGCATTCAAAAACCTAGTGATGCATATAAGTTATAACTAGGTTAGTTAGATTAGACATTCAGAGAAATATGATGGTCTACAAAACTGCTAGAGTAGAAAGATAAATCTGATCACTAGGGTTCAGTCCTTTTTCCACTGAAATCTAGCAATATCCCCATACTAGCAGAAGAAAGAGAAAGATATAGAGGTTCCTTGCTATGGACTACCAGAAGGAATTATGTATATCAAGTCTGTGAAAGGTTGCAATGAGCATCTTTAGAAAACTCAGACTCTTGAATGAGGGTTGCTACTGTAACACAGCTGGATATTTGCTGATAAATTTCCATTTTTTTCAATGTCAATAATTAAAATCAAAATTCAAAATAATGAATCCAAAGTTGCTAATTTACACTAGTCTGTAGTGATACATCTGTTTACAATTTCTTTCAAAACCAAGAGATTCCAAACACTTCTTTCCCTACTCACACCCCACATCATTTGCCTTTTCTAAACTAATTCCCTGATAGTAACTGCAGATAAGGTTTTTGCCCTGACCTTTATATCCTTCCCAAATGTGGTTGCCTCCACACACCAGTTCTGCATCCCACTTTGTGCCATGAACCTTTCCTTGTGCCCCCAGCTGCAACTTCTGCAACTTTGAGGATTCTGACATGGTACTGTCTCATACTCTTCTTTTCCTTCCACTAGGTACCTCTTGAGACCTCTCTGCTGTGAGAGGCAACCATGCAACAAGGGAGATGCATTGGGGGCGGGTGGGGGGGGTAAGATGCACTGGTCAAGTCCTTTTGTGATGAATAGTGCATAAATGACCAGAAATCAGTGTCATCACTCCATATTCTGGTGCTTTACCTGAGGTTGCCCCTGTGAAGGCACAGCAGACCTGTCTATTTCATAGAATGTATTTTTGTAAGGTATTTGTCTACTGGCAAGAAAGGGACTGTTTTAAAAGCTTTGTCTTCTAGTGGATGGAACCTGGATAAACGGCAACAGTTAAGGTCCTTGAATGTGTCCTGTAGAGCATTCACTGGGATTGGAGAGAAAGTGGAGGGTGGTGCAACTGGGAGTGGTGAGGAGTCTGGCTCTGAATATCAGGTGTCTCTGAATATCAGGTCTTTTGCATACAGCTTATGTGAGCAGAGTCCCCGCTCCTTCTGATTGTGCTTTCCTATAGCAACAGGTGCAGCAAGAAGGGAAGACAAGCACACATCCTGGAGGCCTAAAATTTTCAACCCAGAGGCCAAGAAGAAGGGGGCAGACAAGGTAGGCTGAAGAAATGCAAAAGTATCATGCATGATATAACTTACAGTAGAAATGTCCTGTGATTGTGGCATATGGTCAGAGAAATGAGTTTTGGCACGGATCAACAGGTCTTCTGCAGGAGCCAATTCCTACTTGCAGGGAAACATCACAGACAAATCTCAGAGGTCAGTTTCTCTTGGAGGGGCAATCCAGATATGTGGAAACATCATTATGTTTTATTAATGTGTAGTTTTTGTCTTACCATTGCATTTTTCAAGTATGATTCTTCTCAATCAGACATGAAAGATGATAAGAAAGGCACCTCCCTGAACAGAGCTGCCCATTTTCATTTTGTTAAGCTGAAGGGTCTCGGATGTTCTAAGCTTCTTTTGCACTCTTCATTGTCAAGGTGTTGAAACATTTACAATACATTTCAAATGGCAAATGTCACCCACTCACCATCGGTTTTTATTTTCTGCTTGGCCTGAGCAGACAGAGGCACAGGCAGAAACTTCAGTTATTGTTTCTGTGTTTCTCTTCTCTCAAGAATTTTACTGCTCAGAAATGCATCAGACAGCTATTTTTCATAAGCAAATCTTAAAACATTCTATCACATCTTTATAATTTTTGTGTCTTAATGCAAGTTGAGTGTAGAGAAATGTTTTGGGTTGTTTATATCAAATTAGAAATATGTGTCTTGAGCAGATTTGGTGTGAATAGTATTAAAAACAAGCAAACAAAAAACCCCAAAAACTCAAAAAATAAGTTGTTTTATGATGTAACAAGATATCTAAACTCTGAAGAAATAGCTTCTTTATTAAAAAGTCTAAGATGAATACTGATTTGAAGGCCCAGTCTCAACTTAAAATCATGCCCCAGTTTGAATGTCTTTTAAGCTATTATTAAAAGCAGTATCTTAACATCAACAACACTGAATTAACAATGGTTAGTCAAACAGGATTCCACATTAATTTGTTTCTTTTACAAAGTATCATTTTGCATGTTGGTTAATTTCCCCTGTTACTTTTAAGGGTTTTCATTATACAAAAAGAAAAAAAAAAGAGTTTAAGAAAATTGATTGCATGAAATAGAAAGGAATATGCAATAGGCAGAAAATGAGAGAAGGGTACAATGGGCTGAAGGAACCACATTGCTCTTAAACAGATCTGTAAAGGGACCTGAGGTTTGCCTAATCATTCTGTGCACCAGCACTCCCCCAGCACAAATATATGTATCAGGGGGTGGTATGCATGTTACATAAAGTACATACATATGGTGGTGTATATAGTACATGTAGCTAAAACAAAACATCCGCAGTACTACACCACTATTATCATATATCATGAAACAGCTAACATTTTCCTGGGAACATGAGACTGGAAAAGGAAGTCATATAAGATAAAAACGTTGGAACAATATCAGCTCTTCATATTGGTATTTAGATCCTGGTATTGCACATGCCTCTTTCCTGTGCAGCACTATGCATGTCAGCAGTATCCCTTGGGCAACCAGGGGCAGCTCCTGAGCAGGGGCAGATTTGTCTCTTGGTGCACTGTGAAATCGCTGCCTATGGAGGTACGGCACCAGAGCACAGGCTCTCATCCTGTCCTCAGTGCCCACCTCCAACAGTGCACGTGAGTGCGTGGCAGCTTGAACAATGTGCACCTCTCACTCAGTGTGAAAGCATCAGACTACCCTGTCTGTCTTGAAAGTCAGGGTGTGCTGACCTGGTGCTGTAAAACCTGCACAAAAAAGGTTTTAAAAACCCTGCAGGTTTTACTGCACAAAAAAGGCAATTAGTCTGACTGTAGCAGGGACATCCATGTATTATAGGCATCTCACTAAAGCTACTTCTTGCACCCAGAAAAGATTTCCAGGTGAAAAACAACTCCAAGCCAGTTAACCTGAGGAAATTAGGGTTGAAGTGGCCCTTTGAGTCAGGTAAGATTGCTTTCTCTTTATTTCTAAAAAACTTGTGGACCAAGTCACCTCAAACCACAAACACCTGCAGCTTTGTTTTGTAATAAAATCAACATTCTAAATTGTGAGGCTAAGAGAAGCTTTATGAAACGCACAGCATCAAAAGCCAGTCTTTCATTTCCATCAGGAAACATACCTTTTTTGTCAAGAACCACTAATTTTTTGGGGACTTTCCAAATGCAGCCTGAGCACGGGTACCTTGCTAAAACGCAAGTATCAGTAACAAATTTTTACTTGGCTGTGTGTTGTGAGCCAGGTTATGAACAAAAGTGCATATGAAGTATCTGACATTGTGATGGCAACAGCCTAAATATATTCATGTATATATATATATATATATATATATATATATATATACACACACACACACACATACACACACACACACAACTTTTCTTGAGAGCCCGTCCCGTCTTGTGACTTGATGGAAAGTGGTTGTGGTAATGTTCATTTACAGTTTCTCAGACTTTTTTAATATCAGGGAAGCAATCTGCAATACTTTAAAAAGGCAAGGTGTCTTGTCAGGACACATCATTTCCCGAAGGATGGAGATACTGGAACAAATAGCACCCTAGTTCCTGCTATTTCTGAACCGCAGCGTGCTGCTGTGGGAAACCTGTTCGCATGGAGCCCGGGGGAAGAACGGAGATGAGGGCCAAAGAGGGAGGCAGCGGAGAGCCCTGTTTCGTAGCGTGAAGGCCAGAGGAGCCTGGCAGGGTGCTGGGGAGGCTGGCAGGTGGGCTGGGAAAGGAGGAGCAGGCGCAGGCATCACCGGCACTCTTCCCTTCGCCCAAGCACTTGTATTTTTTCCCAAAAGAGCTATTTTTCTGTGTCACATGGCTTAGGTGAAACTTTCCTTGAAGCCCTTCAGTCAAGTCAGCCTGCGGCGCCAGAGCAAACGCGAGCCCAGAAGCCGCAGCATACAGAGAAAACCCAGGCGAAGGGCACGTTTCCCCCCGCAAAAGCCCTGAATTTTTGGCGGGCGAGAGAAAGGGGTGTCCAAGGCATCGGTGCGCGGGAAACGGGGCTGCAGATGCAGGCTGAGCTGAAGGATGGAGCAGGAAAGGAGGGAGAGGGAGGAAGCGCGACCTGAGGCGGAGGGGCCGCTCCGGGGGGGCCCACCGTCGCCCCGCGCTGCCTCCTGGCTGTGGGCGGGGTGTCGCCGCCCTTGGGCCGCCGCCGGGGCGGGCCGGGCCGGGCCGGGGGGATGGCGGGGGAGGAGGAGAAGGAGGAGGAAGGGGGGAGCGGGGGTGTCATGCCGAGAGCTCGCGTCGCAGCCCGGCAGGCCGCGGCCCGACCCGCACCCTCAGCCCTCCGCCGCTCCCCCAGGCAAGCGGCCCCGCTCCCCGCTGGGCCCGGGGCACCCGCGCCCCTGGCAGCAGCCAGCCGCGTCCCGAACGGGCGGAGGGAAGGGGGGAAGGGGAGCGGAGCCCTCTCCGCCGCTCAGAGGAAGGGGAGGGAATGGGGAAAGTTTAGTGGAGGGTGTTTGAATCGGGAGTTATCCCTAAAGAGCCTTTCCCCTGATCTGATCCAGAGGGCAGCGCTGGGAGGAGGGGGCGGCGACGACGAGCAGCCCTGCAACATCTGTAAAACTTGGAGGAGGCGGCGGAGAGGAGCGCGCGAGACGGAGAAAAGCGAGAGGGACAACTTTTCCGACACGTGAGTACCTCGGCGCGATGTGTTTGTTCCCCTCCTTCGGTGGCTGCGCCGAGCCAAAACAATGCGGGGCGGTGGCGGGGCTGGAGGGGACGGGCGGCACTGGACAGGACGGAGGGGTTCCCCCTTCCCTACCAAAACTCTTTGGTACCAGGCGGTGGATTTGGGGATACTTTTTGGTTTTTTTTTTTTTTTTTTTTCTTTTGCTCCCTCTCTTCTTTTCTTCTTTTTCTCCTCCCCCCCGTTCTTTTTGTTGAACCAAATCAGAAATGTCAGTCAGTGCGAGTGAGTCAGAAGGGATCAGATTACAAGATCACTGAAACTGATGTCGGACCCGCGCACACACACCCCCACACGGAGGCAGAGGCGCGGGCTGCTCCCCGCGGGAGGCGGGCAGGGATAAAACAACCACCACCAACACCCGCCGGCTCTCCTCTGCCGCCCCCGTCCCGCCTGTGTCCCGTCCCGTCCCGTCCCTCTGCCCCGCGGGATGCCCGCCGGCCGCGGCGGGGGCCGGCCCCGCTAGCGACGGCGGCGGGGGAGCGGCGCGGGACGAGCCGGCGGCCCCGGCCCTCGCCCATGGGCAGCGCGGGGGCTCGGCGGCAGCGGCGGCAGGTACGTACCCACTTGGGCGAGAAGTTCTTTGTTCCCCGGCTCTACTCCGGGCCACTTTCTTGGCGTCTCCCAGCGTCCTGGCCCCGCTCGCTGCCCCCTTCCCGCTTCCCTAACTCGGAGGCGGGGGTCAGGGGGGACCGAGGTGTCTAACCCCCAAAATGGCTGTCACGGAGCGCGGGAGCCGAGGGCGCGGGGCGAGGCGGGGGCAGTCCCCGCTCCGGGCCGGGCTCGGCCGGGCACGTTCCGCGGCAGAGCTGCCGATGTGCGGGCGACAGCTGCTGTTTTATTTCCACCCCCTTTTTCTCGCCCCTACTCCCTGAGCGACTCCCGGGGGTTTTCACGCCCGTGCGGCGCGGGGCCGGCACAAACTTCGCAGGGGGAAAGGCGAGAGGAAAGGGGGAGAATCCGCTGTCACATCTGGCGGGGCGGAGGAGCTCCCGGGGGTCGTCGTTCGCTGCCGGCTGCTCCCTGCGAGGAAGGGGACGGTCGGGTCCCGGGAGGGGGGCGCGGGGGTTCCGGCGGTGTCTGCCCCGAGCGGAGCGGCGCTGGGCCCGCTCCGCGCCGCCGCTGGCACGGCGTCAGGCGGGGGAGCGGGGCGGCGGGACGGGCCCGGGCGGGAGGAGCGGGGCGGCTGCCCCGCGGGAGCTCCTCGGAGCCGCCCCGGACCGGCACCGCGGCCCGGCCGTGCACCGCCCAACTTTGGAGGGTGGGAGCAGAGCGTGTCTGCCGCGGTTCCGATTGTCCCGTGAAGTCGGTGGGGTGTTGGCACAATTCCCGCGCCTTCGGACGGGCCCGCCGGCTCGCAGCTGCTAGCGCCCGCTCCCCAGCCCGCGCACCACGTGAAGAGAAAAGGTAAAAGGAAACACACGCCCCTCGCTCCCCATCTCACTACCCAGTTTTGTTTTTAACCCTCTGGTGCGTAGTTTTTATCCGGTCCTGCGGGTACGGTGTCCGTGGCCTTCTGCCAGTTTGTATGTAGATATATTTATGTAAAACATTTTCTCCCAGCTCCTTGCCAGCTGTTCCACATTTTCCAGCTGCCACTTCAGTTTGAAATGATGGACTGTACGGATCTCAAAGAGCCTTTTAGTCGGAGGTACGGATAGCTGTCTGTTTGATACACAGTGTCACGTTTTAGGGGCTACTTCACTAAAGGAGCATTAAGTAGCAATCCACGGCAAAATGCTCCTCTTCGTCGCGCCCATGCTACTTCCCACTTCATTTCCAAGCCTCAATAAACATGATTTTTTTAAGCTTCAGCGTGCAGACTTCGTTTCTTTTGTGTGCGTGCTACAGAAATACTTGAAAGCTAAATTTTCCAGAGGCCTTGAGACATGTGGCTGATTAAACCAACAAACATTTTTAGGAGGGCACGGTGTTTTCCTCTCTGTCTCTCTGTGCTATAGGTGTCTCTTTTGAAATCGTTTAGGTCACTGGAATAGTGAGAAATCACTATGTTTTGCTGTGTTCCAAAACTGTTATGGTGTGGCTTTCAACGAGATTATGGATTGAAATGTGCCAGAACTGGCCTTAAGTAGTTTGAATATTTGTGCAATTGCATTGTAATTTGGGAAGGTGCCTCACTGATTGATTCCTATAATTATTTCATTTAGGTCCTTTATTAAAAATTGATAATGATCTGACAGTTTCTTAATTATATATGTCATGATTATTTTGAAGGAAGACAAATGCAGTGTTTTAAAAGTAAAGTAACCTTAAAATGTAAAAACTGCCATCTTCACAGCGCTGTATTTCAGTCGTGGAAATATATATTAAAAGTAATGGTGAATGAGTTTAGCAATGTAAACTGTAGGCAGCCTCTTGAGAGTTTGTTTATGTAAGGAAGGTTTGGGTATAACTAGCTAGTATGTAAATACTTTCAGTTTTGTGTATAGCCCAATTCTAAAAGCATAAATAATAGTAACTATGAGAGAAGGCTATTTTAAGGACAGGGAATTATTTCTTTAAAAGGAGGATTATTTGATTTTGAATGAATAGGAAGAATGAGTAAGAAAAGGACTCTCACAGTGTATGTATATTCTTTTAAGCAGCAGTGGAAGCAAAACTGTGGCTTAAGGTGCCAAAATGAATGCACTCTTGCATTCTGGTAATAGCATATGATTTTCAGCAGGACATGATGTTTACCAAAGCTTTTCTGGAGAAGTACTGCAAAACAAAGACATCACCTGCATTTTCTGCATAAGTGGAATAACATTTTTGGCTTGAGAAGGTGTGCAGCGGCCAAGAAGGAGTTATTACTGCTCTACGTAATCATCAGTTGTGAAAGATTGTTCATTTACAAAACCAATTTATAGCTAAGATATTAAAGTATCAATGGCTATAAATGATTTTCTTTTTTCTGAATAGTGCTGGAAAAACTGAAATACTCAAGTTTGGAGACATCATTATAATTTGTTCATCTTGCAGATTACTAGAATTTTTAACGAGATTAATGTATGCACTGATATTGACCCATGAAAGTTTCAGTTACACTTCCTGTCTCGTTTTGGGGAAAGCTATTCAATTACCTGCACCCCTGTAGTGTATTTGAATTCTAGTCTGCACATTAGAGGAAGGAATGGCATATTTTTTTGTTGCAGAGTGTTAGTGAAAAGTTAGTAATCTTTGCCTGATAAATAAGGAATTTGAGGGCTATTAAAGCAGGGTTTATTTCAAATTATGGAAGGAGGCATTTTAGTGATCAGTGTTGCATGTGTTCAACTATATGGAGACAGAAATGTACAAAGAAAATGCAAACTTGAAGGAAAAGTGAATAAACGAGTCATGAAATCCTCAGGAAAACCTTAGTAATGGAATGTTAATGCTTTTAGACTATAGTAGATTACCTTAAAAGTCAGGCTTTTCTTCTTTATGCAATTGTTGTAAATCCCTAGCTAAAGAATACTTTGAAGAAAGCTTTAGTTTTTCTGGCACTCATATTCTGTAGTAATTCTGGTTGTTTTGGAAGATTCAAGATATTTTCTGCCAACTTGCAGTTAGGCAATTAAAATGCTAAAATGGCTACAGAGGAAGCTTTTTATTAAACAAAAGGTTCAGCTGTAATAATGATTTCAAGTTGTGTTTTAACCACAGGTTTTATAGACATCCTCCCTTTAGACTCTGTCATTTTTATAAGGGAATTGATTTGTTATACTTTAAAATCAAATAAAATGAGACAGAATAAACAAAAATAGGGCATGGGTGCTGCTGCAAACTTTTCAAGTTCTTTCAGTGCATTTTTCATCTTTACTTTTATTTGATAGGTCTGTGAAATAGAGCTGTAGACTGGCAGACTTTAAATGAAATTTCACACTTTGATGATTTTTTTTAAACTTTGATATATTGACAGCAAAAGGAGCTGCAAAGCTTTTATATAACTTGAGCAGTAACGCCAAGCAGCAGTCAAACGTCTCTATGCATTTGTGTTTAACTGCAGAAGAAAAACATGTCCATGGGCAGTAGAGGGTTCTTATCAACTCCCTAATCCCAGATCCCAGCAAACCTTGAGGGCATGCCTCAGATCTTGCTGAAATCATTGTAGACTCTCACAGTTTGCAGATTAAATATGCTATGTGTTCCTGGCTCCAACAACAGTTTTATGAGCTCACTAAGCTTCCTGTTTTAAGATCCTTTTCTGAAGTTTTTAGGAGCTGCTAAGGGCGATGCTGTCTATGGCAAGTGGTACTTGTTAATTTAGGGACACTTTAGGTATTTCATTCTGTCTGTAAAAAGAGCCAAAATAGCTATTTTCAAATTAGAAGTCGAGTTGCACCGAAAAAAAGGAGCTCCTTTAAAGAGGGATTCTGTTGTTTTAATGTGTTTTTCAGTACACAAGGTGACAGAGTTTATAAGAGGCTTGATTTTGTTTATGGGGCTCTTTAAAATGAGACTTTTTCAGTTGTAATTCTAAGCACAATGCAGCTTTTAGTACATAATTTTTGAGCCTCTTTTAACCAATTGTGCTTGTAGCGGCTCATTAAACATACCTTTGAAGTTCTTGTTCTCCTTTACGTCTCAAAGAAGGGAAAATGTATTCTGCCAAGAATGAATTTCAGCGAATCAGGTGGTTAACCCTGGCATTTGTTGACCCATCTGAACGTATGGCTTACCCCTCACATTCAGAGTCTGGTCTTTTCTAGGTGCTAAATAGTTAACTCTTATATTTTATTCACTGTAATCATGTTTATGTATTCGGTGTAATAGTTTTAATTAAAAAGGAAAATACTTATTGTCCAACAACATGTGTCATATTATTCCCGAGAGAACTTGAGCCAATTTTGTGCTTAAAGGTTATTCAGTGAATGAAATTTTGAAAGCCCATTTGTCAAGGTACGGCACGGTTTCTGTTAGTTTTCAACCCCCAAATTCATTGTCCGCATGGCCCAGTCATTAGTCAGCAGTGTATTAGTGCTGCCTTCAGGCAATGCTGCCCAGCACTTCTTCGCACCATTATAGCTCTAAAAGTGTACTCTGCCGACTGGTAGAATTACTGCTCTGATTTCCGCTTGGCTGGGTTTGAGGTAAGTCCCCTCCCTACCTTCCAGCTCACTCTAATCCCTGCTTTCTTTTAAGGCTGCTTTCTTCAGAGATTTAGGGGAAAACTTTCTTAAAGATTGTGCTGGCATCATACTGTGGTTTTGTTGTGGTATACTCTGTACATGTAAATTGTACCTGCCTTACCTTGAAAGTGTATTAAATTGGCTGCTGATCTGAAGAGTTGGTTTCTCTCTCTTTAGGAATAAAATAAGAAATGAGACAATACACTGACGTTAAAAACCCCTGCAAGGTTATTTAGATTACAACAAGAGACAAAGAAATTGGATAGAATGTGTTTGTCTCTAAATAGTTGCTGGATGTCAGAACTGATAGTATCAGAATCCACTACAAGGAGATCTGATTGAATAATTTTCTTAGCTGAAGTTGCCACTCAAATGTCAAGTTATTTTTTACAGTGATCGTCAAGATGATTAGGCCTTTTAAAAAAATTATTCTTTTTTTATTTTTATTGATGCTCAGAACGCTTCTGTATTTTTTTGGTATCTGATACTTAGTTCAGGGTAAAGTACCCAACAGACCTTTTGGTGGTTTAGAGCTGAACTTTCCCCAGTAGTACTTGCTGGTTTGTATGAGACTCTGTGTTCTTTGCATACAAATCTGTTAATGTCAAGAAAATCAACTGCTTGTAAAGAATACATCATCCAGCTGCCCAGAGAATGAAGCCTTCATTAGATAAGATGTATGAATACCTGAAACTGAAGAGTCAGAAACACAGATCAAGTTAGTGTCAGTTCAGTATGCTGTTCTGAACCGTGTATATCAAAATGAAATCCTAGCACTACCAATTCTTTACTGTCAGGATGTAGTTTGGTGGGGTTTTGCTTGGCTCCTCAATTCACTATGGATATATAATTCTGTGATTACACTATTTTAGCAAGGATAGTGGATTGTGAAGTGGACTGTGCATTTGTAATGCAGCAAATCAGAGTGGTGCCGTTGTGTTTTGTCAAGTTACAAAAACACTATTATGACACAGGTGTAAAACCTAAAGTAAACTTTAAAAGCTGAAGATAAAGTTTTATAAAGTACCTTTCACACTTGAAGTTCTTCCTGGATATATGGAGATTTCCTTGCTCTTTTACATGTTACTCTGTGTTGGGTTAGAACATGAAATTCTGGATGAAGGCATGCCTTAACCTGAGAGTGTGCTGAGGACATAAACAGGATTCCAGGAATGGAACTGTGATCAAAATATGGCACTTTCAGGAAACATTCTGCTTGATTCCTTTGATCTTGTTTTAAAATGCTAATTGTAAAATATGGAACACAGTCTTTTCTTCTTTCATTTGCATATCATAAGTTGGGAACAGAAGGCACATCTTTGCAATAGATGTACATTAAGTACATTCTTCCTTGAGCTCAGTTCCTGTATAGATTGACATTGATATATAGATCTAGTTTTGTTTCTAAGGAATCTTTCATCTGTTGGAATTGATGAGATAAAACAAAAAGTGTGAAGAAAGTGGTCATTTCACTGGAATGTTGAGATCCAGTACTTGAAATTAGAGTATTTCTGCATTTTTCTGTCGAAGTTGTAGTGACTGCTTACTTGACTGCGGTGCAAAGCACATCCATTACAGATGTTTGTAATTTGCTTTACCAAGCTAAGAAGGCAAAGACAAGAAGGCAAAGAAAAAAACCAGCCTGTATTGTCACCATAAGTATCCTAGGAATAGTATCAGCAGAGAAAGTCATAGAGTTTTGTTATCCACACAGCAAGTCTTGCTGCTGTCCCCCTCCCTGTTGTCTAAGAGTATTCCTGGCCTTTCAGATCTTTAGCATATGAATGAACCAAAATCCAGGTTTCCTAAAACAAATGTGTTGCCAAAGGAATTGACCGCACTGTTACTTAAGTTTGTTTTGGATTTAGTGCTTCTGAATTCCTGAAGAAAGATGGGCAAAAACAGAGCGTGGGCTTGAAGTGTTGCCCCTCATTGTAACCTATTGCTACAAACAGTACAGTCCACAGGAGATTTTTTTTTCCTTCCCCCTGTGCTCATTCTTTTACAGCTAATCTTACTTTGACATAATTATTAGAGTTTTTCCTGCTGCAGAATTTGAAGCACAAGAACAAGTAGGATTGCAAAACAAGCAGTAACACAGCTTATTCTGAATTTCTGAGGAATATTAGGTAGTTTAATTGGAAGGAGTCCTGATTCTCCTGGGTAAGTACACTACTAGTTTTAGACACACCCCCCTCCCCAAATATATTGAAATATTTGGAGACTTGAAAGATATGTAGTACTTTCTATTTTGTAAGAAATAAACTTTATTCTTTCCATTGTATTTAGACAGTTTGTAAGAGAGCCAAAATAGGAATAAAGGAAACCCAAGACCATGGGATTAAAATAACTAATGCTTAAATGCAGAGTTAATGACCTGATTTGTTTTGTTTTTGTTGTGGGGTTTGTTAGTTTGTTCTTCTTAAAATTTAGTTCCTTATTTTAAAGACTCTCAGACAGTGAATTGATTATAAAATTTTACCTCGGAGGATGTATCATATCTGAATTGTAAAACCATTAAGTCTGGGCTCTGTCCCCCTCACCTTTGTGTTGTGTGTTCCCAAACAGCAGCTTCTGTGAGAGATAGACTAGTTGGAGATGGATGTTCGAACTGAATTCTTCAGTATTGTTATCCAAGTTAAGTTCTGTTTGCTGAGTGTGAAAATGAATAATCTCTTTCCTGGCAGAAATCTGTTTTCTTTAGATACAGAGTTTAATCTGTTGAAGTAATAGTTTTAATTGGGGTTATACTTATCAGCTTTTTAAATCCGAAGAACAAAAGTAGATGTAATCTACTTGTAAGGCTGTGTGGTTGATGTGTATTTAAAGCAACTGAGGTGGTGCCTCAGTAGAAAGTGCCACTAATTGATACTATTGTATGTGTCTGTTCAAAATAATTTCAGAACATTTAGGTAGCTGAGTTTATCTGTAGCTGAAATATGTAAGCAAATATATAATACCCCTGGAGTCGAGAGACTATTAAAATCAATCAGTAGTTCAGTGTACACCACAGAATATTTTCTCACTTAGGATCTTAATCACGAGGATGCTAATAGCACTGGTTTGCCTAGCTGATTGCCTTTGTGTTTGTTATTGTTGCCACAAGCTATTTAACCTATCAGGAGCAGATCAGATCGTCATTAACCAGGCTTTAGGTCTAGTTGTTTTTCATTTTTTATGGGGGGAAAGAAATCAAAGGGAAGTAACAAGGAAAAGACAGCAGATAGTAATGAATTTGGAAAGACTGTATTAATAAATGTCGTATCTTTTAACTTGGGATATTTTTCATTCTGTCAAGCAATTTTCTTTCTTTCTTTCTTCTTTCTTTCTTTCTTTCTTTCTTTCTTTCTTTCTTTCTTTCTTTCTTTCTTTCTTTCTTCTTTCTTTCTTTCTTTCTTTCTTTCTTTCTTTCTTTCTTTCTTTCTTTCTTTCTTTCTTTCTTTCTTTCTTTCTTTTCTTTCACTAGTGCATCTACAGATCATGCATGTAACTGAAATGAAGATAGGTATTGTGAAATATAAGATACCTTGCCCTTCCCCCCCCACCCCCCAACTGATTGTTTGTTGCGGTTTTATAATGTGGATATAAGACTCTTTGTGCTGTTTATATTAGTCTTACTGTGACTAGTTGTCTCAATAGGGAAGAACCTAAATAAAGTTTACCCTGGAGTAGTTGATGAAGGTTGCAGAATTCTGGTTTATTTTACAAGGAATTAGGAAAGGATAAAACTATTCTAAAAATATACATGTTAGTTTCTATAGCTATTACAAAAGTGGTGAGATATAGCAAGAGGTTAATGTTACATCTGGGAGATATTTCTTAAAATGTCTGAGTGCTTGAACATTTTTCATCAGGTTCTGTCAGGGGTAACTTTGTCAGTGCAGCTTTGCCAGCAGGTTTGATAGAAAGCAATACTGAAATCTAGGTGGGTTTTGGAAGTTAAATGTACCTGAATCAAGTCTGTATAAATCAGTGTGAAATAGCTCCCATATAACAGCTTAAGATTGTCTCATATAAATTTTGCATTTGAATGTAGCTGAACAAGATGCATTTTTTTATCCTTAAATAATCCCAAGGAACAGTGCAACCCATGTTGATAAAATTGATAAAGGGTCCTTTATGGTTGAGAGAGACTGTAATTTCCTGATTGTTCTTCATGCCTCCCCTTGTGTTTTTCACTTTCTTACAGTTATGCTGCTCAAGATGTATTGTATCCCCAAAGACTGCTTCCAGTAGTGTGGATCAAAGTAGTACCTATGAACACCCAAGTACCCAGAGTCATTTCTGAAAAATTAAACATGCTATGTTTGCTTGCACGCTGATTGGGGCACTCTGGTTGCTGATAGCAATCAGTGTGAACTTCCCTACTGCTGATGTAATGATGATGAATGCTGTGACACTGCTATTTCAGACAGCTCTTCTCAGCGGATGCAAACCACTTGTTAATGAATTGAATACAACTATAGCAGCATCAAGTAAAACAGGGAAAGGTTTTACTTGTTTCTTTTTTAGTTATTTAATTCAACATGTTAAAAGATACTCCTCAAAAAATTAAAATAAAGCAAAGAAAGGCAGAAGGTTTAAGTTTGCAAGAAACATAAACCAGTCTTAACATGCAAGTTGAGAATTTTAAATGCTTACACTTCAGCACTTTGACCAAAGCAAGCAGTCTTGTTGAAGTCAGTGAACCTATTCCTGGCAATAAATGTCTGCATGATCTGGTCTTTCAAATTAATGTATGCAGTATAACTAAAATAATTTGAAAAGTAGTTCAGAGAAGAGAAGTGATACAGAGTGAAGATTTCTTGGAAAATTGAAATGTGTGTTCAGAAAGGATCAAGTTTCTTGTTCTTCCAAGCACAGGGCTGCTCCACAGGTTTTGGTTAGTTTGGACTGTGAGTAAATGAACAAAGAGAGGTGAGTTTTTTCCTCCCCAGTATATTAATATGATTATTTTTACTACTCTAAGGCACGGTTTTATAACCAACATACATAAGGACCAGAAATTACATAATATTAAGTTACTTGAAAGAATTTTTTTTGTTCGAAATGAGTTTCCAACATATTGTGATTTATTGACACTACTTTTAAAAGAGACAGTTTTCTTCATTTAGCTAGTTCATTCCAGTAGCATGTTCCTAAAATTCCTCCAGTATAATATGCTGTTGGGGAAGGTTTGCATTTATATTTTAAAAAGAGGAGACACACCTGCAGGCAGGTTACTGTATTGAGAGGGATTAGGTTTAAAATAGGGATCTGGAATTAATTGCGGACTGGGTTCAGGCTTCAGGGAAATTACAAAAGGTTCAAGCACGGTTGAATGGGAAAAAGTCACGAATGTTTGCTCTTGGGAAGGAATGTTTATCTTTCTATTTACCTATGGAAGTTCAGGCTTTTGCCCATATACTGTTATAGCGTTTTCTTGCCTATCATATGCACATGGAAATTCTGGATAGCCAATGAAACTAGCTTTCAGGTTTTTGAAAAAGTGGGACTCCTTGCTGTGAATAGATACAGATTGTCTCAGGCCTGGAGGCTGGAACAGGAAAGTCACTGACCCACACACTGAAGAGAGAGACACATGCACCCTAATATAAGCCACTTTGTATTTTAGTGTGGAGACGATGTCAGGCTGTCTGATTTTTAGAATGCTTTTTAAAAGGGATTAACAACCAGTAGAAAGAAATCTTTACATAACCTTGGACTTTTGGTTTTTTGGTTTTTTTTTTTTGTGTGTTGGGGTTTTTTTTGTTTGTTTTTTTTTGTTTTTTTTTTGTTTTATTTTGTTTTGTTTTGTTTTGTTTTGTTGGTGAACTGCTGCTCCCATATTTTGGAACAGTTTCTCAGAGAAAATAAAAATCAGTCAAATTTACGGAGAATTATTCTAGAAGATGTGTGTCTGTTTTGTGTTTTCATCTTAGTCTTAAGGTAGTCTTCAGGAAAAAAAAAAGATTTCTGGGGCACAATATTCTCTCCTGATGTCTGCTTCCCTGAGGGGTATGTCTGGCAAAACATAGCAAACTACATCCCTCTGATTATTAGTCCTGCCGTCTCTTCTGGCCTTCTGTGCCTTCCCAACCATGCACACACCGTTGATGCACCACTTGGGGTTTGCTGGATCTGCAGGAATTCTTGCAGGTGTCCGTGCCACGTGTGTGTGGGTTGGGAGCAGAGGAAGGAAGGCACAGGAGGAAAAGGCCTGCAGCACCAGGGCCATTGGATTGTGGTGGAGGGTGCAGAGCTGAGTAAGAAAGTTTACTCTAGTGGTGTTCCCTCTTTCATTCTGACATGAATAAAAGCAGCCTTCTGAATGTAAACTGAGTAGACAGGAACCAGAATAGATGAACCAAGAGCAGATGTTTATATTAGTTCTTGGCCAGTTCTGCAATTTTCTGTCCAAAAATTTAAGTGCTGCTTTAAGCCTCTGTTCTGTACTGCAGTCCACACCAGGTAGCATAAAACAGAGAAGCGATAGAGACTGATGAAGAATGTGGAATTCTGTCTGCTATTCTTTCTTCCAGTAAAGAAGATGACCCCAAAGAACCAGAAAAGTCTTACTGGCAGGCTGTTGGGGAAAGAAATAAAATACCCAAGAGAATGGATGATGTCAGATGACCCAAAGATCCTTTTTATGAGATTAAGGACATGGTAACTCCTTAAAGTACCTGCATTACCTTCCTTTTCTGAGAAGTGGTAGGATCAGTTTGTAATGGAGGTCCTGCCATGATGGAGAGCGGAAGGAGGTGGAGATAAGCGAGGAGGTGGGGATAAGTGAAGGCTCCTTGCACATACCTGCATAGACATCTGTGTGGCAGGAGGCAGTGGAACCACTTTAGATACCTGTCATCATTTTTGTGATCTCTTCCCAAATGTTTCATGCCACTCTGCTGGCCTTGTGGAGGCAGAGTATGTGGCTTCTTCATTTCTAGTTGAATAGGGTGTATAATTGCTTCCTTTCATGATTTTAAGTCAAAATCAACATGCTTGTGAACCAAGGACCAAACAAAAAGGGGGATGAGTTCTGCAGCTTTATCTTGCAAGTTTTCAAAGTCATACTTTTTGATGTAAATGAAGATGCCGCCTCAATAGCAGTCTTGGCCCCTAGAAGGCAACAGAAGAAAAATAACCACAACTGGAGATGTATAGCATTTTTGTTCCTTCAGAGATGCATAGAAAATAATTAATATGGAGAATGTTTAATAACTCAAAGGTGGTTAGTCAGAAGATAGGAGGGTAAATTGAGGGACTCACTCATGCGGTAGTTGGAAGCTGAGTAGAGGCAGGTTTTGGTGTTTATGTGGCCAGGGCTGTATAGAGAAAACAAACAAACATCTTTCTCTCAGTGTGGGGTGAACAGCTTGGCAGCAGTGTCAGCCTTCCCCCTTTCTACTAATGCAAAGACTGAAAGCTAGATATTCCAGCTAAATGACTAAACTGGGGATGCCCTTGCATGACGTGTGCAAAGGGAAAGAGGGAGAAGTCATATGAGAAATTTGGAAAGGTGCAGTTTACAAAGCTCATGTGAGATCTCTCTTCAAGGAGACTAGTGCATTGCTGGGTAGAAGTCAAGGCTGTTGCAAGCTGAGTATTGTTAGATCTCTCCTACTCTCTGCTTGAAGACACCTGACATTCCCCTTACTGTTCTGGTGGGAAGTTGTTTCACAGATCACAATAATATTTATAACACTTTCACAGGTAGATCTTGAGAACAGTCTTACAAGTCCTCTTCTGTGGCAGGCAGGCAGAGCTTTGTTATTCCTGTTTTTAGCAAGCAAGAAACTGAAGGGAAGAAAAATGCCTTGCGAAAGCTTAGTCAGTAGGTCAGTGGCAGAGAGTCTCTGATATCTAGCACAGTTCCTTGGCTGTACTGCCTGGCTAAATAATGATTCATTTAGTGATTGGGCTCTGCTTTGATCCCTACTGTATAACAATGAGGCTTTGGAGTGTTTTATTGTACTATTAAAAAGAACTCCTACTAAGAAGGTGGGAAGGGGAAGGTTTATTAGACAGCTGTGTTTGTGATGAATTGGCTTTGTAGCCTTTTTTTTTTTTTTGGTTTGGTGTTGTCTTTTTTTTTTTTTTTTTTGACTGTCAGAATTTGGGAAACAGGTTGCTAATATAATTACACTTCATTATACTTTGTGGCTTTTTGAAGCCTTTTGAAAATTTTATTTAAGTGCTCTTCTAGAAGAGTGTGACTTCCTCCCATTTTAGACCCATTTGACTACCAAGCAGTGTTGCCCAGAGCAGAAAACTAGTTATTATTTTTTTGTTGTTGTTGCATAGATTCATATTCAAACTACAGAAGTACCAAGTTATTTGATGTGTGCTGAATATTGATGATTTACATAAAGCTTACTTGGACAGACAGGTGTGCATGAAGTTAAGCTGCAGACTGGTTCTTAATGTTTGTGTCCTTCACAGCCAAAGATCCCTGCAGTCTTGAGGCCTGGTGTGCCTGCACTGCTGCACAAGCAGTGGTACCCTTTTGCAAGTTTTTGGGCTTCTCGTATTTCCATCAGGAATGCAAAATATCTGAGAAGAGGGAGAAATTATTTGTGGGGTAATAAATGAATGTATCACTGGAGATGACACTGAGAACATCCTGAAAAGGCAAAATAACCAGATACACACCTCTACAGAGCTTTCTATTTCCAGCGTTTTCATGCAAAAGAAAGTGATCTCATTATCTGCCACCAGCAATAATATTTGTCTTTCCCTGTGGTTTTCGGGTTGTTTTGCCAATACAATTTTGTTTGAGTTAGATTTCTGAACAAACAAAGAGAGATGTTTACATGAGTAACAAGGTGTGGAGATAGACAGGATAATTCCTGAGGCAGTCTGTCCTAACACCCTGAATGTTGAAATTTAAATATTTGGCTTCTAGAGTCAACATGACGGTCTTGTCTTGATTTTCTTGATTTTTTTTTTTCTTTTTTGCTTTGTTCCAAAGTGCTCTGGGCAGAAAAGAAAAATACTGTCCTTTTTTCCTTTTGGATCCATTAAAACCCCACATAATTGAAAAAAATTGGAACTACCTATCCTGTTTGAACAGCATAGTGATGCTGATTCTCTTTAAAGGCAAACATGCTAAAGTGTTGGTGATAGTATTTCTTTAAATTCCTCAGGAATTCATGCATGCTAACATGATTTGATGAGCTTACAGAACTGTGAACTGCTAATTCAGTTGTGCTCCAGGCTCTTCTTCAGGTGAGAGGGGTGAGAAAACTTGGGCTAAGCTTTCAAACAGTCTTTAGAGTTTATGACTCTTGTTTCATTCAGGTTTTAGTGCAAGGAGAGCTGAAGTAATGAGAAGTCATCATGGAGGCGCAGTCCCATAGCTCTGCCACAACTGAGAAGAAAAAAGTGGAGAATTCCATCGTGAAATGCTCCAGTCGAACAGATGTCAGTGAGAAAGCTGTTGCCTCCAGCACAACTTCCAATGGTGAGTAACAGCAGGGATTTACTAGCAGCCAAACCTACAGTAATTTTATGTTCTCTGCATTCCTTCTGAATTGAGCGTTTGCACCTGGATCAGTGTTTGTTCTACAGAAAGTCTAAAGAAAACCAAGGGAGGGAGGGGTGGTGGTGGTGGAAAGTGGTAGGATACAATAGGGCCTGTTTTGGCATCAGGCATAGTCTCTTTCTTCCAGATGTTCTAATTTGAGATGTAAATGTGCTAAGTTATTTATTATAGGAAGTTCCTGGTTTGGGCGTTTTGGAAATTATCTTGATTAGCCTGGCAGGGCCTGCAAGTGCTTTGCATTTGGCCATTGAAATCTCTTACACTAGTTAGGTAATTAGTTATTACTATAGAGACAGAAGTAGGTCTGTCAAAATTAATGGCAAAGGGCTTTTTTTTTTCTTTTCTTTCACAAATAAACTTCCTTCTCAGAAAAGGCTGTCCCACCTCCCCCAAGTCTCTTAATGCCCAGAACAAAACGTCAAGCTAAGTGTGTATCCTCTGGTGGATTAATTTCAAAGTTGTGAGTGTACAGCTTGTAGATTTGCAAAACTGCAGTAGTTTGCTTAATTCTCCCCAGAGAGTATATCTCAGTTGACAATTTTACATGTTCCCTGCCTCTCAGAAGAGTGTGAGCTAATCCCACCCCTAGACCTTTTCACTGTTTGGTGTAAGAGGGCTGAGCATATTGGTTCCTACTAATGCAAAACTCCTATTGCATTAGGAAAGAAAATTGCTTGAAATGGTGTGGGCAGACCTATGGGTTTTGGATAGTTGTGGAGTAACTGCTAAAACTGCTATTTTTTAATAAATTGGTGTAGTTATGGCGAAAAGTAGAAAATACCTTTCTGTATATTTTGTGGTCTTGGTGTATTGCTGGCAAAACATTTCGGTTCACACTTTCTGTTTCCATCATGCTCACTTACCTGGGCTTGTGGTCCAGGTCAGGTTCTTACTTTGATATCTTGAATAAAGATTTCTGCTTTCTCAAAGAAACAGGTTATGTCCCACTAGACTACAGGAGAAAATACATGAATCCTACAGCCATACTAGAGAGGAATGTCCATGGGCCAGTAAAAATTAGATGGCACATGTCCCAGTATCCTCCTTTGTGACTGGACTTCTGATTCAAAGCAGACTCAGCACCTGCTGACCTACTAGATGGAGTTGATCCCCATGAGAGTATGAAAACCCTTGAGCTGCAATGGAAAAGGTTGCATCAGTTTTCTAAGGCATATGAAATTAGATCCTCAGCTGGTGTAAGTCAGCACAGATTCGTTGCTGTCAATAGAATTACAGTGGTTCACATTAGCTGAAGAGGTCCCCATTGTATTTTTTTTAATCGATAATAGGATTTTCCACATTGCCCCACCTTTTCAAGCAGATGCACAGTTAAACACATATGCATATTCTTTGATGTGTCAGGGGTTTGTACTCAGACATTCATCTCTGACTGTTTGGGCTAGCTTGAGTGTTATTGGTAAACATTTAGATTTAGAAGGCTAAAATGAAAGCCTTCTAGATGTTTTTGCCTAATTCTGACACTGATCTACCGTGTTGTCAAGTAATTTTTGTTCTTTAATGGTAGTTTTAATTCTTAACTAAATGCTTCACCTGTGGGGAGTGTTACTGTGTAGCAGGGTCATCAAACTCCCAAGAGCTGGAAAGACTTCAAGTCTAATGAATGACTACAAAGTTGTGCCACTGGAATTATCTCCTACTAATGGAAGGAGATGCTAATGTAGTACACATCCTGGGGCCCAAAGCTTCCTTTTCTTAAGTCAATGACAGTTAACTTTGTTTTCAGTGGGTAAGTGTTGGCATTGTTAGTCATTGTATTTAAGGAAGTCACCAGGACCTCCAAGGTTTGGGTTTCTAATCTACCTTCATGCATAACAGAGACACGAAGTCTTTGCAGAGATGCAGAGCTGACCTTCAAAGGGATAAAAAATTCGATTCTTTCTTTGATATGAAAAATTTCCTCTTAGTCTAGAGACTTCGTGGAGCATGTACCAAAACAAATACTAGTACTAAAACTTTAGGAACTTAAATGTAAGTTTTACTCTTGCAGTGTTTTAGAAAGTTTTGCTCCTTGCCGATGTGATTGTCATGATAATGAATTTTGGTTACAGGGACAATTTGCATGAAAGCTGGAGCTTGCATCGCATTTGCATCTTTTGTTCTTTAATGCTGGAATGACTATTACTACAGGAACATCATCAGTTGCTATAAGACACCACTCCTACAAAACACACAGCTTTTATCCATTCAGTGCCTCTTTTTTTTTTGCAAAGGGCTGTGGTAATGTTAAAGTTTGTGATTTGCATTTGAATGCTCTATTAAACAAGGTAAGGTACCCTTAAAAATAACAAAAGGACAGAATGATCCCTGCTATTCTTCTCAGAAGACTGATGTCATTGCAGAGCAACATCTGCCTATCATACAAATGTAACCTCATAATCATGTCGAATATCAGTGCTTCTATCCTTCTGGACAACTCATGAATTAACAAAGTTTGCAGGGTAAAGTTTTATTGATACCTGTCTGAGGTGGGATGTACAGACACGTATTTTCTCAGTATCTCTGCTGTCTTCTGAAGGACTCAGAACTTGGATCATAAACAGATGGAAAGCTGCTAGTTATAGCTTTTATGCAAAGTATACAGTCGTGAGGAAACAAAGAAAATGCCAATTTTTCAGCAGCTCCCAGAAATAAGTGACACACCCAGGGGCAGGATCTATGTTAATATGGCTAATGAGAGTGGAAAACTTTTAAATCATATGTTGTGCAGACTGTTTGTTGAAGAGTCTGGTGTAAACCTAGATGCAAAGGAAAGAAAGTGGGAAAGGTGACCTGGAAGGTCACCTGAACAATGCAGTAGAAGTTCTGAGGCTCAGACTAAGGGTGCCCTTTGGAAGGTAGCAGCTGCTCTGTAGTCTCCAGCACTGAGCAGGCATGGGTCACAGTTTACAAGTTAGCCACTTCTGCTGAGTTCCTGTCATTACTTAATGCCATAAAGATTTCTGCTGCACTCACCTGACGGCAAGCTCTGTATTGCCAAGGTGCTTGCAATGTGTTAGATATGGACCTGCCAGCATTTCCATTATAAACACCTAAATTTCAGGATTTATAACTAAGCCATTAAAATTTGTGCCAGGACAATACATGTACTGGAGCAAATTAAAACTTCTTTTAAAATACATGTGATCAAAAATTTAAAAAAAAATATCATAATTTGTAATGACTACAATGTAAAAGGAAATGTAATAAGAAAAATCTTTGGTGCACATTAATTCCCAGTGGAACCACTCTTGCTTTGTTTTAAATTATTTTTGCAAGCTTTTGGTTTTTTTCTTCTTTGTGTTTCATTTTGTGTGTCTCAAACAAGCTGTGTGCAGTTTACTAGGATTGTTCCTTTTCATCCTTTGTTTGACTTCTATATTTACTGCTAGACTAATATCCAGGGGGACAAAAACTGCTAAAGAAAACTGCTAATGGAGATGTTAATTCGCAAAAGGCTGTGTGAATAAAAAAGTTTGTGCTAGCGCATAAAGTAAGCTTAGTTTTGTGTTTGGTGGGATTTGATAATCTCAGGCTGATCTGCTTTGGCAAGGTAATAACAGCAACAAATAAATCATGTTTATGTCATGGCTGTGCCACTCATATTACAGTGGAGTAGAGGCCAGTGCCCTGGACCACCTGGCTAATGGGGCTGTGTTGTTGGGTCTTGTCTTCTCATTGGCACATTTGTGCCACTTCTCTGGAAACAAAGCACTCTCTCCCTTACCGTGTCAGAGCATGGATTTAGGTCGTTCTGAAGGTTGCTCCATGCACACTCAGGTTTCTATCAAGTTGTGCAAAGAATGGCTTTCTTAAGGGTGGTATCCCTTGATAAACTCATTGCCATTAGTTCTGTGCTCCCATCGGAGAGCCTTTGTCTGGTGCTGCAGTTCACAAAACCTGCCTTGCTAGACCTCTGGTGGATCATACGGTACCTCCTGTGATTTCAAGTAATTCCGGGGTTAGAAAGAAATCATCAGGTGAATTCTGGAAATGTTGCAGGAGTCTGCCCAGTGCCTTGTCTTGGTGCATTGTGATGAATGCCTGTGTGAAGGCTTGCTCTCGACTGCTCCTCCTCCGTGCTGCTCCTTGGCCCCTGTGCCTCGCAGCCTGACGGACGAGCTGTCTGAGACCACGGCACGCCAAGTCCATATGTCAGGCTGAGTGCTGCAGTGCTGGAGCAGAAAACTGCTTGCTGCCATGCCCTGCCTGTGCAGCTGTGCTGCTTGCACTGGTGCAGTGCCCTCCTGCTGCCCCGGCATCAGGAGTTGCCTACCTTCCCGAGCATTGCAGTAAAGTTGTGAACTCCAGTCTGGTGAACTTAAGTAAATGACTTGCTTTAGCCATGGGACTAGTTCTGTTTGCCCGAATAATGTGGGTATTTGCATGCTTTCAATTAGGCAGTGGCTTTAATGCTTTACCAGGCTGGCTGCTTTGACTCTGTGTTCTGTTTTGCAGGTGAATTGGATTTATTCTTAGGGTGCTTCCTTAAAGACATTGTTTAAAAAAACCATACTGACTTCACATAGCCCTCAGACCAATGCCACTTGTTTTTTTTCACTTAATTTGTACCATTGATATAATGTTTTTTTTTTGGCCTTTCAGAAAAGAGAGGGAATTTCTGTAAGGACTGAAGTGATACTTTACAAGGCAAGACTGCACTTCCTAGCATTACTTGGAGAACATTAGGAAATTGTGATGCTGTATTCAAACCTGATTTATTTACTGTATGGCTTGTGAATTTGGTGGGTGACTTGAATGCTTTCCTCTTTTGGACATTTTGGTTCAAAACTGATGTTTTTAATGTTTCATTAAAACAATGTAGTTATTGTGTAGGAGCTCTTTCAGTGTCTGACAACCAAGCACTTATTTTCAGTTTGATATGTTTTGTCTAGTTTTTGACCCATGAGCTTGTTCCAGTGTAATCTGATATTTCTTATTAACCTATTACTCTGCCCTAAAAAAAAGCTAATTATAAACATATGTAGGTTGTGGACTTGACTACCTTTATCAGAATCAGATAGTTATTGAGAACATACTTTAAAGTGATAGAAAGCAGAAATTATTATCTTAATGATGATGTAACTTAAAACCAAGCTTGATAGATGAATAAATGAAAGGAAGTTTATGTGTCCACTTTGATTCTTTTAGAAGAAGAGCCGGCTTCATCTAGGTCTCTTTTTTTTCTCCTTCTTCCTAGTACTTTCAGGGTTGATTGAAGGAAGTATTCAGCAACCCCTTAAGAATCACATTTCCTGCTTAAACTTTCAGTTGGTTGCTTGTCCTGCTGCTTGCTTTCAAGCCTCACCATAAAATAGGTGTTAATCATAATACCCATTCTTGGCCCCCTTGTTGGAATCATGTGCTCTGGGTCCTGTTGAGAGGTCAGGGTTCAAAAGAGGTTGTTAGTTATCAAGAAACATTGCCTGTACTATTTTAGTGACTTGTAAATTGAGCCCTGAATTGATTATATGAGACCTGATTCTACAAAGTCATCAAGAGATGCCATCGTCTTCCCCTGAAATCAAAGGGGATGGAGGGGCCCTCTTCACTTTCATTTTCAAGGAGGAAACAACATCCTGTAGTTTTAGATGCTGGAAATGATAACTTCAGTCTACATATTTTTCTGACAAATTTCTTTTTCAGCAAGACAAATACTGCAAGTAATCCCTATCTACAGGTGGTGTAGAGCAGCATGAAAGTTAGGGTAGTCTGGCCACATATGGTAGTCCAGAAAAAATAAGGGCAAAGGCCTGAACTTGTAAGAATTTTTTGTAGTCTTCTGTTCTAATATTTGTGGCCAGGTTGTAAGAGGGTAAATGTAAAAGAAGGCACTTTTCCTAGGGGAGAATAGGCTACCCTGATGCTTGGAAGTATTAGAAATGAAAGTATTGGAGGTTGTAATTAAATGGGGACTGCATGTCTTGGTGTATTGTAATGTGGTGTGAGTAGCTGATTAAATACATGTTCTTTTGGAGTAATGCACCCATGGTCCTTTATGCTTACTAATAAAATTTCAGTCATCAAGTTATGGCTTATTGTAGACTGTAATAACTCATTCTGCCTGATACTATTTTCTAGTGTTGTTCCTCAGTGAGCCAGCTGTACATGTACCCCACTGTAAACCCAGTGATCTGCAAGTGCAATACAGTATTGCTTCATTAATTCTGCTGAGATTTCCCTCGTTTCCCCCCCCCCTTCTTTCCCCTCCCTGCAGTGGTTAATAGCATAAGGGATATTAAATGTCAATCCTCCTGTATTCCTTTGCAAGTTCCAGAAAGAGATGATTGAATGGCTTATCCCTGCAATCACTGTAATCAGTAAGTAATGACTTAGCATCCTGCTGGATAACATGAGGTGGAATCAAGAGAAAACATTAGTTAGCAGCAGAAACTTGCCACCTGTTCAAGGTGGAGGTTAAATTTAGGAAATTTGACACTGGGGAGTTTTTTTTCCTGAAAAGCAACAACAAAAAAAGACTCAACCCTAAAACACCGAAGCAGCCATATTAAAATTGTACCTGGGTTTTGACAGAGAAGTAATAATAATAAAAAGGCTTTAA
This sequence comes from Serinus canaria, assembly GCF_022539315.1. Lineage (NCBI taxonomy): Eukaryota > Metazoa > Chordata > Aves > Passeriformes > Fringillidae > Serinus > Serinus canaria. Next base: position 52,469,598 of record NC_066315.1, on the reverse strand, counting down.
ACTGTGTCTCTGCAGTGTGGTGGTGGTACCATGTTCTGTATCTTGTGCTTTGCAGGAGTCTAGTGTCAGTCAGAATTCAAAAAATTCAGCCATTACATCCCATAGTACTGGTGAGGAGGAAGCAACCAAGTGGTTTGATTTTTAGAAAAAAAAAGGCTGGTGGCAGCTGAAACTTCAGTAATACTGTTAGCCTTCCAAAAAAGGCTAACTCACTGCCATCAAGTGCAGGTCTCAGGGGAAGATACCCTAAAAGTAAAGACCTTGCACTGCTGTGCCAGCCTGTGTCACCAAAGTGGGGAGGCTGTATGGCAACAGCACTGCTCCTCCAAGTGATGGCATCTTCCTCCCAGTGCTGGAAATGGGTGTCAACAAACAAATGGGTGCCAGGCTGCTTGGAAGGATTGAAAGGGGCACTTTAAGGCAAAAAACTTCTGGATCCTGGGTCCCAAAAAAGAGAAGTGAAGGAGCTATGCAGAGCAGATGATCTTCTTAAAGAAAATAAAAAAGAATTTTTAAAAATCCTTCTAATTGACTTAAAGCTAGGCAACCTTTGTGGCGGGCACTGTATTTGTTTTTATGATCTGAACTGTGTAAATTAAGGCAGTTGAAGTTATTAAATTACTTAACAGGTTTCCAAATGGCATTCATCTTTTCTAGTTGTTTTCTATTTCATATCTGTCTTCAGTTAAAAGGAAATATTCAGGAATCAGTGTTGCATTTGATTATATTCCTGCTCTGTATGTTTCTATTTACTTCCTCCCCTTTATTTTTTTCTTCTTTTGTATAAGAATCAAAACTTCGGCTTCTGCTTACATAGAAATTATTACTAAATACATATTCCAATAAGTGGGAGAAATGAGCTAAGGGTATAGTCTGTGATTATGTAAAAAGGTGCCATATTAAAACTACATTTTCTGTATTCTTTCCAAGCCATATTTCATTATTTTGGGGTGAGAGTGGAAGGGGAGAGGGAGATGCATTCTTTTGACATCCCAACTAAAAGGGAATGAGATGGATTTTTAGTGCTGTGTTATTATCTTATTTCCCATTTGATGTATACTGCAAATGGTCACAATTTAATTTGCAGATTCTATTTTTGCTCATAAGGCTGGCAAGTCAGAAAAAAGATTTGCTTGTAAATGTGATCTGGACCTACTGATGAATGCATACTTCAAGTTGCAGAGGCACTTTGAAAACGAGAAGCATACAGGAAATACTGGGTTTTCTGCAGATGATTTGAAAATTTGGCTTATAGGACGTTAAGTGTCAGATTATCAAAAAGCAGGCCCTCATCTTGTGCCTTCCATCAACTGGAGTCTTGCTATACAGGAGCACATTCTTTGCACATGCCAGCCACTTAAAATATGCTGTTTTCCATTCATTTAGTACGACTTTTCATGCATGTTCCACATGCAGCCAAGTGGAAACTTAAGTCCCACAAATGCAATAGCTTGAAAATGCACACAGATGTCCCAAACTAAGGGGATTTTTTTTTGTTCTGTTAAATAGAACAGGTTTATACTGATGCAGTTTTTCCTAAGATGGGATGATAAATTGCTGAAACTGAAGTTACAATTGTAAACCATGAGTTCTCTCTGTGCCCCTGTCCTGTGCTTGCTTTTCTCATCTTTTCCAGTGCAGGGGTTCATACATAACAACAAAGGGTTTTATGTGCGGAAAAGTTCCTTCTGGGCCTGACCAGCAGTGTTTTCCCCTCCTTCTGGTCTCTCACTTTTTTGTCCTTCTTTCTCTCCTTTTTCTTCTGTCTCCTTTTTCTTCTCTCTCTTTTCTTTTCTTTTCTTTCTTTCCTTTCCTTTTTTTCCCCCCCTTTCTTTTAGTTTTCAGAAAGTTGAGTTCCATCCCAATTATTAAATCTTCGGAGACCATTCCCACATGGTTCTGTAAATGGTAGCTTCATCCTGAGTTCTTTCATCTCTTTTCCTGCTCTCCTGGCTTGACAGTTGAAAAGGTCTGACTGTGCCACACAATGGTTTGATTGGTTTCTCTAGGGGAGGCTTTACCCTGCCTCATCATTCGCCAGGCAGGTGGACCAGAAAGTCTCTTGATTCTTTTGTTGCCTCTCAAAGTCCGAGGTCTTTGACTGAATAAATCCTCCGTCATGGGATAATTTGCTAAAAGGAGACTGAAAGATGTGAGAGAAAAGCCTCACTACTTGGGTGCTGAATTAATGAAATAACTGGGCCTTGGAGTTTGCAATTGAAAAATCACCAGGAATGCAATGGGTGGAGACAGGCTTCAGAATGCAAGCCCGTTACTTCCCTGTAATAAACTATGAGAGCTTTAAATGATATTACTAAATACGTCGGCTCGCCTGGCTGCCTCCGGTTATTTGCATTTGCAGCCCTGTTCATTTGGCGGGGGAAGCCCGAGCAGAATAAAAGCCGTTTTGGTACAGCGCCTGGTTAGTCATTAGATTATTACGAGGGGCTGGAAAGAATTCCATATGACAGAACTAGGGTTGAGTTAACACAGGACGAAAAGTAATTTACAGATAGGCTGTCCTCAGCCATCTTCGTAGGCCCTGATAAGGTTTCATTTCAGAATGGATAGGCGACATTTCCACTTACGGGCCCATTCTGCGACACCTGTGATAACAGCTTCTGGATCCTAATTGAAATTGGTTTCAAAATGGATTTTCACTTTTCTCTGTCTGTGGAAAATATTGAATGGACTCAGAGCTGCCACAGAGTATCCCAGACCTTGGAAAATGGAGCAAGAAGCCAGGATCATCTTTCATAACTGTGTCGATGATATGACAGTTTTGTTATCTGTCTTATTAATGAAATCATTGATCACCTGATGAGGGAGATAATAAACTACATTTTTGCTGCAGTTCGGGAAGCTCAATTAGATTTTTAAAAATACAGATGGGAAAAAACCAAACCAAAACAATGAAGTGAGTGTTTTCAGGTCTATTTTCAACTTTGCTTTTCTTGAAGATTTTTTACATGGAAGAAATCTCCGAGACTGTAAAGTATTGACTGCACCTTGAGGTTATTGAAAGTAAAACAAATCTGATGCTCATGTTAAGATGTACTTATTTTGTTGTTGTTTTTAACAAACTGCACTAAGTAAATAACACTTAAGTCCTAGTAAGTGCCATGGAAACTCAGATAAAAGGAGGAACAATGGAGCTCAATTTTAGCAGAAGTGGGATTAGTGATACAAACTCTCTGAATGCCCTGATGTGGACAAAGGCTGGTGCTAAATTTATTGAATGCTTGTGGTGATGCTGGTTCTCCTGAAAGTTACTTTTTCTTTAAAAATGGATGTCAGCCTTTATTTCTTAATATCTGCTCAGATATTCTGGGAAAATAAGGTTGTTTTTCTATTTTTTTCCCTTTTTTCTTTTTTCTTTTCCTTTTTTTTTTTTTTTTAATCAATGGATCTGAGGATATTTTAAAATGTAAGCAAATGTTATAAACCGCCTGCTCAGGATAAAATGTATGTGCAGGCTTCAAAAATAAAATCGGAAAGGATTTTGTGATGTGTTGTTTCCGTGGCTGTTTTCTAATTATTGGGGAAAGAGATAAATCTGTTGTTTGTGCTTGGTTGCTCTGGAATGTACGCTGTATTCCTTGAGGAAGATGGGAAGGGATAGTTTTAACTTCTCATATTTCACTGTGAATTGTATCCTAGGTGTTTCTTCAGTCCCTCCACTGGTGTGGGTCAACCTATACCCCTCTTTAAGCTTGAAAGGGGAGCTCTGATCAAAGGCTTGAGTGATGTCACTGATCTCTGGTGATTGATTAGGAACAGAAGTTCTGGAGCATTTTGCATGTCTGCCTTTACCTTATCACTTCAAATCCATTAGTGCCTACCCATTAGAGTAACTTTCAGTCAGGAGAAAAATACCCTGTGCATGTATGTATATGCACACATAGATATGTCCCACAGGTAAATGCGTGTGTAGAGAAAAGGAAGAGGAAAATGTACAAGCTCTGTAGTCGGAGATACATTTTCCTTTAATATAAAAGGAAACAGTTTTTATTGGTCTGCATTGACACAGGGACTATTTATTAATTGCTAAACTGCTGAGTGTAATTCTTGTCTGTTCTTCTGCCGCTTCTCTCACAGATTTATATCCATATAGGTCTCTCTCACATTGGGTTTTTGGCTGCTTTACTTTCATTTGCTGTAGTTTACCCAGAGAGAAACCGTGCCCCTGCTTGTTACTTCTTTTCTGTGCCTGGGGTGTACGTTAAGATCCACTGTGCATGCCAGTGCCATAGAGATATTTTTTAATTAGAGATTGAAAAATAAATATTTTAAGTCCTCAGTTTTTGGGTTTTTTTTTCAGAAGGTCAGAGCTAGCTGAAATGTATGTTAAGCAGCTGAGAGAGAAGATCTTTCATTTGTAAAAGAGTAGCAGTCCTCTGACTCTCAGTGGTGTGGGAGGCTGGACAATGGGGTTTACTTTTCTACAGAAAAGTGGTGTGCATGAGCAAGCAGTACAGGACTTGAATCTGACTTCGCTGTGGTATAGATGAGGAGGATGAGTGGTGCAAAGCTGGAGTCCTTTCCTAAACATCCTGCTTCTAATGGTTATTGTGATTTGAATTAGGACTTAAAAACTCCACACAGATTTTAAGAAGCTGGAGTTAATTAATTATTCTGTTAAATGCAAGTTTTCAGTATGTAGAGTTATTAAAAAATGTCAGTGTTATTTTTGTGTATCCCTTTTCCCCTTTCTTTTTAATAGGTTGGCGTTCCCTCTCTCTCTCTCTCTCAAATCTCCTTCACTCTCTCTTTTGCTGTTGTGCATTTCACACCAGGAGATGACAAGTCTTGTGATTGCAGCAGAGGCAATTGAAAGAAAATAAAAAGAGAGTTCTTTTTCTCTGGTGCTGGCCCATGAACATACCGTAAAAATTGGATTAGACACACCTAGACTTGGGATTGATTGCATCTTGAATGGGAAATTAGAACATCTGAAAAATTCCTTTTTGGATGGAACAGAAGCACAAGAAGGAAAAGTTGGATGGAAACCAGAGAAGAACTGTAAATCACTATTGAAGTTACTTCCTATGGTTTACCATTGGCTGTCAAAGAAAATTGCCTCAGGCTTGTTTATAGCTAATTCCCTCTACAGAAAACTTCAATTTGTGGACTGGCCTCTGAACGGGATTGATAACTCTGTTTATAGACCAGGATGGGTATCTAAAGATAACAGATAATGCAAATGAGCCTTTTTTTGATAAGCCAGGGAAGCAATTATGGATACAACTTGGTTGATGGATTTCAGAGTGCTTTTTCACAGATTATAGATTTTATTTCTTTTTTTGCATTATGGTTTTCTTAGCAGTGTTAGAAAAACAAAATCAAAGTCATTCAAATAGAGCTAAAAAGATGGAGTGGCTGATATAACCAGCTTTCCTACCACTTGTAAACATAGTGAATCAGATTAAAAAAATAAACAGGCAGTCCTCAGCCTTCTCTGGGAGAAATATGATTTGATAAAAATGTGTGTTTAATATTCAATTTACGGTTTCATCTGAAGTGTGTAAACCTAGATGTCCCATGGGAGTTTACAGCCCGTTCCAACTTCAACTCAGATAAAATGCTCCTCATAAACTGCCTTCCTGCTTTTATTTTTGGATTTGTATTTCTGCTGGAGAGGAGGAGGGCGGAGGCTAGACCCTGCCAGTTGCTGGAGGCTGGCTCCCTGGGGTGCTCAGCATCTGTGATGAGCCCTGAAGCATGGGCTGGTTTCAGTGCTGACTGCATGGCATAGTGATGCAGAGCGGGCTCACTCAGGAGATGGCTGCACTGTGTGTTGTGTTTCTCTCTCAACTCTATGGATTTTCTCTTTGGAAGTGTCTGGGAATCCTCAGCTTCTCACAGCCAGGATCTCTCTGTGCCTGGGGATTGCATCTGCTGGAGGTCAGAGGGAGGTTTGGTATAGTGTCCCCCTCTCAGGTTTTTTGCTTAACTTGATGGTAGTTCAAGTTTCTGGGAGTTACAGGTTTCCTTACCCCCTCTTGGGGTTCTTGGGGCTGCTCCAAGTTGCATGCACCGTGAAGGTCAGGGAAATCCATCCTTTGCTGGGGTCAGGGCTCAAAACAGGGAGTATGACTTGCAGGATTCCCAGTGAGACAGGGATGAGACAAAATTAACCCCATAAAAGGTATCTGTAAGGTGTGCTTGTACTTGTAATTTCATATTGTTCTTTAGTGGTAAGATGCAGTTTTATTTAATTTTAGGCTGAAGTTCACAACTCACTGAAATACTGGAAAGGTTTTTAACAACTTTAACTAGTTCAGGCTTTAATTATTCAGTCTTAGGTATCTCTTTCCAGTCCTTACTCAAGCCATAATCTTTTAGTTGGTTCTCTTCAGTAAGATATCTGGGCTCCCAGCACCCTTGATCACTGAATTATCACATCTCTGAAACTTGAGATAACTTTTCATGAAGCCATCTCAGTACCTTATCCTGGAAATATGCTTTCTTTTACAAAGTTTCTATTTGAAGTCTCTTCTGTATGATCAGAAAGAAGGAAAGAATAATGATATCTTAGTTCCCATGCAGTTGTAATAGAATCACTCCTTGTAGTTTGAGCTACTCCAGGTTTCAGAGATTTGATAAGATCACGACTTGACCTCTGTTATGAAGTCAACTGCCATTGACTTCCATGGGAACAGCATAGGAATCCTTTATTTTAATCTATATTTAAATATTCAGTCACAAAGTGCTATAAAACCTGCTGTTTTTTACAGGCACTTTCAGGGCCTTCATAAAGAACCACACCTCTCACAGTTTTTTCAGCAAAATTGAAAACAGCCCTATTTTGCTTTGAGAAATGCCAGACTTGGAAGCTGCTTTCTGAACATTATTGTAAAACTTTTCTGAAGGTGTATATGATGAGTTATTCTACAGAGACATTTGGCTGAAGAGTTTGAGTGAATGGACATTAGTACATTTCAAACACCGGGATGGGCACAGGATCACAGTATCCCTGCCAAAAAAGCACGGATCTAGAATCACTCAGGGGATTTCTACCAATTTAACGTCCAACATTCATTTCAGTCTAACTCAGTGCTAAGTTTTCTAAAGTATTGTTCAAGGAAAAATAGAAATAGTAGGTTTTATTTTGTATTTTCAATTCAAGGTGCATAGGCATATTCTGACAGTCACCCTGAGCTTACAGTATCTGTTCCAAGATGCCATTTTGTTTGCTGCTTTGGGAGAGAATATTGTTGCATATAAAAGAGTGGAAATAATTTTAAAAGTCCTGTTCTCAGCTTTGAACACTTTCTTTTGATTGTTCAGAGAATAGGGGGAGGTAGATTCGTTTTGCTGTTTAAATTCCCAAAGACCTTTTTCTTCAGCCATCAAACTTAAATCAGAATTTAAGGCTTGCATACATTTTCCTTGGCACCAAGAAATTATTTTTTTCCTCTGAGAAATAACCTTAGTATGAATGATACCAAAATATCTTAAGTAATAAAATATTTCAAGGGATTGTAATTATTGCTACCTTTATCTTCAAGGCTCAAGGAGATGCTAAAAATAAGCCTTGTCCTAAAAAAAAAAAAATTATGTCTATAAGCAAGTAAGAACCTTGAGCAAAGATATCAAAAGTTTCACCAGGTGTTTAAAGAGTAAAAGAAGGAAAGAAGATGGGGAAGAAAAAAAGAAAGAGGAAGAAAAGAAAGAAAGGAAAGAAAGTAAAAAAGAAAGAAAAAGAGAGAAAGAAGGAAAGCTTTGTGCTCCTCTGTAGTGCTGTCATTTAAGCAGATTTCAGGTGAATTTTTTGGTTCTCATGTTGGACTTAGGACTGTCAAAAATCAGTATTTTAGTATTAGGCAGAAGTCATAGTTGTAATAAGACCAGTACTTTAACTGCAGGAATGTAAGATCTTACAGGTAGGTTATAGAAGAATTGATATAGAAAAGCCTAATTTTACTTATAGATGAATCTGAGAAAAATATTGTATTTCAGGCTTCTTAATTATGGGGCAAAATGTTACCTTTAGACACAAAGGAAGAGAGATTTTTGTTTGCATGGGTGAACCCAATTCGGGCTGCTGTTTTTGGGCTTGTATTTGCACAGACATACTGTGCTAGATTTCCCTTGTCCTCTCCGAAGTGTAGCCTCTTCACTTCTTTGGGAGGTGAAGACAGAACCTCTGCCCAAAAAAAGAACAGTTTAGGTGGGCACAGCATTTTCTGCTGGCTTTTTGACATCCCAGAGAAGTCAGACTTCCTGGCCACGGCTCTGTGCAAGTGGAGCTGCCCCGAGCATGTGCTCAGTGGGGATGTCATGGGCATCCCTTATATCTGCAAAGTCTCAGGCATGGTCTGACTGAATACAGTATTGCCTCGTACAGATGCTTCTGGAGTTCCAGGAGTCTTGGCTGCTGTGGAAACCCAATCCTTGGCAGTCTGGTAGTGAAAGTCCCCTGTGTTGTAGGGTTGAACTTATTTTAATGTGGAACATACCTAAACAATGAGAAAATTATTATGTTGGGCTTATATTTTGTTTAGCAATAAAGAGAGCAGTGAAATTGCTTTTCCTGGGTTCTGCTGGAGGAATTGCAGAGGGCAGTGTGTGTACGTTGCAGGCTATCAAGGTGTAGTTGAAAGGGAAAGCATTCATAATTTAGCAACAGTCAATTCTTCAAAATGTAGAGAGTCCTTGAAGTTAGGTGGATGTTAACTAGAGTAAACATAAGCTCTGAAGAGGTATGAAATGATCTCACTGAAAATCTGTTTTCCGACTTCGTGTCCCTTCAGGTTATAAACTTTTCTTTTCCTTCTTTTGGAGTTCAGACAGAATCAGTCTCCAACCTGAAAAATTAGACATAAAAATAAAAATATGTAATAAAAATAAAGATGTTGCAAACTGTGACCTGTCTCCTTCAACTGTTCCCTTCTAGATAGGTCTGTTCAGTCTAAATTTTCTCCTAAGAGGTCAGCAAAGACTCTGAAGTTGACTCATGTGACTCCCATCATGTGATCCTAGTCGACTTCAAGAAATGGAATAGAAAGAGAGAGGTAGAGGGCAATAGAAAGGGACAAGAAAATTCCACTTAAAAATTTACAGTGCTTTAATAAAATTTTTTTTTACCTTTCTTTTTTTTTTTTTTTTGAATTTGGAATGTGGCATAATATTTCTGTGTTTTTAAAAAGCACTTAGCTTCTATCCATAAACATGTATTTCTTCTTGTTCAGTGCTGGAAATGCTTTTGAGTGTCTTAATTTAAAAGAGACCATAAAGGCAGGTGAAGGGATGTTTACCTTTCAGTGTTTTAGAAAATAAAAATTAGCAAACATAAATAGGTGTCTGTTCTTTTATATTCTTTATTAAAATGCATGGGATGTGGATCAAATGACTTTATTCGGCAGTTAGCTTTTCCAGCTACCTTGAAATGGGAGACAGCAGGATAAATTTTCTGGAAAGTTGCCCAGTTTCACTGCTGGTTATATAAGCTTGCCTGTATCCTCTGGGGAAGACTATTTTGTAACTCATTATATCAGGATAAGTATCCCTATGTTCCCTTTAGCTCTGGGATGACGGAAGTAGATGAGTGGTAGTGGTGGTGGTGATGATGATGGCTGTTTCTCTCTCTCCTTTCTGGGGTTAACGAAAGACAGTCACAAGAAACCTTTGCCAAATCAGTATGCCACCCCTCTCTAATTTGCTATCATCTGAAAATAGCATGCAATGTACATTACTCACGATAAGCAGTTATGGTTGAGTTATACTTTATGTTGCAATTGCTACGTTTTTGGAATGATAGTTAAACTAAATGGTAGTTAAACTTGTTTTGGAGCCAGCATAATTAAGGATGTGTGATTGCCTTATTAGACTGCCTTGTTGGATTTCAAGAAACAAGCCATCACAGCTTGTTTATATGCTGGTATTTTATCTCTGTAGATGTATGTTCAGCTCTTGGCTCTGCAGCAGTTCAGATGGGATGTGAAGCCTTGTCCTTACTCCATTGGATAGCTGTTGACGTCAAACAGAAATTAGTGAGTTTCACGTTTGGGACCAGTATTGTTAAGTCACCATTAGGGCAGATGAGACAGTTGGAATCCTTAAGCACTTCTCTTCTTTGTCATGGTGGTAGCACTGGGAAATATCTGTTTGTGGAGGCAGGCCCTTTCTTTTATGAATGCACATTTCTTACTGGAACCTGTAAATGAGCACATGTTGGGTGCAGCTATACATCTTCCAATTCAGCACTTCAATCTTCTGTTGGGGTTATTTAATGCAGAAGCATGAAATCTCAAAATTCCGTGCCAGTAGGGAGCAATCTAGCTTCATTATCTACTGGCCTAATTTTATATCAAGAACTGCCCTCAGCTTGGCAATAAACCTTTGCTATGGGGTACTAAGTCTGATGATGCTAGTTATTGCCATTTTACAGTCCTTGTTGAGAGTTGGAATGCCCTGAGGACTCTTGAGAAACTTTGAGGGACAAGGACAATACATCTAAGACACATTTCAGAATAAAAAGAAACCTGTTGGGATATTTGTGATCCACAGAGTCATTTAGCATGAAGGTCCTCTCAGGCAGAGCAGAGAGATGCTTTCCTGCCAGAACAAGCAAGACCTACAGTGGAGCAGATCTGTTGAGGGCAATATGAGGCTGGGAAGTAGATTGGATAAGACAGTGGTCACTGAGCTGAGGTGACACACCTCATCATGGTGAGCTGAGGTGGTCACCTCATGGGGTTGTATAGGGATCATGTATGTTACCCTAATTCCTTCTGTCTGCCTAACTGGTAGGATCCATTCCTATTGTTGGAAAAATCCCTTTTGTTCCTTGCCTGAAATCCATTAAGCTGAGTGGAGGAAACTCCTTTGTGTAGGGCTTTCCAAACTGTCCCAGTCCAATCTTTTACTGTAAAATTATTTTGAAACAGTGATTGCTTAAAGATAAGAACCTCACCTAAAAAGCCCAGAACCACATGGTGGCAAATGGTCTCAGGATGCCCATGGGTGTTGCACAGGCTGCTCCCTTGGTGGAGTCATTTATATTTATGTATGTTGGCAGGACTGGGATGTTGCATGTAAAATGCCCATCTAAGAATAGAGTTATGGGCTGGATGATATTGGAAGAGAGTGTCTTGGCTTCTATTCATTGCAGTTGTAAGTGGAGGTTTCTCTCATGATTTACATGCTTCAATGATTCAGAATAAACTGGCAGGTGTGATTCTGAACATGTGAGTCTGCACTGGCAGAAGCAATCATTCATATCCCTTTTTGCATATGCTCTGGTAGATGCTGTTAAGTCAATATTTACTTCTCAGGGAGTAAATGCCAGAGTTGTTTCTGAGAGCTGCTACTGCTGCATCAATGGAAGAGTTATTTGCTATGTCATCAAGTATCCTACAGTGCAGATTCCTGGAGTTTTAGAAGCATTGTGATTATGAGCTTGTGAACAGTAGCTGGAAACACAAACTGTATTTTTCAGCAGCTCTGTACAACCAGATCACCTGTTTAGAAAAAGTTGCACCATGACTCTCTGATGTTTCACAAGCATTACAAACAGCTTCTCAAGCATTTCTCCTTTAGGGTCTTCAACACCATCAAGGAATGTGTATTCCAGTTGGCATTACTGAACTTTGGGTCAGAAGTTTTATTTTGTTGGGTAAGGATGATGGGAGAGAGTTTGGCTAAGGACTGCAGGAGCTCTTTTAATTAGTAGGCTTTAAATATGGACTGCATTGTTCTGCATAAGAGACCCTCCCAGCAGAAAAGCAGTGGGCTTCACTGAGGATAACAAAGGTCTGATAGGAGGTAGGATATGTAAAATGATTCTTTTGTCTGAATGCTGAAGAACACTTTAAAAATGCTTTTTTTTGTGTTAGATCACCATTTCCTGTGGAGGACCCACCTGTGCACATCTATGCAGCCAGGTTCTCTGTAAAGGGTGGAAGCAGGCAATGTGCAGGTGCAAATGTGTACTGCAGTGCTGCATCGATGCTGGGCACACCTGGCATTCCTTTGAGTTTCTTCATAATTGCCTTACTCCTGCCTCCTTTAATTTCTAAGAGGAGGTGCCCTCCTCTTTGCAAGTCTCTGGGAGGTAATCGGGTTGTGTGAGGGGTTGTTATGCACTATTTGACCTCTGACTGCATCTCATGGGATGCTTAAAAATCTTCTGGGAAAGAGACTGTAGCATAAGGCTTCTCAAGTCTTCTCTCTCTGCCTTTAAAGCCAGGGGGAGCATAACCTTTTTTGGAATCTAGAGACTTCTGTGGCGTTCAGGGACTGATCCACAGCAAATTGAGGTCAGTACCCTCCTAATGGGCTTTGGCTGAGTCCCTCCGAGAACAGGAGCAATTGGCCCACAGAAAGGCTGCTAACCCATTTTTCACGCTTGCCTCCTCTCTGCTGAAGGAATCAAGGGGGAAAAGCATGACTCTTAATCACTGCTGATTATAAATAATTAGGAGTCATTCAACATTTACACTAACATATTTAGGTTGTGATGTGTTCTGCATTTATTAGAGTATTGGCTTCTCTCCTGTGGCTTGGTGCCTTCGCTTAGTATCTCTCACCAGTTCCCTGTGTAAACACTGGGGGAAGATGGGAAGATGGGCCCCTCAGTTTGGCATCCCATGGAGGCTGGCTGCCATGCAAGTCCCTTCTGTGCTGTGATTCACTATTGAACAACTGATTAGCAAGTGCTGAGTTTTATCTTTAGTGCTTGTCCTTAGCTTAGTTGGATTTTGCATGGAGTGAGAATTAGTAATCTATAGGTAATGTACAACAGAGTCCTTACATAATTCAAACAGCATTGCTTGTGCAAGCACACTTAACACACTGAAATATGGTAAAGCCACATTTGTGGTGTAGGGTCCAGTACAGAATTACCAGTCCATATTGTACAAGTCATGGTGCACCAATCCTGCTGTTTTGGTATAACCATAAGTGTGTTCCTTCTTTGCAGATCATGTAACAAAACAATAACAGATGAATCTGGTAAATATTCCAGCAATGCTTTCATGTGCTGCTTTCTGTAAAATAAAATAAAAACCTGTAGCATATGTTAGTTTTTCAGGGAAATAAGTGAAAAAAAAAAAGAGTAAAAGAGTAAGACCTCAAAGGCTAGATGTTAGCATTTATATGTGCCAAAAGGAATTTTTAACAGACAAATAATAAAAAATAAAAACGTCTGAATTTGCACAGCAGAAATGGTATTTTCTTCAGCCAGTTCATAAATGTAAAGCTGAGGCGAAACAACACAGTTAAACTGTGATGTGACAAAGACAGTGTATAATCTCTTTAAAGTCTATATAAATCAAACCTTTAACCTAGTGCTTTTAAAAGGGAATGTCTAGAGAATGCTTTTGAATAACATTTTTTTTTTATTCCATTTAAATGTAGATTTTTAAGGCTGTTAGTATAGTGGTGCATCTTTTGCAATGAAATGTTAATCAGGACTCTTTTGTAGCAATTTGGTTCAAAGATAAAATATTTAGTGCTGCTGTATATTGAGCCCACATTCCTTCCATACATACACAGGCCTTCTCCCCCTCCCTCTTTCCCTCTCCTCTTTCCTTTTAATATTTTTTTTTTCACACCGTCAGAGTTGTAAGGAAATATTTTATTTAGTATTTGAAGGCCTGGTCTGTGCATTCCATGCTGATAAAAACTGACTTGGTTATGGTTCTAGCAGACTGCTAGCAAGGAACTAGCAGTAATACTTGGATGACTGAATATAGTTAATGTCCAGGATCAGTCTCTTTCCCATTTATCCTGTGTTACTGAGTAGGAAACAATTTTAGCTGTCTCTAGTCAACTTTGCTGAGCAAATTTGTGATATTAGAGGAAATCTGGGTTTCTATTTCCACTGATTACAGTAATTCTCAACTTGTAGATAGAGCTGCATTGTACAGTCATGTGGCTCCCTTGGGTTTTGGTTTGTACTGCTATAAGCAAAATACTCTAACATTCAAGGTAATGTGTGTGTCCTGAAACACACACGCTACTAGGAATTGGGTTACTTAAGTCTGTAAACCTAAGTATATGCATAGACTGCTCACAGGTTGAGGGCTTACATTATCAGTTTATTTAGTTATTAAATCTCTGTTTCAATGTTTGTAACTCCTGAAAGAGGTTATGGAAAGTAAATTTTGTTCTTACTAACGTTCCGTCATAATGAGCCTAAGCTGATTTCCTCTGGTGTGATGGGTGAGAGTTTGTTCCAAGAAAAATACTTGTTTCACAGAAGTCATATTTCATTTAAAGTGTGATTGCTATTTTTTGGGGTTTTTTAAAATTGATATCTTGATCTTTCTGAATTTTTTTTTTTACTGATTTGACTATGTGCATTTTGATATAAGCCAAAATGATAGGGATATTGTAACATTAGACTGATTTAAATGGAGCTCCACAAAACCTTAGACTTCACAATACGGGAATGCTCTTCCTTGATGTAAGGATTGACTTCAGTTGTGTCTCTTGTCCATAATTTTAATTTTTTAAAGGAACATGGTAGTAAAAGAAGTCAGGAGTCACTCTGTCACAGAATGGAAATGTGGGATTAAGGGCATAGGGTCTGCTTTCATTGAAGTGCATGCATGTGGACTGTGAGGATGAGAGGAGCAAGGAAGATTGTCAAGTATTTATGCATTGGCCAGAATTTAGTGTGGGATTATAGTTTGTCTTGTATAAACTCTGCTTTCTGCAGCACAACCTGTATCAGTGCAGCCAGCCTGTTGATCCTTCTCTTCAAACTTCATAGTCGTCACTGTGCTGAAAATACTCAGCATGCAGTTTTTTGTCTCCTTTTTAACACAGGGGGGAAAAACCTCACCAAAACTCGAGAGGACTTGATGATGAACACTTTGACACCTTCTCAGACTCTGTCTATTAGGCTCTTCTTCTGAACAAAATGATGTCTTCTCACCTGCACCAACCTGTTTGCTGCAGGTGGATGGTATTGTGCAGACAAATGCAAACCGAGCTTAATGTTTGAACTCAAAATCATTGCATGATTTACTTGGTGTGCAACATCCCAAAACTCTCAGTGGTACTTCCGGTGGGGATGGTGGTATGAAAGTATTCAATTTAGGAAAACCTGGCCAGCCATGTTCACTTGAGCTCATGGGATCACTATAGTTACACTGGCAAGTTAATACCCAAATAATGCCAGGTGCTTCAGTTTTGTATTTATCAAGAAACTATCATAAACATTTTCTGAATTTTTTTCTTGACCAGTCTCTTCCAGCTCTGCATGAATCCCCAGAGCACAGGGAAAAAGAATTCTTTGACTATTGTATATGTGGACTCCATGTCTCTGAAAGAACCATTTTGGTATGGAATGAAGAAGCTAACAGCTTATTGATGTGTAGGTTCTAGATTTTGTTTAGTCCTGATAAGGTCTGAAATTTTGGAACAATATATGCTCCACTGGTCTTTGAGGAGTTCCTTGTTCCATTTCACTGACATTTTTACTGGAATCATGAACTAAATTTCCATCTGGTTTCTTACAGCACTGCTACAGCTCCATTTGTCAACGACAAAGCATTTTTGATGATATTTTCTTAGTTTTATAGTAAGGAATCTTGGTCTCCAGACATGAAAACAAACCAGTAAGCAGTAACCTGTGAGAGCTGAAATCAAGCAAGCAGTGCTATTATATCAAGATATGGTAAGACCATTGTGCTGTAACACAGGAAAGGTCAGCTTGGATGCCAATAGTGAGCTACTGGTGTTTGCAGACTAGCTAAGATTGGCTTAGCAACTAAATCAGTGACAGTGTGCCCTAGGAAGGCTTTATTATCCAGCAGGTAATTTTTGCTCATGAAACTTCATAAGATAAGAATCACTGAAGTCACAAGTCAGCAGTGAGGTCAATGACACTCATTGATTATAAGCCAGCCCAGGTGAGAGGGAAACTTGTCTCCCCAGTGCAGTGCTCCTTCAGAGACTTGGATCAGTTTTATCTTGGTGCTGCTTCTCTGAATGGCTCCTCTTGGTTTACTTTGGTTTTAAGTGAGAATGTAAACAAGTTTGTAGTGTTTAGTTCACAGCACTTTGTGTCGTGTACCCTTTGGAAATACTTTCTGAGGTCTTCCCCAGGACTATTTGAGTGTGAGGTAGGATCCTTAAATTTTTAAATATCCTTAAATTGTGATTTGTCCTGGCTGAATTACCTCCACCTGCCTTTCAGTCACTGAGGACAGCTTTACAGAGCCTGTAAATGGTGTTCTGCAATTGCTTATGGGCAATAAAAAGAACTCTTACACTCTCCAGATTTTCTTAAAAAAATTATTGTTAAATATTAAGCTGTCTATTATGGTTAAAATGAGGCAACCTTGTTTTGTAGAAAGTGGGAGCTGGGGACCAAACCAGTTGCAATCTGAGTCTGATCAACTTGCTGTGTGGCTTGGGTCTTTATTCTTTCAGAGCATGTTAAAGGGAGGATTATATATCTTACACTTACTTGTCAATTGTTTAGGAAGAATTCTGTATACAGAGGGCTGTTGGATGCAGATGTTTAAGCTGCATCCAACAGCTCATGCCTTGATGAGCGCGAGGTCTGTTGTCCTGCTTCCTGGAGGACTTCACTGTTAATCTGAAGCCATGTATCATGCAGCTTCACTTCACCAGAAAAATGAGATCTTTTTCCTTTCCTTACCCACCCTTGCAAAAGGAGGAGGAGGAGAGGAGTTGGGACAATAGAACAGTTTGCAGTGGTTTCCACTAGCTGCCTACAGGAGGGAGGATCTCTTCAGGCTCTCACTCCCTGCTGCCTGGGAGTGGAGGAGTGGGAAGCAGAGGGTGGTGTGCCGACTGCATCCCCATGAAAGGCCGCTCTGAGCTCCTGCTGCTCTCTCCTCCCAGGCCTTTTGCCTCCATGGTGTGTTGTCTCTGTGGTAACAGGCAGCAGATATTACAGCTGGAGGTGTTGCCAGAGGCAGCAGCCTAGATCAAACTGGTCTTGCTCAGAGCAGGGCTAATGCTGTAGATGTTCCTTCTGCCAGGGCTGTGGAGGAGAAATGGGGAGGCACTTACGCTGCCATAGGAGTGGAGCAGGAGGCAGGTCCTGTGCTCTCCTAAGACAGCAAAAGGAGCGAGGGCTCACAAGCTTGGCTGCCTTGCAGTCAGGCAGCTGCTCCTCATTTTCAGAAAAGGGAGTGGACTCCCACCAGGTGCTGCGGGCATCAGTTCAGTTTTGACCATGGGAACTTAAGTCAAGGCTGTATTTATTTGCTTTCTGCTTTGGTTCATCTTTCCTTGCCTATGCTTTGCACTGTGCTGGAGGCATGGTTGAGTCCTGGGATGGGAAGACTGGCCTGTGGGATATTGGAAAATAAAATGGGAGTGTTGAAAGATGGCGGTAGACAAAAAACAAGAAGGCTTTCCCAACAGGGTAAGGGAAATGACATCTGGATTAAAAAAAAAAACAACAAACCCAAAACAGAGAGAAATACATTTTTAAAAATTGTGATAGATAGAAGGTAAGATGGTCAAAACAAAGCTAAAATAAGTATTAAATAACTTGGAGAAAGACATCCAGTGGGTGGAGGAAGACAGACATAAGCTTAAAATAAAAAGAAAAACGAACATGTGATCATTTTTCTGGGGAAAGGATATCTAATGTTAAATGAAAAGCTAGATAGAAAAGACAATAGGGTAGCAGGACTAGGATAGAGAGAAACAAACAGAAAACCACCAAGTAGAGAAAAACATACAACACAGATCCATATCTGAAAAAAAAAGAAGACATTTTAATGATAAACCAACATACTGTTACTTTAACATACTGAACCCCAGTTTCTTGCCCTGCTTCTCAAACTCAGAGTTTCCTTCTGATTAATGAAGTAATTCAATACTGTGTGGGGAAAAGAGAGATGGCATTTTTACACCTATAGAAAGAGTGATGTCACATGTTTTGGTTAGGATGGTGAGAGTTAGAAAAACAGTCTGTATGAGTGTTTTTAAGTTGGAGGAGATGGTGAGATCACAGTTTGAGCTGAAATCCAGACATTCTGCTGAAACAACCTCATGCATAAGAAGTGGCCTGTAGAATTTTTTTCCTTAAGAAAGCCAAACAAACCTGAAACAAAAATAACTTCTCCCACAGTTTGGTGGCAATCTTCAGTCAGGCCCCAGCTGATGACTCTCACAACAGGAAACCTCAGTTTGCAAGTATTTTGAGAGTCACCAGGGTTCTCATTATTTTAAGTCTACAAGTGATGAGTGGTGTAGTATGTAGTAGTAAACATGGAAGTAGAGTGGTATTTACAAAGCCAGCATAAATCAACTGGCATTGGCTTCTTGGTGGCAGAGTTCCTGGTAGAGTTGCCCAGGGGAAGATGATGGGAATTGTTACTGGTGCAGGATCATACCCTGCTTCAGGAAAAGGCAATAAGTCTTCACAAGTGGAAGAGAAGGAAAAAAAACACAAGAAGTTGCTGGATTTGCCAGAATTTGGAACTGGGATTCTGTTTGTGTATGCTGTGGCAAGAGTGGCCATTTTCGCTTCTTCTCCTGCCTTTACCCCCTTTTCAGTTTTCTTCCCTTCCTCACTTAGTTTTTTCAAGTTACCCTGTTGACCTGATCTTCTGATCTCCTTGCTAAGTATTTCTTTTTGCCGGGTTGCTGTTGTTTACACCTTGTTTGCATTCTTAATTTTTTTTGTCTTATTATATGCTCATTTCAATTTTTTTCCATTCTCTCTTTTTTCTGCCCATTTCTTAAGCTGACCTCATTTAAAACTGCCTTGCACTTCTGAGGCTAGCATCTGCTTTGTCACACTCCCTGTCTTCACCACAATCCTCTCTTCAGTTCCCTTTGCTGTGAGGTTGTTGTGCATGATTTTCCTTACATCTTTCAGCCTGGTTGCCTATCTTGGGTTGCTGCTTTGGCACCATAACCTTACTTGATTTCAACACTACCTGTCTCTGATGCTTTACTTACTGCTTGATGTAATTGGAGGGGAATTTACTACCTTCGATATTCCTACAGCTTTCTAGAGCTGCTCTTCAGCTGCGCTTATTTATGGAACTAGCAATTCTAGTTTTCTTCAGGTTGGTTGGAGATCTACCAAAGTTTCCCTTTTTCTGCTACCTGTACATTTTAGTTTTAGTGAGAATCTCAAGCACTGAATTAGTGAAGTGACTCTGGACACTGCAGGATGGAGAGAATGAAACAGCATTGCTAGTACATTTAAATAAAAGGTAGGAAGTATGTAACTAGATTTAATTTGTGTTCATTCAACTTCCCTAAGTCCTTTATGCAATTGGCAAAATGAGAATGTTTTTATTACATGTCTCTTCAAAAACTGTTTTGGACAAGAAAAGGTGATGAATGGATGCCTCAGGGCTCTGATGAAAACCTATATTTATTGTCTCAAAAGGTCTTCCCATTTAATGGAAAACAGGCCACACACTAGACTGAGCATGCCCCCAAGATATGCCAACATACACAAAACACAGCAAAATCTGTGAATGACATTGCGTAAGTGGTTGTGCATACTGGCACTGCAGTTCTCAATAGACACATGATGGTGATGTTTGTAAGCTTGGTTTAGAAATGAGTGTGAGACAGATTTTACTATTGCAAAATTTGCAGTAAGCAAACAGTATCTGTTGGTGTCTTGTGTTTGCTTTATTGACAGTGTGTATGCCCAAAGAAAACTGTTTCTCTTTTTATAAATGTTTGCTTCAATGCCAAATGTTGATCTAAAGAAAAGTGACTTTCTTAAATAAAGTTCTGCCAAGGTTTGTTAGTCTTTGATTAGTCTCGTGTATACTGGTCAGTAATGCTGAAGAATCGCTCTCATCACTGTGAAGGGGCTACAGTCTGACAGGTGATATGGATGCCACAAACTTCAGCACAAAGTTTGGCAGAATGTGTTTAAAGGTGCAAAGAGAAATTATTTCATTATTGTCATTTCCCTCAACTGTACTCTGCCTGCTGCTATGAGTTTCATTGTCATTTATTTTGATGTACTAATTGGTTGCTATTTTCCAGATAAAGCTGAGAGGGAGGTTGTTAATTCCTGTCCCAAAAGTGTCCTGCTTGTAAGAATTGGGAAAAGGTAACAGAAATATGCCCAACATAAAACAAGTTTATCCTTGAAGCCCAAGTCCAGGTGTTGAGCAGCTTTTCTCTTTCATTCTGCAGCCATCCTGGAGGCTGATTTGAGCTAAGTCAGCAGAATAGTTGTTTGTTCTGAGAATTTCAGGTAGGAATGTGACCTATTGAACAGGTCATCTGATTGATGCATCAGTATGGCAGGCGTTGTCTGCAGTTGCAGTGATGGCAACCAGCACTACAAAGAGTTCTGTGAAAGCTGAAGTGACTGAACTGAACACTACTGAGCGGGGCTGGTGCTGCTCAGTGTCTTGTGTAGAACTGGAAGCAGGGATGTGTTCTGTGTGGTTTATAAACAGAAATGATGGAGAACAAATGTGTTACACTTCATCAACTGCTACCACCACACTTCTTGAATGGAATGATGTGCACAATATAATCAACTAAAATGTCCATCTCTTTAAATGTGTTGTATTCTGTGGTATAAAGCTGCAAGAGAAGATCCTCTCTGATTTCTGTGTTGTCATGTTTCTAGGAGCATTGTCACCGACATGTTTTATGAAAAATCCTTTACTTAGGTATTTTCCTCTCCTGAGAGCTGAGAGGCCTCAGGAACAAACTGTAAACAATTCTTATCTGCTGCTGTGGAATGCGACGGGAAGGTCTGTGATTGGCCCCGTCAGACTGTTTCCAATTAAGAGCCTATCACAATTCACCTGTCTAACGGGTCTGAGTCTGAGAAGAGTTTAGTTGACATATTCTTTTCTATTCTTAGGATAGCCTTGGTAGTGAAATCTCTAGCTTTATTCTTTTAGTATAGTTTTTATATCTTATATATCATATAATAATAAATCAAGCCTTCTGATGCATGGAGTCAACTGTCTTGTCTCTTCCCTCATCCTGGGACCCCAGAAAACCATGTAACAGAGCATACAACCTTCCAGTAAAAGGTCAGCATCAGCACCTAATCTGATGCTCAGACCAAAACATGGAAATAGTTTCTTCAGACTGAAATTTGAGTATTTTTGGAGAAGTTATGTTGTAGTGTTTGGGATAGTTTCAGAGACAGGACAGTGCTTCCTCTTTCAGCTTGCTGAGAGTGATCAAAATCCAGGAAATAAAGGAAAACCTCGTTCTCTTTATTTTCATGTTTTAAGTTTTTCCTACAGCTACCATCTGCAGCCTGGGTGATATGAGAGTGGGGAAGAAGAATCTTTGGTTTTTGTTGTGAAGAGGGGAATAATGACATGTGTGGAACACTATGAGTTACTAGTGAGGATTTGGTACTCTGCTGCTTGTGCTTGTTAGCATACCTTTGGGAGGCCAGTAAGTTGAAGACTTAGATAGAATCCATTGGAATCCTAACATACTTAATCATAATTCACTAACTTGCATAGACAGAATCACATTTATTGTTTGCATTGTGTGTGCTGCATATCTGTACTCATAACATTGTAATACAGATTCCAATGATTTCCCTAGGCTGAAGTCTGTAAAAGATTTGGGGTATTCACTCTCCACTGTGAACCTCTAATGGTCTGGAGAAAGTTATACCTGTGTGTATGTGGCAACTTGAGTGTGACTTGTGTGTGTTTAAATGCATGGGTCCCTAACTATTTTGTTAGTTCATACTGGATTATTTCCAGGAAATTCTGATGCACCACTGCTGACCTGCTGAGCAGCTCTGTCTGTGCTGCTGCTCTGGTGACTGGTCACATAATAGTGGCTCCTTTGCTTGCTTGAAGCTGCTGAAATGCATTAGGCACTGCTTGAAGGTGAATGTAGTTACTCTTTTTGGACAGGTAATTTCTGTAGTTGCTGTCAGTATATGTGATCCACAAAATAAAAATGTTATATTCTAAGCTAATCTAATGACTAAGTTCTGAGCAACCTCATAAGAAGTTTGAGGCAGCCTCCTGGATTTTCTTTTTACTTGAATGATTTCTGGGGATGTGAGTACTTTGGGGATTTTTTAATACTCTGAAGCAACTCTCTGGCCTGGATAAATCAAATATACGTTCTTTGGCTGTCACCTAGATGGTGCTTACTGTGTTAAACACAAGACTTGCTGAAAACTTTCTCTTCCAAAGGAGCAGGCTGCACATTATGTCTTCACCTGAGAAGGTGGTAAAGTTCTGTTAGTGGAAGAATAACAGCACAGATGTTAAATGAGAAGGTATAATATTGAACAGAAAGATACATGTTTTCTTTGTGTTTTTCAATGTTTTAAGATGTTTTTTCAAATGGAGGTATTACTGGATGATGCAGTTTTATCTTGGCATATGTTAATAGCTGCCCTGAACCCACTTATGCTCCTCTGCAAGAAGAGATTTAATGGTGCATAATCAACTTTTGCCAGATGCTTAACAGTGCAAAGCCTTTAACAATTTGTACAAGGAAGGTATAAAACAAAGCATTTGTATTTTGTATACAACAACTCCATCTGACTTGATAAAATTGATGCAAGAGTGGTTGGCACTTAATGTAGCCTGCTCTGAGCTAATATTGACCCAGTATATCAGGCTAGTATGTGTCAGAGAAACACATGGGGTCACACAGAGTAAACACTGATCTTAAATGGAGTAAACATTGGGTAAACAGCATCACTCTGAGTAAACACTGATCATTTGGACTGAGGTTTTTTTGTGCGGGTTTTTTTTTTTTTTGGGTTTTTTTTGGTGGGTTTTTTTTTTTTTTTTTTTTTTTTTTTTTTGGTTATTAGCTTGCTAAAAGGTGTGGGACTTAATTCAACCGCAATTTTGATTGCCATGACTGAGAGGAAGATTTTTTGACCACATGGACTATTGCAGTTTAAAGACTGAATGTTTTGGGTGTGGTTGTGACAAACTGCAGCTGCTGGAGTGTACTTCCAGCTCTGTCACTGATAGCATAATCTCTCTGCCGTGGTGTGCACTGTTCCAAATCCTGGAACCATAGGCTCTGGGGACTGGTTGGTGTTGCTAATGTCATTCAATGGTGTCACTGGAGCTGGGTGTCATTGTCTTACTGGGAAACTCTGGAGGCCTTGCAGAATGAGGTGCTGTTGTTTGACAGAACCTCAGTACTGAAGGGTCCTCAGACCTGGCTGTAGAAAGGATGGATCTTTTATCTCTCAACATTAAATTGACTTTAATAATATGTGAACTTTCTGTATCCATAGTCAGGTGATTTATTATCCTGGAAAGCTGGTCCTGGCAGGTGATATAATGGTCTGAAATCATATTCTCTAGTTTTGCTGTTTTGTTTCTCTATTCATGCTGGGAATTAAAAGGACATAGAGGAGAAAGAAGGGGGAGTTTATGGCATACTATCAGTTAAAACTCTTCCTCAGTATGTCTTGTGTTGGCTGAGGTATTGCAGTATCATGAGTGGGAGTATATGTAGCCTAGCCTAGCTGCGGTTTCTTGCTTATTGGCATGCTTCAGGAATGCTAGGAGTGTTTTAACTTTTTTCCTTGTTGCTTAATTTCATTCACAAGAATCTTATATTTCTGACACTACTCCTCATACTTCAAAGAAGAAACACTTCAAAGTCATGTCCTTTTGGATGCCGTGACACCAAACTTGCTCTTCCTTTAGCCTCAAATTTTGTCATTTTGATTCCAAGAAACGTTTGTCTCTACTAATGAGGGATAACTGTTAGGGGCTTTAAAGAAATCCTGTCTTGAACCCTGCCTACCCACTCTCTTGCTGTCTAAGTTACAACTTCTTACTGAGGAGAGTTTATAAGCAATTATGTGATTGGATCCTGAGAGCTAATGAAGGCCAGCAGCATAAGACCTGCTGTTTTCTGTTACTGGCCAGTCATGCCTTTATTTCAATGGGCTGCTGTAACCATCCTTCTGTGTCTGATTTGGGCGGTTTCTCGCAGTGAGACATTCCAGTGCGTGTTGTCACAGGTCTGCTTGCACTCTGCCTCCTGCTAGAGACCTTGGGGGTAGATGGCCAGATACTTCTAGAAATGAATTCAAGAAAAGCACAAGCACAAGCAGTTTAGCCAGGGCCCTTCCAAATGATGTGTAGACACAGCTCAGCTGCTCTTCTTGCCACTACATTCTTGTGAGTGGTCTTCTAGACTGAAAGAAATGCTTATTGTATGGACAAGACACCTGACTTAAAGGTTGTAAGTAAAATGTCAACAGTGATAACATCTGTGAAATACAGTTGCATGCAAACCTGCTTAGACAGTAGCTGGGTTCATGTGTATTGATTCTGAGAGGGAAAAAAACTTGGTTTTTTTTTTATTTCTGTCAAGACATGCATGGTACCCATGAAAAAAAAGGATATTGTTGTGATGCTTTTGTGTGCAGTGATGTCTGGGCAGTATAATCATAGGAAGAAAAGATCTGGACAGAGGTTGGAACAATGTACTTCATGCTCTTAATTTGGTGGGATGGATGGATGGACGGATGAAAAAGGCTGTTAATGAGAGAGCTTCTGGCTTGTCATTATTTAGTATGTGCCTTTTGCTAGGAAAGTTGGATGCTTCAGAGAAAGTCATTGTGATTGGCATAGTAGCAACTGTGGAAATACCAGACTGAGAGGCTTTCAGGGAATGGTACTTTCCAGACTACAGTATTGATGCCAAGCTGTGATAACGAAGATCTGTTAAAATGTTAAGATTAGATAAATGACTGCTGTCTGTAGCTCCACAGTACAGCCTCTTCTTGCCATGCTATTAGCAGAGCCCAATTAGTATCGAATAACTAGTCTGTCATAGTTGGGTGGATACATCAGATCTTTTTGTTCAGAATTACTGGCTTGAAGTTGTTTTGGCCATTTCCAAGCTCGTTGCACTGTACAGTTGTTACCAAGATAATGCTGGATGCCATCACGCTGGCATATTTTTCTGTTGTGTCGATAATTTTTGAAGTTCATTTATAGAGCATTTAAATATCTCTTTTATAGACTTGTCTTCCCCAGTATCCTTCTTGTCTTTCCCTGCAGACTTGTACTGCTGCTGGAAGTCAGTGACACATCCAGAGCTGAGTAGCCCATGGGATTAAGCTAGGATTCCTCTTTGCTGTGCGTTACCCTACCCCCAGTGCTCTGTTTTCATACAGCAGAGAGCTTTTTTTTTTTTTGCCTATATTTGCATAAGCTGCCCCCAGATCCTGTTATCTCTTTACATCTCAGTTATGCTCTCATTTGCTATTGGGTTTCTGCCAGCTGGGTTTATCATTAATATTAGCAAGATGTAGCTGCTGAATCAGTTTTTACATGTTTTTCTATGCAGATTCCTTGCTTTTTTTCACCACCCTCTGGGTGCAAAATGGTCAAATAGCCTTACTAACAATCTGGACTAGCAATCCACTTATATGTATGGTCAAATATTCTCCTGTATGTGATACCAAACTGAAAAAGTTGGGAGGGACATTAAATACATTGGAGACAGTTGCTGGAGTGGGTGGACAATGCTGTGTTATGTTGGAAGTGTGAAGCATGAAAACCTGCGATATTTCAGTTGTTAGCTTTGCTTAAAATTTTTGCTATCAACTTTTCTTTCTGAGTTAACTATATTGCCTTCAGGATGGCAGAGAAAGAGGTGATAGGGCAGTGGGAAGGAATTATCTGTTCCCGTGCTAGCATTTCATATTTTACTCAGCAGTGACTTTTGTTAAAGAAAAAAGGAAAGTATGAAAGGGATGGCGTATAAAAGAAAAAAGTGGAATAAGGAGAAAGGTGGGAAAGTAAGCTTCGAGGGGAAGAGGTAATGCAGGTATTCTTGTCAAGTTAAATTCAGTTTTGTTTAAGTACTTTTGTGCTAGACACACAGCTCCTCAAATGCTAGTTGTGTAAAAATGAATGAGTTTTTATGTAAGGCTGTTAACTCTTACAAAGCCATTCAGTTTATGCATATGGTCAGAGAAATTATTTCCTTTTTAGAATACCCATGCTCAATCTACATTAAAAGCAAGAAAAGTTTTGCTGTTGTTAGTTCTCCTAAAAGCCTTGATATGTTTACTAACAGGAAGAAATGTAGCTCTGTTTTAAAGAAAAAATAGATGCAAGCCATATGTACTGTGCACGGAAGGAAGCATCTAAAATCTGGTTTGAGTAAAGAACTGTTTTCTGATCTCTTTGTAGAGCTGAAGGGAGAAGTATTTTTTTGTTAGCAATTCCCTTGCTCCAGTTTTGTCCTGTGGTTGATTTTCTCTCCAGTTTGGTTAGCTGTTAAGCAATGGTAACAGTGTTTCAAAACTCATTATGCCTCAGTGGTAAATATGGCCTCTTCAAAATTGGAATTCAAACATTTTGACAATGCAAGTTAAAATTCAAAAGATAAAATCTAAATGTATACCAGCTAAGCACAAATACTTGAGAATTTTTCTTGAGCTTCTAAGGCTACCTTTAGCCCTATGTACAAACACCCAGACTTACAACAATTCTTGGGTGATTTTGTAATCCCAGCAAGGGCTCCTTCAAAGTTGTCTTAAGCTCTGCAAGTAAAGCAGTCTGTAGCTTTCCCCTCTTATTTCTATCCTCGTTTCTCCAACATGGAGATTGTCCAGGCTGTGTAAGAAGAAAGACGAGATGTGATTTAATTACTCCACTGCTTTAATAACTCATCTGGGAACAGTGACAATTAACTGTACTGTACAGTTCATCAATCTTCACTGGATCCTGGATTTTTTTTTTTTAAACAGGTCTTCTCAGCAAGATAGGGTACATGTGCTTTTTCTTTTCCATTTGATTAGACCAATGATACCAGACAGCTCCCCCTGACTCAAGTGATATTTCCCAATTGTTATTGGAAGTAATAGTGATGGAGGTAGAGAAAGTTCCCAATTTTTCTTTGTCCAGGTGAACTACCTCTGCCATGGTGAAGAAAGACACATTCAAATGAAAATTGGAAGGGAAGGGTGAATGTTCTGATTGTTGCACTCAAGAGATTACTTTGTAAAATGTTAGTGATGCCGTTTACACATGGGAAAATGTCTTGTACTTCCTTTGTACTTCCAACATGACTGAGACACCCTGTTTTACACTGAATGAACAGGACACCATTTTTTTTTCAATGGTAAAAAACATAAATTATTTGGGTAACTGATTTTTAAATACAGGATCTCTGGTAGTTCTCTGAGAAACTCAAATTGTGTAGCGTGAAAAAAACCAAAACATTTTTGTGGTACTTTTGAAGCACCATTCTGAGAGGCCTCACTTTATTCATTTGTGGATATATATCTGATAACAGGCAGTTCCTGCTGTGGAGAGTTTATAGTCTAAAGAGCCAGAACAGATACAGACAGAGAGACAAAATCTCAGAAGTACCAGCTGCACTACATTTGTGGAGATTCTGGTCCCTTGCATCTCCAGACTTCTATGTGGGCACAGACTAATACAAGTTGTTCACTAGGACAGATATGTTTCAGAAATTCAGTTGCTAAACACATTACAGGTCAGTAAGTCATGACTGCAATGGCCTAGTGATGATAAAGTCCATAAACTGAAAATTTTTGTATGATTCACTGATGTAAATGGTCTTACCAACATTCAGTACCTTTTTAGCTCAGGCAGTCAGATGTCTATAGCGAGGTATCTCTGAAGTGTGACATCTGACTCAGGGAACTGATTTTGGAATGGGTCCATCTACCTATCTCATAAAACACCTATTGTAGTCTTATAGATTATAAAGCTGCAAATGCTTGGTGTTCTCCTCTAGGCTTTGGTAGAACACGGCTGTATTGATTTGGCTATGTTATCTTCACTACAAAATGGTAGACTGTATATATATTTGATTAAAATAACCAGTCAAGATGAGTCATATTGTTTGGTTGCTGTTTCAGTGCTGATGTTCAGTTTTGGTGCTGCTTGGCCTGGCTTCCTTGTCTAAGCAGTGAGAGGAGAAGATCAGGTCTATCCTAAGATGCATGTATCACTGGGACTTAAGTTTTTCTAGTAAAGATTAGATGAATCACCTGAAAGTGAAAATTATTCACTGCTCTTCAAGTTCCTCTGCAGTATTTGGTTGTTGTAATAAAATAGAGAATGAAATTTATTAGCTTCAATTTGGCTACTAATGTTAATTAAAGATTAAATCAGACCAAACAGTTGCAGAAGTAAATTGAAGATTGAAGGCAGATAATATTATTACTACTAAATGGCAAAATAGTACCTTTATATAAAACTGTGGAAAAACAGTTTGCATTCTTCATATTTCTAAAAGTTTCATAGGAAATCCATCTTATCTACCCTTATCTTTCTGAAAGGTAAATGTCTAACTGGGTGGTCTGTAGTCAGTGATGTACATTCAAAGGATGAGTCCTTCCATTCTGAGATAGGCTGAATTCCAGTCTGGAGGCATCATTTCTCGGCCAACAATAGATGGAGCCTAGACAACAGGAGTACATTAGAGTTAAGTGAGATGTTTCCTACTTTATGAGTCTCATTGTATGAAATGGCATTTCTCATCTTCCATACATTTAACTGCAGCTGTGAGAGTTGCAGAGATAATTGTTCCTCAGATATTATCTTTCTTCATCCTGCAAAGCATGCAAGTGGACCTTAGTGGTTTTGGTCTATCACTATTATGAGCCAGCTGCATCAAAGAAAAGGCAATGCTAACAATGTAAAGGGAACAGTGAGAGGAAACTAAAGAAAATCCTACAGGATCCACTGTTCTGAATACCATGTGAAGGACACCTCCACCAGTTCAGGGTTTGAAGGTGACAATGATGGGGGAAGATTTCTGTTTAGTTGAGTGTGGGTTGGAGAGTGGGAGCCCTGTCAGAAGGGAGAAAAGGGGTAAGAGAGAAAAGATCCCATAGAAAGAAGCTGAAGAAAGGAGCGCAAGCTCAGTGTGCTGAGATTGGACAGAGAACCTAGAGAGAGAGAGACAGGGAGTCATCAGAAATGGAGCACAGTGACTGGCATGCATGACTGAAGATTAAGAAAAAGACATATTGAGAGAGAAGATGGGAACAACTGAGCAAAGAGATTCTTCCCACAAGGAATAGGACAAAGAGCTTAGATTTCATGGCTAACAGATACTGGTTAAAGAAGATGGGTCTAAATGAGAGGATTGTGGAGTGAGTGTTGGAATAGCAGATAGGTCTGGGAGGAGGAGATAGAAGTTGGGATGATGAAGCATTTGCAAAGTTACAAGGGGAAAGATGGAACAGAAAATACACATATTAGTGGAAAAAGCAGCAAGTTTGTCCTCACTAAAATATTTTCCTCTTGAAAGCCTGGCGTGGGATTCAACATGCATAATTTCCTCATATCAGCAACTGTCTTGATATGGTGTCGTCTTGATAAGGTGTCATCTTCTGCACAGAATGTCTTGGGAAATGATAATTTACTGAGGTCACAAGTTGTTTCATTGGCTTTCAAAGGGTCAGTAGGTTGAATTAAATTACCAATTTCTTATGGCTGCCATATTTGTCTTTTCATTTTGCTTTTTCCTTTGTTGCTTCTTTTTATACTATGAAGCTACATGTGAGTTATTTAATAAAGAAATATTATTTATTTCAAAAATCAGGAATGCCAATGTAGAATTCCCTGTGCCTGTCCATTGTAGTGCAGTCTTTAATGAAATGATCACATGCATTCAGCCCTTCCTTGTGTGGTGACCTGAAGAAACTGACATGCAGCTGTAATATTTCTCTCTCTCTCCCCCACTTTCTTCTTTTATAATAGTCTGTCACCCCCTTGGCCAACTTTTGCTTCATTGATAGTGAGGTGGAGGTCTTGGTGATAAAAATTTCTGTATTTCATTAAAATACATAATGAAGAAGACAAAATATGTCTCTGCTACCATAGAAGGGGAATTTACAGACTGAACTCATATTTAGATAATAAAATACCTGCTAGGATAGTGGCTTTTTATAAATGGCCCCTGGAATGAAGAATTCTTCAGTCACAACTCCCACTGTTTTATATACTTTAACAACAAAAGTGCAAAAATATATGAATTTTTGCAGTGTCATTAATTACATCGAACCTAGACCTCTTACTACTTGGAGCAACTCAACATCACCAATATAGAAGGTTTTTCTTTTTGTTTGTTGGTATGTGACTTGCATCTGGTTTTCAGAAAGGCAAGCATGTGGGCATGCTAACAAATACAGTTATAGATACTGCTTGAAAATACAAACCGTGGAGAGTAGATTTGATGCTAAATACTTTGAAAATGGGTTTTCTGAAAATGGGTTCTATGCATGTACAGCTAGGGACACTTAAGTAGGTTGTCTCTGTTGGTAGTGGACAAGACGATCTCTTTATGTTGTGAGAACTGTTGTAAAAACCATTTTCATACCACTAATGAAGCACTTGGATACTGTAATGAGTACCAGAGAAAATCCAGGAGGAAATTAATAATCTGTTGGTAGAGCTGGGCTTCAATGAAGCCAATTCATGGAGCAGAGGGGCCATACGTTGAACTCCAAGATGAGAACCAGGTAGCGACAGACTCTTTATGAAACACACACTGTCCACCCCGTGGGTGGTGCTGGATGAAGCTGGGGTCTTGCAGAGAAAAATGGTTGTTACTTCGTCGGTATCTGAAAGCAGACAGTAGTTACACATGTGATAATGCCCAGGCAACCATAACTTTGTCATGCCTTTCTCTTGTGGGCGTCATGTTACTTTCAAACTATCCTTTTTCTTGTTGTGTTATTTGTGTTCCAGAAGTTCTGCATAGATCTGCAATGCTTCATAAACAGCGCATGATAATTTTGTTTTACACTTGTGGCAAAAATGAGTACCCACTCTCAAGTCCTTGCCGGTAAAACATTATAATTTGATATGAGGGAGGATAAATTAATGACTTACTGCTACAGAGCAGGTAGTTGCAGTGGTATAAGGGACTTCTGTGCTCCTCAGATGAATAGCTGCAGAGTCCTAAGTGATTAAGCAGTGGTGGTTGATTTTTCTCTATCCCTCTGTTCAGTGATATTGTTGACACTGTGTTCTGTTGCCTAATGATTTAGAAACTTGCTTGCCTGCCATTAAAATTTTAATTACTGACTTATCAGTAATGAGACAACTTGATGGACCATGGGTGTTTTATTGGTTTAAAGTGCAATTTGTTTTCAGCTTCCTTTGGGCCCACTCCATTTTTTCCTGCTTCCGCTGAAGTGAAGAAGAGAAGTTGAGAAGAATGCCCTTTTGCCAGTGAACCTTGCTTCTGATATACAGTCTGGTATTTATGCAGCCATGCTTCTGGTCCGTGAAGATGACAATGATCACTCTTGGGCCACACTTTTATTTGCTGTTCTTTATCAAGGCTGTTCATATATAGTTTTTCAGTTTGTGATGAAATTTACAGTCAGTTTGGCAAAATAGACTCAGTAGTCAGTCTCCATCTTCATGCCTGCATATAATTTCATGAGTGGTAGATAAAGCTTCTGGGTAAATGAAAGTATTCCTGTGCATTCTATTCCTCAGTGGTTGAGGGGGACTGTGGAAGACAAGTGCTTAGTCCTCAAGAGAATACTTAGTAACTTGCAAGCACTGTGGAGGTTTGGAATCATCCTATGCTGCTGGAGCCCACAGACCCTCATGTGATTCTGTTGCACTCTGGTGCTTATTTTTTCTAAGATTTGTCCTGGAAACTTGCTCCAGATCACATCTGTAATCAGCAGCTCTGCTCAAAATGCAAAGCTGCTTGGAGTAGAAATGGACCTTCCTGGGAATTGCCTCCAGGGTATGGCTTTCTCTCTTGATTCTCTGGTGTCCAGTTAAGATGCTGGCTCTGATCAAAGTTTTTTTTTTCTGGTGGAATGCTTATTACACTTTGTTCCTTAATACTTTCTGTATGATGAGGAGAAATTTCTCTGCAACCTTGATGTTAGAAGGTTGGTAATACCGCATCTCTTCAACCTAGCTGCTGCCTTTTTCTTGATAGAAATCTGGTATAGAAATCTTGCCTCAGACAATCAATGAATTTCAAAGATATGTAGAATAGATACCAAATTGCTTTCTGCCCTCACTTGATATTATTCAATCTTGTTTCCTTCAGAAATGAGGCAAAAGAGTGTTGTATTATGGGAGGAGAGCCATCCCTCTGAGTACAGCTATGTACCACATTTTGTTGCATCACAGCATGCATCCTGGTATCCTGGGTTTTGTCCCGTTAAAACAAAAAACTAAAACATTAATAGGGTACCAAAAATGCTAGGAATCTAAACTTGAGCTTTTTCTTTCCTGACTCTTTCCATTCATCCTGAAATTTATACTTGTAACTGGAGATGTGTGTGCTGTAGTTCAAGCCATGATGTGTTGCCCTGGCTAAAGTTTTATGACATATTATGAGTTAACAAGTTCTGAGTCTTGTGTAGACTTAAGTATGGACTAAGTTGGTGAGTTAAAGCACAAGGGAAAGTTAAAATTCAAAGTATTGTCCAGCTGTCTACCTGCATTTTTTTGCACTGCCTTTTCTGTAGGGCACCTGCTTATATGAGTGTGTTCACTGGCCTTTTGTCAGGTCCTGACTGTAAGTTCTGGCACAGAACTGATTTGAATGCAACTAATGAAGATGGCATTGGAATGTTTTCAACGAGGTGGAGTGTGTGTGACTGCTGATGAAAACACAGATTTTTGTGGGAAATAGCAAAGGTTGGGAGATCATAAACATATTTTCTTTTACTTAACCTCTTTGATGAGAGAATTTGAAGCTCTGTTGGGATATGCGGACTGTAAGGGTGATATATATAATAATAGATGGAATGGGGGAATACAAGTGAGATAATACACAAATATTAATCAGTTATTGATATCTATTTATGTAATTCCTTTATGCATTTGTATATTCCTTTTTTTTTCAGCAGAATTGTTATATACAGTAATTTTTATGTAAACCAAAGGGCTGGGATCTTATACAGTCCGTGATTTGATCCAATGCACAGAAATTGTGCTGGATGGAGATGTTAAAATTTTATAAAGGTTTAAAATTTTTTAAAGAAGAAGAAAGAAATAGAAAACTTCACGTGTTAGGAAATGTGGAAAGATAAAGGGTGAAAATGCCAAGAAGTGAATTTGGATTCCTGCTGCTTTCTTGATTGGCAGGTAGTTGTAAAAACATACAGGGATAGTGTGCTTTGAAAAATCAGTGAGCAAATGCAGGCCACGGCAAAGAGCTCAGTTCAGCTGTTTCTGAAATTACAGACACCCCTGATTTGTGCCAGTTAGTTTGCTGGTTCAAGGCTTTGGTTAATATCAAAAGTAGTGCATATACTTTGATGTTAACGCTCTTTAATGTCCAAGTTTACATCTTTGTTTCCGTGATTTTTGAAGATAAGACCCGAAAGAGAGGGAAGTATGTAGTTCAGTGTAGCTGACAGTGGTAACCTTACTGCTCTGGAAAAGATTTTTTTCTAGTCTTTAGAAAGGAGTTGCAACAAGCAAGCCTAGTATGTATTCTGCTGTGAGAAGGCTGTGGACTGTCAGTCTTTTTGCCATGAAAAAACTGTGATTTCTAATGGGAATTTCTTCTTTAAAGCTAGCTGGTTTTGATGCTGCAACTCTGGTGCATCTGAAATGGCTAATTGAATTTTATAGGACAAATGTGTTAAATCTTGTATCCTCTGCAAGGAGGATGTGTTAATACAACAAATGATTGTGACACAGTTGACAACATAGTCATGAATAACTGTTGAAGTACCTGGAGGTATCTAGACTACAAGTTGTCCTCTAGTTTTCATGCTTACATGTCTTATGGTGAAACTGGTATGAACAATGAGATTAGCATAAAAGTAATATTCTTCTGGTTTTATGTGTTGGTTTGTTTGTTTGTTTGTTTTTTTTTCCATTTGCCTTCAGAGGGACATGGTAAATAGTTATTAGTCAACTGTTATGTATTTGTGGACAAGTTGTGCAAGCTGTGAATGCGCATTTGACGTAATACAAAGGGGGGGCACACTCTTGTTTTTTCAGATTTGGAACATTTAATATGCAGGGTGATTTGTAGGGCGGCTTTGGGCTTACTCTTCAACACATTTTGCCTTCAAATCTAAGTGGATGTTTCTGTATATAATTCAAAGGGACCTTGAATCCTGCAATCACACTGTGCTTACTTGCTGTATAAAAATATTTTTTCTCTTATGAAATCAGTTATCAGTATTTTATGCATTTTGTGAGTGAAGAAGGCAAAGTTGTGCTGGCTACAGTTTTGCATTCCTCTGCAGCACACAGAAGTCACAGAATTGATTATACTGCTGGGTATTGCATGGTGATTATTTTTTTTTCTTTTGCTTTGTATATAGCCAAATGAACTTTGCAGGTGATTCCCTTTCCCTTCCCCAGCCTTCCTTCCATAGAAATCATGTTTCTTTTATGTTTTTGAGAGATGAAACTTAGTTTATTTTTCTTTGAAATGGATGTTGCCTGAGAATGTAGGTAGCCAAGAATATAAATGAAAAAAATAATAAGGAAACATTGAAATCTCCTTCTGCCAGATTGTGGATAGATGAAGCCAGCAAAACCTGATTAACAATTTAAGAATGCCCTTTTTGAGCTCACATGGCTACTGTAGTAGGAGGAGAGTGCTGTTTTAAATTGTTCTGCCATTTTTTCGTGAATATAGGATTGTTTTTCTAAGTTGGCTGTTGTTATGATCTCAGGTGCCCATTTGCATTTTGATAAATGGAAATATACAATATTGCTTAAGGCAGTTATAAGCACCCAAGTACATATATGCAGTTAATCAGTAAAAGCTTGAGGCCAATATTCCACTGTCTTTTAAAATCTGTTATCCAGCATTAAGGCTAAAAAGACAAATGCATAAGTAATCAAAAAAGCAAAGTCTCAAAACCAGTTTTGCTCATTCCTGAAACTCAACAGAAAACATTAATCATCAACTTGTTTTCATCCATATAGTGATCTGGTTGGCATTCAGTTCCTTCCCCTGTGGGGTTGTGTTGAGAAGCTGGAAAAAGCTGGTATGTCTCAGCTTTCTTGCCTTTTCTCAAATGTAGCAGACAGGGCTGGCAGACCCTGCCAGAGGATGGAAAGCCTGGCCAGAAGTGTGCAGTGGAAGTGACAAAGGGAGGAGACAGGCGCCGACAAGTAAGCCAGTGACTGGTTCTCTTAAGTCTCCAACTCCACACATCCAAAGATCCAAAGCTTTTAGGAAGATTCCACCCCCTAGGTGAGGGAAATCATGGTGTGAAGAATTTGCTCTGTCCTTTCCTTCCGGGCTCTCCAATTTCCATCCCTCCCTGCCTACTCACATGCACCCATTCTGGGAGGGTTGCTGTGGCTGTTAGCAGTATTTTTGATGACTGGAATGTGAGGGCTGGAGTGATGAAAGTATGGCAGCGTGCACCTCTGCCAGAGCATGTACATCCTCTTTAGTGGAGAAAACTGAGCAGAAAATGGGCAGAGGGGAGAAAAAACAGATTGGTCTTTGGGGCGATTAAGATCTTCTTAAGACTTAAGGAGAGTTATTTTGTTTGTAAGCAGTGTCTCCAGGCAGAGAAGAAAGCTCCTGAGCTTTAGCTTTAGAGGTAAACAAGCCAGGTTTGGGGCGTTCAGAATATATTCCTGGTAGAGAAGCAGTGCTGATAAAGGGAATATTTCGCAATATCTGTGGATTAGTTGCTCTGCTGTTCTAAACTAGTGCACAAATGTCAAAGCATCAGATTGCTTGGGGTACAGGGCTCGAGAGTTTTTCTTTGTTTGAAAACATCCTTTGCTGTAAACCTTATGATGTTTTGCAGCATTCTTCTGAATTATTTACACTGCTGATGAGGACTGTAAAAAGTCTTATTTCTACATTCAGGTGTCCAGCCTGCCTGTGTGGCACTTATTTGCAGACATCATGTATGACACATCT
Organism: Serinus canaria; assembly: GCF_022539315.1. Taxonomy (NCBI): domain Eukaryota; kingdom Metazoa; phylum Chordata; class Aves; order Passeriformes; family Fringillidae; genus Serinus; species Serinus canaria. The sequence goes on along the minus strand of NC_066315.1, from coordinate 52,433,799 downwards.
GCAATTGGTTGGATTTTATGGAATGTAAGGTGGAGCTGAATTTGTGGGTGTGATTTGTGTAGCCTGTGACTGCACTTTTTTGTGTAGAAGTACATACACATCTGCACAGAGAAATTTCTATGGCATTCAAATTTTGCCCTTAGAAAACTTTGGTGAAATCATTGTCCAGAGATTGCAGCCACTGTGAATCAGGGCAGAGTAACCCATAACACATTTTTAAACAACTGGCATTTTTTCAGAGACCAGAAGTAAAGGGATATAATGGAAACAAAAGTCTTACTGCAGCTGTGCAAAAGGATGCAGCAATAAGTAAATTTCACAACTAAATAGGTGATATCTGCCATCTAAACTGAATGGTTGCCTGGGTTGTTGCAAACTACTTAGTGATTTGCTAGTGATTCCATTTAGGTGTTTGAACCCACCCAAGGAAAAAGGGAATATAATTTTGTTTGTATGCAGCACTATAAATAACTGGGGCTTTTTATTCTTTCAAGGCTAAGGTGTTTGTGCTGTAGATGGTGCAAAAGGATGGTGCACCAAAGGGTTTATAACTCCTCTTTCACTCTTTTGTGGCTTTTAAGCATGGCTAATCACATTTATATCAGGCTTCAAACAGCTTTAAGGCCTGGTCTTGCTGCTGGCTTGGTAGAAAGTGACAGCACAGAATATGTCCCCCAGTGTCTGAGTGAAATGAGGCAGTTACCCACAGATAGGCATAAACGTGCTATTAGATGGTTGAGAAATGTATCCCCCCACCAAAACCCTCCTGGGAATTTATTGTAGTGCCTTTGATGTAACTAATTAGCCTGCTCAAAGTAAGCAATGACTAACAGTCTAATAACTGGCTAATGGAAGGAACTTCATAATGTTTTTAAATCAGGATCCTTTTGAGAGTTTTACAATAGGCTGAGGAGCTTTTTCTTTCTGAGAAATAGTTGCCAAAGGTCAGATCCTGATGTCTGTTGTTGTCTTTTACTTATATTTGACTCTCTTGGCTCTTTGAACAATCCAGATGTTGGAGAAGGGCAGTGATCCTGGAGATATTCCGAAAGTGCAAAGCTTGAGTTTTAGCCCTGATCAGCAGACCTTGAGCAAATGTTATGGTTTGCTGAGATTGTTGCACAGTAATTTTCAGTCTTCACAAAATTTTGTAAGGTAGAAGAGTTTTTTGGAAGGGGAAATGAAAAAGTAAGTTTGTTCTTCAAAGAAATATTTTTTCCTCATTTGAGCTTCCCAGTCCTCAAGTAACAAAATCAAAACATAAAATTTATTATACCAAGAAAGGAAAGTGCTTTTGACTGCCTTCTAGTTCTGCAAATTTAAAAGGAGAAATGGCAGACTACATGTTAATTTTGCCAATTAATTCTACCTCCAAATGTCTTCTACTTCTGCATTACGGCTTTCTTTTTTTTCTTGTTCACTGGAGCTACAAAGCACTGGTACTAAGAGCTCCATCAAGATAATGATACAGCATTTCCACGTGCCAACCAACATCTTCAGTGCATTTCTCAGACAGACTATTAGTGCCCAGTGGTTGGAGCATTTCTGATGCTGGACATGAATCCCTCTTGCTCTACTTGCACTGAATCCCCAGAATTTCAGTGTGAGTAAAGCAAGCAAAATTTGGGCCTTGTAAGCCCCATGAAGGTAAATTTAAAATCTTGCCACCTGCTTGGTACCTAGGTCTAGGGTTTAGTGTTTCTCCTGCCTCAGTCAATGTCGTCACTAACACCTAAACCAGATTGCTGGGGGCTGCACTCGCCAGTGGTGTTAAGTATCACCATAATAATCCACTGTCTGCCATGGGAGAAACATGTAGCCCTGAACTTGGGAAGGGAGAAAATGGTTTTCAGCTGTTTTGACTTAAATTGTTTGTTTTTGTTATTTTAAAGCCTGTGTGGAAACGGGCTGGGGGAGGGCTTATTCAGAAGTGAGGCTCCCACTTCTTCGGAGGCTGACCTTGCAAGTTGCTGAGAATTAGTCCCTCCATTAGCTTCCCAGAGACTCTCAGCCCTGCAGGTCTGGGCTGTGGCTGGGCAGAAGGGTTCAAGCTCCACAACTTGGCTAATTGGTGGTTTAGCTGGGTAGCTGGAGGGGAACTTGGCCAACAGGATACTGCAGGAATCTGGTTCACAGCAAGCAACTTCAGTAGCTTGTTCCGAAGAAGAGACTGGGATGGCTCAAGTGTCAGGTCAGTAACTTCAGGCACATGCCCAAATGTTACTCCGTTTTTTTCCGCATGTCCTGCATGATCAGCAAGATGCAGGATCATGTGTAAGGCAGCCCAGCTCTGCCTCCTGCCCTCTTTGTCCGTCCTCTGAGGCTGAGTCCTGGGACTGACAAGAAAGTTTCCACAGCACTCTGCCTTTGTGTGTAGGTAGCTGTGTTTACATCTGCCTCTTGTGTTTCCTCAATAGGATTTTTTCAGCTTATGTGAGATTTTTAGCATTTCCCTATAGATCTAAAACAGGCATTTGTAGATACAGACTCTCAGTAAAATAAATACAGTAGGTGTTTGCTTGTATGAAATTTTAAAGATGGCTTTATTTTACATAATTTCCTATATGTCTGTTTAGTTTCAGATGGTTGGTTTTAGTTGGGAGTGGCTGGGGAGGTAACGAGCACTGTAAATTCATCTGGATTGAGATAAATTGAGATAAAGACATTGATGCTAACAAGGCTGTCTCTGATTTAGGGGTCTGGAAAAGTTTACCTGAGTTTTTTAAGCTGCTTTGTGCCATTCTCAGGTTCTCCATCAGTCTTGGGGGAGAGTTACTCACACTTTTGGAAAAGGCTGTGAGTGATGTTCTCCTGATAACATTGTGTTGCTGGTTTAGTGTTGGAGTGGTGTGAACACCGTACAGGCCCAGTTTTGTCTCGTCCAGTCAGTGGGAGCTCTGCCATTGACTCAGGAATGCAGTATCAGGCTCCGTTTCCAAAGTCATAGGCACTGTATTGATGTACTGGGTTCTGTCCTCCTCTGTACAGTTAAGAAAGAAACTGAACCAAGCTGTGTAGCAGATGCAGGAAAACTGAATGTATGTGTCATTTGAGGAGAATAAGGGAGTGTGAGTGTGAGTGGAGTAGGTAGGTATTGTAGGGATTGGGTCCCCTCTCTCCTTCTTTGATAAATCCTTTTTCTTCCAGTGAAAGCTAAAGTTGACAACAAAAGAATATAACATGTTCTTCAAAACAAACAAAATTACAGAAGAGCTGTGTATTCATATTCCAAAGATTACAAATCAGGTATTGGAAATTATTATACATAGGATAAAGAAAAAATAATTAAGCTAAAAGTAGAAACAGAAAACTATAAATTTTCAGCGGTAAGCTCAGATAATGTATGTTACTTATAAGCACAAAAGTCTTATATAAGGTATGCTTAAGCACTGCAAATAAAGTGAGTACAGTATTGTTATCTAGCAGATTTTGTAGCCTCTTGTGTAATTGGAGTCTATTTTTAAAACCAGTTATGAGCATCATCCTTCATATCTGTGTTAGTATTTCCAGAATGCTTCTTGTGCAGTTGCTCCAAATGCAGGAAAATAACAAACTTTGGACCAAGGGTGTCCAATTTAAACTACTGTACTCACCCAAAACAACACAAGCTGTTTTTAAAGGCAGGCACAATCCTACAGATCTGTTTCCTCTGATGTGGCTCTTAAGGTGGTGAGAGAGTAGTGAAAAGTGTGTGTATGCAAGAAGGTGCAGGTACGGGTGTCCTAATGAGCCTGGCAATTGCTCTATTGCATCGTTTCAAGGAAGAAAATATCAGGTGTCAAAAACTCAGCCTTTCTTAAATGGGAAGGAAATGGCTTTCTTACTTAGGTATCTGTTCTAAGAATCTAAGTAGTCAATCTTCTTTGCATTCCACCTTCCCCCTTCCTTCTGGCTCACAGCATCTAAAATGCTACTTTTCTGGGAAAGACTGATATTCTGATTTCAGTTTTGTAATTTAATGATGGAGAGTTTCCTTAGTAAACCAAATTTAGAGTACTAGAATGCTTATCTTATATCCAGACCTTGAACATAAAAGGCATTTTATACCAGCAATTGTTCATTTAATGAGCAATTGCAGAGTGCAGGACGGTTAAGGGATTGAGCTATATGCACCATTATTGCAAGAAGTATTCTGAAATACCAGAAATAGGACGTAAGCTCTGATCAGGGGGACTGTGAGCACAATTACCTTCTTTTCAAATCCTTCTGTGACACTGCGGGAGGAAAAAGGACTTTGAAACTTGAAAGGAAAGAGCTTGCTTTCAACCTCAAAAGCTAGGAGGAAAGGGCTCTGAAATTTGCTCAGTATTCCCAATTCACCATTAGCCTGTTTCTTCCTTTAGCCTCAAGGCATTCTCCGCTTTTTGAAAAGATGTTAAGAAATTCAGTCACAATAGAGAGCCTAGTTTTGAACATGTTTCACTCGGTCCATTGAGGTCTGGTCTTCAGCCTTTGTGTGGGGTGAATTGAGCTGAGCAGCAATCTGGTTGGGGAGAGGTGAATGAGCAGTCTCTGTGCAGTCACAAATTCTGGCAAAGAAAAGATTACCCTTTCCTTTATTTTACAATATGCATTCCTGTACAATCCTGCTAGTGGCAATATGCAGAGCCGAGCTTGTGCTTAGGTCAATATGGAGCACTTGGTTTATAGCAACTCTTGTTAAGTTTGTCTTGTAATTGAAGCTGCTGTTGACCTTGCTTGGAGACCATTTGTAAAACCGTTTATTTAGCATAAACTGAAATAATAAACCGTCCTTCTCTCAGGCTGATTGTGATAGGGTGACATTAGTTTGATTTAATGATTAGCCGCCTGACCCCTCAGCTAGAGAGAGCTGCTTGAATAGGGAGAGTTCACTAGGAAGCACACAGGAAGAATACTAATGAGCTTGTTAAATTTAGCATGGCACCAACCACTTTTAATTCCTCTAATGGGAGAAGCACTGCCTTTGAGAGAGAGGGAGGGAGATGGGGCGGGGGGGGAGAAGGGAGAGGCAGAAAAAGAGGGAGGAATGCCCATGTCCTAGTAGCCAGAGAATTTTGGTCAAGAGAAGAGAGGAGCTTAGAGGGAGCATCAGGCAGGGTCTCTTGGACTCAGTTGTAAGTACCTTGTTTTTTCTCTTACTCAGCTGAAGTGCTGTCAGATCTCTCATGAGATAGCAATGCTCTCTGGAAGTTGTGAGCAGAAATATGGTGATGAAACTCAATATATTAAGAGATTTAATTGGGCTGGTGTTGTCTTGTTTAATCAGGGGTGTCTGTGAAGTGTGTTGGGATTGACTTTTAGTGTGCTCAATCAATAGATTTCAACTTTTTTTTTCAGTTGCTATCTTTGGGTGGTTTAAAGTAAAATAGCTTCTACTTTGTCTTGGTCTGTGATAAAAAAAGGCAAAAAAGTTCAACAGGTAAAGAAAGTTTAAAGGGTTTTTGTGTTAGGGTTTGGCTTGTGCTGATTTTTTTAAACTTTCTGAGTAAATTAGCTGTGCAATTAAAAGTGTGTTTATTCAGGCATGCTGTCCAGTGTGAGTTTTTTGAGAAAGCTTTTTGATGGAGTGAGAGGTGCTCCATTAAGTGAGGTGCTCAGCACTTCTAATAAAATTGGCTTCTGATCAAAATAGCAGGACTAAATCAGGCATTTCTCAGTGGATGTGAGAATCCTGGATTAAAGTGATCATTCAAGACTGGGCACTTCTAACATGTGTCTCTGGCTATTGGCTTGTTAAGTCAGAGAAAGGGTGTATGTGAAGAAAGAGAAGCTTATGCAGATTGCTCTTGGGCATGATTGCTTTTTTCTTTTCTTATTTAACCCTTCACTCTTACCCTGGCAAAAGGTGGGAGGAATTGTACTGGAGTTGATGGGCTGCCACCAGCTTCATCTTTCGCTTTGGCATTTGTCTCTCTCAAACGTTTTAATAAATCAGATGTTTCTTTTGATCCTAAAGCTGTTCACTTCTAAAACGTGAGCAGAGCAGTAACATAACAGTTCTCGCTTATTTGGCTGTAAAACCCCTTTGGCAGATGCTGCTGGAGGAGTGGGCTGTTTGCTTACATTTTTTCTTTAGAATCCCACTTGTTGCCATGGTGGACAGTGTGTTTCTGTCAATAATTTGGCCTGGCGCGCCTTGCCTGCACTTACTCTTGAAACTTTATTGAACGCTTCAGTTGAACCAGAACAAGATTAGACAGCTTTCCCCTTTTGGCACACTGGAGTGGCTCGCCTGCCGTGAGAGCCGGCAGCGTTACTGCAAGAGGAGTTTCCCGCTCGGCGCCGAGGGAGCTCCTGCAAACTGCTTGGCTCTTAGCGTCCTGGAGCGTGGGTGCTGTCAAATTTCTCATCTGCCCCCATCACAAGCAACCCGGTGGTGTGAAGTCAATGCTTAGCGAGCTGTTTAGCTGATGAATAAGCCTTATTGTTATTGCAAAAATGCCATCGTGTTTAGTTAAATTCTTCTGGGGCAATTTTTGTGTGGCAGAAAACATACAGGAACTTCTGACTCGGTATGGCACATGGCAATAACTTTATAATGGGGAGAGAGATCGTTGATGCAGAAGGAAAAATAGTTTTGTTATCTTTTTTTCTCAGGTAACCAAAAAAGGGAAAACCTTATTAAACCACATTTCCCCTTTCATTTCTAAATTACTGAAAGTAGGTTTTGAATTTTATTCAGTAATTTGAAAAATCAGCCTTTTCCATAACAGTCACTAGTACCTTGATTCATGACGTGTGCATATTTTGAGAGGAAAAGTATGAAAGTGGAGCCTGCACATAAATGTCAACTTCTTCTTGTATCCCAGGATGGCAGTTTTAACATATACTATCTTTATATTGAAGAGTAAAAGAACTGAAATCCTATCTGATCATCTGAGTGATTATACAGCCCCACAAATCACTCTAGCTTTCTTCTTTCTGAACTGTTGTAGCACTGGTTAGCTTGCTCTACTTAAGAGTCTGTCAGAATTTCAAATGAAGTGTAATACCCTGTTTTTATAGGAGTTTACGTCTCATCAGTGAAAGTTCACTCTAGGTTGAAATTTAACATAAAAGACTCTGACTAAAGAGAAACCTGATGGAAAATATATCTTTGGGGTGATTATTCTTTTTTCTTTTGTTATGCAAGCAGGTTTCTAAAAACCCCATATAAGTTTTAAAGTTTTAGTCCCTGATTTGCAGTTCTCTAACTAAAACCAGCTTCAGTGTAAAAAGTTGAAACCTTAAACCCTGCTAATTCAGAGCAGGGACCAATGCCTGTGCATATTAATAAAAAGTAGGAGAGGGCAAAGGGTTTAAACTCTGTAATGTTGTTGTCTATTTCCATTAACTCTTTCTTCTCAGACCCAGCCCTGGAAAAGCTCTGTAAGTAGAATTACTGGCTGTAAAAAGAATTCTGTCCCTGGAAGATGCTGATAAGTCAGCAACCCTGGTTGCTGTAATACTTGGAGATAGAAAAAATAATTAAGTGCTCAATAGGCTATGCTGCTGAGTTTTTGTGCTGTTGCTCCATGTGGGTAGAGGAGGCAGAGAAAAAACTGGTTAGCATTTCATTTAAAGCAATGGTGTGGCTAATTTACGCATATAATGGCCAGGTATCTGCGTGTCCAGAGCTTGTTTCTAACCTAATTCGTATAAAGGCACAAAGGTTGAGTCATGCTGGTGTCAGCCTTGTTGAGTGTAGTCACCCGGTGAGTTGCTGGCTGCTGCTTTTGCTGTGTGAACAAGTACACCAGGGAAAGGTACAAGTGAAACTTAGCCCTGACCTTAAATCTCTGACAACCGAAATGCAATTTTGGCACTGGTGTCAATCATTCTTCCTTGCATGTGGATTGTAGAGTAGGAGCACTTTAGTTTTATTTCCTAAGTGTGTTTTCATTTCCTTTTCTAGATACCATTTTTGTGCCCAGCATTTAATAATTTGAGATTCCTTTTGTACTTCTAGGACTGCAGAGCAACTTTGCAATGGAGAATCTTTATCAGTATTCCTTCAAGATGTATTGGTGTATGCTTGTACATGCAGTGTGGTTTATGGACCAAGGCTGTACCTGGAGCATTGGTATTGGCCAAGGATTACAGGCAGCAAGCAATCATGCTTGTTTAGAGAAACATCTATATATTAAATCAATAGTGCAACTGAAGGAGAGCATTTACATTAGAGACTTATGTACCTAGCAAAGCCCCTCGCCACATGGCATGTGTGAAATGTACCTAGGAGCATGCTTCTTGATTTTGAGGAACAGAACCATTTTGTTTGCTTTTTGAAGGGTGTGTGTAGTCCTTAGGGACTTGTGGGAGCAGTGGGTTGTTTTAGCACCTAGTCCTGGAGCTGTCTGCAAGGAAGGCTGGTAGAGCCATGGTCAGGAGGCTCTTTTCCCCTTACAAGTGGTGCCACAGGCCTAGAGGCTTACTCCAAACTAGGGCTTGGGTTTGACACTCTCAGTTATTATTATTTTACCCCCAGCTTTTTCTTCCCCCTTGTTCATTAAGAGTTCGTGGCTTTGTTTTTTGTGGATATGGGAAAAAGAGGTAGGGGGAGTATATGCAACCATCCTGCATGTGGTGACACTGCCAGAGCAGGTGGCCTTGCTTGTGCCTGCCTGAAGCTGCTGCTCCTGTATCTTGAGCAGTTGTACCCATTTTATTGTTGCCCACCTTGGTTCTTATCACTGCCAACCTCCCTGCAAGGTTTCAGCCCCTCATCCAGGCAAACCCCAGGGACCTGGAGCTGGGCTGCAGAGCTGTGGTGGGTGGCTGGGCGTGATTTAGGCCCGGCTGGTGGGGTTCATCTTCTCCTCTGTGTGACAAATCATTTCTTGACTGCCCATCAGGGAGCTCCCAGTCTCCTTGTCCCAGAGGCAGGGAAACAGCAAGCCTCTGTCTGTTCCCGCACAATTGATAGCCCCGCAGGTGGGAGCATCAGTGCATGGGTGACGGTGATCTACTGCTCGGCTGCTGCCGGCTCTGAGCTGGCGAGCGTCCCCAGGCCATCCCTCACAGCCACACAGGCACCTCCTGTCACAAACTTACACCGGGAGGAGGAGGAGGGCACGGGGGGAGAACTTTTCTTTATTGTATTTGCGATAAATGGGCTAAAAGTGTGTGTCTCTCTTTTTTCTTCCCTTCTCTCTTTCTTCTCCCTCATTTTTTTGCAGAGGATGAAAGTCCTGGGCAGACCTATCACAGAGAGAGAAGGAACGCGATCACAATGCAGCCGCAGGGTGGGCAAGGCCTCGGCAAGATCAGTGAAGAGCCTTCCACGTCGAGTGAGGAAAGGGCCTCATTAATCAAGAAGGAGATCCATGGATCTATATCGCACCTTCCCGAACCTTCCGTACCGTACCGCGGGACGCTCTTTACCATGGACCCCCGAAACGGCTACATGGACCCTCATTACCGTGAGTATCGATCGCTGGCTCATTTGGGGATGCAAAGTTGGAAGGCTGTCAAATTTAATGTGGTTTTGTCACTTTGCATTGTCCCCGGGGAGAACTGCTTTATGTGGAGGGAGTGGTGTTTGTGGTAAATGCAATCTCTTCTTTTTCCTGAAGTTAAAAACCAGGGTGCAGTTGCACTGCAGGTAGAAATTACCGCAGGCCTCTGCAAAGGGACTTCCACAGGACATCCATCTGTTGCTAATCCTCCTCAGCCATCCAGGGTTGTGTTTTACTCCACCTCCTTAAAACATGAAGAAAAATGGGCCTCACTATAGCTAGCAGAGAAGGAAAATGAAACAGGCCTTAAAAATCCCTCTTTTAAAACAATGTTAAAGTATGTTATTGAGAGGAAGAAGGACTGTGCCCTGTACACTTAGAATTTGGGGAATTGGAAGGCTTATTTTTGTGCTTTGGGACTCTTTGTTTTGTTTAGGAGGGTTTTTTTAGACATTCACAAGTGTTTAAGAATGTTTGAGAATGCAGGCTTGATGGAGTGTTTTTGCAATTTTCTTTCCCAGCTATAGTTCCCTGAAGTTGTAAGGGGGAGGAAAAAAGGCAAATGGTTTCAACTTCTGAATTCTCACTCCGGCATTAATAAAAAAGTAAGAAATTAACTGACACTTGGACACAGATGTGGAGTGGATTTCTCCACAGGCGCAAAGTATGAAGGAGTTAAGCAATTTTTTTTTCCATCTGTTTCTAGTTTACAAAAAAAAGAGAAAAAAGATCATTTAGTTGTGTAGTAATGAAGTACATCTTGAGGTGTCAAGGCTTGTGCCTTTTGATTATAGATTTATCACCCAGTCAGGATACAGATTTGCCATTTAACCTTTCAGTCTCCAATTCCAGATGATAGGCTTAAGACCCACAAAGAGAGAGCAGTCTGCATTGGTTTTCCTTTTTTTTTTAACATCATTCAGAAATTTTAGTGTTTTAAGGCAAAGGGTCATTAACCAGACGACTGATTAGTGAGGACAGCTGATTAGCGCATGTTTTTTGCTAAAGAAAGTGCCAGGGATAAAAGCTAATTTTATCCCTTCATTAGTTGGGCTAGCAGCAAAGGGGAATGTTCACTCATCAGGGTGCAGATCAAAGTATGTCTTGCACAACCTTAAGTCTCACCAACCTCCTTTAAAAAAAAAAAAAGCCTGATTGTTAATAAGGATGGAGGTATTATGAGAAAGCGAACACTTGTTGTCTGTATAGTTTAGATCAGTATTTAGGAAAAAAGTTTGCAGTTAAACTTTTGAGCTCTTTTTCAGTGTAGTCAGTTGGTTTTTGTACACCTTCCTTTCCTGCTCTCGTATAACCTGCTCAAACCCTCTGGGAGTGTTACTCATCTCTCTGTTGAGGAGCACACAGTTGCTGTAGCACACCAGTGGCAGACTCCTGCCAGAGAAGCATGAATGTGCAGTGCAAATGGCCACTCGTGAGCAGCAGAGCATACAAGTATTACCTCGGGGGTTGGAAGGCACCATTCCTAGCTTCTGGGTTAGCAAATGCCCAAATCTAGCTTAAAAGAACCCTAACAAAACTAAGAAGTATTATTGAGGAGGCAAAATAACTTCTCTGTTTGTAGGCAGAACAGCTGGGGAGAAATGAAATGTGTGACAAAAACAGCCCTCAAAACCAACAAACTTATGCTGAATTTAGTGGGGAAGATTCATGCCATTTTGACCATCTGACCAGCTGCCAGCTCACCCCTTAAATTTTGTTCAAAGTGTTACTGAAATCACTGAAGGTTCTGACAGAAGAAAAAGATCCGGTCAGTCAGGACGTGTCTGAGTGGTTTGCAATGAGTTTATTTTGAGTTTATTTTCCCAAATTCACCTTTTGACAAGAGCTGTCAAGATTTAATGAAGCTACTGTGTCTGCATTGTGACCATTAATGCTAGCTAGTTAGGCTGTGTGGACTACTAGCAAAACATTGATGTCAGAAGTTGAGAGAACACGAGAAGTTCCCCACCATATGACAGCAGAGAAACAGGAGATGAGTTAATTTTAAATGAGCAACAAGATCTTGAAACAGAAATCTAAGTCAGAAAGCATCAGATGGACAGACCTGCTTCCCTCTCCTGTAATGAGTAGTACTTTTGTATTCACTGATTTATAAGGTCCCTCAAGCTATTAATGTCATGAAAAGAGCCATCATGCTTTTATTTACCTTTAATAGCTATGATACAGAGAGACAACTAAAAAGACAAATGTCTAGTTAGATTTATAGGAAAGCAGACAATCTTACTGAAATTTTCATAGTAGTTGTATCATTTATATATGTAAGATATGCTTTCATCAGAGTGGTGACTGCATTAAGACTGACACTTTTAGTGGTCCATATGAAGAAGGCTGAATAATGTACACTGTATCAACAGGTAAAGAACCAGAGAGGCTATTGTTTTCCTCTCTTAATTTCTTGCTACTTTTGCTGGGCATATGTATAGAAAACGTTTAATTCAACATAGTCAGATGTGTAAACACTTACAGTAATTTCTTAGTTTCCCTGTGGCTGGAAAATATAGACTTCTCAAGATGCCTAATTCATGCTTCTATTTATACCCACTTTGTATTTAAAAGTGTGGGCAGGCTTCCTGTAACACAGGAAAAGGGAAAATAATTTTTTTGAAGAAAGACATCTGTATGTTTTTATGGCAAAAAAAGAAAAGGGTGTTTAAGTCAGTTCTGTGTAGAATGCATGTTCCTTCCATGAGTTGCAGTTATTAGAAACAACTTGAGTGATTTGCATTTTTACATGTAAACACATGTGTGTCTGTTTGTGCATTGCAGGATTTTTTTTGTTTTAATTTTTTTTCTAATTAAAATGACTGATGTTGTAAATGTTGGTAATAATAGTTACCATAAATGTGGAAGAAATCCCTCATTGAGGGGGAGTTTGCTCTCCTGCAGAGTGTGGGTGGGGATAATGGCTGTGTTTCAAGTGAACCAGCTTTTCAAACAGCTGGGATGAAACATGCTATGGAGCTGGCAGCCCTTCTGCACCGCCAGAGAGCCCCTCAACCATTTAGCAACTGAGAATGTGAATGCGGTCCCATGCTCAGCTCACAGCCTTCTATTCTCCAACAGATAAAAGGGAAAACACAGGCCTAAACCAGAAATTTTTCTTTCCTGTCTTTTTTGTTATGGATTTCTTAACCACTGTTTAAACACAGCCCACAAAGGAAGAGGGAGATGCTGGTTGTGTTTGTTTAGCTTCTAAAAAACTTTTTTTTCTTTAAAAAGGCTTTAGGACAGATGACAGAAGAGCTTGAGTTAGCTCCTTTTCTTTGTTGAGGAGAGCAGAGCTACTGACCTTAATCACAGTGTTTCTTAAAAGGATTTAAAATCCTGAGTTTCTCAAACACTAATTCCAGTGGTAGTTGGAGCCCCTTGTTAATGTAAATTCCATCATTCCATCTCTAGAGTTGGGGCTGAGGCAGGGAAGATGGGGATAGCAACTTGCCTTTGTTATTTTCTTCCACAATTTTAATTTTCATGTTAGATTTATGGTAGTGCTAAGACTGCCTGTCACACAAGTCATTCCTCATGGAAAAAATGAATCATTCCTGATGTAAACACTTTGATTTAAAACATACTGTTGATATTCTTCCCTGGGTTACACAGATCGTCTGAAAGAATTGTTAGTACCTAATTAGCAAAATCTAAAGAATTATCTTAAGCAAAAAGCAGTGACTGATCATTTGGCTCTGATCCAAATATTTATATATAGAGGAATGTATGGCCCTTGCAGGATTCTCTTTGTGGTAAATCACTTCATCTTCAGAGAGGTTGCACTAGCTGAAAGCAGTGCAAAGAAACCTTCTTTTTTTTTCCTTTTCCTTTTCTTTTTTTGCCTCTTCTTACCAAGGATTTATTTTGCTGGTGTTGAAGCTTCTGTATCTGTCTGGGGAAGTGGGAACTGCTCATTGCACATTTCATAGGATTAGGCCTCCAAAGGTATTGATTGCCCTCAGTTCCCACTGACTGTTCTTGGGCTTAGCTTTGTAAGGACTGGGCCTTGCATAACTGCCCAAGTTAGATTACCCAGTGTTAGTGTCACCTCAAAATCAATTTGCAACATGAACGAAAGAACCCAGCAAGGAAAATACAATACTGGTTCACTAGGTGCACTTGTTCATTTGCTAGCTTTAATTTCTGTTGACAAGAATTCCCCTTCCTTCATATCCCCATTAGAAAGGAAAAGGGAGTGTGGAAAAAAAGGGGAATCGTATTCTGTTTCTAAAAATGCCAGCTGTTAGCTGGAAACACTGTTTTAAACTGCAGTAACTGGAAAGCAATGACTTTTCATGGCAGTGACTCTTGAACCACAATGGCCAACTATGTGTGGCACATTTGGCAGTGAGAGCAGTCCAGGTCACCACCAGGAGATGGGCTCATGGAAAGGGCTTGTAGAGGGTAGGTGGTGGCCTTCTTTGTCATCTACCTGGCATAATTTGGCACTCAAGAGTGACAACCAAGGCACTTCTGGAAAGCCCCAAAGCAGGCACTTTTCTTATTTCACCTCTAGTTTCCCAGTGTCTTTTGGTGACAGGAGACCAGGACAGCTTTTTGTAGAGAGTTTCTACCTGGCCTGGTTGGACAGTGGTAGGAAAATGTCACTGGAGAACCTTTCTAGAGATTTAGGGCCAGAGTCTTTAAATACATTTAGGTGCTCTTTAGTTTTAAACTGAGTTTGGCCTCTGAGAATCTGGATTCTACTTCAACTCTGCAGCATTTTGCAGGGGAGAGGCTTAAGCACTCTAGTAACAAAACTCTTTACTGACAGTGATTTATGGGGTGGTTTCCAAATGTTGTCAAGTAGGAGTAGTTGAAAAAAGTAAAATCTAAAGCTTTTAATAGAACTCACAAGGAAAAAAGCCTCTGTTATAAAAGTGAATGTCAGCCTGCTCATGTCAGCTGAGCAGCTGAAGTGTGAGTCTTTAAAAAAATTAGTGTGTTTGCAAAAACATTTTTGGGATTAAAAGTCTAAAATATAACAGTATCTTTCAATAGCCTCCGACAAAAAACATTACTGTTCTCAAATACAAATTTATGGTCAGAGGCAGCTTCAGTGTGAAATTTAGGAAGGTGCTGCAGACCTTGTAAGCTTAGCAGCTTCTAAGTTGAAACAGCTTCTCCAAGATGCCTTCCAAACCTCCAGTGTTGTTTTTGAAACTGCTCATTACAAGTACTCCTGCCCATTTCTCCTGAGGCCTGTGAAATCAGCAGTGTCTCTTTTGTGATGGTCTCATATGGAAGTAACAACTGCACCTATAGATTTACAGTATGTAGATATGTTCTTTCTTCTTATGCATTTTTTCTCTCCTCAGCATGAGGCAGACTCCAGAATTGCCAGTGTCTGGAAAGCTTTGAAGTGTAATGTGATTGAGCAATTGAAAGGTGAACTTGTAGGTTTGGGTGATTTTTTTTGTTAGTTTGGTTTTGGTTTTGCTATTTGTTTGGGGTTTTTTTGTTTTGTTTCATTTTGTTTTTCTTTTCTTTTTTGTTTGGTTTGATTTTTTTTGTTTGGGTTTTTTTTTTTTTGGCCTGGTTTGATTCAGTAGAATAGGATGTTGGAGATTTCTTATTTCTAAATAAGAAATTATAAAAATTATTTGTAGCTCTGTAATTCTGTTGGACTTCAAAATTCTAAAAATGTTTTGAGAAGCACATTAAAAATGTTATTTTAATGTCTCCTTGTTTCTTGTTCTAGTGTTCAAGTGCATTTAAGAAAGCTGTGGGATGAGGTTTTATATGTGGGGTTTTTTTGTTTGTTTGTTTGTTTTTTTAAAGAACAGGGAAGATGAAGACAGGACAAATACAAAACCACTAATGGATTTGATTTGTTTTTTCCAGCTGAAGCTTTTTTATCTGCTTTACAGTATGCATTTGTTGTATACTGCCTTCATAGAAAGAGACAGAATTCATTGCTCAGAGCCACAGAAAAATGGTTAAGAACTGTGAAGAAAAAGCCAAGAAATAATGTAATCCATCTCTTGAGCATCAAGGCAGATCCTCTGTCCCTAAATCAGGAGAGAGTGAAAAGCTTCTTCAAAAGTTGTTGTATTCCTTGATACACGGACATTTGTCACAATGCTTTTAAAAGAGAAGGTCTGTAGTGGATTTGGGCTGATCTTGTGTGCCTACAATGTAACTGGCATCAGCAGGTGGAAGGTGGGGAGAAAAGTGAGATGGTTTTCTTGCTTTGGGGTTCTCTCTGGGCAAAATTACTAGAGTGAATTTAATTGCATAAGTAGAGGTTGGCATTGAGTGCCATTTTCATGCCTGTGAAGATCCTATGTGGTGTGACTGCCAGCCTGGTCATTCCCTGTATCCTGGGTCATATCTCTTAACTCGGTATGAATATCAGGGATTTAAGGTGGCCCTATCAGTCTGGATTTAGCCAGCAGAATCCTCAAATGTTGTGTCTAAATGTAGAAAACAAAGATTTAAATTGGGACTTTTTGCTCCATCTCTGCTGTCATTGCCCAGCTTTTGTTAAGAAAACTGCAGCAATAAATCGGTTGCAGAGTAGCTAATGTGTACAGATCTGTGAAAGACTCTGTCGGGAGTCTCTTGTGTTAATTCTCTTTCATTCTGGGTGCTTGAGATCTGGATGTGCTCTCTTTTTCATTGCTCTTGTCCCCTGTCCCTTGTGTGGGCACAGAAGGAGGGCATTGTGTCACAGAGGATGCAGGTGGTCAGTGGAGTAATGGGAGTGTGTGGAGACCATGGGCCTGCTCTCTGCATGGCATTGACCATGGACTTGTCAAAGGGGGATTTGAAAGGCAACATGGTCCCTGTAGTCAAAGTTCAGTTTCAAGCTTGTCCCATGGAAGTCTGTCAGTACTAGCCTCCTGTTGGAGTCCAGGGTTGAACAAGCCTTTACCTCTATGACAGCTTAAATGCTTTGGTTGCTGAACCATTTTCAGGATTGCTGGCAGATACAGCTTTATTCCTATTGATTGAGCTCAGTACTTAAGAGGAGAGCCACTTAGCCATAGCCTCTACTTCCTTTTATTCACACCTACCAGCACAATTAGCTTCCTCTTAGCCTGGCTCTTTACCTCTTAGTCTTGGTAGTTTACACAGCACTCTCTAAACTCTTATTAAAACACTGATCAAATTACTTACAACTGGGGCTCTTGAGCTTGCTGAGTGGATCACATCTGAGTCTGGAGATCGTGTTAGGAATGCTTACCCCTTCAGTCAGACTTATACTGGCTAACTTTATTGATTTCTGATAATATAGCTTGCAGCCCAGGCTGCAACCACCAGTGCGGAGAAGCAGTATTACCCTCAATATACTGAGTATTCATAGCTGTGTTTTAAAGAGTACAGCTGCTGTGTTGCCACGTGGTCATTGGCATGTGGGGTGGTGGGTACACAGCAGCAGGAAAGGCACTATGTGCGTGGGAATGTATGTAAGTGCAGGTTTGTACATCTTCATACTTCCTCTTAAAAGTAAGGGTTACCACTTACAGACCACTCTTTCAATATTGCTTTCTTTACTGTTTTTTTTTTTTTTATTGTCTTGCCGTTTTTTGGAGTTCAAACAGATAGCTCACCAGATAACAGAATTGCTTTCTAACCTCAGTTATGCTTCTTTCATGTTTCACACTGAATAAGGTAGTAAAGAGGGTCCCCCATTGTGTATTCTAGTTTCCCTTTTACATTTCAGCTGGCCCGAGCCATCATTTTTCCGAAACAGTTGAATGATGCTGATCCAGAACCCAGTGAATTCAATGAATCTACAGCTGCTGGCTTCAATAAACTTTGAAATAATCCCCAGTTTCCTTAGATTCTACCCTTTTATCTTGCCTGTTCTTGCTAGTTGCAATTTAAAATCATAATTCCCAAGAATCCGTGTTACCATTTTGCAGATGAAGAGCTGAACACTGTTATTCCTCCATTTACAGTCTCCATTGAAATAGCCAGTGGTAGCAAGCAAAAGTTATAGCATATGAAATACTTCAAAATAAGTGGCTGATTATGGCAATGGCTGAGTGTAACACCATACCAAGTGTTGAAGCAAATAACTAATAAGTTAGAATGTGTTGAACTGAATTTCATTCCAGTATTTCAGACTTCCTAGTGTGAAAAGGTACTGATTTTGATTTGTATGGGTTTTTTTTTCACCAGCCTACATACAGATACAACTTAAGAAAGCTTCAAGCTTTGTCCTTGAGTTCTGTTAGACATTGTTGTTGAAATGGACTCGGGTTACTTGGATGAATGAAATTTGGATCAAGGCCTAAATTGTGTATAAACATTGGTTGCTCACTTTACTGGGATGGACCAGCATGGTACAGTGATAGGAAACTGCTGGCACCAAAGCTGTTCTTCATGCTGGACGGTATTTGAATTGGCATTAACACCACTGATCTAACAGTGCTGTTAACAATAAAATTGGTGCCAGACATCAAAAACATTAATTACTGCTGTGATAGGAGCGGAATTTTTTTTTTTTTTGTTTTTAACTAGGAGGGAAAAGAGGAGCACTAATCATACATTATTAACTAATTTTTGAGCTGCCCAGTATTTGGGATGTTTGATTTGGAAAGCCTGATGTGTGTCCTGCTCATCTAAGTCCTTATATTGCATGAGACTGGCAATGGCTATGGTCTCTGCTTTTTTCACTGTTAAAAGTTTTCGGTTAATTTTTTTTGTTTTTAATTTAAAAACATAAAGCAAACTGGAAGAAACCTCTTTAAATAAAGGCTAAAGGCCTGATTTGTTTTCATGTAACCCCACAAAACAATTTAAAAACCTGAGTTGTGACCTGTGAAAATGTTTCCATTTCTTTTGCAGAAATAGCACGTTTCTTCAAAGTCAGTAGTTACTTATCAGATTAACACACATCTGACATTTAGTAGTGCCGTTCATCCTTTGTGCATTAAAAACCAGGATCGGGGAGGACAAGGGCTGCTGTAGTGTTTCTTCCCATAGATGTCAGTTTCTTGTGTATTCTGCTCTGAAAAGTGGTCTGTACATGTGGGTTTAAAGCATGCCGTGTCTGTGTTGTGACCAGCCTCCCTGTCTGGAATTTTTTGGTAAATAGCCTGTGGGAGTATTGCCTGTGTTGCATTTACACGTGGGGGTTGCCTGGGCATGCAGGTCCTGCTGGACCAGAGGTGTGTTGGGCCACTTTCTGCTGGGGCTGTGCCTGGAGGCTGGCAAAACACAAGGGTGTCGTGCCTTACCATGAGGGGGTGGCCTCTAGGTTGCTTTTAAGAAGTGATGTAGGCATGGATACTGTTTGTTAAGGTTACACAAGGTATTGGCGCAGCTCTCTGGGGAGACACTCATCTGAAATGGTGTGTTCTGCTGTCTGTTGAGAAATGATTTTTGTATTTTCCCTAAGGGAGCCTGGTGCTTAGCCTGGCATTGCTCTGTGGTCTTGAAGCACAATACCCTGTTGTGGGAATTGCTTCATAGATGGGAAGAAGCCATCTTCACATTCCTTTGGAGCTTGCCTATAGGCTACATTTATTTGGCAACACGTGCCAATAGGTCTTGGTCTTGTCAGGGTCTTCTCGGTGTTTTCCATGTGGTGCCTTTTTTTTACTTATTATTCAGACTCCATATCTGCTCATTGTTTGCTGCAGTCTTTCACAGAGTCTAGCCCAGCTGTTTGATTCAGAATTTTATTCTTCCAGCTGTGATTTCCTAGGGAGCTTCAAAAGCACTCAAGAAGGGTGCTTTCTTGTCCTGCTCCCATCCTGCTGCATAGAGCTTCCATAAGTCGCACCTAATTGCAACTAATGACACCATTTTATTTTATCAGCTTGGGGAACTGAGAGATACTGCTGGCAGGCAGCAATCCTCTTCAGCATAGCTATATTTTGCTTCTTGTTCTTCTGACATCGCCATGTACTTAGAAGAAAAAAACTTACAAAATAGTCCAAAATTAATTGAGTGCAAAAGTGAGAAGCCAGAGGTGGGAGTTGCAGCAGTATTCCTCCTCAGCCCAGCCTTTTTAGAGCCATGGTGACTTGTATATTATGGCTTGTAGCTATGAGATAAAAATCTGATGATGTTCAGCTGGATTTATATTCAGCTCTGTAACTCTGGCTGGTCCTACTGCAGGTACATGTCACCAAGTCAGCGTGAGTGTGGTTGCCAGCACATCCCTGGTTATAAACCAGCCCTGATGTGCAGCATTCATGGTGCAGCCACATCCCTTTGTGGGGGGCCGGGTGCAATACTTTATGTCAGTGTAGGCATTTGTCTCAAGTAGAAAACCTGCTATTTTATTTGTAGTGGCCAGTTATTTTTATTTTAATCTAGGCTGATTTTGGCACTGTATGGTGGACACTGGTATTATAGGCTATTGGTGCACAACATGGGATGCATATATATATACTACAATCATTTGGTGTTTTCTCTGAGGCTTGGTGCTTCCTGGTTATTTTCCTGCTCATTTTCACAATGTGATTTTTTGTATACTTCTGTATTATGAACCTTTTTGTTTTTTTAAGCTATCTCTGATATGCAGCTTTCATATCTTGGCTCCCAGCAATGTTGAACCTCATTTTAAAGTCCCTTCGTGTAAAAGCCATCTAGTTATAACTCTCAAAAATAAGAGGCTTGTCTCCTGAGGACAGCTCCATATTGCGGGTGAAGTATAATCCTTAACATTGTTTTTTTTTGCTTTCAAATAGCTGGGGACAGTAAGGCAAGGAGTGAGAACTCCCTTTGTTTCATGTAGTGTGTGTTACAGGGAAAGAATGTAACAGAGCAGAAAATGAAGAAAGACATAAAAGAATCTCAGCTCAAGGAGGTCAGATCCATCACAGCTTAGCATTGCCTTCAAAGATGTCTGGGACAGGTGGCAGTTCAAGACAATCAGAGGAGAAGCATCCGCTAGCGCTGAGATAAGGGATTCTTGCAGAATCCTGCTTACTGGTCCCAGTTTGCTTTGATGTAACTCTGCTAGAGAAGACTTCTGGGAGCAGGCTACTGCTTCCCTCCATGATAGGCTGCTGTTGTTCAGCCTTTTAAGGTCTCATTACAGTGGTCCTTGAGGATTAATCCTCTTTAAGGTTTACATGGGAATGGTTTTGTCTGGAGGCCCAGCCAGGGACCTCACTACCACCTGTACAAAGCATTATTGGATTCCTTCATTCTATTTTTTTAAGTGGCTCATATTTAACAGTATTTGACAGAAAGTAAAGCCAAACATCTTGCCTTTTTTTACTTTCCTCTTTGGCTATTACTGAGTTTTTGTTGAGCACATCTTGAGCAGTCCTTTGCAGACACTGAACCATTAGCAGTAAATTGTATGCTTCCGATTACTCTACTTAGCCTGCTGGTTTTGGCTGTCTTTCTTTTTCTTTTCTTTTCTTGTCCTCGCCCCCCTTTCTGCTTCTGAAAGGAGGGGAGTGATGATGTTTGGCTTCAGAATCAAAAATCACCCTTTTGCTGGTTTATTCCCATGCCTGCACTGGTGGATGTTGCATTCATGCTGTTCTGCTCAGTGTTGAAGGTGTGGGAATGTTGTCAATTATCAGCATTAGTTTATTAAAAGAACATACCGTCACTTTATAAAGGTTTGTTTATGAAAATACACTTGCCACTTGGAAATTACAAAGCTTGCTTTTGCTGAAATTTCTACTCATGTGGGAATCACACCTGGTTTTGGAGGTGCAATAGCAGGCAAGTGCCTTCCAGCTCCCCAGTACATTCTGTTCTTGGTATTGTTTCTGTGTAACTCTGTTACAGATCTGCCTCTTGAAGGAAAAAAAGGCATGCATCCTTGATTCCAAGAAAGGAATGTTTCCAAAGAAAATAGACTCAGACCTGGAGTCTCTTTTCCTAGTGTCACTCATTATTTCCCTAATTGCACTGAGTGTTACAAAGTAATTTTGATACTGTAACTTCAAGATGGTGGCTGAAGTAAAAGACTGACAAGGTTTCTGCTGAAAACAGTATCCATGATTCGGACAGGGGAAAGTAAAGTTACTGTTCTGAGGGTAATAAACAGTTTAGGAGACTCTTGTCTATGTTGCAGTTGAAGTCATTAAGTTTAGCGCTTCTGAACCAATATCGAACATCTTGATGGTTCTAATTCAATTTATTATGACAAGTGATAGTGTATTTTAGTTTAAAAAAAGGCAACAAACAATTTCCACCTAGAAAACTCAGCAATAGCTAAAAGTTGAATCCTTTTGGTTTAACATAATGAGTTGTGCATCATTGCCTACAGAACAACAAGTCACGGCTTATGTAGTGGTTCAACTTTATGAATAAAAGGCAAGGGAAACAGCACCTTCATAAACCCTCTGGGTTTTGTTTTGAGCATTCTGTTTGGAAGTTATCTGGTATGTTAAAGAGTGCTTGTAATGTATGTATAACAGATTAGTTTTCTTTATATATAAAAATATTATAGGAAACTCTATAGCTAATGCTGGTTATATAAAACTGTATGGTGCCATTATAACCATAACTATGTCTGTTACCTTCATACACTGCCCATAATATAAAATTAGTGCAGGTGTTTAATTTTTACTGTGTTTGTGAAGATTGTTAAATTCTGCCCATACAATTATTTCCCCTGTTAGCAAATTCTGAGAGGGTGGAAGGATGAGAGAAGCAGAAACTAAGGAAAAAAATACTAACTCAAATAAAGGTAATGAGAAGTCATGATGTTAGGTGCTGTAGATCCCTTCAAGAAGACCTGTTGTCTGAAGAAATACAGACATATTCTTGGCACTCTAACTTCATATAAATCAGAGAGGTGTGCCATTTTATGCACATCCAATCAAGTGCTGTAGCTATAGTCTTGATGAACATATTGAATATGTTTACAAATAAAATATTCTATACTTACTGTGCCTAAGCTACAAATACTTTGAATAACATGATATTAAATTTCTATTCACCTTCTTCAAATTTATGTTAGAGCTAGTTGTCAGCAGTTTATACTTCTGTGGAACTAATCAGGAGGTTGCTATTTCATTTTTGACTTCATAAAACACAGGGAACGTGAAGGGTTTTTTTATTCCACCTGATCATAAATGCATGAAAACTGGCAGTGCTAGGTTTAACTGAATTTAATGGCTATTTATGTAATTCCAGTGTAAAGATGTCGTTATGAAGCATCTTTTCAAACTGAATGTCAACTGCAGTGCAGTTTAACAGCGTTTCGTCACATAGTTAAGTGTTTTCCAGGTAAAAAAATGTGCTTGACAACACCAACCCAAGTTGTGACCTCTTCTCCAAAGAGCCCTGGCTCCTTTTTCACCCAAACACAAGTGGGCTGGATAGGAAAAAGGGGAGGATTGATTTCAGACTGCTTGTCAGGAATGTGATGCGGTGGTCAACAGCACAGTCTACAGCGAGGCAAGAAATGGATAGAGCTTCCTACTGGGCCCTGGGCTGACTCCTGGGCTTGTCTTCATCCAGGTTGTAAAAAACAATGTTTCTTGGAGACAAGGAAGTGAAATGGCTGGCTGTTGCACTGTTAGTACATACACCATGGGAACATTTACTAATTGTAGTATTAGTGTTTTCTAAATAACAAATATATCAAGAAATCAGTGGGAACTAACCATTCTGGGAGTTCAAAGTGTATGGTTCAGCCATTTTTTTCATTGTGAGAGTAAATCAGTCTATGAAATGAAAACCTGGGTATTTGTTTTTAGTTTTTTTTCCTGTTGTGACATAAAGCAAAAATATAATATTTACTTCTGCTCATTCAAACAATCATTGAAGACTCCTGAAAAACAAGTTTTCAGAAAGTTATAATGGGCTAAAAATAGGGTTTTGTAAGACGTTATATAAATCCACTGCAGCAGGTGCTATATATGTGTAAAAATACATACACACACGTGTATATATATTTGTATTACATATGTTAAAAATTCTTTTGCATCTCTGGGGTTTTATACCTCTCATGAGTACAAAATTTTTCAATAGTAGTAAATTTTGCATTCTATATTATTAGCAGTAGAATATTTGATTTTTTTTCCTACAAAAGAACAAAACTGTAGTCAAAACTGATCTCATGCTAACATATGTAGGAGTGGACTAGGAGTTGTTCAAAGTCCAATGGCTATACCAGAGTCTTTTTATTTGTATTTGAAAAATACTTAACAACCTGAAAATTCAAAAAAGCAACACAGCAGAAGTGTTTGTATCAAGTATTATATTTATTTATTTACACACACAGATGCCATAAGCTACTGAATGGTGTGGTTAGTACAAACAAAGTACTTTCAGAAGTGGCTGTAGTAATTGCAGTTGCTAGGCCTTTAAGAAGTAACATAAACTCAAAAAATCTGTTTAAGCAATGAGCTCTGGGAACTGTAGGAATTCACCTCAGTTAAGTTGCTTCAGTGAATTGTAGCTGCCAAGTGTTGTGTTAAACACCAAGTAGAGATTCAAATCATTTTAATGGAGAATTTGATTAGGAACAAAAAACTGGATGGATTTTCAAATTGTCTTCTTTCAGAGCCTTTTAGAGTCTCCTTGTGCATTACTCTTTCTTTGGCCTTTCTGTCAAGGTAATCCAAAGTTTTCGCCTTATTTTCTGTGGAGTCTTATGCAGTCTCCCTTATCTTCTGATATAAGTCTTCTCATCATGCTTAAATATGCACAGGATCATTACTTTTCCTAACTGCTCTGTATACTTTTTTCCTGCCCCGTCTCCCAGAGCTAGAGCTGCTTTGGATTTATTGATCTGTCTTCCTTTCATGCTAAGAGAAAAATCCTCAAAACTTAGGTTGTTTCTGTTGACTCTGCTCTATCAGATCCTGTCCTGAGCTTGCATGTGCTGCAGAGCTTGTCATCTTGGAAAAGGCAGCAGAACCATAGTCTAGAACGTCTAGCAAGGATCTGAATACTGGGTGACAGATCAGAATCAAAATGGTACTCAAGCAGCCTTTGACATTTAGTGGGTCATTTCCCTTTTGTCTAAACACCCTGAAACTTTAGAGGAACATACAAATCTTGTATATCAGGTGGCCAGCAGGGGTTTTCTGTGGTGGGTGCTGCAGTGTGAAACACTGGCCGTGGCTCTGCAGGTGGGCAAAGCTCATTCAGTAAAGTTGTGGTTGCTCTGTAGAGGAAACAAATTGATTTTGGACTCATTAGGGATGAAATCCCTCCACACCCAAAACAGCTGAAGGCTTTCTGTATGTTCAGGATTAGGTTTTATAATCCTAAAACTAGAGCACAGATGAAGTACTTCTAAAAGTAGCATGATTAGAAGTGATTCCTTTTTGGAATTTTGATACACTTTCTATTTTGCTGGTTTGTGCTACATATTTTTTCAAGGTGTAACTTTGGTGAGGAAAATAGAAAGTAATTTTTTTCCATCTGCTCATGCAAGCAGTTTTCTAAGATAGTAAAGGAGTTGTAAAACATGATTTTTCATAAAGTCAGTATAGAACAATGATTAATTGGGAATGTTTTTTCATCACTGACCCACATTTCTTTTTCCAAAAAATGAACAAAACTCCAGGATTGATTAAGAAAGGCCCCATGTTGTGTTCTGTATGAAGTGCTATTTTTCTCTCAAACCGTGCATGCACAGATCCATTTTCTGTTCATAGCAGCTGACAGGCAAACAGTTTGAGATTTGTTGGAGATTTCCAAGTAAGTTTGTGGCAAAGACAAAAATAAAAATCTTTGTCTAATGTGCTGTGATCATGCCTTACTAATTAACTAGAAAACTTTCAAAGTGGATTCAAATCTCTCTTCCTAGCCTGGGTTTCACGTCGGGTAACATTTTTTAACCCTTTATTTTTTAGATGCCCTTTCAAAGTGTTGTTTTTCACATTTTTTTCACCTGAAGCTTAAAAACTGAGATTGGGACAGTAATTTGAAGGTTGCTTATTGTTTAGGCTGTAAATGTTTCTTCAAGAACTGGAGTCAAGCTATAGTTTGATGCAGCAATGTAAGTAAATGGCTGAATTTTCAGAAGTACTGAGTATTGAGAAGTTTTTCTGGAAGCTCTTTAGGGCTTGGTAATTTGAAAATGAAGAGTATTTTCTCTAATTCACTCTTAAAGTCTGATTTAGCGTTCTGATTTCTAAAAATCTTGGTCCTAGTTTCTAGTCTTGAGGTTGGATATCTTTGTGTGTATTTTGCCAGTAACCAAGGTGAATATGGACTGTGCTGTAATGTATGTGGTTAATTTTGCTTCACAGTGAAAGTGCAGATGATGTCAAGTGTGCAGTGAGTGCGTCAGGTCTCAAAGGAGCAATTATCAGCCTGGCCAGCTCTACTCACACCTAGATTTTTGCGTGATGGGCTCCTTTTTTTCCCCACTTAGTGAAAGAAGTTTCTGTGGGGTTTTTTTTTTGGGTTTTTTTTGTTTCTTCAGTAATTTTTTTTTTATTTAAAAAAAATCAAATGCTCTTAATCTTATTGTCATATTGCAGTGTACTCTTGTCCTTGTAATCCACCAACTGCAGATTGTTTCAAAAAGTCTCTTATAGTTGAGTACTGGCCTAATTGTCTCTGAGACAGGATTTTAATGCAATAAGGCAGAAACTCTGCATATCCCAACAGAAGAAAAAAACCCAAAGGAACTTGGATACAAAAAGTAGTGTAGGGATCTCATGGGGAAACTCCCTAAAGAAAACACTCATTGTAATAACCAGTTACAGTTACTAAATGACAACAGTAGAATTAACCTGTCTCATAGTTTGTACAATCCATGCACTTATAAATGTGAAAATTAATAGTTAAGGCTGTCATAAATCTTACACTACCCTCACAGTAAATAAGGACATTATTCTTATCAACTTTAAACTATATTAACTCAACCCCAAGTGCTGCTCTTGTAACTGTAGTGTCCAATACTAAGAACTACACAGAACTCTTGTATGAAATATTACTAAAACTGATATATTTTGCTAAGTACTTATAAATGATCTTTTATTTAAGACCCCAAATACTAGTCACTAACTGTTAATTTTTTTTCAAAGTCTGTTTTATAAATATATCCTTTAGAACTTTGCACAGAACTGTACAGGAAATTTTTTTTTTTTTACGTTTTGAAGGGCTAAACAGAAATGTTTGGCTTCAAATAAACTTAACAAAACAGAGAATTTGCTCTCTTAAACCAAAACAGTTTGATAAGGTGATATAATACAATTGTAAAATCTCATCAGTTTAGGCCATGACATTGTAATTTCAGGTAGGTCCATGAGTTACTCAGGAGTTCAGTTACAAGGATCATCAACTCCAACCCTTATGTGAATGGCCCAGACAGGGATTGAATCTACACCCTTGGTGTTCTAGCACCACTCCAGCTGGCTGAGATAATCCCAGGGCCCCCTTATCTGATGAGGATACAGGGACAGAGTCAAAATTTTGTCCGCAGCTACTTCTTTCTTGACTTTTAAATAGGTAGGGTTTAAAAGTGATGTGTGAGCTAGGTGGGCTTCTGTCACCCAGCAATGTTAAACAGGCTTTGGAAATGCTGTATTTGGAATAGGCAGTTTTGAACTGTCATTGAATGGAACCAACCTGGATATCCCTGGCACTCTCCAAAAGCATATATTGCTACAACTTCTCCACATGTTCCTTTTGTTGGGAAACCTGTGGAAAGTAAATGCCTTTCAAATTGCCTTGAACTTTAACAAGAGTTTTAGAGAAGAAGACACCACAAAGTAAGATCCTAATCTTCCAAAACCCCCATCTGTGTTGGAGTTGAATGAGGGTACCACAGGGACAAGTAAACATGTTGATATTTAGTGTCATTTTCCTGTACACTGAGTGATCTCCAAAGCAACTGGTGCTCCAGCCCAGTAAGTCTTAACCAGTGCTTGCTGAACCAACACCTCATCAAAAATTAAACTGACCGTTGTTTCAAAGCATGAACCTGCAGAGTGTATAGGTGCTAATAAAAGAAATGGGTATTTTCTATATGTATCAAAAAACCACCAAAGTAATGTTGAATATCCAGATTTCTTGGTTCTTATAATAGAATAGATAGGAGTACTGTTCATTGGCAGAAATTA
Source organism: Serinus canaria (assembly GCF_022539315.1). Taxonomy (NCBI): domain Eukaryota; kingdom Metazoa; phylum Chordata; class Aves; order Passeriformes; family Fringillidae; genus Serinus; species Serinus canaria. Next base: position 52,406,408 of record NC_066315.1, on the reverse strand, counting down.
CAGTATTTATTTAATTACAGAGATAGATTTGTGTGCATTATAGCATACATAGATAGCAGGCATTATTCAGTAATCCTGATTTTTTTGCCCTCTTCCCCTAGTTCTCTTGCCCTGAAAGAATAAAGAAAAAAAAGCAAAAACAAACCTTCATTACAACCTTGCAATAAGAAACTAGGAAGGGTGCAGTTAGCAATGCTATGCTGATATGTATTAATAAATGTTAGTTTACTGCATACCACAACAGAGAGTAAATACATGCAATTACTTGCAAATTTCTTCAGTGTTTGTACTTATAAATCTCTGCCTAAATCTTCCCAGCTGGGAGTTAGTCTGGTCTTTCGGCTGTGGAAGCAAGGCTTTGTTCTCATGTTCAGCTTCGGCTCAGTCTGGAATAATTCAGAAACGTATTAGATAGATTGCTGCTCCCAAAAGGCATAATGAAATAACCTTCACTCCCAGCCTTAGGGAAATAAGCACACAATCAGGGTTTGGGCAGATTTCTCGATTAAACAAAGAACTAACTGTGCACAAATTGCTCCCTAACAATTTGTAAAGAGTCCACTTTATAAATTTCTTGCAGATGTAAAGCTGATATTTTTAATCAGAATGGCAGGGCTATTAAAGTTGAAATGTCTTCAATGTCCTCCTTTTGCTCTATAATTAGTATCAGAAATATTTAGATTTAAAATGGAATTGGTAACACATCCTGGGTTATTTTTGATTTGTTTTGGGGAGTCAGTGAAATGCAATGTCAAACCTAAGCTAAAACCTCCACTTAATACATACAGTGAACTTAATCCATCTGGAATAGATTCAGGATAACTTGGTGCTGTCAATTTTTATTTTGTTTAATTTCATATGGTGTTCAGCAAAGGAATGAAAAGTTATTGCATTTAATGTTGTTGTGACTTAAGGTGTTCTCCAGTCAAATTATTCAATAAATCAAAATCAGGCTGTGGTTGCAGCCGCAAAGTGTTGTTTAGAATAGAATATTTAGGAGATTTTTTTGAAGCTTTTCATTGATTGAACAAGACTCATGTGTCATGCAAAAAGCATGCAGTATTTTGATGAATAGCTGTATTAGATGGCAAGTCTAGGGACCCAGTAAACACAACTTCTTATTTTACTAGCCTTTGTTTTTAGCTTGAAGGCTTCAGTGTAAAAGGAAATGCCACCTGAGTATCATTCTGATTCCTCACTGTTTATGTACAACCCATGCTCTTATCTTCTGAAACATCCCCATACATTTAAAAATACGTACTTATTTTCTGTACATTAGCTTGCCACCATTCTTCAGGTAGTTAGATGGTTCGAAGTCTTGCTCTCACCCAAATGTGCAAGGATATTACTACAGTTCATGGAGAATGGTAGAGATTTTTAGGCAGTCTTTTCTGTAAAGCAGTGTTCCTTATCCTTATGCTGGTATCTGTCTGCATCTCTGGCTGAAGTCGATAGTCCTGAAGTCACAGAACAGAGAGCAGAATCCATTCCCCAGTTTCCTATGTCACGCTGAAGAGGAGCTGTGCTTGTATCAGCACAGCTGTCAGCAGATGCTGTTAGGTCCTGTTTCTACAAGCACAATGTTCAATTTCAGTTTAAACAGACCTGATTACAAAAAAAAAAGAAAAAAAAAGTGAACTTTGATCAAAATGCATGCAGCTACCTGGCATGAAGTTGTGCCGCTCAGCTGCACATCCAACTGCTGCCTGTAGCCGTCCTGGAACACCAAAGGTGCCAGTGTAGCCTGGGGAGCTGCTCCTGCCAGTCTGGGGGTGAGCTGAGTGTCCTGCCCCAGAACATCATCTGTCCATTGGTCTGCTCTGATGGTAAGTTACCAGCTGGGGAAGTGTTGACTTGGAGGCTCTCTGCAATGTTTTACTCTTTGTAGCTAATGTGTAATTTCTCATGCAGGCCCAGCTGGCCTGACATCACCTATTGCTTTCAAAAAAAGTACGTGAGACATAAGCAGGAAGCCTGCTTGTGTTCTTTATTATATCAATGACAGAATTGGAGTTCTAGAGTTGTGCAAGTTTGGGTGTGGTTTGGGCATGTGTTTATGGGGAGACAAACAAAAACATCTAAATGCATGCTTACTGAAGAATGGACATGCCACATTTCTACATAAATACATAGCACCCATGTTTGTCTTCTTTATGTGTAAAAACAGAAAAAAAACCAAAACTAAAATGGTTTTAGGAGAGATAACTGAGAAAACATACAGAGGAATAGAAGCTGTTCTCTATTCGGTCTGCTCACTGTGAAACAAAACTGCTAAATGCTAACCAGCATCTTGAGCTAAAGAGAAATAAGACACAACTAAATTTACCAGGAAATTAAACTTTTACTCTGTTTCATGTTTGACAGGACCTTCTGACAGCTTTTAGCCATCAAGCAGATATGAAGCACTGTTCAAACTACTTGTATTCTGATAGCTGAACTCAGGGTTAGGAAATGAACTTTAGAGTCCTAGTGGACATTTAATTAAATACAGTGTCGTTCTGCCAATAGAGACTAACAATTCCTTGAGGTGCTCTGCTTTTACGCTGGAGAATCTGCAGTGGCATGTTGAACAGGAAGGCCCCAGCTTGGTTTTCTTTTAAAATTGTGCTTAAATGTATACTAGATACACATTCATCACTTTAATCTAAACTCTACTGTAAATTAACATATATAGCCTCTGAGATCATACACTTTCACAGAAGTACTCTAATGAAACTTGGCAGCTTTCACCCTGTAACATCATTTGTTCCATTCACTAGCAAACACAGATCTTAAACAAGTCAAAACTGTGCTCAGTAATGAGTTCCATTATTTTCCTTCATGTTTTTGGAGTCTCAAAAGCCTCCTGTCCCATGTCTTTCTTTTATACTATGTCAAAAAAGCCCGACAAGCCTGCAGATGTATCAAAGGAAAGCTTTCTCATGTAAGATCCTGAGATATTTGTCATTTACTGTACCCTAGCATGGGACTTCAATTAGCATGAGTGACTTGTTGTCAGTAAGGAAGCTTTCTTCTCAAAACTGGTACATGAGCAGCTTGATGTACGTGGATGCTGTTACACGTACATTTGCCTGGATGATTCTGTCATACTTTTGCATCCCTATTTATACTCATGCAATGCTGATGTGAAAACCAGGTGCCAAAGCAAGCTCGTAAATAGAAAAGTTTTATTTAAATTAACCATTTCTTCTGACCTCGTGGAAAAGTGCATCCTATTTATGACAGGCGCACCACTGGTGCTGGGCTGAGGTGAGACTTGGTGAGAATCAGACATTGTCAGTAGGAAATGAGGTGAGTTGCTCACTTTTGAGGTGGAATGTTGAAATTGAGAATTTGAATTCGAGAAATTGAGAATTTGACATGACATGCTGTATTGCTCCTCCATGAGGGGAAACCAGCGTAGCTCAGTTTTGGCCATCTTAACCTATAACAATGAGAGGGGAAAAAAGCTGTAGAAGAACCTTTTCTCTTGGAAACACTTTGTATCAGAGAGAAAGTAAAGGAGCAGCTTCATGAGGTTGGTCCCTTGTGTGAGCTGTGATGTCTGACCTGTCTCTGCTCTGAGCCCTGACTTGAGCTCACGATAAGTGAGTTGGAGAGAGAATGGGCCTGCACTTTGGATTCATTTATACAGTCTTAGGGTTTCTGCTAAAGAGGGCAGACAAACTTTGAGTTTATCCTGTGTCTAAATGCTCTGCCTGATTGTGTAGGCACCACTAATATATGAAAGACATGAAAAAGCTGTGGGCTTGCATGTTTTCAAATTTCTTTTTCTTATGCTCTCATAGGTAAATCTGATAAATCTAATGACATTCATCTTCAAGATAAAAATAAATCATGGCACCAGTCACTTCTGCATAGAAAACAATTACAGGAATGCAGTCAGTACATATCTTTCATCTTCACTAAGCAAGTGGTTTTGTAGCCATTCGGTAGTTAGTATTTGTTTTTATTGCACTGAATTAACAACCTATTATGGCAACTAAAAATAACCACAAAGTCTTTTTGAGATCTTACCCATATTTTTTTCCTAGGTAAACATGTATAAATTTAACTGCTAATATATGTAAATGCAGTTTCTTCATTAGTTCTGTTGGTTATTTTAATGTTGAAATTAGCATTAAGTGTTAGTAAACTGAAATAGAAATCTAGTTGCAGGCGAAGGAAAATCAGTTCTAAAATAAATGCCTCCCCCTTAAAAAATATGCCTGATTCAACATATGAGCTGATGGCCCACTGAAGTCTTCTACTGATGTCAGTGTTGGTCTATGAACCAACCTATTGATAACAGGTCAGTTAGTGGCTTTCAGCTTATCTGTATGGATTAACCTCCTCACTGTGTCTTTGGGACTATTCTGATGAGTTCTCTAGATACATAATTTTGGAAGCAGGATGACGTGCCCAAAAAGTTAGAGGAATTTGTCTTAGAGGTGTTTTGCTTCTATTGTAAATATGTATTGCTTCCATTCCCATTTGTTTTTTCCTGGATTCTGCTCACTTTGTGCTTTATTTCAGACAGATATTTTTCCTTCTCTTTTCATACACTGTCTCTGCAGCATGTTTAGATACTGATTAATGGGTACCCTGACTCAGAACACCTGGCCACTGTGAGTTTTTTATTTAACAGAGGATAAGGCAGCAAAATTAAGGGCATAGAGCTCTCTCATACTTTATTCTGGTGATCACATTTAAACAGCAATCTCCTACTTTCAGAGTCCACCATGTAGGGGAAAGCTGCATATGCATCTGTTAATATATATGTTCAGTTGTTGTTAGTTGTTTTCCCTTGGGTCTCTCTAGCACCTCACTAGATTTCAGTTGTCTTTATTTTGTCTTTAGTCTCCATGCTCCAGAATGCATAGGTATCTCCCTCTTTTTGTGAAAGAAACTGATGATGATGCTCTATACATTTTTCTGAGGCCCTGCCTGTGGTTTATTTTCACATGGAAGTCATAACCAACTTTCTGGTGTGAGAATAGTTTTGTTCTCTATTTCTCTTACTCTGTGCATATATGTATGTGTCTTGTATTGCAGAGCATTTATTCATAGCCCATGTTCTGGTTGTTCCCTTCTTCCTTTGGTTGGTACCTACTGAGAAAGAAATAAATGGTTGAAAGATGAAGGCTAAGAATTAGGATGAACATAAATAAAGGGAGATTATGTTGGTCACTGGTGTAAGGCTTGTGTAGTCAGTGGTGAGAGCTGGAAGCATGCAGGGCAGCCTTCATTAAGGTGTAGTAAATTGGTCCTGCAGGTATTTGGGTCCTTGAGTTTTCTGGAAGTGTAGAAAAAACCCCTTGGACTGAGCACTAAACTTTTGGATAGGCCAGTTTTCTCATTCACTCAGATGCCTGGTCTAAGACACATGTAAAAGTGGGTGCAAAGAGCATTCCAGAAACCATATGACCGTCCTAGGGATGAAAATGTGCGCCGATATCAGTCTTGCCACCAAACTCTCAGGTGCCCACTGAATATATAAGTGATTCTTCCACTTTGTGGTTCACATCTTACATTGTCTTGAGGAGATTCTTGTTTCCAGTTTACCTGCTAGTAAAAAGGGATCTGTTTTAGAGATTTTTAGAAGAACCTCATTGTTTCTGTCCACTTCCTGTGTCTGTGTTTGCTAGTCTCTAGAGCATGCCTGAAGTATTAGGTTTTTCTGTAGTCTCAGCTACCTCATAGATGTTTTTCTTAATAAAACCTCCACTTAACTTTAGAAGCATGGATTCCTCTCAGGCTATCTGATGTTGCCTAATAGGTGAAAGAATATATTTGACACATGGGTTCAGCACGAAAGCTCACATCCTGGTGTTTGAGTGAACTTGTGCTGGACTGAAAAACACAATATTGATCGAATGGTGGACAACATCTATGGTATACTGTAGTTAAGTGTACACAACTTACCAGATCCATGTGTAATCATGGTACTGAATATATAGAAAAACCAGAAACAAACACAAACAAAAAACCAAAACAAAATATATGCTGTTCCAGGAACTATGTAGCCTTCAGGGGCTGAATATATATTTCTTTTTAAATAATCTTTTTTCTTTTTTAATAAATCCTGCCAGAAGGAGTTTCTTCTCTTTTCCTTTTTATGTCTGTACTTGAATAAAATTTGTATTCATGCAATGTGGCTGGACAGCAACAAAATACATAACCTTTCTGAAGGTAAGAAATTGGAAAAAAAATTAAAAGTTTGTAAGAAATTCTAACCCTGAGAGAGAGAGACTGAAGAGATTCAAGGAGAACTTTGTTTGCTTTGCATGGCGGTTCTGCTCCTCTGTCAGCTGAGCCCAAGGTGACAAGTTGTTGACTCAAAAGGCTCTGCAGGAATGTTAAATGGTTATCATTATTTCATACTTGCGCTCCATTAAGTGACAGCCTCTACTTTGCATCTTCGAAATGCTTTTCAAGCATGCACTAGTTTTCAGGGCTGGAGGCTGTGCTTTTTTACAGGCAGGTCCTGAGGTCTTTCTTTAATCCTGTAGTGAAGTTGAGCTGGGGAGGAGGTATAAACAGAGTTGCTACTTGTGCTGATCCATAACTGCTCTTTGGGGTACAGAAGCAGACTCTGATAGGTCGGCTCACTCTGAGGCTTGTGGCTGATGGGCCGAAGTGCCCCTTTTACCTGTGACTCCTAAAGCTATTCACTTAGAAGCTCTTTGATGAACCTGTTGTTATGCAAACTATACAAATGGCTGCTGAAGTTCTCGTGGGGCAGTCCTGCAACTTTTCTGCTGGTTAGGAGAAACCTAAACCGCCTTCATTTTGGGGGTGGCAGGGCATAGTTATGTTTCATTTTTGGTATCCCTCCTGAATTAAATAACATTCTCTTATTCCAGTATCTTACTGTGAGTTCTGACCCAGCACTGAAAACACTACCAAGCTTGCTGAAAACCTGAATTAGAATGTTCAGTCAATAATGCTGAAGTTTGAGTTTGATTTGACTTTAGGGAACTATAACTTTAAGGAATCTACAGGTTTTGTATTTCAGTCTCTTCTGGGGAGCCCTACTCTTTTAGCCTTGGCTTTCATTCTTGTATACTCCTTCCTCTTAGGTCTGGTCTCTCCTATGAGTTTTGTGACATACTTTGGACAGTTTTGCTTGCTTTGTTTTGCAGCTGACTTTTAAATCACTGTAATCTTGTGAATGCTGCCTGATTATTTCAGCTTAGGATATCTGTACAGCACAACTGACATGCTTTATAATTACTGTACATTTGTACTTAAAAACTAAATCCAGACAATAAAATATTTGATTATACAGCTATAGGAAAAGCAGCAACACCTCAAACTTCACCACTTAGACCTCTAATTTTTTGTGTTTAATTGTTGTTTTTGTCATCAGATGGTCTTTCCATTTTTTGTCTTGCCAGTATTGCAGTACAATAGTTATGCTTTGAATATAATTAAGAGAAATTGTAATTTTTGCAACAACTGTGAAATTGTCTCTTAGACCTCTTGCAACACTGCTACTGCCCCTTTATATCGGGAGCAAATGTTAGCTCAGCAGAAATCAGAATGAGAATTTAAGACACTTAAGGTACATTGAAGTCTTTATACTCATAAATTCAGATTTTTTCACTTAAAGGGCTTGCATTTTTTATGAATAGACATTTAGTGTGTAAAAGTCGAGTACATTCAGCACACAATGAAAAATATCTTTGTTAAGAAAGAAGTTGTGCTGCAAGAAAATAGCCATAATACTAGGAAAATATCAAATTATGTGACAGTAGTTGCACATTTTTGAAGCATGACCAAATAACATATAATTTGAAGCATTTCCCTACATCCTTGTTGTTTTTTCCCCCCTGGAACTGGGAGGAAATGGATACTACACACCCACCCATTCACAAAAATCCTGGCAGGAGGCCAGTTTCCCTCTCTCTTCATCCATGAGCCAAGCTCCGGTCTCTTTTTCCCTTCTCCTTTCTTACTCCTCTTTGCAGTCGCTGCCTGCCAGATTTGTATCTATTTCAGCAACAAATGAGCTCTGTGAGGCCATCTCACAGAAGTTTTCTAGTATTGCTCATTATCCACACAGATCCTAAAACATGAGTTTATGCTGACTCGGGCTTGTTGGGGATTTTTTATTTTAGTTTGTACTTTATTTCCCGATTCTTCTTCAACTTTCTCTCTGTTCTTTTCTGTTGTTTCAAAGTGTCTGTATTGGCACAGGCAGGTGCCAGCAAGTGGTGGCGGGAAAGGAGTTTAAAAGCCCTTGCACACATCCGTATGCCAGATCTTTGCCAATACCTCTTCCCCAGCTGGTTTGGCAGCAAAAGTTATACCTGTGACAGCAGCAGCGGCTGCTGCAACCACTCCAGATGCTGCAGCTGGAGCAGTGTGGCAGGATTTAAATGCACAGTCCCCCAAGCCAGCGCCTGGGGGTTTGAGTCTGAAGCTGTCAAATGAAAAACAGCGTGTACTGAATTGTCCCCATGGTGATTCTCAGCCGCTTTGGGAATGTGGGTTTTGGATCGTGTCCAAAGTCTGATTTTTATCCACCCCCCAACCCCTCTTTTTTTTTCTTGTTTCCATGATGGGGTTAACACCATATGAAGAGGCACTAGGATATTAAATAAAGAACATTGGCTTGTAAAGCTCTTCCTGGCAGATGCCTCTTTTATTTGACAGGCTGGAAACTCCCTGGCCCGCTTTCGCCCTCAGCCTGCTAAAGAGCTGCTAAGGTATGATGGTCTACAGGAGAGCGAATGTGTCCGTATATGTCAAAGAGTGCCTAGTACAGCTGAGCCCCACTCGAGCTGCTGGCTCTGATCACTGCTGCCTTGGGAGCAGAATTGGAGCATTACTTTACATCCTGCTGGCCACAGCTGGGCTTGTGCCCACATTCCTTGGGCTGGGGGGTTAGCGCGGAGCCTGCAAGTCCGTCACAGTCAGACATGTGTCTGCTGCTGGTGCTTGTGCCCAGTGGCATCTCATCAGCTCAGGTGCTCATGCCCAGAGTGGTGGGCACCATGCAGGCTACCCCAGCTCTGGGCTCACTGTCTGAACAAACAGGCCAGGATAGTAGCTGCAGTGCTCTATCACGGTTTATATTACCAAAGCTCTGCTCTTGTGGGGATCTTGTGAACCAGACTGCACAAATAGAGTGCAGGCATGGCTTTGCACATGTGGGGCAGCAGCTCCAGGCTTTTCATCCCACTCCACTGTCCTTGCTGTATGAGCAATGGCAGTGGGCTGAGATAAGGGATGAGGAGAAGAGTGTTGCCAAAGCAGAGGAGGGAGACTGTGACCTGTTTCTGTGGCTGCAGGAGGGAGTCCCTGTGATAGCTAAGCTGTGTGTGGCATTTTGGGGCTGAAGGAGCATACCAGATCATTGTGTGGCTCGTGCATGGGAGACTGCTCCCAGTCCTCAGTATAGCTTTGCTATTTTCTGATGTCTGCACATGCTGGTCAGATCTCCTGCATTCAGGCAAAGCCTCAGAGGGCTGCTCTATGCATATACTAAATGTCCCTATTCCATATTCTTTCTGTAAAGAACGGAATATACATTGCAGCACTTAACAAGACTACTTTGGTTGGTTAAATTTCTTCTTCTGCCAAGCCTCTTTCTGGCTCCCAGAGAGTCATTACAGTCCAAGTCTGCTGTGTAGCTTGCTGGGTTTGTGTAACTGAGGTGAGTAAACTGGGTTTTCAGTCTTATTGAGCAGCACATTGATGCAAATCTGGTGCCATGCTAGTCCCCTTGATTTGACTCTGGTTTCAGCAAGGTTTTCACAGTCCTTTGTGAGCACTAGCTCAGTGCCAGAGAAGAAGGAGTTTCCCTCTGTTCAAGGCATACAATTTTGAGCCGAGGATTTCTGTCTGCTGCGCTCACGAGCACAGGAGAAACGCCATCTGCCTGTGAGCCAAGTGCTTCAGTTAAGAATGAACTTAATTGGGGATTACTTACAGAGGGTTTGCTGCACCCCCTGACCTCTACCCCGTTATGTGCAGCTTGGGAGAGGAGGGAATGTGAGTCTCTTGTTTTCTCTCTAAGCCTGTGTCTGAAAAGGAAACTCCCCTGATTTTTTTTTCAAAAGGCAAATTCTATGCCAAGCCCCCAATCAGATACAAATAGGAATGAATGCCAGAAGCAAAAGCAGCCAAAGAGAGCTTTTAATCTTGAAAACAGCTTTCTCACCTGGCCAAGAACTCCCTGCATGTGCCTGGCATGATGGGGCAGCCCTGGCTGAGGGCCTGCTTGGTGCTCAGATGCTGATTGTCTTCTCCATCTAATCCTGGTTGTTGCTGCCTCACTTTGACCGTCCCAAAATATTTCAGGTGAGAGGGGAGGAAAGGCATGTATCTCTTGTCCTGAGGATTTACATGCTGCCTGAAATGGAACTTACAGCCTGGGTGCTTTAGGAGGTAGCTCCTTAGATTTCTGCCAGAACAGGCCAGAGGCCAGCCTTTTGTGTGAAGTAGAATGTGGTAGATAGTGGGCCTTTTGAAACAGCTTCTGTTAGTTTCAGCTTCTGCCATACCTCATCATAGGGTCATTCACTACATTCCAGTAAAAGTTGGGGGGTGGTGTTGTTGGTTTTCCCTGAGTTCTATCCATGATGTACTAGTGAGTCCTATGAAAAATAGCTTCCCACCTACTAACCTGCTACCTGCTTTAACCATTTGGGAGTGTTCAGCAAGTTCTGGAGATCCATTTTGGTAAACTGAAGAAAATGCCAAGTGCACTTGTTGCTGCTTTATAGCCCTGATAATGTTTGTGTATGAGAAAGGGACAAGCCCCTCTTACGTGCTCTTCATCTGCACTGAAAGGCAGCTTGTGCCACCATTATTGTAAACAACAGTGAAGGGTTGCCATCTCATTTTGACTAATGAGAGTATGTCATCAAGAGGAATCTAGGAGCACAGGCTATTGATCCGACTTGTTCACATTCCTCTATCAAGAAGGCTGCAGAACTCAAGCATGGTTGAGAGTCTCTCAAGGACGACCCTGGGTTGGGGCATCAAGTGAGAGGTCATTTTTTGCAAAGAAATGTCACCCCAAGTTAAACACTTAGAAAATACAAGGCATGGTGATATCTCATGGAGCTAAAATAGAGACCTGGATTTCTTCACTGATTGCTTGTTATGTATTTCACTCCTAAAAGTGCACTCATAAGATGTCTACGTGAGCTGTTCTCTTTAGTTCATTTGAGGTTTTTATTGCTGCAGTATGGGTAGAAGAAATGGAACTAATTGCAGACTGCTCAAGTAAACAGAGGAGCAGAAATGATACTTCTTGAGAAAGACGGGATAATGTCTTTCCTGTGTTTCTAGGATTCTTCTTTGTGTTTGCGTGTCAGAGGATGAGTGATTTCCTTTTTTTCCGAGTTGACTCTTCCATGCAGGCTGGACATTTGTGGCAAGAGGGTTTAATGGGTTTGGAAGGAAAGCTGTGGTCTGTTGGCTGGTGCGTGAGATAGCGCTTAGATAAAACTCTGGCGCCTTGAACCACCAGCCTCACAAAACCATATGTTGTTTGGGTAGGCATAACTTTTTCAGCTACTAACTGAACATGCTAGGGAATAAAAAACTGCAACAGAGGACTCACTGGAATGTTGTAAAAAACTGCAGAAGTGGTCTGGTTTAACTTGAAGATTGGGGAATGGCATAATAAAAATAAATTGTTCCTCCCTTTTTTGTATTAGAAGAGCCTCAGGCCATAAACATCTTGAAAGAAATGGATTTTTATTTTTCTATCACCCTTCTGAATGGATCAGAGTTGCTTGAAGAAAATCATACTGTACATAAACCACAAGAGCAGCAGGGTTTGGAGTCCTATTTTTAGTGTCAGTAAGTCAACCAGCTTGGTACGCTGGGAAATTCCCAACTCCTGGCACCTAAAGGTTAGTATTATCAGCTCTCCAAGAACTGGTTTAAAACATATGTTAGTTGCATTAGGTCAGCTTGTGCTAATAATAATAGTAAATGTATTGCTTGTATTATTGCTTGCTAAAAGAGCTGGCTATGATTTTAATTTTCTCTAGTTCATGCTGAAACTTAGTCTTTTTATTTCCACTTTAAACCTAGATTCAGTCTTTCCACTAAAATTCTCAGAAATGTTCTTTCTACCTCATGTCTTTTAGTAAGCAATCTTTTAAGACTATAATCTGGGTATATAAGGAGAATTTAGAAGAATTCTCAACTCTTAATAGATAGGACAAAAATTACTCTGTGTACAGGAAGCACCTACTTAGTCAAATAAAAAGATCATTGAAATATGAATAACAATCCTGGTATGGACCAAAATCTCTGCAAACAACTTTAAAGATAATCCCTGTTAAAATGCACAGATTTTAATGCCAACAGATACCATTTGTAACACAGATGTTCTGTCCTGCCTTCATCTAGTATCTAGGTGTTCAAAATAATAACCTTGTGTATGTGATCATACAAAACACATACATACCAACTGCAAGACCCTGTCTGTACCTACATACCTGTCATGTATGGTTTTATTGGGGCTTTTTATTTGCTCACATGTTATGAAACCTGGGGGTTTCTCATTTTTCAACTTTTTTCTGCATCCACAACGGCTGGAAACATACGTGTGGTTTTTGGTTAGTTTTTGGGGGGTTTTTCCCTTCAAATGAAAGCTGAAATTCTTACTTACTGACGTGACTGAAAATACTGAAGCTTTAAAAAAACCAAAACACTGAAAAGAAAAATAGGACTTATGATAAAATCACAAGAGCTGTCTATGCTGACTCTGCTGAAATGAATGATAAAACAGTTCTGACCTAGTGGGACTTAATTTTACCCTGAGAATGGAAGTAACTGAAAAGTGTGTTTTGCATCACTGCAGGGTTGAAATTACAGTTGCTGAGGTGCCCTAACCTTCATGTCCATATTTGTTAAAACTTGATTTCTCCTAATAAAAATGTTTTCAGTTCCTCTCCTCTTTATTTGATAGTTGGAATAACCAGCACTTTCACAGCTTGTGAGCCCTCACTCTATGTCCCTGTGTACAAACTTTCTGAAGGATATTTAAATTTTTGGTTGTTTCTTTTTTTGCCTGAGAATTATTTAAGAGCATATGGATAGTTGATAATTTACTTTTCAAGGTTATGTGAATGCTCTGGGCTTACTGGGGTCTGTGCTTTATGACTGATGCAGAGATGCCATCCCTGTAGCTTGCTGTCATCACTCTGGTGATGACAGTAGTGATGAACACAGTGAAAGCGCCCTTAACTTGTAACACGCTGCCCTGCCCTGCGTCCTTCCCCTCAAATGTGCAAATGGGAGTATTTTGATGAAAATTCTTCAGCTGGCATAAAGCAGTTCTAAGCTGCGGATCTCTCTTAAAGGTGCATTCCCAGCTCAGCAGTGAGCGTTCCCAGGGATCGCATGGGTGTGAGAAGGGGAGAGAGGGGGAGAGGAGCCTCCTAGCACTGGCTGCCTTCCACTCCCTCTCCTTTCTGTGTCCAGTTGTCTTTTTTCTCCCTTCACCTTCTGTACTTGTTTCTGGGATATAAGAGTACTTTGTGTGCTCCCAAGGCATTTGAATTGCTGTGTGTGTTTTGTCCAGAAGGAATAAGCTTAGTGCTTTATCTGGTGATTTGTTGGCTATGCAGCTTTCTCACTCTTTTGTACAGCTCTCTGATGTTTGCCAGTTTTACAACTCAGTTAAAAAACGATGGAGGTGCAATAACGTTTTCATTGTTAAGGGTAAAACTTGCTGCCCTTTGTGGAGCCAAATACACCAAAGCAGGCTACCAAAACAAGACTACTTTTTCCAGTATAACAGGTTTAGCTGATGTTACTGGTTTGCCACCGAGTTTATTATAGTTTCATATCTCACCCCAGGCTGGCAGCAAGTGTTTTGGCTTTTCTTTCTCTGCCTCTGCAGTGGTAGTGATAGTCATCAGGGCTCTCAGCCTTGCAGATAATCTCTTTGGGTTATCGTTTACTTGCAAACAGTCATGAGAAGTATTTGTGAAAAGGCTTTTGAAGTGGCGTTGCAGACGGATGCTGCCCGGAGCTGCAGAGCAGGCGGTGTTTACACAGGGGCAGAGGATTTCTCTGCTCGGTGTGGTTCTCCTCAAGTGCTCCTATTCTGTGGCTGCGTTGTTTGCCTTTCTAATGAAGTGAACTGTTTGTTTGAAATATGTGGTAGAAGGTGTTTACACAGAGACTAAAGTAAACTTTAGGGCTGTTCACATAAGCCGTACATATCTGGTTTGTGAAATGAAGGAAAACAATTTGGCTGCAGCTTACCTCTGGGAAGGGCAGTTAGGAACTGTTTAAACAATGAACTGGGCTGCAGCGGATGTTGCTGCAGCCTCTTACAGGCCTTCGGTGATGACTGCTGCTCATGTAGGCATTCCTCAGGATGCTGCCTCGATGGAGATTTCAAAATTGCTGTCGTTATTTAAAAGGGGGATTTATTCATTAGCTGAGAAAACTCGGGTACATTCATATTTGATTAAAACCATCCCAATTAGACAATGGACTGTTGAGAGCCAACATATGCTATTGCCTTTATAACGTCATTAGTAACCCAGAGTCCCCACTTTGAAATAAGATCGTGCCCGAGTGCGCAGACATCTGTTTCTGCCTAGCCAGATGGAGGTCAGCAACATAACTTAAACTGCTAATCCTTATTGTGGAGAGGGGAACAGGAATCTGAGGAAGGTAGGAACAAATGAACTCGGATCCCGCTCCTGGCAAGGCATGAGGTATTGATGGCAATACAATGCCTGGAACATGCTCTGCAGAGCCCTGGTAGTAAGTTTCAGCCTAACCGCAAGCAGAAGTTCAGAGAGCAAAGGAGGGCTGGATGAAGTGAAACGCTCTGTGGTGAAGGCATTTCAGTTCGTGTCAGAGAACCTCTCTGCTGCTCCTGGCTCTGCCACAGTTGTGCCTAATGGGAGCGTTAGCGGGCTGCAGCACAGCGTTTCTCAACAATGACTGGCAAAACAGACCTTGATGGTGGGGAGTGCTTTCCACCCCCTGTCATAGCACAGGACAATTAAAACCGGGCATGTGGGGACTTCAGGAGCAGATTTCCAGCCCTGTCCAATAGAGACCATGTGTTTCCATCCATCATTTATATTTTTTGGCGGGGAAGAAAGGACCAAGTTGGTTGGGACTACAATGCCACATCCTCTGCCATTGTTTCTCTGCTCATTCTCCTTGGGAGCACGGGAGTCACAACACTTCAGACTCCTTGGGTTCGACATAGAGATTAAAACAAACAAAAAGTCCTTATGCTCCCGGAGTGCAATAAATATGCTAGAATTTCAATAGGATTCAAACAAGTGACAATAGTAGCATTAAGAGCTGGTAAATCCTTTGATGTTATTGACCAGAAAAGGACTGTTGTGGTCTCTGTCATGAACATTTAAACTTCTGACCTCCAACCTTTGTGTCAAATGGCTTTTCCATACGGAGGGTTACTATACCTCTCTCTCTGCCAGTGCATTTAGTAGAGCATCAAACACTTCACTGGCAGGAAACTGATGCTTAATGCTTTGGAAAAGGTCCAAGACTGCCAGAGGGTGGGACTGAAGAAAGCTTGTCTTCCCTTCTTCTGCTGAAGTGTAAATGGAGTCCCCTATTTTCTTATAGCTTGATTGCATCTCAACTCCATACAAATGTGGAAGAGAGGATTGTGTCTCGTTGGACAGGAGAGAGACATCCTAAGTTACTTTTACCACCACCTCTTTTATGCAGTGTACCAAGCAAACATACAGCTGAAAGATGGGCTTTTACAGGCTGGGGGTGTCTTCATGATTGTGCCACAGAGCTGAAATCCTGCAGTGCTGGCACTGCCTGTGATGATGTGCTGGCTGAGTGTCAGAGAGAGGAGTTTGCCTTGGGGAACATGCCAGGAGTGCGCAGAGCATGAGGGACCGCATTGACATGCCTGGTGTCCTTTCTAAACAATGACCAAAAGCAGATGCCATGGGGTTAATGTAAGAACTTGACACACGACTCTCCTCTGCTTTTACTCCTCTGTCAGTTTCACAGAATTTTCAGTTGAGGATTTCCTTGGTCCCATGGTTTCAACGCTTTCAGACCTTTACTACACTTTGTTTTTGTGACTTTCCCCTGAGGCCATTCAAACCTCCTGTGTCCATAGCCTCCTGTGTCACTTGGCTGTGTAGCAGGGAATGATGTGCCTCCTCATCTTTCCTCTCTTCTGGCTCCTTTTGTCTCCTTGTACACCTCCTCTAGGATGTAGAGAGGAATGAAAAGCAGGCTCCCCTTTAGTGTTCCCTTACCTGTTTGGATGAGCAGAAGAACAGTTCTTTCTCTTTTCTCTCATATTTGTGGGTTTGTGTTCCACCTAATTCTACATTTTCTCCTGTCTTGTCCCTCAGTCACCAAGCTGAAGAACGTGGCTGTGCACAGGCAGATTGTAACTTTCCTTCCTGGTCTGCCTGGACTGGAGGCAGGAGAAAGCTGTACTGCTGTATTCACCTATGGTGGTGCCAGAAAGCTTAGTCAGAGACTGGGGCCCGTTGTGGTGGGCACTGTGTCTACAGTTGATGCAGAGGTGATGTAATGAGAGAAGCCCCCTGAAGACTTTGCCTTTGTGTTGTTGCTATGCTGAAAAATCTTTGCTAGTGCCATGGGCTGCTTTGTCCACTACTACATTTTTATGCTTCTGCCTTTTTGGGTCTCTGTTGTTCCATTTTTTTTTTTTTTTCTCATTAGCGGGAGGAGTGTTTTTCCTCACTGGTGAAGCTGGACCTACCCACAAGTCCTGGCAATGATGCTGGTGTTGGTAGGACACAGTGCAGGCAGAAGACCTCAGGAGATGGTGCAGCTGGTTCTGCAGCCAGGTGCCCTCTGCAGCTGCATGCCCCTGCTCTGCAGTTCTCATGTGGACTCTACTGACTCAGGGCTATCCTCACAGGGCGTGAGGACCTTAAGTACTAATTAGGCTGAGGTTGTCCATTTTTGGTTTGTGCTTTTAAATATGTGTGCTCAGACACATGTGCCCTTCTTCCTGTTTTTCAGCAGTAGTGCCAGCTTTTATTGGTTGATGTAAAGGGTTGGCCACTTTGGGTAAGCAGCACTTAGTTTCCAAAGCAAGAAATGTGTACATCAGATCTTGCCAATACATCTGCAGAGAACAAGAGAGAGGATGAAAATGTTGATAAGACTTTAGGAGGAACTTCCATACTTTCCCAAAAAGAGATTGCTCTTTGGTGAGGAATTGGAGAATCCTAAATCCTAACAAAAGTCCTAAAAATAACAAAAAAAGTGTAGTTATATCTAAAGCTGGTACTGTCATCCTGTGTTTGGGTAGTGGGAAACAGAGAAGTTTTCTGTAAAGAAAAATGAACCTAATAAAAGATCATGAACAAAAACCAAGAGAGATTAGTAAAAGAACAAGCAGTTTCAGGCAATTGAGCCACTATATTTTAGAAAAAATAATGGGGAGTTAATACAATACTGTCATTTTAGATCTTTATTGTATTGGGACTTTTCACTGGAGAGGTTTAGAGTGTCTCAGAAAGGGTTGCTCTCTATTAACAGTGACCAGGCTGAGGCCCAGGGAAGTGACATAACTTAACTATGACCCTTTTTATAAAAATATTTTCCTCAAATTTTGGCTTGTAAAAATAAGTAAGATTGATTGGAATATTGACAATATGACAGCTCAAAAACAGGCTGAGCGAGCACTTAAAATAAATGTCAATAGGGCAAATTAAGGGAACTCACTGGGCTTTCCATCTTCAGTAATGATCTGAAACAAAAAGTAACCAGCATAAAAATAAAATAGAGGAAGAACTCTCTAAGAAGCTGAGGGAAGGTGAGAGAGCATGGAGGAAGAAAACAGCTTAAAGTCAAGTATTTGGAAATGTCAAAAAGTAGTAACCAAGAATCAGTTTCTGTTGACTTGATTTGACTTGAGCAGTGCCTATTTCACCAGCAGTCCCCTAGAAATGGTAGGTAAGGTCACTGCCCCATAATGAATACACTGTCTCATTGTGGAAAAATGAAACATAATGACTTTTGAGACTGTGTGTAAGAAATACATATTCCTGCTAGAAAGGGAAATTTTCAGAAACAGGTTATTTCTATTATAAATTTCTAAGGCTGCGTCCTCCTAAACAGCATTGAGAAACATGAAAACCTGATGCCCAAGAGTGCAGGGATGACAACCCAACCTGGAAGAAGCACAGAAAGAAGAAACAAATCACTGTGATTAATTTAGAATCAGAGAGCTTAAAGTTGCAATAAATGTATATTATCAAATAGCCTGACAGCCCATAACAGTGCTGTAATAACTATCAGTAATAACTATCTGCTCATCTGCAAGAGCTTGAAGAATGTAAACACCTCAGAAGGAGAGTAATTGCTCAGGATAATACAGAGAGAAGCTGAATAGTTATGAATATTTGGATGAAATTTATAAAAATCAGGTTGAACAACAGCGAAAAGAAATCTCTCAGAGTGTTCATCTGATTGTTCATCCCATAGAATCTGAGGAGTTTTAATATCTAAAAATAGACATAATTTTCCTCTCTAATTCCTATCATGCCATAAAATACTCATCAAAGCTACTAAGTATAACCTATTTCCAAGTCTTTCACACTGTGGTCCAGACCTTCATCTGTTGAAAATCTGTTTAGCTACAGTGATTTTCCCCATGCTATACTGATACCCAACTGTTTGAGGTTTGGCCTTTCAAAGAGCTTTTAAACTTGATTCTGCTACACAGAAGAGCACACAAGTCTCCAAACCATTGTTTAAACAAACAATGTTTGCAGACTGACTCATTGATGCTTACAAACTTCTAAGAATGTCACCAAAGCTTGTTGAATTACCTAGCTTGTTTTCATTTGTTCCTACATTAAATCAGCAATACATGAGTATTGCTTGTCCCGCCCCTCTGCCAGGTTGTAGATTTCTGTTGCCTTTCCTTAGCCACACTTATCTTTGCATATTACAGATATTTGTCATTGCTGAGTTAACATGTCCAGCTGATATCAGGACTTTCAGATGCATTCTTTGAGCTTTGTTGAGCCTTAGAGAATAACCAAGATGATCTGTGGCAGCACCTCCTTCCTACTGTTCAGGAAGTCCACAATAAACTTCTGCTCAGAAGTTCCTTGGAGCTGAAAGCCTTGCTGTGAGATTTCTTCTTTAGTTCTCACCAGCGTGGATCAGGATTTATTTTGTTTGTAATTTTTAATTTCCTTAGTTTCTACTTTGTAGCGCCCCTTCAACCACTGGAATTTGTAGTGTGCTACAGAAATGAAGAGGTAGATAGGTACAAATGATTTTTGTATATATTGTGGTTATAGATCTAATTACTCGCTGCTTGCAGAGGAGGAAATGCTGAGGATGTGATCCTTCATACACGTGTGTAATAAAAGATGGGAAGCATTCCTGAGCAGCTGGGTAAAACCACTTTGTCTGTGATTCTTGAGAGTTAAACATGGTTGCTCATTTTGGTTTTCATAATTTTTAGGGATGCATTTTGAAGTGGTGAAGGCTGCACTGACACATGGTGGCATGAGAAGTTAGGAGCAGGAACAGCAAGGCAGCAACTGTTGCAAAGCAGAAGCTGAATTATTTTATTCCTGCATGTCCTTTGGAGGTAGAAGAGGGAGGGATCTCTTTTGTCAGCTTCCTGGCAGCGGGCAATTTGTCATTTTCTTGCAGAAACCACATTATTAAGTTTTTTAAGAAATGCTGCATGTGATCCAGA
This sequence comes from Serinus canaria, assembly GCF_022539315.1. Classification (NCBI taxonomy): domain Eukaryota; kingdom Metazoa; phylum Chordata; class Aves; order Passeriformes; family Fringillidae; genus Serinus; species Serinus canaria. The sequence goes on along the minus strand of NC_066315.1, from coordinate 52,386,727 downwards.
GGTTATGAAAAACATGAGCTGTGCTGTACCAAGAACCAGCTGTGTTAGATGAAACAATTATACCTCTAAGTAATGGGATGGTGAGCTTTGTCATCCTCTTCTGAGACCATGGGCCAATGTACAGGTGCTGGATGCATGCAGTTGTGCTCCTCTTCATGAAAGTTTTTTAAGGTTGCTTATAGGATAAAGCAGACAGTGATTCTTGGGTGGAAGGCAGGATATTCCTGATGTGTTTTCACCAATCTGCTGTTTGTTCTTGGGCAGATTGGGCTGATGGAGTGGCTTGGCTTTCCTCCTCTAAAAAGTATGTCCCAAGAGGGTTGTGGGACAGCATTGCTTTTCCCATCCCACTCACCAGGCAGGCAAGTTCATGGCTGTTTGATCAGGGCAGCAAAGGAATTATTTCTTCACTTACCCGTGCATTCAGCCCAGTGGAAAGAGTAATTTGCAAGTCACTGGGCTGTGATGAATCATAAATTATGTTCTGAAAGAATTGGAGGCTTTTCTGTTCAAGGTATTTTGTACATGCAATATATTTATTACCCTGGGAATCTTTCTTACTACATTTTTTTCCTTTTCTTTTTCTTTTTTTTTCCTTTTTTTTTTTTTTTTTTTTTTTTTTTTTATTTCCAGATGGGCAAATGGCAGTAAGCACTGGAGTCTGCTGAATGGGCTTGAGAAAGTTAGTATTCCAGAAGGCAGTCCTGCTCCTTAGACAGTAGAGTTGCATTGACTGGAAAGAATAATAAAGTGTTTAAACTGAAATCAATCCAGAAGTTATTTAGCCAATACCTGCAGCAAATCTGGCATATTAAAACACCTCTCAGTGCCAGCTGATGAAACCAGTTCCAGCAACTTTTATTCCAGCACAAGAGCTGCTCCTCCCTCAAGTGTTTGGCATAATGGTTGTTGTGGAACTGCTAACAATAAAGCATGTTCCCACAAGGTGTTTAGATTTACAAACCGAAAGTATTAAAATGGATGACAGGAACCTAAGATGTGCCAAAGTCCTAATTTTTGTTTTTGCAAAGACAGAAATTATTTTTCAGCCATAACAACAGCTAGAGCTCTGCTCTGGTTTGTGAGGCTTGGCCTGGAGCTCCTGTGGTTTAGTTTTAAGATCAATACATAGGGTCTGTGAGCACCAGCAGAGGGTAGAAAGGGGAAGTTTGATCATCATTAATACACACAGACACAAGGAAGGGAAGTGAGCCAATGGAAAATTGTCTATTCTCTGGATGTGTTACATCTACTATATGTTATCACAATTAACATTTAGTGCTACTGGAATGGAGAGGACTTGCCCCCTTAAAAGTTATTTTCCTCGATTTTTGTTTCTTGGCTTTATACACTTACTTGACTTTTTTTTCCAGCTTTGCCATGGCTTTTCCTTTTTCCTATTTAGAATCCCCTTCTCTGTGAAGTCAGATGGTGAGTTAGCTGCATCCATGTCAATGATGGCATGGTGACTGTTGCCACCTTGGAAGCGTGTGTGTGCATGCACACACAGACCCACGGGAAGGCATCCTGAGGTAACTGGCTGTAGCAGGGCTGTGGATCAGCCTGCAAACAAGCAGTGCTTCAGATGGCAACCAGCCACGCTTGGAGCAGCAGCCCCAGTCACCATAGAGAAACTCTTCAAAGTGCACAGAGTTAAGTGCATGCATTAACGTGTAGCCGTGGCTCAGTCATTTTTTCTTCCTGATTAAAGCCTCTGTATAAGCAGACATAGAAAACATAAATCACCCCTTATTGAGAGAGAACTAAAAAAACCCTCAGAGACAACATGTGCTCTTATTGAGCCCTAATGCAAGCTGTAATTAAACAGAAATCCAAAATAAGATCTTTGCTTGGCAACTAAGAACCTAATTCTTGCCATAAAACCTGGCAATACCATAAAGTTCAGATCAGTTGAAGCAAATGTACGTGAAGAAACAGTGGTGCCCTTAGGGACTCTGCAAAGCTGAATATTAGAAAATTCTCATCTGGTGATCAGCATGTGAACCAAAGGAAGTGTAGAAATTTGCTGGCAAACTCTTCAAAACTGTTCTGCATATTGAAAATACATTAACAGGGAGGCTATATTTTGCATCATACTGTATCTGTTACATCTGGTGTGAAAGCTTGGTACTGTCGTTCAGCATCAAGACTGTAATGGATTTAAACAGGAAGGAGATTTGACCTCAAGTGAGGTTATATCTGAGATAGAAGTATGCGCCTGGCTCAACTCTGACATGTTATCTGGTGAGCTGATTGTCCTAAGGACAAATGTGCTGAAGCATAATGAGGGCTTCCTGTGTTGGGCTTGGGACCTCTGTTTTCTTGGCCCTGACCTCGTGACACAGGTGCGGACATTGAAGCCACATTGAGTGAGTTCAAGCCAGTGCAGGCATCTTCTGCAGTTATTACATTAGGGTTTGCCACAGATGGTAGCAAATGTTTTCTTGATGTGCTGAAAAAGGCAGCCTGTCATTTCAGCAGCCCTCTCCCTCAAGCGTTTGGCATGAATCTCAAGGTGCTTCAGCAAGTCAGCTAGCTGAGGGCAGAGTGTTTTACTCATATCACCATCACAGCTGACCTTTCCAAATGTAGTGATCACCTAAGTAAGGCATATTTGAGAGACTACAGAATGTACAGAAGTTATCAGGAACTTCAGTGTGCTCTGTAGTAGCCTAAACCTTCTGCCGTCATCTCAGGGTGTTGCAGAGCACCTTTGAGCCAGCTGGCATCATCCCCCTTTCCAACAAGTCTTGCTGTGAATTGCATCTCATCAGACTTCAATTCAGGTTTGCTGTTCAGCATCAAGGATCATACATACCTGTCCTTTCTCCCAGTTTCTTTCTCTCGATGCTGCAGCAGAGACTTAGGTTGTCGACTTTCAGAGAACAAGAGTAGGTCTCTTCTTTTTTACTGTATGGGAATGATTGTAATTGAAGAGAGATGATCCTATTCACTTCTTTAAGAAGGTAAGAATGATTCTGGAAGGAGAAATAAGAAGGCAGGTTTTACACAACAGAAAGTCAGCATAAATTGACATATTTTCCAGAAAATCTCACTGTGATAAAATTGATGAGTTTGTAGCATTACAGGCAGCTGTGTCTCACACTTTGTTTTAAGCAGACCCCGCTAGTGGTGCAGGACACAGGAGAACATCTGAAGAAAGCTTTCAGCAGTAGGCAGCAGAGAATTCCAAGGGAAGCAATAGCTACCAAACTCAGCAATGTGTGAGCAATATCTTCAAATATATTTCCAGTGCTGTGGCATGTCCTTACAAGTTCTTGAAAACGGTGGAATTTATGCACAGAATCAAGTACTTCTACTGAGTTGAAGCTGAGGGCTGCAAATAAACAGCCAGCATCTGTCCATGTACTGTACACTTACATCAGTCTCTGCAAGGATGTCATTGGCTCAGGAAGTCACAGTTGCATTTGAATGTCTGTAAGAAAACTGCCTGGCATACTCTGTGTAAGTTTGCATCTTAGCCAGAATTTTTAGGAAGGTAATAAGTAATTTCCTTAGCAGAATGGGAAGTTAGATTTCATCGATGTGTTTTGGTAAGAGGAGTTTCTCCTTGCTGAGGGTAAGAGTTTTTATCCTCTCAATTTAAATGAATTAATGAAAACATAGAGCGGCTATCCTGTCTTTGACACCGAGATTTTCCCCTGGTTTTCTAGATAGGTGAAGCATCTTGCGCAAACAACCATGAGACAGATAGGTTCAGATTCAATTCTAGCCTGACTAGTCTCACTCAAGTTTTTACTTACCTACAGTATCAATAATTGTGGCAGAATGTTCCATTATTATTCTGATGGTGCCTTTAATGAAATACTTACTGGGTGGGATATGAATAGTCAATGTGAAACTGGCTACAGCCTCAGTTACTGCTTTGTAAACTTATTATCTATTTCCATATAAATACACGTCAACCAATTACATTTTATTGTATCAAGTGAATTCCAAGTGAAGCCCTGGATGGTGGGTGCTTTGGCAGCTTTCTGATCTCAGAGTCTTTCCATATAAATATTCAGTGCTTTTCAAAGTGGAGGGGTCTTGGGCCCCCAAGCACGTAGAATTTGCCAGCTACTTTTGTGCTGAAGGCTGACCCAACATGGCAGGATTTGATTTCCATCTGTAAAATTGACTCCACCAGTTCTGTAGTTCTGCACATTATTCTCCCTGTCTCACATTTAGCATGCTAGTCTGCTGACAGTAGAGTACACAGCACTTAGCAGCTGGTTTGTGGAACGATCAGTCAGGAAATTGTATGATAAATAGGAGGTAGCCAGGTTTAGTGGCACTTTATTCTGCTTCAGCAGTTTCAGCCTGACTTTAGAAAAGTCATCATGTGGTTTTTCTTAAGGGTTGCAACAAGAGATGGCTACAGTGTAGTAACTTATTACACATACACTTGAGTTACGATGTTGCCCAGCTGTATTGCTCATGTGTAAATAATATACTGTGAGATGGATAATTATGTTGGGGTTTGATATGCAGCTCTGCTCCAGACGGCTCAGGGCTGACAGAGACAGCTCCCTGTGCCATGATGGAGTACGGCTGTTTCCCAGATGGAAACTACAAACAAGATGCAACCAAGATATACAAAGGCGCTTAATGTGAGAGGACTCAAAAAGATGTTCTTGGAGATTTATAGCCCATGCATAAATGAAACTTGTTGATGATTTGCACTGCATAAGCCCCACAGAGAGAAATACCTTTTTTTGGGGGCTGTTTATTACAAAGTTTCCATTTCTCAGCAGAAAGTAAATGAGACATTGAGGAGGGTCAAATGGTGTTTCACTGCATAATTACTAGGACTGCTTTTAATGGGTAGGTGCTCAGGCTGGGTCACGGTGGGACAGTGAGGAGGCTTGGCATCCTGAGTGAGATTTCATGTTTTGGCCAGGTGAACCACATCCTGTCTGACATGAATATGGGTAGCAAAATCTCTGTTGTTTTACCTGTGCTCTCCAGACTCACTCTTTGAAGGAGACACATAGGGCAGAGAAGGATTTGCCTGTGCATTTATGAGGGTGTGAGTGACTTCCTTTCTTGCTGAAAAAATGGTGGCAGACTTTGTACTGTAAAATGCTAGACATCTGCTTTCAAAGCTCCTCCCTTTGGCTTATGCTGGTGTAGTCAAATACCAGTTTAGCAGGGAAGAGGGCAGGCAGGGAGATATGCTAAAACACACTTCCCATGTTCCTTTTCCCCTTTGCCTTGGTGTCTGCTCGGGAATGTGTTCAGGAGATGGCAGCAAGCATCCTCCACTCAGACAATGAATGACAGTGTGTTCCCAATCATCTGTGACCCATTTTTTTTACCTCCATTGGAGACCATGAGTGATTGGCATGGGGAGTGAAGCTCATAACAGATTGCATGCCAAGGTCCTGTTGGTGCAGCAGAGCCAGAATTAAGAATACTGTGAGTCTGAGCTCCCAGCTTACATCATAAGCCATGGTTATTTTTCATTTATGGTGCCTAAGTCAGTAAATGGCTGAAATGTGCTGTGGCTAGTCACATGCTGATGACCTTTCACAAAATCAAGCTGTGTAACTGGACAGTCTGTGTCAGATGTTTCCAGGCTTTCTTGAAATACTGGGAATATTTCCTCAGAAATTATTTCCCCTTCATCCCCTGTGTGAATTCCCTCAGGGCAATGAGGTTTGTTCCTCTCATTCTTCCCGCACTTCAAAAAGCAATAATAAAGCAACCCAACTTTTTAAATCATGATGAGGAACAATCTTTTTTTTTTTTTTTTTGTTAACCATCTCTAGTTGAGACCAGGGAATTGCTTTCACAAACAATATCATCTAAGAGGAGGTTTACATTTTGATGAATAGGAAAGGCAGGAAATATAAAGGAAAGATACTTTCAAGAGCTGGTGAGCAAAACTGGAGTAAAACTAGCTTTACTGCCAGTTCACAATTGAAGTTTTCTTTTTTTTCAGAAGCATTTTAGTAAGTCCATGACATGACTTAATGTCTGTACTTCTCAGCCTTTGGTGTCAGATAAACACATGACATCACCCAAAGTGGCAATTGGGTAATGGTTGTGCAGGATCAGTTTGTTTTATGCCGCTGGAGGTGCTTAAAATTTTGTTGGTATTGTGAGTGTTTGGGGGGCAGCGGTGAGCAGTGTGTAACATTTTGAGGCACACAGATGGCAGCGGTGTGCTGGTGAGGAGAGCTGCGGTCTGTGTGAAGTGTGCCCCTCGAAGCTGGGGGGCAATCTGGCTGCAGAAGCCTGGAAAGGGTGGGCCAGTGCCTGACTCCTCAGGGGAGAGCAGCCCATGGGGTGTCACAGGCACATTCCCCCTTTTGTCAGCCTATCTCCAAGGCTCTCCGGGAGCAGCGGGAAACTGTTCTGACAGCTGCAAAATCCTGTGAAAGCCATGGAGGACATAGAGCAGGGGAGCTTACTGCAGCCATGAATGCCTGGGTCTCCAGTCATGGAGACAAAGAAAGTTCCCTTCCTTTTTAAGAGCTGGGTGTGAAATGAGTCCATCTGTCCTCACACACATTCCTCCAGGTTGAGCCATTGGTGAGGTGCGGTCAAACATCTCCAAAGTGGCCTTTCCCAGTCACATTTGCCTTTGAACATCGTTGTCTGATTTACTCCAGTTTTACTTACATTTCTCAGCATGCCACTTCAGTTTGGCTTTCTGTTGTAGGACTGTGGGTACATCTCTGAGGATATATGTTTTTATTGCATTATATTCTCTGCTTAGGCTTTTTTTTCCTGGGATGAATTTTTTTCTTGTTTTAATACAAAATAAATAAATCAGGAATGCTTATGAAAGCTGTGATGGTCCTTTTGATCTGGTGCTTCGCATATGGACACATAATTATTTATTAAAGACTTTTTTAATGCCCTTTTCCATTTAAGCTATAAAAAGAGAATATTAAAATTAGTAAATACATATTCATGCAAACACCGTGGGCCAGATTCTCCTCTCAGACATACCTGACTGATGGCAGCATGGAAGGAGATTGTGACCCCTAAGTCATAGCACTCTTAACACATGCTTTTCAGTATCTGTTCTGTCTTTATGAATGTTGGTTTTAAAGAATCCCTGGAGATACTCAGATCTGGGAACCTCACTTTTTTTTTTCAGATCCTCCTCACCTTTTTCCAGCATTCCACCCTCCTGTGCCAATTGATGCGAGACATCATGAGGGACGCTACCATTATGAACCATCTCCCATTCCTCCTCTGCACGTGTGAGTATTCAGTGTTCCCCCTCACTTCCTGAAAGAATGGACAAATACACGAACCTTTGCAATGTTTAAATCATGTACCTGAAGCACTTTTCCAGTCTTTCCAAAGTCCGAGATTTATTTTTGGAAAGCACTGAGGTTATCTGTTCATAAAGCAGAACCCATCCTGGTACTTGAGGAATTCCTATTTTAATAGGTAGCTGGCAAGGGTTACCTATGTCTTTTGCTGCCATTTATTCTCTATTATGTCATTCTGTAAAGGCTAAATTAAAAAGTGCTGAGCCCTGTGAAATACAGCCAGATAAACATGTTTCTAATCTGTATAAAGCTTGGTATTCTTCATGGCTAAAATTTCCTTTCATGCCAAAGGTTTGTTTACAAAGCAACCATTAGGTTGGTTTTCTTCCCTAGTGACTGCTATGAAGCATAATGAAATTTTTGGTAAATTTTCTTAGTCCCTGTTGTGTGCACATATAGGCAATCGGTTGATTGATGGGAATGTCACCCAAACAAAATGGCAAATGTGATAGAGCACATGGTTTACACAAAGATAAAAGAAATGAATACCAGTGATAACATGCATAGAAAAGGGTGGTAGTGGTGAAATCCTGTAGAAATAAATTTTATCTTATTCCATATGGGGAGACTGGTATCAGCATTGCAGAATAAACCAGTAGAAGTGTCCAGAAAACTGCTAAATACCACTTAAAATGGAGCCGAAAAGCAGGGCTTGGTACTTCACTAAAAGTCTTGATGTATACATTTAATCATATCTACTAATCACCTCTCACACTGAGGAAATACAAGAAGAAAAGCACAAGTAATACTTTGAAGAATAATGCTAGTTGTTTAGATAGCAGATTGCTTTTCTATGGCTATTAGTTACAGCTGTGTAATTACATATATGCAGAAGAAAAATGAAGTTGTTTTAAAACAAGTCCTCCTCTGTGAGCAGAATTAATTGATATTAACAATCCTAACTACATGCCCAAGTACACACACAATATTTTACTAACAGGTTTTTTTGGGTCAGCCTTCTATTACTGAATTGTAATTTCAGAGCAAATTTGCCTGGAGGTAAGTAATAAATCTGTGTTGCAGTCTTCTTGGGCATTAGAGGAAAAGTGGGTATTTGTAGAAAGAGAGCACAGAAATTTGTGATTTATTCCTCAGGGTTCCTCAGATGCATCACCATTTACGCCACAATCTACCACATAATAAACTACACTCAAATACATGCTTAAATTTGCTGCTAAATACTGTTGTAAGCTGAAGGTGGCGGGCTCAGACGGTCATTACATGGTCATCCTAGATTTTGCATTGCAGTCAATATTCTACGTGGATGGATGTTTTTGGGAGCTGGGGGAGATGATCATACTCATTCTGAAGCTAGTGGGGAATTCGCCCTTCTCTTTGTATTGGGCAGATGGGGTTGGGAGTTTTAACCTGCATCAGCAGAGGACCATCATCCAAGATCCAAGTACTGCCTACCAGCTTGGAAGAGGCTTCTGGAAGTCTGTGCCATGTGGGACTCTTCCTGCATTTGCTGAGCTGAGCCCTCCCTGGAGCCTCTGTCCCATGAACCCAGTCCACAGCACCCCAAGCCTGCAGCAGGGCTTTTGGGTGGGTAGACAGTGTTACCTGCTTTGGGTGGCAGTGGGAAATCAGGACTAGCAGTCTACACTGCTCTTAGTGTCAAGACTTCTCAAAGAGCCCGAAAAGATGTTGGAACTGCCTCTTTCATACCTTGTTGGGCATTGAGAGGTAGTCCCCTCAGACCCCAAAATCATGCTCCTTCAATGGAAAGGTGCCCTGCTGTGTGCTGTGCACCCCTGCTCTGTGATTAAGTGGCAATTCAGATGGGCCCTGCAGAGGCAAGGAGGTCTTAGCCAGGTGCCATGACTGCAGGCACCTGCTTTAGAAATATACTCTGATATCAGCCCAAGGTTTAAAGTCATATTGCCTTTATACTGGCCATTTTTCCCCATTAACTTCTGTTGATTCTTTTGTTCATTTGGTTTATGTCACCATTGGAATGATGAGCTGTAGTGGATTGGAGCTGTTGTGGTTGGTGTAATTAAATATAAATAGGTAATTAAGCAACTTCAAAAAAAGTCATTTAGACTTCAACATTTTGAACATGTTATGGTTTGTCATGCTTTTGCAGTTTTCAGGAAAATATATTAATGTATATACACGTGAGATAGGCACCCAGTGGTTTTCTTGCAAGTTTCACAGAGCCAGGTGTGAGTAGCACTTAGGATCACCTGGGATCATTTGGAGCCATTATGTGCTGTCCTAGTACCCATAAAAAAAAAAAAAAAAAAAAAAGAAGAAAGAACTGAATTGAGAAGGTATTTGAGAATTCTGAGAGAAAATGGGAAGAAAGCAGTCCAGAAGCAGATGTTTACCTACAGCTTCAACAATTACTTCATTGTATGAGTGGTTTTCTCCTCAGCTTTGTAGTACTTTCAAATGTGTGTATGTAATATAAATTAAAAATGAAATTTTAGAAAAGGTATGATTTTAGTTATCCAAGCCCCTTGAAATAGTTCCAGAACCTGTCAAGCCTTAGTGGAATTAGTTTAGGTATAATACAAGTGCGGAAAAAATATGAGGAGGGCCTTGTCTGCATGGTACCTACAGTATCTGCACATAATTTTGAACATTGGCCACGTGTGAAAAAGAAAAAAAGAAAGCAGGAATTTTAAAGATATTGCAGGGCTCTTATGTACTTGCAGCTCTAAAAAGGTATATGTAGGTATGTATGTATACACACACACACACACACACACACACACACACAGACACAGACACAAACACACACATATATATATATGTGATTCTTATAGTTTAATTGCTGATGGTCAGAACTGTTGCATCGCAAATTTCAGCCTGGAGCTGAATTTTATAATTTGAGTTATAAACCCTTAAAATAAGGGTTTATGTTTATGATGGAATTGCTGACAGATGCTTATGTATAGGAGGACTAGCAGGCATTGCTGTAATTATGCTATCGTATCCTATCATTATAGATTTCAATTGAAAGAGGTTTATAAATTGCTCTTCCTCTTAGATAAACCACCCTACATTAAGGCATCAACGATATGGTGCAGAATTAAATTAAAATCTCATAAAATGAAATATGTTCTGTATTAGCTGTTTGACACTTAATTTGCCTCTGAATGAGTAGAGGAAATCACAAATTAACCTGCCTTTGTTTTTCCAGCCATGGCTTATTACGTGTTAGAACAACTGCAATTACAGCCCAATAATAACCCCCAACCCTTATGAATATGTACTGAAATGTGTCACTTTGTGTTACGAAAACCTGTTAGGACTATGTAGTTATCTTGGAATTTCTACAGTACATCTCTGGTTTATACTTCAGGAAGATGTATGAAACTTGAGTTGTTCTTTAGTAGCAATCAATGAATGGCAGATTTGAGGCTGGGGCTTGTATTTTCCTTTTATTATTGTCTTTTCTCAAATTCAGTTTAAAAAAATCCAGTAAACTGTAGTTCAGTTTTGATGCTTTACATTGACCTAGGAGGTTAAATTATGTGGTAAACACCATATGATTAAAACCAAAAGAAGCATGGCTTTAGTGATCACATTCCTTGCTTTGTTTTTCTTTGTTGTTTTTGTCCAGCATTTTCCTAATTTCCAAAACTGATTTCTAAAGAATGGTATTAAAGGAGGAGTGGAAGCTTATCTCTGTTTTGGTCCTTGACATCTGCTAGGTCATCCATTAGAGTGTGATGGCTTCTCTTGTTGGTGCGCAGTGATTCAAAATCATGCCATTAAGGAGGGTGTTTATTTGAAATTAACACCATGAGTATGCTATTTTTCTTCAAGATCCAAATCACAAATTTATTATTGGCTTACACTTCCAGTTGCTTGATGTCTTTGTTTGGAATGAGAGTTATTAGCAGTGAACAGAAGAAGAAAAAAAAGAAGAAGAAGGATGTCTTGTCTATTTTTATGACAGTGCAAGTGTAAATAACTTCATAGTCCCACATAGTCCCATAGTTTTAAAATCTATCTTAGCTAGGACGAGGGTTTTTATTTGTTAATTAAAAAAAAAAAAAAGCTTCTAAGGCAGAGGAAAAATTCTACTGATGGATTTAAATTCAGCAATTTAGGAAGCTACTGTTCTTGGCCATTCGTTCATTCCCACGCTTCAACCAAGTTGCATCAGTATCACCTTTCCCAGTATGCTTCATTTCAAGGTTGAGTTGGACAGCCTTTAACGTGACCTATCCTGATACCTTCAGGCAGTTACTGTGGCTGTGAGAGAACACATTCCTGCAGAGAGGAGGCAGGAGACAACAGTCAGGTGGCAATATCAGGAATGGCTCTAGGGCAGTGGCTTGTGTGCATCTTGGAGTGGTAAATGCATGTGTTGCAAGAGGCTAGTGGAAAGCTTAAGTTTCAGGGCCAAATGCATTACAAGATGCATAATGCATGTCTGATAATATTCATCTCTTTAGTCTCCATCTCTTTAGTCTCCAGCTCTTTCTGCCATCCCATTTTGCCTTAGCTCTGGACTACACATGAGGAAGAGTGAGCAGGTAAATCTAAGGGAAGGTGCTACCCATATGCTTTCAGTCGGGGGAGAATGCCTTTGCCAGGAGGAAGTTGCATGGTACAGCTGGTGTATTTTAGCTCTGTAGGATTGACAATATTCCAAGCTCCTTTTTTTTCCCTAACTGTTGATTGAGACTAGCAAGTTTGGCACTCTTATGCCCTGAAATGATGCGCGTGCAGATATCTGTGTGTGTGCCTAACATGAGTGCCTTGAACAGAAATTTTGAACTTTCTCAATGCTCTGGTACTAAACCAAAGCATGTGTTTTGCTTGCAGTCAGCTCCAAGCTGATAGAAAGGGAGTCTGATTCTTAGATATGTTATTTCATATGTAGTTTATACACACAACAGTTACACAAGGGTGGAAAGGAAAGCAAAGTCAGGCCCAGACACTCAGCTTTCATCATCATCTGATTTTGGACCATGCAGCAAAATAGGGGATACACAAATGTGAGAAGATTAAAGCATATCTTTGATTATGAGAGAAACTGCTAGTCACACATTTGATAGGATGTTTATGTTTTCCCAGCCTTGTCCCTGACATTATGATTTTTCTTTTAATTTTCATTTCTAAGCTCTAATTTATTTTTTAAAATCTGAGTGTTTAAACATCTTAAATCTTTTACCTGCTTCTTTACCTCAGTGTACCTCTAAGCTGTAGACTTGGCAAGGAGTTTCTCAGCTTGTCAGAGCATTCATTGATCCTTTCACAGTGGGAAGGAGGGCCCCACCCAGCATGAAAAACATCACTCATTGAATTGGCTTTAATTACTTTAAGACTTTGAATGGGTTTTATGGTTTAGCCAGGAGCCATCAAAAAAGAAAGACTGGGAAGCTCTTGGGACATGAAAAGATGACTGTAGTTACAGCTTCCCAAAATTATCCCTGAAAGTATTTTCTTTAAACAAGAAGAAATCTTGTATTAAATGTGAAATACCCCAAGAAACCCGTCTCTGGAAGAGAAGTGCAGCATGCAGAATAAGCAGCTGCTCATAGCCTGGAGGATTTTTGTAGCAAGTCTCTGAGAAGGAATCAGCATGGTCTGGTGACTCATTAAGGTTATACAGAATTTGTTACGTGCCACAGATATGCATGTTGTAGGCTCGGCAAGCAGTGTGTATCCCTCTTTCCTTAGTGATTATTCAGGGAAGTAAAATACCAGGGCCAGATGCCCACATATAAACTTCAGCAGATAGTTTTCTTTCAGTGCCAGACCTTTTACAAAGCTTGGGAATAGGAAGCTTCTGTCTAGGCTAAAACTGTGGTATCTCACTCAGTGTATGGTTTTGCATCATTTAAAGTAGTGAATCAGTGTTTTGTTCAGCTGCTCATTCTTATATAGTGGTATTTATATTAAGATTTGCAGAATGTAAATTCTCCTTCATTAGCTTTGTAATGCTTGCAGAGTGGCTTCAGAAACAGAGTGTTTTTAAAAACTATCTGAAAGTGCAAAAAGTTTGGAAAGCAAATTAGTAGTGGCATATATTGGATTGCAGAAAAACAGGATAATTGTTTCTTTTAAATTTTTGATTCTGAGCTACCTTTTAAAGGAAAAAAAAGTTAAGATGTGGATAAAAATAGTTAAATATTGTGATGTAGCTGTTTTATGTAAGTTGTTACATTCATTTGTTTAGGTAAACTGCAGTCTGAAGTTACTGCACAGTCATTTCAACTCTTCTATATTTCTCACTGATTTGTTCTCTCTCTTTAGGAAAAAGCAGTATTTAGGAAAAATTATCTTATTTAATTTCTGCTGAAAAATAAATTTTAGATCAAATTAGGATTCGCTGCTAAAATCCATCCCCGTTTTAAGCCAGCACATTTACATGAAAGTCAACAAAATTGCCTCTAAGTGCACCAGATTACATTTGGTTCACATCATTCATCTGTTTCTGTGGTGGATAATACTTTGTGACATAATCATTTTCTCTGGAGTAGCTAATTGTAATGCCAAGGAACTACAGATTTATAAAGGAGAAACAATAGCAGCAGATAAATATTGTGTTAACAGAGGCTCTTTGTTCTTTTTATACAGCCAGCTTGATTTCGGGCTGTCTGGGGAAGTTGCAGCAATTGAAATCAGAGGAAAATTTTGGTGATATTTTTAATGTAGAAGGAAGAGCTTGTAAAATGTAATGGTTTGTTTTGTTGAAAATTCTTGGTAGAAAGTTTCCCCAAATCTTTGGTTCCTGTTTTTGTTTTTTTTTTAATGTTGAGAAAAGCACTGAGTGGCAGCAGTCCCCATTAGGGCCTAATGGCCCTAATGAGCAAGACATGCCACCAGTGGCTGGCAGCTGGCTGACCGCCTCTCTTCAACACTTTGCAGTAGCAACAACACACAGGGCATCCTGCCGTGTGATGCAGGGGAAGGAAAAATTGGGAAAAGCCCTTGGGAGCAGTCCCCAATGGTGTAAAGGGCATCGGTTGCCTCCTCTCCACCTGACACAGAAAGAGGCGCAGGTTTGTCTGCTGGAGCCTCCTTTGGGAGGTTTTCATTAATTGTGCTGTTGCAGAGGAGCAGTTCCAAGGTATGGGCAGTGAGGTGTCTATCAGCACCCGTCAGCACTGCCACTTAGCTGATTTACCTCGTCTGGGCAGTTAACAGTCCTTAGATGAATTCTTGGCTGCCAGTGAGAAGTGGTTCCCTAAGGCAGGCTTTCAAACCAGCATGAATTAAGGGATGATGGAAGCAAAAAGAATGGCCAGCAAAGTTATGCCTCAGGTCACTGTTCTATGTAACATTTTTCTGTAAACTGCAGAATAACTAGACATGATTTCAAGTTGTTTGGGTGCTTGCTGTGAGCAGATGTGCATACAAGTGTGAGAATTTGTGTGTGTGTATGTGTGCATGCATCCTCTTTACATAATAGGGTGAATATCTTTGCTTACATTTGTCACGGACTCAGTAATTTTAGATCTCTGCAGTTAAAATTAATGCAAGGAGCTACAAAGATGGAAGATTAGAGGAAAAATGTTAACAAAATGCTTAGATAAAAATGTTCAATGGCAAAACCTTTAAGAACATGTAGATCGTTACCTTAATTTAACACTTAAACAAAAATATATACAATAGCTGCAATGCTTGAGTTCTGCTGCTTGAAATTTCTATTATCTCATTCTGTTATCAACTGCAAAGAATGCAAGCTCTAAATATAGTGCACATTCAAAGGCTCTGAGCCTGTGGTTTCTTGGACAAAATTCCTGTGTTCTTTGTGCTGTAGTCAGCAGTATTAGTTGAGTGAGCAGATATTGACTGTGGTATTCACGTGCAGTGAACCAGAAGCAAGCCAACTCTATAGAGGCTGCTGTCAAACTTGTTGCAGTAGCCTGTGAGGTACTGGACTGTGACAGACTCCTTTTTTTTCAGCACAATTCTTCCACTCATGTTAAATCTTGCTTCAAAGAGAGCTGAAATGTTACAGTCTTAGTGGGGATTTTTCTTTTTTTTTTTTCTTTTTTTCTTTTTTAAAGTGTACCTGTGAGAGTCCTGTGTTGTGAATTGGAAGTTCCCTAAAGTTAGAGTAGGTATAAACTCCAAGAAATGTGAGTGATGAGTAGCATGTGTTTTAGGAGCACAGAGAATCTTCATAACACTCTCACACTATTTTTCCCTGACTTAAACTCCATCCTCCCCTAACAAAGACATCAAGTCCTAGAATCTTGGAGTATGGATTGAATGTAGTTGGCACTTTTTCTTTCCCAAAGGATGAAAAAACAGAAGTTAAATTAACACCTTGTTTTTGGCACCACCTACTCATCCTACTGTGTTTCTTATATATGTGTGTGTGTGTGTGTGTGTATAAGTCTATATTTGTTTACATATCTGTAACAAAACATAGGCTGTTGTAGCTGTTCTTCTGAGGTGTAGGAGACTAACTAGCCATTCCTTGCATATTCTGTGTTGTGTAATGCTAGAAAAAAACCCCAATGATACCTTAATTTCACTGAAAGTGTTGTGTTTTGTCTTCAATGGGTTTTTCATCACTGTGCTTCGGGCCAGGCTGAACTATCAGTGATGGCTGATGTTATTGATTAATTGAGGAAACAATTTAAAGAAAAATGTTATTATGTTTGATTGTTACTCTTAGGATGCATGACCAAGAAATGGCTTGGGACTTTATTTCAGAGTAATGTTTACATTGAAGTTGGGCCCTATGGAGTTGCCACTGAAGAGCAGGTGGTTAATCCCTTCCAGCACCAAATGCGTAGGTCTGAATTTACAATAGATTACGACTGCATTTATGGTCAGCTTTATAGGTGCATTGGCAATTTTGTGGAGGCTCTGCAGAGGTTAGACACAAACATCCTGCAGCCCATGAGTCATGAGGTACAAAGCTCCTGAAGGAATAAACTAACCTATCATCTTCTTGAAAGCATTATTTATGAGGTGTTGTGACCATTGGTGTTAAGGATCAACAGAAATTAGGGAGTATTTCACATAAGGGAGAATTTCTAAACATATCAGATTTAAGTGGCTATCTCTTTAAAGATACACATCTTTCAGTCCTGTATCTCCTGTGGAAATTCAGCCTAGATTTATCATGCCTTTTCCACTGGCCCGTGGAAGAAAAGATTGATAGTCTAGTCCAGTTTATAGAGGCCACCAACGCAAATAGCCCCATTTAACAACACTGTAGACAGATTTGGCAGAGAGATCAGTAGCTGAATGACCAGGGGCAATCAGGTGTTCTCTGCTTTACCCTGGAAGATCACTATCAGTGTATATCATCAAGACAGTACCAAGAAAGCTTGTGTAGCCTGCCTCGGTCTTCCTTTGCCTTGCTTGTTCCTTGGACATCAGGCTTCCATCCTGACTCCTCTTCTGGGAACTGTGTTTCTACTCCTGTGATTAGATTAAATTGCAGAGATGCTGAGGAAGCAAATGTGGAGCATGTGCAGGTGTGTTCCAAGCTGGCTAGGTTGTTCCCCTTGGGGGTTTCATTTACACACCCATTTACCTACTCTGTTTAGAGAACTAATAATGCTTCCAGCATATAGATAATGCATTTACCTCGAAGATTTCAAAACCGAATTTACTAGTTTAAAAAAAAGTATGCAGCCAGAATATTACTTTCCTTTATGCTTGTTGTTTAAAGTTACAGGTTTGCCTGGGAAATGCTTTTTAACTCCAGTTTCTTACACAAATAGAACAAGAATAGCAGTGCGAGGAATTTCTCTCATTTCTTTTGATGGCTATAGTTTTCCAGCCATTACACATTTCTCATTTGTTAGGACTAACTTGCACTGTGGACTGTGTAGCAGCAAAATGTCTTTTAGTGCTTGCAAGATCAAAAAGATGGCCTGACAGAGACAAGACTTCTCAGCCTGGCATGAGAACTGAGTATTTTCCTGATCTTTTCTGGTTGCACTTCAGCCAGCTCCCATACCTGGACCTTTGTTACTGGCAGAGAAAATACAAGCAGGGGCTGTTAACAGAATATCTTTCTTCCCCCCCTTTTACCTTAGGAAATACACCTTTGATGTAAGTGGTGCTTCATATACCTGTGAATCCTACTGCTGTCATGATTGTTGGTGCTGATGTGTGACTTGCACACCTGCTGTTGGAGGTGCTGTTTGGAGGAGAGGAGAAGCTTGGAAGTCGTGTTTTCGTAAGGTCACCCCTTGACTCCAGTCCTGGCTACAGCATAAATATGTACTGTACAGCTGATATTGTCACTCAGGTGGACTCTCAAAATGGCTTTTCTTTCCCACATCATGTATTTGTCTAGGGGAAAGGGGGGGAAGATGAGTATCAGAAAATAATCTGTGTATTTTATATAGAAATGTATATATGTAGAATTTTATTCAGGAGTTTCTGTAGATTTGTGTAATCTATTTTTTTTTTCTGCTGCATGTAGTTTTAGATGAGAAATTCTAGCTGATACTCTATTCAGTAACAGTCACTAATCCCTGTGAATATCAATTTTGGGCTGTCTGTTGATGATAGTACAGAGGTTGGAAGCAAATCCAACCATACTTCAACAGAAATGATTAATGCCGAACCTTCATGTCACTGTTTTGTCAGGACTGTAGTCCTGTAAAGTTAGAATTGAGTCAAATGTTCCCTTCAAGACCAAATATGCACAGCAAGTGCAATAGGAGAAATATTCAGTTCCTGAATTTCTCTTTTGTTATTGCCGACTTGGTTTTGTTTTAAACAGTGAAGTTATTATTTTATTATATAAAAGAATTAAGAAAATATTTCTTTCTTCCGCAAATCACAGTTTTGTAATATTGTGAACATGTCTTACAGTAGGCACTGGAAATGAAAGGATTTGTTTTGGTTTGGTTTTGAATTTGGGAAAAGAGTGTTTCTTAGCATCACAGAACCAATGTTGAGGCCAGTGTTCACTTGAGGTAATGTGAGAAACTTTTAAGATCCTTTTCCAGAAGAAGGAATACCTGCCTTAATGGGAGGATGGCGTTAAGGGAAGAAGAGAAGCTAAAATTAGCTGGAACAGTAGTGAGCATAGCATTCTTGAGTTTGAGGTAGGAAGGGTTTAGCCAAATCATAAGTGAATTAATGAGATGAAGAGAAAGGCTCCAAAGTACTGAAAGTGATAAAAGCTTCATTCTCTAAAAATAAAAAAACCCCACTAAATTATGAGAGCAATAACACATTAATTAAAAATACTCTTTTTCAAGAAAACAAAGTGTTTGTGACATTCATGTATCAGTTGATTTCAAAATTTAACTTTACTGTCATGGGTCATACCCATAATGAGAAAAACTTCCCATGGATTGCACATGAGTTTTTTTGAGATTTAGGACAAGCCTCAAGCTCTTCCTTCTGGTCAGATAATCCCCCTGGTGCATGCAGTAATCTGGTCCTTGTGCTGTGAGAGTAGATCCTAATTAGCAATGCTGCTTTTTCACCAAGAGTATTGCTGCACATAGACAGGAGCACTCTTTGCATGCAGAGTGCATCCTCTTCTCATCTGTGAATGGTAGAGAGAGAAATGAGGAGTAATTGTAGAACCCATTTTAACTCTCTTAGCTTTGTACCATTTAGTTGTTTTTCTTCTTCTCCCAGTCGTGCATGCATGTATGTATGTGTACTTTCTCTCTCCTGCATAACGATGCCAAGGTTATCTTTAAAGCTCTACTGGCATTTTCTGAGTGGTTTTGAACCAGTTCACTATTTACCGGTATATTGCTTTTATAGAGGTCGTCTTTGATGACTTTTTTGTCATATGCACCCACTGAAGTTTCAGTGTACTCAAGCATTAGAAAAGCCACTATTTGAGTGTCTTTGTTTTCTTTGTTGAGCTGTTTATTTTGCTTTCTTCCCACACAGTTCCCTGGCCTCGCTCTGACAACTGCTTTTCTGCATGAATTACATTCCTCGGGGCCGCAAGTCTCCTAATTCTTCCAGTCGATTTGATCCCTGCCTGTGTGATTAGTCCTCTGCTCCAACACAGTTGGTCTTTGCCAAGCAGCCTGCTTGCTAAGTGCCTTTAACATGAAGACCTAACTACATTTTTTAACCTCATTAGTGTGTAGGGCACTGCTTCATTCTGGCTTAATAACATGGCCACTATTGAATCATCACTTGCTCTAAAACAGGTTACAAAAAGGTTACCTAAAACCTAAACCTAAAAAGGTTATCTGTTTTTCTTTTTGTTTGACTGTACTTCTGCTGGGTAAGTCTTTCAGATCATGTCCATTATTTAGCATGCAAGTTGCTTTTTTGAAAGGAGACCCGCGGATTCAACTGAGGTAGATTTATGATGTTAAGAAATTTTATATTTTTATATTCAAAAAGAAAACTCAGAACCTATTTGGAAACAGCAAAACTAAATTATAAAACCAGTAAGGAAATGTGGGTTTGGAAGAAAATGGGAAGAAGGCTTGGAGGAAAAATTTTCAACTTGTTTCAGCTTTAGAATTATATTGACTTCATCCTCACCAGTTTAAACACAGGCTTTTTACTATAATGCTGGATTTACAGCAATGCAGCCACTATCTGCATGGTTTCACTTTGTCTTGTGGGTTCAATTTTTAGCTGAATGTATTGCCACTAAAATTTATTTCAGTTGCAGTTGTGTATAAACTTGAAAGGAAAAGACATTCCCAGGCTTCCAAATGTTGTAAAGGCAGCAGAAAAGTTTCCTAAGACGATGGTTTCACCGGGGAGCTGGGGGAAGAAAGGAGGCAGTGGGTCACATGCCACTTGTGATGGTGCATTTGTGCAGTTGCATAGCACAGCCACTCAGAGGGTGAGACTTCATGATTAATGGTGTTTATTCTTGACAGAAGCCTCCTTTATTTATCTGCAATACAGTTTAGTGATTTTATCAGTCACCTGAATGAAAAATATTCAGTCATACCAATATTGCAGTGTAAATTGAGTAGAGTCACTTTTTATTATATCTTTCAGCCTTATCATCTGCACAGTAATTTTCTAGCAGGGGTTTGATATAGAAAGGCTGGATTTAGCTGTACTTGACACAAAGCCTCTTCAATTTCCTCTAAAAGTTCAGGCTACTCTTAGAAATGTGTATAAATATATATATAAAAATTTTATATTAAAAAATATATAACCCTCTTATCCAAGCGATTTCAGTATTTGAAAGAATAAAGATAAAATGCGCAAACCAGGATGTAAGAAATGTTGTTCATACGAAGGCATCTAATAGCTCTGAAGCCACTGGTGAAATGCTCTTTACTGTTTAAGCTTGTGGCTTAGTGCAGTTCTTTTTGCGTGGCTACGAAGTCTGACTTTCTTCTAATCAATCATCATCCAACTCCAATCAGCATACAGGCAGAGCCTATCGTTCATCCTGGCTGTAATTTCAGAGTTGAGGACTATAATGGCCACATACAGCACATTAGTCACTGCGATAACAGCTAGTGGCACTCCTGACGAAGGGGGAGGATGGGGAAGAAGGGGAATAAAATTCTTCTCATTCTCACAGTGCATTAGTGAAATAGGAGCAAATGTTAAACAAATGTTTATTCAATTAGCTGACTTAACAGCATTAAGTGTGAGAAAGCTTCTGACACTCCTTTGACCCACTTTTTCTGAGAGAGGAGAGAAGCGGCAAGGGAGGCAAGAAAGGGGTACATTAATGCACTCCAGATTTATATATGTCTACATACTGATATGATGGTGTCTCTGGTTAAAGACTGGAAGGGATGTCAGGCTCTGCCTGTAGCCTAGAGGAAGCTAAAATTTGAATAGCAAATGGGACCACCTCTAGAGCATCAGAAGAGAATTGCAGAGCAGAGAAGTTTGCTATAGGAATGCAGTTGGTAATTTCACTGCCCACTCTGTTATTACTAACAACAGTTAATGAGTTGGCTGTAGAGCTTTTAGATTTTCCTGCCTCACTTTGTGGTACAGCATAGTTTGAAGGGGAAATAGTGTGTGGAGGTCCATGGCAATCTTATTCAAATAACACTTTCTTGTCCTGTGCATCTGTTTTATATTCATGATGATGATTTCTGCATCAAATGCAACATTGCTACATTATTCTCCATCTTTTAATGTACAAGTCAGTACATTATATTTACAAGTCTGTAAATTTGGAACCAGCTAAAGATAGGAGAGGAAAAATTTACCAGCACTGAGGTTGGGCTGTCGTGTGAAGGTATAAGGTCTTACTTTATTTATGGTTCAGTGCAAGCTGAGCAAAATAAGGCAGTTCCTGGATCAGGCTCTAGCAGAAGCAAGAGATGGAAATCACATGTTAGCATTACTTTTATTTACTGTTTACATTGCTGCAGTGTCGAACAGCTCTGTGCAGGATGGGAGCTCTGCTGAGTGTTGTACAAATATAAGGAGCTCTGCCAGGAAGAGCTCAAGACTTTGGCAAATGAACTCTGGTGAGTCAGCTCTGATGGCCTCAGGGTTTACCAGCCCCAGCTGTTTCTTCACCCTGGGGATTATCCCTTCTCCCTCAGCAGGGTTGTGTGCCTTTGCCCCATTTACAGTCTCACAGCTTTGCTCTGGTTTCTGGGCCAGAACTGGGCAATGAAGTGGCCAGAGGCAGAAATGTTCTGCCTGGCAGGGACACCAAGCTGGATACTCAGAGGCTTACACAGCTGCCACAAAATTTGCCAGATAACCTCTGGTCAAAGCCTAGAATGGGCAAGTGGCATTTGCAGGGAGTAGTTATCACTGGTTACTTTTCTGTATGTTTGTGTCCTTTTGTACAAGCAAAGAAATTGCCAGGTAAATGCATATAGGCCTCTCCCAGTCACCGATTTCTTTGCAGCATCCTGAGAAGGACTTGGAGAAAGGAGAGGAAAGCTGGGATGCTCTGTTTGCAAAGGCCAAGTGGACAGTGTTTTAGAGCAGTGCCAGGAGGTAGCATACAGTGGTGGGTGGATGGAAGAGGAAAAGGAGAGGCAGGTGCCTGTGAGGAAGAGAACGAGACTAGACTTGACTCGAGAAATACTGGGAGCCAGTAGATGGTTTATTTACATTTTTCATAATGAAGGAAATTAAATAGTCAAAACTGTGTCAGCATACACATTTAAGTAATGCATATGAAGACTCCCAAGTCAAGACTGTATCAGTTGAAGTAGCAGTTGCTTGCTGTAGTCACTACAGGTGTTACTATGGACTGAAGGTCACCAGTGTTACAGCTGACCTGATGTAAACAGCATTCTGTTAAATAACAGAATGAATATTCATTGCTTTTCATGGCATAAACTATTCTTGAGGAAATCCACAAGCTGATAGTTGGGTTATTTAAGAAGTCTTATAAGTAGCAGTGTGTGTAAAAAACCTGGGTTGATGTTCAGGCAGTCCATCAGTTGAAAAATAGGAATACAGTCACTGACTAAGGATTTAGTGCTTGATTAATGTAGTCAATTTTTAACTGTAACTACATAATGTTAACACTTCCCAAAGAAGGAAAGGGGAACCAGAGTAATATTCTTTTGCTGTCGGTCAATGCCTAATTGTCTTGCAGATTTCCTGAACCATGAACCTCTCTTGTACAGTCATTTGTGTCCCTTTTTTTTTTCTTTTTTCCTGCAATGAAGCCTTTTAACTTTATGTGGGAAAAGTTTTTATTCTAACCCCATGTGAGGTTATTTGTATATTTTAGGATTTTACATAGCAGAACTGCACACATTTTGTAAGGCATTGTCCTTGCCTCAGTGAGAAAATATTTGTAACATGGGAACTCTTGATGTGACCTTCCCACTGTGCTTTATCACAGTTTTAAAGATGGGGAAAGACTGGATCAGGAAGACAACAAACTTGTACAAGGTTGACAGCAGAGAAATAATGAAAACCAAACCAGAGCCTGTCTACCTTAAACCCTGATCTACTTCTATGTGAACTATGTAGGCATGGACCCACTCATGATTTATTTGAGCATGTGTCTACTGGATGAAAGTTTGCTACCAGATCAGATTCTGTGACCTACTTCCCTATGCTGACTACAGCTCCAGTAGGAATTTTGGAGGAAAAGTGAGTAAATATTCACTAGGTGTTGAAACATGGAAAATTATACAGGAAATAAAGAATAGGGGTTTTTTGGTTTAGGACTTAAAATCATGTTCAAAACATTCTCCTTTTTCTTAATTTCCACCATTAAGAAAATATAGTTAACAGTGCTTACTCTTTTGCAGCACTTGAGCTGTTTTATATGAAGTGTGCTCTGACATTTCCATATAGTCAAATAATTCTTTAAATGTTCATTATTACCTGCTTAGTTTTCCTAAGTCTAAAAGTGTGATATAGCAGCTTTGAGGCAGTAAGTGATTCTAGGCAAATGGAGCGCCTGTTTGAAGCTGGAATTTCTGAAAAAAATTAGGTATTAAAAATTATATTATTGATTTCCCATAGTATGTATTTATAGGTTTGATTGTTTACCAGTTCAATGAGAAGTAAAAAGAGAAAAGAACTGTGGGTTGCATTTGAAAAATGATCAGTGCTGGCCTCTATCTCCTTACAGTGAAATCTCAGAGCTCCAAATAACTTTATTAATACAAAAACCTTTTATTAGCCAGTGGTTGGCTGCTGGTGCTAAAGGGTCAGTCTGTACAAGCAACTATTTCACTATGGTATTAAATAAACAACAGAAATCTAACATGGGAGATATTACCAAAGGAACTGACCCACATGCTTTAGAATAGGAGTCACCACATACCAAGAAAGTCCTTGTTTGTTCATCCTCCAGGTTCTACTAGAAATAAGTGTTAATGTTTTGTGGACAGATGATTATTGCAGAAAAACAAAATGAAAAAGAGAAAAGTATCATAGGCAGTTTAATGAGCTCAATATTTTTCAATTCTCCAGGCAGGACTGAATTGAACAGATATCAGAGAAACAGTGTGGATATCATTGGTATGAGAGTTATGCCATCAATGCTTGCTCCAGCATTGAATAACGTACTGTTAAATGATTAAATATCGAGGTTTGAACTTTGACACATTCATAATATAACAAGATGGATGAAAAGGCAATAATAAATTAGGTTATGTTACAATATTTCATCCCACTTCGTTGGCAAGCTTTGTTCTGTGAGATAGATTATTGTTCCATCTGTAACCTCAACTCAGTGTCATATTTACAATGTTATAGTTAAGGATCACTTGCTGTTTTCAATATAAATGTATTTTTCAACAGATTCATAAAAGAGCCATTTAAAATTTTATCAGGACAAAACTTGGCATTAAGATTTCCAGTCCTGGAGTTATAGTTTCCTTTAAAATCAGAAAGAGCTTAAATCACCTTTTTTTCTTTTTTTCTTTTTTTTAAGATAGGTTGTGCGTAGAAGAGGTTTTGTCCAAGCACAGCTTAAAGTTATTTGGAAACCATTTATGTCAGATCTCTAAAACTAGACCAACCTCAAAAACAGTAGTCCAGATTTTCCTGTGGCACAGACCTTTGTGGCTGTTCTGAGTGGCTTTACATCTGCTTCCAGAAAACATTGTTATTGAAGAATGCCTGTGACAAGTGGGGGGGTTGTATTATGCCCTGGGGCCTCCTGTAGTTTTCACACTTGCAAGAGATAGAAGAACAGGGACAATTTTCGCTGTATAGACATTTTGGCATGTATTGAAACAGCTCAAGCACTGCAAAGCAAATAAGTACCCTGAGGCTACTAATTGGCAGTAATTGTCTTGAGTGGCCTCACTGGAGACCTCTACCAACACCTCATGCATCTAGGAGCTCCTTTTTAGCTGGGCTGCCTGACCTGTGTTGTAAGTAGTGTCAGTCTGTGGTCCTGCTCCTGGCTGAGCTCAGGATCTGCACTACAGGGAACTGTTCTGGATAGAGCCCTCAAAACCATGATGTAACTTGTCTCCTGACCTTTGTCCCTGTCTCCTTCTGCTCTTGACTGGCCCAACCCAGACCTGGTTTGTCACTTTGCCTTGTCTCAGACTCGTGACTGACTGTGTTAGTAGCATCTGGCTCTGGTCACTCAGATCTGGTGGCATGGACTGCATTGCCCATGCCTGGCTCCTGGCTTGCCTTTTCTTAGGGAGCAACTGGCCTTTGCTGCTCCCCAGCACCCTGAACTGGGTCTCTTTTCTTTCCATTCTACCTCCTCAATTCCTAACTCAGTTACATGCATGAATCCACATAAGATAGTTTCATAGACTTTGGGCTGATCCTCTAATCTCATCAGTCGAGCATTGAGAGGGTGGTTGAAAGGTTTACAGTCTACAAGCTCTGTGGTGGCTTACCTACCCAGGGACTTTCACCTCTAGTCATAGCCTCACAGCAACATTTCACCTCAAGTTAGCTGTTCCATTAGTACCAGAGAAAGGGATAGGATTTGAATTTAGGCAATCCGATCTTCCTCTTTGTAAAACTGACAAATGCTTAAGCACAAAAAACAGCCTTAAGTATGTGATCAGAGTCCTTGTATCTCAGATTTTTCTGCTGGTGGAAAGAATGTGTGATCCTTTCAAGATAATGCTAGGTAATGATCTGTGCATGCAGATCATTTTGAAATATGTATATCTTGCTCATGCTTGCCTCATCAACTCTCAGATTCCTATGATCTTCCTTCACCAGTTAAAAAAGGGCTGTATGGGCTGAAAAAGGAATTGCATTTGATTCAGTTTTTGTGGTAGTTAAAATCTAAACCTGCTGCTAGTCAGTCTTCTTGTACCGAGTTCATCTGTTGAAGCTGTAAGCAACAAAACAAAATGACGCTGTTTTTATGAATAATTACTGAAATCCTACAGATAGCTCACCTGAGGTTCAGCAGTGGTCAGAAAAAAACTCCATTTAAAAAAAAAGGCAGCTTCCCACATACTGTGATTTGCCCTACAACCGATGCTGTTCACAGCTGCTGAACTGGTGTGACGATGTAAGTTTTTAGGTCTGTGCAGACACCTCTGAAACAATTAATCAAAGAAGTGTCATGACTAATAGGAAAAAATACACCTGTTTGCCCTTAAACTGATCTCCCTGCCTCAGCACGTGTGTGCCATTCACGAGCTGAGTGGTTGAGATTCCCCAGACCATCAGAGATGGGACAGGAAGAAACTGGCAGGCTGGGTATGGGTGGGGAGTGGGAAGTCCTGTGTTAGGGATGGAAGCTGTACGGCACTCGTGATATTTCAACACCTTAGCAGTGAACAGGAAGGCCTTCTAGACAGGAAAGAGGAGATGCCTTCACAGCTAGCCCTGTTCTCTGTTCCTTCTCATTTATGTCAGGGTTGTAGATATAATCAAGGTTACTGAGAAAATAATAAAATCATCCTAATGTGCCAAGATAAAAATTAGTGGTGAAACACAGCCACAGGATCTTTTTTACCTGCAAACCTGGAGACCTTCAACTATGTCTTGAAAGTGTGATCAGTTTTGCATGAAATTTGAATTGAGTTTGCAGGGTCTCTAGAAGTAGATACAGAGGTCCTGATTCAGAAAAGAGCATATATCTGCTTTGCTCCCTCCCTTAAGTGGTCTGAATCTGTTGTATAACAGAAGAACCCCTGCACAGGAGAAGATGCAGGGCAAGTTCTGCCTTCCCATGGTTTACAGGTGAGGCATAAATTGCCAAGCAGTATCACCGAAAACCTCCTTGCCTCTTCTCATGCTGAAGCCTCATTGCATCCCATGAAGTAGCCTCAGACCCAAGACAGAATGCCATTCAGCAGGATGCATGGCTAGGTTGCAGGCTGCTGGGCTGAAGGGTCCTGAGTTTGAAGGAGGGTCCCCAGCGTCTTTCTCTGCTCATGACATCATGGACTAGATGACCTGTAAAGGTACCTTCCAATCCAAACCATTCTATTATTCTGTACATGTGAAATAAAAATTATGGGGATGGACTGCCACCCACATCTGGAGATCTGATTTGTTTGTGACTGAATGAGAATCTGCAGGGCCACTCCTGGGCTGTACTTTTTGCTGTGTACAGGATGGAGGTTATTCTTTATTGTGACAATGAGGTTGCAAAGCAACAGTAAGGCTGTTTGGCAGCACCCTTTCTAAAAGCTGCATTTTAGTTTGAAGGATGGAGTTAATACCTGTGAAAGGTGTTCACGGTGAAGTTTAATCACAGAGGGAAAGGAAAGATATGTGACGTTTATTGGACTAAATCAGGATGACTCAAATTGTAGGCCTTAGAGCAGATGAAGAAGGCATGAAGGAAAAAGGAGAGTCTAGGAACACAGAGGAGCGAGAGAAGTCCAGACTGAAAATGAGCCCAGAAATTAGCAGCATGTTCAAATCAGATGCTTGAGAGAAATTAGGTAACATCAGAGTCCAGAGCTGGGAATTCTCTGTGGAATCTGATGACTCCTTATTTCTGCCTCAGATAATACTGTTTATATGCCTGGTGTTGATGGGTGTTACCCAGGTCAGTGTCCTTTCCCTAGCATCCTAGGAAAACTGTGGAGCTCAGAAGAGGAGAGAGAGAAAGAGGCAGGGCTGAGGAGGGGAAGAGCAGCTGAGTCCTGGTGTCCTTGAATGGCTCTTGCTGGATCTGGAGGGAGAAGCTGACAGTCTGGCTCTTAATCTTGCTTCTGCGGCTGCATTTGGCTGTTGGCCAGCTGGAGAGTGAATCACTGAGGCCGATACAGACTTTCAGCCTTCTTGCATAAGCATTTAAAGAGTTTTCTGTTCAATATGCACCAGATAAGGCCAGGGTCCCAGCCTGTCTGCATGCTCTTCGTGTTTCTAAATATGAGTTGAGATCACATTTAAAAAGAATCTCTCGTAAAATGACATCCAGACTTAGTTTCTTTGTTACTCTTGTATTAAATTTGCTGTACTTCTGTATTTTCCTCACTGCCAGGATAGGAAATTCTGTAATGTGATACCCAGCTGTAGTACTTTTGCTTCCTACATCACCATGATTTTTAAAGCTCTTGCCAACCAATCTTGGCCTCACAGGGAATCAGGAGACAGCAAATATTTCACATCTGGTGTGGTTTCATAGTACCAAGGTAAAAGATGCACTTCCACTGTAAAACAAAGGTACTTTAGAACCATGCAGACAAAAAGTTCTCATAGGAAAGGAAATGTCTGGTTTGCACAGTGGTGGAAAGTAGCTTTGGTTTCAGGTTCTCAGCACATTTCAAATACACTGAAAGCATGATAGTGAGTGGCTTAGCTTTATGTGGGTGACTTGCTCGGGTGCCAGAGGAGAGCAAGAGGTACTGTTGGTACCTCCTGCTAGCACAAAATGCAGCTCCCTAACAAACTTTGGAGCATTTCCATACAGGAAGGCTAAACAGACTTACCTTGCAGAAAGCTGTTGGAGGGCAAGAAACACAAAAAAGGTCAGATAGGGAAGGGAAAAGAGGGAGAAGAACACATCAGGAGAAATCTTTATTCCTCAGATTTTACAAGCCCTCATGGATTTAGTGGCAGGGAAGCTGGCGTCGTGTTAGGAATTCATTACTTTGATCACTGTTCCACTCATATGCTTGCATTTCCAAGCTGATGGCAGGGCAGAATTGGCTCCTATGTAAGATTATGTTCTGTTGGCCTTTTAGGTGATGACAACTACCTCCATTGATCATGATATGTGTATGTTAAAGGGAAAAAAATATACATTTCTTGTTTGATTACTCTTTGTAAGCCAACAGCATCAAAGGAACGGGCTGCCCTTACTGCTCTCACAGCTGCTGCCTGTGTCTGTGCTGTATATATGCTAAATTAATTGGAAAAACAGGGACAAAAAGGCATTTAGTTCAGGTCAGCCAGTTGGACTACAGCAAATGCATGACAGGCTTAATCATTGTCTTTTGCCAAGGAGCAGGTTGGCAAGGGCGGGCACTCCAGCCCCTTGTGATGAAATTTGAACTTTTTCCAGTGCCTTTGGAGATGGGATGCTGTGAGAGAAAAGTCTTCAAGCAGAGCCCAGACACTGTCATATCGCCAGGGTGGGATGGTGGGGAGGGTTATGGCGGGTTATTTGTCTTCTGTCAGCTTTAAGCCTTGTTTCATCGCACATAGCATGAGAGGGCACCAAGCTTTCCCATCACAAAAATGATGCAGTTAATTAGTGGGGTCTTGGTAAAAAACACTGGTCACTGGAGCCATACTAAAAACACACATATGCAGCAATCTTTCTTACTCTGACGCCAAGTTTTGTGCATTTTTCATGGGAAGGGACAGCAACAACAACAAAAAAATGCTCCAAAGAACCCGTCTGTCTTAATGGCTTGCAAAGTTTGGGATTCCTTAAGTGATTTCTGTATAAACATGCCATCTTGCACTTTAAGAAAGAGTAAACTGGCAAATGAAGGGCATGGTTGCAGGTGTGGCTCTCAAAGTTCCTTTTTCAATAGGCACATGGTTTTGAAGATGTAAATGATTCTGAATCTCAGCATGTATTTCATATTGCAGTAAGAATTACTATGTAATACAGTGTGCATATTTTGCACTAATTGAAGCAATTTTCTCCTTAACTCCTTGGGAAAAGGTATTGAGGTGTGTGAAGATTAAACCAAATATAAAGTCATGTTAAAATTGGTCAGAGAAATGTTGCTAATAATAGGGACAGAAAAAAATTAATTTCCCAACCTTTTTCTTTCCAGGCAGTTGACTTCAGTACATGTGCAATCCAGTTGTTATTCTTCAAGAAACAAGTGTTTTACCTTTACAGCATTTTTCTTTATTGTGTAGATAACCTGGCTGGTTTTGTTTTTCTTCCTTTTGTTTCTTCCAGGCCTTCTGCCTTATCTAGTAGCCCAACATACTCAGAGCTTCCATTCCTTAGAATTTCCCCGCACCGAAATCCTGCTGCAACATCAGAGTCTCCCTTCAGCACCCCTCACCCATACATTAACCCCTACATGGACTACATCAGGTCCCTGCACAGCAGCCCATCCCTCTCCATGATCTCGGCAGCCCGCGGACTCAGCCCAACAGACGGTGGGTTAAGACAGGCTTCCTGTTTTCTGTCATTGTAGCAACTTAAGTTATATTAATCTTGTCAACATTTTTCCCCCTTGTTCAAAGCAGCTTCACCAGGTTTGTCAGACATATTCATTATGTCATAAATGTTTCAATACTTCATCAGCCGATGATGGCTCATTTGTACATCTCACAAATGTTGAAACTTCAGGGAGAAGAAAAAAAAGCTGCCTCATTCAAAATTTATGCTGGAAGGGTGGTGTATGTCTTGTGAAATCTTTTGTTTGTGGGGCTGACATGGGGTGTAATTCTGATCTCCTAAAAATCCATTGTACCTGCACTGAATAGAGTCAGATTCTTTGAGTTCACGTCAGTGTATAACCATGGAGTTCTTCAGGCACAAAAGGCTTGTTAATTAAAACAGTATTTTTCAATTATATAAAGCATGCCCTGACTAGTTACATTTAGTCAATAGTTCTGTTAAAGCTTTGTAGAATTATTTCAGTTTATCCTAGCCAACAGTATGGCCAAATGAAATGATGCTTATGTAGAAGTGGCTGATGATCAAGATTGTCCCTTTTAATCTAAATGGTGGGCACTATACTTGAAATTCAGTGCTTTAGGTCTTGGTATAACCATGGCTTTTACTTTCCAGGCTACTTGGGCTGAGGTGAAATCCTGTGATCACGCTTGTCATTACTCTAGCACATGTCCTATTCGTTTGAGTGGGAATTTTGCCAAAGTGAGCCATCAGCAGAGTTGCAAAAAAATGCTGTCTTGTTAATAGTAGGTTTTTCAATAGTAGGTAAGCATAAGCAGTTTGACATTTCAAAACTGTAGCATTTACTGAAGAGAACTAAAATATTACATACTAAGAATCAACTATGTAGAGAAAGGTAATTAAACTGGTACTTTAACTATGGGAAAGATCTTCCCAGTGAATTCAGAAACTTACCAGAGTTAAACTGCCTTTAGCTGAATTTGAAAAATGAGCAGTGCACCCTATCCAAATGGATAACTAATTAATCCTCGTTTATAAGAATATATACCTTTACAGTTAATCCATTAGTTATGGGCACATATTCTTATGAGAACACATTTTAATGACCTATTGTCAGTCAAGGTATATGGCATGCACATAGGGCTTTCCTAGCAGCACTTTGGATGTTGCATGAATTCTTCTTGAATCCACCCTTTTTGTTTTAGCAGAAGTATTTTTTTTAAAAAATACTTTTAAGAAAAAATTTGAATGGTCAGAAAGGCAAGTTTTAACTTGAGGAGCTTCAGAGCTTTAGAAACAGGACAAAAGTGACAGAACTATAAAGTAATGGCATATATTGGGAAAACTCTAGTAGTGTACATCTGAGCTTTTTCACAGGAGCTAATGTGCAGCATACCTTGCTAGCTTCAATACTCTTCAGGTCCCATTCCTGCAGAATTTCATTTATGCTTAAGATATCTTCCAGTGGCACATAAAGGAAGGTGTGAAGGACCTACCACCACCTATGACATTGAGCTGTATACAGTCTTGGTCTCAGGTGTACCACACTCATCACTCGCTAAGATGAAGGCACATAGGGTTCTCTGACCCAGCACCCAACTGATGCTCCAGAAACATCCAGAGATGTCACAGGGTTTCAGATTCTGGCACCTAAATGTAGATGTGTACAGTATAGAAATGTGTGATCTTTCTGTGTTCTGCCATTGTAGTCCAGTGAGTTGTAGGTAGTGAAGCCTCAAGGAACTATTCAGATCCCCAACAAATGGACACTTGGTGTGTTAGCAGTGGAGTCTGGAGCTCCATCATAATTATGATGGTGCTAAGGTTCATCTGTCTACAGTGCAGTTGTTTGGTGCCAGTTCAGGTCTGTGAAACCCTGCCTCAACTCCACCTGCTGCCTCAGAAAGACAGTTTTCTCCCACTAGCCTATGTAGCTTGGATTCCCAGGCTTTCAGAGGGCGTGAGACACTCAGGTGTGGGCAGTACAGCTGAGTACATTCTGTCTTAATGCTTATCCCCTGAGTTTGGATTGGTGACTGTATATACAGCCTTCATCTGTCATAAGTACATGCTAAATTGACTACCTTAAGCATCTCTCTTCAAGTTTTAAGCAAATACATGTTACTTCACACTTCCTGTAGGCTCACAGCTCATCTTTGATCAGTTGCCACAGCCCTGGTGTTGGCAGCATCCAATGAAAATACAGTAACTTGATTGAGGCATTGAAGATATCTCAATCAAACAGCATGCTGTTGAAAAGCTGCAAGTTTGTTCCCTGGAATCCATAGTCTGTTGTATGATCAATCAGGTATCCAATAAAATGCCTTTTTTCAGATGTGGCTTCCTGGGATCAGAGTCACTTCTAGAATGCAAATGAAACACTCCTGTGGTTTAAAGGGGTACATGCCCATAATGTAGTAATAACACAGAGGACACCATGGCTTAAGAGATATAGCATTTGAACTATGAAAAACTTGGAAGTTGTTAAAGTGCTCTTCTGAAAGCCATAGTGAGATTTCTGTTGCTGCCTAATTGCTTTAGGACAGTTAGATAATTAGATCAATGTACTATTGGGCTCAGTCTGTCAACTCACAGATCTGGGGATGGCCAGGAGTCAAAACAATCTGGAACGCAACTCTTGTCACTTCTTCTTAGCCAGCAGATTTGGTGGGTCAGGGGTAGCTGAGGACTTCTCAGAGGATTTGGAGCAGGGGTAAGGATGGAGTTGTTGATATGTGTAGAGGAAAGTGCTCAGATGGAGCTCAGCTGTGCCTACTGTGCAGAGGCAAAAGCCTCCACTTATACAAAAAAGGGAAACAAAGCTGAAGCTGCCTGGGAATAAACAGCAAAAAATTCAGGGCTGCGGGTCTTCCCATTTATCCTTCATTTGCCCTTCATGCAATACATCATTTAGTAGGCTAATTTTTTATGTTTGAGGGAGGTAGTAAGGAATAATCTTTTAAGAGCACCAGAACATTTCTTGGCATATGGAACATTTAGTAATTATGTGTTCACTATGTTTTTTGCAGCAGTTAATTTCAAAGTTTGCAGCCAGTGTGACTGTTAGTTAACCCAGACACTTATGTCAGAAACCTCAGGAAGTATTTTCAGTCTGTCTGGAAATATACCATGGTTGCCTACTACTGTAAAACTTTAAAATCAGTGATTTGGTGTGAGTTACCCATCTTTTAAAATTTGGTCTGAGTAATTTCTTTACCATTTCACAGAAAGTGGAGAGATTGTATTTAATTGTAAAATCATCTTGTAATTTTGAAAAAATAACAACTTTTATTTTATCTCAGCTCATTTCTGTGCCATTCCTATTTCTGTTTGACATACATCTATTTTTCATCACCATTTCTTATATGTTATGTTTAACATCATCAAAAGCACATTCTTTCATTTTATTTGGTAGTAATAAAGGCAGACTATACACTATAGCAATCTGTTGATGAATTAACTTTTCTCCAAATTCCGATGCCTTGTTTATGTTCAAAAGAACATTGAAAGTGTAAATCTTAATTATTTGTTTTTAGGGTTTGCATTTAGGATTTGATTTTCTAATGAAAATATAAATTATCTTTAGCTCTGTGTAGGTAACAATATTCAAAGAATTCCAGCCCAACATTTTGTTTTCATTCAAGATTCAGCTGCTGAGATTAAAGAAAAATCTCATTGAATGAGATGAAAAAATATAAAAATAATTTGGTGTACCAGCTTGGGGTGCAGCCCATTAACCTAAGGAACCTTGCATACCATCTTGTGGTGACCAGAGTGTAAACTGTTTTGCAAGTGGGACAGGGAGAGACCAGGGAGAAGAGCTCTGGTTAACCTCAAGTTTCATGGCAGGTTAGGGTCAGGATCAAGGAGAGGGAGCCCAGCTTATTTTGTGAATATGTCTTACACAAACTCATCAGTTGACCCTCTACCTTCAATAGCATCTGAAGCCTGCTGAGAGGAAATGATCTTAAAGTGATGTCAATTTTTTGTATTTGTCCAGGGTTTCCCATTAGTTGAACGCTGCTTGAAAATTGAAGGGGGACAGGAAGTGCTCATGTTATTTTTAAATGAGAGAACAGCTAATACAAGTCATTATCAGAGGACTGCATCACGATAACCTCACTGATGGGATGTAGAGTCTATTAATTCTGTTGTTCAGTCTGCAAATAGGCTTGTGTGTCAAGTATATTTATACATGAACTTTGGAGGATGGGGTGGTCACATTTATTGACTTCAGTCTGTCCTCCTAAAAAACTGACCCTGTGCTGTTCATGGACAGCTATTATTTGTCCTGGAATCATGCTTTATCCCTGTTTGCTCCTAAGCATAGACACAGAGAGGGACATAGTGAGAGAGAATTTTCTAGTCTCCTAAGCAGAGACTCCAGATACTTGAATGCTTATGGAAGTTCAGCCGCCCTGTTACCTTAGAGACGGATTCCTTTGAGCCAGGGATGAGGTAAATGTGAATAAAATGCTAGGAAGGTTTTCCTGTTTTTTTATGTCACTAAATAAATCATACTAGTTTCCATTGCTGTCAGCCTGTCACTTTTTGAGTCACTTAATAATAAATACAAAAATATGAGATCACCAAGCTCATTAATATTTTAGGTCTTGCTCTTTTTTTCCCATGGTGTCTTTACAGTACTATTGGTTGAAATATACAGACCAGCGGTGGCAGAGTGCAGACATTGCATTACATTAAAAAATAAACAAGCTGTTTTAATGGCCAGAGAAACCAGCAATGTGATAAAACTTTCCTTCTTGTTTATCTTACGTCATTAACAGTACTTTTATGTTGTTTTTTTTAGCTCCACACGCTGGCGTCAGTCCAGCTGAATATTACCATCAGATGGCTCTGTTGGCAGGCCAGCGCAGCCCGTATGCAGACATCATTCCTTCAGCTGCCACTGCGGGAGCCGGGGCTCTTCATATGGAATATCTCCATGCCATGGATAGTGAGTGGTATTTTCTAGAAATATAGATGGTCCTACAAAGGGAGCCACGTGGGTTGTTCGCAGTCTGACCCAAAAGGCCTCCGTGCTGGTAGAGAAGTGGGAGTTGACATAAACCTCCTCATGAGGCCGGAGGGCCAGAGAATTGATTGCCAAAGGCACAAGGGTTATGTCAAGCCTAAGAGTAAACTTGGAAAGAAAGTAGGGAGAGGAGCAGGACTGCTCCTGAAAACAGGTTATAAATTTTATTTCTAGCAGGGCTTGAGTGCTTTTGAAAATGTCCTTTTCTATTTGCAATCAGTAATTCACTTTCATAGTTAGGCTGAGTATTTCCCTGATGAGCTCTCTGTTAACAGAAAGTTTACATCTGTTTTTCTGTTAGGACAGCATGCCCTGCACCTTTCAGAGCGTGCTAGCTGCACTTACAAGTTGTGTATCATAGACCAACAGACCAGCGACCACTTGTAAAATGAAGCAGTTTGCTGAATTCCTAAGTATCCTGACTTAGTTTTCCATAACATTTCCATAATTTTAAGAGCCTTTTTTATCCACTCAGCATCTTTCAGTCCTCTAATCTGTCTCTGCTTCTCTGTTGAAGGAAGAAAAGAGAGGACCCCATTGCAAACTGCTTGTTACTGCTTCTTTTGATCAACCAGAAAGGATTATGCAGAGCATTCCCCTCAAGTCATAGATGCTTACAAGCTTTACAGGATTTACTCTCTTCCTTCTGATGAGGGCAATAAAAAATGGTGACAAGAAAAGGTGGTGATGTTGACTTTTGCTTGGTAGTACAGACCAATACAATAGTGTTAGACAATCTTATTTTCCTGTAGAATTTTAAACTTTTTGTTTACATGCTATTTCTTCTTCCTGCTGTTGGCTGCACACCATAGTTGGTGATCTCCAGGAGCGTGGGTGTTGGAAGGTTTACCTCTGGAGTGCATAGGAATATAGGAATATTTATAGCTAGCCCTGCAGAACACATGTCTTGGAGTGTGAAGTACTTGACTGACCAATAATTTTTATAAGAGTCAGGCAAGACAGATGTGAAACTGAGCAGGAAAGATTTTTTTTTTTATTCTGTTTCCTTGCTAATGAAGGATTTTTAAAATTAATTTTCTATTATCAGTCTCATTGCACCAGTAGCATGCATAAAGAATTTACAGTAACATACCTTGAGCACGCTGCAGAAACACGGTGAACTCACACAAGTAGTCTGGACTTAAACCAGAAATTAATGTGCAGATTTGGTACTTGAAAGCTTAAGAATATGATACTTCCTGATTTGGATTCTGAGAGAGACAGGGAGAGATGAGGCACACTGCTAAAGCACTGAATGCCTATTAATAATACCTTGTAGAATGGATATGCTGTTACATGTGCTTCAGGTGATGTAAATTTGCTGCTGTGTTCCAGCTGCAAGGACAAATCCCCAGCTTACATGAATGGGCACGTCTTCCTTGAAAAGGATCATAGAATCCTAGAATAGTTTGGGTTGTAAGGGAACTTTAAAGGTCATCTACTCATACTTCACTTGCAATGAGCAGGGATATTCTAAATTTTCAAGGGGTTTGGTTCTTACTGAGAGAGAGTATGTCTGAATGCACCTAAGTAGCAGCACCAAACCACATTCTTGGATGCAGATTGAGCTAATGAGCTTATTCAGCCTTTAGAAAGGTAGATACCCATATATACACCGGAAAACTTGAGAAAACCAGAAGACTTTGTAGTACTCATACAAATAATGCCATTTGCAGAAGGATCTTCATGTGTTAGGAGAGATTGTATATGTTGTGATCTACATAGAATTCCACCTTTTGTATCCCAAGAATGTTACCACTTCTTACTTAACAGGAAATGTTTTGACCTTTGCTCATAATTTCATCCCATTCATAAAAGGTACCTAAACACCATCTTTAATAAGGAAATTTGTGTTCACCAGCTCTAGCTAGGATACATTTGAAATGCACACTTTAATTTGTTTTGTGTTTGTTTTTAAAAATTAAGATCACACATTTGAGATTAATTATACCAGCAACTTTTCAATTAGGCATTTTTTCAGAGTTACAGACAAAAACTGCACTATTATGCAAATGGGTTATTTTTAAACAGTAAATAGAAAATTAAAATAAGAGTGAATCCTAGTAAGGTCACTCAGCTCACCTTCTGTATTTGATGAGAATGTGTTTAGTCAGGCAATAGCTGCTTTTATCTAAATAGAGTATGAAGTTACCCTTTTACTTTGTAAAAACTAATTAAAAGTATCTTAACTTGCATGGGTATACAGTAAATTAATTGTCATTAAGTAAGAATCTGAATGTCCTATCATTCATCATGCTAAAGAAAACCCCTTTCTTCTTTGTCAGATTTTTAGATTAGAAACAAGAACAAAACAATTAGCAGGAAGCTGATATTAAGACTCTATAAAAATCCCCAATAAGAATACCCGTGTAGGCATTTAATAACAAAGTACAGCAATCAGTGGGAAGCAGTGCCATTTGTTTGGCTCTTTCTTCTTAAAGATTTGTATGGTGATCTTAAAAGTAGTCTTTTGCCTTTGCCCAGTCTTGTCAAAGGAAGCAGAAGACACATGAGTAGTTTCCCTCATTATCTGCTATCAAATTCTGAGCAAGTTGACTCAACTGACTGAAAGGCTGCTTCTCATTTATGCCACACAGCAACCAAATAGATACAAGCAAGACATTGTTCTTTTTTGAAGTAAGTCTGTCTCCTAATTGTGTGCTTATACAGCATCTAGCACACAAATGTGGAATCTCTATTCCCTCCTGTAGTGCAAATAATAATTCCAACACCAGCATACACTGACTTCCAAAGTGTGTTACATACAGTATATGCAGTTTGGTGTCCTCTGTTTTGCTGTTTGGTGCTGGAAAACTTGATTTCAAATGGGATTATAAGACCGGGAGAATTGTTAATCAGAGGTTAAATCTTACCCAAGGAGCAGTATTGAAGCTCTGAACTTCACTGTCCATGAACTGTCTAATACATTGCAGAAGAATAAAACCAAGATTATGCATGCCTAATTTTAATTCTTCTTCTGCCTGTCCTGAATGGCATGAAAACTGGACCAAATTTTCTCTGGTGCTGTAAAGCTTTTCTTCAGTTTTGGTGGCCAGACACCCTGAGCAGTCCTTGCCATCTTCTTGCTTGTTCTAAAAAAGTCAGATTTATCTGTTACCTTTAAGTGTAGCATCAAAAAATGTGGAAGTTATTGACATCACCACAGCAGCAATAACCGAAATTCCTTCTTGTGGCTGTAAAGATGTTGAATGCCAAAACTGTCTTTAAACTCTATAACAATTTTAAAAATCACTGTCTTTGGGTTGATAGGTGCATTTTTCACTTGGGGAATATGTTCTGCTCTCCTGAATGAGGTTCAGTGGAACACAAGTGTGTTCCCTGAGGTTTCAAGATTCCAAGTTATTAATATCCTCACTCAGAACAGGAGGTTTGTCTTTTTTAAAGGTATTTGATAATGACCTACTCCTTTTGGCATTAGAGACTCTGACCCAGCTGACCTAAAGAGTTTGGGCAGCTGTGGTGCATTGACCTTGGCTGGAGGCCAGATGCCCCTCAAACTGCTCTATCAGTCCCTCTTCTCAGCTGGACGTGGGAGAGAAAAATAGACGGAAAACAACATTGTAGGTTGAGATAAGGCAGTTTACTCAGGCAAAAGTGAAAGACTGCATGTGCAGAAGCAGAGAGAAAACAAAAAAAAAATTTCCCTACTTCCCACCAGCAAGCAATGTCCATCCACTTCCTGCAAAGCAGGACTCCAGCACACAGAGGGGTTGCTCTGGAAGGCAAACGTTGTAATTAATGAGTGCTCCCTCATCCCCTTTTCTTAGCCTTTATGTCTGAGCTGACATCATATAGTGTGGAATATCCCTTTGGTCAGTTTGGGTCAGCAGGCCTGCTTGTGTCCCCTCCCAGGATCTTGCCCACTTCCAGCCTGCTAATGGGGAGAATGTTGGCAGACAGTGCTGTGCCAGCACTGCTCAGCAGCAGCCAAAACTTCTTTCCAGCTACCAGTGCAAAGCACAGCACTGTGAGGACTGCAGTGGGAAAAAACTGAACATGATCTCAGCCAGACCAAAACACTAGCCCAGAGAGTTAAGCCAGAGTGAGAAGCTTTGGACTGGATTTGGTTTCTGTTTGTCAAAGCACACTTGGAGAATGAGGGTGTAGTATCAAAGCCATTCCTCCTTCTCTCATCCTGATGACAGATTTATCATTTTGAAAACTAAGACAAAATTTATTATAAACTTTATTATAGTGAAAGCAAAGTTTTTACACATCTGTAAACAGAAGACAGAAGGAAAAGAAAGAAAGAAAAAAGGTTTGACTTTAAACTCACCCTCCCTAAATGTCCCATGTCCACAGCCTTCAATAAAAACTAGTGCCTGAGACATGTTAAAAGAAGTTTGATTTAAAGGAAGAGAATAAAAAAGGTTTGACGAAGTTTGATTTAAAGGGATGGAATAAATGATACATGTCTGAAGATTGCCTTATAAATGATTAAGCAATGCTAAAAACTTCAACTCAGAAATCAAATTCATGGGCAAATTTGCTGGATGGCATATTCCATTTTTGAAATTTATGATGAAGATAGATATCTGTTATTTTAGAATTGATCTCCACCTCAGAATAAGATCTTTTCTTCTGGCACCTGCTGGATTTTCTGTTGGCACACTCAAGTCTTTACTGTCTACTACTGACTTTTTATTTCTATAATGTCTACTCCAAAAGGGTGACATTTTTAAGCAAATCTTCACTGTCATCTTCCATTTTTGTGTTTTGCCAAAGCTGATGTTCTTTTATCAGCAGTTCCACAGAGGTAAATGGATTTTTAGTGAATCAGGGCTCCTTCATTTTCTGATTTTAAAGCATTATTGAGTAGGGAATGCAATACTTTAGAGGAAGAGCACTGTGAGCAGATGAACATCTCAAATTGCTAAATAAATATTGAAGAGTTTGTTTTTGAAATAAAAGCTTGGCAAGGCTGGAAAGTTTGGTTTAGTATTCAGAGGCACTGACAAATTGTGACCTATTCCTTTTTATAGTAGCATACTAAGAAATTCATGTTATGCTAAAAGAATGGTTAAGGAAATGTCCTGTAATGAGTGGCCAGCTCATGCTTAAGACTTTTTAGGCAAGTGAGACCTAATTAAACCATGAAGATAGGGCAAAACAGTAATTCCATTCAATTGTAGTTTCAATTTTAGAAGTCATGGCCCCCCCTTGAATTGAATCCCTGTCTCCTGTGGTCAGACTCGGTAGAGCTCTTGCTGAAGCAGAAATGTTCCCTTTTTGCAGGATCCTGCAAAATCTCCCTTTGGAGATTGTTGCTGTCCCAGGTAGATGGAGGGGGCTGCTGAATTCTCAGAGCTAGATGGGGCCTAAAACAGGTGCTGCCTGGAGGAACAGAGGAAGCCTGAGACTATTGTATGTGTGGCTCAAGCCCCAGCACTGCCCCTGACAGCTGTAAGGAGTGTCCTTCTCCATCCCTGGCCCCAGATCTGGTGCATCCAGAGTGGACACAGGGATGCCCTGGCAGCAGCTGGCAGGCAAGGCAAAGGTGTAGCAAGCAGTGGGCAGACATGCAAGGGCCATAGCATGACTTAGACAAGGTGTAAAGGAGACTGGTTCAGTCCAGAAAGGGTGAGGAGACGGGAAGTCATAGCAGTTTTTGAGAATGTGCAGGGCACTGCAGGGAGTATAATGTCTGTACTTAGCTATGCCCTTGTAAAACCATGATAAAGCACTTGAATTGTATCCTCATCTGGGCTAAATTACATTACAAGCACTAACTTCAGAGGCATTGTTTTAATTCATTCCAGCTGAACAGTCAGCAGAGAAAAATTGTGGATTAAAGATGCAAGTGCAAATTACTACTATTTTTGTTTTACCATGATATGTATGTTGTATGTCCTTGTTAGATATATTCTAGTTTCTTATAGCTGCTGATCATTGTTGTTTCTTACTTTAGCACAAGTAAAAGATCTCTGCCTTTGAAAGACATGACACACAGCACTAATAAAATATCAGACACAGTACTATAGCAAGCTCCTAAAAAGGAGATAAAACAGATTTCAAAAAATAGCATGTGGTAGGTTTTACAAATTAATAAATGGCTATACCTAAATTTTCAATGATGAATCAAGAGCTTGAATATTCTTTGAGAGACTGGAGCTGTATGGGCTAAGGCTTTTTCTGGAGACAGAGCAGGAAGGAACAAAACTCTGTATTACCCAGATGTCAAAGAGGATAAGGATTATAAATGGAGATCTGATCACACAGTCACAACAGCAATAACATGGCAGCCCTGATAGTGTATTAAAATCTTGGCTGGTATGCACAAAAGAAGAGAAACTCACTCAGGTGTGTAAGAAAGCATTCTAATAGATTCTATCTAGCTCTGATCTTGAGATTAGTCTAATTAGAGTCATTTGGCCTCTTCTCCTGGTTTTTGTTAGACATGTAAACTTAAATACCCTGCAAAAAAAAAGATCCTGGACACAAAGATGTCAATAAAGTCAGACCTATAGTGGATGCTTTTGGCCAACTGTGAATTATTAGCAAGTTACAGAGAATGTCAGGGACTCGAGGAGAAGTAGCTGTAAAGTAGGCATCAAACCCAAGACCTGCGTGACCCTGGCTGTCATGATCATTAGGATTCAGTCCTTTACTACAGGGTTAAGGGGATTAAAAAGGTAGAAGCAGCAGTACTGTTAAAGGAAATTGTTCAGTGTGCAGTGGGGAAGCTAATTCTCTCCTTACTTTCAACCAAGATAGAAAATAATTAAATAAAGGGAATAAATTTAAGGTGATATATCTTCTGTCAGGACTGCAGAGAGTTGGGATGACATGGTAAAAGAGATCAGAAGAGGTAGATTTTCAGAACAGGACATAAAATTTAGAAATGTAATGTGTATTTATTTAAGTGCTATCTGTATGTTTGCCTTCACTTTGCTGCTTTGAAAAGTCTAATCTCCAGTTTTAAAGAAATTTAGCAGTTGTAAACCCCTATACACCCCAACAAAAGAATGTCATGGGATCTTGGACAAATTCAAATAAAGCCTGCTGTTTCTCATTTTAATGCTCTGAATGTCAATCTGAATTTTGCTGATAGAGCTGGCCCTTTTAGTGTTTGGTTTAGTCCTGATTTTTACTTTGGCATCAAATATCCACCTGCAGAATTACAGTCAACAAAGGGAAAGCTGCCTCTTCATTTCTATACTCTATTTGACATGTGTAGGTTTGGCTGTATGTATTAAAGTGTTGTGGGTTTGGGCTTGCTGGTATCCCAGATCTGAACCACTGTCTCATTGCTCATGGTTGAATTAATGATGTGAATGTCTAAGAAGCCATCAGATTCATAAATCACCAGAAATGAGAGGGATAACTCATAAAAGTCTTTTCCTTTTGTTTAGCCATTTATCATTTTGCTTGCACATTAATAAACAGAGCTCCCCTGAGGTAAGCCATAGGAAGAAAGATTTTTCTTCCTAATTTTCCTCAATCGTGGCCAGTAGATCACAAATGAAGAGAGCAGGCTTGTCACAGTGTGCTGGTGTCTCTCTCTACCCATCACTGATAACAAATAAATCTGATGAAATCCTGGTGGATAATTATTTGTGTTTCCATACCAGGTGCCAGGTTCCCGAGTCCGAGGTTGTCGGCTAGACCGAGCCGGAAGCGCACGTTGTCCATATCCCCCCTGTCTGACCACAGCTTTGACCTTCAGACCATGATACGGACCTCTCCAAACTCCTTGGTCACCATTCTCAATAATTCTCGTAGCAGTTCGTCAGCCAGTGGTTCTTATGGCCACTTATCTGCAAGTGCAATAAGGTAAGAATTGCATTTGCTACCTGAATTGTATATTCTCATTTATGTGTCACACACATGCAAATGTGAACATATACTCACATCTTTAAGTAATTTGTGGGGGGGGGATTGTGAATATGTGCATTTTGCACTTTCTATAATGTATGTTCATCAGAGCTTAATTTAAAGTATACAATATTTTTTTTCCTGCTCAGAAAGGTAATAACAAGGAACCTTTTGGCCTGTTATTGCCCACTGCAGGTAATATTTTGTCTGACCAGCAGGAACAGTGTGTGTTTGTGTGTCCTGTAATACGTTTTCAGAGAAGAAACTCTAGAATAGGTTTGTGACTTAAGTCAGTTGGGTTCTTCTGCCCATAGATATGATGGACAGTGAAATGTCCCTACATTACAATCATCAGAAAGTAAAGAAGAGAAATATGGTACTGTTCAATCCAAATGTTTGGCTGTAACTTTTGGGTATTCAAATTTTTTTTTCATGTTTTCATGTCTTGAAAGATTTGACATTCTCTGGTTAATTTTTTTTTTTTTTGTACCAAGGAAATACTGTCATCAGAAATGCCATGATTTTCACTTGGCTGCTTCACTTGTGTGTGCAAAAAACCAGTCAGGAATGGTTGTTCTGGAGGCAGGATAGTGGAGTAGCAAATGAAGAGATGGACAGAAGTTGTGCAGAAAAGGGAAGTAAATAGGGCCCAAAGGAGAGGGAACTAAAGGGATAATGTAAAAAGAAAAAAGGGAGTTGAAGAGAAATCAAGAACTGCAACAGGAAAAATGAGATGCAACTGCAGAACATTTTTGTATTTGTGGCATGGCTATATGTTAACTGAAAAAAGCTCCTTTGATATTCTAAAAAAAAAATCCTCCACCTCTCCAAAGTGTCAGAAAATGCTGGGCTTGCGTTTATAACCCTCAAAGAGTGCTTCTGGGCCCTGGCTTAACAGCAGCTTCCACCTTCAATTTGCAATGAAGCAAAGAAGCGAGTCCCTACAGCAGTTTCTTGAGATGGGGCACCCATTTTGGGCAAGGCTCAAAACACTTCCAAGGTCAT
This sequence comes from Serinus canaria, assembly GCF_022539315.1. Classification (NCBI taxonomy): domain Eukaryota; kingdom Metazoa; phylum Chordata; class Aves; order Passeriformes; family Fringillidae; genus Serinus; species Serinus canaria. Next base: position 52,342,758 of record NC_066315.1, on the reverse strand, counting down.
AGGTTTGACCCCCTGTATGGACGATTCACTTAAAAAGTCAGATTTTATGAGCCTCGTGGGTCCCATCCAACTCAGAATATTCTATGAAATCTGTGAAATGCCTCTGTGGCAAAAATGACACATTTACAGCTTTGAAAATGGGCTGTGGGGGTTCTCACTCCTGTAGAAGATGGGGCACACAACTGGCATGTTAGAAACCATGAGCCTGACAAACTCTGAGAGTGACAGCACTGCAAATATTGGTATTAGTGTAAGTGCTGTGTTTTCCTTTTTAAGCACTTTTAAATTGTCGTGCTTTGTAGCTCAGATGTCCTTGAGTAGCTCTGTGGTATTTCACAGGTACAGGTATTGCTCTCAATACTGCTTGGCAGTCAATGGATCCATGGTCCCAGTTATGAAGCTCCTCAATGACGGATGTGATTTATGCCAATGGCTGGCAGCAGTTGGACCACATATGTATGTCAGATACATGGAACTGTGTGGAGGTGTGCTATCTGCACTGTCATTAAGATGGGATGACACTGAATAACTAAACTCCTTTCCCGTAGCTTGTAGCTTTGGTAAAGCAAATAGTGCCTGAAAGTTGGCATAGTCTCTACAGTGGAGTAAGTCTTCTCTCCTTTTACTCTTCCAAAGCAAAGCTGGAGTCAGGTGAATAGTTTTGTTGAAAACAGTTGTGGAACTGGAGGGAGCTATGGGCAAAGATTGAGTTAAGATTGTAAGGTGTGTTCATAGTGAGTCTTGTGAACTGGTGTCACTGAAGAAAGCAGTGCTTGTGTGACTCAACCTGTGGTTGACCAAATCTTTCAGCCCTTCCCGGTCATACTTCCCAGGAATGCATAATACAACATTTCACATGATTTTGAATAAAGATTTGGTTTTTTTTCATTTTGATAAGAGTATGTCCGTTCATCATGCAAAGTTGGCAATGTACGCTTCCATTCTTCTCATTTGAAAGGAAGGAAAGGGAGAACTCTTCTTCCTGCTTTGCAGCTCACCTCTGTTGGTGCCCTTTAACTTCTCCTGTGTGAACCTGTGTATATAAACCAAAATAAACAGTGATGTAAGGTATTAAACCCAAACCACATTTCATTGCCTTAATAAATTCCAAGACTAAATGCCAACAGGACTGTCAGTAAAACCTAATTTAATATTCACTGTCTTGCAAATAATGCATTCAGCATAAGAACTGTTGTATTGAATAAAACCATAGGTTCATCTCATTTAAAATCCTGTCAGCAACCATGACCAAAGTCTAGAAAAAAACATTTCCTGGTTTATATCCCAGCTTCTGGAAACTTACAGGTTAATATCATCTGAGTTGCTGCAAGAAAATGGTACAATTCAGCAAGGCACTAGATGGAATTGCAAGACAGGAAGGGTTTTTACTTTCAATAGTATTAGTAGCATTAACTATACTTTACGTAGTCCTTCTACTTCTTGATGTTGTTTCCTATCTTTTTTAACTTAGTCCAAATAGTTTACACTGGACAGCATTTTTCATGGTAAATTTCTATCTAATGCTGAGTATTTCCAAAAAACATCAGCAAGGTATTAATTTATCCAAATGAAGTTAGGGAATAAGAGATTTTTCTGTACAAACTAGAAGAACTATTGCCTTTTTTTCTGGGAAGCTGAACTTTGCCAGGAATGTTGCCTAGATGATATAGATGTGATCTTTGCTGTTCTTGAGAAATTGTCCCATTTAGCCAAGTGATAAGTCCTTAAGAGGTTTCTATTAGCATGTGTTAAATAAACTAAGCACTCAGCGGTTTCCAGTCCAGGACCCACAGATAGGAATGAGGACCTTTCCCTGCAGCTGCAGCTCTGGTGCCTCCTTGGGAAGCCTGTGGAGGCTCAGCTGTCTGTCCAGCCATAACAGTTTTGTGAAACAGAAAGCAGTCTTTAGAGGAGACAGAAGTCAGCCCAGAAACTGTGCAGGCTAAGCAAGTTGGCACAAAATGCCTTTCTATAACAGCATAGGCTTGCAGCAGGAGAGAGAAAAGGCTGCAGAATAAGGCACGCAGAAGCCGTTCATTCAGAGAATGAAGGTACTGCCCCCTTGTGATGGTGCTCTGATACCATCTTTAACTTCAGGGTTGCACAGTATTTATAGGGCCCCTGTCTTCTTCAGTGCACAGCCTGAGCATCCTCTGTGGATCAGTGAGAGCCACAGGACACTGCCTCACCTGTCCCAGACAGCTTACAAGAGGAGGGAGCCTCGTACCTGCTTGTTTGCTGCCTGCAGGGCAGACTGTGCTCTTGCAACACAATTCCAGACTGATGCTGGGCAAACTGAGCTAGTCAGGAGTGACCACCAGGCTCAGTTTGTCTTCTGGAGTCCCAGCCTACCACTCTTAATTTTGCAGAGAAGTCAAATTGCTCACGGCCATGACTTGAAGATGTTGACAGCTGTTTTGAACATTTTGTGTACTGCGTCATGTTAACTAGCCCAGATCCTCTTGCCTGAAATTGGGCCACCCCAATGAGTGACACTTTTTGCCTCCATCTTTCTTTGATTCATGTTCCTGTTCAAAATGAATCCTACCCCTTCACCGCAGAGGGAGGTTGAAAGCATTAATGTTTTGTGAAGCAATTAGATTATACAGTGATGAGCACAGTGGAGACACTCAGGAGGGTGTCAGTAATTATTTATGCACTGGTGGTTTAAATACAAGGGAAGGAAGGCCTATGGGCTTTACTCTGGGCACAGAGAAGAAAAGTACCAGAGGGCCTATCGCTGAAGGCTACTATGTGTCTTGTGGACTGAATGAATTAAGACTCCTGCAGAGGGGGAAAGGGGTGTGCTGTCACGTAACTAAAAGCTGATGAGTCAGCACAGAAAGATTTGGGCAAGTTTACTTCTGGTATGCCTAATTTTGTGGGTTCAATGCTCTTTCACACCCATTTTTGTAAAAGTACTACTTTGTTTAGGAAGTGTCTGCAGGACCTCACTGGTCTTTGCATTGGCTAAAAAAGAGGCTAAAAGATTACATCCTGTGCTTCACAAAGCTTTTCAGCATTGGATCCTCTCTATGAGCACTGTGGGATGCTGAGGATGAAATCAGGTGAGAAGAGCCCCATTTTGGTCTCTGTTTGTACTAAGCCAAGCACATAAGGGCTCTGGTCTTTGACATGGGTACTACTGTAGATTGGATAATAAATACTAGTAGTTCAGCACAATCCAGAGAGAGCTCAGCCTGGCGGGTGCTTTGCCATTGTCAGCTGGCAGTGTAGTGCTGTGCCCTGACTACTGGCTGAGTACTTGAAAAGGAGATGACACTCCTGCTGACAGCTAATAGTGGATCTCCTTTTGCACACCAGGTAGAGCTTCTACTTTGTGCATTTGAAAACACCTGGTTTAGGTCTCAGCTGGGAGAGATTATGCAGAAAGGAGATGTGTGAAGTAGCATCAAATGAGGATAATCCTTCATTTGACATTTACTCATTTGGTTACCTGCCTCAGTCCTGCAGTGCAGCACCCCTGCTATTAATCCTTTGTCAAGATGTACTTAATATTATATCTGCTACCTGTGACAATTATTAGACTTTGCACTTCGGTAGCACTTCTGTTTGAGAGACAGCATGGTTTAGAGTGAGTATAGAGGGGGTAATCACTTCCCATGATATTAAGAGTACTGATTCAAAACCTTTACAAAAGATTAACTGGTCTTTAATAAACACAGGAGGCTGAGACTTCATGTTCTATAAGATTTGAAATTTAGAACCTCTAGTCCCTCAATGCTATGATACCAAAATTACAAAGTCAGTTTGCAGAAAGTGATCTGAATTCCCTGTCAGATTCAAGGTGTTTAAGTCAGTAATTCCACCAACTACAAGAGACTTTCTTTGGGTCTAGGCAGATATAACTGGGAATATAACTTAGCCATCTCATAAGCTGTGAAAATTCAGTTTCATGTGAGCCCAAGAGCCCTTTGGGATCTCCTTGAAAGAAACCAAGAAAACACAGTAGCACTTCTTTTTTTCCCCATGTGCTGCCCTGCTTCCCTGATAGCATCAGAACAATTAACATAGTGTGGTTAATTACAACCAGACCCTGGCTGCTCTGGCTCCTGTTACTTTGCTCTGGCTTGATCTGAAGCATCAGGGAATGATGGCAAGGATGCTTTCACAAAGAGCACTAGAAAGGGATAGCCAGGTTTGTAGAGTGAGCTTAGACAGCAATGGATTAACATCAGTGAGGAAGACAAGAGTTGTGTCTCTGGAAGCAGGTACTGGATTCTCAATTATTTCCTCATCTCATATAAGCTCCTTGTATAGAATGATTGTTGTATAATGAGTCAGTGTGTTGTATCTAGAGATGAGTAACTAGGTAATAATTTTTCCAGTTTTCCTTAGCAAACACAAAGAGAAAATAAAGAGAAAAATAAAAATAGAGTTAAGATATCCAAATGAAGTATAAAGTTATCAACAGAGAAAAGTGAAAGTATCTTTAGCAGAGAGCCCAACAGTATAATTATACACTCTATTAAAAAAAAAAGGAAAGAGTATCCTTTTATCAGGTTTAAATTATCCATTTTTTGAATTGAACAGAATGTCTCAGTTATAAGACAGGAAGCCCTCGTGTTCTCAATCTTCCTTCTTTATTCAATATTTTATATATTCTTATTATGTCTCCTCTTATTCATCTCCTTTCTGATGTTGTTTTCAGTCTGCTCCTTAGAGTTCTTGCATTGTTTTTTCTGCTGATACTCTCTAAAAGTCTCCTTCTACTACATGCAATAATATTCCAGGGGAGGAGCAGCAATTTAAATGCACCATGATTTTTTCAGGTTTTTTCTCTAGCCAATTGTTTTAACATGTTTTTGCCATAGCTTCATGTTGATCAAATTTTCATTCCTTCATTGAATTCTGCATTGAGACAAGCAAGTGCTTCTTGCCATTTGTCTCAGTTAATTTAGAACCAGTGTATGAGTAGCTCTGACTCCATTTCAGTATCGATATGCATCTTGCTATCAGTATTGCTCATTCATCTAGCATACTGGGCTCTAAAGATAACCACTTAGCTTTCACCATGCTGCTCAAAATAATTTTGTCACATATGCAGATATAATTTTTTTTCATTTCTCAACTCCACGTCCAGATTGCTGACAATTGCACTATGAAACAGAAGACCCCATCTCAGAATTTTAATCTAACCTTTACTTAAATCCAACTACTTAATTCTTACCTTTGATTTGTGTTTTAGACTGTAAGTTGTAAGTTTGTATATTTCTGTAATTATATCTGTGTAAAAGGACATGCTCAAATGCTGGTTAATGAAGTTAAAAAGGACATGTTTAGCATAGCACAGGTAGAACAAAATGCATTAAAACAATGCTTTGCAAGAAGCTCATTATGATAGGATGTGTTGGATAAAGAGTTTGTTTATTATGTCAGCAATATAGGTGTTTTGTTGTTTTATTATCACTCATTGGAGTCTGCCTAAGATGCAGTGCTGAATTTGACTGAAAGCCTTTTTTACATTAAAAGCTTTCTGATTAGTTGCTTGCAATATGCTGTAAATGAAGGCTTTGTTTCAGTTCAGACTGAGTCAAATTCAGTCCAAGTGTATCCCCACTGAAACAGGTCCTACTATAACTAGACCTTCACATAGGTGCAACATAGGGCTTTATTCTCCATGGTGAGTAACTGTGGTTAATCTAGAGAAGGGAATATAATGCTCTATCCTGCAATAATAGCTTCATTTCATACCTTCTTTCAAGAAGTGTGAATGGCAGAGAAGTGCCACAAAGTGAATAAAAGTGAAATTCACCAATATTACAGAAAGTTGCATCTATATAAGACTCTGTGAAAATATAACCATGCAGCTGGCCTCCTGCACGAAGCTCATGTAGATTATAGGAGGGTGACATTCAGGGAGATTTTTCCAGAGGTCATTCACATATTGCATTAGAAAGTGGTGGATATTTCTCACCAGAAACACCAGAAACATGAATGGCAAGAATTCTGCCTTTGGAAAAAATCTAAGGAGATGAGCAACATAAAGAATGCAGACTACACAGGCATGTATTGTGTGCACACTTACAGGTACAGGTGCACTTATATACAAGTGAGATAATGGATACATGCTTGTAAATCTGTTTGTCACAGATCTTGTAATTAAAAGTCCATTTGAAGCAACTTGCTTCAGACTGGCTCAGTGTTACTGAAAGAGTTTAAACTCATTTATTGAACCCAGAGCAATATTAGTTCCAGGAAAGTTCTCCAGCCAATACAAGTGTGCTGGAGTTTAGCACTTCATTACTTCGTTTTCAGACCTTAAAAGTAAGTATTAATTAGCACTTTGAATGTAATAAATTATACCAGTTTTAGAAGCCTGAAAGTGCTTAGCCATGAATTTAATTCAAAATTATGTTTGCTAGAAGTGACATGAACTTCCATGGAGGGGGCACAGATAAATTATGCAAGGTACCATTAATACAATGTCCAGTTAGGATACTAAGAATTCCTTCACAGGAATAATCCAGTGAGAAGGACAAAGCTGACAATGCTGTCTGAGCACTGTATAAGGTTAATCAGTGTGGCCCCATTGCTCTCAGTGAAACTATGCCATTTTACTCTGGATATGGCAATGTATTCATGAAGAAAAATTTCACCTAGCCTAGCAGATAAAACAGAATAGATAATAAGGCAAGCTGAAGAGAAAGTACAAGCCACAGACTCTGTTAATTTTAAACTGGTAACAGAAAATTAAAAAAAAAAAAAAAGGGCAGTGATGTATGTGAATTAAATACGATTGTACAATGATGGTTATTATCTGATGAAAACTGGAACACCTAGTAAAATACATGCTCTTCTTTATTAGATGATGGATATGTCTTTTTACCAATTCATTTAGATTAATTGTCTCTAAATTAGTGATTTTTAATGCAACATGTCAACATTACAAATGTGGAGGGATGTTTGAAAACTAGTAATTTTTGAAATATTTTTTCAAAGGATTTCAAGTCTCATACCTGCATTCAAGATCACACTATGTTTTGTTTCATAGTCAAAGTTTGGTATTGTTTTCCCTTGTACTTGAGTAGCAAGCCATAAAAACTAATGATGACTTTCCTGCATTGCCTACTCAGAGTGCACTATTGTCAGTTAAAAAAATCAGGGACAGGAACAGAATTTAAAGCACAATTTTTTATTAGAAAAAATATTAGATATATTATGGGTAAATTGCTCCAAACAGAAGTGCATTTTAAAGTTAACTAGGTGTTATCCTAGTTTGTGATGATCAGCTTTATTGAAGATGAAGGCAGTCCACCTACAAATTACTTAGCCCTTTCTTGAACTGGGGTGCTTTTTGGAGGGATTTGTATAATTTGGTCTGTCTAGTGTAGGTCCCTGAGGGCAAAAAGTGAGGGAGGCTGTAGGGCAAAAAGGGAGTGCCACGGCTTTTCCACAAGTCAGGAAGGGCCTGCATGTCCCCTTGCAGTGCTGGTTGCACCCTCCCTCATGAAGCGAATGTTAGGGCTGTGAATGCACCCCCCAGACATCAAAGACCCTTCAAAGGCCAAAAGGCCTGAAGGCCTCTCCTGCCCCATGACCTAGGTGGACACAGTGCGTCTCACTGCGCCCCACGTTCCTGGCCAGTGACCTATTCTGCATTGTTTTATTTCAAAAGGTGTTGGGCAGTTGGGGTACAACAAGGACAAGCAAAGAAAAAGATCAAAGGACTGAAAAATTATGTGGATGAGTTGAAATAGAGTTTACCTGTTTTTTCCAGACTGGACAGGAAGAAGGTATAGAAATAATTTCAACTATTTAAAAAAGAAAAGAGAGGAAGGGGAAGGCAGATAATGAGTGCTGCATAGAATTACAAAGTTTTGGATCTTCAGTTGACACAGGAAATACAGAGGATAGGAAACAAACTTTTAATATGGTAAACATAATGTGGTTTTATATGAATAAATAAAGATCCCCCAAAGAAACAAATTTATCTTTCTGAAGCTTAAAAATGAAGAAAAAAATTAAAAACATCAGACATATCCCACTGGGTCAAAATAGAGGTGTTACTCTTGTTAGGATGTCTCTCACTGTGCAAACAGGGGATTCTATTCAAGAAGCACATGAACCCCCCTGCTTGTTCACTTTTGTTCTCTTAGTGCTCTCCCAGCATCAATATTCTTGAGGTTAGCAACCCCAAAGTACACACTGATGCTTTTTCCCTTCAGTATTTCAGTATGGACCTGTTATCTTTGGATTTGTCTAGTCACATACGAACCTGCTGGCTATGTCTGCAGCTATTCTAAAAGTCCACAAATGCTTTTTTTTTTTTAATTTCTCTCTTTCAAGTTGTTCCCCTATGTCTTTCATTAAATGCTCCCTCATTAACATGCTTGGGAAGCTGTTGCCCTAAAACCTTGCAAAGGCAGAACCAGAAAGGGGGAAGCACTCAGATACTTGTGCAAGATTTCCATGCATCAGCACTTGCACAACTTTGCATTTTATAACCCTAAGAGGGTGCCTTCAAAGTTTTTGGGAAGAAAATTACTGTGATATAGTGAGACAATCCTTGCAGTATTCACAAAATTGGAATCTCCTCAGCATTTTTGCCTCTTTAGGCACACCTATGCAATGTATAGAAAAGAAGGATTTTTTTTCTGACTTTAATTCACAGATGTTTTGTGGTAAATTCCGCAGCTGTGACCAGAAACTGGACGGCCATGTTAGCAGGACAGCCACAAAGTAGCCACAAAGTTTGGTTTTGATTATAACGTCTGTTTTTCTTCTTGAAGTCTGTTCTTTAAAATTTGATGTGCTCATGTAATTGCAATGTAGTCCACTGCTCTGCATTACCTCCAGTGAAGAGGGTTTGAGACTTTGCAGATGAGGAGAAGAGAGACAGACAGACAGACTGACAGAGAGAGACAGAAGCCCACAGTGTGATAAAATAAATGATATCACTGATGGACTTTTCTGTCAGTGTATATGAGTTATTGAATGCTTAAGCAGAAATATTGCATGTTTCTTCTAACCCTTATTCCTCATAAAACTCAACAACTGAAAAGACAACTGGCATGTAATTTTTAGTGGCCATATATGCTTCTACCTTCTTTTCTATTTTGTTTAAAAGTCTGTAACAGAAATACAAATGAAATTCCCTCCAGTGGTGTAAATTTTCAAATCTCAGTAGGTAGATGGAAGGAAAAGATACTTCATTTACATTTCTGTGAATCCAAGATTTTTTTGAAGTGGCTGGTGTTCTGGAAAACATGAACAATTGGGGCAGGAGTCTTGTGTTCTTCTGGCATCTGGATTTTGGAAGTCTTGAACTCCCCTTTTCTGAAATGCAGTCTCTTAAAACTGTCTTAAAAGAAACATGACTCAAAATGAGGCCCCTGGAACTACTCATTGCTTTTGAAAAACTGGTTGTTGGTTTTAGTAGTTCCAGAGTCTCAAAATTACTACTTTCAGGTCTTGCTATTTACTTGCTATTCATGCTTTTGGGCGTGAATTTTAGGTGGTTCCTGACTGACACTGCTGCCCATTTATAAGTGGACACAGCTGGAACAACTGGACAAGGGCAGCTGATGCCACTGTCCACCATTCCTGCTGATGCTGGCTGCCTGGCTGGGAAGCACTGTGAGCTTAGTAGGACCAGAAGGAGGACATAGGGCTGCTGGTCAAGGCAGAGGGATTGCATGGGGCTCTGCTCTACAGAGATTCCCCATCTGTCCTGTAGTCAGGAGTTGCTGAACAAAGTGCAGTGAAAAACTTTGGGAAGGAGGGCAGGAATCCAGGCCTTCCCTTCCCAGTAGAGCACAACATGCCAGCAATGTTGAGGGCTTTGATTTATTTTTCTTCTTTTTGGCCCTCAGCCTTAACTTTATTTTATGGTTTCTGAAAGGCAGAGAAAGACCTACCACCTTCTGTTCTCTTCAGAACTTTCTGATCTGTTCAAATCAGAAAAATCCTTCAGGCTGCCCAGTGACAACATCTTGCATGCGAGTGACATTAAACCCAGCCAGGTCAACTTGTCTTATGAGGAGCTCTCTAGAAACAGCTGGAGAGAATTGTTATTTGAGGGCAGATACCTGAGCTATTTAAGAAGTCACCCTGATGGCTGAACCATTGTCTCCATTTCTGAGTTACTCCCCTTGGCTGTGCTGGCTGTTCCTCTGTTCCCTCACAATCACCTTTTCATTTCATTCTGAGATGTTTGAAGTTTGGAGGTAGAGGGAATGAAGTGCAGGTTTTCAGGCTCCATAGGAAAATCCTAGTCCCTTAGACTCAACCGTTGCTGATGAGCACAGGGTAAAAGAAAGATACTAAAGAAAAAAGCATTCCTCCATCCCCTAGCACATCTGTCCAGCTGTGTCTTAATGCATCTGCTGCTCATATCACTGTTTTCCAGTAGGAACTTCTTGCTAAGATTATGTCTGTCTTCTCTGCTGCACTTTACAATTTTGTCAATGCCTGGCTTAGCATACTCTTTCTGGATATTGCTTGTACATTGTGAAGACAGATGTAGATAGCAAGGACATCTCTAGGAGGTAAAATCTATCCTTTTGGTGGAGGCCATTTTAATTTATGTGGGGAGGGGAATAGCAAGTATACTTATTTAAGGACTGCACTGCTTGAGTCATACAAATGTCTTTTTACCGTGTAGGGTCAGAAGGACATTACAGAAGTTTGAACCTGGTCTTGCAAAGATAGGTATTGTTGTGCATGGTCAAATGGAAAAAAAAGTAAAAAACCCCCAAAACTCAACCTGTATTTCCAAAAGCTGCTGTGTGCTTGGAACTGCCAATGAAATCAGTCCACTTATTTTTTTCTTTTAAACTGACTCATCTGAAGGGTGAAAGTGTCCTAGTATTTAACCACTCACAGAGAAATAAAATACCTCATCTAAACTGTTTGTGTGTCGTGTTTGTTGATCTTGGTGAATTTCACAGCATCTTCAGGATGGTGCCGTCTAGTGTTTGAGTGTATGAGGTGAACTCACAGTGTATGTGTGGAAACAAAAAACACCAGGGTATAGTAAAGAGGCTTTGTTTTCCACCTCATCTGTGGCAGTGTAATTGTGTGGTTTTTAATGAACAGACCGGAGTAGTTACACTTAGCAATGTTTGTTCACTAAAAAGGAAAAGGGGTGTTAAATCATTATGTTCTTTGATGAATGGCTTGTACACTGAAGAATAAATTGAACAAACTGGCATAGAGCTCAGTGAACATGAAATCAGCTATTAGAAGAAAGCTTGTGAACAAATTCTAAGCCTGATATGCATCTTTTGATTAATGTCCTATTAATCATCCATAGTGGCTACCTTAGCTAAGTCGTGCTGTAATCATTCATGGTTGCTTACAGGAACACTAGCAGGGACTATAGAGCTTCAATAACTGAATATTATTACTGATTTCTCCCTAACTCTTGCTGTGAACAATTACTGTTTTCACTACATTTCTGCCTCCCTTTATTAGAAAGAATACAATACAGAATGAAAAGAGAGTTCCTCAAAGACCAGTGAAATTCTCCCAGGGTATTCTTAATGATATTCCATCCTAAATGGGCAAACTGTTGTAATGCAGAGTTCTCACCAGGAATAATAGTAATGTAATCACATTGAAGCTGTCTTTTTATGGATTATAGTCAAACAGACAAAATGTATAGTCATATTAATGAACACAGAATTTCTGTAGAATTATTGCTTAAAATGGTTGAAATTATTTTGGCTTTTTGTATCACAGTATTTTCAGTTAATGCACTTAACAGCAACAGCAATTAAGACTCCAGACTGTTAATTTGGACAAATTTGACATTGGACGAAGCCTTGATTCCTGGAAGGTATAATGCCCACACCCCTCTCTTTTGAGACAAAATGTTTTATATTCCTGTGGTTTTTTTGAATTCTGGTAGTTCAGTGTATTTTTTTTTTTGTCAATGACTATTCTTTTTCTTGGGTTTTTTTTTTTTTCTTTTTCCCTTATCATTGGAAGCTATTGGCAAATATTTACAGGAGGATCTCTTACTCCTGTGTGTGAAGATTTAGTTCCACACCATTTATTTCTCAAGTGTGACACAAAGAATGCTTTTGCACGACCCGCAAAATAGGTCCTTAGATGGCAGTGTAATTTCCCCCTAAGTCACTGTGGTCTGGGAAATACGGTGAAGTAATGAAGTGATGACAGGTATTAACATACATAATGGGCTTTAATAGACATTGAATGTTGTTTAACTGGAAGAAGGAGAAGTGCTTTCCCATTGGAATATTTCTACATTGGAAGTCATTGATCAGCAATTTCAGAGGGGAAAGGTTAATCCATCAGTTTCTGTAACCAAACGGCACTGATGGAAATTCTTTAGGTGACATTCTGGATGAACTGAGCTTTCCATCTTTGCAAACAAATGAGTGATATGACAAGCATGGTGTTCAGAACACATTTAACCAATTGATTTTCTCTCCTCTTGTAATAAGATCTAGAGACATATGAAAAAGCGTTGCATGAGCCAAGATTAAAGGAACTGCTTCATACACACGAACATAGGGGAACTGCATTATCAATAAAAGTACTGTAAAGCATGTAGGCCCCCATTCTTTTTCTTTATATAAAGTTTGTTATTGCAATAAATAGCTGTTATTGAACTGCCTGCCTTTTATTTCAGTTTTTCTGAATTTTATTTCGGCCCACTTTCTGTAGTTTCTGGTAGAGATTAGGAAAAAATGTTATGTTTTGTTATGGTACCATTTTTGTACTCACTAGTAAAACCCTAGCAACTCTGGATTTAAAATCAGGATTTATCATCTTTGGGGCATGAAGAAGGATATGAGGGGGAAATCTGGCTTCAAGTAGTTTAAAGGTATCAAATATATTTTCAAGTTTTAATCTGTAAAGTTGCTTACCGTAATGATCCTCATCTTTTTTCCTCCCTCTTCCCTCCTTTTTCTCCCAAATTCAGCCCTGCTCTGAGTTTCACATACCCTCCTACACCAGTATCCCTCCAGCAAATGCATCAGCAAATTATAAGTCGTCAGCAAACCCTAGGTTCAGCCTTTGGACACAGCCCTCCACTCATCCATCCTGCTCCAACTTTTCCTACCCAGAGACCTATCCCTGGCATCCCCAGTGTTCTGAACCCTGTCCAGGTCAGCTCTGGACCTTCTGAGTCCACACAGGTGAGAGACAACAAAAGAAACCTTTACTTCCCATTAATTTTAAAATTAAAGAAATGGCATTGTCTCAATGGCAATTAATCACCACTGTCACTGAGACCCTTTGATAACAGTTTTCTTGTAGCTCCAGTGTTTGCAGTCACTTTATTAGGAATCGCAGGAGTGCAGTTGGTGCAGTTTCTGATTGGCAGTGTGATTTTTAGTCCTCATAAATATTCCAGTCTACTGCAGCTGCTTCTCATTCCATACTGCCTCTCCTAGATCTTATACAGTAAGCTAGTAGAGGTGGGGAGTAAGAAAAGGGACAAAACACATCAAAACAGCAATGTTTTAAAGGTTAGCAGCTTCGCTTTCAAATCAGGCTGACCCTAGGATATACAGGGTCATATTCTGCCCTCCTTGTACAGCTGTGAGTAACCTGAAGCGAGTAATTCTGTGAGCAAGAAAGTAACTCAAAGACAGCAGAGGACTGAAGGCTTTTTCCTCTGATTTGTGACAAATTGGGCTTACTGAGTTTGAATTAATCATTTCAGTAAGGTGTATTCTCGAAAGCTGGGAATGAGCAGCAGTGAATCAGGCCCTGAATGTGGAGTTTATCATGGTTTGTGATTTGCCTGTTATTAACTAGTGCCGTTTGTTTCTAGATGACCCGGGATAGGTTATTTATCAGTCTGGGCACTGTTTATCTCCTGGCTAGCTTTTACAAATGTAGAGGAAGAACATACTGCTGTAGAAAACATATTGATTTTTTTGTGGGGTCCCTGCAAGTTCAGATATCTCTAAAAGATCTCTGGATTCCTACAAGATCCATTTGCAGGTGTAGATAATGGTGGTCAGTCAAGCAGAGTAAGAGAAAAACAAGATTCTGTCCTGTTTATATCAACTATTTTACTATTAACTTGTGAGAATCCAGGACTTCATCTAGGATTTTTTGGCTGAGTCTCATGCTAGCATTCAGTTCTTCTTCCTATCCACCCATTATAATGGGAAACATAGTGAAGGAGCTGAGACTTTGTATGAAGATATTAAATGCAAAACCTTTCCTTCAAGTGTGAAAAGATAAATGTTTCTCTTGTGTTTCTTTGAGCATGTAGGGATTTTCCTTTTTAAAATTGCCTTTCCAAAGTTGTCATTATGTGGAAAATCAAGTTCTTCCTACCTCTCACTGCTCTGGCAAAACTAGCATTGGTTTGTAGCAAGGAATTGCATCAAATGCTCCCCTTCCCACTCCCTCCCTGCTCTGCTACAAGGTTGAGCAAGGCAGCTCTTCCATAAGTTAATGCTATGTAATTGAAGAACAGTGTTATTGCATATCCAGTATATTTAACAGTGCAACTTCTTCATACAAAGTTGCTGAGCAGATGCTGCATATTTTTGTTTGGAGCCACATATTTATCACAGTCTAATTTTGTCTTCTTCTGGGGAAAAAAAAAATCCCCACCTGCCTGCAGCAGAATAAACCCACAAGTGAATCTGCAGTGAGCAGCACTGGGGACCCCATGCACAACAAGCGCTCCAAGATAAAGCCTGACGAGGACCTCCCCAGCCCAGGAGCAGGAAGCATGCAGGTATGGCAGCCAGATTCCAATCATGAGCCTTCCCTCTTGCTGCTGGAGTGAAAATGCACCTTTCCTGTGACACACATGTTTTCAGCCTCCTTGGTGTGCTGCACACACGGGCAGCCTCCGCTCGCAGTAGCCTGGGTTAAATGGGAGCTGCTCCTGGGGTGCAGGGTCTGTGGCAGGATGAGGGCAGAGAGGATGGAGAGGCACCTCTGATCAGTCAGAGCATGCTCAGTGCCCTGTTTGCTACAGAACAGTGAACGAGAGACATTCAGGTCTTTATTAAGGACATGTTTTCTGTTCAGCAAAAGTACTTAAGGCCACCTTGACTTTTCCTGGGTCTTAGCACTGTACTGCACTGAGGCCCCTGTGTCAGGCTCCAGACTCGTTTGTTGTACTTTCTGTACGAGTTAATGCCACTGGTTTTAGTAGAGTGACTCTTGATTTACAGTGACTCAGGGGAGATGAGAATCAGAGCCTCAGTCTTGGGAGTGAATCCATGAAAACAAAGCAGAGGTCTGCCTAAATCCTTCAGCAGGTTTGAAATGGAAAAATAGCAGGAGTGCATAATCAGAAGCAAATGTTTGCACTAACATCTGATTCTTACCCTCAGCAAATAACAAGCTGGGGAGAATGAGGCACCCTGATGAACTGGAGGTGGGAAATCTAACCCCAAAATTAAATACTTACACCCCTGCTCACCCCTTTTAAGTACATGTTAAGGGCAAGAACAGACTGACAAATAACTCAAAAATTACCAGTCTGCTCTTGGAAAGGTTTTAGCATGCAAAACTGTTACTGTTCCAACAATGGAAACACATTGGATTACTGGTGATCCAATTTCTGTCCAACCCTAGTACTAAAATCAAATTCTAGGTAATTCAACTATGTTGACTAGTGCCTTTCACATTAGTGGTGCCACTGAATCATCAAAGCCAGGTGCACAAATAACAAGCTGCTTAAATAAAGTGTGAGGGAAGCTGGGCCATTGTGATTTATTTTTAATTAAAATGTAAGGGGAACAAAGAATATGTTTTACATGGATAATTTGCAAATGGCTTCTGGTTTATCAGGCCTGTTTTGGGCTCCTGTATTTTGTAGAATGGAGTAGCATAGTGAAGTGAAAGTAAAATAATCCTCCCTCCCCTGCCTCCTACACACACACACACACACACACACACACACACACACACACACACACACACACACACACCCCATCATCTTTCTTTTAATGCTGAAGTAATTCATTTTTCTTCCTCCTCAGTTTCAGAAATTCCTCTCTCTTCTTCTCACCCCTGTTTTTTATCTCTCTCCAGGAGCAGCCAGAAGGAATGACCTTGGTAAAAGAGGAAGGGGATAAAGATGAAAGCAAACAGGAGCCTGAAGTGGTCTATGAGACAAACTGCCACTGGGAAGGCTGTTCCCGGGAGTTTGACACGCAGGAACAGCTAGTGCATGTAAGTTAATGGTATTCAGGAACTAGGTTTTAAAACTACCTGACCTTTTTCATGGGGGTCAGCTTCTCTGACCCTGTGCTGAGTCAAGTTTCTTAGCTAACAGAGCTGCAAACTGGAGAGGGGTTTATGAGTTTCTGAGAATAAAGAAAACTCGAAGCCACAGTGCTTGACCTGTTCAGTCAGCTAAAGCTTAGTGTAAAATTCAATAAAGTCTTCCACAGAGATTGTAATGGCTCTGATCCTGTAAGCCAGCAAACGCTATTTTGAGTTAGCGACTTTGATAGTTATTGAGTAATAGTAAGCTGGACATGAATGATTATTAACCTTTAGCCAAGTTTGATTTTTTTCTCCCCAAAGGGGCTGTAACAGTAGAAATGGGTGAGGGGAATTTTTTCCCTTCCCTAAGAGAGGTTTTGCAATCAATTTACTGTTGTGTGTAAATCGAAAGGGATTATTTGGCTAAATACATGGGGGCTGAGTTACTTCAGTCATTTCAGCAATTCTGTGCTACACCAAATATTTATTCTATCTCCCTTTTTTTTTATTCCTCTCTGCCACCTCTTCCAGATAAACAATTTGTACTATTTTGTAGTATTGTAAGATAGAAAGTGAACAATCAAAATTCAGACTACAGCCTGACAAGTGCAACCCCTTGCAGTTCTAGCCTCCTTAACTAGCAGCACCTCTCTTATTTACTGGCGTCATAGAACATATTGAATACTCTGAAAAGAAATGGAATTCCTAGTACAGAACAGAGAGGAACACCCTCAGCAAATGAACATGTGACAGAATTGTATTTAGTTTAGAAAACTTTTAATACTTTACTGGAGATCATGCAAAATCTGTTAGAGAATGTGGCTAGTACTTCTGAAATAACTAGTTGGAAAATACACTTTTTCACCCAAAATAAATGAAAACAAACCCACCATATATTTCCAAACACTATGCCAAATGGTAAGCTTATCCTTTACTAAAGCTGACTTTAGTAAAGCAATGTCAGCTTTCACTTGCTGGAGTTTGAGAACCTCTTGGTGTTGCAGTTATTCATCAAGATGTATTTTCACATTCTTGTTATTATTAAGTAGTAGCAGCAGTAGTAACAACAATCATGATAAATGAAAGACTATCAACAACTAAAATAATATGAAAAATGTGACATTTTCCCAAGAATTCTTTGAGACATTTGGCACATATAATTCCCTAGCGTTTGAATAGGCCAAATTGAAATGTGAGGAGAAACCGTTTTGGTGTCACAGTACCTTTTGGGAAAGAAATGCCATACTAATGGCTTCTGCAAGTGCTTTGAGACATTTAAATTAAAAGATCAAATGTTGGTGTTTGAATTGAATCTGTGCAAACAGACCAAATGACATCATATGGGGCTCTGCATAGGCACAGTCTTTATATCTGTTAGCAATTGTAAGACTGAAGCTTTATGAGGTCTGGGAAACCTTTCAATGTTCAGAAATTATCCCAGTGATGATGATAAATAATGTGCACAGAAATATATGAAATAAAAGAGAAATTCAGAATAAAGATACCCTTGGCAATAAAAAACGAAAAAGGATTTTTTGATGTTCCAGGTCTAAAATTTAATGGAAGTCCTCTGAGTGAATTAAATTGACAGGGTGGTACTTCAGTTCTTCTGGAGTGTAATTTTAAAGTTAATATGTTGGTTTTGGTGGGATTTTTATAGCAAATCTGCCTGCATTGTAATGGTCAACAGCAGGACTGAAAAAAGTGTATTTCTTATGTTTCTGAACAATGGCAACATCTGAAATGAGTATCTCTAGACATAGAAAAGGAATATAAAAAAGTTTTTCTATGACACGGAACTCTTTTTGGCAGGGCTCAGGATTCAGGTGTGTTATCATGGTGTTTAGATTACAAGGTGCAAGACTTGACCCTATACCCTGAAGACAATAAATTCATGATGGCAACCATCACATTTAAGTAGCACAAATCATGCTGTAAGAGTCAGCGGGATTCAGTGATGGGGCCACGGTCTGTGATTTCTTTTGCTGCTCTGGCAGAGCCCCGCTGGGGGGACTTGAGCGAGTTATTTCTGCCCAGAATTGCAAAGGGCTTTAGATATCTAACTCTGTTTGAAAGCCTGGCCACTCACCCCAGTCTGCTTTTTGCACATTTTGTCTGCCCTTGATTGCCACAGCCCTCTGATGTACATCTGCAGCAGCTAGGGATAGGAAGTCTGGTCTCAGCAGGGCTTCACAGAAGGGCAGTCCTGGTTTTGCTTAGGTGTGTCACTCTGGCAGAAAGTGTTCCATCCCTGGTCCTTGAAAATCTGAGTTGAAAAAGTGGTGTGGCTCATGTATGCCTCCTATCCAAATACTGTAGGTAAATCCAAGTAGATATAAATTGCTGTAGCTGCACTTAAATCAGTGTCAGCACAGTTCTGAGTGCTGGGTGTGCCCAAGCCAGGCACAGGCACAAGCACAGTGTGTGTCTCAGGGCCCGTGCACACTCTTGACTCCATAGCCCTGACACTCTGGTAGCATCTGGGGGCCTCACCAAGCCAGGATCTTCACGGTGCCAGACACTGCTCATGCACCTGACAGGCCTGAGGTCTTTCACCCTGCAGCTCTGGGGCCACTTCCATCGGGCTGTTTGTGCCGTCAGGGGCTACCTGATCTGGCAGCAGAGTTCTGCCACCATGCCTCTTCTGGCTGCACATGCTGCTGCTCTCCTGGTGATCCCCAACCCACTGGCAGACTCATCAGGGCCTGAGATGCTCCAGCTGGGCTTGAGAAGCTTGAAGGTTTGGAAGTAAGATGCTGGACAGGATGTCAAAAGTGTAGATCACCATCCAGATTTGTTGATTCTGCTGTAGGGTAGTAATCATCATGGCAGGGGCAGCTGGCATAGATAAAGGTAATAAAGGCTTAAATTGCCTTTATAACCTTTATCCAGATTACATCTGCCATCTTTCTGTACAGTTGTAACCATGCATAATAGCAAGAGATCAGACCCAGAATGTCCAATGGCACAGGACAGACTGTTATCCAAGCCTTGCTTCCCTATACAATGAAATTTTAGAGCAACTGTGGTTTTGAGGGAAGAGATGGAAGTATGTTTCTAGCTGTTTGTTTTGTTTCCTGAAGGATTAGGTAACTCTACGTGAGTTCTAGTCATACCAGGTTGAGTAGAGCTTCAAAAAGCTTTTCCAGAACACACACTGCACACAGTTTATGGTATAGATGGCATTACTCCCACTATGTATACAATGTATACACAAGCACATATGCATGTGTTTTGAAAAAGATCAATATGAGTTCTAGTATATTCTGGTCTTTCTGTCGTATATGGATAGCTTTGTTATTTCTTGGGGAACTTTTAGACATAATTTACTTTGAAATCAACTGTGGTTGAAATCAACATTACAAAGTGATGTGTGACATATCATGTATGAAATGGTAAAGGCAAATAAAATCTGTGTCTAAATATGTGGTATAGCTTTACAGCAGAAATTACAATGTTGTGCAATTTCAGTAGTCAGCATTTGATATAATTTTCTGCATTTCTGTAGCAAAGTCCTGCAGTTATTAGTGTAAAATGTAGGTGCCACTGATTCTGACTGAATTTATGAACAGAACCTGAGCTGCTGTGAATAAATAACTGAAAAACTTATACCTAAAAGAATCGTTATTGACCCACCCAGAAGGGTCTGACAGTGAAATTTTGGCACGGGTGATGTTATTTTCAAGTGATATGAGCCACTTAGAATTCAGCATGGGTAAATTTTCATGATGCATACACCAAAAGGCAAGGTGTTAAACCATCAGTCACTCTGCCTTATTTATAACACCTATCCATCCTTCCTCTGCCCCCCTCCTTCTCTTACAGTTAATAGAAAGATTCATGATTCTTCATGGTTGTCTATCTAGCGTCTGACAGTACCGACTGCACTGCTAAAGCAAGTCACTATCTATAATTGATATCCTTCTATGGAATAGGGTACCGGCTGCAATTGAAGGGTTTTGCTGAAAGCTTTTAAATCCTGACAAGTTCTGCCCTTGTTCTGGTTGTTGCTGAGCTGCACTGCTGAGATCCCAGGGTTATTTGAAGTTGATGCAAAGGGGCGCGTGTGTTGCACATTAGCAAGGCACAAAGTTGGTGAGCCACATTAGAGCTGCCACTGCATCCTCCCGCCAGGTAGTCTTATTTACAGTGCACTGCACTCCTGAAAAGGCTGGGTACATTAATGTTTGAAATGTCTATTAGAGGTTTCTTTCTTTCCCTTTTTTCTTCTCTGCAGAAAATTAAAAGAACGATCTTATTTATTTTAAAGCCTCAGTTTGCTGCTGGGGTCTTTATCATTCTGCTGTTTAATTAATTTCTCTGCCCAGCGAGATATTATAATTGGGCTTAGCTGAGCTCAAGTTTGTTTTAAATATGTGAGCGCCTAGAAGCTAATAAGATACTGTATATATTTATAAATCTGCTTTTTGTTGCAGTTTGTCCCTTTTTTTCTCCCAGAAATCAGTTAAGAATAAAATATTGCAAAAGGGTTAGATGCTAAAGATAAAAATTTACTTAAGAAAATTATCCTTCAAGGAAATGACTGAATTTATTGTTAAATATTAATACAATGGCAATCAGAAAAACACAGTGCTGCCTATTTCTCATCCCCCTTGCTGCGTAGCCTTGATGATAATTATTTTTTATTCAAAAACGTGCTTGAAGAACTGTAGAGCTATTTTTTTGTTAGTGTTTTCTCCTGAATTTTACAGCAATAAAATTCTTTCATTGTTGTTACATTTGATTAGATGAGATCAAAAAGCCCTAAACTATCAGCAGTGGCTTATATTCGGGACTCCATTTGCTGAGCTCTTCCTGCCTGTTTGCAAAGCCTGGTTGACTGGAGCACTCCCCTGGAAATCCCTGGGGATTGTACTTCTACACATGGCTCCCTTATTGCACTGTAGGGCAGTTTCTTGTGTTTTTCAGGTACCCCACATGTTCCTAAGGCATCACAGTGCACTGAGGGTACCCAAAAGAACCATTACATGCGATTCTGAGACTGGAGTTTCTTAATATTCGTGCTCTCTGTTCCTACAGAAAACAGTGGGTTCAACCCTAACCAACAGAATTTTGCCAGCAATCCGTGGAGACCTACATAAACCCCAAACTGTGCCCACATCCAATCTCTGCTTAGGTTTTACAGCATCTGTGAGGTGCCTTAATCAATCCAGTGCACCTCAAAACACTGAACATCAGGAGGTGGGGAACGCACCACTCTGAAGGACTAGCCCTCTTTACAGTGGGTGATTTTGGATGCCCAGAAGTAAGGACACTCAAAGTCAATAGATTTGAAAGTCTCACTTTCTCTGTTACTGTGCGGGCTTTGGACTGTGGCTTCTTCCTCAGCTCCTCTCCTGCAGGAGAGCTGGAGGTGAGGACAGGAGAGAGCTTTACCACTCTTCTCTAAACAAAGATTCTAAACAAAGATCCAGCTGCAATAGGAGGGTAAACCAGTATAAGGCAGTTCCCCTGAGTATCAGCTACAGTGCAGCAGACCTGTAAGTGACCCTGAGAGTTGCATGTTGCCCACCACTTGCAAGAGGAGAAACTGCCCTGTAAGACCCCAAAGCTGCCAAAGCCGAGCAGGTGCTGGGTGCAGCTGTGTGAGTAGGGATCTGCACCTAAAGGGAAGCAATTGCACACATCTGGCCCAACAAACAGATTATCCTTCATGCATTAGTGGTCTCTTTTCTCTGGGTCCTGGCTTGCAAACTGGTTGTGGGGCAGGTGAAGTCACAGCTTTCTGAAGCAAGTCCCTTACAATCTCAAAGGGGTGAGATTACTCATCCCGGTTTGCATACTTCTCAAAATACATTTAGGGATTTACTTAATGTTTAATTCTTCTTTGCAGAGGCAATTTTCAGTGTTTTTTTCATTGCAGTTTTATTTGGCTCTAGCACAGTAACACAGACAAGGCTCAGCCCATTCACAGGCTCATTGTGCGTGGCAGTGACAGCTACTGCCCTGACAGGTTCAGGAATGTTTCCTTTAAATTGAAAAGAGTAAAGACTAGATAAGAACATGAAATCCATTATAGTAATCATTTTTTCCTGACAAAAGGAGAATGTTTTACGTACCACAGCAAGGGGAGTTCTGTTGGTGGTTTTATTCTCTTTCATCTTATTTTATTTTTTACTCACTGGGGTCTGGACCCTAACTCATACTTGGAGAAGGAGTGCTGCAGACAAAAGAAATCCGTTCTTCAAGTGAGGCAAGCCCAAGGCTTGGGCTGAAAGTTGGGACAGCTTGGAGAAGGCAGGGAGTTATTTCAGGCAGTTATTTCAGTGGCAAGCAAGTGCCATGGGAAGCCTTTTTAGAGTTTGTCCATCCCCTCAATATATTTTATTTTTGTAGCTGTGAGGGTACAAAGGAATAGAAGAAGAGATCATAGCGAATAATCATAAGAGACATCTGTACAGAAGTTTTTAGATTTTGAAATCTCTTCCTCATTACCTGTTTAAAGGCTGATTTCTAATTAGGTCACCACCTTGCTGTGTTGGATTATAAGCTGCTGAGCCCATTCTTTTGAACTGTGCCAGAATTGTTGAATTGTTTATAGGCCAGCAATTTATTAGAAGGCATAGCAAAGCTGGTAAGCAGATCTGTGCCTTTGAGAGCATGTTCATTCTCTCTTGGTTTCTGTCTGGGTATCTAACACAGTCTTGTTTAAATTAAGCTAGTCTTTAACCCCCCATCAGAGGTGTGCATGTAAGTGCTGTTGGGTTTTAAGGTTAAGTAACCATAGACAGACCTCACTGCTGTTCTGGAGCCTCAGTAGCCCCCAGGCTCTGGCACGACCCCTGCTTGTGCTTCTCAGCACATCCTTGTTCTGCGTCAGTCACTGCCATGCCCTTTGCCTCCCAGCAGTGTTAAAAGTCATCCATGCTGCCTTGTGAAGAGATCTTACTCACTGTGGGCTTGACCCAAAGGCCAGCTGTGCTTTGGCTCAGGTCCTCTTAAGCACTCCACTGCACAAGTGCATCAGCAGTCTCCCTGCCTGGAGTCTGGCTTTTGATGAATCACAGAGAAGAAGGTAGAAAAAAATAACATGGGGATTTCTTTTTTGATAGAGAAAGGTTTACAACAAAATAAATCCACCCTAATCTGTAAAGTATTAAGAGGGGATTTAGAGAGAGAAATGTAATCATTTTTTAATTTTAATTCCTCTGTAATTAGCATTTCTTTCACAGCATTAAGAAAACTTGTTGTTAGCCTGCTGCTGCTATGGCTTTATGAGTTGCCAAAGTCATTGTCTTTGAATTGATATCCCTGAAAGAGGTTGCTAAACTATGATATGTCCTTTAAATAACACTTCTTTTTCACTGTTGTAGGTAGGGACAAACAGTGCTCCCCCTGTTCCCTGGGAACTTACTCTACCCACTCTACCCATAGTGAGTGGGCACTTGGGTGGAAAGGGCTGTGCAGGGCTTGACTTTGGTCCATGTTTTTAATCACACAGCATTATTTAGGTGTTTGCCTGACAGTTCAGCTGGTGAACGCTTCCAAGTTACTGATATTTTACAGGTGTCTTCCAATTTTGAGGAGAAATGTAAGATATAAGAAGCTGCCAGCCAAGTCCCAGGGCAGCCCATGCTGGTTGAGTGACTAACTCATAGGCAAGAGTAAAGCAGCAAACTGAATTGACCCGTCACCTCCTGACTCTTGTTGGCATATCAGGGAGAAGAGAGAAAAGGAAGTCCTTCCCTGCCTTAATTTTGCTGCCTCAGAGCTGCAGGGAGGGCTGGGCTTATGCATGGACTTCAGGTACATTTCAGTCCTAACTAAATTGTCAGGACAAGGCAGATTCACCTGGACAGAGATGTTTTTTTCTATTCAGCTTTTTCATGCCTTGCTTCTGTTAAGTCATTTGATGTCACATAGCCTGTGTTATTAGGATGAACCAGTGGGAGATATACCTTGATGTGTTTGGTGTGTTATGTCTCTGCATTGCTTTTCTCACCCATATGCAACCAAAAAAATCTACCTATAGTAAACCAGTCCTGGGAAGAATAGAAATCTGTGACTGCTGGCTCATCTGCATTTTCTGAGACAGAAGTGGCAGATCAGCATGTACAAAAGGAGGCAGAGACAGGCAACTTAAATACAGACATGACTGAAGTTTCTGCAGTTGGTTTTAAAAGGGCTGGGCTGTATGGATTCATTTTTGCAGTCTCTATTGTTTGTGTAACCTCTTAATAGAAAGAAAAAGAAAAATGAAAAGCAGATGAGCCTTTTATCGTGGGGAAACAAATCCAGTGTTATCCTGTGCTTAAACTTTAGTGTAAGCATGACTTTTCTTCAAGATGTTGAGTACCTAATCTGTAAAAAGAATGGGTGGTGGTTTTGTCAGGAGTGGGTCCTCTGGTGGCTTGCACTGTAGGTATGAGGTCTGCATATTCCATTCTTATGTGTATCACAGGGCTGAGATGCTGCAGTTCTCTGTGAGATAAAGTAGTCAAGCTGAAAATGAAACAAAGCTCCAACTGTATCCCTCCTTGTGTTTAGCAGAGATAAACTACAGTGGAGTCTCAGTGCTGCTCCGTTTGGCTTCTGGCAGCAGCTTTAATTGGTAAAATGCAGATTTTTTTTTTGATCAAGAGAGGATTATTCTTGCTATCAGTCTGGAGCATCTTATTTCAAGATGAAAAGGCTTTGCTGAATTACAGATGCCAACATTTTTACAAAGCACTTTGGCGATTGACATCTCAAAGAGAAAGTATGATTTATTAGCCTATAATGGCTAACACTCAGCACTGGGCTAGGTCCTACTGATTTGTGAAATTGCTTAATATGAATTGCCTTTTTGTGCAATTCAAGCCCCAGGTTTTTCAAATAAACTTAGAATATAAAGTGTATGAAACATTGCATACCTGAAAAGGGAGAAGGGTAATGGGACTGTGTAGGTATAAAAGAAAAGAAAAGCGAAAGGAAGAGAAGGTTAAAGAAAGCGAGAGAGAGAGAGAGAGAGAGGGAAAGAGGAGAAGAAAAAGAAAAGAGACAGGAAAAAAAAAAAACCTACTTCTAAATCCATCTTGGTGGTGCTTTTTTACAGTAGTTTGGTTGAAATGTTGGCAGGGTAAAGATTAATAACAAGCCTTGTCGCTATCAGTACTTGCTTGTCGATTCTCTGTAACAGGGCTGTCTGTTCAGCATGGAAATTATTGATTAAATAAAAATTGCTATTAGATTGTGATGTGATCCATAATCACAAACAATGGTGGACATTCTTCTTTCAGATCCAAAGCCATGCATCAAGTTTTTCCTTGCAGCAATTTATATTGTGCTGACACTCGCACCCATTAGGCTTTTATCCTCTCCTACATGTGCCAAGAAAGCACGAAAAGAAAGAACAGCAGCAGCACAGCACTGGGTAGGCACTCACTAAATTTTCAGAGAGAAGCACAGTACAGATAAGTCTGTCCTTTGCTTCTGGTTAGCACCTTACCTCAGAAGTGATTCCTGCCAGATAAGGGCAACACACCTTGAATGCATCCAGGGAGGTCCAGTATGGTTTGCGGGAGGAGGCTGTAGTGCTGTATTATTTTAGGATTCTGTAACATGAAGGACAAGTGTCGTTCCCGTATTTATTTAGCTCTGATGCTTCCTAATTTGAGGAATTCAGGATTGGAGCAGATTACTTAAAACTTTAGGCTGAGTTAATTAAAAAGATAACATCTCACTCTTTACAGCACATGTGAGCATGGTACCAACTTTCTCCTGTGAAAACCTTTGTCTAAAACTAAAGGAAACTTAGGGAAAAAAAATTTGAGAGTTTGGCTACTTATAGGAGCTTCTGTCCCTTTGTTTCTGAATACCTTAAACAATATATGTATATCAGAACTGATCAAGCCCACCTGACCTGGCTGCTAGGGAGAAGCATTCCTGTAGCTCTGGTGTTTTCATTGTACAGTGTTTTGCCAGTTACCAGCATCAGGCAGGATTGCCACAAAAGTTCTGTACTTCTGTAAACTGAGAGTAGAGAATCTTAATACACTGTGCATATGCAGTGATTTTGTTGTTGTTGTTAGTGTAAGTTTACTTAAAGTGAAGGCCATATCCTTTAAACCATTACCAGTGCTAATTATCAAATAATACATTGTACAATTCCTCTCTCTCACTACCATTGGGGTAGTGTTTTCTTTATTGTGCCTTATTATGTGTAATATTGCCTCAGATAACCAAGAAAACCCTGCCTGCAGTATTTGACCATTTGCCATATTATGGCTTTAACAGGCAACTTTAAAGAGTGTTTAACAGTGAGCTTAGCTTACTCCATTATGCAGGGCAAGTACAAAATTTTTAGGCTTGGCCACTGTCATTTCAATCAAGAGACCACTTCATTTTGCAAAGTCAGAGCATGTGCCTTGCACACCTCCCTCCAGTGCAGCCACTCTCTCTGCATGGATCAGAGCCAAGGGATTACCAGCCAGGAAATTAATTGCCAAGGGGATTCCTACACTTATGGTTAGTAAAAAAAGCCTGAACAAAGAAGTATGTTTTATATGACATTCTGAAAGTGCCAGGCTCCAGTTCTAAATAGTTTCTGGGTGAGGAAGAGTTACTGAGATACAGGACTGTTCTTTGGTTTGCTGCTGCAGATTTCTGGGGTTGACTGCCAGCACAAGTCTGTCCCATTCAGATGGTGCCGCAGTGGTGTATAGGAGAAGATAGAAATCTTTGAGATAAACCAGACTATTTAGGATTGATTTTTAGTTACCAAAGGCCCTTGTAAGTTCTCTAGAAGTCAATTAGTGTGTGGAATGCAGGCACAGGAAAAAATTGGCCTCGGCTCTTTATTAAGTGTTTTAGGTGATACTCCATGTTCTGCTAAGAAATCCTGCACAGTTTGTATTGCAACAGCTCAAACATACATCTTTACATGGCACATGTGAGAGGATACAAAAATGTTATCCCATGGCAAAAAAAGATAAAAGAAGGTAACTCTGCTGCTGCTGCCTGAAACATCAAGTGTGACTAACTTCTAAAACGGGACAGAGACCTTTGCTAGCCCTGAATTTGCTAGGACAGGACCGGGATGATCAAGCCTAGCATGGATGCAAAAGGGAAATTCTAAGTGGATCTCCAGTAAAAAAACCCCAGGGTGGTCTTAGAGCAGCCATAAACTGCTGCATGTGCGGAAGCTTGCTAGACATGTTTCTTGGAGGTGTTAGGAGGAAGAGCCCCAGTTACTTCCTCCAGTCCAGTTGTGATGTTGTGGCTTTAACACACTGCTGCTGCTGTCAGCTGCTGAAGCTGGATTAATTCTACCAGGATCTCTTCTGTGATTAAATATATGTTAAAACATATATTGCCTGTAAATATTTTGGCATTGCTTAACACTGCCAGCATTTTTATTTTAGTTTCTGAGAAAAGTGCTATGTATTTTTAAGTCACAATATTTCTAGTTTTTGTAGAGGTTTTTGGTGCCATTCATTGCTAAATGTGGATCAGGCATTATCTCTAATCTGAACTGCAGCTTTCATAGTTTATGTATAAGGAGACACTAAGAGCATTTATTGAAAAAAAAGCTGTTATTCAATAGTCTCTTTCTGCAGACAAAGCATTGGTATTTTAATCATATGAACAATTTGTATGTGTCCATGTGGTAAGCACAAGGGCTCTCTTTACAAAAAATTAGAAAGAATTACTGATTGATTTACACAGGAAGATCCTGATGAGAAGTATATTTTCTTTCATTTTAAGTGGGTCAGTATTAGCTGTGCTGTAGTTACTAATAAAGTACTAAAAGTAGAAGAAAGTGAATGATTTTATAAAATCTGGTCCAAGGTTAAACAAAAGGAGGTGCATGTTTTTCAGCAAGTCCTATATACATGCTTAGTGCTAGTGCCCATATGCTTAATGGACCTTGAAAAGCAGATCCCAGTTAAATATCTGGTATTTACCTTCTATTTATCCCCTTTAGGAAAAAAGGATTTTCAGTAGAAGAGGCAGTGATTTAACTTTTTCATAAAGTATCAAATATTTTGCTATGCTTTCTGCATAGATAGATGACCCATTGTACCCCTCCTGGAGTTTGGAAGAATTCAAAATCTTGTTAAAATGGTAGTTTTAACTTTTCCTTATTTTCTCTTGCTATAGCCCTTCATAGGTTTCTAAGCTGGTTCATGGGATTAAGCATTTGTCTCTGCTAATATAAAATTGTATACAGCTGCTGTAATATATAGTTACATTTTAATTCAAAGAGCCTGTTGATTCTAAACTAGTTCCAGTGTATTTCCAAACACGTGCACTGAAAGGCAGTGTAAATTTTAGCAGATTTTTGTCATTAAAGCTTTACAATTTTTATAAAACAGCTCTGTTTTTATACATTCATTTGGTGCACCAGTTGTTGGGATATTTTGCTGGGTACTTTCTTTCTTCCAAATTTTTTTTCTTCTCTAGACATCTTTACTCTTAAGCTTTTATTTCTTGGCTTTGCTACTCTGGTCTGTGCTGTGGAATGTAAAGATTAGGAAACTCTTCCAATTTTATTTCTTGTGAACATGCCCTGTGTTAAAGGAGAATATTATTACTTTTAGCATGGTTTGAACCCACAGCTCAATAACTAACTATAGGAGTGCTAAAGCCCCACTCCTGCAGAGAGCTCAGTGTGTTGGACCCAGTCGAATTTAATGGGCTCCAGGCTGCCATAAGAGCTCATGTCAGCAGAGCAGCTCACTGAACCAGGATCTGTGCATCTTGGCCAGGAGCAATGGCTGGAATTTATCAAAGCCAAACAATATATGGGGGGAGAATAGTTAATTTCAGGTTTAATATATACAGCAGGTCTGATTTCCATTGAAGTCAGATGAGTTATGGTGGCAGGAAGGAGGCCTATAGTTTTTTGTCTTCTGCAGAAATGTGGGAAAACATCCAAAGTATTTAGTTCTGCCTCGTGTGTGCTGGTGTGCTTCTGTCAAAAGCAGGAACGGTATTTTCATTCTTCAAACTATTTGCAAATAAGATGAAATACGTTATTGTAATGCCTCTTTATGATTACTTCCTTCTCATGTGTGCTGGCAGGAGTCCTTTGTGGTCTGTCTTTGCCAGAGAGAAAAATCCAGAAATAGAATATATGCTTTTAAGTGTGTGACACTAACATCTGTAGCAGTGCTAAGTGTTGAGCTGTTCAATTTTTTTCAATTTTTTTTTTTAAGGTAAGTCCTGTATGTTTTTGTTAAAGATTGTACACAGATGTACGTGAGTTTAGATTTGTAAAGAAGAGTAAGCCATTGCTCACCTCAGGTACTGCCTGTGAGGGAGATTTTTAACATTGTTTTCCTGAAATTCTCCAGCAGTTCCATGTCAAATCAATTTTTATCCTTAAATGAAAAGATCATGAAGCAGAAAATTTTGAAGTTGAGCCTCAGGTGGTTTTCTCTCCTTCCATATTCAGCCACTCCTAGAAGGTACCATTTTCTAGGCAGCATTCACTGGCAGTCTTAGAGCCAGTGAAGCAGATGTTTGGCCAGTCTTTACCCATTTCCCCATCTAACTGTAGGAAAACTTCTCCCTTGTTTGTGCACTAGTGCTTTGGCTAATTGAGAGAGGAATGTCTAATGGATCTGAGGGGAATGTGGAGCTTTGCAATGTCAATTTCCTCTCTTGTGAGTTTATGACTTGAACAGACATTGCACCTCCTTGAAATCATGCTGTAGAGCTGTTTCCTGAAGGCAGGAGCTCTTCCTGCAGTTCAGGCTGTAGAATTCCTGCCTTTAGCCACCTCTCTGAAAGCCTTTGGGGAGAGCTTGAATGCATGTGTGATGGAGAAGAATGAGAGGAAAGCAGGCAGAACAGGCTGAAGATAATCAGTGCAGGGCTAGGGTATAGGATTTGGGAGAAGACCACCTTCATTTGCTCTTACACTGTAAAGATCAACATCACAGTTTCATTATGTAGTCAGCAGTGAGTCTTAAGTCCTTCATCGAATGGCCTTTGTCAACTTTCTTCTTCCATCCTGGTCTTTCAAGCCAAGTTTGAATTCTCTATCACTGGTACACATTTCACCTGTCCTTTTTCTCCCTGTGCTTTTCTCCTTGGTAGTCTGTTTTGGGGCTCTTGTTACACTGCAGGTGCCAGATTACCCTAGATTTTTATCATATGACCTTTACATAGAAGGTGTAATATATAGGTGTAATTGGGGAATCTAAATGTGAAGAGCACTAAAAAACAAGGTAGAAGTGAGACAAACACACACATATATAAGGTAATTTTTGTAAAAGTGAATTCTTTGCATTGCTGAAATCTTGGTGAAGCTGAAAGTTATAATGGAGTTCTTCCTGTGATGTTGCCTTTTAAAAAGGAAAAACCATACAGCAAAAGGGTTTTGTGAAGTCAGCGGTTCAGATGCTCAGAGCAGCTCTCAGCCTGTGTGTTCAAACACACACAATCTACACCAGGAAAGATCCTGAAGCAAGTGGAAGTTGGAGGGGCGTTTGCCAGCACCCTTGCAGTGGTGTGGAGCATGTAACACAACCTGCAGGAGCTGTGCAGGGAGGGCAGCCAGGAGAGCTGGGAAGCACTGCAGACAGCAGGAGAAGGTGCTGGGAGAAACACCAGGAGTGCTCAGCTTGCAGTTGGCCCCTTTTACTCTACCAGGAGCGCTGCAGGGGCAGTTCTGCCCTACAGGCTCCTTCATCTCAGTGCTCCAAGAATTTGTCACCCTTATGCAACCCTTTTGCATTTTTCCCTGCTTCAGTAGTACTCAGGAGAGCAGGGCTCCTCCTTGGAGAGCAGAGATTTAACCAAAACATCCCTGTTTGAGAGCAATTGACTTGAGCATTTGGCTTGTGGTTTCCACCATCACTTCCTTCTGCAGCCTCCACACGAAAATGCAATTAGCCTGTACTGAGGCAAGCCACAAACTGGGCAGGTGGTTGAAGAGAGAAGTGGAGCCTTTTTGTTAAAAAAAAAAAAAAAAAAAAACCAAAAAGGGAAGCTGTGATACCTTGCTTGAACTAAGGCAAATGTGATACAAAGCATCAGTGCTGGACAAGATGGTAAAACCCAGTTATCATGACAGCATGCATTGAAAAATTACTTCTCTACAGCTGGGTTGAAAAAAAAATGGAGTAAAGAAAGCCGGAATTCCTGTACCATACCAGCTTCACCTATTAGTGCCCCAGCTAGTAATACAAGAATGCAAGTTCCAAGGAAAACAAGGCACTTGATTTTTGACAGAGTTATGGAAGAGAACATCAGAGAAGAAACAAACCTGCACTACCAAAACACCTTTCCTTACCACTGTAAAACTGGAATGATTAATGTCCACAACAGCTATGTTGATGTCCTGGCAGAATCTCATTTCTTAGATTTTCAGGTTTAGCAAATAAAGATGCAATTTCTGACCATTGCTTTATTGCTGCATGCTCTGACACAGGAAATCAAGGGAGAGCTGTAAAACATTGCCCTTGATGGAGGGCATTTTGCTGCTAACAGACTTAACTGTACTGCATATGTGAATATATGTATATTAAATGAAACAAGAACAAGATGTGATCTTATTGGGAAAGAATCCCTGCAATATCCCAGAAGTTCCATTCACTCCACAGAATATACCAGAGTCTACCAAAAAGCTGTCCAAAACCTGGAAACAGATACAGGCTGAGGGGGTTGGTTCCCAGCCTGACAAGAAAGCTGTGTTTGCCCTGTTGGTATTCTGTCACATCCATACTGGATAACTGCTATATCAGAGATTAAAAGAAGGTCATGCTGTATTATAAACCACTGTCTTTATTTTTAGGATTAGATAACTTTTCTCTTTTTTCCCCCCACTGATTCCCTTTATATCCTAAGGGCAGATCCTTTCTCTTGGGTCAGGAATGTAATAAGGCAGGTTTTCCTCTCTCCAGGATATTGTGTCTGTCTCACTGTGTTTAAATTGCCACAGAAAGCTCTTCTGAGCAAAATACAGTATTTTCTTTGTACAAGAGCCAATGATTGACGTATCCATGGGGACTTCTCTGTCTTTAGCATTTAAACATACAAGTTGGATATGTTTAACCTATTGATAGGCAACAAAGACAACTACAGGATTTACTGCAAGAGAACAAAAGGAGAAGTAGAAAGAAAATATTTTTTTTTAAACTAGGGGATTTAGAAATTTTATTGCTGTTGTTAGGACAGAGAGAGAGAAAAAAATAATCAGACCTATATTTTCAGCTGAAGGAAGGAGGTGAAAAGCACACAGTCCTGGTGAGCTGTGTCCTTTGAATTAGCATATTCCTGTTTGTTAGTAATACGGTTTCACGTTTAGAGAACATGACTTATCCAATCCCATATGTAAAAAGTCATTTGCTTCACCATGGCTTGCTTAGACATCATTTGAGGCAAAAGGATGATTCCTGCTCAGGAGTACAGTGAACTCCACAAAATGCAAAAATTCATTATTAGTTTGATTGCTCTTGGCCTTTGTGCCCTCCTTGCTTCTGAACTTGTATGCCCCATGAAACAGGGACAGGCTCTACCCATGTGTTACACTGAACCCCAGATCTTTGCTAAAATTTTACTCATTAATATGACTGTAAACCCAGTCTTCTCCCAGTGGCAGCTGTGCTGGTTGGTACAAGAAAGCCATTGACCCCAATTGTTTGTTGCAACATCTCTGAGGTTCCCTACCATTTATATGGGAATGCTCCCTCAGACACTAAAATCCTCCTTTCTTAATGTTTCCATCCTCTCTTCCAACCACTGGTTTCCATGCTACCCTTCTCCTATGCCTGTCATCCCTGTCCTTCTACGTACACAGGTTATCTCAAGTTAAATCATCATAATTTTTCAGTTGACTTAGGGCTTCTAATTTTGATTCCTCCCTTTCTTCATTGACTGCTGTTGCCAGTTCTCAAGGGACAGAAATGGGTATCCAGAACAGCACAGTAATAAAAGAGCTTCAAGCATGAATTCAGCTGGAGTGCTGACTGGAGCCTCTTTTTTGTTCTTATAATTAAGTACTAACAATCATGGACTCAGAGTTCAAATGTTAAGTTTGTAAAGTAGGTAAGATACATTTCCCATTTTCTACATGCTTCACTCCTTTTTGAACTAACCATTTTTTTAAGTGAAACTTTCTTTATGTAGTAATTTTTTTTTTTAATGAGTAAAAGATTTTTAGTCACACTGGAGTTTCAAATTTTTGCAGTATATATATTTAATTTTGCAATGCTTTTATCTTGGTCTTGGCTGGGACAGAGTTAATTTTCTCCCTAATGGCTGGTACATTCTATATTTTGGACTCAGTATGAGAATAAGATTGATAACATGCAGATGTTTTGGTTGTTGCTGAGCAGTGCTTCTCTAAGTCAAGGACTTTTCAGTTTCCCATGCTCTGCCAGGGAACAGGTGCAGAAGAAGCTGAGAGCGTACACAGCCGGGAGCAGCTGACCCCAGCTGACCAAAGGGATATTCCCTACCACAGAACATTGTGCTCAGGATATGAACTGGGGGAAGTTGGCTGGGATGGCCAGTTGCTGCTCAGGGTGTGCTGGGCATCTGTGAGCAGGTGGTGACCAAGGGCATTGTGCATTGCTTGATTCTGTTGGCTATTATTCATGTCCCTGTTCTTACCTCCCATTTCATCATTGTCATTATTAGTTCTATTATAGTTTTTATTTTGGATTTTAAACTATTCTTATCTCAAACCATGGATTTTACCTTTTCCCAATTCACCCCATCCTTGCTGGCAGGGGCTGGTGGGAATGAACCTGGTAGGTAGTTGTTGGCTAGTGTTAAACCACTACAACCATTAAAAAAGCCACAGTCCTCTCACATGTAATCCAAAAATATCTGATTATGAAATGTGACATGCCACTAGTCTTCATTCAAGTTTGCAATCATGACCATATCTACTGGGAGCAAGGGGCTTCATTTGTTAATAGTGGAAAATGTTGAAAATTAAGTATAGAGATTGAGTGACAAGATCAAACACTGTGAGATGAGGAGTGCAGTGCACAGGCTATTGGGTGTATTCATTATACACCGAGGAAATTGCTGTGCAGTGCTTTTAAGATCCAGATGATCTTAACTGTGTGTATTTCATTATAGTAAAGGTGTCAAGGCTGTGGAGGCACTGACCTGCTTTGGGCCAGATCAGCAAATTGTATAAATTGTCATGTTGCTAATCAGCATTATCAGAGATCTGTCACAACAGCATTTCTTAAATCTTCCATAAAGTATGAAAGACAGCATCAAGAACTCTAATAGAATAACAGTAAATGCATCCAAAGGAAAGGAAGCAGGATTGGAGATAGTTGTCTGAGCTTCTTCACAGGCATGTGCAGAATTCTTCACGCATAGCTTCCACTTGGCTTTAGGAACTGCAACCAGCTTAAGAGTTTATGCCACCATAAGGGCTTAAAGCCGCTTAAGTACTTCTTCCATCTCAGGAACTAAAAATGGCTTAAGTACTTATGCCACCCTAAGGACATAGGGTCAAAAGTGTATTCTCAACTTGAGCAGCAAGTAGTAGACATTGGTCTCTTGAAACTGTTAGGCCTGGTTGTGCCTGCAAAATCTTTAGTAGGGAAAGGACAGACAGGATCCATACCTATTTTCCATCAGATAAGAGGAAATTAAAATGCACGCATTGTTTTACCAGAGAGTCACAGAGGTTAGAGAGAGACTCGATTGCAGTGATTGGAATGTGTCTGAGAAGTCTGCTGAGGATTTCACTCCATAGAGATCCATTTTTTTTTCCTCCTCACAATGAGATTTTATTGTCACAGAAGATTTCCTGGTTCACAGGACCTCCTTTATATCCTGACTTTTTTACAATGCGTTTGTCTGTTCATCTTGCTGTGGATCATGGAGTCAACCTTTATCAAGATGTTAATGAGATGGTAGGGAGGCCAGTCTGATGTCATCTCTTAGTTGCCTGACTACCTAAAATGGTAACAAGGAGCAGCAATGAGTCGCATATTGCATCCCTGGAGAGCAGGCAAGCCTGGGGACTTGTTTAAGTGCTGCCCTGTCACTGTTCTGAACACTGATATTCATTTTGCAGTCACTTGGCTATCTCAGGAAACTGTGTAGGTCAAGAACCTCAGAAGTATGCACACCACTCATAAACAAGTGACTACTTCTAATGGGAATCAGAGATCTAAAAACTTCTGTGAATGTGGCCTATAGCTTTTAGATTTTCTGGGCCTTAAGTCTCTGCCTCAACTGTGGCCATGGTAGAAGATATTTTTGCTGAGGTTTGTTGTTAGAAGAGGTACATTCACAAGCTATGAGGTACTCAGACTCTGGTAATAGTCTCAAGTCTAAAGTGAATGTGAGGTCTGTACCTGCACCTAAGTGGTGACAGGGAAGTTTGAATCCTGTTACACCAAGTTTGGTGAGCCCTGGTGTACTTCACACTATTCTGGTCAAGAAGGTTGAAGTTGTACTAGAGCAGGTGAAGAGGCTGAGAGAGCAACTGATGGACTAATACAGTCCTCAAAGTGGCAATGGGGAATCTGGGAACAAAATTATGAATGGGTCTTAGAATTCCCCACCTTGAGCCAAAGCAGGTTAAGGGGGGAATGAGGACTTGGTCACTGAAGAGAAGACCAGAAGGAACTAGTTTATCTAATCCAGCAAATGAAGACAGAGAGGGGAGTGCTGTCTGCCAGTTAGTTAGGGTGGGGAAGGGAGAGAACTAAACACTCAGCAGGGAAGCAGAGCTGTTTAAGCTAAAGGATAGTGTTGGCACAAGAACAAATGAATATAAATTGGCTGTGAATAAATCAAAGCTAGAAATTAGTTGCTAACCAGTAGAAGAGTGACTTCGTAGAAGTGCCTTCCACTGGGACCAGAGGGAGCTGATCACCAAGGTACTTAGAAGCTGAAGCTCTGTTTGTGACCAGGATTATGTGCAGTGGGACTTGCCATAATGAGGGGATAGGCCTGATGACCAGGAACCTGTTTCTAACTGTATGTGGTTTTAAGGACAAATCTACATTCCCTATGCAAAACTCAGAAATAAAAGTGTTCCCTGCAGGTCAGGGACAGCTAATCCCCTTCCAAACCAGCTTCAGAGCTTTCCAGTCTGGTACTGCCAGACACAGCCTCTGCCACATGTCCTCTGTGTGGGCTCCACAGCTCTCTTGTGCAGCTGCAGGACGAGCTGTGTTTAGCAGCTGTGTGATGCTTCTTCCCCTTTTGCACTTTGTCCCCTATGCATCAATGCTGCAGCTCTGCTGGTTTGAGGGGCTTTTTGTGGAAGTACAGTACAGGGGGACATTTGTGCTAGAAGATGGGTTAAATGCTGCCTCTGCTTAATGTCAGTGGTGAGATCTAGTGAGAAGTTATTTAGCACCTCCTTTTTAGTTTTTTAAAATACAGGGAAAGACCTGCAAGAAGATAAAAGTCTGAAATTGTCACTGTATAACTGAAATTAAACTTAATTTTGGCAATGGTGATATGCCTTTCACTCAGCCACTAACTTACCACTTTATACAGCATGGTCTCTTCCCAGTTTCATCCTATACTTTAGGGTAGCAAGTCTAGGTTAGAAAACAGAAATGTGAGATTCTGCCAGAATTTTCTGCTCTTGCCACCAAATAGAACTTTGCTTTCAGATGCAATCTCAGTTGCAGTGACATTCTTTTTCTGATGTTCCTAAGTTTTTCCACTGGTATGGAGAGGCTTTTCCTCCTGCTGTTTGACTGCTGTGAGAGCACATTTGGCCTTTGTTTATGTGTTGAATAGCTAACGGGTACCATGCAGTCAGCTAGGACGTGCACAGATTCTCCTTTCTTCTAAAAACCCTCTTGCAGGAGGGAAATGGAACACTAAGGTTATTGCAGAACCTACCTCCAGTGTCACCTCATCTGCTACAATATTGAGTAACAGGTACAGTTGGTATGGATTATATGAGAACATGCATGATTTAAGGCGTTCCCTTTTCAATAGTATTTCTTACCATGTAAGCATTTATGCTTCCAGGATACTGTGGATTGAATTTCCTGTTACCTCTGGTTTTTGAGATTGCCCAGTAGAGATGACAGGCAAACTTCAGCCTTGCTTTCAATTAATCTGGTGGGGTTTTATGCTCTGGAAGTCAGAGCTTCCTCCTTCAAAGGCAGGTCATTCTGAGACCAAAATCAGTATTTAGGTCAGCTCCCTCTGTTCATTTTAGGGTATTTTGGAACTGGATTATAATAACAACATTTTTTAAAGAATAGAAAATGAGCCAGGACAAACAGAGGTTTGGTAATATGCATTGAAGTAGCATGAAAGTGACTGGTATTCTGCAAATGACCCCTGTTCAGCAGCTTTTTGGAGCTGTGTGCAACGGGAGATAGCTTGTAGAATTCCAGCTTTTAATGTGGGCTTTTTTTTTTCAGGTCAGAAATTCTTAATAATACAGAGCTGATGCTTCAGAGCCTTATGCTAGCAAACCTGACACTAGGGAGTAATATCACTGGCTTTCATGCGCCTATTTACTGTAATAAGGATTATGGACATAAGTAAAACTTGCAGGTTTGGGCCCACAAAATTAAAAGAAAAGCCTTTTCACACCCTGAAACTGCATCAAAATTCAATTTCACCAGGAAAAAAAAAATCCTTCTGATCTAGTCCCTGGAATGTGACATTTCATGGGTGTAATAAGGTTACAAACAGATTATAAATTGAAACCCTATAATTCCTTATTGTACTGTACCAAAGCTTCTGCTTTGCATAATACTCTTATTCCTGACTGTTCTTTGTTTTACAAGCTCAAAACTGCTCATTTCCTCTCATAATAGAGACCAGGGAGCCAAAAACACCATGTAAAATCCAAAGGTAATTATCTGAGTCAAAGAACCTGAATGCCAGAGTTCACAAACTTGTGAACTTTTCTAAATGATGTTGTTTTCACAGTGAGACCTCCCTCCTCTTTAAACATTTCACAAAAATTACGCATTCTTTCTGCCAAATGATAATGGTAAAAAATCCCAGTGTAGATTTCATTTGTGGCTTGCATTTGTGTAGTTCTGCTTATATGTCCATAGCAGATGACTGACTGACAAGTTTTCTCATCATAACTTGAGCAGGTGAGAGTGTTTGAATCTCAGGATGACAAATACTGTGAATCTCCTTACCTGACAGCGCTGCTGGTGCTGATTTTCTAGCAAGTGTCTTCCTCCTTCCTTTCAGTATTTGGACATGTTTGTAGTTCTGCTAAAATATGATCCCTCTGCAAAAAGCAATTAAGCAGTTCACCTGTGAACCAAATAAATTACTCAGATTAGCAGATCACAGTCTCGTTTATTCCAGGCTTTCCCTAAAGGTGAGGATCCTCAGAGGGATTGAATGAGAATGAGATGCATTTACAGGTGAACACTCAGGAGCCACTTGCAGCATCATAGCAATGAGGGAAAACAGCACAAAGAGGGGTTTGATTGTAGGAAGATCAGAGAGTCTAGGAAAGGGTTGAGAGAGTAGGAGTGCAGGGCAAATGTGTATGGAGGGCCACAGTTGTGAGAGACCAGAGGATGATCACAAGATATTTGACAAGTAAGCCAGTGATGGAGAAAAGCAAATGATCATCACCACTTGTCAGCTGCTGCAGTGAGCCTGGGCAGAGGAGGGAGTGAGGAAAGGACTTTTAGGCCCATGAGAAAGGTCAGTTTTGGAGGATTCTCATGCTGCCAAAGGTTAGAGGTCTAGAGCACAGGGAGCAAGTGACAAAGAGAAAAAACTGTCCTATGGAGATTTTCTCTGAAAGAGCCCCCACGGTGCCTGAGTGTCCACACAGCAGGAGGTAAAAGGAAGTGCTGTGGTGAAGTGATTGATCCAGCCTTGAGGTTTTTGTATCAAATGGAAAGCCTGTGTCACACACTCAAGTTTCACCCCCCCTTGTGGCTGTGTAGGTCTAACCGCATAACACACAGTCCGCAATGTTTACAGAGAGATTTGGCCATGAATTACTAGAATGCATTTAATTTTGTCCCTTTACTTCTTTCTCTTTCAAGAAATAACACACATTGCCCTCACTGAACTCTTTTGATGCCATTTCACAACACAGAGCATATGTATGCTTCTGGCACAGGTGTGTATACTATGAATACAGATCTGCTCTAGGAACATTAACTCTTGCAGATTACAAGTTGTATGTTGCCCAACACCTCTCTCTGTTCATGCATCCTGAGCCCCATAACAACTTTTAAGAAATGGCAATAAAGTTTCAGAAAAAAAGCTGTCATCTTTTATAGGCAGTGGATGTCTTTTCCATGGCAAAGGTGAATAATTTTGAACATACATGATTTTATGTGGCTTTCTGACTGATTTCAAGACTTCAGGAAAGATTGGGATTATTTTCTTTGTGTTCCAGTATGAGCTACTGAGTTTCTATATGCCTGGCATTTCCTGTAGGCATTTCCCATTATGGAACAGATGCAGATTTCATCCCTGTGCTGTGATCAAATAAAAACTGGAAAGATTTTTTTGGTGGTACCTTAGTGGGAATAAAGTCATTCGCTGAGTAAGGCAGCCATCTAGTGGCACAACGACAGAAGTACGGCAGTGTGGAATGATTTCGAGAGAGAGTCTGGGAGGATGAGTCGGGCAGCTCCTAGTGGAGAAAAGACTCTGAAAGTCCAGGTGTAGTTTTCTCTTCTTTTGGTTTCTAAAACAGTGCAAAACAAATTCAAAAAGTTCAACCTTTAAAAAAAAACCAAATCAATTTTTAGGCTGGCCCTGCTTCGCCTGCCTGTTTCCACTCAAACACAGAGAGAATTAAATCCATTTTTAAATGCTTTTCTGAACTAGATCTTAGTGAAAGAAACAGAGCAAGCTAATTTTGTGGAAGAGTACAAGGTACACAGCCCTGTCCTGCTTCTGGATACACTCACATGGATGACACTGACCACAGAAAGACATGCCTGTGAGTCAGCAGGGCTGGGGCAGCTGTCACTCCCACACACATGCAGACAGAGCCAGACTTGGCAATGGCAAAAACTGGCTTGATGTATGCTTCTGTACTCAGAGTTCATATTCACAGTGTGTAGGGGTTTATTTCTGCCGCCATGACCTGTACATTTACTGAACTAAATACATTTACTGAAGGAAAATATGGGTAACAGGGAGTGAGTTAAAATTTGGGGTGAAAACTTGATTTAGCAGTTCTGTTGATTTTTCAGGTTGGAGGATATGTTTCTAAAGGCCTGGTTTTGTAAACCTTGTTTATGTTGAGCAGCACTTAAGTAACACTTCCCTGCTCTTCAAAAGCAGTACCCAATGTGAATCATGCAAGTGGAGCCGTGCATGAGATTATCCAGGATCCATTTATCAGCTTGCATCCCTGAGGCCTGATCCAAAGCCTTTTGATCTCAGTAGAAAAAAAAAAATCATGGGCCCCAGTGGACTTCCAGTAGGATCTATAATTTGACCTCTGTGGTCACTTGGAAGCGCGGATGATCTTATTCTTTTGGTACTTCAAGGACCTGGTTCACACCTGAATGTCTGGTGCTCTTCCAAAGTGAAATTACAATAAGGCTGCAGCTGATGTTGTATTTCTGTTAATCTGTGACCTCTATTCTGCCTGAACAGCATATCAACAATGACCACATACATGGTGAGAAGAAAGAGTTTGTGTGCCGATGGCTGGACTGTTCCCGGGAGCAGAAACCTTTCAAAGCCCAGTATATGCTGGTGGTCCACATGAGGAGACACACAGGGGAAAAGCCACACAAATGCACTGTAAGTAAAAGGGTCTGAGCTCCAGGTTTGTACTGGGAAGCTGGGGCTGTGCAGAGAGCAAACAGAGCAGGATGAGTGCTGCATTCCCTGAGCTCATCTGTCAGACTCTTGTGGAGAAGAGACTGCCATGTCTGCTTTGTTATCCAGCACAACCAGATGACAGAAGCTTTAGGAGGGGGAATTCCCTGGATGATTTGGCCCACTTCTTCAAGTTTAAAGTACAAAGAAGCCCCAGAAGGCATCATTAACTATGGCTCAGTTTGCTTAATTATTTAAAGGAACTTTCTCTTACAGAGTTTGGTATTACTGCTGGCCACCAGCTCCTGATGGCTTTGCAATGCATTTCAGTGTTAGTCAAAGTACATGAATACTGTGCTCTTGTAAGAGAACATTTACATGATGCTGAAAGCATTTTAACTTGAGCTGTGGTGGAGTTTGCTTGGATAAAATTAAAACCCTTCAAATTAAAACTACATTGGACAAGGTTATGAAGGCTTGGAAACTTTCTAAACTTACTTTGCTGTTTCCTGCAAGTCCAAAGATTAAAGCTAAACCAGATTTATGTCTTGTCTGCAGTTTGAAGGTTGTACAAAGGCCTACTCCAGACTAGAAAACTTGAAAACGCACTTGAGATCTCACACTGGAGAGAAACCGTATGTGTGCGAACATGAAGGCTGCAACAAAGCTTTCTCCAATGCATCTGACAGGGCCAAGCACCAAAACAGGACTCATTCCAATGAGGTAAGTAAGCACAGCTTCAAAAGATTAATAGAATTCATTGTTGAACAGACTTACAGTGTGGTCATAGCAATGTATTACAGAGGACAGGCACAGCAACCCTCAGCAGCCTGAAAAGAATGTAAGTTCTGGATGCCTCTTAGCAGCACAGTATGTCATTCAGACCTGGCATTTTATAACATATAGGAGAGGAGAGTTTTGAATGAGGGTGTCTAATGGAAACCCATGCATTAACCAGGGACAGATCCTGTTTTCCCTGTAAAGCTGGCATCATTTTTCCCCCTGGAGCTAAAAGGGCTCATTGAGTGCCTGGACCCACCCCCATGTCTGTGTTGGCACCAGGCATGTGCTGGGATGCAGCTTCCCCAACATATTTTGGGGTGCTGCAGACAGCCACAGTGTCCACATTTGAAATCATGGGTTGCTGTTTAAGTTCTGAGGTATGCCTTTTCCTTCTTCTCTGGCCTCTTTCACTCTTTTCTTTCCATCCTGAACGGACCTTGTGGACTAGGGATGCAGCAGAGGAAATATGACCTTTCTCAAGGAAACCCACTGTGGCAGTCACAGCTGTTTCCAAACTCTCAGTGTAACATCACATTATTACTGTGTTCCTGTTACTGCTGCTTCCTTTTTTAGGAATCACACTATCTTCTTGCACTGTCCATGTTTTATTGCGCCATTTCAAGTTGCATGGAGAGTCACATCATCTCAATCTCACATCTCAGAGTCCACTGTCTCCTCCTTGACATGTCCCTATACTCCTTCAACTCTAGCCTAAACCTGGAAGTACTGGAAGGGTGGGACATACCATAGCATCTATTTCATCTATTTCCACACAGCTAGTATCTTTCTCTAGCTGGCTGTCAGGTCTGCATACAGGCAGATCTCCAGGGAGCATTAGTCCTCTTCCAGTCCCTGCTCTGCAGCATCTCTTCAGTCACAGAGGAAGCAGAGGGCATTGCACATCTCTGAGTTTCCTCATCCCTGCTGTGCGTGTTTTCAGCAGCCCAACTAATAATGGCACTGAAGCCCTGCAGCAATTTCGTGAATGGTCACCAAGGAAGAAGGAAGTTCACCAAGTCTTGCCGATAGCTGCCTGAGCTTTCTTGTTTCATTCACTGAACCAACCTGTGTGCTGCCTGGCTGATGAGTTAGACCTTCTCACACTTAGTGATGTGACCTACCCCTGTGTTTATTTTGTGTCTAACAGTAAGGTAACCAGAGAAATTTTATGCTGCACATGATTTCTGATAGGTGCAGCCACAGGGGCAAATGAAACATTTCCTTCACCATTACTTCACACCAAAACAGGCTAATCTTTTAAGGCAACATATCCTGGTGGAGTGATGTGAATACAATCAAAAGCACAGACCAAATTCAGCATTTGCTTGCCGTTCCATTTTGGCTTTAAGTGGGTAGCCTACAGAGAGTTTTGAAAGCAGCTGACATATCTTGATGACAATATGCCTTACTCATGCAGAGGAGAGCTAAATGACTTGTACTTCCATAGCAACCTGAGAAAACCTGCCTCAGAAGCTCAAGCTCAACATCATCTCTAAATTGCTCCTTTTTGCTCCTATTCATGTAAATGGGAGGAGTTTTTCCACTGATGTCAGTGGAAGCAGCCTTAGGCCTTAGACAGCTATGACAAAGCTCTATTTGTCAAAGGCTCCACAGTGCCGTGTGTAAGCAGAGAGAGAATCCCTCTGAGAAGCTCTGCATGAGGGTCTCTTTCTATTTTTTGAAGGTTAGTATAAAAAAAGCCCTTTAAAATAGTAGTTTCTTGGAAACAATTCAGTAATGAAAGTGAGTGAACAATACTTTGCTTCCTGAGGCAGTTAAAGGATTTAGGAAGTGCTCAGCTCTTCTTTCTAATCCCCTCATAATACAAGAAAAAATGCTTTGTTAATTTATAAGACAATAAATTTACTTTATTCTACATTGCTTAGTGAACTATAGAAATCCACAGATAAAGAAAGTGGTTTCTAAAAAAAATGAGTGATGAGTTATGCTAGTAGCAGTAATAATAGTACTAGTGCATATATTGCTGCAACGTGAAAATGTTCATGGCACTGTATCTTACGCTTTCACATCGTACTGGTGATCTGAAGGAGCCTGAAAAAAATGCATCCTCACTTAATTCTGCCTGAACAAATGGTCCAGTATCTTTTGAAGGGGGTTGTTTCTCTCAGTGTCAAGTAGTAGGTACTAGGGATACTGGGAATGCTACCAAACTGCTGAAGGCAAAGGACAAGGTTGAAAATTAAAGCAGTCTTCATAAATTGGCACAGCTGAGTTGACTTTTCTGCTAAGGTAAGTGAAAGCTCTGCTAGTTGGTACCCATGAGAGATTCTGCCCTCAATCAAC
The DNA here is from genome assembly GCF_022539315.1 of Serinus canaria. Taxonomy (NCBI): domain Eukaryota; kingdom Metazoa; phylum Chordata; class Aves; order Passeriformes; family Fringillidae; genus Serinus; species Serinus canaria. The sequence goes on along the minus strand of NC_066315.1, from coordinate 52,298,805 downwards.
TGTGCAGCACTAATTGCTACCTTCTGAACCAAGGGCAACTAATGGTTTTATCTAGGAGCAGTCACAATTTGATAAGACAAGGGGTGATGGCTTTAAACTGGAAGAGAGTTGATTTAGATTAGTTATAAGGAAGAAACTGGTTACTGTGAGGGTAACAATGCACTGGTAGAGGTTTCCTAGAGAAGCTGTGAATGTCACATCCCTGGAAGTGTTCAAGGCTAGGTTTGAATGTGGGTTTGACCAAGGGATCCCTGCCCATATTGGGAAGGGTTTGGATAATTAGATAATCTTTAAGGTCCCTTCCAACCCAAACCATTCTATGATCCATTTGTAGAGACCATAAATTAGGTAACAGATTCACTGTGAAAGCATATAACTGTGACACCAGCTGTGCTCCTTGGAGTTCTTCAGGAGTCCCACATGGAATAAAATCTGATATGGGTGGGTTTTGTGTCTTGTCAGAAACCATATGTGTGCAAGATCCCGGGCTGCACAAAGCGCTACACAGACCCCAGCTCCCTGCGGAAGCACGTGAAGACCGTGCACGGCCCGGAGGCACACGTCACCAAGAAGCAGCGGGGAGATATCCACCCCAGGCCTCCGCCACCAAGGGACCCAGGCAGCCACTCTCAGACCCGGTCACCAGGCCATCAGACTCAGGGTGCAATTGGTGAGCAGAAGGACCTCAGCAACACTACCTCAAAGCGGGAAGAATGCCTCCAAGTGAAAGCAGTCAAGTCAGAGAAACCAATGGTATGCAATACACCGTACCACTCCTTTTGTCCTGTTCTTCCTGCAACCAGTTAATAATCCCTTTATGAAATGCTCAAGTCTGTAAACACTAGCTCACAAAGTTTGTTTTTCTGAGGTCTTCTTCTGTGTTTACATTGTAAAATGTTTTTAAAGTCTAAGAAGTAGCAAATAAAAATAGTCTGTGCAATATAGAATAAGTGCAGTGCTGCCAACTGCCACAATAATTGTTTCCCTTAAAATGCTCCATCTTCTGGAATAAGCATAGTATGAGAGAATCAGAGTTTTCTTTAGAAAAAAAAAAAAAGAGTTTTTTCCACTCTTCTGTTTCTAGAAAAAAGATGAATCTGAATCTTGCAGGCTGAAAGCCAGAATAAGGAAAAAACCAAACCAAACCACAAGTCCAAATGACTAAAATGATGATATTGATGGTGATCATTTTTGGAGAACCTGGGAAAGTAATCACGTTTTAGGGGCTTGAGGCTTTTGGGTCATAGATCAAACTGAAGCAGGATGAACTGACTTTCTTAAACAGCAGATGGGCATCTTTTAATAACATCTCTGTTTTGTTGTTACCTCTTATGTTTATCTGATACTTAGTCAAGTTAACCTAGTCCAAGTTTAACTCAATCAAGTTGAATTGACCATCTGCAGGTCTTTTCTCTGGTTTACCTTAACGTATTGCATTAAACTGTTGAGAGAACTGTATTCCATTTTTTGAGACGCTATCTTAAATATACAAGTTCTTTTATTTGCCTGAATTTCATGTGCCATCTGCCCTCTTCACAAGGGTTAATTCAAAAGCAGCCATTCCATCCTCTTCCCCATCTGGGTCTATGATTCATCTGTATCCAGCCCTTGGGGATTACAAATATGAGCCCTCCAAATTCTGCTCATACTGTTAATCATGCTGCAATTCAAAGTGATTACTCACTGAAATATGAGTTACTGCTGTGTTGTGCCTATGGCTTATGTTCAAACTGTTCAGTATTAATACTCAATTCAAAACCTTTGAAGGGCTCAGTAAACTCCTGCTGAAGTGTAAAGGAGGTCCTCTGCCATCTTTGGTGATAACTACCTAAGTTTACAAATGAGAAAAATCTCTTTTGCTTTGCTAGATAAACGTGTAGCATTATTGAGGCATGTTGAACACAGTTATAACAGGAAAATTTGTGGAAGAGAGGTACTAATGCCTTTAGCTTACATAGTGTTAAATATTTCTCACTGAAAATTATATTTTAAAGATAATTCTGTTGTTTCTTGCTTTTCATTGCATGTATGAATTAAAGTATATTTTCTGGTTTTCAACTAATCCAATGTCTTTTCTGTCTAATGCTCTTAAATGTCTTATTCTAACTTCCTAAGGACAGTGGGTAATAAGGTGAGGGCATTTTAACTTTTCTGCTATTTTTCCTATTGCAACATAATATATGTTTTTATTTTGGTCTTCTGCCTGTTGTTCAGTCATTCCTTTGTTTAGTAATGTGCAATCCATCAAGCACATTCCCAGTTGTAGTGTGTTGTGAACATTTTGCAACATTTGACATGTGAAAAATCTGGCTTATATTGGTGAAATATCTTCAGAAATGTCTTTGTACTTTCCCCTCTAGATAAGACATCCTTTTTTTTTTTTTTTTTTTTTTGTATTCTACATCTAGAAATATATGTCCTGCATAATACAGTTCTTATTTCTGTACCCTACCTCACTGTGATCTTGAGATGTGCTACAAGAACAGGCTTCTGATCACTACTACTCTTCTTCCATATGGCATGGAGCTATTGTCCAGAAGTACAAACTTTCTTCTGTATAATAACTGTTGTTTCTATTCTTGTCAGCAAATCTGCTATGGTCAGGATTTGGAAATGAACTTGCTCAGTGTGGCCTCATAAATTCTAAGTATCATCATTCAAGTTAGAAATAATAAAATAGTTATTGAATCTCAAATGGACTCCTTAGGGGCATAGGAAACTACAGTAGTGCCATAAATCTGTGTCTTCATTCATTGATGTTTAAAGTAAGAGTCGTCTCTGGCACTTCAGAAATTCTAGACAGCATTTTTCAGTAAAATGTACATAAAGATCACAGAGTGGCAGGAAAAAAAACACTAAAAACAAAACCACATCAGAAACCCTTTAAAGTTAAATACTTACTTGAAACTGTTCTTGTGAGCAAAATGATACTGCATGCCCTACTGATTTGTGATCACACTGATAGAACCTTACAGTGAGATATTAAGTCCAGAGACTTCTGTCTGTTGTCCTCTGTTTTGTCTGTCAGTTTGTTCATTTTCCCATTCTTTTGAGAGAACTTTATGAAAAGTCTGAAAAGTAAATCAAGCCTGTGTTTCCCCACAGCAAGAGTTCTGCTAGAGCAGCAGGGAACACTCCCTGTTAAGAAAGAAGATGTTATTGTGGCATGTTTATATCCCTGAAGATTAGCAGTCTGTGTTGTCTACTTAAATTCTTGCACTTAAAATCTTAAATTCTGATGAAACAAAGGATTTGATTTAGTAGATCATCACCTTCTTGATTCAGGGCAGAGGTGGTGTAAATTAGGTATAAGAGGAGGTATGAGTTAGACCTGAGTGCTCCCAGGGTCACAGGATGCTGATAATGTAATACAGTATTTTTTGCACTGATGCTTTGTCCTTGTTTTATTACATGCCAACATTTCAGGCCAACCACTGCTTGTAACAATGAGCCTTAAGCCTGGAAAATGCTTACATTCTTTAGCCACAAGTCTAATTAAAAAAACCCTCATTCCAATGTTGTTGGAGTCTTGTTTGTTTGTTTGTTTGTTTGCTTGCAAGCCTAGCAGTGTAAACTAATACTTTGTAACATGGCTGAATTCTGGTTTGGTTTTTCTGAGCTGCAGCTTCAGCTGGGAACAGCACATGAGCAAAGTAGGGTATCCATCCATATGTGCTCACAAATGGCTTGAAGTGATAGAAGTAACTCCGGGAATAACTCAGATAAATGTCTCATGGAGATACATTGTATGCCCTCAGCAACACGTGAAAGGCAATTTTAGTCTTGTGTTTTACAATGCCTTTCACTGCAGCTGAAGCCAGTATCTAGAAAGCCTCCTTAAGAGCGATCACTGTTACCATTTAAGGCTGAACTTTTCTATACCTGTATATTTGGCTCCATTTAGCACAAATGCTCTGGTTAACATTGTTTGCTTAATCCTCACACTCTTTTGTCTCTGACTTCCCTCCAACAGACATCTCAGCCAAGCCCTGGTGGTCAGTCTACATGCAGCAGCGAACAGTCCCCCATCAGCAACTATTCCAACAATGGGATCGAGCTTACTCTGACCGGTGGTGGTAGTGTAGGAGACCTCAGTGTCATCGATGAAACCCCAATCATGGACTCTACCATTTCCACAGCCACCACAGCACTTGGCTTACAGGCCAGGAGGAACATGACAGGGACCAAATGGATGGAGCAAGTGAAGTTAGAAAGGTTGAAACAAGTTAACGGAATGCTTCCAAGACTGAACCCCGTTCCACCTTCCAAAGCCCCAGCCTTGCCGCCTCTCATAGGAAATGGTGAGATACACATAAGAGGAGTGATAAAGCTTTTTGTCCCTAATCTTGTTGCTTGCTAGCTCAATCTTACAACTCTTGCAAGAGTTGCACAGCTCAGGAATCTCAGCAGCTGTGAAATGGTTTGTAAACTGATCACTTTCTGTTTATTCCGTCGTTGCAAGTTCTTCTACCCACTCTCTGAGAAGTCTGATAGTCCTGTGTTTTACAGAACAGGAGGTGTTGAGCGAGCCATGAATCACATTTTAAATATTCATGATAAAGGTTTTGACCCAAGATCATCATAATTCTGTCTTGTTTTGAGACAAGGTAGAAGAAATAAATACCTGTGAGTTTACTGGATGGAAGTCTTTCTGTTGAGGCCTTTGCAGGGCAGCCTTGGCAGAGATGTGGTGGGCTTCCCTTTAAATAACCTGTTCCTACACATAGAAGAAATCATGTACAGATGCTACTGCTGCAGAGGGCAAATATCCATGAATGGGAGCAAGGTGAGGTTGAACTCTGAACATCCCCAGTTGTTTTCCTCCAAAGAGCTGCTCATGACCAAAATGGATGTTGCTGCTGCCCCTACTTTGCCTACGGCATGTCTGTAGGTTTCTGGGCTCCACCCAGCAGTGACAGCCCAGGTTTTCTGAGGCCCATTAAATCAAAAGAAACTATGTAAAATTAAGAAATGTATCCTGTTTACTTAAAACCAAACCAAAACAAGGAAACCAGCAAAGATGTTTTGCAGTTGTTAGGAGTTATTTCAAGAATATTTCAAGAAGTATTAGAAGTGACCTTGAATAGCCTCCAATTTGTATATTTTGCCATTCCATGCAAATGCCTGTTCAATTATATTTTGCCTATAAAAAGCTCCCTTACGAATATGTCCTCCTGGCACATCGGCCAGCATAGCTGCACTGCAGGCTGGAGTACTGCACCAGCTGATGACACATTTGTGGCTATGGGCTATAAATTTTCTGCTGGGATTCACACTGAAATGTTACCCTTGAGTCTCCAAATTAGCTTTTAACCTAAGGACAGTTTTTATCCCTACTTCTTGCAAGAAAGAGCCCTGCTATAATTGGATGTGATGATGTTCTTCCTCTGTACTCCGCTTATTTTTTTGCTGTGTGTTTTCCACACCAGTTTCTGGATAGTACCTCTTTGTTTAACTGTGAATTTTACCCGCAGGTACCCAGTCGAACAGCAGCTGCAGTGTCGGAGGATCCATGACTATTCTGCCAAACAGGAATGAACTCTCAAGTACAGACATCACTGTGTTGAACATGCTGAACAGGAGGGACAGCAATACTAGCACAATCAGTTCAGCCTACCTGAGCAGCCGCAGGTCCTCTGGAATCTCACCTTGCTTCTCCAGCCGGAGGTCCAGCGATGCCTCCCAGGCAGAGGGAAGACCGCAGAATGTGAGCGTTGCAGACTCCTACGACCCCATCTCGACAGATGCCTCCCGGCGCTCCAGTGAAGCGAGCCAGTGTGATGACCTGCCAAGTCTTCTCAGCCTCACCCCAGCCCAGCAATACAGGCTGAAAGCTAAATATGCAGCAGCTACTGGTGGACCCCCACCAACTCCACTGCCTAACATGGAGAGGATGAGCCTCAAGACAAGGATGGCACTCTTGGGTGACTGCAGGGAGTCTGGAGTATCTCCACTGCCTCCAGTGAACGTCCCTCGAAGATGTAGTGATGGTGGGGCAAATGGTTACAGCAGGAGGCATTTTCTGTCTCATGAAGCTTTAGGAAATGGGACAAGGAGAGCCAGTGATCCAGTCAGAATGGCCTCCGACAACCTCTCTGTCCCGAGAGTCCAGCGTTTCAACAGTCTTAATAGCTTTAACACTCCTGCTTTGCCTCCATCCATGGAAAAGCGCAACCTGGTTCTTCAGAACTACACCCGTTCTGAGGGTGGCGTCTTCCGCGGCTTCAGCTCCCCCTGTCCTCCAAGCATCAGTGAGAATGTCGCCCTGGAGGCTGCTACAATGGAAGCAGGTAACAGTCTGAATGATGAGGATCTCCTGCCAGATGACGTGGTCCAGTATCTGAATTCCCAGAACCAGGGCATGTACGACCATTTGTTGAACAATGTCCTAGATAGCAACAAAATGCATCACAGCTCAGTTTCAGGAAACAACAATTCCAGCAACTTTGACCAAGCCCCTCCACCGAGCAGTCAGCAGGCGGGTCCCGAGGCAAATAAGAGTGACTTGCCCATTCAGTGGAATGAAGTAAGCTCAGGAAGTTCAGACTTATCTCCTTCAAAGCTGAAATGTGGTCAGCGGTCAGCAGTGCAGCAGGCTCGGGCCTTCAGACTGCATAACAGTATGATGGTTCAGCAGCAGAACCTGGAGAGAAGCAACATGGCCCAGCAGAATGGCTATGGGAACCTGATGGAGAACAACACTTCCTACAGTTTACAGCAAAATATGACTCTTGGCAGCGGAGCCGGGAATTCTTTCAGCATGCAGTCCAACAAGCCTTACAGTGAAAGCATGGGCAGGCAAGCAATGATGTCTGGGGTGACAGACAATTCCTGTGGCATGGCAGTACAAGGGCAGAAGCTGAGAATCAGCAACATACCAGTGAATGGGAACCAGCAAAATTTCAGCCATCCCCTGGCATCCAGTGATCAAACCACCAGTATGGCAAATGGAATGCAGGACAGGAATATGATGGAACAGGAATATTTGCAAAGCCAGCCAGTCGGAGATGGTGTTCGTTACCAGGGAGTCAATCAATCTGGTCAAATGATGCTAGGGCAGGTTAGTCCTACCTCACAAGGCAGCCTATATCAAGTGCCACAGAGTTGTCCACTGGTGTCTCACACCATTGGTAGCCAGCCTTCAGGTTTGTCAGTGGCCAAAAGTTACCAGTCATGCTCTAATTACAGCAGCAATAGACGGCAAAATGTGCTGAGAAACAGCCTGTCCCAGCAGCAAAGACACGTAGGTGATGGCAACCAGACGTACAGGGTAAACACCATTAAGATGGAAATGCAAGGTCAATCACAGCAGTTCTGCTCTAACATGCAGAATTACTCTGGTCAGTTGTATGACCAAACCACGGGCTTTAGCCACCAAGCTATGAAAACAGGTTCTTTCTTTGGTTCAGAAGCCAGCTGCCTGCTACAGGGGACTGCAACTGAAAACTCATCTGAGCTTCTTTCCCCAGGGGCTAACCAAGTGTCAAGCACAGTTGACAGCATTGACAACAACAGTCTAGAGGGTGTGCAGATAGATTTTGATGCAATCATAGATGATGGGGACCATGTCAGCTTAATTTCAGGAGCCCTGAGCCCAAGTATCATTCAAAATGTCTCCCGCAATTCCTCACGCCTCACCACTCCCCAAACATCTCTTACATTCCCAGCTATGCCTGTAAGCACAACCAACATGGCTATTGGGGACATGAGCTCTTTGTTGACCTCACTTGCAGAAGAAAGCAAGTTTCTTGCTGTTATGCAATAGACATAAAAAACAAAAAACACTTAGGAGATAACAGATGGGAAAAAAAGACTCATATTTTTTAGTTGTGTATGTATTTTAGCAATCTCATCTCATCTAAATGGGATGTGTTTCAAGTATATTCCTTTTATGGAATAAGGACTCTGAAAACCCTAAAGTGTTCTAGGGAGAAACTGTCTTCCATTTCAGTTTTGAATCAGTATTGCTACGCCCATTCCCTCCCTTTTCTCTCTTTTCTCTCTCTCTCGCGCGCCCTTTTCAAATGTCTGTATGCTTCTTTTATTTTTCTTTTGTTTTTTACCTGTAAACCAATGTAAACGTGTGAAGTGCATGTTGTGGGATTTTTTTGTTTTGTTTTGTTTTGGGGTTTTTTTGTAAAGAAAGGCCTGATGAAATGACAATTTTCTGTTACTCAAATGAAGCTAGACCTTGTAAAACTGTTGCAGCTTTTCCTCTTGAACCTATAACCAGGCACAATGTGAAGTGAGCATACAGTGATGAAATCCTCTCTGGATGCACTGGACACATCACACTGAGGTGGAAAACCAGCTTAGAAATGCACTGCCATGCTAACCCTGGGCTGCAATTCCAGAGACACGGAGTACAAAAAGTTGGGAGATTCAAGCAAATAAGAAATGTAAAAATCATCAGTCCTTTGATCTCTAGAAAAAGCTTAAGGTTTTTGTAAACACACAGATAGCTGCCACTGCCTTGAAGAATAATACTGAGATTGTGTCATGTTCAACCTGTTTCAGAGGAAGGAGAGTACCAGAAAGCTGTTCATAGCCCAGCTCTCATCTTTTGCAGAATTTGGTATTCTGCTTTTCAGCCTTATTTTTAAATGATGAATAGCAAAATTATGGGTGTGTATAGTGACTTGGGTAGTCTACAGTCTTCTCATGGCATACCACATTTGTGGAGATACAGTCAGGGTCCTATGAAGTATTTCATACAATGAAATAACAAAATTGCAGTATTGTTATATGAAAACTGTTGAGGTGTGACTTGCTGAGCCCCTGGTTCTTATTTGCTGAAAGGACTGTGTGTACATCCCCTTTAGCCCAGACAGCTCCATGGATACAAAGAGCTTCAAAAACATCATGGGCATGTCATGTAAAAGAAGTAGAAAATGAATGGCTGGCCCAGTTCTCAGACTAGCCAAATAAATCAAAGCAGTTGCAAGCAATCTGATAATCTTAAATGTTTTTCCACTGTGTCCAGGCTTTACAAAATTAAATTAAAACTGCCATTAAAAATAGCAAAGAAACAAGGGGAACAGCAAGTATTCACAGATCACAAACTATTCTGATCTGGAATTATTATCAGGTCCAACTCTTCAATGAATGGCCTGTATGAGGATCAAACCCACAACTTTGATGCTATTAGCACCATGCTCTAACCAACTGAGTTGTCTGGCAACTAATCAAAGCTCAGAAAGACCAACCCAGCTTCTTTCTCTCTCTCTTGGTGACACCATGTGCATTTAATTTCCAAGCAAACCGGTGGGTCAAAACCCAGGGTCAGTTACACTGGCAAAAATTGAAACCAGTGTACTGTGATCATTAAGCTACTCACTGGTAGAGGTGAATGGCATTTTCTCTGTGAGCACAGGCTTGTTTTTGGCTCTGCTGGGCTCCATGTCTGCACCCATGAGTACACAGTGCTCCTGAGTGAACAGGCTGCTGTGGGGAACAATCGCAAGACCACGGTTTAAATTCACCCACTCCTAGAAGCTGTATGGAGTGCCAGCACTCCACAGCACTTCACAGCACTTCACTTTAACAGTGAAGACTTCTCAGTTAAATCCCAATAGTGATGTCCTACTACAGGATGTAGATTGTGCAGGCACTTACAGTCATGGATTTGATGTCTGTAAGGAGCTGATGTTATAGTAGACATACAGCAAGACAAGGGAGCATAGTCAGTTTTGAAATATGGATAAACTTTAGCCCAGTCAAAATCGGAAGGTGACTTCTGTAGGCTAGAAGACCATAGCATTTTTTTTCAATTGTAAAAGAAAAGGTGAAATACCAGCTGATTTAGGACATGGCATTTGAGGAAATGTGGAGAAATTGAATCTTAGTGAAGCTGTCAGATAACATTAATCTGTTAATAGCTGTTAGAATTAGAGCATGAATGTATAAATCGGTAGGAAAACATCATAGGAATTTGGTGCAGGGGCCATATTTGAGTTTATCACAGCACATACCAAGAGATTTGCACTGTGGGCTGGAATGTCAGAAATCAAGACAAATGTAATTATCCTACACCTTTTATCATTATCTAGTCTTTCTTTTTATGTTTAGCCAGCATTTCTTTCTTACCCTGTCCCATGCACACATATTCACTCATCCTGCACTTTGCCCTTTGACACTTCCCCTCCCAGCTTCCCTGCCCCTGACCAGCTATCACAGCCTGCCTGCAGTGGTCCTTGGGCTGCATGGGCAGCTGGGCACAGCTCACCCTGGCAAATGACTGGATTGATGTGGCAGTGGGAAGAAGCTGCTCCCTGTTGCACTCTGGTTGCCCAAAGGGCCTGCAAAGACCTACTGCCTATACACAACCATTGTCCCTGCTCTGCTGCTGGGACAAGAAGGGATGCATTCCACTGGGCAGTCCCCAGGGGAAGGGATGTTCCAAGGGCTGTGCTGTGCATTGCAGTGCTGGGATACAGCCCACAACCCTACAGAGAAGCTTGAAGAAAAGGCTGTGCTGGACATGTTTCAGATGGTTCTCAGCAACCAATCCTGGCTGTTTATTAGAGCTATCAGTTACATGTTTATAAACAATTTCAACAGGGAGACTTATGACCAGCCTGGGAGTAGGTGGCTTGGGAGAGAAGTCTTTTATTGTAATGGAACCAATACATTAAAAAAACCCCAAACATCCCCAACTATTTTTTAAACTCAATTTTCCAGGTCATAATTGTATCTGCTGGTGCAATTGATGCTGGGAAGCTATTAACAGATGTGATCCATCAGAGCTTAGAAGGAGCCATTCATATTGCTCCAGGCTAAAAGGGACTGTTTGAGTAGCCAATTTGCCTTCCTGGATTTGACAAACCTTCGTCACTCACTTAGCCTTGTCTTGGGCCAACAGTGTGTCTTGGCAGAAACCACATGCTCAAGAAAGGCATCCCATTTGATTTGGCAAAGCTGAAGAATCAGAGACTCCACTGTGTCCTTGGGGAGTTTGTGCAAAGGATTTATCATTTTCACTATTAAGTGTATGTGCCACTTATGTTCATGTATCACTTTTCAGTTTTTAGTGTTTTCTCACGCTTTTCTGTTTTATACTAATAAGCCTGGTTTTGGTACCTGTGAGGGTAGCAATACATCTTAGCCCATCTATCTTGGGTTTTTGTTCTGTTTTGATAAGGTAGACTGGTCTCCCTGAGCATGGCACTGTTACACTGGATGCCAGCTTTCACTTGTCAGCATCCTTCTCAACATGTGGCAGTCTGGGGAAACTCCCATCAACACTGGTGGGATGAGTTTACTAGCACCTCTCTACTCTTCCAGTTACAGAACTGTTTTCATGTATGTGGCACATCAGTTGATTTCTGCATAGCTGTTGGAAGCCCACTGCTCACCCAAGAGTACAAGAAAATGCACAAAATACAATGAATGTTCTATTTCTAAAGCATTGCAGCATAGGTCTAAATCACCATTTCTTGTAAAGGCTCTGTGAGTGTCTTCCATATGTGTCACTGTTGGCCTGGGGCACATCAGTAACACTCAGCCTGCCCGAAGCGTGTGTGTTTCTCCAGACAGTTTCACTTCCCACCAAGTGGAAGTTGCCCATGAAGAGTTTATCTGTCAGCTATGCACAGGTGGAGGAAAGGTGTGTTTGCAGGAAAGTCAGTGGGCTTCCACATAGGAGGACAATGGTCCCACACATCCCCACATGGCAGATGACGTTATTCTCTCCTTGGGGAATGGCCCCACATGGTGCGTGCATTAAGATGCTGGCTGGCTGCTGACTTCCTGTCACCGATTCCCCCCTCCTCAGTGGGATGGTTGGTCTGCTCGCCCGTGCCTGTCCCGCCATGGCTTGTCCTCCTGGACAGCAGTGTTTATATTCCCACAATGTATGTGCCTTATTTTGCGTTGACCCTGTGAAAGAGAGGGACCAGGATGTGTTGCCAAATTTTCCTGATGAGGCTGTACTTGCCATTGAGCTAATAGCACATACCACTGTTAATAGTGTCCAAAACATCTTGTAAACCTCTGGTATTCACGTGTTATTGTCCTTGGATTGGTGGAATGTCTCCTATGGAACAGTTACTGTTGTCAGTCCTGCAGATGTGTAAGATAAAAAAGTGTTGCTTTTTCTAAAAATTTTTTAATTTTTTTTTATAAAGCTTGTAATCCTTAAAAAAAAAAAAAAAGAGAATGTGTAAATACATTTATGTACGGTAGGAATAGTGTTCAGTTGTAACAGACCTTAGTGGTCTTCATTTGATAAACCTGCAGTTATGATCTGATGTTTCTCAAGCCTTAGGTTGATCTGACGGGTCTGTAGCACCGTGTACATATGAACTGTACTTCTGCTTTCAGAACCACTTAGCTTTTTTGTAACAAAGGAAAAAAAATGTTTCTTACAATGTCAATAAAAACAAAAGCCTTTGTACTCAAGTTCTTCGCTTTCAGCTTCTGAAGTATCTCCTTGGGGGAGGGAGTTATTTTTTCATACATCTGAAAAGCCTGGTTGCAATCAGTGCTTGTATCGCTTCCACTCAGAGCTGCTTCCCAGCCTGTTGCTTCACTCCATTCACAGTTTAAATACAAATGGGAAAACAAAACAGGGTGTTTACCTCCTTGCTAAAGAAAGATGGCTGACGAGTGTTGGGTGGAAAAGAAATGAAAATGCAGTGTCACACCAATGAAGTGTTTGAAGGGAGGAAAGAGACTGACCTGGTTAACTCTGCTGCTGGAGCAGTCAGTTCAGAGGCCAAAGCCGAGCTGTGCTGAACTCTGGGCTCTTCTGTGGGGGCTGTGTTTCCATTCCTTGCTTGCCAAGGGTGTGTCACAATGGCTTGCCCACCCATGAAGAAGCATGGGAGGGAGGGAGGAAGAGAAGTTCCCCTGACTGGGTTAATGTAGATGTCCACTCAGGTGGGTTACGGTGTGATCTGCAAAGACACAGATATCTTCAAAGCTGGACATGTTTAATGAATGCTCCTATTGAGTACAGTTGCTAGGGATGATGTCAAGTTAGAGGTGCCAAACAGTACAGAAAATGTTGTAGTGCTGCTTGGTCTTAAGGTGTCTGATCTGTTTTCATTTCAAAGCCTTTTGTTTCCACTGCTGGTACCTTGGCAAGACCCAGAGCTCTCTGTTAGCTGTCTGTGCTCAGCTTCTGCCTTAGTCCTTCCTCAGCCAAAATAGGTGAGCCATTTCCCAGGTGGTGGGAGATAAATTTGCATCATTATTTGCTCATTTTAACTTTTCTTTTTCTTTTTTGTGTGTGTCTCTGTGTGTGTGTCCTGTTTTGTTGTGTTTTTGTTGTTCAGCATTATTAAGTTTTTGTCATTTGGCACAGGCCTTAAAGTTTAGGAGGGACAAAGGGTAGAATGGAGAGCTAAAGCATAAAACATGCCCAGCTG